>NW_023416313.1:194490679-195690679 GCF_014108235.1 Myotis myotis | reverse complement strand
TCACCAGACCCTGACCTTCCAGTTCCTCCAGTGGATTCTTCCTTAACAGCAGCCCCTCCCAAGTCCTCCAAAGAGCTTCCCTCTCCTTTGTTTCTCTGGACTTGCACGTGGTGCACTTTAGACTGCATGTCCTGAATTACAACTGTTTGTTGTTCCTGAATAAACCCATTTTGCTAGAGAAATATTAGCTATTTGTTTAAGGCCAACAATTACACCACAGTATGTGTAAGCCTTGCATCATGGAAAGACGCTAACTCTGGTGCTAAAGTGCAAGATTAAAATATTCTACCACTGTTTTATTGGCGAGGACAGAGAAGACCAAGCTGTAGAAAACTGTTCATGTAAACAAAAACACTTGCAATCAATAAATTTAAAATATGAGTTTAGAAATCAATCTTTAAAACAGGAGAAAAAAAACAATATTGCTAAGGAAAGGGGTAAAGAAACAGATTTCTAGTTTATGGCATTTACTCTTTCTACAACAAACAACTCACAAGATTGAGCCCAGAAATAACTGATCCCCCACATGTACCAAGTGTACACCCACAACATATACCTTTGATTCTTAGTAATTTGTAAAAAGAGAAAAATCCACCACAGGAGAGAACACACCGGGCAGAACAGGCCTTCTTTTTTCTTCTCAGCTAAGGCCTCTTTTTTTATATATATATTTTTATTGATTTTTTACAGAGAGGAAGGGAGAGGGATAGAGAGTCAGAAACATTGATGAGAGAGAAACACTGATCAGCTGCCTTCTGCACACCCCCCACTGGGGATGTGCCTGCAACCAAGGTACATACCCCTGACCAGAATCAAACCTGGGACCCTCCCCCTGTCCGCAGGCTGATGCTCCATCCACTGAGCCAAACCGGTCAGGGCTTAGCTAAGGCCTCTTAATAAAATTAACAAAAATGGGGGAAATACATAAGTACTATTCACTCTGAAATTCTTGATAAATATTGAACAGAGACTTAGCAAGGGAGATGAGAATCACTGATCGGCTGCCTTCTGTACGCTCCACACTGGGGATAGAGCCTGCAACCCAGGCATGTGCCCTGACCGGGAATTCAACTGTGACCTCCTGGTTCATAGGTCGATGCTCAACCACTGAGCCATGCTGGCTGGGCTTAATTGATATTTTTCAGACAGAGAGAGAGAAAGGGAGGGGGGGAAAGAGAGCCAGACATCAATTCGTTGTTCCACTTACTTATGCATTCATTCATCTTGTATGTGCCCTGACTGGGAATCAAACCCACAACCTTGGCATATCAGAACAACGCTCTAACCGAGCTACCTGGAAGCAGGTTTTTCTGAAGGGAATTTCAAATGAAAGCTATCAGTTTCCTGTCACCCAAATCAAGCCTTCAAAATATTCTTTGTACAGTTGTCTATATCACAAATATTTATTGAAGGCCTCCTACTGGATGAACCTGGAGCTCAGGGAAGAAAATGTGGACAGAGGTCTAAATTAGGATGTATTCTCCCATGTAACCATGAGACCGAGTGAGCTCACTTGGAGAAAGAACAAGATGAAAAAGTGGTTGAAAGCTATGCCTTGTCGGAACCGGTTTGGCTCAGTGGATAGAGCGTCGGCCTGCGGACTGAAGGGTCCCAGGTTCGATTCCGGTCGGGAGCATGTGCCTGGGTTGCGGGCATGTCCCCAGTGGGAGATGTGCAGGAGGCAGCTGATCGATGTTTCTCTCTCATCGATGTTTCTGACTCTCTGTCTCTCTCCCTTCCTCTCTGTGAAAAATCAATAAAATATATTAAAAAAAAAAAAAGAAAGCTATGCCTTAAGGTATTCAAATGTTCTAGGTGAGATGAGGAAGGAACAGGAGATTTGAATTCCTCAGAGAGATGAGAAACAAGCAAAAAAGATTAGAAGAAAGGGAAATAAGTGATGTCCCAGAAAGCCAGAGTCCAGAACTCAGAAGAGATCCAGGCTGTATAAGTTACTGGCCTACCGCTGATATTCAGAGCCAGGTGATATTGCCTAGGGCAGCAATATTCAACCTGTGTGCCGCAAGAATTTTTAAAACATGCAATGCCTGACTATTTAGTTAGAGGCACTGACCTCTTTTCTCTTAGGTTGTCAAAAACCAACAGCCAACACAACAATAGCTGTCTGGTGTGAATGAGTCAAAATTATACCTTTTTTCTTTTTTTGTCAGGTCAACAAAAAATACATTTTTTGGCGTGCCACAGAATTTTAGTAATTAGTTTGTTTGCCATGAGGTGCAAAAAGATTGGAAATCGCTGGCCTGGGGCAATGGTCCACACATTCCTGTGACAATCCCAAGACCTTTCAGACCTGTTGAGTGCCAAACGATTTTCATAATGACACGACAATGTCACTTGCTTTTTTCACTGTATTGCCATTTATATTGAGGCTGCACAAGTAATGGTGAATGAGTAAGACGACTGGTGACTTCACTGCCATCCATGCTCAGGAAAAACTGATGCCAGTGTCACAAGTGCCCAGATGAAGCAGTGAGAGCCATTCGTGTTACTAAACCTGGACCCTGAGAACCGACCTTTTTAGAACCCTGTGTAGGGAACTGGGGAGCACGCATCGAGCACTTCCGCTGCATACCAAAGTACACTGGCTGGCGGCAGGAGCACTGGTGCTGTTTTGCCTTGCAAGCTGAGCCAGCTGCATTTTTAAATGGAACACCATCTTGACTTGAAAGAAGAACTGACAAACAATATTATTCAGCTTTGAATATTTGGCAATATTTTCTCAACAGTGGACAAAGTTAGCCTGCTACTTCAAGGAAAATAACGAATTGTATTTGTTGGCCAATGATAAAATTTGAGTTTCCAAGCGAAAAACCGGAATTTTTTAATTCACTCCTGTGAGCTTGACTTCTCAATATTTAAAGTCTTTTCCGATGAGTTCATTGGTGATATTAATGATCATGATTTTTTTATACCAGATCAATGTGTTAACATTTGGAAGATCTGCATATGCCAGTGAACTATTATTTTCCAAATGAGGAATGAAGGGCATAACAAAACTATGCATGGGGTACATTTTCTTTCAAACTCCAACACAGATTTCGATGCAACAAAGTATGAAAGTTCAAAGATAAGGTTCAGATTACACATTGTAACTAACCTTTAAAAACTCTGCTTATTGAATCCTGGTATATTCACAATTATCTGGAAAGACTATTTTAAAAAGCCTTCCCTTTCACATCTTTATAAGAAAAACCAGAGGCCTGGTGAACAAAATTCGTGCACGGAGTGTGGGGGGGGGGGGTGTCTCTCAACCCAGCCTGCACCCTATCACAATCCAGGACCCCCCGGGGGATGTCTGACTCCAGTTTAGGCCCTATCCCGTAGGGATCCCTGAAGGGATCAGGCCTAAACCGGCAGTCAGACATCCCTCTCGCAATCCGGGACCGCTGGCTCATACATTTCAATCACACTAGCATATAGCAAGAGACTGAGTGCAGATGCGATGGGCATCCCACTGTCTTCCATTAGGCCAGACTGTAAAGGGTTTTGCAAAAAATGTAAAATACTGCCCCTCTTCTCACTAAATCTTGTTTTCTACAACTTTTCTCATTAAAATGTTACTTATGCTAACATATAATGATCTTCCTATTGGGCATTTTTACGTGTAAATATTTTTTAAGCCTCTCATTTTTAATTTCTAATACAGTAAATACCAATGGATAAATCAAGATAAAAGAAAAGCTCCTTTAAAAAAAAGTTCCTAAAGGTCTTCAATTTTTCAAAGCATAAAGGGATCCTAAGACCAAATCTCAAGAGACACTGGACTAGGGGAAGGGTGCCCACAGAGAACAGCAGAGGGCCAGGGCACGCCAACATTTAGAAGTTGAGCTGAAGAGGAACCTGCAAGGAGAAACTGCAAAGGTCTAAGGCAGCAGTTCTCAACCTGTAGGTCGCAACCTCTTTGGCGGTCGAACGACCCTTTCACAGGGGTCGCCTAAGACCATCCTGCATATCAGATATTTACATACGATTCATAACAGTAGCAACATTACAGTTATGAAGTAGCAACGAAAATAATTTTATGGTTGGGTCACAACATGAGCAACTGTATTTAAAGGGCCAGAAGGTTGAGAACCACTGGTCTAAGGTTTCACAGAAGTCACGCCCCTCCCAATAAATAAAAAATGGGGAGAGACTGAAGTTCTTGTTGTCTTAAGTGCTACTGAGAGACTGAGTAAGGAGGTTATTGGTGGAAATGCACTGCCATAATACCTGTAATATCGCCAGGCCTGGTGTGAAACCAGGTACTTGCTCCTTCATCTGAGTGACCTGGCTCTTCAGCTGCTCCCTTATTTGCCTAGAGAAAAAGGAAAGGTTGGAGTTAACACAACGTTTCAAGCAAAAAATGATGTGGATTATTACATGTATTTCTCTTTTAAATGAAAAACAGAAGAGTCATTAACAGGTATAATATGTACTATGTACTGCCCATCAATTTTCCAGGCTTCAAATAGACATGGATCTTTTCTTCTTTTTTTTTGTTAATCCTCAACTGAGGATATTTCTTCCATTGATTCTTAGAGAGAGTGGAAGAGAGGGAAAGCGACAGAGAGAAACATCAATGTGAGAGACACACCAGTTGGTTGCCTCCCACACAGGCCCAACCAGGGCCAGGAATTGAGCCTGAAGCCAATGTATGTGACCTTGACTGCAATCGAACCCAGGACCCTTCAGTCTGCTTGCTGATGCTCTAACCACTGAGCACCGGCTAGGGCGACATGGATCATTTCTAACTTCTATTGATACTGACTGGGTCATGTAGTTGGGGACAGTTTAAAACATATTAGTTATGGCATTCAAGATAACACAGTGAACAAATGAAAACTTGGCCCAACACTTCTGGAAGGCTGCTAATCCTCATATTTCTTCATTGTTTCTAGTCACCAAGTGCTATATTAAAAAATTTTGCAGGAAGGAACTTTAGCTCACACCTGCTCAACTTACCATAGTACAATAATCACAGGGTATCCACATAAGGCTGAATGATAGTAAATCCCACTGAAATTCAATATGAATTTACAAATCATATTCTAGACCTGGCTGGGGTAGCTCAGTTAGTTAGGGCATCATCCTAATACACCAAGGTTGGGGGTTCGATCCTTGGTCAGGGCACATACAAGGGTCAACCAATGAATGCATAAATAAGTGGAACAACAAATCAATGTTCCTCTCTCTCTCTCTCTCTCAATAAAAATTTAAAAAATTATACTCTAATTCACAGAAGGATTTTCCTTACAAAAATACTTAACACAAGGTTGAAAGTATAACCTGATCTGAAACAATGATAAATTAGCTTATCAACACACAACTTCTCAACAACACAACAAATAGGACATCAAGTATATTACATTACATCCATAAGTAAACAGTCAAAATAGTCCTTGCCCAGTCTGACACAGTCATGAACATAACAAGATCTGTCTCTGTTCGGGGTGGGCAACCCCTGAAACGCGTGCGGAACTTTTGCTGGCACGCGAAACCCTCTCTTACAACCTTCCATTTACAATTTTTTTCTTAATATCCAGGCCTGGGTTGATGGTGGCTTGGAATATGGTATCAATGTTAGGCTGTCAAGAAGTGGTTGGATTTTAGACATATTAATATGAAGCACAGAGAAGACATTGGAGCTACAGATGACTCTGAGGTTTTGGGGTTGTGAAATGAGCTGGAAGGACTGACAATTACAAACATTTTAAGGCACAGAGCAGATTTCATACTGATACGGTGCATTTATTTATCTAATCACATAAGGGGTTCCAGAATAAGTGAGCATTGAGGCTTGAAAAAGGAAGTGTAGAGAAAATTAAAAATAATACTTTTCCCCAGCAGGTAGCAAGCTATGGGAACCCAGTTCTACAAGGTGGAATAGGTGGAAAATGTGTCAGCCCAGAATGTTAAGAACAAAGGACAAAATGTTCTGTATTTTCTATGCTATCATTTAAGTGGGTCTCAGTTTGCAATATTTTTTTTCTAAAAAAGATTATAGCTTCAGATTAGTTACACTGACTTCCTGAAACTTTTCCTCAGAAGCAGAATTGTTGCTCTAGCTGGTTTGGCTCAGTGGATAGAGCCTAGGTTCGATTCCGGTCAAGAGCACATGCTCGGGCTGCAGGCTTGATCCCCAGTGGGGGATGTGCAGGAGGCAGCTGATCAGCGATTCCCTCTCATCACTGATGTTTCTATCTCTCTGTCCCTCTCCTTTCCTATCTGAAATCAATAAAAATATATATTTTTTAAAAAAGCAGGATTGTTTTTGAAACTGTATTAGCAGGGATATGCTCCCCACTAAAAAGATTTATTTAAAAGCTAACATTTAGGCCTTGTTATGAGACATGACCAGAATAGCAATAAGAGGCATTTAGAAATGCACAATCAGCAAGAACTAAGTCGATAGCTCCAAACACTAAAGCAACAAGTGGAAAGTTTTCAGCTCTGGTGAGAAAAAAGAAAAAAAAGACAGTGGTAATTGGGTCTCCGTAAGTCCCTTAAAAATATCTTTCCTGTTTTAATTTCCTGGGTAGGCCACTAGCTGAAGAACCCTGAAATGAAAAGTGAAATAAAGAAAGCCAAGTGTCAGGTATGGCTGAAGTTCAGAAACTTTTAAAAAAGAGGACTCTGGAGAGTAAAGTTAGCACTCCTTCTCCTTTGTGTCTTTACGTTAGGGTCCCAGAGCTATGATGAATTAAACGGTGGAAAGTGCCTTAATTTTTATAGCTCATTACTTCCAGAAAGTTTAAATGCTATAATAGAAGAATTTCCTAACCACTGAAACCTAAACTAACAGAAACTTCCTTGAGTTGCAGATGCCCATTTCTACCAAGGCCATGATCTACACCACCCTAGTAAAAGATGTGGGGACAAAGTGAAGCAGAAATAGGCATTTGGAGAAATACTCCCGATCCCCAAATAGAACTACTCATGCCAAAGTTACACCATCCTCTATCAACATCTTCTAAAATCTAAGGGGAAGAAATATCTCAGTCTCGATGTTGGAGAAAATATCTGAGTGTCAACGAATGTAGTAAGACAAATAGTAGTAAACCATTAAAATTTCTCAAGTCATGACAATAGATAGTAGTAAAATAGTCATCATAGCCAATTAGTTCTGAACAGACGCTGATGAAGCTTTAACAAAGTTACTACTGGCATCTAGTGGGTAGATGTCAGGGATGCAACTAGAAATCTTACAATGCACAGGATATCCCCTCCCCACAACAAAGAATTATCTAGCGGAAATGTTAACAGTGCCCAAGGGTGAGAAACCCTGGTATTGAACAATAAAACACAATTTGGGGCATTATCTTTTCTTTCTAAGAGGCAAACATCAAAGTGGGAATCACTGATCTCAACCTGTCAATGTGTGTTTGAATGTGTATGGACAAGAGTCTGTTACTATCAGTTTCCTCCAAGTTAACATTTCCCAAACAGTTGCAAAAAAGCCTAGATAGTAAAAGTCAAAGAGGCACATCTGTATGGAATCATATTACCGCTGAAGAGTCCTAGTCAGAGGACCCCTAACACTCCTAAACAGTCACCCAGATAGCTTTTGCCCAGAGTCTTATACAATTATTCCTGGAAAAGTCCATTACAAATCCAGTTCATTCTGTTTAAGATGATGGCTCATTTTCTAATTTTGGAACTTTAGGACTGAGAGAAAAGCATTCCTAAAATATGAGCTAACAAAGACATCTCAACAGAAGCTACAGGTAGACAAAGAAGGCAGTAAAGGATATTTAACTATATGGAGAAGACAGCTACATGAAAATGAAGCTGCCTGAGTCAACAAACACTGAAGCTTAGAGTAATCCTCAAATGATTCTTAAAAAGCCCACAGAGCACAGCTTTAGTAAGCGATCAGTAATAAACAATACAAGAATGAACTGTTTCTTTCTTTCTTTTTTTGGAGAGAGAGGAAGGGAGAAAGAGATAGCAACATGGATGTGAGACAGAAACATCGATTGGCTGCCTCTCACATGCCCCGCTATGGAGGATCTAGCTCAAAACCTGGGCTTGTGCCTTGTCGGGGATTGCAACCAGTGACCTTTTGGTGCATGGGATGAACTCAACCACCTTAGCTACAGCAGCCAGAGCACTTCTGTCATTTCTAAAAGCAAGAAAGGCCAGGCCTTTGTGAGGCTTATCTCAGATAAGAGCTCTTGACCTGCTCTTTCTTTCCAAGTGGAGAACCCCAGTTTTCCACATTCTTTCCATATTCCCCTTGGGTGATGATCCAGAGGCCTGCTTGGGACTTGGGAACATAATCCGCTCTGGTGGCCAAATCTGTGGTTAGATAGTCTTGAAATAGACAGGCTACCAAAGATACAGTCTGAATAAACACAAATACCACATGTTTATTCAACAAGTATTTTCCAAGCACCTGTTTATTAAAACTTTCTATGTGCCAGGCACTGCTTTATTATAAGTAATAACTCATTTAATTTTAACAACCTCATGAATTAGGTGCCATATTACTCCAATATACAGATGAGTAAACTAAGGCACAAAGAGGTAAACTGAGTTACCCAGTGGCCCATGGAGGAGGGAGCAGGCTAGCTCCGAGAATACCACCCACAAACAGAGGAAGCTCACAAACCATCCAACTTGCTTTGCTCAACCCACAAACACTCAGAGCACCTTCACTCAGTGGCCTGCCATGAGGCAAATCATCTGTCTGTGTATAGCTGGTCTTTCTAGAAAAAAGACTTAAGAAAAATGCCATCAATGAGGGGGCAGGCTCCATTACAGCAAACAAAGAAAAGGGATAGTCAAACAAATCACAAAATTTAGTGGGCCCCACTATGAAAAGCATACATATGGAAGAACTGTGGTTTCTAGTCTAAAAACCAAATCAGGGTAGTTTTTCTAACACTGTCTAATTTAAACCCTTTTGTATAATCTCCTAAGGGACACTTCCCTAAAACCAGGGTGTGCTGTCACCATCAATGTCGATTCCCCTCACTCAGCTCCTCTATTCACAATCAGCTTCCAGGATCCATCACTGTTGACCCAAGGCAATGGCTTAATAATTGATGAGGTCAAAGTCCATGGCATAGGCTTTGTTTTTGGTCAAGAGTCCTCTTCCCCATGACATTGGCAGGCTCATGGCCTTACGTCCTTCAAATCGTTGCCCACAAATCACTTTGACAGTGAGTATGAACTTCACTCCCATATTGAAAACTGCAACCCCATGCCTCAGAAATCTGTCCCTCTTCCCTACTCTGGCTTTCTCTTTCATACCCTCTCACATTCGGCTTTACCTTTTTTTATTGCCTAGCTCCACCCCTCAGGATACAAACTATATGAGAGATTTGGGAGGTTTTGTTCACTTTTACAGCCTCATGACTTTGAAGAGTGCCTGGCATTTGGGAGGCACACAGATATTTGTTGAATAAGTAAGTATCCAAAAAAGACACACACTTGCCCTGGCCAGTGTGGCTCAGTTGTTGGAGCATCATCCCTTGCACCGAAAGGTTGCTGGTTTAATTCCCGGTCAGGGCACATACCCAGGTGGCGGGTTCGATCACTGGTGGGAGTGGGTACAGGAGGCAACCGATCAATGTTTCCCTCAGGCACTGATGTTCCTCTCCTCTCACTAAAATCAGTAAAAACATATCCTCAGATGAGGATTAAAAAAAAAAAAAGACACTTATCTCTAACCCTCAGTTCTCCTCCAATTATCAAATTCAGGCTGCAACCTTGGAACTCCCATCAAAGAAGAAATGGGGATTTTCCTCCCAAAGGGAGATAATTTGGCAACAAGATCCAGATTTCCCATAGGATGGAAAAGCCAGAGAAGGAATCTGGAAGGATGAACTTTGTCTAGTCTTAGCTGCCAGGAAAGTATAAAGGGAGAACAATAAAAGTAAATAAAAGCTAGGAACGGCCTTCTCAGCAGAGTGGGAAGTAGGGCAGTGAGAAGATTGCTATAAAGAAAAAAAGATTAGTTTATGAAAGTCCTTTTAAGCAAAGTGGTAAGTACTTAGTAAAGTAGAAAACACCATGTACCCTGTGAAGACCTTGGTTCTAGAGGAGCCTCTGCCATTAACCAGCCTAGTAACCGATGGCCAAGTTTCATCACGTTTCAGGATGGGATGTGGGGAGTAGACTGGATTTTGTTTTTTTTTGTTTTTTTTTTTTTTTTTTTCTGTTCATCAGATTATTTATTCACTTGATTTTTAGATTCACTTGTTCATAGATGTGTATGTGTTGTTCATAATTTGTATCTTTACCTTTTTCTTCTTCTTCCTCTTCTTAAAGGATACTTTTCAACATTTCATATAATACTGGTTTGGTGGTGATGAATTCCTTTAGCTTTTTCTTATCTGTGAAGCTCTTTATCTGACCTTCAGTTCTGAATGATAGCTTTGCTGGGTAAATTAATCTTGGTTGTAGATTCTTGCTATTCATCACTTTGAATATTTCTTGCCACTCCCTTCTGGACTGCATAGTTTCTGTTGAGAAATCAGCTGACACCCTATGGGTACTCCCTGGTAGGTAACTAACTGTCTTTCTCTTGCTGCTTTTAAGATTCTCTCTTTGTCTTTTGCTCTTGGCATTTTAATTATGATGTGTCTTGGTGTGGTCCTCTTTGGATTCCTTTTGTTTGGGGTTCTCTGCATTTCATGGACTTGTAAGTCTATTTCTTTCACCAGTTGGGGGAAGTTTTCTGTCATTATTTCTTTTTTTTTTTATTTTTTTTTTTTATTGCTTAAAGTATTACAAAGGGTATTACATATGTGTCCATTTTATCCCCCCGCCCTAGACAGTCCCCTAGTCTCCCCTATCCCCCAATGTCTTATGTCCACTGGTTATGCTTCTATGCATGCATACAAGTCCTTTAGTTGATCTCTTACCCCCCTACCTCCTGCCCCACAACCCTCCCCGGCCTTCCTGCTGCAGTTTGACAATCTGTTTGAGGCAGCTCTGCCTCTGTATCTATTATTGTTCAAAAGTTTATAATGGTCTCTATTATCCATGAATGAGTGAGATCATGTGGTATTTTTCCTTCATTGACTGGCTTATTTCACTTAGCATAATGCTCTCCAGTTCCATCCATGACGTTGCAAATGGTAAGAGTTCCTTCCTTTTTAGAGCAGCATAGTATTCCATCGTGTAGATGTACCACAGTTTTCTAATCCATTCATCTACTGATGGGCACTTAGGCTGTTTCCAGATCTTAGCTATGGTGAATTGTGCTGCTATGAACATAGGGGTGCATATATCCTTTCTGATTGGTGTTTCTGGTTTCTTGGGATATATTCCTAGAAGTGGGATCACAGGGTCAAATGGGAGTTCCATTTTCAGTTTTTTAAGGAAACTCCATACTGTCTTCCATAGTGGCTGCACCAGTCTGCATTCCCACCAGCAGTGCACAAGTGTTCCTTTTTCTCCACATCCTCTCCAGCACTTGTCGTTTGTTGATTTGTTGATGATAGCCAGTCTGACAGGTGTGAGATGGTACCTCATTGTTGTTTTGATTTGCATCTGGGAGTAGACTGGATTTTGGAGAAATTCTGACTGTGAAACTCATGACCTGCCCTACTTTTCCTCCCTCCAAGAAAGAGAGTTTACAATTCAAACACTACATCAGGGAATAAACTGCCCAGGGCTTGCAAATTCGCCCCCAGAGACCCCAAAATTGATGGCAACCGAGGAAGCTGACCTGCAAACTTGGGAATGAGGGACCCTTTCCCCAGACTCCAGGATCCCTGGCTGCAACGTAAGGAGTTTGCTCACCTTTCCTCAAGAATATCCTTGGCCCAGCAAAAGAGCGAAGGTGGGACACCCTGCCCGGAGCCTCTGTAGCCCAACCTAGTCAAGCGGTCAGAACCACATTCTAGCTCAGGCTTCCCCAAAGGTCAGATGCAGCACAAGGAGCTGGGACTGCACGACCCCGTGAGCCGGGCAGGCTGCCCCTCCTTGCAGAGCTCCCCCTCTCTGAGGAACTCTGAGCACTGCCAGTTCCTAGAGTCAAACTCTCCATGAAAGTCGAGGTGCCAACGTGTGGCAGTGTCTGAAAGAGCCATTTTGTAAGTACATTAGAGAGAAATCTGCAAGCACAAAGAGGCCTTAGTCTTAATGCTCCTTTATGAACGGCGTTAGCAGGAACTAACTGATTGCTCAACCATGGGGCACTGGACAGGTTAGCTATGTTAACCCTGAGCATGCTGGGAGAGAGCCTTTCAATACCCAAACCAGTCTTCTCCAGAAAAATGCTTTCAATGCCTACGGCCACATTCCTGCCATACTGTTCTTCAGTGATGAGCACTGGACTTGACACGTTAAGCGCCAAGCCTGTTTGTCTTCCTTTCTGTTTCAGTCACTGGTGACTGACATGGCGCTTAACGTGTTAAGGCTTTAAGTGGTTCTCAACCTTCAAGGTGCATTAGAATCACAGAATGAGCTTTTAAAAGATTGTTAAAATACTGAGTCCAGTAGCTTATGGATAGCAATTCCAATTAAATCAGTCCGGTGTGAGTACCAAGCACTGATACTTTTTTCAAAAGATCCTTATAAGCCTAAGTTAGTAAAACCACACTGAAAAAGATTGGCAATTTCTACTAAAGTTGATCACACATGTCCTATTATTCCACCATTCTACTCTTAGATATGTTAACCTACAGAAATGTGTATATTATATGTTCCACCAAAAGACAGAAAAGATTGCTCATAGCAGCACTATTCATTCATAACCACCCAAAACTAGGAACCCAAATGTCCATGGATAAGTAAAATAGTGGCATATTCATATAGAATACAATACAGAGAGTAAGTGAACTACAACTACATGCAATGTGGAATCATCTCAGAAACACAATGTTGATCAGAAGAAGCCAGACACTGAAGACTTTATCCTGTAAGATATCATTTATATCAAGTTCAAAAACAGGTGGCACTAGAAGGCAGTGTTAGAAGGCAGGACGGTGATTACCTTTGTGGGGTGGCGACTGGATGAGAGTGAGAGGAATGCCAATGGTACTTCTCATCGGGGTGCTAGTTACTCAGGTAAATTCAGTTGTGAAAAATTCATCGAGCTGCACACTTACGATAGGTGCACTTTTTAATATATATTCACATTTAAATAAAAATAATTAACAAAAAAAATAGCTCCCTGAGGTTTTAATGTGCAGCTAATGTTGAGAGCCACTGAAATAGACCTTAAGGCAGTTGTCTAAAAGATAATGAATCAATCACCCATGTATACTTGAACTCCAGTTGTCCTCAAACAACACAGGGATTTGGAGCACTGCCCCACACTGTCGAAAATCTGAGTATAATTCTTGATTTCCCCAAAACTTAATACTGACAGTAGTCTCTCAGTATCTGAGGGGAATTGGTTCTAGCACGCCTTCCTCCCCATGAGGCTTTCAAAATCTGAGGATGCTCAAGGCCCTTATATAAAATAGCCTAGAACAGTGGTTCTCAACCTCCTGGCCCTTTAAATACAGTTCCTCATGTTGTGACCCAACCATAAAATTATTTTCGTGGCTACTTCATAACTGTAATGTTGCTACTGTTATGAATCGTAATGTAAATATCTGATATGCAGGATGGTCTTAGGCGACCCCCGTGAAAGGGTCGTTCGACCGCCAAAGGGGGTTGCGACCCACAGGTTGAGAACCGCTGGCCTAGAAGAATGTATACAGTTGGCCCTCCACATCTGCCAATTTCCAACTGCAGATTAAAAATACTGTTTTCAGCCTTAACCGGTTTGGCTCAGTGGATAGAGTGTCAGCCTGCGGACTGAAGGGTTCCAGGTACGATTCCGGTCAAGGGCATGCACCTTGGTTGTGGGCACATCCCCAGAAGGGGGTGTGCAGGAGGCAACTAATCAATGTTTCTCTCTCATCTATGTTTAAAACTCTCTATCCTTCTCCCTTCCTCTCTGTAAAATAATCAATAAAACATATATTTAGCCGAACCGGTTTGGCTCAGTGGATAGAGCGTCAGCCTGCGGACTCAAGGGTCCCGGGTTCGATTCCGGTCAAGGGCATGTACCTTGGTTGCAGGCACATCCCCAGTGGGGGGCGTGCAGGAGGCAGCTAATCGATGTTTCTCTCTCATCGATGTTTCTAACTCTCTATCCCTCTCCCTTCTTCTCTGTAAAAAATCAATAAAATATATTTAAAAAATAAAATAAAATAAAACATATATTTAAAAAAATACATATTTAAAAAAAAAAGAAAATACTGTTTTCAGTCTGTGGTTGGTTGAATCCAGGGATGTGAAACGCAGGGAATACAGAGAGCTGACTATATCTTTATTGAAAAAAAATCTGTATGTAAGTGGACCTGCACAGTTCAAGCCCTTGTTCAAGGGTCAACTGTAATTACTAATTATTAATACAGCTCATGTGTATTGGACACTTACTTTGTGCCAGGAGCAATTCTAAATGGTCTTCAGTTAATAACTCTTTTAATTCTCCAAACAACTCAATGTTCTCGATATTATGTTTATTTTACATTTGAGGAAATTTTGGCACGGTGAGGTAAGCTAATTTGCTTAAAGCCACAAAACTAATATGTTCTAAATGAAGGTTTATAAGTGTTTATATAGACATAAACAAAACAATGCATGTGTTTGCCCTTATGGAGCTTATATATTTAACTTGCTCTTCACTCAAAACATATTCAGTGAGCACCTATTCTCAGCCTGCCAAGAAGCAAACCTAAATTATCTCCACAAACCAGACTTTCTAAAAGGAAGCTTTCATCACGAAAAAGCCACTGCTAAAGGGAGTAGGTTTGAATATAAATAAACAAAAAATGAAGGTCAAACAGAAACAATGCAATTCAACAAACCACATGTTGAAAAGCAATCTGGCCCTAACTGGTTTGGCTCAGTGAATAGAGCGTCCGTCGGCCAGCAGACTGCAGGGTCCCAGGCTCAATTCTGGTCAAGGGCACATGCCCAGGTTGTGGGCTGGATCCCCAGTAGGGGGCATGCAGGAGGCAGCCGATCAATGATTCTCTCTCACCACTGATGTTTCTCTCTCTCTCTCCCTCTCCCTTCCTCTCTGAAATCAATAAAAAATATATATATGTATATATATTTAAAGAAAAAAAGTTTATATTAAAAAAAAGCAACCTGATATAAGCATTGTGATTTCTAGTCTAAAAGCCTGGGGCTTCTCCTCACCAGTGTGAGTCAGTCACCACAGTCTAATTCACACTTCACTTTCTTTCTCCAGGAAACAATCACTTTGCTCCAAGG
The DNA here is from genome assembly GCF_014108235.1 of Myotis myotis. Classification (NCBI taxonomy): domain Eukaryota; kingdom Metazoa; phylum Chordata; class Mammalia; order Chiroptera; family Vespertilionidae; genus Myotis; species Myotis myotis. The sequence goes on along the minus strand of NW_023416313.1, from coordinate 195,675,445 downwards.
TGGGTTTCGCCACCAACGACTCTATAATTCACTAAAAAGTCTCTACTCACAAAATTAGGAGTTCATAGGAGTTATTGTTGCCAACTACGGCAGTTACAAAATAACTGGTGAGGTTCAAGGTCCCAAGAGCAACCTGCAAGAGGGCGTGGCAAAAGTAGGGTTACCGTTGTGACTATGTGAAACCGTTTATTCTTGATTATTACTGTAAACCTATTTTTGCACCACCCTGTACGTCTTTCTCTCTTCCAGCCTCATCTTTCCCCACTAGTCACCTCCTACACAAAAAGCAGAGGGGTATCACTTCCTGGGAGCAAGTCTGGCAATCATATCCGCTGGGTATTCCAGTGGGGGTAACACAGGAAGAAGTCAAATGGAATATGGAATACTGTCAAAATTCAAGGGCCAAACTAGAATGTAACTCTAGGACCAGGACACGGAGATGGTTGTTGGAGGACCATTAAATTGAATGGAAAATTAAGCCCCTGGCCGGCAGGCATGGCTCAGTTGGTTGAGCATGGACCTATGAACCAGGAGGTCAAGGTTAGATTCCCGCTCGGGGCACATGCCGGGGTGGTGGGCTCGATCCCCCGTGTGCAGGAGGCAGCCGATCAATGATTCTCTCTCATTAATGATGTTTCTCTGTCTCTGTCTCTGTCTCTCCCTGTCCCTTCCTCTCTGAAATTAATGTCAGCAGCCGCACTTTTGGGAGCAGAGCGGGCCAGGTAAGAGGGCTTGTCCCAGAAGCACCGTCTCCAGCGGGCACCATTGCTGCTGACCTGCACACCCTGCTCAGAACCCTTGCCTGCAGCCCAACGCGCCCTGACAACGACAGGTGCTTACGTGGAGACCACTTTCCCGTTCAAGATTTCCGCCGGCGCCATGACCTTTCCTAGTCCGCTGCCCACGATGGATGCCGCCGAAATCAAGGTTGGACTCCCCTCGCTGCCGCGGACAGCCGGCCCACGAGGTTAGCGACCGCCGAGGAGGAGCTTGCTTCTGCGCCTGCGCCCCCGCCCCGCCCGCCCCGCCCGCCCCTGCCTGCGCGTGCGCAGTCCGAGAGAACGCATTTCCCTTCTTCTGGGAGCAGCGAGGGGGTGGAGGGTCTGGAATACGGCGGGAATTTGAACTCCGTGATGCCTGGAGGGAAGAAATGAGTGGCTGGTGGAAGCGCCTTCGTGTGGGGCGGGGAACCACTGAGGAGGGGGCGGGGTCTCTATTCCAGCCTATCGGGTGCGGAGGCGGAGGGGCGGTCTCGCGGGAGATCTGTTTCGCGGGCGCGGGAGCCGGACGGTCTCCCCGACCCTCCTGGACGCGGGGGTGGGGTGGGAAGCAAGTCCCCGGGGGCTGAGGGCGCGGGCTTCCCCCAAAAGCGTTCGGGCGGGACGCTCGCGCGCGCGTTCTGAAGTGGCGTTCCCGCCCAACCACGCTGTCAAACGGGCCCCAACCCGAGGCTGAGTCGTGGGGTCTGGGCGGCGCCCGTAACTTGAAGATCGCAGGGGACCGAGGCTCGGCCACCGTGAAGCCCCGCCCGCCGGTTCAGGCCGGCCGAGCGGCGGCGCCTGCGCTTCTGTGTGCGGGGTAACCCCCCGTGTGCGGGGTCACCTCCGCGTCCGGGGTCACCTCCGTGTGCGGGGATCCTCCGTGTGCGGGTCACCTCCGTGTGCGGGGATCCTCCGTGTGCGGGGTCACCTCCGTGTCCGGGGTTACGTCCGTGTCCGGGGTCACCTCCTTGTGCGGGTCACCTCCACGTGCGGGTCACCTCCGTGTGCGGGGATCCTCCGTGTGCGGGTCACCTCCGTGTCCGGGGTAGCCGCGGGGTTGGCCAGTGCAGAGGGCGGGTCGTCCGCTTTGCCATCAAGGCTCGACCTTGTCAGACGCCCGCACAGTCGGGGTTGGAGAAGGGTTGGAGGCCTAAGGTAAACTAGCCACCCAGTGACCAACAAGGGCTGCTGGGCCTCCCCGTGGGCGTCCTCTCCGGAGGATACGGGAGATTGGGGAGCAGAACTGGAGGACGCCAGGCAGCTGGGTGTTTGTGAGGACTGGTTCTATGAGTTAGGTTGCAGTCATCCGATACAGCTCAGAGATAAATTGTTCAGGTCTCCTAAGTCCCTCCCTCCTCCCGCCCCCAGCTTTTTTGAGGAATTATGGACATGTATGTAAGTTTAAGGTGTACACCGTGATGGTTTTAATTCATGTATTTATTACAAAATTCTTATCACAATTAGGTAGTTAATAGTTCCATCCCCTCACGTAATTATCTTTTTGTGTGCATGGTGGTAATATTTAAATTTTACTCTGTTAAAAAAAATTTTTGTTGGTGACTTCAGAGAGGAAAGGACAGGGAGAGAGAGAGAGAAACATCAACGATGAGAGAGAATCATCCATCTGCTGCCTCCTGCACGCCCCCTAGTGAGGATGGAACCTCCCAACTCTGGCCTGTGCCCTGACCAGGAATCTGTGACCTGGTTCATAGGTGGATGCCCATCCACTGAGCCATATTATAGATTTCTGCTGCTTGTGGATGCAATTTTAAAAGCTGGTTTGAGAGGAAAAAATATTCCTCATTTTCCTGGTTTAGTTAGTAAACATTACTTTCATTCCTTTGAAAATCAATTTCTCCCTGCTTCATTATTATCATATATAAATGAAGATAATGGAACAGTCTTTCTCAACCCTAAAGTCACATTAGAATCGCATGTGTAGCTTTTAAAAATATTTATGCTTTAGGCTCCACTGTAGACCAATTAAGTCAGAACATGTGATAGGGTCAGGGTATCAATATATATTGAGTTTTCTTTGAAATTCTGATGTACGGGCAAAGTTGACAACTCTTATATTAGATGATATTTGAAATATAATCCTAGTGATTCTCATATCAAGAATATATAATAGGTTTGTACTTTCGCTGGCATAAAAGTACATCCCTGGAATAAGATATCAGCATTTCAGACAAGTCATCTTTACTTTAGGAATAGTAGATGGAATCATTTTTCTCCTCCTCTCAAAGTACTTCTCCCTTGATGAGGTGTAGGTATTGGAATATAAAATTTGACTTATTCCAAGAATTTCTCAAAAGAAAGACCCAAAATGTGAGTTTCACATTTGCCAGAATGGTTACTTTCCAGGGGGGTCACTTTCTTAAGAGTTCTGAAGTTCACTAATGCTTGATGAAACCACTTTGTGTTTTCACTTCATTGACTAGGGAAATACAGACCCACAGGTCTTACTAGTAGTACCACTTTTAGAGATCCTCCTCTCCCTTCCCTAGACCTCTGTGATGCATTCCCCTAGCAACAGCTTCTTTGATGTGGAAACATTCTACTGATAGATTGTGCAGGGAAGCCACTCATATTGGGCAATTCAGATTTCTTCTGGGAACCGACCTTGAAGTTGGAATTTTCTCTGTGCCTGATATGGTCAAAATTTATGGTTTTTACTTTCTACTATATGAAGCATAGCAGACTATCTAATTTGAAGTATTGACAAATCTTATGAGTGCATAAAAATAGAATAGTCATGTACAAACCTAAAATCATAGAATAATTATGCCATATTTCTTTATTTTGTTTATTTTTGCTTTAGTCTCCTTATACATTTTTTAATATTTTTATAAGATTAGTTTGGGAGCCGAAACCGGTTTGGCTCAGTGGATAGAGCGTCGGCCTGCGGACTGAAGGGTCCCAGGTTCGATTCCGGTCGGGGGCATGTACCTGGGTTGCGGGCACATCCCCAGGAGGAGATGTGCGGGAGACGGCTGATCGATGTTTCTCTCTCATCGATGTTTCTAACTCTCTATCTCTCTCCCTTCCTCTCTGTAAAAAATCAATAAAATATAAGATTAGTTTGGGAGAAAAGTTCTATCATCTATATAAGTTAACTTTGTATGTAGAGTTTCTTTCCTGTTGGGTTCTTTATTCAATCTGTAGTTTTGGCACCTAGTATAGGATGATAGCGATACATCAGAAATATATCCTGGTCTTAGGTACCTTTAATGTAGTAGGAGAGATAAGATTTTTACATAGTGAATGAGATAATAATCAAAATAAAAGTATAGATCATGTTACTTGCTTTTTTTTTTTTTCTGAGACCTATTGTCATTGTTAGGGTCGCACCTTAAAGTGAATGTTTTACAGTTGTATTCTATTTAGAGCTACTTATTTGATTTTGTGTAGGCTAGAACATTGTGGGTTGATCTACAGAGTACATGTTTAGTTAATTTGCAGTTTTTCTTTGTAGGCTTGTTTTGACCCACCTCTTGAAGAGGTTTCCACCAGGAACCCAATCATGTACAACAAAACGACTGCTGACCCAGACCATCCTGACGTTGCTGGTTTGTTGGTGAAAAACAAGAATCTTTTAGCTGAGGTATATGGATTATCTGAAAATAAAACACTATGGGAAAGTACATCCTCTGTAAAAGTAGGGGGCAAAACACATTCTGATCAAGGGCTCAGAGTATTATCTCAATTTAGTTTTGCTTTTTTCTCAATATTCTCATCACTGAGGAGCTTTAATTTAGATATTAATTTGTCTTTTGCCAGAGAAATCCCTTTGAAGATGGTACATAATTAAGTGCTTTTAAGTTGACTGCCAAGTGCTAGGATATTAGAAAATTGCTTACAAACTGCCACACTAATAAGTTATATATATTAAGCATTTGTATTTTGTTTTGTTTTTTGATATTTTTATTGATTTTTAGAGAGAGAGGAAAGGGAGGGAGAGAGAGAGAAACACCTATGTGAGAGAAGAACATCGATTTGATTGGCTGTCTCCTGCACAATACCACTAATATCCTTCCGATTGCCATTTTCTATCCACACCCATTTCCTTCCCCCACCCTCAACCCCTGGCAACCACTAATCTCTCCTCCATTCCTAAGATGTTATCATTTCAGATGTTGTACATTCTAAAAGCTAAACATAGTGTTACCATGTGAGCCAGCAATCTCACTCCTAGGTAGATACATAAGAGAATTGAAATATATATTCACACAAGAACTTGTAAATGAATATTCATAGTAGCATTATTCATAGTGGATATAATTCAAATGTCCATCAACTAATGAGTGGCTAAACAAATGTGGTATATCCATACAATAGCATTTTATTCAAACAAAAAAGAGTGAAGTACTGATTCATGCTGTAACATGGATGAACATAGAAAATATTATACTAAGTAAAAACCAATTACAAGAAGCAACATATTATATTTCATTCATATGAAATATCTAAAATAAGCAAATTCAGAGAGAGAGAGAGAGAGAAGATGAGTGGTTGCCAGGGGCTGAGAGGGAAAAGAATAATAAGGAGTAACTACTAATGGGTATAGGGTTTCTTTAAACTCAACATGTGGGTCGCGACCCCTTTGGCAGTCGAACGACCCTTTCACAGGGGTCACCTAAGACCATCCTGCATATCAGATATTTATATTATGACTCATAACAGTAGCAACATTACAGTTATGAAGTAGCAACAAAAATAATTTTATGTTTGGGTCACAACATGAGGAACTGTATTTAAAGGGCCAGAAGGTTGAGAACCACTGCTTTAGAGGCCAATGAAAATGTTCTGGAATTAGATCTTGGCAATGGTTGCACAACCTGTGAATATATTAAAAACTACTGAGTGTTATGCTTTAAAGGGTAAATTTTTATGGTATGTGAATCATCTCAATTTTTTAAAAGTGAAAAACAATTCAATATGGCTGCACAATTATGAATATACTAAAAACCTTGCAACTATATGGTTTAAATGGCTGAATTTATAAATTATATCTCAATGAAGCTGTTGTTAAAATGTTATGTAAATAGAGTCATATATTTTGGGGTTGGCTTTTTCACTCAGCATAATTTCCTGGAGATTTATTCAAGTTGTTGCATGTATCAATAGTTTGGTCCTTTTTATTGCTGAGTCCCTGGTATGTATGTACCAGTTTGTTTTACCATTCACTTGTTGACAAATATCTGGGTTACTTCAAGTTTTTTTTTTTTTTTACTATTACAGATAAAGTTTCTATGGACCTTCATATATAGGTTTTTTGTGTGAACATAACTTTTTATTTCTCTGAAATAAATCCCTAAAAGTGTAATAGCTGGGTCAGAAGATAATTGCATGTTTAGTTTTATAAGAAACTGCCAAAGTATTTTCCAGAGTGTGATACCATTTTACATTCCCATCAGACCAAAATTTGGTGGTGTCACTATTTTGTAGCTTAGATATTCCCATACACGTGTAGTGATATCTCTTTGTAGCTTTAATTTGCATATCCTTAATGACTGATGATGTATATATTTTTATGTATTTATTTTCCATCTATATATTCTTTCTGATAAAGTTTCTTTTCAAGTCTTTGCCCATTTTCTAATTGGATTGTTTTCTGAGAAATTTGAATTCTTTACTATAGATCTGAGTCCTTTGTTGATAATTTTTTATCAACTGGCTATATCTCAATTTTGGGGATGCATACATTTAGCTAAGTCCTGAACATATTTCAATTCATTATGTCCAAATCCAGTCAAACAATTCAAATTTTGTGGGGTTTTTGACATAAAAAATAACGCAGTAGTGTTTTAAAATCTTAGATTTTGCAAATCACTGTTCCTATGGAAGAAGTAAACAAAAACAACTAAGAACTGGCAATTACTCTAGAAATCAATATCGTGTGAGTCTGAGACTCATGCTGCCTTAGTTACTTTTCACGAAACATATCTTAACAGTATCCTAACAATAGCATAACTGAAAATGAGATCTTAAAACACAGTTCTTATATCATAGTGCTGGGAAATGGGACCACTGCATTGCACAATTCCAGGGGGCATTCATTATTTTTATGGTATCTTAGGTGAATGATAACCACTGCAGTGCAGAGAACCCCTGACTTAACTGGTTAAAATAATGAAGGTAATGCTGCAGGATTTTAACAATTATTGTGATTACCAGAAGTTGGGATATATTGGATAGGAAGAGAGTTACAACTGAACATTTGTTGAGATCTGACATGTGAAGAGTTCTAAAAATACCTCAATTTTTTTTTTCATCTAGTGCACTTTCTTCACTTACCAGATAGAAGAGCAGAGATTTTAAAAATGTTACCCAAAGATAATGAAATCACTTACCTCACTCTTCAATCCTTTTTGATCCTTTCCTTCCAATAGCAGCCTGTGGTGGCTCTCTTGTTTCGCTTCCCCTCTCACAAGACATCCCTCTTGCTTTTCTTAATACCTTTATGAGCTCTTCTTTCCTTTTTTTGTCTTAAAAATAATCAAGAAGACTTAAATAACTTTAATGTTGATGAGAATAAATTCACTTATTCAAATGTATCAATTTGATCTAATTTAAAAGTGTATTAATGTTGGAATATACTGTTAGATTTGAAAGCTTTTGTTTTATTGTATTATAGCATGTAATTTAAATACCCATATTGATTGAAAATCATGAATTTTCTAAAACCAAAATTATAAATGATTTTAAGTAATACGTTTCCTTTCTCATTAGCTAAGAAATCTTCAAAATAAACTTTTCATAAAAGAAAGTTCATTGCAAGATATGAAGAATGAGCTAGAAAGTTATAAAGAAGATAACGCGAAACAGTCTTTCCAGATAATTTCCCTGAAAAATGATATCAAGGACTTAAAGGTTCTTATTGCTTCTCTAACTAGAGTTAAATCTTTGAAAAGCATCAATAATCAGACTCCTGAAAGAGGCAACTTGGATCTAAATGAAAGAATTATAGAGCTAGAAAACCGTCTAAGGTAGGGAATTATCTCCCCCCACAACGTTACTTTGTTTTTAATCATTTGCAATGTCTGTAAGTCATAAAGATCTTTTTAAAAACCTAAAATATTTAAAATGCATTTAAAATATTTTTATTGATTTCAGAGAGGAAGGAAGAAGGAGAGAGAGATAGAAACATCAATGTTGAGAGAGAATCATTCATCTGCTGCCTCCTGCATGCCCTGCCCCCTACCAGGGACTGAGCCCACAACCCAGGCATGTGCCCTTGACCGGAATTGAACCCAGGACCATTCAGTCCCCAGACAGATGCTCTATCTACTGAGTCAAACTGGCTAGGCTAAAATAAAGCATTTTAAAAGTACAATCAGAACTATAGAGTAGAGGAACTTAGTAAGACAAAGATAAAATCTGCTTTATAACACATTAATTTTTTCAAACAAGTTTACTAAGAAACAGTTCCCATATCTAATGTTAAAAATAAAACAATCTCATTTAGAAAAAGAAAGACATCATTTGATTAATAAAGCCTATTCTTCTCCCAATTTTACTGGCTTATCTTTATTTAGAAACTAGAGGCCCGGTGCACGAAATTTGTGCATGGGGGTGGGGGTGGGGGTCCCTCAGCCTGGCCTGCACCCTCTCGCAGTCTGGCAGCCCTTGGGGGATGTCTGACTGACACGGAGGCAGGAGAGGCTCTCACCACTGCCGCTGTGCTCGCCAGCTGTGAGCCTGGCTCAGGGCTTCTGGCTGAGTGGCGCACCCCCTGTGAGAGTGCAGCTTCTGCCCCCTGGTGGTCAGTGCGCATCATAGCGACTGGTCATTCTGCAGTTTGGTCGATTTGCATATTGGCCTTTTATTATATAGGATTGCAAATTCGTGAGAAAAGAACAAATTGTGTTATCATGTAAAAAATCTTAGGAACAACAAATTACAAATATAAATTTTTATATTAAAAAAATGTTTTCCTTCCCAAAATGTAAATATCCAGTAAATAAAACACATACAATATTTCAGGTATAGAAACAATAGTAATTTGCTTATGAAGGAACTGCATTTTGGTATTTTTGGTGGTAAGATTTTTATTTCTCTTAAGTTCAAACTACTTAACACAAACCAGGCCATTATTATTTAAAAGATTACTTACTCCTTTACCCAGTTTCCTTAGTTGATAGAAACTCTATAATTTCTGTAGAATTTTGGATATAGGACCAGGCCACAGGAAAGGTCTGAAATATCTAAAATATTTTTGGTCAGAAGAAAATCTTTTCTTGAGACTAGGAGGCAGTCATTCAGCACTTTGGGCCTGAAGGTGGTCCTCATCAAACTTCTTTGCTACAATCTTCAGAGTAAAGCACAGGATCTGGCCTCCCCGAAGATGTTGCTTCCCACTGGGCAACTGACTGGTAGGGCATGCTTGCATGTTTTCTGCATGCAGCACTGTTGATCGTCTCCACAATGTACTACAGGGCATTCACGCTTGCCCCGGAAGACTTGGCAGAGGCACTAGGCTCCGAGGGTCAGGAATTTTCTAGTTTGTTTTCACACGTTGTTTGTCATAAGCTTGCAAATAGTATATGAAGTCTGTATTTCTGATTGATCACAGAATTTAAATTAGAAGAATTTCACATAATGCTTAACTCAAAATTAATTTATATAAAAAATTTTATTGACGTAGTCATATACCATTAAAATTCACCCTTTTAAAGTGTACAGTTCAGTAATTTTTAGTAAATTCACAGGTTGTGCAACCATCACCACTATCTAATTCCAAGACATTTTTATTGCCCCCTAAAGAAACCCCATTCATGTCCATTCCAGTTACTCTCTATTACACCCTCTCCAATCTCTGACAACCACCAATTCACTTTTTTCCCCTATGGACTTGCCTTTTCTGAACATTTCATATGAGTTCAGTTATACAATATATAGTCTCTGTGTCTGACTTCTTTTACTTAGCACAATGTTTTCAAGATTCATTCATGTTACAGCATAAATTGGTAATTCGTTCTTTTTATTGATGAATAATATTCTGTTATATAGGTATACTACATTTTGTGTATCCATTAATCAATTGATGGACATTGGGTTTCCTTTAGAGAGGGGGGCTTTATGGATAACGCTGCTATGAACATTTTTGTATAGGTTTTTATATGACTATATGTTTCATTTCTCTTAGATGTATGCCTGAGGAGAAGAGTTGCTGGTTCATAAAGTAACTCTGTGGTTAACTTTTTAAAATTACTTTTTTTAAAAAAATATATTTTATTGATTTTTTACAGAGAGGAAGGGAGAGGGATAGAGAGCCAGAAACATCGATGAGAGAGAAACATCGATCAGCTGCCTCCTGCACGCCCCCCACTGGGGATGTGCCCGAAACCAAGGTACATGCCCTTGACCGGAATCGAACCCGGGACCCTTCAGTCCGCAGGCCAACGCTCTATCCACTGAGCCAAACCGGTTCCGGCTTAAAATTACTTTTAAAGGAACTTCCAGGCTTTTTTCCAAGGCAGTCACACAATTTTAAATTACTACCTGCAATATATGAAGATTCCAATTTTTCCACATTCTCACCAGCATATTATTGTTCATCTTTTTCATTATAGCCATTCTGGTAGATATGAAGTCATATCTCATTATAAGTTTAATTTGCATATATATATAAATAACTAAAGATTTTGAACATCTTTTCATGTGCTTACTGGCCATCTGTATATCTTCTTTGTAGAAATACTATTCAGATGCTTTGCCTATTTTTAAATGGGGTTGTCTTTTTATCATTTAGTTGTAAGTGTTCTTTGTATATTTTGGATACCAGACCCTTATCAGATATATGATTTGCATATATTTTTGTCCCACCCGTGGATTGTCTTTTTATTTTCTTAATGGTGTCTTTTGAAGCTCAAAATTTCTTAATTTTGATGAAGTTTATCTTTTATTGTCACTTGTGTCTTTGATGTCATCATACCTAAGAAATAAATCACTGCCTAATCCAAGGTTGTGAAGATTTACAAGTATGTTTTCTTTTAAGAGTTATAGTTTTAGCACTTAAATTTATGTCTTTGTTTCATCTTGACTAAGTTTTGTATGTGGTGTGAGTTAGGGATCTAATAATAAAATATTATTGACATAGTTTTACAAATCCAATATCATTTTAAAAAACAGACAAATGGCTAAACAGTTGTTGTTTTTTCACTTCTTAACATTTCCATTTGAAGATTTTTTTAAAAAATTGAATTTATTGGGGTGACAACACTGGTCAATAAAACCATACAGGCTTAGCCCTAGCTGGTTTGGCTCAGTGGATAGAGTGTCAGCCTGTGAAATGAAGGGTCCTGGTTTAATTCCAGTCAAAGGCACATGTCCCAGTTGAGGGCTCAATCCCCATGCAGGAGGCAGCTGATCAATGATTCTCATCATTGATGTTTCTATCTCTTTCTACCTCTCCCTTCCTCTCCGAAATCAATACAAATATATTTAAAAAAATAAACACACACAAAAACCATACAGACTTAAAGTGTACAACTCAATCGTTCTTGCTTTAAAGTCTACTTTGGTATTAATTTAGCTACACCATCATACTATTCTCATGGTAGGTCTTTTTCCATTTTTTCATTTTCATGTTTCTGTGTCCTTATATTTAAAGTATATATCTTGCAAAATGCTAACTTAGCATTAGATGTTTTATTTTTAATCCAATCTGATTATCTTGTCTTATTTTTATTGTTGTTAACCTTCACCTGAGGACATTTTTTCCCATTGAGAGAATGGAGGGGTAGTGGGGAAAGAGAGACAAAGAAAGAGAAATCGGGAGAGAGAGAGGGGGGGGCGGGGGGGGAGAGAGAGAGAGAGAGAGAGAGAGAGAGAGAGAGAGAGAGAGAGAGAGAAACATTGATGTGAGAGAGACATATCAATTAGTTGTCTCCCGCCTGGGGCCCATTTGGGATCTAACCTGCAATCCAGATATATGCCCTTGACCAGAATTGAACCTGGGACCCTTCAGTGTGCTGGCCAATGCTCTTACCAGTGAGCAACAGCAGCCAGGGTGTGATTCTGTCTTAATTGTTAGATTTAACTCTACCATATTAGTATTGTTTGTTTTTCCCATCTGTTCTCTGTTCTTTTATTACTCCTTCACCATTTTCTTTGGATTAATCCGCTTTTTTTAATTCCATTCCTGTAATATCTTTTATCATTTAGTTTTTACCTAGCTCTCATGATTACAAAATACATATTTATTAGTTTACTTTAGATCTGTACTTTTATGATATTCCAAAATAAAAGCCTATGACAATTCAACTTCATTGAGCTATCTCATGCTCTTGTACTATTGTTATGATATATTTTAACATTTCAAGTGTTATGAATCCCATAAGATATTATCATTTTAATTAACTGCCAGTATAAATTCCTATTTTCTCTTTCTGATGCATTTCATTCCTTCCTACAGTTCTGTGCACACTAAGGATAATTTTTGTTCATCCTGAGAAATTGTCTGTAGGTTTCTTATAATGCAGTTCTTCTGACAATTTTTCCATTTTTTCCCCTTCTGAAACTATGTTTATTTCATCTCATTTTTTCTAAGGGTATTTTTTTTTATTGTGTATACTAGTAGAATTCTTGGATTTCAGTATTTTTACTTTCAGCCCTCTAAGATGTCATTCAGTTATCTTCTGGCGTCTATAGCTTCTGTTGAAAACTCAGTCATCAGTCTTATTGTTGTACCTTTGAGGTAACGTGTGCTTTTTCTCTGACTGCTTTTAATTGATAACAATTTGACGATATGTCTTGGCAAGGCTTAGGATTTGCAGAATTTATTGAATCTATAAATTGATGTCTTTCATCAGGTTTGGAAAATTCTTGGAAATTATTTTTTCAAATATTGTTTCTGTCCCATTCTGTCTCTATTCTCATCCTATGGCTACAATATGTTAGACCTACAGGTATGTTATACCTATTGAGTATGTCCTACCTGTCTCTAACATAATTTTTGAATTTAAATTTTTTCTTTAGATTATTCAGATAATTTCTGTTGACCTAACTCAAATTCATTAATTCTGTAGGATGCAATTCTTAGAAAAGGACATAAAAATCATGGAAGATGAATTGAAACTTTAACCTAGCTACAGGGTAGAAAGTATTACCAATACCTTGCAATTAGTAATCAAATAAGAACCAAATAATTAGCTGTTTAAATATTTGATAATAAATAACGTTTTTAGATATGCTGTTCTCTATTGCTGTATCATTATTTCTAGTTCCTTTTCCCTCATCAAATCCCAGTAGAAGAGCCCATTCAGGTGTTATTAAAATAGGAGTACTTGTATTCATGTGGAACCTCCTGATCATCACACTATTACCAGTAGTGGCAGGCAAATATTCATACTCAAATTTCCCCTTGAAAAGGATGGTTTCAAAATTGACCTCCCCCAGGGTAACTACTACAGGACTTAACACTGGATTGTATTTCTCTCCATTTCTCTACCATTTCTAGTCTCTCCTTAGAAATAGTCACATTTTTACTTGATACACATATTTACTATATTTTTAATGGGGAATATTTGTTTTCATTATTATTAATATTATTTTAACCCTTATCCAAGTAGTGAGGATATTTTTTCCATATAGGCTTAGCCCTAGCTGGTTTGGCTCAGTGGATAGAGTGTCGGCCTGCGAAATGAAGGGTCTTGGTTTGATTCCAGTCAAAGGCACATGGAGAGAGAGTGGAAGGGAGAAGGGTAGAGAGAGAAACATTGATGTGAGAGAGAGACATTGATTTGTTGTCTCCCGCACATGGCCCAACTGGGGCTGGAGATCAAACCTGTAACCCATGTACATGTCCTTGACTGAGAATCAAACTCATGATCCTCTGGTGCCCAGGCTGACACGCTAGGCACTGAGCCACACCAGCCAGGGCTTATTTCATTATTTTTAATTGAAGTTTGATTATTGAGCTGGTTTCATGACATTGTTACCTACTACTTTCTTACACAGAGTACATCTGGTTGAAAGAGAAAGGGCAGAGCAAAAAGCAGACCTTTTGGAGAAAAAGTTAGCAGATGCTAATGGATTCACTCCTTATATGAATGTGAAAGGACAAGAAGACACCTTGGGTAGTTTCAAGATAAAGGTGAGAATAAATTTTTATTTTTTTATTTTTTCAGTTACATTTGACTATAATATTATATTAATTTCAGGTGTACACCTCAGGGATTAGATATTATAAAACTTAATAAGTGATCATCCCGAAAAATCTGACACCATACGTAGTTATTAGAATATTATTCACTACTAGAGGCCCGGTGCACAAAAATTTGTGCACTCGGGGGGAAGGGGGGTCCCTCAGCCCGGCCTGTGCCCTCTCGCAGTCTGGGACCCCTCGGGAGATAACGACCTGCTGGCTTAGGCCTGCTCCTGGGTGGCAGAGGGCAGGCCCAATCCCTAGGTGCAGCCCCTGGTCGGGCTCAGAGCAGGGCCGATTGGGGAGTTGGGGTGCCTTCCCCTGTCATGCACAGAGCAGGGCAGATTGGGAGGTTGCAATGCCACCCTCAGTCACACTCAGGGTAAGGCCGATTGGGGGGTTGGGGCACCGCCCCCTGTCACACTCAAGGCAGGGTCGATGGGGAGGTTGTGGCGCCACCCACTGTCACGCACAGAGCAGGGCCCATTAGGGGAGTTGGGGCTCCGTACCCTGTCATGCACAGAGCAGGGTCAATCAGGGGGTTGGGGAGCTCCCCCCTGTCATGCACAGAGTAGGGCCGATCAGGGGGTTGAGGAGCTCCCCCCTGTCACTCACAGAGTAGGGCCGATAGGGGAGTTGGGGCACCGCCCCCTGTCACACTCAGGGCAGGGCGGATCAGGGGGTTGGGGCGCCGCCCTCTATCACCCACAGAGCAGGGCCGATCAGGGAGTTAGGGCGCCGCCACTGTCACACTCAGGGCAGGGCCGATGGGGAGGTTATGGCTCTACCCCATCACACACAGAGCAGGGCCCATGGTGGGGGGAGGGGTTGGGGCGCCGCACCCTGTCACACACAGAACAGGGCCGATCAGGGGGTTGAGGCGCCGCACCCTGTCACACACAGAGCCGCAGGGCGATCAGGGGGTTGGGGAGTCTTCCCCTGTCATGAACAGAGCAGGGCCGATAGGGAGGTTGTGGCCCCGCCCCTGGTCACATACAGAGCCGCAGGGCGATCAGGGGGTTTGGGCGCTGCCTCCTGTCACGCTGATCCCGGTGCCGGAAGGCCTCTCGCTCCACTGATCCCAGTGCTGGGAGGCATATTACCCTTTTACTATATAGGATAGAGGCCTGGCATGGGTGGGGCTGGCTGGTTTGCCCTGAAGGGTGTCCTGGATCAGGGGGGGGGTCCCCACTGGGGTGCCTGGCCAGCCTGGATGAGGGGATGATGGCTGTTTGCAGCTGGTCACACACCCTTCAGGGTGGGGGTCCCCACTGGGGTGCCTGGCCAGTCTGGGTGAGGGGCTGAGGGCTGTTTTCAGGCCGACTGAAGCTCCCAACTGCTCCTTTTTTTCTTTTTTCTTTTTTTTTTTTTTCTTAATTAAATCTTTATTGTTCAGATTATTACATTTGTTCCTCTTTTTTCCCCCCATAACTCCCCTCCTCCCAGTTCCCGCCCCACCATCCGCCCTTACTCCCCACCCACTGTCCTCTTCCATAGGTGCACGATTTTTGTCCAGTCTCTTCCCGCATCTCCCACACCCCTTTCCCCCCCAAGAATAGTCAGTCCATTCCCTTTCTATGTCCCTGATTCTATTATGATCACCAGATTATTTATTCACTTGATTCTTAGACTCACTTGTTGATAGATGCATGTTTGTTGTTCATAATTTGTATCTTTACCTTTTTCTTCTTCTTCCTCTTCTTAAAGGATACCTTTCAGCATTTCATATAATCCTGGTTTGGTGGTGATGAACTCCTTTAGCTTTTCCTTATCTGTGAAGCTCTTTATCTGACCTTCAGTTCTGAATGATAGCTTTGCTGGATAAAGTAATCTTGGTTGTAGGTTCTTGGTATTCATCACTTTGAATATTTCTTGCCATTCCCTTCTGGCCTGCAAAGTTTCTGTTGAGAAATCAGCTGACAGTCGTATGGGTACTCCCTTGTAGGTAACTGAGTTTCTTTCTCTTGCTGCTCTTAAGAGTCTCTCTTTGTCTTTTGCTCTTGCTCCCAACTGCTCCTTTTTTTCTTTTTTCTTTTTTATTCTGGGCCAGCTTTAGCTCTGGCTCCAGCTCTGAGGCCTCTGCTGCTGAAAGAAGGTATCTGGTTTGTTTCGGTTCTATAATCGAAACAATGTATAACTCCAGCTCTGAAATCCCGGCTTGCTGAAAGCAGGTTTCTGGGGGTTTGTTTAGCTTCTATATTTGTTACAATGTTTCTTAAACTGCAAGCTCAGAAGCCGGCAAGGCAGGCGAGGAATGTTGGGAGTCCTCCGTCACTGAAGCAAGCAAGCCTCATGTTAGTTTCAAGCTGCCTGGCTGCTGGCCGCCATCTTGGCTGGCAGTTAATTTGCATATCTCGCTGATTAGCCAATGGGAAGGGTAGCGGTCGTACACCAATTACCATGTTTCTCTTTTATTAGATAGGATATTCCCTATGCCTTACTTTACACCCCCATGAGTACACTATAACTACTAATTTGTACTTCTAAATCCCTTCACCTTTTTACCCATCCCTCCATACCCTCTCCCATCTGGCAACCACTGAAGTATTCTCTGTATCTATAAATCTGTTTCTGTTCTGCTTGTTCATTTATTTTGATTTTTTAGATTCAATTGTTGATAGATATGTATTTATTGCCATTTTATTGTTCATATTTTTTATATTTTTTCTTCTTCTTTAAGAAGACCCTTTAACATTTCATGTAATACTGGTGGTTCTGAATGATCATTGTTCTGTATTTTAGTTGTAAATTTTGATGTGGTTGCAGGAGGCAGTATCACATTTACCTACACCGCCATCTTGACCAACAGCCCCAGAAAATCTTTTTTTTATATATTTTTTTTTATTGATTTCAGAGAGGAAGGAAGGGAGAGAGGGAGAAACATCAACGATGAAAGAGAATCATTGATCGGCTACCTCCTGCACACACACTACTGGGGATTGAGCCCCAACCCCAGCATGTGCCCTAACTGGCAATAGAACTGTGACCTCCCAGTTCATAGATCAATGCTCAACCACTGAGCTAGACTAGCCAGGCCCCAGAAAAATCTTGATTGATCTTTGCAGAGACAGGATTTTTATTACTTTGTGTTACACTGGGAGGTAATTGGCAATGTTGAGTGCTTTGTTGGTCATCTTCTTTCCGAGGATAAAAGGAAGCAGTACAGAATGGCTGACTGGAAGCCTTTCTGAAGTATGGAGAGAAAGTGCAAGGAGAAGTTGAAGAAAAGCTTAGAGGGTATAGAGCTGATAGGGAGCTGGGAGAAAAAGTGTCTATTAGATAGCAAAATATTGAAGTTTTAAATTTCTGTTGTGTTTTACTTCTTGCTGCTGACAAATCTGGATTTTTAGATCTGGGTTTAAGGATTGAAGAAAGGTGTAGGTGAAAGTTATTGAAACAGAAGCAATGACTTTAAAGCTAAATTGGTTGGATTATCTATATTGAACATTGGAGTCAGAAATTATGGCATGAATTCATTTTAGAAGGAAGAAATGAGTCTGGTCACTCATAGATGGCAATTAACAGGATTAGTAGAAGATCTTATAGAAGAATGTTGGAGAATGATGGGAGACAGACACTTGTCAAAGAACTGGTAAAAGTTTATTTTTAAATTCTTAGACTATAACAGTTTATTATATAATCTGAATGTAAAACAAGGCCCATAATCCAATTAATGTGAGGTATTCCATTAAAAATTTTCAGAAATGCCTGGCTGGCATGGCTTGGTGGTTGAGCATTGACCTATGAACCAGGAGGTCATGGTTCAACTCCCAGTCAGGGTATATGCCCAGGTTGTAGGCTCAATCCCCAGTAGGGGGCGTGCAGGAGGCAGCTGATCGATGATTCACATCAGTGATGTTTCTATCTCTCTCTCCCTCTCCTTTCCTCTCTGAAGTCAATAAAACTATATATTTTTAAAAATTAGAACTACTTTCAAAGTATTTTAAAGTAATTAAAAATTTTTTTGGTCTTTTTAAAAAATATGTATTTTCTATTGATTTCAGAGTGGAAGGGGGAGGGAGATAGAATCATCATAATGAGAGAATCATCGAATGAGAAATGTAACATGTGTGTTGGCATATTTAGAAAAAAGGTAAAGCTATCCTGTCCAAGAACTTTGAGAGAGACATTTTTTACTCTGAAGATCCAAAAGATGAACAGAAAGTTTGGGATAGATATCAATAAGATTTGATCCATAAGGAAAAACAAAAATATTACCTCCATATTCATTCAGCTGGGGAACTAAAACTGCACGGTCCCACTATCAGAAATTCCTTCGTCAATTGGCTTCTTTTCTAAGCAGCAGTGTTGTCCCCATCCCAGCACAGAGGAAGCAGTGAAAGAGAGAATTCAGGGAATTGGTGCAAATGAGCAATTTTGAAGTCTGTAAGTATATTGCAGACAAGTTATTCTTTCAGATTTGTTTCTTTTAAGATGTGGATTTTGCCCTAACCGGTTTGGCTCAGTGGATAGAGCGTCAGCCTGCGGACTGAAAGGTCCCAGGTTCGATTCCGGTCAAGGGCATGTACCTTGGTTGCGGGCACATCCCCAGTAGGAGGTGTGCAGGAGGCAGCTGATCGATGTTTCTCTGTCATCGATGTTTCTGACTCTCTATCCCTCTCCCTTCCTCTCTGTAAAAAATCAATAAAATATATTAAAAAAAAAAAAAAGATGTGGATTTTGATATTAGCTGATTCAGTAAACTCTGTGGCTCTAAATGATCATTTTGATTTTATTGTTAGAGTAATAAAAGAGCAGAGGCTGTCCATTATTACAGCAGAGGTAGTATAGTGTGCTTGTTAAGAGCACTGAGCTCCTGTATGAACCTCAGCTCTGCCACTGCCAACTCTGCTACTAGGCAAGTTACTTATCCACTCTTTGCCTTAGTTTCATTTGTAAAATTTGGTGGGAGTGAAGGCTGGTGAGGAAGGATTGGGGAGGGGGGCATAGTTCAAATCTCAGAGTGGTTGCAATTAAATGGGTAAATACATGATAAATGCTTAGTACAGCTAAGTGTAAGCTCAATAAATGCTAGCTTAAAAATAGTGATATGATGCAGATAACGTTTCCATTGTGAGCAAAGTGTTCAGTCAGTGCAGTAAAATAAATAGTTAAATCAGTTATTTGAATTTATTGGTCAGGTCTATTAAGAGATTGAACCTTCAGGTTTAAATGAGATTTCCCTGTTGTGTTCAAATCACTTTGTAAAATTCCATGCCTCTTCGCCCTACAATTTAAAGGAAGATGGGTATTGCTTTAATTCAATGTGTTAGTAAAACCTGCTACACAGTAGCCTGTTTATTGTAGAGTTCCAAATGTCTTTACACTGTTCTCTTAAATTCATCATACAAGTTTATTACTCAGTATTAACTAAAACAAGCATGTCAAACTTTCGGCCTGCAGGCTGCATGTGGCCCATAACGAATATTTTTGCAGCCCAGCCAATATAACGGTATGTAAGAAATGTTTTAATAAAAATTTTGTAACTTAATTTTTACAATATCCTGTTACACATAATTATTAACAAACTACAATGTTTGCTAATGACTGATTACTAAAATCATGTTGCTTTCTTTTCCCTTACGCGCCTTATGCGCAGGCGCACCATTTCTCTCCACTAATACTAGCTGCGAATATTTTAGCAGCTTATTGCTACATCATTAGTTTTGTACTGACTTGTTTGGTGTGCGCAACAGAAAATATTTCGCTTTCAGAGAACAAGAAATATAGGTTTATTTGTGTTACGCTTATTAATTTGTGCAGTTATTCAGTGTCCGATAAGTTAATGTTCAAGAAAAAAATGTTAATTTTTATTAAAATGTTCTATTATTTTATGTTAACAATTACTCTTTTATTTTTTTATATATTTTATTGATTTTTTACAGAGAGGAAGGGAGAGGGATAGAGAGTTAGAAACATCGATGAGAGAGAAACATTGATCAGCTGCCTCCTGCACATCCCCCACTAGGGATGTGCCTGCAACCAAGGTACATGCCTTTGACCGGAATCGAACCTGGGACCCTTCAGTCCTCAAGCCAACGCTCTATCCATTGAGCCAAACCGGTTTCGGCAATGATTACTCTTTTATTTCAGCCCTTTGTGTTCAGCATGTCTCTATGAAATAAGCCTACATTTCAATGAAAATTGAAGCTTTTGTTTTTTTGTGGCCCACATAAACCTTGTTTATTTGGTCCGTGTTAGCCTTTGAGTTTGACATGCTTGAACTAAAATGTCAAACCTTCCTATTTCTGAAACCAGCATCTATTTAGTAAATGTTTCTACAATATCAGCACAGTAGAACTTGCACAGTATTGAAATGAAATAGAAATCATGGACCATCGGGAAGTTTAATCTATTTTTTTTCTTTACAGGGAGCTGAAGGCCTTAAGCAGGACATTCAGTTGCTCACCAAGCGACTGGAGCAGCTGCATCATCACCACGAAGAATCGTCCCAAACTGAAGAAAAGCGTAGGGAACAAAAAAGACCCTTGAAACGTCTGGAGGGAAAACTTGCTGTTAATGACTTTTTTCAAGTGAGATTAGACTCGGGCAGGAATAAAGTAAGAATTTTGTGAAGTATACGGCATTTCTTTGGCAGTGAAAATGATCATATTTTGTTATATTATCTAATGTTTAAAGCTGTTAATACTACTTATACTTTTTTTAATATTGAAAAGAGAGAAAAATTTGCTACAAACCCTTCTGATTTTATCAAAAAACCTCTCCTCACTTCATATATTCCCTTTCTCATTTTATACATATTTGATATTTATTGTGAGGGCTTTTATTAATGTATTTCTTTTTTTAATATATTTTTATTGATTTCAGAGAGGAAGGAAGAGGGAGAGAGAGATAGAAACATCAATGATGAGAGAGAATCATTGATCAGCTGACTCCTGTAAGCCCCCCACTGGGGATCGAGCTCACAACCCGGGCATGTGCCCTTGACCAGAATCGAACCTGGGACATTTCAGTTTGCAGGCTGATGCTCTATCCACTGAGCCAAACAGGCTAGGGCTAATGTATTTTTTAATGTACTTTAAAAAGAGGGTTAGAGGAAAAGGAGGTCAAAGATGGAATTTAAGGCACTTAGCTAGATATGATGGGTATTGGAAATATTCCTCAAATGATTATTATATAGACCGTTACCTTCTGCTTCTCTAAATCTATAAGGAAAAAAATCAATCTAAAAGTGGGGTGGAAATAGGTAGGATGCAATATTATTTATTTTCAGGAGATACTCTATTTCACTACCTCTCCACAGAAGTGCTCATCATACTCAGACCTATCTTATATTATTTTTATAATTGCTATGGCTCAAACTTTAATCTCACTCACTCACCACTCACTCATTTAGTCTCTCATTCCATTCGTCCATTTGTTCATTCATTCATTCATTCATTCATACATATTGTATTGAACACTCAATTTAAAAAATTTTCAGCACTTAATGAAGTGGTATCAACAATGTCCTTCACAGAGTCCAAAGATAAATCCTTTTTCTGCTAATTCCTTTCCCATCTCCTCCCCAAATACATTGACTAATCTAATGTATTTAATGTGTATCCTTTTGTTTATATGTTCTTTTAAATGTGATTTTTATGCATATATTCAAAATTTGTGTAAATGATATTGCATTAAAAATTTTATTCTAGCCCTAGCCGGTTTGGCTCGGTGGATAGAGCATCGGCCTGCAGACTAGAGGGTCCCAGGTTCGATTCCAGTCAAGGGCATGTACCTTGGTTGCGGGCACATCCCCAGTAGGAGGTGTGCAGGAGGCAGCTGACCGATGTTTCTCTTCCATCGATGTTTCTAACTCTCTATCCCTCTTCCTTCCCCTCTGTAAAAAATCAATAAAATATATATTTTTAAAAAAATTTTATTCTACTGCTCAGAATTATATATATTTAAAGTAAATTTATTGGAGTAATATTAGTTAATAACATATAATCTTCAGGTGTACAACATTATAATTCAATACTGTTATACTTTTGAAACTGTGCCTATAAAAAATGTATTCTCTGTTTGTTGGATATAAATTTCCATAGATAGCTAATGCTCAAGCATATTATTCATGGTTTAGATAGTATCTCTGATTATTCCTTGGTTCTGGAAATGGTATGCTAAATTCTCCAACTATATTTTTGATTTATCCATTTGTCTCTACAGTTCCATCAATTTTTGCTTTATAGCCTACTGGAGCATATATGATGATGATCTTTTAAGCACAATAAAACATTTTCTTTTTTTGTCCTTTATAAAATACTAGAGGCCCGGTGCACAAAATTCATGCATGGGTAAAGAGTCCCAAGGCCTGGCCGGCAATCAGGGCCGATGGGGGCCTTCCTTCCCCTGGCTGCCGGCCGGGGCCTTCTTTTATTCTGTGCCGCCCCCCAGTGGTCAGCACACGTCATAACGAGCAGTCGAACTCCCAAGGGGACAATTTGCATATTAGCCTTTTATTATATAGGATTGCTTTAAATTCTCCATTTTCAGAAGTTATGTTTACTAATGCAATTTTCTTTTAGTTCGTGTTAGTCTGAACATGATATATCTTTTTATCTTCATAGCTTTCTGTCTTTCTCTGTGATAAAAGACATTATCTGTGATAAAATTCACCTCCAATTGGTGACTTTTTAAATATGTATAGCCCTAACCGGTTTGGCTCAGTGGATAGAGCGTCGGCCTGCAGACTGAAAGGTCCCAGGTTTGATTCCAGTCAAGGGCATGTACCTTGGTTGTGGCCACATCCCCAGTAGGGGGTGTGCAGGAGGCAGCTGGTCAATGTTTCTCTCTCATCGATGTTTCTAACTCTCTATTCCTCTCTCTTCCTCTCTGTAAAAATCAATAAAATATATTTAAAAAAATAATAAATAAATATGTATATTTATTGATTTCAGAGAGGGAGAGGGAGAGAGAGATAGAAACAACAATGATGAGAGAGAATCATTGATTGGCTGCCTCCTGCACACTCCACACTGAGGATTGAACCCACAACCCAGGCATGTGCCCTGACTGGGAGTCGAACCATGACCTTCTGATTCTCAACCACTGAGCCACACTGGCTGGGCCAATTGGTGAATTTAACACATTTACATTTATTGCAATTATTATATTAGGATATATTTTTGTTAACTTATTTAATAATTTCAATATATTTTACTTCCCCGCCGGGGGTTCATTTTCCAGGTTTCTTTTAGATAAATCAATCTTTTTCTGCTGGTTTTAAAGCTGTATATTCTTTTTTTTTATTTTGATGCTGGTGTTCTCTAAGAACAAAACTTATTTATTTTAATATTTACAAGAATGTCATACCTGTTTGGTCTCTGACCTCAACCCCCAAATATATTATTATTCTCTAAATTCTTAATTTGTGGGCTATTTGAGTATACTTTTTCTGTTTTCTTTAACTTGGTCCTAATTATTTTTAGATAACCACTAAACTTGAACAAGGTATATGATCACCTTCAGTTGCATATCTTTTGTAGCATCCTCCTTTTCTACATGAATTTTTAACAATTGGATCTTTGGCAAACTTTCTGACACCACATGTGCCTGATAATATTTTTATTATACCCTCATATTTGAATGACAGTTTGGCTGGATATAAACTTCTAAGTTCAAAGTTCCTTCGTAAAATCCTTCGAAACTATCTACTGGCTTCCCCTGTTACTGTTGAGATGTCTGATATCAATGTGATTCTTATTCCTTTGTAGATGATTTACTCTTTCAGGAAGCTTTTAGACTTTTCTTGTTTGCTTTGATGTTCTTAAATCCTATATAATAAAAGGCTAATATGCAAATCAACTGAATGGCAGAATGACTGGTCGCTATGATGTGCACTGACCACCAGGGGGCAGGTGCTCAATGCAGGAGCTGTCCCCTGGTGGTCAGTGTGCTACCACAGGGGGAGCGCCACTCAGCCAGAAGCCCTGAGCTGGGCTCACGGGAAGCGGGCCTAAGCCATCAGTCGGACATCCCGTGAGGGCTCCCAGACTGCGAAAGGGCACAAGGCTGAGCTGAGGGACCCCCCCACCTGAGTGCACAAATTTCATGCACCGGGCCTCTAGTTTTGTTATAATATGCTTAGATATGTGGTTTTTCCTTATCTCTCTTGTTTGCACTTTATGAACTTTTTAAAAAAGTATGTTTTATTGATTTCAGAGAGAAGAGAGAGGGAGAAAGATATAGAAACATAAATGAGAAGGAAACATCGATTGGCTGCCTCCTGCATGCCACTTACTGGGGAGCAAGCTAACAACCCGGGCATATGCCCTGACTGGGAATCTAACTGGGACCTCCTGGTCGATGCTCAGTCACTTAGCCACATCGGCAGGGCTGAACTTTTTAATCTAATTCTTTCATCTGTCAATTTTTTCATTTATTTCAACATTTTACACCCTCTATTTCAGTGATGGCGAACCTTTTGGCTCAGCGTGTCAGCATTTTGAAAAACCCTAACTTAACTCTGGTGCCATGTCACATATAGAAATTTTTTGATATTTGCAACCATAGTAAAACAAAGACTTATATTTTTGATATTTATTTTATATATTTAAATGCCATTTAACAAAAATCAACCAAAAAAATGAGTTCGCATGTCACCTCTGACACGCATGTCATAGGTTCGCCATCACTGCTCTATTTCTTTTTTTTAACTCTTCTTTTTTATATTATCTCCTGTGACTAGTATCTGAAGGTTGGCTTTTAAAATTATTTTTTATTGTGATGAAAGACATATACAATTTTCCATCTTTTTTTTTTTTCAATTATAGCTCACATTCAATATTATTCTGTATTAGTTTCAGGTGTACAACATAATGGTTAGACAACTATATACTTTACAGAGTAGTCCTCCTGATATTTCAAGTACCCCCCCCCCCCCCCGGGAATCGAACCAGTGATCTCTTGGTTTATGGGTTGACACTCTACCACTGAGCCACACTGGCCGGGCTGAAGGTTAGATTCTAATTCAGTCCTTCATTTCTTTGTTTAATGGTTAACTTTATGTGTCAACTTGGTGCCCAGATGTTTGTTCAAAAAGCAGTCTAGATGTTACATTTTAGATCTAAGTAACATTTGAATCAGAAGACTGCGTAAAGCAGATTATTTCCCATAATTTTGGTGGGCCCCATCCTATCAGTTGAAGGCTTTTAGAGAAAAAAGACTGAGGCCTCCTGAGGAAGAGGGATTCCACCTACAAATTGCCTTTGGATTGAGCCACGATATCAACTCGCCTACGTCGCCAGCTTGCTGGGTTGCCCTGCAGATTTTGGACTTGCCAGCACTCACAATTGTGATTAGCCAAATCTCTTTCTGTCTCTTAAATAAACACATGTACACACACACATGCACACATGCACACCCACGCACCCACGCATGCACACCGCCCTATTGATACTGCCTCTTTGAAAAACCTTAATATATTTTAAAAACTGTTTTATATATTTTTATCCTTTCCTGCTGCCTCCTATGAGAGTTTCTTAGCTTTATCCATCCTATTGATCTCATCTGTGTTGTTTATTTCAACTATTATTTTTGTGATATCCAATATTTTTACTTGGTTTTCTTTATAATTTCTTTTTTTTTTCTTTTTAAAAAATATATATTTTTATTGATTTTTTACAGAGAGGAAAGGAGAGGGATAGAGAGTTAGAAACATCGATGAGAGAGAAACATTGATCAGCTGCCTCCTGCACACCCCCTACTGGGGACGTGCCTGCAACCAAGGTACATGCCCTTGACCAGAATCAAACCCAGGACCCTGCAGTCCGCAGGCCGACGCTCTATCCACTGAGCCAAACCAGTCAGGGCAAACTACTTGTTTCTTAAACTATTAATTTACAATAGCCAATACATGGAAACAACCTGAATTGCCGGGGTCCAACCCCAGCAGGTCCAGGGGTTCCCAAAGGCGTAGACGGAGTCGGCGAAGAAGGAAGGACACGGAGACAGTGTTCAGTTGATCAGCAGCCTAGCCAGGATCTCCAGCCAGGATCTCCAGCCAAGTTCTGGTTTGGATCTCCAGAGAGGTTCTGCTCTATAATTTCTTAATGTTAGTGTTTTTCTTATCTCCTGAGTAGCCATAACTTTGAGTAAAATTGTTATAATTTTACATTAAATTGAAAGTGATCAGGAAAAACATGACCTTGCCCTAAATTTCATTTAGTGGCAAATGAAGAATTAGTCCTACAGAATACATTTAAAGGAACAACAAAGGACAATAGTAAAGTTGGTTAATGATTACACTGTATGAGTTGATCTGTTCATGTGAATTTTATATTTGTCAAAGTGGCAATTTGTAAGTATTGTTTACATTTTACTCAGCTTTGTAATGATATAATTTTGGACAAATTAAAAATATATTTTTGATTCTCAGTATTTCAAAATGTCTACTTAAAATGAGATTATTAATATACTTATATACTACTTTTTCAGATATCCATAATTTAAATAGTTATGGTTTTAGTCTGATAATTTTTGATAATTTGGTACATGACCTCTTTCTCTTTAATAGATCTTATTTTATGTATTCCAATAGGATTTTATAATGTTCTTCATGTAAGTACTGTAAGTCCCTCATATAAGTCTTGTAAAATTTGTTCTTTTATAGATTTTTCTGCTCATTGTGAATAGCATATTATCCCATTTCTAATTGAAATACTTATTATTAACATAGATAAAAACCTTTGATATGTTTATATTTTATTAAATATCCTTACTGAATTTGTTTATTCAGTCCAATAATATTCTTTACTAAAGTTCTTGGGTTTTCTGGACATGAGTGTATATTATTATATTGTTTTTTAGGAAATGATATATTTCTTTTATATTCTCAACTTATTTTCCTGAGTTATAAAATATTCTTTTAGAATGATTGGTATATTTTCTCTATCTATGCATTCAGTATGGTTCTCCTTCCTAATATCATATGTTTTTACTTTCTTCCCTCTTTAACCAGGCTTGCCTGGAACATCTATTTTATCTTTCCAAAGTGTTTTTATATACATTTTACTAGTTTTTTATTTATATATAATGAAAATATATGGTGTCTTTTTAAAACCCACACCTTTTTTTTCTATTTTTTTTTCCTGGTAGTAATTTTATAAATTACAGGTAAGAAAGAATACAATTAAAATCACAGGGAAAGAAGGGACATATGTAATACTTTTGACAATAAAGATAAATTTTTTAAAATCACCACTAATTCTACCACTTGGAGGAGATAACCAGTGTTAATAGGTATATTTCCTTCTGATTATTTTCCATGTATATTTTGACATAATTGAGATAGGCACAGTTTTTCTCATCCTGCTTTTTTCATTTAACTATATCGTTAGTATTTTCTCTTACTAGAAATTTTTGAAAACTTGATTTCTAGGAAATCTGTAATCAATCGTGTCATTTATCTAATTATTCTTTTTGACATTTGCATTTTTATTTTTCATGTTATGAATAATGTAAATATTATCTTGGTGCATGAATTGTTATCTAAATATTGGGTTATTTCCTATAATACATTCCTAGAAAAGTTGCGGTAACCTGTGCCACCACCTGGTGTTAATAAAATTGTCTACTTAACTTTACCCTTGATAGCACTGAGCCATCACTTTTATTGTCGTATTTTACTTTCTGGATTATTTTAATAATGCATATTTATGGTGAAAAAATATTTTACTTATGTAAATAGTTTAGTCTGCAGCTTATCAGTCTAGAGTAGATCTGGTTTGCTAGTGTAGAACACCATCATAAAACACAACTTCTTTATTTCAATACTATTGATTTCTTCAAAGGAAAACTCCAGGACTAAAAATGCCCGAATAGATGAGAACAGCAAGATATTTAAACAGCTAGAGAAAGACAACAAACAACAAACATTACTAACTATTAAGCAGAATTTGCAAATTGCAACAACTCAAAGGTTAGAGGAAGAAATCCGGCAACTTCATAAACAGCTCAGTGATTTGAAATTGTCAAATAAAAATATGAAAACCCAACTGACAAGAGTCAATATCCTTAAAGTAAGTAAAGGAAGTGAGGCTTTCAAAAATGTATTTAAGCTTTGATTGTTACTATTTTAGCTGCATAGGTCTCATCAAACTTTTAAAAGTTAACGTTAAAATTATTTTACACGCATACAAAAGAATGTATATAATATTAAAGCATATATAATAACAGCTGATGCCTGCAAATCTATTACTAATCTTAAAAAAACAGACTAATATCAATTCCATGAAAGCCCTTAAGTATTCCTCTTCCTACTCCTCAAAGGTAACTTCTGGATCCCTTGCTTTTTTGTTTTAGTCTTACTTTTGTCTTTTTTATTGGGGTAATAGTTAAACATTTTAGTCATTTTTGGGCTCCTCTTTGGACCTTCTCTATTTCAAGCTTCAGTTGTAGTATTTCAAATATACATTTTTTTTTAATCTTAAACCACAGGTGCACTAAATACTTATTGATCAACTTTTTTATCAGCAATATTTCTTACTACAGAGCCACTTATTTTCTCTGTTTCTGTATTTAATCAGCACAGGCTGTACTATAAGACTTTTGAGGACATGGAACACTTGTTCACCCTCTTTTAACCCAAGTGCCTAGTTTATAAAAGTGTTCAGTGATTGTTGGTTATTGATGAGTATGATGGTGGAGAAATGTCCTCTTAATTCACAAGTTGTGGGATGTTCTTTTCCATGTATCTATTTCCTTTTTTTTTTTTAAAGGAAAGAATAGAAGCATGAGTTATCATTCATCATGCCTACCTATTATTTAAAAGAGATCTAATCACAGTCATCTCACTTTCCCCCAACCTTAACTTTATACCCTCACAGGACAAAACAATTCAGAAGCTCAGGCAATCTTTAATAAAAGTTGAAGCAATGAAAGGGAAGGCAGCTATGAAAACAGATAACTTGAAAACTACATTAGACCCGACCAAGCAAGAGGCAAGATGGGACAAAGACGGGACCCATCAGATCTTAGATGCTGTCACTCCTGAGCTCTGCACAGAAAAGAACACACTTGAAGTATCAGGACGACCACAAGAGGTTTTGTTTTTGTTTTTTTTAAATTATCATAACTATATTAAGATTCTTTAAGTCAGTGGTTGGCAAACTACAGCTTGTGAGCCACGTGGTTTTAGAAGGATGGGTGGAGAAATATGTATTTAGAGAAATGTATTTGTTGCTATTACTCCACAGCAAAACAGAAGTTCAAAAAGAAGTTACCTTATAGATGAAACATAAGCAGCAATAAAATTAAGTTTAGTCTACAAAAGTGTAAAAATAAGAAAAAAAATCTTAAAAGAAAATTTTACATAAAGGCTACTTGTAACAGAAGAGACCATTTTTCTAGATTAAAAATACTTGAATATAGGATGTTATATTTCACAAAGAAATATTTAATAAGACTAATTTTCTCATACCAATTTCATCGTATACAGTAAGTAGGTGACCAAAACTAATGACATGTCTTGAATTTTGTGGTGGCTCTTTGAAGGAAGTCGACTTTCGAGAAACTATCATGAAGATGTTGGGATTTAACATGAAAACAGCAGACAAGGAAATTATCATTCACCTAAGACTTATTATCCAAGCTTATGAAGCATCTAACAAATCAAAGATTGCTTCTGATTGTGAGACTGGACAGAATAACAACGCATAAGAAAGTTCTGCCTTCTCATTGCTGCCAACAAGAACTCAGCAGATACAGACATTTCCTTCAACATCTTGTATATGGCTACATGATGAATTAAATGCTTCAGAAATTTTTTACTTCAATCTGTTCTCTCCTTTGATGTTTGGCATTCAACTTTTGTCATAATCATAAATGTTCTATACATTTATTTATGGTCTAGTCTAGATTGTTACTTGTACTATGGTAATATCCAGTTATATTTATTATTAACTTTATTTTAAGCAGGATATTAATCAGAACTTTTGTTTAGTTAGAATATTTATATCTACCAGTATAGTTAACAGCCTGTTTCTAGAATGAAACATTTATTGGCTATGCCCACTTATGAATCCAGGTAAAGCTGTATTCTGTAATTTGAATCTATTTTATCTCTTTGGTAACTAGGTGTGAAAATCAGATATGAAATATTGCAGGGTAGGAAAGTCATCAAGAATTTTTATAAATGTTCAATGGACTGTATTGTGTTTTTTATTTTCTTAGCATTTAATATTGTCTGTCAGTGTTTGCCTAATAGTAGGCCAATTTCTAAATTAATCGGCTACTTTCTAAAAAGTATAATTTCTAATTTATTTTATTTAAAATAGTTAATTGCTCTTCTTCCAAAGGAATTTTAGATTTATCTAAGATGTCTTCTGTAGGAATGTCAGAATCTAGAGAGGCCTGTGGAGACTCAGTGCCTGCTGTGGTCTCCTGTGGGGCTTAGTTTTAGGGGGTCTTCAGGGTGGAAGGAGTCAGGTTACATTGGATTTTACCGTAGTAGCACTTTGGAAGAAAATGATTAGCTTGAATATGCATTCTAAGAAAAAATGAGAATCACTCTTTTTAAAAAATATTTTTATTGATTTCAGGGAGAGGAAGGGAGAGGGATAGAGAGATAGAAACAATGATATGAGAGAATTATTGATTGGATGCCTCCTGCACACTCCCTACTGGGGATGGAGCACACAATCTGGGCATGTTGTCCTGACCAGGAATCTAACCAGTGCCCTCCTGGTTCATGGGTTAACACTCAACCACTGAGCCACACAGGCTGGGTGAGAATCACTCATTTTTAAACTATCATAGCCATGGCTCTCAAACTGAGTGCCAAGGCACTCTGGTGCACTGCAGGGATCAGCAGGCCATGGAGTGTTTTAAATTGTAAAGGCAAACAGTGATACCTGACATTTGTCAGGAAAATACTCCAACTATTAGCCCCATGTAGTTTAGAGTTTCAACACTGGATTGCTCTTCATTCATTCTGATGACACAGTTTTGTGATGGAAACTGCACAGGGCTTCTCAGGACTTTTAAATTGGTCACCGAGTGGAGGCCCAGCAGTTGGTGGTATCACTGCTAAGGAATCCTAAGATCCTTGGCTGCAATGTAAGAAGCTCACGTACCTTTCAAGAATATCCTTGGGCTGGCATGAGGGGACCCTGCCCAGAACCTCCACCTGTAGCCCAACCTGTTCAACTACCTTCTTGTTGGATTCCCCAAGGGTCAGCTGCCTGCTGCAGCCTCAGCGCAAGGATGGCAAGGACCGCACCATCCCATGAGCCAGGCAGGCTGTCGCCCATGTTCCAGCGCTGCTCTTCTCTGAGGAACCAGGAGTCCTACCAGCTCCTGGAAGCAAGCTCTCCATGAAGGCCAAGGTGCCAAGGGGTGGCAGTTTGTGAAAGAGCCCTTCATTAGCATATTAAAGAAAAATATTCTGCAAGTAGAGGGGCTTCAGTCTTAATGCTTCTTTGTGAATTGAGTTAGCATAAACGGACTGTTCAACCGCAGAGCAGACTCGAAGGTTGGCTATGTTAACTCTGCACAGAGGCGGGAGAGGGACCCTTCCGGGGCCTGGAACCGTCTGACCAGAACTGCTTTCAGCGCTGTGGCCAAATCACCGCACACTGGCTTCCATGGCGGGAGCTGGATTTAGATTTGGGTAAGTGGCTCTCAACCTCCGAGGTGTGTCGTGAACTTAACTCTTTTTTTCTGAGCCTGTCCAGAGGTTACAGTTCAGTTAGTGTGGTGTGAGGCTGAAGTCTGCATATTTTTTTCAAAGCTCCATTTGTGTGTAAATGGGTAAATTTACTTTGGAAAACAGGCGATGTATTCGTTTCCTGATCCTTCGGTAACAAAGTATCACAAACTTTGTGGCTGACAAAATAAATATTCCTACATTTCTGGAGGCGTCCACTTCTGCAAGAGAGGGGCTCTTAGAGCATGACAGGCGCGGGCGCCGCCTGCGCCCGACTCCCACTGGGATTTCACGGTCAACGCAGCCAAACTGCGGACGCCGCTCCGCCCACAGCTGCGAGCCAGCCCATCCCACAGGGGAGTCCGCGCTCCTGCGCCTGCGCCTGCGCGCCCCTGACGTAGCTGCGCCTGCGCAGCCCTGCGCGGGAGGGGCCGGAGCAGCTCTCGCCTGGGGGCGTGGCTGTCGGCACCGGAGGCGGAAGGGGGCGAAGACGACGAGGAGTAGCTCGTGGTGACTGGCTGGCGGTAATGACTGGCTGGTGGAAGGAGCTGTTTCAGGGCGGGAACCCGCTGACGAGGGGGTCGGGCCTCGATTCCAGCCTATCGGGGGCGGGGGCGAAGCCGAAGAGGCGGCCTCCCGGGAAAACAGGTGCAAGTGAGGCGGAGTCCGGACCAGCGCGGGCGCGCCCCCTAGTGTGCCGACACGGGGCTTCCTTGCGGGAGACCTTGGTGCGGCGCTGTGCTTGCCCTCGAGGTTAATCCTGTGGAGTGGGGTCGGCTTCCGGGGTTCCGCTCATCGGCGCCGTCAGACTGGGGTTGGGGCCCCCACCCAAAGCTGAGTCGTGGGGTCTGGGCGGCGCCCGTAACTTGAAGATCTCAGTGACTGAGGCTCGGCCACCGTGAAGCCCCGCCCGCCGTTTCAGGCCGGCCGAGCGGCGGCGCCTGCGCCTCTTTAGTGCGGGGATCCTCCGTGTGCGGGGTCACCCCCGTGTGCGGGGTCGCCTCCGTGTGCGGGGAGCCTCCGTGTGCGGGGTCGCCTCCGTGTGCGGGGACGCCTCCGTGTGCGGGGTCGCCTCCGTGTGCGAGGAACCTCCGTGTGCGGGGAACCTCCGTGTGCGGGGTCGCCTCCGTGTGCGGGGAACCTCCGTGTGCGGGGTCGCCTCCGTGTGCGGGGAACCTCCGTGTGCGGGGTCACCTCCGTGTGCGAGGAACCTCCCTGTGCGGGGTCACCTCCCTGTGCGGGGTCACCTTTGTGTTCGGGGAACCTCCGTGTGCGGGGGAACCTCCATGTGCGGGGGAACCTCGGTGTCAGGGGTCGCCTCCGTGTGCGGGGTAGCCGCGGGGTTGGCCAGTGCAGAGGGCAGGTAGTCCGCTTTGCCAGCAAGGCTTGACCTTGTCAGACCCCCCCTCTCCCCCCCGCCCCGCCCCGCCCCGCGCGCAGACGGGGTTGGAGAACGGACACGAAGGGCTGCTCGGCCTCCCCGTAGGCGCCCACTCCGGAGGATACGGGAGATTGGGGGGCAGGACTGGAGGAGCCCAGGCAGCTGGGTGTTTGTGAGGATTAGTCCTGCAAGTTTCCGAGCCAATGAACTCGCTTTCTCTGTCGGAGAAACCTGACTGGTTTCTTACTGCGCTCATCCCACTGTAGTTCTTAAGATATTCAGGATCATTTGAACTTGATCAAAAACCTAGATTTCTTTTATAAACTGTTCCTTAGGGGGTCTAATTGCTGGCAGAGTCATCTATTGAACTTGATTCATTAACAGTATTATTGAGGCTGAATTTACATACCATAAAATTCACCTGTTGTAGATGTTCCATTCATGACATGTAGCATATTTACAGGAATTGGACAATCTTTGGAGAAATTTTTTTCTGGTAGTTGCCTTTACCATTCCCAAAGTTTGTACAAGTGGGCATTTTTGAGACACAACAACATAAGAGCCTCTGAAGATGTACATTCAAAATGTATACCTGAGATGGGGAAATTAAAAGAATTGAAGCGCCCTGGCCAGTGTGGCCCAGTTGGTTGGAGTGTTGTCCCTGCACGGAGAGTCCTGGGTTCCACGCCCCTGTCAGGGATCATATCTAGGTTTCTGGTTCCATCCCTGGTCGGTACACATGTGGGAGGCAACCAATCCTTGTATGTTTCTCTCTCCCCAACCCCCTTTCTCCCTCTAAAATCAATT
This sequence comes from Myotis myotis, assembly GCF_014108235.1. Lineage (NCBI taxonomy): Eukaryota > Metazoa > Chordata > Mammalia > Chiroptera > Vespertilionidae > Myotis > Myotis myotis. The sequence goes on along the minus strand of NW_023416313.1, from coordinate 195,641,699 downwards.
TTTAAAATAAAGAACCAATTTTTTCTTAGAAGTTGCAGGCAGTGAAACTTGTGTCTTGTAATACCAAAAGTTATTGACCATTTCAACTGTCTTGTTTGTTGATGAATATGGCATAAACTCATTTTGTAGATGAGGAAAATGACTGAAAGATAAGTTACCAAAAGCTGCATAGCTGTGTCTGGGCTATGACCCAACCCTGGATGCTTTATCTCCAAATTTATTGCCTTAGCCACCTCAACATCTTGGTTTTTTATTATGATACTAGAGGCCTGGTGCACAAATTAGTGCACAGGTGGGGTCCCTCGGCCTGACTGGCAATTGGGGCTGATCCGGGCTGCTTCGACCAGTCCCAATCAGGGCCCATTGGGCTGGCCAGCCTGGGGGAGAGACTGAGGGAGGTTGGCCAGCCACAGGATGTTGGCTGTGGGAGTTCACTGACCACCAGGGGGCAGCTCTTGCGTTGAGCATCTGCCCACTGGTGGTCAGTGCATGTCACAGTGACTGGTCGTTTGGTAACCAGTTGTAACAGTCGCTTAGGCTTTTATATATATAGACTAGAGGCCCGGTGCACAAAATTTGTGCATGGGGGCAGGTGTCCCTCAGCCCGGCCAGCACCCTCTCCAATCTGGGACCCCTCAGGGGATGTCTGACTACCGGCTGTCAGATATCCTCACAATCTGGACTGCTAGCTCCTAACCGCTCACCTGCCTGCCTGCCTGATTGCTGCCTAACTGCCCTCCCCTGCTGGCCTGATTGTCCCCTAACTGCTCTGCCTGCCTGCCTGATCACCGCCTCTCCCTCAGCTTCCACCACCATGGCTTTGTCCAGAAGGATGTTCGGAAGACATCTGGTCTAATTAGCATATTACCCTTTTACAGTATAGACTAGAGGCCCAGTGCACGAAATTCGTGCATGGGAGGGGAGCATCCCTCAGCCTGGCCTTCACCCTCTCTAATACAGTACCCCTTGGAGGATGTCCAACCGCCAGTTTAGGCCCGATCCTGCAGGGTATCCCTCTCACAATTCAGAACCGCTGGCTCATAACCACTTGCCTGCCTGCCGGCCTGATCCCCCTAACTGCCTCTGCTTTGGCCTGCCACCATGGCTTTGTCTGGAAGGATGTCTGATCTAATTAGCATATTACCCTTTTATTAGTATAGACTAGAGCAGTGATGGCGAACCTATGACACGCGTGTCAGAGGTGACATGCAAACTCATTTTTTTGGTTGATTTTTCTTTGTTAAATGGCATTTAAATATATAAAATAAATATCAAAAATATAAGTCTTGACGAGCAACTAAGATGGCGGCATAGGTAAACACCGGGAAATTATCGCCTCACACAACAATTGAAAATTACCGCAAAGGACTGAGCAAACATCATCCAGAACAACAGGAAGGCTGGCTGAGTGTAAATTCCACAACTAGAAGGAAAGAAAAGCACGCTGAGAGCCAGAGGCGCTGCGGAGGTGAAGTGCAGAGGTACGGCGGCGCGCGCGCGCTAGGAAAGGGGGTAGCACCTGAGGACGCGGCTGACTTTTTGAGTCACAAGCTCCTGACTACTCTGAACTCCGGTTCCGGGAAGTCTCTGGGGACCCAGGACTCATACGGGGAGAGGCTGGTCTGTCCGGCAGCAAGCGAACTTGAGGGCGGCTTTCCCTCAGAGGTGCTTGCAGCCGTTACCGGAACACTGAGACGCGCGACTCCGGGCGGAGAATCGGCCATGGCTGCTTTCTCCGCCCTCTGACTCCCTGAGACCCTGCCCCACCCAGGCTGCGGCAGAGGCTTTTGCATGTGAATGTACCTAACTGCAGCCGAGCCAGGCAGACCTGGAACTTCCAAGAGAAGGCCCAAGGCCCCGCAGCGGCTTGCATTGCTTCACAGCTGAGCCTCTTCGTGGCTCCTGCTGTGTGGCCTCAGGCAGAGGCTGAATTAGCACGTCCTTAGATCCAGGAGCCACTGTACCCAGTGGTCAGAGGGGGTCCATCCAGACTGCAACTCCTCAGATCCATAAGGGACGCACTCAGGGAGCAGACTCAGTGAGCACCAAAGCCCCACTGAAGCAAGTCTTGCCCCAGAAGGGTGTCTTCAGCACAGAAGTTCTCCCACTTTAGACACAGCTGATTCTCACAGCCAATTGGCCTGGAGGTCAATTCCTCCCAGTGATTCTACAACAACCAAGGCACCAAGAGTGCACCAAGAGTGTCCACCCCAGGTAACTGGGGAGGCTGAGCTACTGGGCCCTACAGGACACCTGGCGCACAGGGCCACTCTATCAACACAGGGAAGCTGCCAAAATGCGGAGACAAAGAAACAGGTCACAAATGGCAGAAATGGAAGAAAGCAAACGATTGGATATAGAGTTTAAGGCCACGGTTATAAGGTTTTTCAAGAATTTTATGGAAACCGCCGATAAATTTAATGAATCCCTCAATAAGTATAGGGAGACCATGGAGGACATGAAAAAGGACCAACTAGAAATTAAGCATACACTGACTGAAATAAAGAATAATTTACAGAGATCCAGCAGCAGAAAAGAGGATCCCAAGAATCAAGTCAAAGATTTGAAATACAAAGAAACAAAAAATACCCAACCGAAAAACAAAAAAGAAAAGAGATTCCAAAAATATGAAGATAGTGTAAGGAACCTCTGGGACAACTTCAAGCGTACCAACATCAGAATTATAGGGGTACCAGAAGGAGAGAGAGGGCAAGATATTGAAAACCTTTTTGAAGAAATAATGACAGAAAACTTCCCCTACCTGGTGAAAGAAATGGACTTACAAGTCCAGGAAGCGCAGAGAACCCCAAACAAAAGGAATCCAAGGAGGACCACACCAAGACACATCATAATTAAAATGCCAAGAGCAAAAGATAAAGAGAGAATCTTAAAAGCAGCAAGAGAAAGACAGTCAGTTACCTACAAGGGAGTACCCATACGACTGTCAGCTGATTTCTCAACAGAAACCATGCAGGCCAGAAGAGACTGGCAAGAAATATTCAAAGTGATGAATAGCAAGAACCTGCAACCAAGATTACTTTATCCAGCAAAGCTATCATTCAGAATAGAAGGTCAGATAAAGAGCTTCACGGATAAGAAAAAGCTAAAGGAGTTCATCACCGCCAAACCAGCATTATATGAAATGCTGAAAGGTATTCTTTAAGAAGAGGAAGAAGAAAAAGGAACTCTTACCATTTGCCACAGCATGGATGGAACTTGAGAACGGATAAATACCACAGGATCTCACTCATTTGTGGAATATAATGAACAACATAAGCTGATGAACAAGGACTGATCCAGAGATGGAGAGGCATTGATTGGACTGTCGGGACTTGGAGGGAAGGTAGGGGAGGGTGGGGGTAAGGGGGAAAGATCAACCAAAGGACTTATATGCAAGCATATAGGCCTAATCAATGGACATGGACAACGGGGGGGTGAGGGCATGAGCGGGGGTGGGGGGGTGGGGGATAGAGGGTAACGTGGGGACAAGGACACATATGTAATATCTTAATCAATAAAAAAAATATATTAAAAAATATATATATATAAGTCTTTGTTTTACTATAGTTGCAAATATCAAAAAATTTCTATATGTGACACAGCACCAGAGCTGAGTTAGGGTTTTTCAAAATGCTGACACGCCAAGCTCAAAAGGATCGCCATCACTGGACTAGAGGCATGGTGCATGAAATCGTGTGCGGGTAGGGTCCCTAGGCCTAGCCTGCGATCAGGGCTATCTTCCCCGGCTGCTGACAGCCAGCTCTGCCCTGCACCCTGCCGCCACTCTCCCTGGTTCCCCGTTCATCAGCCCGCGATGGAAGCCTGAGCCAGGGGAGGGACCAAGAGGTCGGCTGTTCCTGCCCATTTGCCAGCCCCACCCACGCCGCCCGTTGTCCTCTGTGTGTGTGGGGCGACCAGCGGTTCAGGGGCCTTGGCCTGGCGCCGGCCACATCACCCGCCACCCACCTTGGGTCCCCGTTCACCATCGGCGATCGGAGCCTGCTGGCCAGGAAAAGGGATCAAGAGGTGGTCAGTGTACATCATAGTGGCTGGTTGAGCGGTTGTTCTGATCATTCTGCCGGTATGGTCACTGGGTTTTTATTATATAAGACTAGAGGCCCGGTGCATGAATTTGTGCACGGATGGGGTCCCTCAGTCTGGCCAGCGATCAGGGCCAATCAGGGCTGTCTCACCCAGTCTGATTGGGGACAGTGGGGGCTGGCTGGGTCGGAGAGGACCGCGGGAGGTTGGCCAGCCGGGGGAGGTTGGCTGTGGGAGTGCAATGACCACCAGGGAGCAGCTCCTGCATTGAGCGTCTGTCCCCTAGTGGTCAGTGTGTGTCATAGCGACCGGTCATTTGGTCAACTGGTCGTAATGGCCGTTTAGGCTTTTATATATGTAGACTAGAGGCCTGGTGCACGGATTTGTGCACTGTGGGGTCCCTTGGCCTGGCCTGCACCCTCTCGCAATCTGGGACCCCTTGGGGGATGTCGGACTGCCGCTTTCGGCCCGATCCCCACACACCAGGCCAAGGGACCCACTGCTGCATGAATTCGTGCACCGGGCCTCTAATATGCATATAAGATCTTTGGTTAATCTCTTACTGCCCTCCCCCTCTTCCCACTGAAATTCATCAGTCTGTTTCATGTTTCCATGCCTGTACGTTGAGTGTCTGCCCCCTGGAGGTCAGTACCCATTATAGCTGCCGGTCAGTCGATCACTTAGACTTTTATATATATACTAGAGACCGGGTGCACAAAAATTTGTGCACTCGGGGGTAGGGGGTCCCTCAGCCCGGCCTGTGCCCTCTCGCAGTCTGGGACCCCTCGGGGGTGACCACTTGCTTGCTTAGGCCTGCTCCCCGGGGGATTGGGCCTAAGCTGGCAATCAGACATCCCTCTGGCAGCCCGGCAGCCCTTGGGGGATGCCCACTTGCCAGCAGGGAGCAGACCTAAGCTGCAGTTGGACATTCTTAGTGCTGCTGAGGAGGCAGGAGAGGCTCCCACCACCACCGCTGTACTGGCAGCCATCAGCCTGGCTTGTGGCTGAGCAGAGCTCCCCGCTGTGAGAGCGACTGACCACCAGAGGGCAGCTCCTACATTGAGCGTCTGCCCCCTGGTGGTCAGTGTGTGTCATAGTGACCAGTCATTCCCAGTCTTTCTGCTGTTAGGGTCAGTTTGCATATTACCCTTTTATTATATAGGATAGAGGCCTGGTGCACCGGTGGGGGCTGGCTGGTTTTCCCTGAAGGGTGTCCCAGATCAGGGTGGGTGTCCCACTTGGGTGCCTGGCCAGTCTGGATGACGGGCTGATAGCTGTTTGCAGCGGGTCACACCCCCTTCAGGTTTGGGGTCCCTACTGGGGTGCCTGGCCAGCCTGGGTGAGGGGCTGAGGGCCGTTTTCAGGCTGGCGGGCAACTGAAGCTCCCAGCCTCTTTTTTTTCCTCTCTTTTTTTTAATTCTGGGATTTATTTACCTTCTATAGCTGTCACTGGAGCTGAGAGCCGGCTCCAGCTCTGAGGCTGTGGCTGGCTGAAAGCAGGTATCTGGGTTTGTTTAGCTTCTATAATTGAAACTCTGTTGCCATCACTGGCGCTCTAAGCTCTGAGCCCGCTGGTGGCTGAAAGCAGCTATCTGGAGTTTGTTTAGCTTCTATAATTGCAACATTGTTGCATCTGGAGCTCAGAGCTGGGCTGCGGAAGGCGGGGAACTTGGCTTCCTCCATCACTGGAGCAAGCAAACCTCCTGTTCGCTTCAGCTGCCTGGCTGCCTGCCGCCATATTGGTTGGCAGTTAATTTGCATATCTCGCTGATTAGGCGATGGGAAGCGTAGCAAAGTTACGGTTAATTACCATGTTTCTCTATTATTAGATAGGCTAGATCTATGTGTGACCTGTATAATTTACTTATTGAACAAACAATTATTGAGTGGCCACTATGTCAACAACAAAAAACACTACTTGATGGTAGAGATACTAGAGTGAACCAGCAAAGCTCTGACATCTAATATTCTGATGAGACAATAAAGAAATATATACTTTAATTTTAGATATTGAGTGAGGCAAAGTAAGAGGGTAGGAAATGGTAGTGGGAGGCAAGATCTGACTTAAATATCAATTGAGAGAGGATATTGGGGTGTAAGAAAAAGACAAGTCTCTTTTGGGATTTACTTTGGATTTGTCTTTTGTACCTAATATGGTAAAAACTTGTGGATTTTACTTTCTACTTGATGAAGTTTTGATAATTTGCATGAGCATGTAAAAATAGATGTAGAATAATTGAGTTATACTGCTTTTTTTACTTCAAGGTGTCAAATACATTGTCACAAAGTTTTTCTTGGAGAAGAGTAGTATTTATTTGAAGCTACAGTAATCAATGCAGTGTGATATTGGCATAAAGATAAATAAAAAGATCATTTGGAATAGAGTAGAAAGTCCAAGAGAGATTCACAAAAATACAGATATCTGTTTGTTTTTTTAAATAAGGTTTGAAGGACTATTTAGTGGAGAAAAAAAAAGTCTTTTCAACAAATGGTTCTTTTTTTTTACTATTTTATTTTATTTATTCAATTTTTAATTGTTTTATTGCTTAAAGTATTACAAAGAGTATTATATATGTCTCTTTTTTTTCTCCCCTTGATCCTCCCCTAGCCTCCCATGCCCCCCAGTGTCTTGTGTCCACTGGTTATGCTTGTATGCATGCATACAAGTCCTTCGGTTGATCTCTTACCCCACCCCCCACCCCCCACCAACCCCTAACCCTTCCTAGCCTTCCCGCTGTAGTTTGACAGTCTTCAACAAATGGTTCTTGAACAATTGGATACATATGTCAAAATGAGAGGGAGGGGGGTGTAGAGAGAGAGAGCACTTGATCCATATGATCTTGCACCATACACAAAAATAAAATAAAAATGGCCCAGTTGGCATGGCCCAGTGGTTGAGCATTGACCTATGAACTGGGAGGTCACAATCTGATTCCCAGCTGGGGCATATGCCTGGGGTTGCGGGCTTGGTCCCCAGTGTGGGGCGTGTAGGAGGCAGCCAATCAATGATTCTCTCTCAACATTGATGTTTCTATCTTGCTCTCCCTCTCCCTTCCTCTCTGAAATCAATAAAAAGTAAAAATTAAAAAAAACCCTAAAAATGAATCTTAGACCTAAGTGTAAGACCTAAGAGCTAAAACTATAAAATTTCTAGAAGAAAATATAGGAGAAAATATTTTTGACCTTGGGTTAAAGACTTAGCTATGACACCAAAAGCATGATACATAAAAGAAAATAAATTGGACTTCATGAAATTAAAACATTTGCTCTTGGAAAGACAATGTTAAGAAAATGAAAAGACACAGAATGAGAGAAAATATTTGTAAATCGCATTTGATAAAGGACGGGTATAAAAGAACATGTAAAGAACTCTCAAAATGTAATAGCATGGAAACAACCAACCAATTTAAAAAATGGATAAAAGATTTGATTATTATCTCACCACAGAAGCACATGAAAAGATGCTCAACATCATTAGTTATTAGGAAAGTGCAAATTAAAACCACAATCACACCTATTAGAATGGCTAAAATTAAACAGAATACTAAGCATTGGCATGGATGTGAAAGATTTGAAACTTTCATATACAGCTGGTGAAAATGTAAAAATGGTATATCCCCTTTGGAAAGCAGTATGATTACTATAAAAAACACACAGAAATAACAAGTGTTGGTGAGGATATTGAACAATAGAAACCATTATTCACTGTTGGTGGGAATGTAAAATTGTACAGCTTATGTGGAAAACAATATGGAGGTTCATCAAAAGATTAAAAGTTGAATTACCATATGGCCCAGCAATTCTACTTCTGGGTATATAGCAACATTATTCACAGTAGCTTAAAACATGGAAGCCAGTCAGAGAAAGACAAGTACCACATGGTTTCACTCATATGTGGAATTTAATGAACAAACTGAACTACCAAGCAAAATAGAGACAGACTCATAGATAGAAAGCAGGCAGACAGCTCTGGTGGAGGTGGTGGTGGAGTGGTTGTGTGTGTGTCGGGGGGCGGGTGGAAGGGGAGAGGGAGAGGAGTTGAGCAAAAAAGAAAACTCATGGACATGGACAACAGTGTGGTAATTGGAGGGGGGTTGTGGCGATGGAAGAGGGCATAGAGAGATAAATGGTGATGGGAAAACAATTTTAAAAACAATAACATGGAAGCAACCAAAATCTCTACTGACATAAATGGATAAGCAAAATAATAATAATAATAATAATAATTATTATTATTATTATTATTACTATTACTATTGGTCAGCCTTAAAAAGGAGGAAATTCTGAAATATGCTACAGTGTAGATGGACATTGAGGACATAATGCCAAGGAAATAAGCTAGTCACAAAAATGCCAATACCGTATAACTCCACTTACATGAGCTATTTAAAGTAGTCAAAATCACAGAGACTTAAAGTACAATGGTGGTTGCCAAGGATTGAGAGAGGGGGATTAGAGAGGTATTTTTATTTGGTATAGAGTTTGCATTTACAAGATGGAAACAGTTGGGAGAACCAAGATGGCAGTGTAGGTAAACACCTGTACTCGCCCCCTTCCACAACCACATAAAAATTACAGCTAAAATACAGAACAACCATCATTTAGAACTGCCTGAAAGCTGGCTGAATGGAAGTCCTACAACTAGGGAAGTAAAGAAGAAAGCACATTGAGACTGGTAGTAGGGGTAGAGGTGTGGAACAGGCTGGTCTGACACTCACATGTGCCGGGGTTTTTTTGTGTTTGTTTTTTTGTTTTTGTTTTTTAATCAGGAAGGAGATGGTCTCTTCAGCAGCTGCCTGTGAGGAGCAAGAGGTCCCAGCCACACACTACACCTAGGATTCCAAAGCTGGGACGAGAGGTCCCCACAACTACGGGCTGTAAAAACCAGCAGGGATCGTGGCTGAGTGACAAGGAGGCTGCTGGAATCCCAGGTGTTCCTCTTAAAGTGCCCATGTATAAACTTACACAGTTCCACTTCTTCCGAGCTCCAGCACCAGGGGACCCAGACACATACAGGTAGGAACTGGATTGGCTGGCACTAGGGCAGGAACTGGGGATGGCTTTCTCCCATATGGGGTGCTCGCAGGATCATTGTTCCTGTGCTGGGACCTCTCCTGTTGCAGGGCCGACTGGCAGCTATATCTGAGTCTTCATCAACCTGGAGCACATTGTTCCACCCGGGGGATTCCCTGAAACCCCACCCCATCCAATTTGAAGCCCCACTCAAGCTGTTTGCAGAAGCTTTCCATATGAATGGCCTGTCCTAGCTCAGACTTGAGACTTTGCTAAAATCTCTCAAACAAGCTTCAGCTGGTGACATCGTGCCCCAAACCTATCAATAAAAAGGCCAAGACCCAGCATTAGCACCAGCCTGCTTTGCTTCCCAGCTGGGCCCCTCCTGGGCACCTCCAAGCCAAATATAAATAGCAAATCACAGCTGTCTGCAGATCCCTCTATAGTGCCTGCCTGGTAGCCCCAGGCAGTGCCTGACTTTGCACCTCTCTGGAGGCACTAGAGCCAGTGCACCTGGTGGACAGCTTCAGACCATAGCGGATTACAACTCTACACTTCCACATGTGACTTACTCAAGAGGCAAATTTAGTGAGCACCAAAGCCCAACTGGAGCAAGTCCTGGTCCACAGGGGTGTTTCCACTGTAGTCACATATTGTCCTCACAGCCAATTGACCTGAAGGTCAACTCCTCCCAGTGATGCCAATAGCAATAAAAACTAAACACAGCCTACACAGAGGCGCACCTAGAGTGCCCAGCTCAGGTGACTAGTGCTGCTGAGCCACTGGGGCCTACAAGATACCTGTGACACAAGGCCATTCTACCAATTACAGGAGACATAGCACCTCTACCTAATACATAGAAACAAATACAGGGAAGCAGCCAAAATGCAGAGACAAAGAAAAATGCCACAAATGAAAGAAATGGGAGCAAGCAAACTACTGGATATAGAGTTCAAAACCATGGTTATAAGGTTACTCAAGGATCTCATGAGACTTTCAAGGATCTTAGTAAGAATGTGAAATACATGAAAAAGGACCAGCCAGAAATTAAGCATACACTAACTGAAATCCTATATAATAGAAGGATAATATGCAAATAGACCGAATGGCAAAACTGAGCAACCAATCAAAGCATAATATGCTAATGATATGCTAAGACTGCTCAACCACTTGCTATGATATGCACTGACCACCAGGGGGCAGACAGTTGACCGGTTGACCAGTTGCTATGACATGCACTGACCACCAGGGGCAGATGCTCCAACTGGTAGGTTAGCTTGCTCCTGGGGTCTGGCTGATCAGGATTGAGCGAGATGGGCCTGACATGCCCTGGAGCCCCCCCATGGTCCCTCCCCAGCCTGATTGTGCACTGGTGGGGTCCCTCAGCCTGGCCTGCACCCTCTTGCAATCTGAGACCCCTTGGGGGATGTTGGAGAGCCGGTTTCAGCCCGATCCTGCAGGCCACTCCCCTAGGGAGGGCGCCAGATGCAGGGCTTATGGCTGGTGAGTGCTGCTGCGGCAGCATGAGCCTCTCTTAATTGGGACTGATTGGGCACGAGCCTGCAGCAGGCACAGTGGGGCTGGGATGAGCGGGAATGGCAGGTAGGAGCTGCAGGAGGCGTTGGACTATGGGTTTCAGCCTGATCACTGCAGGCCACCCATGCACTCAGAGGGACCCCACCTATGCACCAATTTGTGCCTCTAGTAATGAATAATATACAGGGATAAAACAGTAGAATAGAGGATTCCAAGAGTCAAATAGACTATTTGGAACATGAGGAAGCAAACAACACCCAATCAGAAGAGCAAAAAGAAGGAAGAATCCAAAAATATGAAGATAGTATAAGGAGCCTCTGGGACAACTTCAAACATACCAACATTCACATTATGGGTGTGCCAGAAGGAGAAGAGAGGAAACAAGATATTGAAAACCTATTTGAAGAAATAATGACAAAACTTTCTTTGCCTGGAGAAAGAAATAGATTTACAAGCCCAGGAAGCACAGAGCATTCAAAACCAGATAAACCCAAAGAGGCCCACACCAAAACACATCATAATTAAAATGTCAAAGGTTAAAGACAAAAAGAGAATCTTAAAAGCCACAAGAGGAAAGAAGTTAGGTACCTGTAAAGGAGAGCCCATACAACTGTCAGCTGATTTCTCAGCAGAAACTTTGTAGGCCAGAAGGAAGAGTCAAGAAATATTCAAAGTGATGAATAGTAAGGACCTACAACTAATATTACTCTATCCAGCATAGCTATAATTTAGAATTGAGGGTCAGACAAAGAACTCCACAAACAAGAAAAAGCTAAAGGAGTTCATCACCACCAAACTGGTATTACATGAAATGTTAAAGGGTGTTCTTTTTTTAAAAAAATATATTTTATTGATTTTTTACAGAGAGGAAGAGAGAGGGATAGAGAGTTAGAAACATCGATGAGAGAGAAACATCGATCAGCTGCCTCCTGCACACCCCCCACTGGGGATGTGCCCGCAACCAAGGTACATGCCCTTGACCGGAATCAAACCTGGGACCTTTCAGTCTGCAGGCTAACGCTCTATCCACTGAGCCAAACCGGCTATGGCTGGAGGGTGTTCTTTAAGAAGAAGAAGATGAGATAAAATATATGAACAATAAAATGGCAGCAAATACATATCTATCAACAATTGAATCTAAAAATAAAAATAAATAAACAAGAAATCTAAAGAACAAAATAAACTGGTGAATAAAGTAAAATCAGAGGCATGAAAGCATGGAACAGACTGATGAATCTCAGAGGGAAGGGGGCGAGGGTGGGTGGGAAGAGATTAACTAAAGATCTTACCTGTGGGCACAGATTGGTGAAGGCCTGGGGCGGGTTGGGAACCAGGTGGAGGGGGGCAATGTGGGGGGAGGGGGGACATCTGTAATACTCTCAACAATAAAGATTTTTTTTTTTTTTTTTTTTTTAATTAAATCTTTATTGTTCAGATTATTACATTTGTTCCTCTTTTTTCCCCCCCAATAACTCCCCTCCTCCCAGTTCCCGCCCCACCCTCCGCCCTCACTCCCCACCCACTGTCCTCATCCATAGGTGCACGATTTTTGTCCAGTCTCTTCCCGCATCTCCCACACCCCTTTTCCCCCCAGGAATAGTCAGTCCATTCCCTTTCTATGTCCCTGATTCTATTATAATCAACAGTTCATTCTGCTCATCAGATTATTTATTCACTTGATTCTTAGATTCACTTGTTGATAGATGCATATTTGTTGTTCATAATTTGTATCTTTACCTTTTTCTTCCTCTTCCTCTTCCTCTTCTTAAAGGATACCTTTCAGCATTTCATATAATCCTGGTTTGGTGGTGATGAACTCCTTTAGCTTTTCCTTATCTGTGAAGCTCTTTATCTGACCTTCAATTCTGAATGATAGCTTTGCTGGATAAAGTAATCTTGGTTGTAGGTTCTTGGTATTCATCACTTTGAATATTTCTTGCCACTCCCTTCTGGCCTGCAAAGTTTCTGTTGAGAAATCAGCTGACAGTCGTATGGGTATTCCCTTGTAGGTAACTGAGTTTCTTTCTCTTGCTGTTTTTAAGATTCTCTCTTTATCTTTTGCTCTTGGCATTTTAATTATGATGTGTCTTGGTGTGGTCCTCTTTGGATTCCTTTTGTTTGGGGTTCTCCGCGCTTCTTGGACCTGTAAGTCCATTTCTTTCACCAGGTGGGGGAAGTTTTCTGTCATTATTTCTTCAAATAGGTTTTCAATATCTTGCTCTCTCTCATCTTCTGGCACCCCTATAATTCTGATGTTGGTACGCTTGAAGCTGTCCCAGAGGCTCCTTACACTATCCTCGCATTTTTGGATTCTTTTTTCATTTTGCTTTTCCGGTTGGGTGTTTTTTGCTTCCTCGCATTTCAAATCATTGACTTGATTCTTGCGCTCCTCTGGTCTGCTGTCGGGAGTCTGTATAATATTCGTTATTTCAGTCCGTGTATGCTTAATTTCTAGTTGGTTCCCCAATATAAGATCGAGGGTCTCATTAGTTTTCTTGTAGATCTCATTAAGTTTATCGGCGGCTTCTAAACAGTTCTTGAGAGACCTTAAAAGTGTGGTTCTGAACTCTATATCTTCCATTGACAATTTTGTCCTGTTTCTTTGTCTCCGCATTTTGTTATGCTTCCTTGGTGCACCCCCTAGTGGTCTTTGTTCGCAGTCTTATAGTTAAATCTTGATTGTTGTAGCTAATTCCAGGGAGGGTTTGACCTCCAGGCCAAGTGGCTATGAGAATCAGCTGTGTCAGCAGTGAGAGAACTTCTGTCCTCTAGGGAGGTGCTAATCTAGCCTTTGCCTGAGGCTATCCGGCAAATGCCTCTGTGCAGGGCTTGGGCGGGGCGGGTCGAACAGGATCAACAGGGTGGGCCGGAGAGAGCAGTTATGGCGGCTCTCAGTCCTGTCCCCAGGGGCTCTGCCTCTCTGAGTCCCAGCACCCGCTGCAAAGCTCAGAGAGAAAGCTGCACTCGCTCTGACCGAAGCCAGACAGTCCCGTTTCTCCCGTTTGAGTCTGGGTCCCTAAAGACTCGCCCGGATCTGGAGCTCAGAGTCTGCGACTCCCTCCCGATTGAAAACGCCAACCGCCAACCGCGCACTCCGCACCTCAGAATTTGACTTCAGCACTGTGCCTCCTCTGAGTGTCCGTATGCGTTTCTCTTTCCTCCTAGTTGTAGGACTTCCACTCAGCCAGCGTTCCTGTGGTTCTGGGTGATGTCCCTTCCGTTTTTTGGTTTCACTTTTGAAGTAGTTGTTCAAAGCAGCAAACTCCGGCGTTAACCTATGCCGCCATCTTGGTTCTCCCAACAATAAAGATTTTTAAAAAAAGGACGGTATTGCAATTAATCCCTTACTAGGGTGCTGTTCTCAGAATGTCCACAAGGGGCACTATCGCAACACATCCCTGCATTGGGGAGAGCCCTCGATGACTGTAACTTGGATTTTATATTCAGACTGCTAGAATAAATTTCTAGGGCGCTGTTCTCAAAATTCCCACAAGAGGGCGCTATTGCCACAACTCCCTGCAGGGTGAGAGCCCTAGAACTGTCCATTGGGTTTTTTTTTTCAGACACCTAGAATTCATTACTAGGGTGTTGTTTTCAGAATATCCACAAGATGGCGCCATTGCACCTAATCCTTTACTAGGATACTGTTCTCTATTTTTAGAGAGAATGAGAAACATCAATGTGAGAGAGAAAAGTCGATCAGTTGCCTCTCATACATGTCCCAATCATGGATCAAACCTACAACCCAAGTATGTGCCCTGACCAGGAATTGAACCCACAGCCTTTTGCGGATATGGGAAGGTGCTCCAACCAACTGAGCCACCTGACCAGGGTAGCACTTTGAACACTTAAAGCAATATTTCCCAAACTTCCCTGATCATAAAATCACCCAGTGTCTTGTGAAAAATGTACATTTTTAGGACCTGCCCCAGAGCTCCTGGCTCAGAGCCTGCTAAGGAGGAGGGGCCTTCTTATTATCCAGGAATGTGGGGAAACACTGCTCTAAATTAGTCTCACAATTGGGCCATGTGTCAGCGGGTCTTTCTCTGACTCACTTCCCAGTTGGGCCTGCCTGAAGAGATGCATACAGAGTTCTAGGACTAACTGCAGGTAGGGCTAATTTCCCTACTACCTCCTCCACCCTCGGAGGAAACCCCAAACATTTTAAATAGGAAACATGCTCCTTGCCCTCTCCTAGGCCAAGTCCTCCTTACATCTGTGAAGCCTTTTGTTCCAAGGACTTCTGGGTTGATTTTATATGATTGATTTTATATATGATCATATATATGATTGATTTTAGCAAGGAAGGGAGAGGGAGAGAGAGAAACATCAATGGTGAGAGAGAATCATTGATTGGCTGCCTCCTGCATGCTCCCCACTGGGGACTGAGCCCACAAGCCGGGCAGGTGCCCTCGATCGGAATCGAACCCAGGACCTTTCAGTTTGCAGACCGACGCTCCATCCTCTGAGCCAAACCGGCCAGGACTTCTGGGTTGTTTTAAAGCAACTTTATTGAGAATTTACCAGGTGTCAGGCATTTTATAACTCATCCTTTTTTTTCATTCTCACACTCATTGTATAAATTAGATTTTTATGTTCTTCCAGTTCTACAGAGGAAGATCAAAGAGGCCAGGAAAGTGGTCAGGGATACACAGCTGGTAAGTAGTTGGGCTGAAGACCCAACCTGGGCTCCACTGACTCCAAGCCTTGGCTCCATTCTGCCGTCGGTGCTTCTGGCCTCTCTACCCTGGTGCACTCCCAGTGCCCTGAACGCAGCTCCCAGAGGCCGGAGTGGAAGAATGAGGGCTTCTGAGGGAAGGATGCAAGGCTGGCCTGGGCACTATGGGGTTCAGGGGAGACCTCAGGGGGATCAGCACCCTCCTGTCTGCAGTGCAGTCAGCTCAGGTAAGGAGCTCTGGGGTTAATGTAAGTCTCTAAGAGGAACCCAAACCGGTAGGGAAGCGACTTCACTTCCTCTGAATGTCCACAAACCTCTCCATCTCTACCATTCACTTCTCACTTATCATTTGTAGCAGGTATTGTAGATCATTTCTCTTTTTAAAAAGTTTTTTTTAAAAAATATATTTTATTGATTTTTTACAGAGAGGAAGGGAGAGAGATAGAGAGTTAGAAACATCGATGAGAGAGAAACATCGATCAGCTGCCTCCTGCACATCTCCCACTGGGGATGTGCCCGCAACCCAGGTACATGCCCTTGACCGGAATCGAACCTGGGACCTTTCAGTCCGCAAGCCGACGCTCTATCCACTGAGCCAAACCGGTTTTGGCTAAAAAGTTTTTACTTACTGATTTTTAGAGAGAGAGATAAAGGAAGGGAGAGGGAGGGGGAGGGAGAAGGAGAGAGAGATTTGTTGTTCCACGTATTTAGGTATTCATTGGTTGCTTCTTTTTTGTTGTTTTATACATATATATACATATATATATTATTGATTTCAGGGAGGAAGGTAGAAGGAGAGAGAGATAGAAACATCAATGATGAGAGAGAAACATTGATCGGCTGCCTCCTGCACGCCCACCCTGGGGATCAAGCCCGCAACCCTGTTATGTGCCCCCTGCTGGAATCAAACCCAGGACCCTTCAGTCCACAGGCCGATACTCTATCCACTGAGCCAAACCAGCTAGGGCCATTGGTTGCTTCTTCTATGTGCCCTGACAGAGATTGAACCCACAGCCTTTGTAGATAATTTCTTAGGCATTTATCTTTTCTCCTCAACTAGAGTACAAAGCCTGAGGGAGATCAGCAGTTCAGAGAGAATGGCCTTAGGGTGAAACAGGTCTGGTGTGAACCTTTTGCTACTTACTAGTTGTGTGATGTTGGGCAACTACTTGTGTGATGAGAACATAAATAATACCTACCCTGTGGGATTGTTTTGAGGATTAAATGAAATAGTGCAGAAAAAGGATTTATAAGCAATTGCTGAATAAATGGTGGCCATCTCCTCCTCCTCCCCCTAGTCATCACCTGAGTGAGCACCTTCCTATTCTTTTGTCTCAGGTAGGGACTTAAAGCATTAAGGTGGCATCCTCAAGAAGAGATAAATGCACGAGGGCAAGAATTGTGTCAAAAAAGAGTGTTCTATGAAAAAATAAATGTGATGTCATGTGAGATTTATTTATTTTTTATTTTTTTGTGTGAGAATAATTTTAGGGTGAAACAAACTAAAGAGCTGTCAATAATTTTCTCCCTTGAATGGTATTTTAAACCAAGATAGGGTGAGAAAGGCAGAGGGAGGGATGGGGCCAAGCTGGCACAAACCTACAGGTACTAGCAGTAGCGATATGGCAGACATTTACAGACCTCAGTGCTCTCTAGAAGCACAGGGAATGAATCTTTCTCAGGAGGCACATATGGATCTACATGAGTCAGGTGACCTGACCTGGGTTCCTCTCAGTGGAAATCTGAAGCACTCACTTAAGTTTCCTTAACTGTAAAGTGGGGATACAGTTGTCACAGAGTTGGTGTAGAAATGAATCATGTCATAGCCATGTAAGTGCTTTGTTAACTGTACAAGCCAATGCCATCCTAGGGTGGGAGTTCTCTTCGTAAGGAACCATGAGAAGATCAGTGAGCAAAACTGCCCGGACAGACATGTAAAAAGAAGAGAAAGAAAGGGGAAGATGCAGGGAGCATGTGTATTGGACAACATTGGCAATCCCTCAGAAGCTGTCTGAACTACTTGCAGTTCGTTTTGTGGCTGTAATTCCCACTAAAGGAGGGGATTGAATCATGGAGAACACCATTCCTTTCTTTGGTTAGGCCCATCAAGCCAAGTAAAAATATATGTGAAAGAAGTGCCTTCTCTCTGTGCACAAAAGCTAGGGTCTGTATTTTCCTAAGAACCATTAATGCAACGTGCATTACTCACATGTTAGTGGGTTAGGGTCTGAAGAACAGTCTGAAACATTGCTAGTAACCTTCCATGGTAGGAACAAAGAACCTGAAAATGTTAAATATATTTACAAGAAGTAGAAAAAACTTTAGTCACTTTTTTTTGAATTCTAAACTCCATGGAATCAGACAATATTATTAGAATCTGTGGCCTCTTAAGCCATGGCTGTCTATATGCTGTTTCCTTTCTGACCTCATTTCTGGGAATATTACACTGTCTGATCTGTTATTACTATTATCTTATTCTGTGTCAGAAGAGTAAGGATGCTGCACTTCCAGAATTGCATTTGAGTCATTTGTGAAATTGCATGTTACAATTTGCTACCATTTCTAACAGGTTTTTAACATTTTCTTTCTCACCTGGTGTTCACATTCATGCCAGTGACCTCCAGGGACTAGTTTCTTTTCTAGCTTAAGAGAGAATTGCTTCAGTTAGAGTTGGATAAAGCCAACTGAAGACAAGAACATATATTCTTCATGTTGTTTGCTTTAAAATGGATAGAAAATTAGAAACTCAAGGTGTGAAGAGATCTGGGTGGAATTTTAGTCCCTTCAAGGAGCATTAGGCAGGACTGAACGTTTACATGCATGTTTGCAAATGTCAAAGACCAAGGACTGAGACAAAGGAGGGTGACTTATAAGGAGTTGGCTGCACATCTGGCTGCCAGGTGGTTCATTTCAGCTGCAGGTCAGAGTAACCTTGTTCTGTGGTCTGGGTGCCCAGGTATCAGGTTAGTTCTACCTTGCTGCTTATGCCCTTGGTCACCTTACTAAGGGCTCCAATCAAACATATGTCAATAAAGAATAAAGTTATGTAAATATGCACACAGGTGGTCATGAATAGACAAGAACTTCCCAAAATTTCATTCTTCAAGATCTGGGCCCTTCAGGACAAACATGCTCAGTTTACACAACAAATAACAAAAGCATCACGGGTAACCGTGGAGAAAGCAAGAACTTTCTTAGAATTTTCACTCTGCCACATCCATAAGGGTGACCTTACAAAGAAATGTCATCATTCTGAGCCTCAGTTTCCCCATCTATCAAGCAGGGACAGCCATATAGGGAAGTTATGAGGATTACATGAAATAAAAATGAACCAACCTACTGTGGTGCCTGGGCTGTAAAGATGCATAAATATTAGGCCCATTTTTATTTCCACAAAATACATGATCCTGAAGAGCTTTACCCAAATTCAACTTTCAAATATCAAATTCTGTTTTATGAACCCTAATTTATGAGCAGCTAAGATAACCTGATATATCACATTAGTAATCTCACCTTTCTCATTCATCACCATGAAATAAAGGTGTTATTGCAGGTCCAACAAGTTTTCCCTTCTCTCTTATTAATTCCATAAATTTAGGGTTTCATCTCTAGATTTTATTTAAAACAGACTAATTTATAGCCACATAATATGAAGAATGAGCCTGGTGCTGTTATAACTAGAGCAGTGGTTCTCAACCTTCCTAATGCCGCGACCCTTTAATACAGTTCCTCATGTTGTGGTGACCCCCAACCATAAAATTATTTTCGTTGCTACTTCATAACTGTAACTTTGCTACTGTTATGAATCGTAATGTAATATCTGATATGCAGGATGTATTTTCATTGTTACAAATTGAACATAAAGCATAGTGATTAATCACAAAACAATATATAATTATATATGTGTTTTCTGATGGTCTTAGGCGACCCCTGTGAAAGGGTCGTTCGACCCCCAAAGGGGTCGCAACCCACAGGTTGAGAACCGCTGCTCTAGAGCAGGTAAGAGCATCACAGGACCTAGATCTTCTCAGTTGTCCTCAGGCTCAGAAGAGAGGGAGTGTCAACTCAAAGCCTTGCTATATAGCATTACACTCTTCTAGCCATTTGTTGCAGGGTTGTTTTTTAATCCTCACCCAATAATATGTGTGTGTGTGTTTTTAAAATAGATTTTCCTTTTTTTTTTTTTCTTTAGAGAGAGGAAGGGAGAAAGATCTTTTAAACAATTCTTTAAGATTTTTTTCTTTAAGGTGGAAAGAAGGAAGGAGATATGGGCACTGGGTACCTGGAGAGACACCCAGGAGAGGGAGCAGGGAGGCTGAGATTGGCAAAGATAAGCCTCTTGTCCTCTACAGTTCTTCCCAGTGTGGGTCTGGTCGGCTAACTCTACTTCCTGTCCAAACTAACTCCTCTGCCTCACGGATCAGGAAACTCTGCCTTACAACTTGAGAGTCCTGGAGTCCAGCAGTCCTGGCTTTAATGAAAATCCGAGTGGGGTGGAGTAGAGATTTTTGTTACCTTGTTTATAAAGTGGGTGGCTTGCCCTGACTGGTTTGGCTCAGTGGACTGAAAGGTCCCTCCAGGACATGTACCTTGGTTGCAGGCTCCATCCCCAGTAGGGGGCGTGCAGGTTGCAGGTTCGATCCCCAGTAGGAGGCGTGCAGGAGGCAGCTGATCTATGTTTTTAACTCGATCCCTCTCCCTTCCTCTCTGTAAAAAGTCAATAAAAATATATTTTGGGGAGAAAAAATGAAGCGGTGGCTCTCCACATTTGGAGCCTGTCTCCACCACCTGTGGACCTCACTCCTAGAAACCGAGAGCTCACTAGAGATGGCTGTGGGACATCTGCTACTTTCCTCTTCATTTTTGCCATCAACAGCTGTGCTAAAGCCTGTTGCTTCTTAGTAGCTATAGTACAGTCCTAGTCTACACACTGTGGACGACTGCGAGTAGGCGAGGAGATTTTGGGAACCGCGCAGAGGTGGGGGAACTGGAGCTGCCACCAGGGGACGCTCGCCCAGGAGTGAGCTGGACAGAGGCGCAGCCAGAGAAGAGGGGCGCCACGGCGGAGCAGGCACAGATTACTCGCCGGGGCGTCCTTACAGCAGGTGAGTTTGCAGATGTTCCTGGGATCTTTGATCTGAGGCGAAAGGCCTTCCCAGCCAGTCCCTGAGAGCTGAGAACCCACACCTCCCCTCCCGACCTGGCCGAGAGGCTTTGCCTCTCCGGCGGCTCGTGCTGCTGGGGATTGGGCCAGCTCAAAGCCTCTCAGGGTTAACCACTAGGTTCTCAGTCAGACTTCCGCCGTTAATGAGATCCAAGCATCCCGCACTTCTCAGGTCACGTGGGTCAGGGTCTCTAGATCCTCAAAGTGTGGTCCCCAGACCGGCAGCATCCATTTCAGCATCACCCGGAACCTGGTTTAGAAATGCACTTTTTCAGGCCCCGCCTCAGACTCCCGAAACCCGGGACAGGGCGAGGGGCGCCATCTGTGCATCGCTACCCCTGCAGGTGACTGCGAGCCTCTTCCCGGGGCGTCCCACGTCGCCCAGGTGCGTGTGGATCCTGAGCTAGGGAGTCCGGGTCCTCCGGAGATCTCCCGGCCACCCGCTCGGCGGTCACGTGGGCTCTTGGATTCCCCTCCGCCCACCTCTCCCGGGTCTTTAAAAGAAGGAGGAGGCTCCTGGCTCAGTGGTTTGCGAGCTTAGCAGCGTCCCCGGCTACTGGACCCTTTGATACCCCACCCCGCTCCTGCCGCCTATGGAAACTTGCTGGGCAGAGAGGAGGCGGCGGGAGCGGGACCCCGCTGGGCTGTGACCGGCTTTCCGAGTTGCGGGAAAGGCTGGCGTTCGCGGTCTGCGCTGCGCGAGGTGCGCTCACTCTGCAGCTGATGGCTGCCTGCCAGGTGCGGGGAATAAACTACTGGGGAAAAGCTCGTGTCCGCATTTCAGAGACTGCTAGGCCGGTGAGGTAGGTGCCCCTTCGCTGAAGGTGTGATTTAAATGTCTGATTTTCTGTTTGAAATCCCGCAGTGGGAAACCAGCACTATTGAGAATAAAAGACACCTCCCCTTCCCAATCCAACCGTCTTGACAACTGGGAACAGAAATTTCATGCTCTGGCTAAAATATTTTCATCCCAGACGTGGGCGAGTTAACTTATTTAATTAGCTTGTGCCTGTAAGCTCTGGGTTGATTGTGCTAATAATACATGTCTGTTTAAAAGAAATCATTCGTCTAATGATTTTCTCGTGGGTTTCCCGACAGCGGTGAAATGTTGACGAAAGGAAAGTTGAACAGGGCTGTTCAGCTGGGGTTCTGTGGGCCTGGGACGATGTACGTGCATCGGCCAGGTGACCGGGGTTTTAAACTGTACTGACTGGCATTCCTTTTGTCTTATGAGAAAGTAGATTGGCTTCTGGGCTGACTGAGGGAGATTAAGTTCTGGGATGTTTTATCTGCTGAAGAGGATCCCAACTGTTGCTTCTGAATCCTTTGTGTTACTATTCCTGACTAATTCATATTGGAAGTATAAAAATAAGTCAAGGGAATATTAATTTCGTGAAAAACAGAATTTTGGATTTGAGTGGGTTTCTACTTAGGAAAATAAGTTTGATTCATTTTTACCAGCTTTTTAAGAGGTAACTTTGTGGCACACACCTTTGGAAGAAGGATTTTGTCTTATTTTGTTAGATTTCTGGTATTTACATGGGCATTCCATTAGGAATTTTTACTTTAGTTATACGTTTCTAAACTCACTGACTATTCTCCTTTGTGTGTGTGTAAGGATGTTTGTTTAAATAGTGAACATGTGAAAAGAAACATTTGTGCTGAGAGCATTGTAAAAAGTAAATGTGCTATGATTATGAAAAGAATATTGCACACATTTTTTGACTTCTGTTTTTGTTTTTTTTCCTCTAGAAAATCAGTATGTTTCTGCATACATTCTAGAAGAGGGAAAATGTAAGGATCTGTTCATCAATAGGTGGTGAAGCAGAAACCTCAGGATTCCACTTTATGTTAAAGCATTTTTTTTTTTTGTTGAATTACTGTAAATGCGTACTTTAAAAGCAACCAGCTTTCCTGTAACATTTAAGATATATAGTCTCGCAACCAATTAAAAACATATTTAGGACAAATTGTATAGTGGTTTTTAGGAACTTCAATGAGTCTAATCACCTTTTACATTTCTCAAAATTCATATACAATATGGAAAAGATAAAATTTACAGTAAATTTAACCCCTAAAATATAATTAGCATTTAATAGATATTGATATGTCTGTCCATTTTTAAGAATAAGGCTGCAATTTTCAATAAATGTGTATCCAACAGGTAATGATTCAGAATACATATTGTGATAATTTTAGTTCATGTTCTAAGTCATTTTATATATCTATAAATAGATACTAAAATAATTATATAAAATACTGAAGGCTGAATCTGAATCATTTACTGGTAACTTTTGATAATTACATCTAGAAGCCTTGAGGAATATGCATGCACTTGAATGTTAGACTTCATAATTCAGTGCCTAGCACATCGTTTTAGACATAATAACATTTTTTAAAAGGCAGCCTTATTGCAGTATAATTTACATACAGTAAAATCTAGCCTCTCCAGCTATCCCACTCTATGAATTCTGACAGTTGCATACAGTCATATAATCACTTCCATCATCAAGACAAGAGAACAGTTCCATCACCCTCATCCTCCAAAAGTTGCCTTTGAGCCTTTGTAACCAACCCTTGCCACCCACCCTGAACCTGGAACTCACTGATGTTCGCTGATTTTATAGTTTTGCACTTAAATATGTTTTCACTTAGAATAGTCCTCCTTCTCTTTTTTGGGGGGCTGGGAGGGATGAGTCAGGTTGTGGTATTTTGTTTTAATCCTGTGTAAATTGAGGCAAAGACAAAACTTTTATAAATAGGAAACTGGAGACTTGGACTAAGTGTTAACTTAATATTGAGCTAATAGATTGAATTCTTTTTAAAAAATATTTTTATTGATTTCAGAGAGGAAGGGAGAGGGAAAGATAGAAACATCAATGACGTAAGAGAATCTGATTGGCTGCCTCCTACATGCCCCCCACTGGGGACCGAGCCCACAACCCAGGCATGTGCCCTTGACCAGAATTGAACCTGGGGCCCTTCAGCCTGCAGGCTGTTGCTCTATCCACTGAGCCAAACTGGTTAGAGCTAGATTGAATTCTTTTTTTTTTTTTTTAAATATATTTTATTGATTTTTTATAGAGAGGAAGGGAGAGAGATAGAGAGTTAGAAACATCGATGAGAGAGAAACATCGATCAGCTGCCTCCTGCACATCTCCCACTGGGGATGTGCCCGCAACCCAGGTACATGCCCCTGACTGGAATTGAACCTGGGACCTTTCAGTCCGCAGGCTGACGCTCTATCCACTGAGCCAAACCGGTTCGGCTAGATTGAATTCTTAACAAGTTTGTATTCCATTGTGGTTAAAGTCTTTGGTTATGGTGTATATCATTAGTTATCCTAAACTAAAATACAAGCCATTTAACATTTACTTATTATTTATGTAATATTAATGTAATGCATTGTTTCTTTATAACTGTGGCATCTAAGAAATACTTTTATTATACTTGAGATTAAATGTTACCTGAAATTAGATATTATCAAATAGTGAGGAGCAACAGAGTAATTGAAAAATGACAATTTGTATATATATATATATATATATATATATATATATATATATATATATATGAGGTAATATGCAAATTAGGCCAAGATGCTGTAACAGTCACAACCAGCTCAGGAGGAGGGGCCTAGCGCGAGCCCGGAGCCTGAGAGAACAACAGACAGGGCAGCTCGCACCTGGCCCCGGAGCTGGAGGGAACAACCGCAGGGGGGCCGGCCCCCAGCCCCACGGCTGTGGCTGGGGTCCGGGTTTGATTCTGATCAAGGGCATGTGCCTAGGTTGCAGGCTCCTCCCTGGCTGGGGCCCAGGTCAGGGCTCATGCAGGAGGCAACCAATGTGCCTCTCACATTGATGTTTTTTCTGTCTTTCCCTCTCTCTTCCATGCTCTCTAAAAATCAATGGGAAAATATGCTCATGTGAGGATAAAAAAAAAAAAGAAAGAAATGTCATATCTTATGAAAGAGACATCTTAAAAATGCCTAAAGAAAGTTGTCATTTTTTCATGGTGAAGGGACTGGAGTCCATGTTGATGAAAACACCTTGGCAGCTGCAGTGGTCGGCAGTGGCAGCAGCAGCGGGGTGATGGGGGTGGCGCATTCCCCTGATCAGCCTGGTTGCCTCCTGCAGAGGGAGGCCAGACTGTGGCTTAAGCCGTAGGGAGCGGGCCTAAGCCGTCAGTAGGACATCCCCTGAGGGCTCCCAGACTGTGAGAGGGGGCAGGCTGAGCTAAGGGACTCCCCCCCGCCCCCCCGCCCCAGTGCACGAATTTCATGCACTGAGCCTCTAGTTTAAAATAAAATATAGAGAGTGTGCCTGCTTAAGTTAAAATACTCTCCTCTATAGGAGCTAGTGTCTGTGTCCAATTTATTTGTAGATGTCAGGATTTCTTCATTTCTATGTTCATGCTTTGAAATCTAGATTTTCCTGCAGGACATAGATGCAAAATCTTTTGCAGACTAATATTTTTTACTGTTTAATACATTAATCAATTCAGTAAACAGGAGCCCATTATTGCTAGTAACTCCCTATAAAGATTTGTCAGATGATATCTTTCTTTTTGTTTTTCCTTTGTGCTATGAAAGACAAGAGCCCCATTTTAGATACCTTTCAGAGAACTGCAGAGGCAGTAACGAGGATGTGCAGAGAGGCAAGTTTATGAGACACCAGCAAATTGGACCGTTGGCATTTGTAACTGGAACTGTTACAGCTCTTGATAATTAAGAGCCTTTAGTGGGGAATGTACTAAGAGCCTTTTGTGTGGGTGTACTTTCCAGTGGACAGGAGAGTGGGGGTCACCTGGAAAGACGGTTACTGGAATTATCTGTGTTTTCTGAAAGCAGGACTGCAACCTTTTGCTGGTGAGTGTTTTGTGTTCTGTCTAACCCAGGGCTGGAAGGGGAGTTGAGTGTTTTCCGTGTAACTTCTGCATTGGTTATGTCCTCTTGAATCTCTTTACCCGCAGCTCTTCCCCATCCTGCTTCAAATGAATATTTGAATATGGTTTAGTTTCCTGAGAGTGGAGCACTGTCTCTGACTGTTGGTCTCAGGAAGACTTGCTGATGAAAGAAGATTGATGGGCTCTTTCCCTATACTCCTGCCTCAGCGTGCGATAACCCCGAGCCCGAGCCGCTTCCCCTATTCAAACGTCTGTTTCCCATCCCGCTCAGTGAGGGCCAGTGGGCTACTAGGGGAATTATATTTTTCTCATTTTGGAAGATATATGTTCTTAAGAGTTGCATGTGAATCAATTATTAACAATCAGTTCTATGGTGGTTTTCGAGCGTTTTTTCTTTTTTCTAATTAATATTAAGTTGACTGAGAACATTAATATTTTGCTTAGGAAAAGAGACATTTGCGGCCAATGGTTGGCAAACAACCACATACACACATCAAGGATGCTTGACACTTCAGAAATATTTTGTATCTTTTCCGTGAAACCCTTTCTAGTATCTGCGTTGTTGAGTGTGAATTTATGACTTGTGTGGGGCACACAGGTATGGGGTGTTTGCATTGAATGCTTGGGCAGGAGTGATAGACAGGCTTGAGAACACAGCGTAAGGAGAATGTGGCGTTTTGTGCTCCACACATGCTGACAGGCTACCACTGGCCCAGCTTTTTGGACTGGTGGTGATGGATTGTAGAGTAGAAGTTAAGAAATAAAAATAGGAGGCAAAAATGTTCAAGGTGGCCATAAAGGCATTGTAACCTAAATTATCTGGAAATACTCAGGCCCATCCAGTGGCATGGCAGTAGATTGACTTTCCCCTCTTGGACATGTAATGATACCTTACAGGATGCATTCATATCCATCACTTCATTTCCTGTCCAAGCACTGTGGAAGGTGCAGCCCCTCGGCGGCCCCGTTTCTGCTGAGGAAGACACAGAAATGGAAGTTCAGGAGTTTGCATGGTTCGTCTAAGATCACCTGGCTCCCAGGCAGAGCTGGGACCCCATGTATTGCTCTGTCCATTGAGCCAGAAAATATGTAAAGACAGAGCTGGTGGTGATTGCTTCTTTGGTCTTTAACTAGATTTGGTAGGTACTTTGATAAAACCAGTCTAGTTTTTCTGGGGTGTCTTTCTGCTTTGTCTCAAGGCCTGCCTTTTTCTTTAAGGAATCACTGTCAGTATTTGGAATTTTAAGTGATTTCATTTAAAGAGCTATAATGTGTTTCCCAGTCAGTATGATAGAACACTATGTATAATCCCATGTGTACAAAAAACTGCTGCTGAATGCAGATGTGACCCGAGGGGGCTCAACACAGGTGTGTGTGCTGGGCCAGTGGAGAGAGAATTCTGGGCAGAAGACAGGGTCACAAAGGAAATGGGCCAACTATTTTTGGCTAAGATGACTAATTTAAGAAAACTGACATGCAAAGAAATGGTTACTTCGTAGAATTGGGGTGTTTGGGTTCTTGTTTCTTTGCTGCCCAGGTGAAATTCCATGCCTGCCAGGCCCAACAATGAAACTGTTTAGAGACTATTTCCCCTGTTGTACCAGGTATTGTAGTCACCGAGGCAATGCTTGGGTGTTCAAACAAGTGAGTGGGGGGAAATCCTGTCCTATAATGTTGAAGAAATTTTATTTTTTCGCAGTTCTTTTCTTCAAGCAGTTTATATCCCTGTTTTAGAGTAGGACTACTTAAGTGACCAGACAGGTTTTAAAAAATTTCACTTTCACTTGTATAGACCTTCAGTGGGGAAGATTTCTCTTTTACTACCTGTTCTCCTGCCTGCCAGGTCTACTGCAGTGATTTCAGTTCATCACCCCTTATTGAGTCTTTGCTTAAGAAGAAAATCCTTTTTCACTGGCTACCAAATTACTAGTTATCCAAGATTCCACTGAATTGTCACATGAATCTGGATACATCTAAAATATATCCAGCTAAAAAACAACATACAGTCTTTTAATCACTGTTCAGCAACCAGTTCGCTCACATTAATTATCATGGTACAGGGATGTGTGGAAATTCTAGAGAGGTTGATTGGAGTATATATGTGAAATCCAAATTTTCTAAGCAGTGTCATGTGGCACCTGATTGATTGCTTGGATGAATCCTGGCATTTGCCATTTGGTGGTGTGTGTCTGACAGGTCATTTCAGCATTTCTGGGCCGAGAATGAAAGTTTCACTTATAGGTGAAAATGAGTGATGAGATTGATCCTCTGCTTCTGAGAGAGATGTCATACTCATTTTAAATTGTGTGATCATTTTCCAACTGGGTAAAGGGAGGTGTTATTTCAAGTTCGTGAATTTCCAAGCTACTATTTATCACTTTGTGTCAGTAGAAGCGTAATGTTTTAAGAGGCCTAATGAAAGGAAAATATAGAAGTTTTTGTTGTCTTTGCTGAAATACTTATGCTAAAATGCTAAATATATTTCTTTTGGGCAATGTAAAGTTGAGACAACATGAAATTCAGTAATACCATCATTGATCAAAATGTTTTTTTTTGTTTTGTTCACTCTGTTTAATTAATTAATTTTTCATTAACTAAATATTAATTTCTTTAATCCTCACCTGAGGATATGTTTATTGATTTGAGAGAGAGAGAGAGAGAGAGAGAGAGAAAGACAAAGACAGAGAAACATTGATCAGTTGCCTCCTGTAAGTGCCCTGACTGCGGATCAAACTTGCAACCTAAATATGTGCTCTGACTGGGAATTAAAACCCCAACTTTTTGGTGTATAGGACAGTGCTCCAACCAACTGAGCCACCGGCCAGAGCTAATTGAGTATTAATTTGAAGTCTCCTGTTGAAATTGTTGTTCTAAAATTCACTGCTTTCCTGCTTCATAATTTCCTGAATATAACTTAGTCTTCATTTGATTATTGAGAGTGTTGCCTTTATTCATATATAAGTTTACCTTGAGTAGTACTTTGTATAAGAAAGTTAATATACTCAACATGGTGACCACACTAACTTTTGGATATACTTTTTATTTATGTAATTGGGTACGCCAGCCTGTTTTCTTACACCTTTTTTTAAAAAAGTTTAATAGATACAAAATTTAAATATTACCTCCATTTTATTATGCATAGATACAATTTGTTACACCTGTTACTTTAAATATTTTTCTTTCAACTGTTATAATTGTACATGGTTTAAAGTGTGCTGTTAATGTGCTTTAAATGCCTTTTGATGAAATATTTGCTTGTATAAGATATGCTGAGATCATGTAGCAAAAACAATGCACTAAAATGAAGTTGCCAAGATACAATATTGAAAACATAAGTACAGTGAGCAGGTGTATGTGTAGGTGGATTGAAATAAGAGAAGTTTTTGCAGTGCTGTCAGTCCTGGATCTGCCATCTACAAGGTTACCAATGACCTAATTACCAACTCCTATGGTCTCTCCTATGCCAGCCACTCACTCTAACCTAGGTCATTTCCATGGATCTGTAAATGTTTTCAAGCATCTATTTAAAACCCTTCATTGATGAACAAAATGTAATGCATAAATACAATGGAATTTAGCTGTAAAAAGGAAGGGAATTCTGACACATGCAACAACATGGGTGAACCTTGAGGACATTATGCCAAGTGAAAGAAGTCGGTCACAAAAAGGCAAATACTGTATTATCCCATTTATATGAGGGACCAAGTAGTCAAATCCATGGAGACAGAAAGTAAGGTGGTTGCTGGGCTGGGGGAGGGAGGAATGGGGGAAGCTGTTGTTTAACAGGTGTTGAGTTTTAATTTTATAAGATGAAAAGAGTTCTAGAGATTGGTTGCATAACAGTATGAATATACTTAACACTGAACTGTACACTTAGAAATGGTTAAGATGGTAAAGTTTATGTTATATGTTTTTACCACAATTTTAAAAAAAGTTTGGAAATTTTTGGCAATAGTTCGTTTTATCCTGCATATTTTCTATTAGGAATCAGGGATTGTATATGTTGATTGGGAATCTAAGTAATTGAAACATGAAATTATTCCTGATTAACAAAATGCACATAGATTTAAAAAACAAAATAGACTTCCTCCATCCTACATTCTCCAGCTACCATTCTCTTTCCTGTCCCTTGTGGTCAATCAATGTTGATTAGAAATGGTAGCACCTTTTGTATTAGTTCATTATCATTTACCTGGTTGATCCTGCCTCCTTTACCTGGCACAGGGTTCCCTGAAGGCAGGGTGCATGTTTTGGGACTCCCTCAAATCCCCTCTCTCAGCACTGTACCATGCCTGCTGAAAAGTGCTCCCACCTTTGATTAATACCCTTGCTTGGTGAAATCTTATATTTTAAACATATTTCCTAATTCTTTCCTTATAACAAATAATTATTGAGTTGTGGTGGGAGGTGAATAAAATATAGTGGGTGCCTTCAAGGTGCTTAAAAATCTACTTGTATAGAGAAACCAAGATGCTGGCATAGGTAAACACCTGAAATTGCTGCCTCTCACAACCACTTCAAAAATACAACTAAAAGACAAAAAGGACATCACCCAGAACCATAGGAAGGCTGGATGAGTGGAAATTCTACAACTAGAAGGAAAGAGAAAAGCACACTGAGACTCAGAGGAGGTGCAGAAGTAAAGTGCAGCGGTATGGAGGCGCATGTGGAAAGGGCTGGCAACTGAGGTCGCGGTTGTCTTTTTTAATTGGGAGGGAGGCACAAGCTCCCGATGGCCCCGACTCCAGTTCCGGGTGAGTCTCTGGGGACCCAGACTCATACAGGGAGAAACTGGACTGTCTGGCAGCGGGCAGAACTCGAGGGCGGCTTTCTCTCAGAGGGGCTTGCAGCGATTACCTTGGGACCTCTTAGGGCAGGACTGAGGATCAGCCATAGCTGCTTGCTCCGCCCTGTTGATCCCCTGAGACCCCGCCCCACCCAAGCTGTGCGCAGAGGCTTTTGCATATGAATGACCTGGCCCTTTGCAATCTAAAATTACCTAACAAATTGCAGCTGGTCCAGACAGACCCAGAACATCCAAAAGAAGGCCCAAGGCCCCACAGCAGCTTGCATTGCTTCACAGCTGGGCCTCATCTGGGCACCTCTAAATCCCAAATGAAGAGGAATCTGCAGATCTCTTCGTAGCTCCTGCTGGGTAGCCTCAGGCAGAGGCTAAATTAGCACCTCCTGAAAGATCCAAGTGCCAGTGTACCCAGTGGTCAGAGTGGGACCATCCAGATTACAACTCCTCAGATCCATAAGGGACACACTCAGGGGGCAGACTCAGCACCAAAGCCCCACTGAAGCAAGTCTTGCCCCAGAAGGGTGTCTCCAGCACAGAAGTTCTCCCACCATAGACACAGCTGATTCTCACAGCAAATTGGCCTGGAGGTCAATTCCTCCCAGTGATACCAACTACAATCAAGGCTTAACTACAATAAGATTGTGCTCACAACCCACAAAGGGGTGCACCAAGAGTGTCCACCTCAGGTAATTGGGGAGGCTGAACTACTGGGCCCTATAGGACACCTAGCACACAAAGCCACTCTATCAACACAGGGAAGCAGCCAAAATGCGGAGACAAAGAAACAGGTCACAAATGACAGAAATGGAAGAAAGCAAACTACTGGATATAGAGTTCAAAACCACAGTTATAAGGGTTTTCAAGAATTTTCTAGAAACCTCTAATAAATTTAGTAAGACCCTCAATAAGTCTAGTGAGACCCTTGAGGATATGAAAAAGGACCAACTAGAAATTAAGCATACACCGACTGAAATAAAGAATATTATACAGAGATCCAACAGCAGACTAGAGGATCGCAAGAATCAAGTCAAAGATTTGAAGTATGAAGAAGTAAAAAACACCCAACCAGAAAAGCAAAAAGAAAAAAGAATCCAAAAATATGAAGATAGTGTAAGGAGCCTCTGGGACAACTTCAAGCAAACCAACATCTGAATTATAGGGGCGCCAGAAGAAGAGAGAGAGCAAGATATTGAAAACCTATTTGAAGAAATAATGACAGAAAACTTCCCCTACCTGGTGAAAGAAATAGACTTACAAGTCCAGGAAGCGCAGAGAACCCCAAACAAAAGGAATCCAAAGAGGACCACACCAAGACACATCATCATTAAAATGCCAAGAGCAAAAGACAAAGAGAGAATCTTAAAAGCAGCAAGAGAAAGACAGTCAGTTACCTACAAGGGAGTACCCATATGACTGTCAGCTGATTTCTCAATAGAAACTTTGCAGGCCAGAAGGGAGTGGCAAGAAATATTCCAAGTGATGAATAGCAAGAACCTACAACTAGATTACTTTACCCAGCAAAGCTATCATTCAGAATTGAAGGTCAGATAAAGAGCTTCACAGATAAGAAAAAGCTAAAGGAGTTCATCGCCACCAAACCAGTATTATATGAAATGCTGAAAGGTGTTCTTTAAGAAGAGGAAGAAGAAGAACAAGGTAAAGATAAAAATTATGAACAACAAGTACATATCTGTCAACAAGTGAATCTAAAAATCAAGTGAATAAAAAATCTGATGAACAGAATAAACTGGTGAATATAATAGAATCAGGGGCATAGAAAGGGAGTGGACTGACAATTCTCGGGGGGAAAGGAGTGTGGGGGATGCGGGAAGAGACTGGACAAAAATCGTGCACCTATGGATGAGGACAGTGGGCCAGGGAGTAAGGGCAGAGGGTGGGGTGGGAACCGGGTGGAGGGGCGCTATGGGGGGAAAAAATAGGAACAACTGTAATAATCTGAACAATAAAGATTTAAAAAAAAAATCTAATTGTAATTCCACCCACCTCTACCATTTTCAAGAAGGATTCTATATAATTGTAATCTGATAAAAAGGATTAAATTTGTATGTTAACTATAGGGGTGTTAAGAATGAAAAAAACTGTTAAGGCATACAATGCCAACCATCGGACTTTGCATATTCCTTATGGACATGGCAGGTTTCCTGTAGGAAAATAGCAGATCAGAGTGGAGTGATGGGATGGGACAACAGTGGAGGCTTTGAATGTTAGAAGACCGTGACTTACCCCAGAGGCTGGTGGGAAGAGGAGGGCTGATCAGAGCTGGCTTTGAAGAATGTTAATCTGGCTGCTCTTTGGATGAGGAGTAAGTAGTAAGGAGCCTATCGCAGATGCTCAGATAAGAGAGCTTGCTCAGATGGTGGCGAAAGACAGCATGGGAAAAGGCACCGTGGAGAAAAAAAACAGTGTGCCTTGGTGATTAAAGGCAATTGGATGAAGGAGACAATAAAGATAATTGGAATGGGCTTTGTCATGAACACAAATAGGAAATGAGTGGGCCAGAAATCACAGCATCCTCTTCCTCCTGCAGTGTCCCTGCAGCGCCCTCTACTGAGAAAGTTTAGCATTGGGTCATTTTAAATGCCATGGGAACTCCATTGTTGTAAGGGAGCATATATAGACGCTGAATAAACTGGTAACTGACCGTTACATTGGTCTGGTGAGTCCTTGTTCTTCATTATTGGCCCTGCTCATTGATGTGCTCCTTCTGGGGTTCCCTGGTTATTCTTGATTAATTTTCCGTAACAACTTTATCTTGTTCCAGGTTAAAAAAACACCCAGTAATTTTTATATAAGCCAATGAATTTTAATTTTATAACACATTCCCATGGTAAAAATTCTTCTGGTTATCAACAAGAACAATACAGAAGTGAATGAAGTAGAAAATGAGAGTCCCTTGCTTCACATATTCATCCTTCTGAGGTTAATATTTTCATGTGTATCTTTCAGGATATATTTCTAAGCTCATACCAGTGTGTGTGTGTGTGTGTGTTTAATAAAAATGCTTAAACATTTTAAATAGTTATGCCTGTATCTCTGACTAAGAAATGTCTTTGTTACTCTTTACAGCCATTATACCTGCCCATGAGACTGAGACCATTATAATGTCCCTATGTGGCTCTTCTCACAAGGAGTTTTCTCAGATGTTACCTATTCAAGACATGGATATCAAAAACTCACCGTCTAGCCTTAACTCCCCTGCCTCCTACAATTGCAGTCAATCCATCCTTCCCCTGGAGCATGGCCCCATATACATACCTTCCTCCTATGTAGAGAGCCGCCATGAATACTCGGCCATGACATTCTACAGCCCGGCTGTGATGAATTACAGTATTCCCAGCAGTGTCAGTAACTCGGAGGGTGGACCTGGTCGACAGACCACAAGCCCAAACATGTTGTGGCCAACTCCTGGACACCTCTCTCCTTTAGCCATCCATTGCCAGTCTTCAGTTCTGTATGCAGAACCTCAAAAGAGTCCTTGGTGTGAAGCAAGATCACTAGAACACACCTTACCTGTAAACAGGTAAATCTAGTCTTTACTGTAGTTCATGGGCATTATTCAAGTCGCTTTATGATTTTGTGAGAAGAAAGATATTCATTATATGAGGTTTTTATTAGTCACATTGATTACTTAGAGCACCTAGAACATGATATTCTAGAATATCCATTTTAATATTCAAGT
Source organism: Myotis myotis (assembly GCF_014108235.1). Classification (NCBI taxonomy): domain Eukaryota; kingdom Metazoa; phylum Chordata; class Mammalia; order Chiroptera; family Vespertilionidae; genus Myotis; species Myotis myotis. Next base: position 195,607,858 of record NW_023416313.1, on the reverse strand, counting down.
TCTCATTAAATGTTGAGTTTGTAGATCTGTGTTGTGGAGGGAACTCACAATCATGACCATTTACATCACTTTTCTTCAGATGAAGTGATTTGGGTTTGAAAAAGAAATTTTTACTTTACTTTCCATTTGGATCCTCCTTATCTTGTAAGTGAAACACAATTTAGTGTTTATGAACCCTGGAGGGCAAAGAGATAAATGAAGCAACGTTCATGCTGTGTTTCTGTATTTTCTTAGGAAATCTCTCTTTTCCCCTTAATGCTTTTTACAAGAATATTTTCTTTGCCTCCAGAGAGACATTGAAAAGGAAGGTTAGTGGGAGCAGTTGTGCCAGCCCTGTTACTAGTCCAAGTTCAAAGAGGGACGCCCACGTCTGTGCTGTCTGCAGTGACTACGCATCAGGATATCACTATGGAGTCTGGTCATGTGAAGGATGTAAGGCCTTTTTTAAAAGAAGCATTCAAGGTACAAGAGTATTGTTAGTTGTTTCTTGAGTTTTCCACTTTTGCTTTCAAATAGTTTGGCAGATGACCTGGCAAATTTCACCATTGGCCTCTTGTACACAAAGTACTTGATGAGCAGTTTAGAGGATCATGTGTGTTTGGGGGTGGGGTGGATTGTTTCAAGTTTAAAGCACTTTATAAGTTGTGGATCTCCACCTCAGAACCCCAGAACTCAAATGGGTCTTGCCTTACAATTATCCATCACCATCTTCTTGGGAGAAGACATGTAGTTACAACTCTTGTCAAGATAAAGCTTGGAAAAAAAATGTGTGTTCATTAGGAATTGCAAAGATCGTTTCTTCCTTTGACTTATGTTTAATATCTGGCATGAGTAACAGGCATGATGGTGGGCTGGCTCCTGAGGAAGAGAGAATAAATACATCTTATGGAGATGGTCAGAAATCAGGAATTCAACTCCAGTGGGCTTTGAGAATTGATCTAGAGGCCTGTCTTGTCCTGAACTAGTGGAGCCTCCATTCACAGTCCTCTTGTTTCCTTGTCTGGGTTTAGACTATTTCCCTACCAGTCTCCAAATTCCTGTTGGGCTGAGTAGTTTTTTTAAATCGTCTTTTTAATCAGTTTTAAATTGTGCACACTTGCTTTCAAGGCCAGTTAGGTCATCATCTCACCTGTCCTTGCCATGCTATTCCTCCCTTGCCAGCCCAGATTTGCTGAAGTCACTTTCTTTTTTTATTGAATTAAATTTATTGGGGTGACATTGGTTAATACATTATATAATTTCAAGTATACAATTCTGTGATACATCATCTTTCCATTGCATTGTGCGCTCACCACCCAAAGTCTAGCCTCTTTCCATCACCACATATTTAGCCCCCTTTACTCTCTTTATCCTCTCCCTACCTCTGTAACCACCACACTGTTGTCTGTGTCTATGAGCCTGTTTGCTTTACTTTTCGTGTGTGTGTGTGTGTGTGTGTGTGTGTGTGTGTGTGTGATGTACCCATAATTCTTGGGCACTTAAAAAAGTCTTTACTGTTGAAAGTGTTACAAATATCCCTCCTTTTACCCCATTAACTCTTGAGCACTTCTTTACTTCCCAGCACAACAAGCTGTTTCAAGTTCATCTTGTGCTATCTCTGCCCCAGTCCTGAAATAAACTGTTTCTCCAAAGAGCCCCGTTTCTTCTTAAAAAGAGACTGATATTTATAAACCAAGATCTGGGTGCTAGTTCGTTCATTGTTCTTGGATGTCCCTACCTCCAGGCTCTCTGAGAGGATAGAGTTAAGGAATGTATTTATTCCAGTATTTATTTATATCCCGTTTAAGGAATACAAACGCCTGTGTAACTAGTGCTCAGGTCATGAAATGGGGTATCTTCAGAGTCCTCAGGGTGGTCTTCTAGTCACAGCTCCTTCCCTTCCTACAGAGGTAAGACAATCCTAACTTCTGACGTCCTTGCCATGGTTTTACCACCTAAGCATACATCCCTAAACAGTGCAGTTTCGTTTTCTCTGTTTTTGAACTTTACATAAATGGAATCTTCTCCTTTATTTTTTGTTTGTTTCTTTTATGACTTGCCCATTTAATTTATCATTGAGATTCATCCATTTCCCATGTTGAAATTCTGGCCCATTGTAGCTGGAATTTAAGAAGTTCAGGCCATAGTGTTTATTAGAAAGACACAATTAAGAAATAAGGTACCAAAATATCCTCTGCCCTTTTATTTTTCGTCTTTTTAATTATAATTCTCTTCTCTCCTATTACATTCCCTAAATCTCTCAGATTCCGATAGCTCTCTTCATTCTCTGTACCATTTCTCAGTCCAGACAGCCTCACCTCTGGTTTGCACAGCTATAGCAGATTCTCACCTGGTCTCCTGGCCTCCATTAGTTTGCTGTCTCTAATCCATCCTCCATGTAGTGTCTGCAACAATTTCTAAAATGGGAATTTTCTTCTCTCTTCCTTAAAAGAATTAAAAGAAGTACCATTGTCTTTAGTTAGAGATTGCAATATAACTAGTATTTTACTACAGTAAGCATTATTTTTCTTAGTTGTAGGTCTGTGAGTTGTTAGGTTGGCTCTTTTCATAAAGCTTGGATTGAGTTCACATCTGCTCCATTTCTCTCCATATTGTCCTGGGCCAGTGGCTACCTGAGGCATTTTCTTATGGGGACTTGAGGCCAAGCCATATTGTTGGAGTAGCACATCTACAAACATGCCATTGGCTAACGCAAGTCCCATGGCCAAGTCCATCATCAGTTGGTGGGGAAGTATGTTCTGCCCACTCTAGCACACTACAAGGTCACAAGGCTGAGGGAGGGAGTGAAGAATTGAGAAGAATCTAATCTTCAACCATTGTTATAGCAATTCTTTTGTTCTTACTTAGTTTGCTAATTTCTTTATTCCCTTATTGACTAGTTTAGTTCTTTTATTTGACTATGAATTCCCATAAAAATATCATGTTAGATCTCAAAGGGGGGTATATGTTAAAGAATATAAGCAGTTGAATTTGTGACCTGATATTTGAGGAGCTCTGTGATTTGGAGCAAATCACTTCCAGGTGACTGTGCCACTTTCCATGTCCAAAGGAGAATATTTCTAAATGTATCTCTTGAGAATTCTAAGTACATGCAGAGAATAACCTATTAGTCAAAAAGTAGGGTATTAAAATATTCCTAGGTTTCCTTTACTAATAAGGCATGGATGAGGCCGAACTTGGCCTTTGTACGTGTCGTCAAGAAGATGTCCCTTATCTCTCAGCTGGGTAGCATAATCAGTGTTGTTGATGAGGAACATATGTAGCAATAACCTTCATCTTTTTGCTTTGCTGTAGGACATAATGATTATATTTGTCCAGCTACAAATCAGTGTACAATAGATAAGAACCGGCGCAAAAGCTGCCAAGCCTGCCGACTTCGGAAGTGCTATGAAGTTGGGATGGTGAAGTGTGGTGAGTGTTCATTTCCCTTTTTATTGTAAGTGGGACATGTGGAAAGCTAAAAGGACCTGTAGTCTGGGTGAGAGGCGATTTAGGATTTGTTAATTATCTTCAAGTGTTTGTATGCTGTCACATTGGAGGCGGCGTTGACTTATGCCTTGTACCTGCAGAAGATAGAGCTGGAGTGAGTGGGAGCAAGTTACAGGAGGCAGATTTTGGCCTAATATAGGGAAGAACTTTCTGTGATTCAAGTGGTCTAACAACAGAATAGGCTGCCACATGGATTAGGGAACTCGAGCCACTGAAGTGCTCACACAGGGGCCAGATGACCATCTACCTGAGGCCTTGAAAAGTCTAAGGATGGAAGTCTGGTAAATGCTCACGTTAAAGCTGACAAGAAAGTAGCATATTTTGTGTTACTTGGATGGCATAGATAGGTTCATGCCTGTCCCTCCAATAGCATTCTAGCAGTGGGGAAGAAATGCATAGGAGTCAGAAATACGATGGAACTATGGAAAGTACATAAAGCATAAATTTTGTTCTATGACAGTATATATGTGTGCATATACCTGTGTAAATATATATATCTGCATGCACACACACACACACACACATACAGACACACGTATACATATATACATACATGAAAATTTCTTTATTCCTTTATTGACTAGTGAAAAAACACACGAGAGAAAATGAGCACATTAGTATAACAGCTCACAGTAATGCCTGCATCCTGTTCTTTCCACCTGGCTACCTTTTGATTCACTTGTCTGTACACACTTGTTTGTTTCTATACACTCATACAGCTCTGCCTGTACTTTTGTTACTCTTCTGCTAGCCAAACTTTTCCCTGTGGTTAGCTGTAATTTCTCTCTTTGTAACTATGTAAAAGTTTTAAAACGAATCTCTCTTTTTCCTAGCTGAAAGTCTTTTAGCAACTTTGTCTCTTTAACATTCTCTGTCCTGTTTTTCTTCATATGAACAATAGATAAGACCCCTCACCCAGTTCAGAATTACAGCAGAAGCTTTCTTAATTTAAGCACGGTTCTCCGGCTTCCCAGAAGCACCGATGTTTCCCGTTTCCTCTGTGAAACACCCTCTCAAAGCCCATGCGTATTGCTTACTCTCTAAACACTCGAATGTTTCTGCTCCCGCCACTTCAGTTATATCCTTGTCAGTAACCATTGGGCTTCTTCCCAACCCTGTTTCTACTCATTGTAATTGTTAAGTTCTATAATCTAACGAAAGTTTGTGCAAGCATATGAAATATGAGTGGGAAAACAGTTGTTTCTGTGAAAGCTTTGGATAAAACTATAAATTATAGGATGGATAGTGATTGTGTTAGGTAAGTATGAGTGAGATTGAGGGGGAAGTTACAAGCCTATAAGGATTCTGAATTCAGATTGCTTTATGAGTGCCTAGGTTTTACTCTGTTTAAAAGAAGCTGAAACTGAAAATTCAGTGTCAGTGTATCATGGGTATGGCTTATGCAGGAAAATAATGTGATTTAATTGGCAGAGGTGCTTAAAGAGAAAGCCTTGCTTTCTGAAAAAAGATTGAAAATAAATATTTCATGGTTTAAGTTAACAATATTTAATGTAAGCGTATATTTTTAAAAACATGATTTACAATTTAGTCATAGGATCTATTATATACTAGGATCTGTTGGATGGCTGTAGCCTGATAAAGTTCAGGACCAGGGCAGCTGCACATGTACACTCCACCTGTAGGGGGCAGTGTATGTGGAGGGAAGAATAGGAGGACTGGACTGCTTTAGACTGAATCTCATTTTTTTTGGTCTCATCACTTACGGCTCTGACTGTGCTCAAACGACTTGACCTTTCTGACCCTCAGTTTTCTTATCTCTGAAATAGAGATACCTGCTTATTTGAGTTTTGTGAGGAATAGGTATGAAAACACAGAGTCTGGCACTAAATTTTAGTGTTCCTTTCCCTCAACCCCAATTGAAAATCTCATACAGTTGTGAGTTTGATACAGTACAGACTCATGACGCAAAGTATAGAGATGTACGTAATTAGAAACTTTCATGAAAAAGAGAATGAGAAAAAAGAGAATTGAATTTGGCCAGAAAGTCACTGGGTAGGGGATTTCTAAGAAAAAATATCGTTGGAGATTACAGAAGAAATGAGATGGGTTAATGTACAAACAGTTGGATATTTGGCCCTTTACTGACCCCTGAGAAGGACAATTAGGAATGACTTTTCTGAACGACGCCTCTCTACTTTCCCAGCACTTTTCTTGTCTACCCTCCCCCTAAACCCTCTACTCACAATCTTCCTTCTATCCTGTCTTAGGGGATTAGGGATCCTATACGAATTCTGGATTCTCCTGCACCATTCCACTTCCCTTTTTTATCCAGAAGTCATGTCTCTTCTGTTACCATTTTTTTTCTTCTGCATTTCCAATTCTCTCTTTTCTTTTGAGGTATTGCTATAGTTGTCTAAATGGCAGGAGGACACGCATCAGACTAACTTCAGATTAGCTTCACTGGAAGGATACACTGAAATGTAAATGGGGAAACAGTCTGAATAGCCATGTACTTGATCTGTGTTGGGACAAGAGCTCAGCATCTCTCAGACATCTTTTCAGGTATACAGGTGAAATATATGTGAAAGAAATTTGTTAGAGAGGTGATATAAATGAGTGATTTAAAGCGCCAGCTCAGGATTTAGACTACTGATTGGGTTTAGATCCTGCTTCTGCTATTTTCTAGCTTTTCTATCTTGGGCAAGTGATTTGCAATCTCCTGTGCCTGGTTATTCCTTTATACGTTGGAGATAGTAGCAGCACCTGTCCTCTAGGGCGGTTGGCAGAATGAGATAATCTATGTACTATAAACAGCATAGAAGCTTACAGTAGATGATCACTACCATTTGGTGGTTTCTCATTAGGTTCACTCACAGGCTCATAGACTCTGCCAAGATTAGAGTGTCATCATCAGGACACTAGAAATGTCCTTGGTAGAAAAATGTGAGTTCCTTGTCAAAGGCTTTCTGTGTGTTTGTAGAAAGGCCTGCCCCTAACATTTACAGGGCAAGAGTACAAAATGGAGGTCCACAAAAGATGTCTCTGTGTTTAACAGTTTGACAGCTTGATGGTAACAGAAGAGACATGACTTCTGGATAAAAAAGGGAAGTGGAATGGTGCAGGAGAATCCAGAATTCGTATAGGATCCCTAATCCCCTAAGACTGGATAGAAGGAAGATTGTGAGTAGAGGGTTTAGGGGGAGGGTAGACAAACTTAGTACAGGGCCTGGTATAAAAGTGCTTTATCATTAAAAGTTGGTCAAATAAATTTGAATGTATGGATTCAAAACCTTTCTCTTTATATGTAAACTCCTTATCCTCATATACTCTACAAAAAAGAAATGTGTGATCAGAAAGGTACTTTCTTAAACCAAACATTTTGTTCCATTTTACCATGGGGTTATTAATTGATCTTAACTGTCTGTAGCACTCTATCTGATTACTAATAAAATGAGTATGTTTTAGGCTTTTACTAGTAATTCTTTTAGTAATAGGTTTGATTCAAATATCTCTAAATGGATGGAGTCCTTCCTTCTACTGCAACTAGCCAAGGATAAGAGGAAATTCAGATAAATGTTCTTGGGAGCAAGTAATTAAAATTTTCTCATATTTTCTAATTAACAAATTTTTAAAAAATGTGGACAATTGAATTTAGTGAATAAATATATTGGTAATACAGAAACTAGACATTTTGCAGATTTGAACTTTTAGATTTTTTTTTTTGAGTGAAAATTCATATAAAATTGTACCCATGCTAATGACATTCAGACTTATATCTTCCTTAATTTTAATTCACATTGGTCTGTAATCAATGGATCTTTAGAAATAACTTTTGTGTTCAAATTTGTAGGGGTTTGGAAGTTATATTTTTATTGTTAATTTCTATTTTTGTTATATTGTAGTCAGAGAATATGCTCTATATGAGAACATTTTTAGTTAAGATTTTATTCATGACATAGTATGTGATAATTTTTGCAAATGTCCGTGAGTTTTTATAGATCAACTTTGTTCATTGAGCTGATTTCTGAACATTTTCTCCTATATTTCTCTCTGTCAGTGCTGAGAAAGATATATTAAAATATTTCATTATAATATTAGTGTATTTGTCAATTTCTATTTTTCTTTCAATCACTTTTTGGTGTTATATTTGTAGACTAGGTTTTGTTGCTTTGATATATATGAGTTTTGAATTATCTTTTATTATAAAAAGCAGGTTATATAATAGTATATACATTATGATTATCATAGTATATACATTATGATTATCATTTTATATATTAAAATATGGAAAAGTAAAAAAAGCATTAAAAGAACATGCCAAAATTTGTGCTCTTCTATATTTTCCAGATTTTTTAAAATTAATTTATTATTTGAAATATACTTTTTTGTGTGCCTGAAAAGAATATATACACATACATATAGATACACAAAGACATGCATGCAAACATTTTAAGAATGTATTATAAAAGTGTATTGTTTGATAACTGTTTGGAAACATCAATGCTCATTTCCTAACTTTTCCCCATCTTCTGCTTGAAGAAAATTCCTAATTTCATGGTTTGGCAACTGAGATATGTCATCACTCTTTAAAAGGGAAACAGATTTAGTATCCGTAGATTACCTTGAAATGGAGACCTGAAGATCTTCTGGTCTATTGTCCCTAGAAATTCATGTTCCTGATTTTGCTAATACAGTCACAAATATAATAATCTTTGGTACATGCCCTGCAGGCTCCAGAAAATAAGTCGGGCTTCTGTTCTAAGACACATTCTGAGAATGGACTCTGGTCTTACAATGATGTTATTGACTCATTTTTACCCTGGCTACTCGGGGAACTTGAATGCTGGGTTGGGGGAGGGACAGGGGAAAGCACTGTTATCTGCTCTCCACTCTAGGCTCCCGGAGGGAACGGTGTGGGTACCGCATAGTACGGAGGCAGAGAAGTCCCGATGAGCAGCTGCACTGTCTGAACAAAGCCAAGAGAAACGGACATGTGAGCCGAGTGAAGGAGCTACTGTGGAGCGCCCTGAGCCCGGAACAACTGGTGCTCACACTCCTGGAGGCGGAGCCGCCCAAGGTGCTGGTGAGCCGCCCCAGCGCGCCCTTCACCGAGGCCTCCATGATGATGTCCCTGACCAAGCTGGCCGACAAGGAACTGGTGCACATGATCGGCTGGGCCAAGAAAATTCCGGGTAGGGCTCTCTGGGTCTTGGCTTTCTGTGTGTTTGTAGAAAGGCCTGCCCCTAACATTTACAGGGCAAGAGTACAAAATGGAGGTCCACAAAAGATGTCTCTGTGTTTAACAGTTTGACAGCTTGATTTACAACCTGTAAATGAAATAGGTTCTTTCTTCCTAGCTCGACATTTTCACCTTCAACATGGCCTGGGTGGCCAGGTTCCAATTTAGAATTCTTGGGCTCCTCTGGGTTCTGTACCAGACATGGCAGAGCAGAAAGGCTTGTGTATGGAGGGCCCCTTCTATTCTATTCCCAGCTCTTTTTTACCCATCCCCAGCTGCATCGCACCTAGCCATGTGCATACCCAACCCTGCATGTCCACCTGTCCTATGGACACTAGCCTTTGGTCACCTCTCATGCCTTGTCTGGGAGAATAGACCAGGACAGAGACCTGTCAGACTCTGGAAATTGGCTTGGGGCCATTTGGGCAGGAAATTTGAGGGCTTTGGGACCTGGAACATGGTCTAAAAGGAAGGGATCTGGGCTCCACACTGACCAGTCTCCTGGCTGTGGACTCCTCACATTGAGAGGAGGGTGTAGGCAGGTGAGGTGGAGTGGGTGCAGTATGACCATTGTGCAAGTAAAAGGTTTGTCAGATGCCTAGCCGGAATTTGTAAGCTATTGTTCCAGCAGAGAAAGAATTAGTAGTATGTAAATGAATAAATATATATGGACAAAGAGAGTAAATCTGCAGCTGAAATAATGTGAATCATCAGTAAACCTGAAATACCATCAAGTTAAAAATGGGTTTGATGATTCACAGTGGTCACTTGGAGCCTGTATTTTCCAGCCTGAAATGTGATCTCTTCCTTAGGCCTTCGGTACTACATACCTGCAGTACTGCATTGTACTAAAACTACCACCTAATTATTATTTGACTTGGTGTTTTTTTTGAGAATGAATCTAGGATCAGGGGTGGGCAAACTTTTTGACTCGAGGGCCACAATGGGTTCTTAAACTGGACCGGAGGGCCGGAACAAAAGCATGGATGGAGAGTTTGTGTGAACTAATATAAATTCAAAGTAAACACCATTGCATAAAAGGGTACGGTCTTTTTTTTTTTTTTTTAGTTTTATTCATTTCAAACGGGCCAAATCCGGCCCGCGGACCGTAGTTTGCCCACGGCTGGGCTAAACTAGACTGGCAGCAACCCATCACCCTCCGAAAGGGCTTCTCCTTGCACATCTTTACAGACGTCTAAAAATGAGTTCTCTCTCCAAGTTTTAAGCAACTAGGGACAATTCCCATGGCCTTGGGGGCCGCACCCACATTGGGCCAACTGGAAAGACTGGAAGTGTTAAAAAGCTGGTGAAGAGCAGTTGGGGGTAAAGAGCTGTGGGACCCAGGCCTAGGGTAATAGTATCTCTTGGGGTCATTTCTTGGCTTTTGAGTTCCCTGAGGATTTTCTGGTTTCCAGTTCTGTTTCGATAGTCTAGCATCACCTTTGCCAGAATTATAGTATTTTCTCTTCTCTTTCCCATAGGAGACAATACTGATGCACTTTCCTCTAGCTTTTGCTCTATATGTTTTCCAAACACTATTTCTCAGAACCCCAAGTAGAGAGCAGTGGTGAAATTAATTATTGCTGAGACTCGTGCAGCTTCTTTGTGCCATAATAAAGTTAGGTTGTGCCATAACCTAACTCTAACGCTGCATCAGGCCCTCTTCAAGCCTGGTATTTTGAAAAGTTTTCAGAAAACTTAGGCATAGTCTGAAGGTGTGATCCCTACCTCCCCTGACTTCTCAGCTGATATAGTCATTGTCCAAACCAAAAAATATATCACCTACCCTTGATCTTGTTGAATATCTACAAGTATAAAAAGCTTGGCCTCCCTTGGTAGGCTTATTGTCTATAACTGTGGGTGAGATCGGAATGTGTACACATCATAGGAACCTGAATTGAGGTTAGAATGTGGCTTTGGAAAGGATTTGTCCATCTTTCCATTCCTTACTCCATTCATTCTTCTGTGTGAAGATTTGCATTGTAATTGTCAAGGATTTGAACCACAGGTGCTCCCTGTGCCACAGTTTCCTCATCTGTAAAGTGAGGATGATGAGATTGTACCTGTAGGGAATTCTCAGAGGCAGGCATTGCTACCCTACTGGGCTTATAAGAAAACAAAGACTTAAAAGGAGATTAAGTAACTAGCCAGGGAGAGGCCGAGCTGGGATTTTTAACTGGAGCCCATTGCACGCCGAGGCCGTAGGTTTGGTGACTGTCTTTATGTTACACTGCCGGCTCCTTTTATCATGGCTGGTGGAGAAAGCATCAGCGAGCTCTGCTTTACTTTGGAAGTGCTCATCTCCCTAGAGATTACCTGTTTACTTTCCAGCTCTTTGACTAATGCGTGCCATTAGGCCATCAGGCTGTCGGGCCCACGTCAGTGGTTGTAAGTTTTTGTGTTTGCTCTTCAGGATAGAATAGCCTCGGTCAGCGCTCCTACGCAGAGAAGTGTGATTCTAACATTGGATGGGAAATCTTAAGCAATCGGGAAAATTCTTTCAGTCGAAGCCTTGACTTTCTACAGGGGCTGGCCCTGCTCTCTTTGCATGTCCCTCACTCCCCCCAGCCGCAGTCATGGACGGGGCCAGACAGGCAGCCCCTCTGGCTGGCAGCCCGAGTTATCTTTCTCAGCAGTGCAGGGCAATTATTGGGATATAACCAACAAAGATTGGTCCCAGCTTCCTGTTCTTTACTAGCATCTGTCTGCGGAGCTGTATACGCCCAGATAACGGTCCTTTATAAATGCTAAATGAAGTATATGTATTCCTAGAAGGGGTTCAGGACTGAAAATTGTGAGTCGCACACCTTAAGTTCAAAACTTTCTTTCTTAGGTCAACATTTAACCACATCTTTAAAATATAGATCCTTAGCCGAAACCGGTTTGGCTCAGTGGATGGAGCGTCGGCTTGCGGACTGAAGGGTCCCGGGTTCGATTTCGGTCAGGGGCATGTACCTGGGTTGCGGGCACATCCCCCAGTGGGAGATGTGCAGGAGGCAGCTGATCGATGTTCCTCTCTCATCGATGTTTCTAACTCTCTATCTCTCTCCCTTCCTCTCTGTGAAAAATCAATAAAATATATTTAAAAAAAAATAAAATAAAATATAGATCCTTATATTTGTGTTTTCTTTTTTTTTAATATATTTTTTATTGATTAAGATATTACATATGTGTCCTTGTCCCCACGTTACCCTCTACCCCCCCCACCCCCCCCCCGCTCATGCCCTCACCCCCCCGTTGTCCATGTCCATTGATTAGGCCTATATGCTTGCATATAAGTCCTTTGGTTGATCTTTCCCCCTTACCCCCACCCTCCCCTACCTTCCCTCCAAGTCCCGACAGTCCAATCAATGCCTCTCCGTCTCTGGATCAGTCCTTGTTCATCAGTTTATGTTGTTCATTATATTCCACAAATGAGTGAGATCATGTGGTATTTATCCGCTCTCCAGTTCCATCCATGCTGTGGCAAATGGTAAGAGTTCCTTTTTCTTCTTCCTCTTCTTAAAGAATACCTTTCAGCATTTCATATAATGCTGGTTTGGTGGTGATGAACTCCTTTAGCTTTTTCTTATCCGTGAAGCTCTTTATCTGACCTTCTATTCTGAATGATAGCTTTGCTGGATAAAGTAATCTTGGTTGCAGGTTCTTGCTATTCATCACTTTGAATATTTCCTGCCACTCTCTTCTGGCCTGCATGGTTTCTGTTGAGAAATCAGCTGACAGTCGTATGGGTACTCCCTTGTAGGTAACTGACTGTCTTTCTCTTGCTGCTTTTAAGATTCTCTCTTTATCTTTTGCTCTTGGCATTTTAATTATGATGTGTCTTGGTGTGGTCCTCTTTGGATTCCTTTTGTTTGGGGTTCTCTGCGCTTCCTGGACTTGTAAGTCCATTTCTTTCACCAGGTAGGGGAAGTTTTCTGTCATTATTTCTTCAAAAAGGTTTTCAATATCTTGCCCTCTCTCTCCTTCTGGTACCCCTATAATTCTGATGTTGCTTGAAGTTGTCCCAGAGGTTCCTTACACTATCTTCATATTTTTGGAATCTCTTTTCTTTTTCGGTTGGGTATTTTTTGTTTCTTTGTATTTCAAATCTTTGACTTGATTCTTGGGATCCTCTTGTCTGCTGCTGGATCTCTGTAAATTATTCTTTATTTCAGTCAGTGTATGCTTAATTTCTAGTTGGTCCTTTTTCATGTACTCCATGGTCTCACTATACTTATTGAGGGATTCATTAAATTTATCGGTGGTTTCCATAAAATTCTTGAAAAACCTTATAAACGTGGCCTTGAACTCTATATCCAATCGTTGGCTTTCCTCCATTTCTGCCATTTGTGACCTGTTTCTTTGTCTCCGCATTTTGGCAGCTTCCCTGTGTTGATAGAGTGGCCCTGCGCGCCAGGTGTCCTGTAGGGCCCAGTAGCTCAGCCTCCCCAGTTACCTGGGGTGGACACTCTTGGTGCACTCTTGGTGCCTTGGTTGTTGTAGAATCACTGGGAGGAATTGACCTCCAGGCCAATTGGCTGTGAGAATCAGCTGTGTCTAAAGTGGGAGAACTTCTGTGCTGAAGACACCCTTCTGGGGCAAGACTTGCTTCAGTGGGGCTTTGGTGCTCACTGAGTCTGCTCCCTGAGTGTGTCCCTTATGGATCTGAGGAGTTGCAGTCTGGATGGTCCCCCTCTGACCACTGGGTACAGTGGCTCCTGGATCTAAGGAGGTGCTAATTCAGCCTCTGCCTGAGGCCACACAGCAGGAGCCACGAAGAGGCTCAGCTGTGAAGCAATGCAAGCTGCTGCGGGGCCTTGGGCCTTCTCTTGGAAGTTCCGGGTCTGCCTGGCTCGGCTGCAGTTAGGTACATTCACATGCAAAAGCCTCTGCCGCAGCCTGGGTGGGGCGGGGTCTCAGGGAATCAAAGGGCGGATCAAGGAGCTATGGCTGATTCTCCGCCCGGAGTCGCGGGTCTCAGCGACCCGCTTATTGCTGCAAGCACCTCTGAGGGAAAGCCGCCTTCAAGTTCGCCCGCTGCCGGACAGACCAGCTTCTCCCCGTATGAGTCCTGGGTCCCCAGAGACTTCCCGGAACCGGAGTTCAGAGCAGTCGGGAGCTTGTGATTCAAAAAGACAGCCGCGTCCTCAGGTGCCACCCCCTTTCCTCGCGCGCGCGAGCCGCCGTACCTCTGCACTTCACCTCCGCAGCGCCTCTGGCTCTCAGCGTGCTTTTCTTTCCTTCTAGTTGTAGAATTTACACTCAGCCAGCCTTTCTGTTGTTCTGGATGATGTTTGCTCTGTCCTTTGCGGTAATTTTCAATTGTTGTGTGAGGCGACAATTTCCCGGTGTTTACCTATGCCGCCATCTTAGTTTCTCCTATATTTGTGTTTTCAAAGCTTTTGAAAAGTCGCTCTTCTGTTCCTAGACAAACGGGGAGCTGCGGAGGAGGGCGGATGTGTCTCACAGCCTCTCGCTTTCCCCAGGCTTTGTGGAGCTCAGCCTGTACGACCAAGTGCGGCTCTTGGAGAACTGCTGGATGGAGGTGCTAATGGTGGGGCTGATGTGGCGCTCCCTCGACCACCCTGGCAAGCTCATCTTTGCTCCAGACCTTGTTCTGGACAGGTGAGAAAAAATGCACTGTGTTTCTTTTCTGCCTTGAGTGAAGCATGGCGTCCTGGGGCTGCAATTAAAATCTCTCACCTCGAAGGGCAATTAAGAGGTTTATAATGTCATGAGCTCCTTCATTGGGTCAAGAACCAGAAAAGGAGAGAATGGGTACAAAGATTCAGTGTCCTATGACTCATTCTTAGTGTGGCAGCCATAATGGGCGGCCTGTGTTCTGCAGGGTATGTGGCCACCAAGTGTAGATAAATCAATTCAGATTTTTCTGTTTAAAAGTTCCATTTTCAGGTTATAATTTTAAGTTGTCATGCGGTTCTTTCCACCCGTCAGGACCAATTACATTGCCAGCTATCTGGATAGGTGATAAAATTCTTACAATCTGCCAGGTTCATTGTAACATTCTTTAACTCATTCTAATTTCTTATACTATATAGTATTTTTGGCAAAAGCAGTGGAAGGAATGGTTATTATTTTTTTAAAATATGTTTTATTGATTTTACAGAGAAGAAGGGAGAGAGAGAGAGAGTTAGAAACATCGACGAGAGAGAAACATCGATCAGCTGCCTCCTGCACACCTCCTACTGGGATGTGCCCGCAACCAAGGTACATGCCCTTGACCAGAATCGAACCTGGGACCCTTCAGTCCACAGGCCGACGCTCTATCCACTGAGCCAAACTGGTTATGGCGAACCTTTTGAGCTCGGCGTGTCAGCATTTTGAAAAACCCTAACTTAACTTTGGTGCCGTGTCACATATAGAAATTTTTTGATATTTGCAACCATAGTAAAACAAAGACTTATATTTTTGATATTTATTTTATATATTTAAATGCCATTTAACAAAGAAAAATCAACCAAAAAATATGAGTTCGCGTGTCACCTCTGACACGCGTGTCATAGGTTTGCCATCATTGGGTTAGGGCAAGGAATGGTTATTAAAACCAGATGAAAGTTAACAGAAATTGGGGAATGCTATAACTTGATTGCATTTAGTTTTTTTAAAAGATGGCACAGAAAAGGAGCCAATTTCTCACTAGCTTAGGTGAACTATTCATGGAAGGAAATCTGGACTAGGCGACACTCAAGCATTTCAGTAGGTAAAATAGAATACTTCCTTGGTGTAAACCTGAGTAATGTGAAAATTTCCATGGCAATTAACTTCCACATTTCAAAAAAGTTCCAGTGTTGAATGTTCAGTCACATTTGACTCTGCAGAGGAGAAGGTACCTAGTGCTGTGAATGGAAAATATCTGCCCCAGGTCTTGGTGTTACCTTTTTAGATCATCATGTGAGGCAGATGAAAAGTATCCCCAAGATGTTAGCACCCATTTTACCGGTCATGCACGACACCTTTGGCAAAGGGTACTGTAAGTAATGAGAGGTGTTTGGGTAGAGAACAGAGCCTTTGGGAGGAGCTGGAATAGGGAATGTGGCTGAAGCAGGAGCAAGCCCAGATGGTAAACCACAGAGGGAGGTTCTGAAAGCCTAGGACAGGCAGGACCCTCTAGTAACAATAAAACTAGCTAACTTACTGGCTTGTGTGTGCCAGGCACCATCTTTTTTTTTTTAATTTAATATATTTTATTGATTTTTTACAGAGAGGAAGGGAGAGGGATAGGGAGTTAGAAACATCGATGAGAGAAAAACATTGATCAGCTGCCTCCTGCACACCCCTCACTGGGGATGTGCCCACAACCAAGGTACTTGCCCTTGACCGGAATCGAACCTGGGACTTTTCAGTCCTCAGGCCGATGCTCTATCCACTGAGCCAAACTGGCTACGGCCCATCTTTTATTTTTATTTTTTATTGATTTCAGAGAGGAAGGAAGACGGGGAGAGAGATTGAAACGTCATTGATCGGCTACCTCCTGCACGCCCCCCACTGGGGACCGAGCCCACAACCCAGGCATGCTCCCTTGACTGGAATCGAACCCGGGACCCCTCAGTCCCCAGGCTGACATTCTATCCACCAAGCCAAACCAGCCAGGGCTAGGCACCATCTTTCACATTTGATATGTGTTCACTCATCTTCACAATAGCCCTTTCTGGGTAAGCACCATTATTATCTCTATCCTTCAGGTATGAGAATGGGAGGTTAGGTAATTCTGACAGTTATAGAGTAGTAAATGGTAGGGCTGGACTTGAAGGTTTGGCTGTGAAATCCATGCTCTTAACCACAACAGTACATGACTCTCAGTTGGATAGAGAACTGGAAGGAGGAAGAGGAGGAGGCTGAAAGGCAAACTAACTTTCTACTTTTGTCTCAGAACAACTCTATTCTATTCCCTGCCCACTTCAGAAACCTATACCTGTTGTCATTTCATGGTACCATGTTGTGAAGCAGGCTGAAAGGCTAAGCAGCCAATCAAGCCATCCCTCCTGTTCGTTTGTTCATTCATTCATTCATTCATTCATTCATTCATTATGTTCCACTTGGTGTTTAAAGTCACATTCATTTCCCCCTTCAAACACACACACACACACACACACACACACACACACACACACACACAATTCTCCTAGAAGTTAGTGCTGGAGGAAGTGCTGTCCCTTGATGAACCAATAAATTTTCAGATTTAGGATTAAGGCATTTTAATTTTTTGCCTTGATTTCTAAATTGATGCCATACTTAGTGTTTATTTTCAATGACTGGCTCATTCCTGGTTTTTAGTACAATTCACTCTCCTCTTTGTATGGGCTCTTTAACTTCTATAAGTATGTGTATAAGTTACTATAAATTGACACAAATTCTAGATAAATTTTAAGTGCAGCTTTTAGTTAATAGAAAAAACCCAAAGAAGTCATTTGTGGCGGGGAGGGGGGCAACGTAGGGGAGGGGGAAGAGGGAAGGGAAAAGAAAAGGCACAGGCGTGCTTCAGGGAATGGGGGCGCCAGAAGTCATTTTTTAAAGATACTATTTTAACAGACTCACATTACTCTTTTGTTTTTAATCCTCACCTGAAGATATTTGCCATTGATTTTTTTTTTCTTTTTCTTTTTTTTTATTGCTTAAAGTATTACAAATAGTATTACATAGGTCTCCTTTTTTTTTTTCTCCCCTTGGCATTCCCCCGGGCTCCCCTACCCCCCAGTGTCTTATGTCCATTGGTTATGCTTATATGCATGCATACAAGTCCTTCGGTTGATCTCTTACCCCATCTTCCCACCCCCCAACCCTCCCCAGCCTTCCCACTGTAGTTTGACAGTCTGTTTGATGCTGTTCTGCCTCTATATCTATTTTTGCTCATCAGTTTATAATGGTCTTTATTATCCATAAATGAGTGAGATCATGTGGTATTTTTCTTTCATTGACTGGCTTATTTCACTTAGCATAATGCTCTCCAGTTCCATCCATGCTGTTGCAAATGGTAAGAATTCCTTCTTTTTTACAGCAGCATAGTATTCCATTGTGTAGATGTACCACAGTTTTCTAATCCATTCATCTGCTGATGGGCACTTAGGCTGTTTCCAGATCTTAGCTATGGTAAATTGTGCTGCTATGAACATAGGGGTGCATATATCCTTTCTGATTGGTGTTTCTGTTTTCTTGGGATATATTCCTAGCAGTGGGATCACTGGGTCAAATGGGAGTTCCATTTTTAACTTTTTGAGGAAACTCCATACTGTCTTCCATAGTGGCTGCACCAGTCTGCATTCCCACCAGCAGTTGCACGAGTGTTCCTTTTTCTCCACATCCTCTCCAGCACTTGTCGTTTGTTGATTTGTTGATGATAGCCATTCTGACAGGTGTGAGATGGTACCTCATTGTTGTTTTGATTTGCATTTCTCAGATGATTAGTGACTTTGAGCATGTTTTCATATGTCTCTTGGCTTTCTGAATGTCCTCTTTTGAAATGTGTCTATTTAGGTCCTTTGCCTATTTTTTGATTGGATTGTTTATCTTCCTTTTGTTAAGTTGTATGAGTTCCCTATAAATGTTGGAGATTAAACACTTATCGGTGATATCATTGGCAAGTATGTTCTCCCATGCAGTGGGCTTTCTTGTTGTTTTGTTGATGGTTTCTTTTGCTGTGCAGAAGCTTTTTATTTTGATATAGTCCCATTTGTTTATTTTCTCTTTAGTTTCCAATGCCCTAGGAGATGTATTGGTGAAGAAATTGCTTCGACATATGTCTGAGATTTTGTTGCCTTTGGATTCCTCTAGTATTTTTATGGTTTCCTGTCTTACATTTAAGTCTTTTATCCATTTTGAGTTTATTTTTGTGTATGGTGTAAGTTGGTGGTCTGGTTTCATTTTTTTGCATGTATCTATCCAATTTTCCCAACACCATTTATTGAAGAGACTGTCTTGACTCCATTGTATGCTCTTGCCTCCTTTGTCAAATATTAATTGAGCATATTGGTTTGGGTCGATTTCTGGGCTCTCTATTCTATTTCATTGATCTATATGTCTGTTTTTGTGCCAGTACCAAGCAGTTTTGAGAACAGTGGCTTTGTAATACAGCTTGATATCTGGTATTGAGATCCCACCTACTTTGTTCTTCTTTCTCAGGATTGCTGCAGCTATTCGTGGTCTTTTTTTATTCTAGATGAATTTTTGGAGAGTTTGTTCTAGGTCTGTGAAATATGCTGTTGGTATTTTAATTTGCCATTGATTTTTAGAGAGAGTGGGAGAGAGAAGGGCAGAAATATCGATGTGAGAGAAACACATCGATTGGTTGCCTCCTGCGTGAGCCCTGACCAGGGTCTGAGCCAGGGAGGAGCCTGCAACCTAGGTACATGCCCTTGAACAGAATTGAACCTGGATCCTTTGGTCCATAGGCCGACACTCTATCCATTGAGCCAAACCAGCCAGGGCCTCACAATACTCTTTAAAAATATTTGAAAGTATTGTTTACAACATAAATCTAGTTTATTTGACCATAGAAGAGGAGTTCTTGGGAATTGTAAATGCAGACATTCAGCAGGCAGTATTTTGGAGTGCCTATGGATGGTTATTTTTTGTTGCCATTCCTGTTATTGTTTTTAACATATTAACTCTGTAAAGTCTAGAATTTCAAATCTAAGATTTTTAGTGCATTTATTATATAGAGAAAAATATGTTTTTGTGTAATGAGTATATTTTTGGAGGAGTTGCTTATTCAAAAATATTCAAAATGCTACTTATTTAAAAAGTCATAAGGAAATTCTATTATGAAATCCACCATAAAGACATTCTATTATGAATCTTTTTTACAGTGTGAATAAATAATTTTCATACTACTTAAAATAACTGTCTTTTGGTGAATTGTCCTATCAGAGTTCCTTCAAGTGGTGGTATGACCATATAAGCAGTGAATACAATTAACCCATTTGTGAGACTGAGTATATAATTTCTGCTTCCCTTTATACTTCTTGAGGCTTCTGCAGAGAGAAAATTTGAACCTACTGAGGATGAGAGGAAAATCCGGTTGTCTCAGCTTATTTCTAACAAGGTAGTTCTTTCAGTAACTGCTAGAATCACAAATTCAGATGAAGATCTACCACAGAATGTGAGCTTCTATTTGCTAAAAAAAAAATCATATATGCTAAGACACTTGGTGTCCTTAGCATAAACAGAAAACTGTCTAATGTTAAATGTTATTTAAAAAGTCAGGAGTTTGGATCTGGGCTTGGACCCCTTTATGAGTGTTTATGGGATTCGTGGAATCATACACATAATTATGAATGCTCTGAGTTTGCATCCACATTAGTTGTGTACCAAATATTCTTCAAGGTACCAACAGAATTTTCACTTCTAAATTTTCAGTTCCCTTTTGTACTCACATTTTCACTTGAGTACAATATTTAAGTTCTTTCCATGCACTAAGCCTTGAGCCCCTCTTCCCATTGCCATCCACACAGAGGTAAACTGAGGTCTGCAGCCACATGGATGCTGCCAGTGGATATATAAGTAGGCACAAAATAGTATGCCCCAAAGTGAGGCTTACTCATGTAACATTTTGTCCTTGGTATCAAACAGAATATTTTTCTTTTATAAAAAGGATGTGGTTATCAAATAATAAGGTAGTCCATATGGAACTGCTACTTTAAAATTTTTTTATTGAATTTATTGGGGTGATGTTGGTTAATAAGATTATATATGTTTCAAGTGTACAATTTTATAATTCATCATCTACATATTGTATTGTGTGTTTACTACCCAAAGTCAAGTCTTCTTCCATGGAACTACTACTTTTTAACTTATAACTAGTTTATGGACAAATGGTGTGCAGTAATTTACTATGAGTAGACTGGTTTGATTGACATATTGTTTCAACATTTTAGCATTCAACTCATATACCCTCTGTCATGAATTCAAATATTTTAATCCTGTCCTAATTTCTTACACATAGTTCACCATCAATCGTAGTTACAATTATATAGAGCTCACTAATTTGTTAAAGTCCTTCCTCACTCTGTTCTGCATAATTCTATCCATGTGTAACTTTATTAGGGTATCATTTAGGAGGTATTGTGCCTTATTGATCCTATATTGCTCATTTATTTTCTACAGCCTGTGAGATAAAGTATTGTAACTTTGCCACTCCGTGAATGAAATGGTTGGCTATCACACCTGCTAGAGAAAGCAATCAGACTTAGCTCTTCAGAGCTGGCTTAGAAATTCACCTTCTCCATGAGGTACACATGTTCTGATTATTGTTAGTTACAGCATTTGTCAAAGCTTATGCTCTAAGATGTAAACTCTTCCTTCATTTCTGAAATATGAATTTGCATTAAATATGGCATGCATTTTAATGAGGAAAGGGTACTAATTTCAATGTTTATGGACCTGTTCTTAGGCATTGGTGATAACTTCTATAAATAGGGTTGATTTCGATGAGTCCCCTTATACTACTTAGGGTTGGTGGTGAGCGTGTGTGTGTGCATGCACACACATGTGTGCTGGTGTGTGCATAAACTCACCTGTGACTGAGTTTCCCAGAAGAATAAAGAAGCAACCATTATTCAGGAGTTCGTGGATTTTCATTTGTTTTTGCCTCCAGAGATATTCTAAAACCAGCTTTTCCCAGTATAAGATATCCTCAAGCCCAATAATCATAATTTCCAGTATTGCTTATCCCTAGGCAGAGTGATTTGATAGTGTGGCATGAGGGGTAATTAGTGGACAAGTATTTCTTGTGCCCCTGCTATGTGCAGGACATGTGTTGTCCTTACTGGACGCTTGCAGCGGGCTGCCTGGGAAAGTGCAGAGCAGGGGAAGCAGTAGGCTAGGGTGTGAGGAGGGATAGGGGTTTCCTACAGATTTTAGCACCCTTTGTTAGGGCTCTGATTCTCCAAGGTGGCCTTTCCTTATGAGTGACTTCAGGACACTGGTGGTTTCATTATTTAACTAGAGGCCCGGTGCACGAATTTGTGGGGTCCCTTGGCCTGGCCGGCGAACGGGGCCAATCAGGGATGTCTTGCCCAGTCCTGATCCAGGCTGGCTGGCCGGGGGGAGGGACAGTGGGAGGTTGGCTGTGGGAGCACACTAACCACCAGGGGCAGCTCCTGTGTTGAGCATCTTCCCCCTGGTGGTCAGTGTGTGTCATAGTAACCAGTCATTCGGTCAACTGGTTATAACGGCCGCTTAGGCTTTTAAATATATACTAGAGGCCTGGTGCACAAAAATTTGTGCACTCGGGGCGGGGGAACCGCTCTCAGCCCAGCCTGTGCCCTCTCGCAGTCTGGGACCCCTCAGGGGATGTCCACCTGCTGGCTTAGGCCCGCTTCCCGGGGGGAACGGGCCTAAGCTGGCAGTCAGACATCCCTCTGGCAGCCCAGGAGCCCTTGGGGGATGTCCACTTGCCAGCGGGAAGCAGGCCTAAGCTGCAGTCAGACATTTTTAGCACTGCTGAGAAGGCGGAAGAGGCTCCCGCCACCACCACTGTGCTGGCAGCCGTCAGCCTGGCTTGTGGCTGAGCAGAGCTCCCCCTGTGGGAGTGCACTGACCACCCGGGGGCAGCTCCTGCATTGAGCGTCTGCCCCCTGGTGGTCAATGTGTGTCATAGTGACCAGTCATTCCCAGTCGTTCTGCTGTTAGGGTCAATTTGCATATTCCCCTTTTATTATATAGGATATAGATGAGTGCACTTTCAGAAAGTCTCAGCTGGTTGCAGAAGTTGCCATGCTTGCTTGCCAAAGTGACTAGTTTGCATGCTTGTAGCTTTGCGTAGGTGTGTCTTGGGGTATGAGGTTTCGAATGCTGTGGATTGCAGGGTCCTGGTGAGCTGCTGTCCTAGCATAGCACTGTCTGGGAAGGGCTTCCCCAGGTTTGGCAGTACCCGCTGGTGTCTGTTTATTTGAATTCTACAGAGGCCCTTCCTCAACCACCACCATTCCCGTAAATGGCCTGGCTTGGGGCTGGGGGAAGGAAGAGGGGAATAGCCAGTTCTTTGAAGATCTCAAATCTCCCCAGGGCTGCCACAGAGACAGAAAATGAAACTCAAAGAAACCCATGGCTGCCCTTCACTGTTTGCCACGGGCTTTTAGAAGCAAGTGAAAGTTTTGTAGCACAATCATCCAACTGCTTACCAAGGACTTCCAATAACTCTTAAGGCAAATGATGATAGACATTTTTGGGGAGCAGTGAGGCAGAATAATAAGTGTCTGGTGGGAGTTAGTTGAAGCTGGTATTTTCTGTCTGATATTTTAAAGTAATTTATTTCAAATGTATACTTAAAGAATCATTTCTTTAAGGAGTGCTGAAAAGAATTTTGACTTCATGTTTCAAAGTTTATCTAAATCTGTTGCTTAAAAATAATCTTTGGCAAGTCAGACATTTCCATATCTCCATCTCTGCCTTTTCTAATTCTAATCTATCTTCTCTAATTGTGATTTCTTTGTATGTCATGCTAACTTTTTTCAAATTACATTTACACGTCTCTTAGTTGCCCCTCCAGTTTCTAAATGACCACCAGGAAATGAGAGTTAAACCCTAGATATGAAGGGTTATTTCGTCTTGGGATATTAGCTTCTGTAATGGTCAGTCTTCCTCATGAACACTTTAGAGCAGGGGTGGGCAAACTTTTTGACTTGAGGGCCACAATGGGTTCTTAAACTGGACCAGAGGGCCGGAACAAAAGCATGGATGGAGTGTTTGTGTGAACTAATATAAATTCAAAGTAAACATCATTACATAAAAGGGTACGGTCTTTTTTTTTTTTTTAGTTTTATTCATTTCAAACGGGCCGGATCCGGCCCGCGGGCCGTAGTTTGCCCACGGCTGCTTTAGAGCCATCTCATGGGGCCATGGAATGTCTCACTTCAGTAGTATGTGTCATGTCACAGGCTGGTTGGCTGACATGGCTTAGATTACCAACAAAAATGTTATTCCTTTAAGATAACATTTATGAACAGGTAGAAACAAAATGTAGTTCCAATGCAGGCTTTTACCTAAATAGTATTTATTCAAGTGTTTAATTTAGGTATTTATAGGAAATGCCCTGTTCTCTTTATAAGAAGATAATTCTGATTATTTCATATCTCTGGGTGTGGTCTCATCGCCACTTTGTTATAGTTAAAGCATGTACAAAATGAAATTTAAGTTTAAAAAGAAAATACTCCTTATTGCCTTTGTTGGTGGCTATGATTTTCTTAAATTTCCAAATGAACTATTGTAGGGATGAAGGGAAATGTGTGGAAGGAATTCTGGAAATCTTTGACATGCTCCTGGCAACGACTTCAAGGTTTCGTGAGTTAAAACTCCAACACAACGAGTATCTCTGTGTCAAGGCCATGATCCTCCTGAACTCCAGTGAGTAACCCACAGCTGGGCCGTGTTTTATTGGGAAGGGGAACGGGGCGGGGGGGGGGGGGGGGGGGGAGGTGGATGGTGGTGGTGAGGAATGCTATTTCTAGAATAGTATTGAACTTATTTTATTTAAAAAGGGGAAAATGGCTTTCTTTCTGACTTCTCTGTTAGGAATTTAAACTGTAGTTAACTTGAATATAAATTGTTCATTGGGCAAATTACCAGTATTAATTTAAAAAGTGGCTCAAGCCACTTTGCTGGAAAAGAGAAAAATGAACTTTAAAATGTTTACCGTTCAGCCTTTTTCAATATTTATGCAGACACTGTAAATGGTTGACATATACTTGTATTTTCTGTTTTGAGTTCTGCTTTTACAGATTCATTTTTTCATTCATTGGTTCACTCAGTAAAGACATTATAAATATAGTCCTGCCTTTAAGTAGCTCATGGTGGAGGGAGTGCTATAATAAAGCATGTACAGAGGACTACAGGAAAACGAGAGATGTTGGAGTGCCTGAGTCTTTAGGGATGGGCAGGTGGAAGAAATAAGTGTGGAGGAATGAAAGGACCTGGGTGAGCCAGGAGCTGCAAGTCCCGCAGTGGCAGAGCAGAGGGAGGTGGACAGGGCTGTACAATGCATGGCCGAAGATTCACTGCCTGCCTTGGGCTGGGAACTGCCACCTGGGGCATTGAGCAGCCCTGGAAGAGGTTCAGATGGGAGTGTCATGGACTGGGCCTTCTTGAAATGTTACCCTGGCTTCCACGTGGAGGACTGACTAGAGATGGGGGAGACCGAGGCATGGTGCCCAGTCAGAGTTGAGAGTGACGAGAGCCTAAACTAACGTGGTGTGGAGGGGCCAGGAAGGAAGGGGCCTGCCTTGAGGGAAATATAAGGTTAGAGGTGGGAATATAGGGTTAGGGAGGGAGGTCTTATCTAAGATATGATTATGTTGTAGCTTTGCTGTTTTTTTTTTTCTTATGTAAATAATATCCGGTTATTGTAAACATTCTAACAAAAGCAAAACATAAGGAAGAAAACCAAAATTACTAGGAATCCTTCCACAAGTAAACCACCATAACTTTGGTGACCATTCTTTAACAGCTCTATTGATCTATTGACAGATAGAGCTATATATATATATATATATATATATAGAGAGAGAGAGAGAGAGAGAGAGAGAGAGAGAGAGAGAGAGAGAGAAATATATAATAACTAGATGCCCAATGCACGAATTCACAGCCATGGGTGGCTGCCTGGATCCCTCCCTCGCAGCCATGGGCAGCTGCCTGGATCTGGATCCCTCCCTCATAGCCACTGTGGCTGCCTTGATCCCGTGGCTGCAGCCCCAGCTTAGTCTGGAGGGACGTCTGGTCTAATTAGCATATTGTGCTTTTAGTATTATAGATGATATATATATAAAGAAATATATGTACATACTTATATACATAATCTATAATACTAAAAGCGTAATATTATAATTAGACTGGACGTCCTTTTGGACGACCATCCAGATGAAGCCGGGACTGCGAGGGAAGCCCAGGTCCCAGGTGCCTGCTGGCAGCTGGAGGAAAGCCTGGTTCCCGGGTGCCTGCCGGTGGCTGGAGGGAAGCCTGGGCCCTGGGTGTCTGCCAGCAGCCGGAGGAAAACCCGGGTCCCAGGTACCAGAGGGAAGCCAGTGTGGGCAGCTGGGCTATGGAAGGCCTACTCTTGCACGAATTTCTTGCACCGGGCCTCCAGGCCTCCAGTCTATATATATAAAAGCCTAAACGACTATTATGACTGGACGACAGGACGGTAGCTATGATGTGCACTGAGCACCAAGGGGCAGATGCTCAATGCAGGAGCTGCTCCCTGGTGGTCAGTGCACTCCCACAGCCAACCTCCTGCAGCCGGCCCACCTCCCGCAGTCCCTCCCCCTGGCCGGCCTGCCTTGATTGCTGGCCAGGCCGAGGGACCCCACCCGTGCATGAATTCATGCACTGGGCCTCTAGTTTTACATAAACAGCATAACATCTTATGTAAAAAATTATGGGTACTTTGAAAGAGTACCCATAATTGCCTTTGCTTGACTTTTCTACCCCAACACCAAATAGTTATCTTAACCATAGTGTTGACTTTGTACCTTCTCCCATCTTTTTTTTTTTTTTTTTTTCTTTTGACTTCCCATCTTTTAATAATAATTTAGCCCTAACCAGTTTGGCTCAGTGGATAGAGCATTGGCCTGCGGACTTAAAGGTCCCAGGTTCGATTCCGGTCAAGGGCATGTACCTTGGTTGCAGGCACATCTCCAGTGGGGGGTGTGCAGGAGGCAGCTGATTGATGTTTCTCTCTCATCGATGTTTCTAACTCTCTATCCCTCTCCCTTCCTCTCTGTAAAATATCAATAAAATATATATTTAAAAAAATAAAATAAAATAATACTTCACAGGCCTGGCTGGTGTGCTTAGTGGTTAGAGTGTTGTCCCACCACTCACTCTGTCCAGGGCTATGAGGTATTGTCCCCAGTCAGGGCACATACACAGGTTGAGGGTTCGATACCCAGCTGGGGCGTGTACAGGAGGCAACTGATTGATGTTTCTCTGTTTCTCTCTCCCCTTGCTTTTCCTCCCTCTCTAGAATCAATGAAAAAAACAAAACAAAAACATATCCTTGGGTGAGGATTAAAAAAAAAAAAAAAAAAATAATACCTCACTTTTAACATATACAAAGGTAGGCTTTTCATTATTAAAAAGTTGGGACACTATATAAGATAGTTCTTCATATCTTGCTTTTTTACTTTTCAAAATGCTATGAAATCCCTTCAGGTCAGCTAGGAGAGAGCTAAGTTAATCTTTCCAGTGAGGGCATTGTCTAAATCAGCCGTCGCCAACCTTTCAGACCTCACAGACCACCAGTGTGCCGCGGACCACTGGTTGGCAACCGCTGGTCTAAATTGTTCAATCACTTCTCTATTGATAAACCTTTACTTAATATACAGTTCCTTTTTTCTCTACCACCCTATATAATAAAGAGGGAATATGCAAATTGACTGTCACACCCTCGCACATGATGGTCGCCCCCTTGTGGTCAAAGATGGCCGCCACAAGATGGCTGGCAGGGGAGGGCAGTTAGGGGTGACCGGGCCTGTAGGGGAGGGCAGTTGGGGGGATCAGGCATGCAGGGGGGGCAGTTGGGGTGATCAAGCCTGCAGGGGGAGCAGTTAGGCATTGATCAGGCTGACAGGGGAGTGGTTAGGGTGTGATCAGGCTGGCAGGCAGAAGCAGTTAGGGGCAATCAGGCAGGCAAGCAGGTGAGCGGTTGGGAGCCAGCAGTCCCGGCTTGTGAGAGGGACTTCTGACTGCCTAAATGGGCAGTTGGACATCCCCCAAGGGGTCCCAGATTGGAGAGGGTGCAGGCTGGGGTGAGGGACCTCCCCCCCCCCCCCGTGCACAAATTTCATGCACCGGGCCTCTAGTTATAAATATTGCTGCAATGGAGATGTGTTATTTTGCACACTTTTCTAAGTTTGCATATCGTTTTCATACTGTTCAGTTTACTGTTTACCTGGTATTTACTTGGTCCACCTGCTATACCAGGTATGGATTGCTTTGCTTAGCTATTTACTCTTGTAGGGCCTTTTGTTATTATTTCTTCTTTCTCAAATAATATGTACGTCCAAGTTTTAATCCTCAACTAAGGACTTACGGATCCCTTCCTTTGGGGTTTTATTACCTAGATTTTATCCAATCTTAGTTTTTAATGTTTGAAATAATAGGAATTTGTGATATCATATTATGCCACTTTATTTTTACCTTCAGTGGTCCATGCCTTCATTTTATTTATTTATGTATTTAATTGATTTTATTGGAGTGACATTGGTTTACAAAACCATACAGGTTTCAAGTGTACAACTCAACAAAACATCATCTGCACATGGCATCATGCACCCATGGCCCAAAGCAAAGCCTCTTTTACCCCCATTTATCCCCACTTTGCCACCTCCACGTGTCCCCACCCCCCTTTTCTTTGGGCCGTCACCACACTGTTACCTGTGTTTATGTGTTGTGTATATGTGTTTTTTGGATAATTCCTTCACCTTCTTTCATCCAGCCCCACAACCCTCCTCCCTTCTGACAGCTGTCAGTCTGTCCCATGTAACCATGCCTCTGTTTCTGTTTTGTTCATTGGAGCCAAAGCAGCAGTTCCTGAAGCCAAAACTGAATGAGATGCTGTTGAGGAGATTACTAGACAGGGGTGGGTGGGGTTAGGTCTTGAAGAAGAGAGGAGAGAAGAAAAGAGTAGAGCGAGTAGAGAAGGAATCTGAAGGCCATGTGAGGCACAGAGGCCCTGAAGACAACTATTGGGTGTTTTCTCCTTGGGTAAATCTGGCCTCACCTGCCTGACAGGGCATACCCCTTGAACCTGGTACACTCCCGACCTCAGTTCTGGAAAGCAAGCAGTTTGAGTAGAAATGATAAATTACTGGACAATGAAAACTGTAGAGAAAGTGAAGAAGACTTGTAAGCGCTTTGGTGCTTCTGGCATCTTGACATTTACTGTTACCATTCACCTTTTATAGAACAATACAAAGGCCCAGCTTACATCAGCAATTAAGTTGATGTGCCTATAGGAAATGTCCAGCTGGGACATTGGGAATTGATCATGGAAAAAAAATAAACTTTTACTGGTCTCTTTCAGCCCACCTACAGATATCACCTGACGTGTGCTGCTACTTCTATCTTTGTTAAAGGGAAGATTTGCTTGAGAAGCATAGTCCCATGTTGGCACAGGGGGAACAGCCAATGCCACAGTATGGGGCTTCTCTTACCTTCAGAAGCTGTTTAGAACTCATTTCTGTGCAGCAAAGTGCTCCTTAGAAAGCAGTTTCCTTGTTGTTACAACACGTTGCAGTAGAAAGCCTTCTGTTTGGCAAGGCTCCTTATGGTCCTTCTAGCCTGTGAGACATCATATTGTGTTGTTGTGAAAGCTAAAAGCATCATCTGTGCAAATGGGAGACTAAGGCTATGGCGTCCAGGCAGCATCTGACAGACTGTCAACATTTGAGAGAATTACAGAGAGTGAGGCAGGCATGTGATGTAATTACCACTCATGGCAGTAAATGACTAGCATTTGTTTATGGTAAATCCAAATTTAAGAAATCTTCCTTTAGGAAAGTTCCTTTCTTGTTTGGTAGTAGTCGTAACAGTTGTCAAGATGAATTTAATCTGTTCAGCTGTTGGAAAGTGGGATTCTGTTTCTATTGGAAAGTTTCCACTGATAGCAGAGAGGTGGGTCTTTTCCATGCTAGATCTTAGACATCTGGAGGCATAGGCTTTTTTCTTTTGGATTATTTGTAACATTAAATTAAAAGCATAAGCAAGGACAGAGTCCACTTTCTCTCCTTACATTTTAGAAACTGACAGAATGTATGAAACAGACATTGAAGCTGGGGTCAGTTTTAAGGAAAGGAAGCTTAAAACAATTTCTCCATATTTTCATTTGATTAATAATTTTCCATGGTATACCTAAAATATGCCTTAGCATGCATATTTATCATTTCAATTATGATGGCATGATTGGCTAAAAATTGCAAAAATTTGAACCTATGGGATTCATTCTAATTCTTCCATTTATGAGCATTTCTTTCACATCAGTCATGGCACTAGGTGATGGGTCTGTGCTCTTGAAGTGCTTATGTCCAATTTCTTTGGGGGTGGGGCATATGTGAAGACATCCAGCTTTCAGATCAGGGGAAGCTTCCAGAAGGAAGTTCAAGCAAGCTGGGATCTGAAGGAGGAATGAATATAGATAACAAGAGTAGGGAGAGAGGAGGATGATAAGAGAGTTCCTAAGCAGAAAGTTTAGCATGTTCGGGGCATCACCTGTTCAAGGAATTGAAGTTAAGTTTCAAGGTGAGGTGTGGTGGGAGCTGAGGATGAAAAGAGCAGGGAGAGTCTGGTGCCCTTGAGAACTGTCCCAGTTGGCCTCAACCCCGAGAGCAGATCTGATTTTGGCCATTCAAAGGGGTTGTGGTTGGGGCTTGTTTCCTCTGTAGTGGAAGGGCAGGTTACGTGCTGTGGGGGACAGTGGGAGGACTCAGTCCCTGTGGAGAAGGAGGTGAGCAGGTGGTTAGAGAAGCAGTTCTGGGCAGTTTAAAAGATGGATATTTTAAATCTGCATCATGAGACATTATGGAGGGATGTGCCGGAGGGATGTGGTGAAGCACTACACTTGCATAATTTGGTTCAGTATGTCCCTTGCCTTAATTGAACTGAAAATGCCAATAAAAATAGAGAACAAAAATTGCCAAAACAGATTCGGTGGGTGATGGAGTACCAACCATCCTTCATTCTCATTACAGTCAAAGATTGGCATTTCCCCTGTTGGTTTCATATATTTGCTATTTATAGTTTGAAATTGAAAATCTGGAAGAGAAGCTGGTTATTTTCCTGCTCCCAGGAATCAGGGAGTCAGAGGTTGGGGATGGGGTGGAGGGAAGGAGAGCTACCTGAGCTGTTATTTTGCAACTTTTGGGAGGCCACAGAGTCTCAGATCCTAGAGTCAGAGGGGAATTGAACACAGGGCACCTGGTGGGAAGGTTGTGGAGACCTCAGCAGACATGTCTGCAAGCTTTGCTCAATGATGAGGTGAGGTTGGAGGAGCTGGGAACTGGTCTTGGGTCAGAGAGCTACAGACAGCGGACATGAAGTAGGTCTGTTGACTCCAGACTGATGGTCTTCCTTTGCCCAGCAAGGTGCCGCCAGAGGTTGGGTGCTCATGCGGTGAGCCTACTGTGACTGTCTACACATGGCACACACGAGGCGGTGGGTGGGAGAAGCTGTGTAGCAGTGGTCAGCAGTTTATGTTTATTAACTCCCCTTAATGAAGATCTCTCCAAGGGCTTTCTGACCATCTCTATATGTGTATTTGTTCATGAAAATGACATTCACCAAATAATGGTTTGATATGTTTTCAAGGCAAGGCCACAATTCTGGACCAAATTCAGCCAGGCTTACTTTTCCCATTCAGCCATGGGGCTGGCTCTTGGGATACTACTATTCATGCAGATGTCAGAATCCGTTTGATCATTGCCCTCCTGTCAGGAGAATGTTGGCATGCCTAATGCCTGAGCACACAACTTCTGTTTCCTTTTTGCAGAGCAATGAGTCATGGCCTTGATTCTTTGTCTAGGTATGTACCCTTTTGCTGCAGCAGCTCAGGAGGCCGAGAGCAGCCGGAAGCTGACTCACTTGCTGAATGCTGTGACCGACGCTCTGGTCTGGGTGATCGCCAAGAGCGGCATCCCTTCCCAGCAGCAGTCCGTCCGCCTGGCTAACCTGCTGATGCTCCTTTCTCACGTCAGGCACGCCAGGTACAATCCGTAAGGGCCCCCCCCCCCCCCCCCCGGGTACGTGGCGGGGAAGGGGGCACATGTTCAGAGGGTGGAGAGCTTTGGGAAGAGGGTTTTCAAGTTTGAGGTGGATACGGTAGAATTGTGGCCTTTAAAGGACGATGAAACCCTGAAAGGGAATGGGGGTTCTTCATCAGGGCACACACCTGTAGCCAAAGGTCAGCACATAGTGGGCACCGAATGGCTGTCACGTGGCTCCTTACAGGATCTTTGTGGCCTCCTGTGGTGGCTCATCTAATTCTTAATTGCTGGGGATTTTAGCTTGTTTATGGAGTTCTAAAAGGGGCAGGTTCTTCCTTAAAGTGACCTGCCACCCATCCCTGCACCACCTAGGGCTGGAGTTCCCAGGCCATTTCCTTAAAGAGGTTAAACCCAGCTTTCCTAGAGCAACTCCTGAGATCTGTGATCTGGGGAAGTGCACAAAGCCCTCCCTGAGAGCTGTTCTCTCCTTGCGGCACCAGGACATCCTTATGGCACCAGGACATAAGGATGAGACCTAAGAGAACTGGTGAGTCCGCAGTTCTTAGGAAGGCAGGGCTGCGATAGTGCTGTGGGATGTCCCATGGTGGCTTTGTGTCACCCAGGATAAGGGTGCTTGCCCTGGGGCTGGAAGAGGGGAGATAAGGAGAAAGTCTAGGGGCCATGGGGAGGAACACATGTCCCTCAAGAATTTTAACAAGGGTTAGGAAATGAGAACAGCCTCTGCCTCTGTTTAATGATCATTCTGCACACAATCATTTGCATAACAAATAGTCTGTTGTAATCCCGGTTTCTGTATTTGCGAATTTGAATTTGCCCGATTGCTAAACTTTATTTGTAACCTCCCGATTGATTACTCACTGCACTTTCGTGATCACTTGGGGACAGTCACAGAGTGGCAAAGCATTCGAGTGGCCTGTGCTTACATCCCCAGCCGAGGTCAACCAAGGTCATGCTCTGCCTTCCTCACGCTGCAGCAAGTGTTCCTCATGTGGCCTATTTAGTGCCTTGTGTTTGCATTTTTGTGGTTGGAGATTCCAGTGTCCCCAAATGGCCTCCATGCATAGTACCAAAGTGCTGTATAGTGTTCCCAAGGCTCTCAGGACCCTGACCCTGCATTTCCCGCAGGAGCAATGGTTCAGCCAACCCAGTGCCTGCAGTGACTACCATGAACAATGAGCATCGATTGCACGCTGTGCCAGGCACTGCCAGGCCAGTGTGGGTGGGTGATGGGACACAGAGGTCATAGGACATTGTCCTCGCCCTTGAGTGTAGATTATTGAAGGAGCCAGATGCAAGAGCCATAGAACAAAGGGCTTAGGGAAGTGCGTGTGTCCGAGTGTGTGTGCGACTTACGTTGAGTTCCTGGGGCTGCATCACAGGACAGAATCTCAGCACCTTTTTGTCCCCATAGCAACAAGGGCATGGAACACCTGCTCAGCATGAAGTGCAAAAACGTGGTCCCAGTCTACGACCTGCTGCTGGAGATGCTGAATGCCCACACGCTTCATGGGTGCAAGTCCTTGGTCACGGAGTCTGAGTGCAGCCCAGCAGAGAAGAGTGAGAGCAAAGAGGGCTCTCAGAACCCGTCTCAGTGAAGACCAGCCCTGAGGCGAACAGGCTGCAGAGGTGGCGGCTGCAGCCTGAGCTCCGGTGCGATCGTGAGCCCCATGGCGATGGGCGGGCTTCGTCTTTCTGTGTGATCCCTCCGCAGTCACGGTGGGTTCAGTCTGTACCATCCTTTCCCGACCTCCCTACTTCCCAGGAGTCGGGGCGAGACAGCCAGTTTTCCTTGTTACTAGGGGCGCGTTGGGATGCAGTTTGTCTTGCTGGGCCTCATAGGAT
Source organism: Myotis myotis (assembly GCF_014108235.1). Lineage (NCBI taxonomy): Eukaryota > Metazoa > Chordata > Mammalia > Chiroptera > Vespertilionidae > Myotis > Myotis myotis. The sequence goes on along the minus strand of NW_023416313.1, from coordinate 195,574,615 downwards.
ATCAGTGTGGTCCCTTTTTTACTTTCCATCTTTTTCCCACCCCTTTGGGAAAAACATCTTGGAGGTTTTGGAATGCACGGTGGGAATCGGGCCTGGAAGGGTTGAGAGAACGTGGCACTTGTAGGAAGTAGACTCCTACTTCCTAGACTCCTACTTCCTACAAGTGCCTCAGTGTTACAGCCTCAGTGAGATTCAATACCACCTTTATTGTGCGATCTCACCTGCCTTTTAGGATAGACCTTTGTAAGCTCTCTCTGGACCGCTTGAATGCAGGGCTGAAACCTCCTGCCTCACAGGCCTGGGAGGACTGATGTCAGCACTGTTCTGCTGAAGGACAGAGGGACTGTGACTAGGGAGCCAGTGCTCCAGCTAGGATGGGAGCCAGGTTCTTCCCCAGACATTGCTGCCCTCTTCGTTCCCTCCTGATGCGCATTCAGAGAGCCTGCTCATTGTGTGTGTGTGTGTGTGTGTGTGTGTGTGTGTGTGTGTGTGTGTGAGATCATGTTCATGGAGGACTGTGGAGATTTAAATCTCTCTGCCCCTGGAGTTGCCCTTCCATAAAAACTCTCTTGTCCCAAAGGGCCGGGTGTATGTGCTGGGGAAAGGTGCTGTTTGCAGGAAGAGGGTTCTGTCCTGTGGGTAAGGGTGGCAGCCACGGTTTCCTGGGCAGCCACAGCCATCCAGAGGCACGGCTGTGTGTGTGCCAGGCACCCCGTCCCAGGGAAGGGTGAACAACTAGAGTGTCAGGTTTAGAGTCAGACTGTCCCGACTTGAACAAGACCTGGTTTGTGAACTTGACATGAATAAGAGAATAATTACTTATAGCAAGAGAATTCTTTACACCCTCGGGCTCTTTTAAATTATTTTCTTATCAGAATATTTATATGGTGGACTGGGTGAAATAAAACATCAGAATATTTATATGGTAGACTGGGCGAAATGGAAACTTAGTAAAATATTAGTTTTTATTCCAAGCAGAACATAAATAGGACATGATGATAAGGCACCTCAAATTACAATTTTAACTTACTTTTTAATAATGGAAATTTTCAGGAACATAGTGAATGCATAAAATGAGTTACATCTATATTTTGAAAGTGAGCAATTAAATAATCATGTGTGATTTTTGTGGTTTTAAAAAATTACCTTGTGATATGAGATTAAACATTTTCTTTTTGAAAATAGGTTTACTGTGGCTAGCACGCTCTGTATTTACTAAGTCATTAGGATAATTCAATGATATAAAGGTTGGTTTCTGCTAGTGAGACCTTGAATACGTCTTAATTTTGATATTGGTGCAATTTTATTAAAAGTTGAGCAGAACTGTTTCAGAAACACTGGGACATCCATCTAGAGAACACACCATTGCCTATATTCTGAGGTGGTCTGAAATTATTCTTAATGACTCAGTGTTACAGCCTCAGTGAGATTCAATACAGAAAATAAGCTTGACTGTTTAGGGACCAGGGAACCAGTGTGATCCGGGTCAGTTTTACTTCTTTCTGAGTAGCTTAGAAGCCCCATGACAAATAGAGGGGGATGGGAGGCAAAGGAGATAGCCTAGCCTTGAACAATTCTTTGCCGATGAAATTCTCTTAATTGTATTTATAAAAGAGGTAACAGGTTAAAAGCAAAGCAAAACAACAACAAAAAACAGAATGAGGTAATGGAATGAAGGTCTTTAGGTTGATTATTGATGCCCAAGGTAGGCACCGGGCTGGACTCGCGTCTAATCAAGCACCTTTCCATGCCACGCCTGTGCTGATCCAGACTAGTGCATGCTCTTAGGAAAACTCATCAGTGCCCATGACTCCCTGTTCACAGATATTCCTGATGCTTTTCGAGGCTGCGCCTCCCACTGCATTTGGACGCAGCGCATCAGGGGGATGTGCCATCTTGGTAATTTCTTCCTGGCTCAGGCCTCACTTGCGTGTGCTGGGGAAACAGGTTATTTAGTCCAACCTGAGAGGCCTAATTGGTACTGGGCCTGGGCCAAGTAGGCTGTTGAGATAGTATGGTCTATAGTTTAAAGTTTTTTGTTTGTTTTTGTTTTAATATTCAAGGGCATTTTCCCACTTTCAGATGAAGTGTTTTGAGTCTCTGTGCCCATCCGCTCCAAAAATATCCTCTAAGACATTTCTAAGAACCACCAGTGTGCAAGATCAGGATGCCATTTTTACATGTTTCGGGGAAACTCGTCAATGTCCATTTTAAAGATTTCATTTTAATAGCACTTTCTTTTTAAATGTCTTTTTGCAGGGTATCCATCTCCCAAAATGGTCCATGGACAACTTAAAATTCTCCCATAGCTATGCAAGGGTTTCATTGTTTTCAAGTTCAGTCTTTAAAAGGAATTAACTAGGGCAGGGGTGGGGAACGTTCGGCCCAAGGGCCATATAAGACCCGTGAAATCATTTGGTCTGGCCCTGCCAAGGCATTAGGGGTGAGTTAATTAAATGTTTGACCAAATATAACAGGCTAATTTTTAAGTTGATAATTTTGTATGGCCCACGAATGATGATATAAATATCCAAATGGCCCTTGGCAGAAAAAAGGTTCCCTATCCCTGAACTAGGGGGAGTAGGAGCTGACAACTATCAACAGGAATTGAGTATTAAAAACAAAAACCCACCCAACTACACTTTTTAAAAAATCTTCACCTGAGGATATTTTCCCCATTGATTTCTAGAGAGAGTGGAAGGTGGGGGGGCGGGGGGGGGAGGGAGGGTGGAGGTGGGAAGGAAGAAGGAGGGGTAGAGAGAGAGGAACATCCACATGAGTGAGACACATCGATTGGTTGCTTCCCACATGTCCTTTGTGGTTCTCGAGCTAATGCTCTAACCAGCTGGGGCCCAACTACACCTTAATGTGTGATGGGACAGTGATCCACTGTTTTGATATTTAAATCATCATTTAATATGAGAAACTTATTTTGTGGGAATGAGTGAGATTTGGGCTTATTTCCAAACAAGAAGGTTTAATGTGGAGTCATACAGACAAATTTCAATTATATAACTACCATGGACTATTCTCCATGCACTATTCTCTTAGCACAGTGTTCACTCAGGTTCCTCGGAGAGCTGGCAGTGCCTGAGGGGGACTGTGTGAGCACCCAGAGCTGTGCTGTGTTTTCACATGTTGTTCTAACAGCACGCCCTCCCCCCTCACCACACCCCCTCTGTCTGGCCTGTCATATGCTTGCTGTCCACCAGGACTCCCTACAAAGGATTCAACCCTAAAATAATTTTGAAGAGATTTTTCCTGACACATTGAAGTGGGAACAGAGGATTATCGTTTGTCAGCCTAGTAAGAGCAGGCCTGGAGACTGACTGTATAAAAACAAAACTCAGAGTCGAAAGCTCTGCAGTGAGCCCCCCTTTATTTGGATTACTTCCCCTGCTAACTCAGCTGGAAGGACAATTATTTCAGATGTCAGTAAAAAACAATCAGTTTCCAGTTGTTGGCAGAGCTATATTATATGTTCATAGATATAAGCCATTTTCTAGCATGTGACAATCAAGTTTGGTTGTATTTAAATTGGCTGAGGGACTTGCATAAGTTGACACCTCTTCAAGGTGAACCTTCCATTTCTAGGTCTGTTTTGAAACCAACCATTTTTTAAAAATAAGATTTGACACATTTCTCTAAGCACTAAAAACCTTTTAAAAACAGTAAAGGTTATGTGAAGGGAATTGTAAAAATACATCATTTAGTACCTAAAAATATTTGAGCAACACTTACTATGTGCCAGACATAGTTCTCAGTGCCTCACCCATCCAGTTAATCCTCACAGCAATGACTGTTGTCCCCTCTTTTTGGCTGTGGAAGCCAGAGAGGATAAGCAAACTTGCTCAAGGTCACTCAGGGAATAAGTGACAGAACTGAATGCGGGCCATGCAGTTTAACTAGTTAAAAGCAGCCTGACAAGCATGGCCGCTCTGGCTTAAGTGGGGCCTGCTTGTGGTGGGGCCGGCCCCAATTTCTGGAACACCCTTATAGATAACTAGTTCCGTCCCATCTTTTACACACGTGTAAATTAAAGGCCAGAGGGGTAAACTGACCTGCCCAAGGTCAATAAGCCTACATCGGGCAACGCTTAGGCCAGATTTTGTCTTCTGGTTAGCATGGTCCCTGCTGCAGGACTTGCTCTGAAGAGCCTCAGTGCGTAAGGGAGAGACGGCTAAGTTACAATTGCCTACCTTCTCAGATGGGGTTCACATGAACTTTTACAGAATAGCATCCTTTTTTTTTTAAAAAAAATACATTTTTATTGATTTCAGAGAGGAAGGGAGAGGGAGAGATAGAAACATCAATGATGAGAATCATTGATTGGCTGCCTCCTGCACGCTCCCACTGGGGATCAAGCCCGCAACCCAGGCATGTGCCCTGACTGGGAATCGAACCCGAGACCCTTCAGTCCGCAGGCCGACACTCTATCCACTGAGCCAAACCGGCTAGGGCCAGAATAGCATCCTTGACAGGTGGAAAAAATAAGATGCATTTTGTTATTCCAGTCCTCCCATCCTGGGCTCATCAGCTAGTAGGTAGTACTGCCCTCACCTCCTCTTATCTGTTACTGCTTTCCCCAGGTGCAGTTTCTTGGAAGTTTACCAGTTTACTCATGTAAAATTCTCACATCTTTTAGGCACTGCTGCTTCCCTGTGGAGTCGGTTTCCTATAGTGTGAAACACATGCTTTTTCTTTGTAGCTCTCCAAGTTGCTGGAATTTGGGCTGTAGTGGCAGCTCTAAAGATACGCATTCTTTGTGATATGTGATCTTATAACCCCTTTTCTTGCTTTGGAGTCGAGGACCCTATTCATTTGTGGGCCAGTCACTGTTATGTGGTGTGGGTTTCCTTGATGGGCCAAGGCTTGCGATGCCGGCCCAGAACAGCGCCCGTTACCTGCACGGCTTCTGCGGCTGCAGGTGTTCTCTGCGCGGTGTCCACCTGCTGCGGCTCTCGGTCCTGTCACTCTACTCAGTGGCCCTGTGTACCTGAGACTGTTTGCTGCCTATCATTTGTCACTTTTTTCAAATGAATGCTTTGTACCATTAGCAGGCTTTTAAATTTGGGCCTTTTTACAAATGTTTGCTGTTGTGTGAAAGAAGATTTTGAGATCTGCTTTCCGTTCCTCCAGGTACTGCCTTTTCTTTGCTGTGTCCCTTTACTGTCTATGGCATTGTTGCAGAAAGAAGTTTAATGTCACATAAGCTAAATAAAGTGTTTTTCATAATTTTTGTTTTAAAACTGTATTTGTTGGGAGTTGAACATAAGGATTTTCAGGGACTAGCATTGCCTTTCTATTCTGAATTCTATTCTATTTTAGGTTTGCAGAGCCTTTTAAGAATTTCATGAAAACCACGGATACTCTTCCTAGAAAAAGGTACATAAACACAAATGCTTGTGTACAACTTCAAGAGTTAAGAATCTCTGACTTATGCTGTTGAACGCTTTTTAAAAGGTAGCAATTTAATCGTTAGCTAATCTCACACTTGTGATTTATGACCACAGGTGCTGTGTGCTCAAGTAAAATGCAGCCCACAAATATAAATATATAAATTTGGGTAGATTTTCTGTAATTATCTCATCTGAGTCACTTAGTATTAAACCCCACGTTAGGGATGGGGAAAAAAGAATCCATTCATGCTGAAGTTATCGTAATGAAACGTGCCTTTGTGGTGGGGAACACTAAACCTTAGGACAGTGTAAAGCGGATTAAGTTTAACAAACCTCTGGGGCTGCACTGAGTTTCGTGTAGAAAGGCTCCCTGGGGTGAGGTTTACCCTGAGACTTGGTGTGCATAATTAGGCTTCAAAATGCAAACAACACTTCCTTTCCAACTTGGACGCGCCAGAGTCCCTCCTTAAGGGCAGAAAAGGTCTCGGAGTGGTCACCTCCTTTGGTCAGAGAGGTGAATTATTTTAAAGAATTAAAAGACTCTGAAGTTACTTGGGGAAAAGGTACCTTTCCCTCCATATCTCTTCAACGATCCCTTTCTGTGAGCTGCTTGCGACCTGCCGCGTCCTGGGGGTGTCTGATCCACAGAAGCGGCGTCCGCGGAAGTCGGAGCTTCCTCGGCTTCCCCAGAGGTCTGTTTTGGGAGGAGAGAGGCACTGAGGTTGCTGCTGAGTCAGTGTCTCCCAAGGGGCAGGTTAGGAGTGGTTAACGAGGAACTGGTTCAGAAACTTCTAACCACCCTCTTTTTTTTTTTTAAGTGAAAAATAGACAGCGGTAGTGGGACTAGATGCAAAGCAGGTGGCTCTGCCTGTGTTTGCTAAACACTATTTGTTTGCTTTGGAGAGAGCTGGGAGTAGAAAAATCTGGGTGAAATTATCCTTCCCTGCAGCTCTACAGGGTCACACACCGAGTAACTGCCTCATAAAAGGTGTAGGTCTCTAGATCTCATATTATTCTGTACAACGTTAAGTAGAATATAAAGCTTATCTCAGAACTAAATAGTTTAAGAATAATTTTTGTGTTCTGGAAGATTACACACACTATTTAGCTGCTTTGTAACATAATCCAGCACAACAAATGTATGGCTATTTTTTGTTTTAATGAGAAACATTGTACATACGACAAACAGCTTCAGGTATCTGTACCAACCCCCCGGTAGCCAAACAGTTAAAACCTGAAGCAGCACTTTAAATGTGAAAAGTCTTATAAAATTAACTTATAAAAACGCCCCTATCAAGTATGTATTTTGGCATTTACTGTACATTAGTCCAAAGCTAAAATCTGATTTTCTTAAAAAAATCAAAGTTTACATTCATACAGATTCAGCATTGTTAAAAAATATGCACAACACATCCATGCAATATAATCTCTTTAAAAATTTAACGCAATATAAAAGAGCAGACCTAAGTACTGAACAGAACATTTTGGTTTATAACCTGTAGCTCAGAACTGTTAGCTGATTGGAGTAAAATTTAATTCTAAACATTTAAAATACGATTGTTCTGTTCCATCAGCCAAGGGTGCACGTGAGTTTCCGAACCATTCCTAAGGCAGAGTCCGCTTGCTTGTTTCTAGAACATATACTATGTGATGAACACTGCTGTTCACCTGACCATATTAGCTACATTTTAATCATGTTTACGAATAAGCCAGAATTCACAAAGTGCTTGGCTCCTGAGGAAACTGCAGTTTCCGGAGATCCCCAAACCAGTCCTCTGGCTGCGCCCGGAGGGAGGTGTCCGCAGCAGGTCCCTGGGCGGTGCTGCCGCTCCGCTCCGTCACTCACAGGTTGGTCTGGGGCCGCCAGCTGGGCTCCCGAGGACACAGGCTGAGCCTCTAGGTGGGGGGTGGCCCGTTGGTGTACCGCAGCATGGGGTAAAAGGACCTGGCGAAGTTGTTGGCCTGCGTGCAGCTGTAGTCCTCCTCGGAGGAGGGCAGCAGGCAGGCCAGGAGCAGCAGCAGCAGGAGCAGCAGCTGCAGGGGCAGTGCCGCCCGGAGCACCCGGGACAGGAAGGAGCGCTGCGGCCGCGAGCGGCCTGGGTCGGCTGGGCCCGGCACCCTGGCAACAGAGAAGGTGGCGAGCTCAGCAGGAGGCCCGGAGGCAGAACCCACTCCCGCTTCCTGACCGCCTGCTCATGTTAAATACGACGCCCAGGACTGAGATTAAAATGGGACCAACGGCTGGGGTGCAGGTTTGGGACAGAAACCTCGCCCTTTCCAGATGAAAGGAAACCGGGTTTTTACAAAGACCTCGATCATGGCCTTGGTGAGCGGGTGGACAGGGGCACTCAGGGCTGTTACCTGCTGTCTGTCCTGTTCTTGCCTTTGGTAGTTCTCTCTGCTCCGGTCTCCTGGATGAAAACAATCCAGTTAGTGACCTGAGTATAATTCTTAGTTCTGTCGGTGAGGAAACATCCTTCCTTAGGTGGGCTTCCTGACGAGCTTTGGCGACTAGAGAACACGTTTGATACGAAGCTCTGTGCGGTAATAGCTGGGTTTGTCGATCTGTTGTTACTGGAGACCGGGAAGCCTCCCCTCTTTCCCAACCTGCTACCGTCCCAGAGAGGAACGTGGAGGAAGCCTTTCCCCACCGCGCCGCAGGCTGGAGCAGTCTATGGCGCCATGCGCTCTCTCTGGGGGCCGCGCAGTCCCCCGTTCCTGTCCTCTCAGTGGCTTTGGAAGCTAATCAGCGCGGTTCTCACAGAGGGAGGGCTCTCACCTTTGCCGGGGAAGCTGGCACGCACACTACTGGAGGCTGGTCTCCAGCATCCACCTCGTCCAGGCCGGGCAGAGACGGGTCTGGGATCTGCAACTCAAACCCCACGAGTCCATTCAGCTCAGGGAAACAGGTTCTGAAGTCTCCACAGCACAAAAACGTGCTTCGTGCAGAGTCTTTGTCACACCACCTCCCCGCCCCCAGCTCAGATCTTCCCGGAAGAGGGGCTTTTTCAGACAAAAGGGAATGTATGTAAACAAGGCCAACTTCTTGCATTAAAAACCCACAGCACATGTGGGGGGAGGGTGAGGTCAGCAGGAGCAAGAGGGACAGAAGGAGCTGGCGGTGAGCTTGCGCCAGTGCTGCCGGGCGTCCTGCTGCACAGGGGGACATGTGGACTCTGGAATGGAGGGGCCACGGTGTGGGTGTTCGTTTGTTCTGAGTTGGAACACATTTTAAAGGCCAGAAAGCAGACAAATGAGAAAGTGGTCAGAGGAGAGTGAGCAGGACAGAGAAGAGGACTTGAAAGTGTGACATGTGGGAAAAGTGAAGGCTCGCGCCTTCAATGTGAAGGCAAGGCAGAAATGGTAGAAGCATTGGAATTGATCTGATTAGCCCAGCCCTGCTGAGAGGAAGGCACTCTTGTTACATCCCTCTTATGCTATGAACGATGAAACAGCTTAAAGAGCGTATGTAATGTTCTAAGGCCACACGGCTAGAGAGGGGTATGACTCGAGACGCCACTCCCATGGCGAGCTTGCGGCCTTCCTGCTTGCATCTGTTATGACATCTTTGTATTTGAAAGCCACCCGGGACTCACCTGGCTTCCCTGCAAGGACATTAAGTCATGGGACACTTGCTCCAGTAACCGTCTGAGTTTCTTCTCAATGACGTGCACCTTCTCTTCGGCCTCAATGTAGTCTTCTCCGTGCCCCTTAATGAGAAGGCTGTCTGAAATCTCTTGTAGGGAGTTCACCTGAGGTTGACGTTCCATTAGCTCCTTTTCCAGTTGCTAAGGACAGACGAGTGTGAAACAGTGTTTATGCCAAGGGGAGCTAGTGCGGCAGGAGCAGGTGCTCCCCTCCAGAACCTCCCGCTCCTCCCGCCTGTGTCCGCAAGCCCAGCATCTCTTGGACAGCTAGCTGGCTACACCCGGCCCCTTTTTATTCCTTCTCGTTCTGGAGACAACTGTGTTGCTGGGGGTGTCAGAGGAAGAAGTGAGGGGAGACAAGGCCCTTATCGACTAACGGCAGGAGGGCAAGGGAAAGTCTAACGAATTGAGAAAAGGCAGCGTCAGCGCACTATTTAGAAATATGGAGGTAGCCGGCAAATCTGCTTGTATTGTTGAGGGTGGTTATGTGGCTCTCTCGCTGCCCACTGTGGTAGCCACTAGACAACATGTGGCTGTTTAAGTTTAAATTAATTAAAATGAAAAGTTCATTTCCAGTCCCACCAGCCACATTTCAGGGGCTCAGTAGCCGTCACACCGGGCAGAGAGCAGACAGAACATTCCGTCACAGGAAGTCCTGTGGGACACAGCGATCCTGCAGGGCGTGGCTTCACAGAGCTTTTAGCACAACGGTGTTTTTTAAACAACGACCAGCATTGTGCTTAAATGTTACATATTTAAAATTAAACCACATATAAGTATGTGGATAAAGATGTCCACTTGAGTGCAAATGAGGTCTCATGTTAACACGTTAGTGAGATAAATATATGGAAACACAAGTGACCTCCGGGAAGGAAGACTTTTCTATAGTGGATAAAGGAAACTCATACAGGTGGACCACCTGCATCCGATTTCCCCCCAAATGAGCCATATTCACACGGAAGAAAAGTGCTCCAATGGCCTTAAGTGTCTCAGGATATTGCTAAACTCCCTTGTCCTCAATTCCTGTGCCTTGAAGACTCCCTGCTCTGGGCCCTCCTCTTCATCCCTGCAGGGCATCCTGCTTCAGAACACAGAGGGATGCTCAGACACCCACTGGCACTGCTGTTCCCAGAAACTAGGTGAGGCTACCTAAGGAGGACTCCTGACAGGCCAGGAGGTGCAGAGCCGCCCAGGAGACTTACCAGGAGTTCCTCCCGGCACCTCAGGAGAGCCTGGGGGTCTGCCTTTGGGTCAGTGACATGAGCCTGCTGCCTCCGGCTCTCGGCACTCGCCAACCACAGGAGCAGATTCTGACTCAACTGGTGGAAGTCCTTAAAAAACAACACACATCACAGCGTTGGCCATTCATAAAACGAACTCTAGTCCATGAGAGTCATCTGCTCTTCTTGTCCTATCCAGTGGATAAAAGGCCCCAAAACAAGGAAAGGGGGAAGGAGAGAACACTGGGCACAGCACCAGGAGGCAGGATGAAATCTGCCAAGTGAAAGGGGCTGACGCAAAGGCAGGGCTTCAGAATGCCCCACCTGCTATGACGGGAAGACCACACAAATGTGCTGGGTTGAGTGGCCAAAGTACATGTAGTTACACAGAAATGCTATTCCTTAGGATGAATGGTTACCCCTGATGTATAATAACCCAAGGACAGGGCTGCATGTGGGCTTATTGGTGGCTCGTGCTCCCTATGATAGGGTGAGAGGTAACCTGGGCTGAGCATTTAATATGTGTCGGGTGCTGGGCTAAGACTACAAGCATACTGTCCTAAAATGAATCCTGTGATGGAGGCACTAAAATTATTCCTATCTATCTATCTATCTATCTATCTATCTATCTATCTATCTATCTAAAAGGCTAATATGCAAAGTGTCCCCTCGGGAGTTCGACCGGGAGTTCGATTACTCACTATGACGTGCACTGACCACCAGGGGGTGGCACGGAATGAAGGGAGGTCCCAACCAGCAGCTGGGGAAGGAAGGCCCCAGCCAGCACCTGGAAGGCCCTGATTGGCCCTGATTGCTGGCCAGGCCTAGGGACCCTACCCGTGCACAAATTTTGTGCACTGGGCCTCTAGTTTTTCAGATAAGAAAACTGAGGTCCAGAAGATGCAATGATTTGCCCAAAATTATACAGCTACTAAGGCTGTGGAGCAGGTTAAACTGCTCCTTGTTCCAGGCCAGGAGCCTTCCTGACAAAAGGACAGAGATGGGGCAACGTTGGAGTGGCATTTCTGACCCCTGGAATGCTTGCTGAAACCCTCACACGATGAGTGGCCTGGGCAACAGAGCAGGAGACCCAGGGTCAGCGTCAGGCTGTGAGACAGCAGGCGGGCCTCTTCAGAAACAAATGGTAAAGCACATGTTTCCTAACACAAGACACATTTGGCTGTGCCAACGCAGCCTGACGATGATAAAAATATCCGCCCCTCCCACCCACGTGGGCCTGGCTGTGCCCGGGACTGGGCCTTCGGCGCCAGCTGTGGCGGCGTACCTGGCACTGCATGAGCGACTGCCGCAAGCCCTCTCTCCAGCTCTCCACCGCAGCCCGCGCCGCGTCCCAGTGCAGCCGCAGCTGGCCCACGCTCTCATGGAGCTCTTTGGACTCGCTGCTCCCGGTCTGCAGGAACTCCTTGCTGCTCGCGTTGACAGAGACCACCAAAGCCTTGTAGGTGTCCAAGGCGTTTAATATCTCCTGCCGCAGAAGGAAAGGCTGCGTGAGGCGCTCTGAAGAGAGTGGTGGGGGTTCACTTAGAACCTCCGTGGGAACAGATCTTCCAAACGCGTCCCCAAGCCGAGGCCACAGAAGCAGGGCGACCTCGCCTATGACTGGCTGGGAAGCGTCAGGTGAAGAAGCTGCCTTACAAGGTCAGTGCACTTGGCCGCTGGGCAGAGAGCAGAGGCCTGTCTCCTGGCTGGCCAGCTCAGCCGGGCCCCCTGAGCTCTGGCTGGCTTAACACTTCTGGATCAGATTAAAAAAGTCTTCCAGATAAAGTACACGTGGTTACACAGAAGTGCTATTCCTTAGGGTGAATGGTTACCCCTGATATATCCATGCACAAGTGAAACAACAGTACAAACACGAAGGCTGCCTGCCCCCTGTCCTGGGTCCTCTTAGAAGCACGGGCTCATGCCCCTCCCTGGTCCCTGGCCGGGCATTCCAGTGCGGTGAAGACTGACTGTGTGGCTGACAGCTCCTAACTGTGTAGCAGAGGAGCCAGATCAGGCCGCCGAATTCAGCAGCAGGGGAGCTGGTCACTCCCCCTCTCCCCACTGGACTGCACACAGGCTGGAAGGGTGTTCTAAGCTGCCCCTCAATGGCCACTAGCACCTCTGCAAGAGCCGGCAGGTGCCTCTGAAATCAGACTTCCCAGCACTAGGCATCTGAGCAACACCTGCCCAGCACTGTGCTGGGCTTTGGGTCCATCTGTAGATGCTCTTCTGAATGAAAACGAAGATCTGCATCCACATCCCTGCCAGCTGCAGATGTGAAATGGAAGAGAGGGACGGCCACACCTCCGCGCCCCTCCCCCGCCCCCCCAGGCTTGGTCTGCTCGGTCAGCACAGCCAGCACCTGCAGGCGCACTCTGCATCCCTCCGCTCCACCCTCCGGCCTCACCTTCAGTCTCTTCACCCTGAGTCCCAGTTCCTGGGCGTCAGAGGGAGGCTTGGCCATCTTTAATGTTTCCAGCTCTGCTTCGGTGTTTTTCAGCCAGGTGATGGTGTCGCTGACATCAGCGTTCAGCTGTTGCAAGTCTTGTTTCATTAAGAGTTTCTTCCGAAGTTCCTGTGCTTGAATCAGCTCCCAGCTGTCAAAGGCACCTGGAATAAAAAGCAGGCGCTCTGCCAACAGAATTCTCTGCCTCCAAGTAAGTGAGGGTCAGAGTGATAAGACCTGGAGGGGATGCTCTTTGCTGAGGCTCAGCACGGGCGAGTCCTTCCTTCCCTGGAGTGTGGACGGCACGATCCCCGGGCTCTGGCTCAAGGCCACGGCCACCACACTCCCACTGAGGCTGGGGGGAGGCCACCACTCTCCCACTGAGGCTGGGGGGAGGCAGCTCGCTGGGTAGGAGACCCCACGTGTGGCCAGCATGTGGTCTGGTCCCAAGTTCAGCATTTCAGTTCGTGCTGTAGCTGCGGCCCTTTCTCCTTTGGTCTGTGACGGTCAGGTCAGGGCTATCAGCTTGACTTTAGACTTGGTTGAGTAATTATTTTTATAATCATTGAACTGGTCTCATGGGGAGACACCTGACAGACCGCTTCGAAAATAATCTTCCTGTGTCTGCTCTTCACATACAACTGAAGTCACTAAAACATACACTTCATCACCGAGGCTCACTTTGTATTTAAAGGTTAGTTTTGAATAGTCTAGGAATGTGTTCATAAATACAAGTCAGCTAATTCTAAAATAACTTGGCAGCTGTGGGGGAGAGTAGCAGTTTTGCTGAGTTACATAGCTGGGCAATTCCTAATTAATATTCTGTCGAGCCATGACTGAGATCCCCGACTAACCCCCAATACAGACTCGAACCCTCCTCACCACCACCTGCTTTAACGGTACCTGACTGCTGCCCGGTGAGGGGGGCCAGCCCCTCGTCCTCTTGCTGGGGGCTGCCATTCAAGATGCTTGGGCCTTCCTTGCCACCATCGGTTCCTGGAGACAACAGCAGCTTTACCTAGAAGGAGCCAACTTTATGTTATCATCTATCCATTTCAGGCTGAAGAGTATCTTGGTTCATGTTAACAGGTACGAGATGAGGATCTGGGAGCCCTTTCCTTCCAGGGGAACCTCCTGGAAATACAAGCGCTTCGGGTGTGGGTAGGTAGCACTGATGAGCAAGCCCAGCTGCCGGCCCAGGGAGGGGGAAGCCGTGGTGAGTCCACACTGGGAATAGTGACCGAGCTGACGTGCGGCTACCTCACACTCCCCAAAGGAACCGTGCGGAGAGTTACAACCACCGTTGAGCTTAGCACCTTTTTGTCTATATAGACGTTTAGTTCTCCCTCCCAGTCACTCTGGAGAGCGGGTGGCAGTCCTGTCCCCAGGAATCGGAACCACACGGAGGATGAACCTGCCCCGGCTGCTCATTACCCAGCATTCTTCGCTGCTCTTCTGTCATCACGGAGCTGACTGGTCTGTTATCTCAGGCCTTTCCAAAAATAAACGTAGCCTTTTTAGAAAAGCCACGGTTTCTTTGGATTGTTTCCATCTGGCCTGCTTGTGTGGAATGAAAAAAATAACTAAAAAACCTTCCGATTTCTGGTGACATCCTGGTTTCAGACACCATAAAAAGCGGTTGAAACCGGCCAGGCGAGGGAGGGACATGAGCATAGTCACCGGAACTATGGGTGTAAAGCGAAGGTGAGGTGCTGGGGTCTCCCCCTCCGACTGCAGAGAGGCAGGCTACAAATGACAACTGCTCGCTCAGCAGGAGTTCCCGAATCGGGCCTGGGCAGCCACTATCGAATGACTCCGGTCTGACCACGTGCAGCCAAAAATCTCCTCCAATTATCGAGCTCTCTTCACTCCTAGACACGCAGGGCACGCTGAGGACTCATCCCGTGAGGCTGACACTGCTGCTGGTTTTTCTAAGGGACGACACTGAACATGCAACTCACTCATCGCTAACTCTCTGCACCGAGAATGATCTGGGGCCAAATTAGATCCTAGGCAGGCTGTCCCCCAACAGCTGTGTAGCCGGAAGGGTGCCAAGACTATGTTCCCAGAGGGAAATGTAAGAAGGAACAGCACTGTTATAAATAACAATAATGACGCATATACACAGTAGTTAGTATATAGCAGTAGTAGTAATAATGACGGCGACCACTCCTGAGGACCTTCTTCATAACTCAATCCACCCAATCCTGACAACAACAATTATGTAAGGTACGTTTGCCTCAGGTGAGGAAGGCTCAAGGAGGCAGGACAAGGGCTTATGGATCCAGAGCAATTTATTGGCAGGGCTAGGAATCAAACCCACATCTACCACAGTACAAGGCCAAATCATATGGATGGGAAGTCATAATTTCTGAACAGAGTGTGCCCTGTGGTCAAAAGGGAACCTAACCAAGGTCTGAGAGCTCAGGTGCCACTCAGGGAAGCCCGCCCTTCACTTCTCCATCATTTACATGGATGACCGACTCAACGGTAATAACCACTGTTACATCATGTCCATACACACACAGGGAAATCCATTTCTGAGGGCCCCTCACGGCACATTCCTGACAGTCCTTCCTGAATTGGCCAGAAACCTGTTTTTAACTCAGGTCAGTTTCGCCAGGGTTCTAATGAAGTGTGGACAGCTTGGCAGAGATACTGTCACCGGGAAAACCAACTCAAAATGTTCCTGGGAGCGAGCACACACAGTAGGCACCAAAGTCCCTCTCCTGGAAAATTTTAACTATTTACTCCTGCACTTGGGTGAAATAAGCCAGTCAGAGATAGACAGGTACCATATGATTTCACTTATATGTAGGCTCTAATGACCAAAGGAAACGAATAAAACAGAAACAGACCCTCAGATAGAGAACAATAAGATAGAGAACAGACTTACAGATGTCAGAAGGGACGGGGTTGGGGGGCTGGGTGAAAAAGGTGAAGGGATTGAGCAAAACCAGTGAGAAAGAAGGGTGTGAGAGGGTAGAAGAGAGTAAAGGGGGGATGGATGGTGATGGAAGGAGACTTGACTTGGGTGGTGAATGCACAATACAACGTAGAGATGATGTAGGAGAGAACTGTACACCTGAAACATAATTTTATTAACTGATGTCATCCAATGAATTCAATAAAAAAATTAAAAAAAAAACGACTTACGTAAGCTGGTTTATAAGGGGTGCTGGAATCTGAGGGGATGGGTTGTACATTCCTATCACCTCCCATTTGTTTGTAGCGATGCTTGGGACAGGAAGGACTGTCAGGAACGTGCCATGAGTGGGCCTCAGAAATGGATTTGCCTGAAACAAAAAATAGCAAGTGACAGTCCATTCTCTCCAACCAAAGGATTCATGTTTAGTTACACAAAAAGGTCACGGCAACATGGCATCAGGTTACGGTGGAACATGAGTTCTGCAGCTTTCCTTGCAAAGCATGCACGTTTGCAAAATGTCAGTATGTCCCAGAAGGGAATGAAATGAGTCATGCAGCTGAGCAACACTGGGCCTTCGCTAGATGGGTTCACCATGGAGCACAACGAACATATGATTTGCTGCGGGATGAGTGGTGTTTTGGAGCCGGGTCTCGTGGTGGGGACACTGGCAGCGAGCGGGTCTGGGGCCACGAGGACTGGAGGCCTTTCAGGAAGGGGTTGGGGGTGGACGGGACCAGAGGGCCACTTGTGGCTGTGTCCAGTACTGCAGGTGGGACGGGGCAGGGAATGAAGATGAGAGCTGCAAGTAGACGAAAGGAAGGTTTCTTCTGCAACCAGGGCAACAGCACCTCTACCCTCACCTACACTCACCCACCCTCTTCCCAGGAAATCACCGTAAGCAAGGAAATAGTTCCAAACCAAGCCACCATGAAGAAAGCTTGGCCCATGCCAAGGGACTTGAGTTAGACGGCAGGAAGATAAACACTTAAGAAGGCACCACGAAGAATTCCCTTCTGCGCAGGCCTGAGGGGGAGAGGGACGGCGGCGAGACTGCTCTGGTCTGGGTGGGGATTTGGGAGGAGCGCGCAGGTATGTGTGAGTATGGCAGTGTGAATACACCATGAACGAGGCCATGGTGTCCACGAAGGCAGAGGTCAGACATGACGTGGGAGCGAGGTTTAGGATGCAGTGTGCGCCGAGGGTGCTGCCATGTTGAGACACATGCACGGGCAGGGGCCTACCAGAAGACGCTTTCAAAGTTTTTGTGGTCATTTTAAGATATGCCTCAGGATTTTCAGGGATTTCTACATCTGAAAAAGAATAATGTCAATTTCCTCACTGCAGGAATGCCCCAGTATCAAATTAAAACAGTAGAAACATTGTCAGCTGGAAGGAGGAAGGTAACTACCCTTTACCTGTTTTATTAGAAAGCTTTAAAAAAACCCAGAAGGATTTTTTCAGCCAACTCCCAACCGTCCAAAGCAGTGGTGGGGGAGGGGCGGTGCACAGAAAGAATGAAAACTCTCAATCTATGGGCACTCTGAAAAACTGGCCAGGAAAATTCACTGATGAGCCAGGGCCATCCGTGAATAGCCTCAGTGGCCCAAAGTGAATTCCTGTTTTTTTTTTCCCCTCTGATCCCCTCTACCATAGGAGTGTGCCAACTCTCCGGTGAGTCGGAAGTGGGCAGGACAGAACGCAGGAAGCCACAGGAAGTCTGGGCCAGCCATAGCTGGACTCCTGATCATTGAGAGCTGGCCGTGTTGTGAGGAGCTAAAAACATAGCCACGTGGTCAATTTCAAGGCCTCTGGACACCCAGGCCTCTTACCTGACAGTGCACTGTAGTATGGGCCCTCCTCGTCGTCTTCGTGAGAGGAGGAGCCCCCCACGTCACCTGTGTGATCCCACTCGAGAGGGATGGAGTCCACGCTGACAGGGGTCTCGCAGCCAGACCGCTCGGGCCCCGGGCCCGGGGGCACCAGATGACAAAGGGCCTGAGGAGACGAGGGCTCCTCCATCTCCCTCCTCTTACGCCAGGCGTCGGTCTGGATCTCCCTGGGGTCTTCCATGTCCGTTTCATTCTCAGAGGCCTCCTTTTCATCTTCCAAGCCCTAAAACGGGAGTATCCAGTTTTAAGAATTAACCAAACCATAGGCGACTCCGGTTCTGAGGAGTGCTGGGAGTTGGCCGGCCCAGCAGTTTCCGAAAATGGCCATCAGTTCCCAGGCCCTGTTCCTGGTTATTCCAATTTAGACTCTACGTCTAGTGTGGGACCTACAATTGGTATTTGCCAAAACTCCATTTTCTTTCCTAGGAAAAATCTTAAATTTGATAATCTACACTCAACAACTTTATCTAAAAAAAGAAAGGGAAAGGGAGGCCAAAGTTTCCTTGATGGTTATATGGCAGGTTCCTCCAAAAATCAGAAAATTAAAAAGTAAATTTTTTAAGGCAATTCGTGTTCTGAATAAGATTCACATGTTCAAGGACCACATGTACTGGGTTCTTTTTTATCCCCAATCTTATGTTCAGAATACAGAATCGTATTCTTCCTGTGTTATCATGACTCCAAGAAAAATGACTATCAATTGCTACCTTTAAAAATGAGAGTAATGAAATGATTTATATAGTGCACCAAATATCCTAGCTACTTAGGCAATAAAAAACTGTCCTGAAAAAAAAAAAAGAGAATAATGTAGGTTATTTTTGAGGCTATGTGTGATGAAGAAATTAGGTTTGAAGTTGGGCAGTTGACGACACAAAAAAGAAAAGATGGCCAATTGCGTTGGTCGAAGGTCATCATCAAAGCTTCAGGCACACAAAGGCAGTGGACTCTGGGTAATGGCCTGACGCCACCTGAATTTCCCCAAAGGCCCCTCTGTCAAGGGAATCATCACAGCTGCTTTCAAAAGCTGGCGCTTTCGGCACTTCAACGGTGAGAACGAAGTACCAGAAAGGCACAGATATTAAGAGCTCCCAGACATTAACACAGCGGAAAAGGCCAGTACAACCCCCCCGTTAGCACTATAAGCAAAACCAGAACAGTTATAAAGATATCCCAGGACTGACACGGGCCAGAAACCGCGTATCCAGGAGCACATGGGAAAGTGTCGAAGGGGCAGGACTTGGCAGACGTGCTACTCTTTCCACTGGGAGATGGGAGCCTCTAGGTAACTGTGCCTCCGTATTAATAAGAGTGGAAATAAATTTTTCCATGACAAGTCTGGTCAAACCCCAAGTCCGAGTGGCCCAGAAGCCCCTGTGGGTGCGCCCCCCTTACCGGGGCGTGGGAGGTCAGCCGCCGGTGGAAGCGGGCGACCCTGCCGAACACTTCCTGGCAGTATCGGTGCAGCTCCTCCAGCTCGTCCTCGATCAGCACGGCATCCAGGGGCTCGCTCTTCTGAATCAGCTGCTCCCCGAAAACGATGAGCTGGTCAATCTTGTTGGTGTTTAATGTAATTTCCTGTTGGAAACCCTGTGAGGAACACGAGAAAGGATTTCAAAGAAGGGGATTTCTCTGAGGATTCAGACAATGTCTGTTTCTTATAACAAGCCACAGAACAGTCATCAAAATGTCATGACTGTTTTGTGCCTTCACCTAGTATTCTAGCTTCATCCGTGTGTTTTTTCTTAGCTTCATCTGTTTTTAACAAGGTGACAAACATTTAATAATTTACAACAACCGTACATATTTTTCCCTCCTCCTGGGCACTGACTTTTCCAATTAAAATGATTCTAAAAGTTTGACATGGATGGCCGGTCATGCACTGTCATTGAGTGTGGTCTTAGCTCAACCCTGAGAGCAGTAATTTTCGGTGGAAAAAGAATATTTCCCGTAGCCAGCCACCAATGAGCATTTGCCTCAGCGGACACAGTAAGAATGACCATTAGTGCCATTCTACCAGGGACGGAAATGTCCATCCTCAACTTCTTGTGAAACCTAGCCCAGGAGTGATGTGAGGTTCAAGTGTGATACAGATTATTGGTAACAGTGGGAGAGGAGACGGTATCTGTTCTGGGCCGCTCCCTGATACAGCTGTTCCCGTTATACTGCACATCTGGAGAAACAGCATCTCGTGCCTTCTGTTTGTGTTCTCTCCCTGGATGATTATAAAAGACGAAGAGAAAAAGGGGCCTCACTCCACTGATCCCTGGGCTGCAGGGAACAGTATCCTTGCTGGTGAGCACCCGCTGTGCAGGTGGAGGCAGCCCGGCAGCTTAACCAGCTCTGGAGTCTGCCCTCAGACTTGGCCGCTCGCCATTGCGCAGGCAGCTGCGTTCCTTTACGAGGCGCCAAGGAAGGAAGGCTTACGTTGAGCTGGCGCATCTTGTCGTCGGCGTCGCTCTCGGAGAAGTGCTCCACGTTGGTCAGCTGCAGGTCCATCTCTGTCAGCCACACCAGGATGCTCTCCCTCGTGCCCTCAAATTCTTCCCTCTGATTGGTGAAATGCTGCAAAAGGGGAAGAAAGTCACATTTATGCTGATGGCACATGAGAATGGAGGCCCACAGCAAGGCTCTAGCTGAAGGGAGAGGGTGCCTGGACTCAGAAGCCTGTCTCCAGGGACCTGGGGCCCACAGGGCACTCGGGCCAGTGCAACATCAACCAAGCTCCCAACGTCTCCGAGTCTCGGCGTCTTCCCTGGCAAGCGAGGTATGGGAATGCTGGCTGTGATCTCTGAGGTCCTGTCAGCGTTTAAAACTCTCTGATTCTCGAGTCTAGGTCAGGGATTTTTCCAGCCTGTCCTCTGAGCAACCCCCTCAAAATCCAAGCCTGGCACCGGGCCTGTTTTTACCCATCAGCAGACTGTGGAAGCTTGTTGCTTGACAGAGGATTTAGTAGCTTAAGATGGAAAATTACTGCTCTCAGGGTTGAGCTGAGACCAGCCCCGTGTGCCTTCCCTGATGTAATTCTGGATGCGTTTCCATCACCTCCAATGAGGGATGCCTTTCAGGTTACCTTGTCATAGACCAGTTCCCAGACCAGCATTGCATTCAGCACCAAATGAGGTTTAGATTGTCACAGTCAAGTCAGCACGAGATGAAATTAATGCAAGGGGGTTCTCTGAAAAGCTAGCCTGAGAGGGTTAAAAGAAAACCAAAAGCCCAGATTTTCATTTCTTTAGAATGGTGTCAAGAGTGCTCCGCCCTGAGAAAGAAGCAGGAATTAAAATGATGCCTGCAGACACGGCACACACAGGTCCTGCCAGTTTACACCCAATGCACAAAGGCTGACATAGCACGTTTTCTAAATTATAGAAATCTAAGGTGAATGTTTTCATTAAAAAAAAAAAAAAATCAAACGCAATGTCTGAGGTTGGGCAGTGTGCCCTGGAATTCAGAGAATTTCTGTCCCAGGCTGCGCAGTGCAGAGGGGATTGCCATGTCCCTCATGGTGCCAGAACCATCGGGACACAAAGGCGGGCTGAGGTCCAGCCCCAGTGACAGTAGTGCCCATACCGCGCAGCCTGCGAGCTAGTGTGACCGTCAGGGGTCAGAGATGGCGAAGAGAGAGAGATGTGTGTAACACAGATCACATAAACAAGCTCTGCCTAAGAGGCCATTCCTTTAAAAAAGTACAAAAAGCTGGCAGGGGAGAGGAAAAGGAAGATGGCATCGTAGGTAACTCCTGTACTTGCTGCCTCCCACAACCACATCAAAATTACAACTAAAATACAGAACAACCATCATCCAGAACCACTGGAGAGCTGGCTGAATAGAAGTCTTACAACTAGAGAAGTAAAGAAGAAAGGACACAGAGACAGGTAGGAGGTGTGGAACAGGCTGATCTGGCACCCACGTGGGCTGCTTTTTTAATGGGGAGGGAGATCATCTTTGTGAAGGCCACCCAGAGGAGCAAATGGTCCCAGCCCCATCCCAGGGTCCCAGAGCTGGGAAAAGAAGTCCCTATAAAAACCAGTGCAGATTGGGGCTCAGTGATACAGAGGCTGCAGGAGACCCAGTTGTTCCTCTTAAAAGGTTGGCACCACAAACTGAACATACAAGGTCCTGCTTCCTCTGAGCTCCAGCATCAGGGTGAGGCTTTGGGGAACACAGACTCATATCAGGAGGAACTGGATTGTCTGGCATTGGGGCAGGAATTCGGGGGTGGCTTTCTCCCAGATGGATTCCTATGCTGGGATATTCCCGGTTGCATGGCTGACTGGCAGCCATTTCTGTTTGCTCTGCCCTGGTGATTCCCTAAGACCCTGCCTCATCCAATTACAACCCCACCCAAGCTGTGTGCAACGGCTTTTGCATATGAATGGCCTGGTCTTGCTCAGGCTAAAATCTCTCAAATAAACTGCAGCTGGGTCAGAAAGCCCCAAACCTATCAAGACCCAGTACCAGCACCAGTCTGCCTTGCTTCATAGCTGGGCCGCATCTGGGCACTTCCAAACCCAATACAAAGAGGAGGAATCTGCAGATCTCTCTGTAGCACCTGCTGGGTGGCCCCAGGCAGTGGCTGACTTTGCATCTCCCTGGAGACCCAAGAGCCAGTGTACCTAGTGGTCAGTGTCAGACCATACCAGATTATAACTCTACATATCCATAAGCGACACACTCAAAGGGCAGACTCAGTGAGCACCAAAGCCCCACTGAAGCAAGTCCTGCTCCATAGGGGTGTCTCCTGCACAGCAGCTCTCCCACTGTAGTTGTAGCTGGTCCCCACAGCCAATTGGCCTGGAGGCCAATTTCTCTCAGTGACACCAACAGCAATCAAGTCTCAACTACAACAAGACTGTGCTTACAGCCCACAGAGGGATACATCTAGAGTGCCCAGCTCAGGTGACTGGGGAGGCTGAGCCACTGGGCCGGATAGGACACTTACTACATAAGGCCACTCTATCAACTCAAGGAGACTTAGCAGCTCTACCCAATACACAGAAACAAACACAGGGAAGCAGCCAAAATGTGGAGACAAAGAAACATGTCACAAATGAAAGAAATGGAAGAAAGCAAACTACTGGATAGAGAGTTCAAGAGCATGGTTCTAAGGTTACTCAAGAATCTTCTAGAAACCCCCCCCCCAAAAAAAAAAATGGAAAAGGATCAGTCAGAAATTAAGCATACACTGACTGAAATAAAGAATAATATGTAGGGATTCAACAGTAGAGTAGAGCATTCTGAGAATCAAATTAATGATTTGAAATATGAGGAAGCAAAAAGCACCCAACCAAAAGAGTAAAAAGAAAAAAGAATCCAAAAATATGTAGATAGTGTAACAACTTCAAGCATTACAATATTTGCATTATGAGAGTGCCAGAAGAATAGAGAGAGCAAGATATTAAAAACCTATTTTAAGAAATAATGACAGAAAACGTCTCCTACCGGTGAAAGAAATAAACTTACAAGTCCAGGAAGCACAGAGAGTTCCAAACAAGAAGAATCCAAAGAGGACCACACCAAGACACATCACAATTAAAATGCCATGGGCTAAAGACAAAGAGAATCTTAAAAGCAGCAAGAGAAAGCAGTTAGTTACCTACAAGGGAATGCCCATACGACTGTCAGCCGATTTCTCAACAGGAACTATGCAGGCCAGAAGAAAGTGGCAAGAAATATTCAAAGTGATGAATAGCAAGGACCTACAACCAAGACTATTCTACCCAGCAAAGCTATCATTTAGAATTGAAGGTCAGATAAAGAGCTTCACAGACAAGAAAAAGTTTGGTTCTTCACCACCAAACCAGTATTATATGAATGAAGGGTATTCATTAAGAAAAGGAAGAAGAAAAAGAAAAAAAATATGAACAACACAATGGCAACAAATACGTACCTATCAACAACTGAATCTAAAAATCAAAATAAATGAATAAGAAATCTAATGAACAGAATAAACTGGTGAATAAAATAGAATCAGAGGCATGGAAATGGAACAGATTGACAATTATCAGAGGGAAGGGTGTGGGGGAGGCAAGAAGAGATTAACCAAAGATCTTATATGCATATATGCATTACCTATGGACACAGACAATAGGGTGGCGAAGGCCTGGGGTGGGGTGGGAACCGGGAGGAGGAGGGCAATGGGGAGAACAAAACAGAGACATCTGTAATAATCTCAACAATTAAGATTAAAAAATAGAGAAAAAAAGGAAATAGAATGAAATATAATACTTGATATTAAAAATAAAGAGGTAAAATCATTTTTATAGATAACAGGTTGGCAGGTTTGGCTTGAACAAAGGGAAGGATTTCAGACAGCTGAGGCCTGTGGCAAGCCTGCTGCCCCGTGCCGCCCCTCCCTGGCACCCCTGGGCTGAGCGTTACTCTGAGCCTCCGCAGGACGGCCGTGACCCGCCTCTGGAGCCCGTCCCAGCGCTGGTTGCCCTCGTGGACCATCTGCTTCAGCCGGCTGGCCGTGTCGGTGCGGTTCTCGCGGGCCAGCCGCCGGTACTGCTTGTTGACCAGCTCCAGCTGCGTGAGCCTCTCGTGCACCTGCCGCTGGAAGGCCTGCGGGGCACAGAGCGGCGTCAGGGCCCGCGGCCACCCCCACACTAAAATGGCGGGGGTGGGGGGTGGGGGCTTGCCCTGCCCGCTCCCCTGCCCCTAGCTAAAGGACAGGCATTTGGGCCCGCCCCGTGCGGCTGGTGGCAGGCTGTGCGGGCCCCTGGGCAGCGGTGGGGCCCGAGCCTGCCGCAGGCGGGCCCCCAGGACAGGGCTGGAGAGGGTCTTACCTCAAACTTCTTCAGCTCTTCTTTGGCGACTGTGTAGAGCACCTCCGAGGAGTTGGGGGAGGCCGCTGTCCTCTCGGCGGACGTGAGCCAGTCTTCAAAGCGGGAGTAATCATCTAGAAACTTCTGCCACAGGCGCCAGGTCTCCTCAATTCTGACGGCAAGGAGGCAACTTAGTGCAAGCTGCCCATTTCGCCCATTTCGCCGTACATTCTCTCTGGACTGGTCCCACCCCTCCCAGCACCGGCCCTCCTAGGGGCAGAGACGAGGCTACGCCTTCCAGGAGGTATCCAGGCCCATTGCTCTGGGTCAGGACTTCCTCCCGGCAGTGCGAGCCCCTCAGAGCCCTGCTTCAGAAGCTGACAACGGGGACAGGGCTGCACGCGGGGGACAGCCAGCCACGTCACACCCGCGGCACCGAGAGCTGGGAGAGACGTGACCCCATTATGTTCTCCCTGAATTTCTCTAATAAGCACTTACACCTACTGAGCCTTCTCTGCCAACAGCCTCTGCAGGGAACGGAACACAGCTGCTTATTTAGGTCAGGAGGGTGCACCGACTTTGGCTAAAATCCACCCCCCCCCCAAACCTTTAGGGGCAGCTCAGTGCTCACTTCATCCGCCGCTCCATCGACATGGTGCATATGTTCCTCCAGCGCCTGTCCAGGCTCCTGGTGGTCTGCTGGATGGAGTCGCACTCCGTCTCGTTGGCACAGGCATCTGAATCGTGCAGCAGGACATCACAGATGTTGAACACAGACTCCACCCCCGCACTGTGCTGCTCAATGTCTCGCTGCAGGTCCTACAATTACAGGAGAGCAAGAAGCACCTTGAGAGGGTGGAGGTGGGAGGGTTGGCATCAAAGGGTCCCCGCTCCTCCCCACCTCCCAGCCCAGGGGGCACAGCCCTGGGTACATTTCCACCTTGGAAGCAGCAACACAGGCTGGGTCTCTCATCTTTGCATAACCCTCATGCTGTAGCCTCTGACACAAAACCCAAGCACTGGCAACACTGGGATGGATCTGTTGAATGGACTATGTGAGGGGCGGGGGGAGAGCAGGGGACCCTGCCCTGAGAGGCCGCCACCCCACAGACTTTGGAGAGGCATGGGGTCTACTCCTGACCACCGACTCCAAGGGCCTCCAATGGAGACTTGGCTTTGGGGAGGCCTTCCACAGAAAACCGAGTCTTTCAGCAGAACCGAACACGTTAGCAACATAAACTCTTCACCTTGTATGGTCACAGAGTTCTTAAGACTTTTGTTATCTCCTCACACGCCAGGCTGTGCATGCAGCGTATGGTGCACAGCCTTCCAGCAGCCCAGCCCAGGGCGCCACAGCCCCAGGGGAGGACTCAGAGGTAGAGAGCCCCCCCACCCACTGATGGGGTCCAGCCAAACTCAGGGAGGGGACAGGGTCTCGAGTCGTGTCCTGTGCTGCTGATAGTGATGCATTCCCCTAATTTGGGAGGAACGTTCATGAAGAAAAAATACATGATTGTAGGAAAAAATAGGAACCCTGTTTAAGAATAAACATGGCCCTGGCCCTGGCCCTGGCTCAGTTGGTTGGAGTGTTGTCATGTACACCAAAAGGTTGCAGGTCCAATTCCTGGTCAGGGCACGTACCCAGGTTGTGGGTTCAAGCCCCAGTCGGGGGGGGGGGGGGGTAAATGGAAGGCAACTGATCAATGTTCTCTCTCTCTCTCTCTCTCTCTCTCTCTCTCTCTTTCTCCTCTCCCCCTTCCTTCCTCTCTAAAGTAAACAACAACAACCAAATTCTATAAAAAAAGAAAAAGAATGAACATGGTATTTTCAGGCGTTACTCAGAATATTTCCCTCTGCACAGCACGGGGGAGGGGGGGGGGTGGGGGGGGTGAGAGAAGGAGCTGTTGGTTTTGCGATTCTGGGCGAGCTAGGCTTCTGAGATCCAAAATCGGTGACGGGTGACGCTGGACACACACTAACCTAGTATTCCAATTACATTGCGAAATAGCAGAAACAAAGTTAAATACGCCGCTCCTAGGGTACGAAAGTTCCCTGGGTTCAACAAAGCTCAGTTTACGGGAGGGACTGCTCCATAACAGTGCGGCCTCTGTCCGCAGGGCGGCAGCGAGGTGTGCACGCCAGGCTGCCTCACTGTGTCTAGTTTTGGAGTTACTACTGTTGTGTTCATAGGTAGGGTTAATGTTTTCTTTTCTTCTAATAAATGCACACTTTGGGGCATTCTGTGTTCACGTGGACATGAAAGAATAAAATGGCAACTCAAATATATTTTAAATCGAGCAGGTCTCAACACGGGTCCTAACTGATGAAAAATGAGCTCCTCAAAGTCTAGTCAGACAGAAAGAGTTCTCCCGCCGCCAGCCGGTGTGCTGTGGCGAGGGCAGGGCGGCGGCGGAGTCTCCCCGGGGTCGGTGCGAGGACCCGTCACACGACGAGGGTGACACGGGAGTCTTACTGGTTCAGACCCACACGGAGGAAAATCCCTTTTCACTGTGTTGAAATAATAAATAAGGAATCCTAACACCGGTGCTCAGTGAGGAACACTGACAATAATCCTACCACGGGCACCCACTCGGGCACCGTTTGCGCAGTAAGATTTACAAAACTGCTCCAACGTAATCTGAAGAGCTGGACCTAAGAAACAGCACAAAACCGTGTGGAAGACTTTGCCAGCAGCCCTGGAAAGGGCTCCTGCTGGGCTTGTGTTTCTGCTCCAGAGCAGGTGACCGGGCACTGAAGCTGGGGGCGGGGGGCAGGGAGGGGAGATGGGGGACAGGGAGGGGAGATGGGGGACAGGGAGGGGAGATGGGGGGACAGGGAAGGGAGATGGGGGGAGAAGGGGAGATAGGGGGCAGGGAGGGGAGATGGGGGCAGGGAGGGGAGATGGGGGCAGGGAGGGGAGATGGGGGGACAGGGAGGGGAGATGGGGGACAGGGAGGGGAGATGGGTGGTAGAGGGGAGGTGGGGATCAGGGAGGGGAGATGGGGGAACAGGGAAGGGGGATGAGGGGCAAGGAGGGGAGATGGGGGACAGGGAGGGGAGATGGGGGGGCATGAAACTAGAGCCGGGCAATGCAGCCAGGAAGAGTGAGTGCACAAAAGGGACTGGAACAATGAGATAAGGGGGAGAGAAGAAAGCCAGGCTGAGCAGCCAGAAAATCCCAAGGGTGGGGTGCCTGTGGTGGTCTCAGAAGGTCTCCCTGGGAGCAGTGGGGGTGGCGGACAAGTCCATCAGCGTGGTCTTGGGGAGTGCAGTGGTTTAGGGGGTGGGCATGAAGCTGAGTTGGCCACTGGGGAGGAAGCTGTTGGTAATTACGGAATGGTGGGGCCAACAATTCCCCCCAAGCCACCATCTGGCACCCCATGGGAATCAGGGAACCAAAGAAAGGGGGAGTGATGCTGATGGCTCAATACAAGTGGGTCTTCATTTAAGGTGTCAAAGGTCGCACCTTCTCTACATTTGAAACCACACAACCCTCACCACCTAAAGTGATTCTACCCACAAGAGGAGGAACAGAAGGGACTCTTAATAAGGCCTGACCCTGCCACACCAGAGCCCCGGGGGCATCCCAATGAGAATTCAAGGACGTCATGTCCCTTGACCACTGTGGGCTGCGGGCTTGATCCCAAGTGTTCAGGTGTGGGAAGAGCTCAGGAGATTTATCTTCTCCGGAGTCGGGCATGCTTCGTTAGGGCTCCATTGGTCTCACCCCCGCAGGACCCCCTGCTTCATTCAGGTTTTATTTCTCGAAGCAATTAAGCAATTTATTACATTTAATTAGTGACAGAAACATAAGTACGGTTTTTAGGAATGGCCCATACATAATTTGTGTGTGTGACACATTTGTAGTGTTTTTGATGGAGCATTTAAGGCCTGGTCTTAGAAGAATAAACATATGGTAAATTAAAACACACACAAAAATACTGAGTTTCCTCAGGACATCTGTGGTAGATGGAATATCCTCCCACCTCCATCCCCTTATCCCCAGAACCTGGGACTATGTTAGTGTCCATGGCAATGGAG
This sequence comes from Myotis myotis, assembly GCF_014108235.1. Taxonomy (NCBI): domain Eukaryota; kingdom Metazoa; phylum Chordata; class Mammalia; order Chiroptera; family Vespertilionidae; genus Myotis; species Myotis myotis. The sequence continues at coordinate 195,546,274 of NW_023416313.1, read as the reverse complement.
AGTTAAGGTTGCTATTCAACTGACCTTAATATAGGAAGATGATCCTAAATTATCTGGGTGGGCCCAAGGGTCCTTAAAAGTGGAAGAGGGAGGTAAAGAGTGAGGGGGAAAAGTGACGATGAAGAAAGGCAAAATGCTGGTGCTGAAGAAGGAGGAAGGGGCCGTGAGCCAAGAGATGCGGGAGAGCTCCAGGAACTGGAAAGGGCAAGGTAACGATGAGAGCAGATTCGAGTCTGAGAGCCCGATGACAGCCACATTGCTTATCTGGTCAAAACAGAATCTGCTCACGGGTCTGAGAAGAACAGAGGCAAAGGAAAGCTACTGAAATCCATCTATATAATAGAGGAATATGCAAAATAGCCAGGAATGCTGTAATGTCACGACCCAACAGCAGGGACCTGAGGCTGCATGGCGCCTGGCCGGGCCGGGGGACCTCAGGCCACGGCCCCCGTCCCGGTGCTGGGCTGGGGGACTTGAGGCTGTGTCCCCCACCTGGAGGGGTTTGATGGGGGTGGGGCCAGCCGGGTCTGGTTCTCTCCCAATGTGGGTGGGTGGGGCTGGCCGGGTCTGGGTCTCCTGTGTTTTTGAAGCGCGTGCGGGTGGTGGGTGGGGAATTGAGTCTAGGTCCCGCTGCGTGCCCCAGACTCTGACAGGAGGGAGATTTTCATATACATTTTACTAATTTTCTTTCATCTCTGACACTTCTCTTATAGAGAAAGGGCAAATAGCAATATAAAATATTTCCTCTAATTAATTCCCTTTTAATGTGCACGAATTTTGTGCACCAGGCCACTAGTAATAATATAAACAACGATTTTACCAATAAAGACAAGCTCAGGGATAGCAATGAGAAAGCAGGTGAAAGTGAGCCCGTGGAGGGCAGGAAAGTGGATTTGATGAGTCAGTGATCTAAAGAGTACCCCAGGCTAGTATGATTTAGGACTCAGTGGTTTCAAGGGAATTTCCAGGGTTGACTCCGAGGGTATGTAAGAGATGACAGGAAGGCAGGGAGCACTGCAGGGTGGCTCCCTGAGCTACTGGTCCAGGCTTGCTCCTTATTACACCTTTTCTGTTTTATTTACTTTTTTAAAAACTCCATCAGACACCGAGTATTATCCTTGGTGAGAAAAATGGCTTTTCTTTCAATTTGTTGCCTTCCAAAACTATACAGGGGTGGGCCAAAGCGGGTTTACAGTTGTAAAACAAATAATACAATAACTAATAAATAATAATACAAGAATAAACTCTGTGTTTCGCATTCTCACAACTGTAAACCTACATTTGCCCAACCCTATGTTAACAAAAACAAAACAAAGATCAAAATTAAAAAAAAAAACCACAAAATAAAAAACCTGTTGGCCACTAAGATGAAGGTCAGCACCTTAAACATTATTCTAAGTATTTCACAGAGAACTATGTGAATGGCGGTGGAGCGGTAGGCACTGGAGAGGGAGGCCTCCACGTCCAAGAACATGGACAGGCAGTCGGCTTTCCCTGGAAAAACCAACCAGCGTCATGAAACGTGACGGTGCGAGCACACAGCCAAGAGGAGGCAGGTGTGAGCGGGCAGGCGGCAGGCCCACCCACCTCCTCGCAAAAGCCCACTCCTCACGGCCCACCTGCTGCTCGGCGAGCCGCTTCTGTATCTCCTGGTCGTCACAGACGTCATAGACCACGGGCTTCGAGAGCTCAGACTCAATGCGAGCCAGCCAGGTGCGAAGGTTGCTCATGTTCTTGTCTAACTGCTGAATAAAAGCAAACGTCTCCTTCAGCTTCTTCACCCTAAACATGTGCAGGAAAGAGAAAAAGGAGGTGGAACACAAAGGTGCAACACGCAGGGGTGAGAAGGCTCCAGTGGGTGTTGGGGGTGAAATAAACTGATGAACGGAGGGGGTGGCGGGAGCGGGGAGAAGGGGTCAATGCGGGGGAAAGGGAGACATCTGCAATGCTTTAAACAGCAAAGATAAATGGGGGGAAAAACACACAACCTATACTGGTCATTGATTTTACAGCGAGAACAACTCTCACCAGATAGGAGCTTTCACAGAGTCTGTGACACTTTACAAAATTGCTGTTGCTGTTGATTTTCAAGTGGACTCAGAGTTAATCTCCCAAACAAAGATGAAGTCCTATCATTCCCAGAGTGGGGTTCTCGGGGCCCAGCCCATCTTTCTAGGTTACAAGGCCTCACCTGACCTCCCCCGCTCTGTCTTGGGCACCCCGAGACTGCAGCAGCCAGTGAATAAAAGCACCCTGATGGGTTGAAGAGCCACACGCCTGGTTCACTCGGTGGTGTCTGACCCATGATGCCTCTCCTGGGACTCCCCTCTTGAGCAGCACAGAACATGTACCAACCCCCCACGTCTAGTCTGAGGGGCGGGTGCTTACACTTTCGAGCACAGCTCTAATCCCATCCACCTCCCCAATCCGCCTGACTCAAGGGGGAATGACAGCTGCTGAGGGGAAAAGTCTCCACACAGATCCTGAAATAAAACGTTTCCACAGACCACCTTCACGGAAGTCCTAAAGTAGAGGGAGGGAGGGCTTTTTCTGGAGATCTGTGGGATTTTTAGTGAAATCCAGTGACTTGAAGTAATGGCTGCAATGGGAATTCCCCTCTTAGCAACACTGTGTTTCGAGGGGCTGTCAGAACCCCATCTCATGGCACCAGGAACAGGAACTGGGGCACCGGCCCTCACTCACAGCAAGCACCACCGTCACCGCTTCCTTGCCTGCCTGTGAGCAGCTTCCTCCCGCCCTCCTCGCCCTCCTCCCCACCTCTGTCCTGTAGCCAAAGTATACATACGTTAGCATACGTTAGAGATGGCGAGCCTGATCCTCGCTCAAACCCCGCACAGTCCTCGCCCTCCCTGACAACCAGGATAATCTCCCGACCGTTCAGGTCCTCCAGTGGTCAGCGGCCTCTGCCTCCAACCCCACTCTCGGCAAAGGGGCTCCTCCTCCCTTCTCCACTTCTGCCACTGCCCCTTGTCCTCGTGCTCCCTACACCGGGGCCCTCCCGCCTTGTGCTGTGCCTGCCGCATGCTGTGTGGGGCTCAGCACCTCCCAAACGCCTGGCGGGCAGGAGGTGTCACCAAGTCTTGGTTGAATGAATAAGTGTGTATAAGACTTCCACCACAAGCTATTTAAGTAGTCCACAGAGTGGTGTGTGCGCGCGCGTATTTATTTTTTGCATCCTACAACTGACCAACTCAACCCTTGGACTTCTTGCTCCAGCTCTTTTACCAGTTAGTTTTATGATTTAGGGAAAATTCTTTTATCTCAAGCCCCCTCATTTCTATAGGCCTCTGAGGCCCCTCAAGCTTCAGGGAGGTAACATCCAGGTGAAATTATGGCCAGAATTTTGGAGGTGACCAGACTCTGTTCTCTAAGTCCCATTATATCATCTATGAACTGTGCACCCCTGCAAGGTACCCGACTTTCCTGACTCCTGGTTTCCTGGTTATCTGCAAAGTCATCCACCTTGCAGGTGGTGGTGAGACAAATGAGATGCATGGAAAGCCTTTGGTATAGAGTAAGTGCTCACTAGGATACTAGCTCTTATTACTGCTAACTGGGATTACATGATGCTATGATGATGCCTCATTTATACAGCACTGGACCTCACAAAGTCCATTCATAAATATTTCATTTTCAACACTGCTATGAGGTAGGCAGGCTTAGAAGTAGGCTGTGGAGTCTGGTGGTAAAGAGCACAGACTATGGTCAGGGTCTGAGTTTGAATCCTGCCTCTGTTTAATCTCATCTATAAAACAGTGTCAACAGGATCAGTACCTCCCTTCACTTGGTGGCCAACTAATTTGAATGAGATATAAGTACATTAGTGGCATTTGACACAGTGCCTAAGAGAGACACATTCCCAGAAACTATGGTCATATGACTTTCAAGGGGATACGTTTTCCAAATTACATTTTACTGGAAACACTATGAGGAGTTCCCTTCAAAGCCTCAGATGATTTATTAAAAAGGAAGTAACGGAATCCAGGGCCAGGCCTGGATGCAGCTGTAACCTAGATCCCTCCTTTGTTCCTGTGGCTTCAGAAGTACACCCTCCTCACCCCAATGCCTTGTGACCCCGATGGACCAGGGACCAGAAAGAACATCTCATACAATCCCGAGCTGCCGGGACTCCCAGGCCCATAGGACAAGTTTTCCACAAGTTTGCAAGGGGTGACCTCCTGGCAAGGCTCTGTCTGGAGGAGCAGCCCAGCCCTGAGAGCTTCCCCACAGATAGGAGCTCAGGCCCAGCAGCCTTTGCACAGCTCTCCTGTCCCGCCTCCCAGAGCGGCAGCCCCACTGCTTCATCCCGCACCCGGCCCTGTTCCAGCCTCAGGACCCAGCTTCCTGTTCTAAAAACAGAGCCAGAATGCAAGTTTTTAAATGAAGGGAGCTAACAAGCAACAAAATGACCTGGTGCAAGAAATAGAGAGGTGCATTGACCTGTTAATCCCAGGATGAGGTGTGCAATGAGCAGAGGGGGGAGCATGCAGCAGGTGGAGGGATTCCACCTGCTTTCTTGGCTTCCCCAGGTCCGGTACTCCAGGCTGGTGGTATCCAACATGGAGGGCTCAAGACACACGAATGGGATGCAGGAATAAAACATTAGACTTCCTGTTATTGTCCCATTCTTTTTAAATTCTACACTGGGTATGCTTTATAATTTACAAACTTTATCACTCGAATGGGACGTATGTAGAACATGCTGTCATTTGCTGGTGCCTGGCCTGTTGTGCTGCGCACGCTAGCAACTTACTCAATCCTCACAAATGCTATGAGATCGGCACTACTAATATCCCCATTTGACAGATGAAACAACGGAGGCACTGAGATTAAATAACTTGGCCAGCGACATGGTCAGTAACAGGCAGAGGCGGGATTCACACCGGGCAGTCTGGCCCGGAGCTGCAGTTCTTAAGCACTTTCCTCGTGGCACCGCATATAAACCTGCGCGTGCTCATGTGCACATACTGGGGGTACGGGGTGCTTTTTGTTCCCGTTGGCGAACATGATGAGAAGTCTAGACTCCTGGCTCCAGGATGAACTGGGGAAGGGAGGGTAAAGCCTGTCCACCAAGGGCTGAATTTTGGGTACCCATGTAAGATTCTCCATGGTTTCCTTTCAGTAAACATTTAACCACTTGCTTTGTCTTAGGGCAGCGGTTCTCAACCTGGGGGTCGAATGACCCTTTCACAGGGGTTGCCTAAGACCATCGGAAAACACATATATAATTACATATTGTTCTTGTGATTAATCACTATGCTTTAATTATGTTCAATTTGTAACAATGAAAATACATCCTGCATATCAGATATTTACGTGACGATTTATAACAGTAGCAACATTACAGTGATGAAGTAGCAACGAAAATAATTTTATGGCTGGGGGTCACCACAACATGAGGAACTGCATTAAAGGGTCGCGGCATTAGGAAGGTTGAGAACCACCGTCTTAGGGTCTTGTGCAGATCCTGAGGCTGCAAAGATCACCGAAAACAGGTCTTCTTCCCAGAGAGCGCATGAGCTAATGTAGACATCCTAACACAGTATAGGAGATGCTCACTACCTCTCTTCTGACGGAGTAAACGATGTTCACTCCTGCCTTCAAACTCGTTCTCGCGTAAGCCAGGTGGCCATGCTGTATGTTAGAGATCAGTGCATCTCCGAGCGATCAGGCCACAAGACAACTTGCAGCCACGTGGGAGTCACAGGCGCTCCTAAACCTTGGCTCCGTTTTGGGCGAGTGGAGGGCGGCGGGCACAAGCACACAGACCACTCGCATCCTTAGGGCAGGAAGGGAAGGTGGGAGGGAAAGAGAAGAAGGTCACCAAGAAGCTACAAAACATTCATCCGGTCAGGACTGAACATGTTTCTGTGTCCAAAAGCACGGTGACAGAGATAAACGCTGCTCCTCAGATACTGTGTCACCACTTACTCCCGGGGCCGGCAGATGTGCTGTTGGGTTTGTATCATTCTCTTCTGCACAGACACGGAGATCTACTTATCACCTTTCCCAGGCCTGGGCGCACGGGTCCTTTGCCACCCCAGGCCCCCGACTTCCCCATCAGGCCCCATTATTATTGCTCTTGAAAAAGTTTAACTCTTGAGTTAATGCTGAGCAACAAGGAAAGCCATCCAGACACCAGGCGCTGGGCACAGGGAAGCGACCCTCAATACTGCATGTCATCCGCCACCGAGGCCACCGAGGCGGCTCGCACCTCTGTTCCTGCCATGGTTCACCCAGGTGCCTAGGCTAACGATGCTCACGTATACATTTCACCAAATTCTATTTCTCCAGAAAAAAGTAAGCATGGCTTCCTGAGCTGCATTCTAGTTCCCAGGATGAAAAAACAAAGTATTTAGGGGCAAAGGGGAAGTTCTTCACCTGTGTGGCCTGATGCAAGACCCGAATAAAAATTCTTATAGGAAACCAAACAAGATAAGAATTTTGCCTGAGTGGCTACACATAAGCAGTTCTGCAGGGACGGTGGGCAGAAATGCAGAAAGTAACCAAGGTGAACAGTTTTCCTTTCATCTTAACCAGCAATGGATCAGAATGGAATACTTAAGAGCCCTGCTCTCCCTCCAAAACAAACAAAATCAAGCCAGGTTAGCACCATGCTACGTATCAAGCCCAAGTCTTAGGATGTGACGATGGAGGATTCACCTATTAAATTCATGTACAAGGAATAATTTACATTTTGGTCCTATTCTCTTACATGCCAAAGGGTCTACAGTTAAATGATAAGGCCCCAGAGCAGTATAAGTTAAAACAATTCCACTGCCAATGTGGACAGCTTCCCTTAAAATATACTGAGGAAATAGACTTAAAATACACACAGGGAAACTGAGATGGTTGACAGATCTGAATGTGTCTAGAAATAAACAGATTCTCAGACCTGTGGGCAGCTGTCAGTTGCTTAAAACACTGTGCTGATTCTGAACAACTGCATCTTTTCAAACGACTAAACATCTTTATCGTAAGATAATCAATTGCTCCCGGATCCTGACGCCTGGTCAGGGGCAAGGACACGACCAGGCATTTGAGCTAATTGCCTCTCTGAAGCGTCTGGTCGCCGGAGGACTTCCATTTTGCACACCGTGCAGTCACATCCCTCCCTGCTTGTCAGAGGCTGGCTGCAGACACACACACATGCTGACACGGGAGAGAACCCATCCCCCGATGGCTGGCACACGCACGCCACAGCCATCTCCTCGGGAATCTCCATTGTCACCACAACGAGGCCGCGATGGAGCCAGACACAGAGACAGCAGCCTCCTGTCGGCCACAGGCAGAGCTGATGACTGAAATGGCACTTACTGTTGATGAGAAAAAAATCATTCCCGATGCTTAGCGAGGGCTCCAAGTTCCCGGCTGCACCTCCACCGCCCAGGCGCACGGCGGCCCCTCCCCCGGCCCGGCCCGCAGGCCTCTCCATTCACTGGTTCAGCATCTTCCACAGGCCGCCCGCCCCTCGCTGCCACAAAGCTATGCCCTCAGGAAAGGAGGAGACCTGCTTCTCGGCTCCTTGCAATGTTTAATCTCAGTTTTCTCCCTTCCCATAAAGGAATCTCTCCGGCCCTTTCCACACACACACACACACACACACACACACACACACACACACGCACAGTCTTTGTTCTGATGCCGCAGGATTGCCGTGCTGGGGAAGAGTCGCAGTGTTATCTTGGCGATGGGTTATTTATGAAGTGCTATAAACCGACAGAAGAAACATTTTAGATTGGCGCGCGGGCAAGGGGATTTCTGTCTCGTCAAATTCGATTTCTCTGTTTCATGTTTACAAGAATCGGTGAAATAGGAAGCCCCTGAGCATAACAGGAGCATCTTCCTCCCTCCCTCCTCTTAAGGAAGAAATTTCCCTGAGGACAGGGGTGCTTCTGCCCCCTTTAAAAATACATATATATATATTTGTATTGATTTTAGAGAGGAAGAGAGAGGGAAATATAGAAACATTCATGAGGAGAGAGAATCACTGATTGGCTGCCTCCTGCACACACCCCCACTGGGGATCAAACCTGCAACCCGGAATCAAACCGCGACCTCCTCGTTCATAGGTCGATGCTCAACCACTGAGCCACACCAGCCGGGCTGCCCCGTTTTTGTTGTTGTTCTGGACCTCCTGGCTTAGGAGGGGCAGAGGTCATGTAGTCCATTCCTCTGCGTTTTGCAGAACAAATGATTTCTTGTAGCACAAGTGGAGTTCAGGAGTTTGCAGAGGAAGGAATCTTGCCATTTCCCTTGCTAGCTCCTCTCAGGGTTTACCATAGCGAGAGTATCTAAAAGCTCCTCCCCCCCCAACAGCGGTTCTCTACGAGACCCCGAGGGGCTCTGCTTACAGGGGCACCTGGGTTTGTGTCCAACCCCTTTCAGGCTCAGTCCCAGCCTGATTTTGAGACTCAATGACATCAGTCATTTCTCCTGAACCCCGACTAGACTGGTGACATGAGGAGGGCAGATCTGAAAACAAACGTGTGCCCACATGCGTGGCTGCCTCTGGGACCTGCTCAGTATGACCCCGCACGGCTCAGTCACGGGGCCTGCCTGCTGTGGACACAGGCTACTGACTGGCCACTGACCCAGTGGACAGCGGCTGCTGCTTCCTGGGGAAGCTCCCCACCCGCAGGAGGCATTTCTGCAGGGCCTGGGACAGCAGCCACCGGCTCCAGAGGTGGGATGAGGGGGCGGGTGGGAAGGAAAAGGGACAGGCAGGAGGCTGGCCTCACATCTAGCTCTCCGGGTGCTGAAATCTCCAAGTCCACTCTCCCACCCCTGGGTCACGCACCCGGCTAGGGCCAGAGCAAGCCAAGGGCATGACTAGCAGCATTGTTTGGTCTTACAGAATAACCTTGAGAAAACACAGATAGAGGGAGAGCAACAAAAATCTGTATCAGCTTAAAAAGGCACACATCTCCCCACCCATTCTGCAAGAAATGGAAAAACAATCTTAACACACAGTTGCCATGGTAATCGCTGCTGGGTTTAAATGACAACATTTTAATTGCTACTCTCGCAAAACAGGTGGGCTGCTCACACTGGTTGGTCAAATGTGCTTTGCTAAAAAGTTTTTTTTTCAGACTTTTTGGTAGCGAGAGAGCTACGGAGTCTAAAGAGGAAGGAGCCATATGGTAGGGAATATGCGTAAGCCCTTCCATCCTCACAATGGCTTCAGGACGCCAAGTCTCTTACGGACACTACCATCAAGGAGAGATTAGGAAAGAGATAACAACACTTATAACATTTTTTTTTAAGGAAAGAAAAAGGTCCCATGCCCCTTTTCCCATAATGAACATTTAGGAAATTCAGATCTGCAAAAAGAAAATTAAAATCACCAATGATGCCAACGCCGACAGGTAACCAATGCACACACTCCGGGTTACGCCTGCGCTTGGCCGTCTCATCTGTTCTCGGCACCAAAGCTTTGACTAGACCATCCTCAGGCCGCTGGAAAGTCCTTACAAACAGCCCCCCACAGCCCCATGAGAGAAGAGGCTCCACCAAGAACCCGCCGAGAGCCTCACTAACGCACAGCACCCCTGCCTCCCAGGGCGAGCTAAGGCTTTGGTTAGTAACGGGCCAGGCAGTTCTGGGAAACGGAAGTAGATGGGTTTCTAAGGAAGGAGATGAGTTTCTAAGGCGTTCAACTTCTGGGAGTTTGAAATCCAGGGTAGACATAGGTGAGATACGCGTTGGGGTGAGTCTTTCTCTGGCATCGGCCCCACTGAAGGGACAATGGACAATGGCCGGGGCCCTGTTTTCAGAGCTTTGGTCGGTGGGTGGATCCAGCCAACTTTACATCCTTTTGTCCATCCTCCAGCACCGTGTGCCTGCCCTGCTCTTACTTCCAGGTAACCCGGCTTCCTCCACAGCGAGGACGGCACGTCCTGCTGGCTCTGAAAGACAGCTTCTGTGATGTCACCGTCTCTCCTGCATGGAGGTTTTGGGGGGTCGCTTCTCAAAGATGTCATCTGAGAAAACGCGGGGAAGGGGCGGCGCTAATAGCTACAGTTTACAAAAGTTTACTCTTCACGTAGCCGTCCCAGCAGCAGAGTGGTATGTAACTGACATTCACGTCATCAAGGCAGTTTCAGCTTCAGAAGAATCACACCGTTGCACCAAAATGTGTCTGGTGCCTCCAATGGCCTCCCCGTGGGACAGAGCAATAGCGTGTTTCACGAGAGTTCAGATGCCCCCGATGTTCCACGCTGCCCACGGGTCCATGAGGGTCTCCACGCTCCTGCAGCGGCTGTGATGGAGAGCCCACCGAGAGCGCTAATGCCCACCCCACGCCCCACGCCCCACGCGGTCTCAGCAAGGAACGCAGCATCGCATCGACGCCGTCTCCCTCTGCCCCTCGGATGACTTGGTTATTTCAGGAGACGTGTCCTCCAGGTTCTTTGCCTGAAGGCAGCGGTTCTCAACCTGTGGGTCGCGACCCCTTTGGGGTCGCCTAAATACACCCTGCATATCAGATATTTACATTCCGATTCATAACATTAGCAACACTGCAGTTATGAAGTAGCAACGAAAATAATTTTATGGTTGGGGGTCACCACAACATGAGGAACTGCATTAAAGGGTCGCGGCATTAGGAAGGTTGAGAACCACTAGCTTAAGGGTTTCATAGAAGCTGACGAACCCTTTACAAGCAGAGGAAGAAGAGCTGTTTGGATCTAAGCCCCCTCCCCCTCCTTTATCTATATGGGGGGGTAGGTTTACAGTTTTGAGCACATGAAACAGAGTTTATTCGTTATTTTATTTATCTATGACTGCAGTATCCCTACGAACAGCTGTAAACCTCCTTTTGCCCCGCCCTGTGCAGCTGCACTAACCTCGCCAGAGGCTCCAGCACCGCATGGAGGGACCCACGGTTGTCCTGGTGCTTTCTTAATCGGGATCTTGCACGTGGTTTATCAACAGGGAAACCGAGGCACACAGGCCGCAGACTTGCTGACAGAGGGGCAGGCCCAGGATTTCTGACTCGGTGCAGCACCGTGCCCCGCCCTCTGTGGCTGGCCCTGTGTTCCCCAGACCAGCACCACTGGCAGCACCTGGGCACTTGTTAGAACCGCACATTCTCCGCCGCACCTGGACCTACAGGGTCAGAAACTCTGAGGGTGGGGGTGCAGCACCCCACGTTTGCGGGAGCCCCCAGGGATGCTGATGCACATTTACGTTTGAGAGCCGCTGTTCTGCAATAAGTGGTAAATTCTACATTGAGCTCTCAGTTTTAGAAAAATTCTGAGAATCTACCTTTAAACCCTGAGGTCTCAAAGGAGCTATGTGCCCCCCCTCCCCCCCACCCTCCCCCTCTCTCCCGGTGCCGGGTGCAGTGGGACAGATGCCCTGGCTGCACCTGCCCTGTGCCCTGCGTGGCACTGACGGTGCCCTGGTCAGGGAATGTGCTCCCTGGGCTGCAGTGTCCCCTCTGTACAGTGGAGGCACTGACCTTGCAGGGCTGCTGCAAGAATGAGATGAAATAATACATATATGAGGAGCCTGGCACTTCAGAGTAAACACCACTGGTTTCTCCTCCTATTCACCCCATAGTCTGAAATGATCAGAAGTTTAATGTGCATTTGAGTAACCCTGTAATTCACCTCTATTGTTATGAGAATGAACCTGATACAACAGGTCTTTTTTTCCCTTCTTCAGTGAATTAAACCTGTCTTCCTGAGGTCTGAGACTTCTGAATACCATTTGTAACTTTGACATTAAAGGCTTGTATAGTTAAAGTCCTGAAGTCATGGGGCTGGGCACCTGTGTAGGGTCTCCCTCCAACTCTTACTATTTTTTTAAAAAAATATTTTTATTGATTTCAGAGAGGAAGGAAGAGGGAGAGAGAGATAGAAACATCAATGATGAGAGAGAATCATTGATCGGCTGTCTCCTGCTCACCGCCTACTGGGGATCGAGCCCATAACCTGGGCATGTGCCCTTGACTGGTATGGAACCCAGGACTCTTCAGTCCACAGGCCAATGCTCTATCCACTGAGCCAAACCGGCCAGGGCCAACTCTTACCATTTTTAACGAGCTATGTTGTCCCTGCCACAGGAGCGAATCCGCAGAGCACCGTGAGCAGGACTGAAAGGGTGAAGTGTCCAGAATTCTCTGCCAATGAGGCCATTAGTGCTTCCTGCAGGATGGCAGGTCTGGCTGGCCCTGTTCAAATCTAAATTCTGCAGCCTGTGCTGCTCCCCCCCCCACCCGCCCCCCATCCCCACCAATGATGATACGATCAGCGTCAGAGATCAGACAGGTTGCTGACTCTGCGTGGGTCTGAAGGCAGGTCTGAGCTTGCTGCCTCAATCCAGATTCACTTGGAGGGTAAACTCAACGAAGGGTTTCCCAGCCTCTCAGCCTGGCCTTTGCTCTAGGGAACATGAGTTCTTCCCTCCCTAGTTCCTTAGTTCTGAAGGGAAGGGATTTGGTTCATTTCAGTGTACCAAACTAGAAGGGTCTGGGGTAACAGGAAGGCAACACAACCGCCCCAGTTGGAAGCCTGGTTGCCTCAGGCACTGGCTGGGACTGTGGGCATGTTGAACTTCAGTGCCTCAGTGTTGTCATCTGTAAAATAGGGTAATGGCAGCTACCTTTCAGAGTTACAATGGAAACTAAGTGAAATCATGCACAAAAAGCACACTGTCAAGAACACAGCTGGCAGGCAATATATCTGCCCTTATTTCAGCTCCTTATTTTGCCAATTGCTCCTTCCGAAAAGACCACTGAAATTCTACCTGCTGTGTTTTTCTCTTGCTCACCAAGGAATTGGCTGAAGACAGGCACCCAGAGAGGAGAGAGGAAAAAGCAAACAGCCTATTAAACTCTGAAGTGATATAACCGAAGCATGAATGATGGAGAGCGGACGGTCACTCTAGTCTTCAGGAAGCACAGGCCATGACCAGGTATGATGCCACCCTACCCTCCACTAGTGCCAGGTGCCCAAGACGACTTAGGATATAAAGGCAATGTCAACGAAGACATACTGCACACAGTTTACCCAACAGAAAGGGTCTTATTCTTATGCACTGAAATGTCCATTCATTTCAGCAACTTTCTGAAGCTCTGCTCTAAGTGCTGGAAATGAGAGAGTCAGAGACACTGGTCTCACAGCAGAAAGGCCTCTCTCCCTGTTAGACAGCACCGAGGCAATCCTCTCTGCTCAGCAAACACGCTCCTTCGACTCAGTGTCCGTAGGGAAAAACACTCATTAAACGCCGGCTCCCCACGCTGGCCCTGTGCCAGACACAGACACAGCATGTCCGCACAGTGGTCTCGGATGTGAACAGTGCTGTTAGGCACACGACGCAGATTTGGAAACTGAGGCTTAGAAAGACTAGCGCACGACTCAAGTTTCCATGACGGGTAAGCGATAAAGTCAGCACGGGCTCAAAACCTGTGCTCGTCATCCCTACTTGGGTTACCGCCATGGATTTCCACAGTTTTTTTAAAACTGGCAATCGAGAGAAGTTGGATTCAGCCCAGCGTATGCTGCCAGCTAAGTCACCCCAATACTTGCCTTCGGCAGACCCTCCATTGCTAAGAGTCCATGAATGACTCAGACTTCATTTAGGACACCAAGTCTGAAGTTGAGATTTAAGGTCTTCTCGGACTTGGCCCCAGCCTAGCTTTGTAGCGTCACCTCCCACGCCCACACGTCTGTCGGACTCTGCCATCAGTAACACTGAGGAACCCCAAGCCCTCATTCGGGGCCATCTGGGAACACCACTCTTCTGTGAGGCTCTTCCTAATCCCTGCCCCTCTCGGGGAAGATGAGAGCTGAGCCCTCAACCCACTTGGCTTTACAGCTGCTCAGATGTCGCTCCCATCAATGTAACTGACTCATCTTCCTTCCTGTCTGTAGTTCTCGAGGCACTCAGCCTGGTGCCTTTGCTGCAGGTTTATAGTGAACGCCGAGGCGAAGGAAATGCCAAATTATCAAGAGGATCTTGTTTTCATCACACCCCAATACTCCATCACCTTGCAGGTTCTCCGGTATATTACACATACGTGTGTTCAAAACACAAAAAGACTGGCTACACACAAAGTCGCATGCGTGGGCCCAAAGCCCAGGGACTGGTTTTGTACGTCAGGTTGCAATTAACAAAACAAAACAAAATAAAAACACTTTAATTGGGGCCTGTCTTTGGAAAGAGAATTTGAAAACAAAAAACATTTAAAAGCTTTGAGTGGCTTTATCACCATCATCATCCCTTTTTGAGAAGATAAAATGAACAGTCTTGTTTCCGATAAGGTTGCTCTGGAGAATAGAGCTTTGATCTGTAGCCAGGCTGTGCCTCCCTCGTCCCCACCTTAGCACCAGATGCCCACGGCACTTGGCACACCCAGCACTCCACCTTGAGTGTGCCAAGCGCCTGCCATGGGGAGAGCAGCACCTAGAAATCAGGCCTGCGCCCTGACCCACTTGCATTTACCACCCACAGGCAGGAACCAGCAGGCGTGATTTCATCTAGGGACTCGCAGGCCCTAAAGCAGAGTTACAATTTCTAAACAATTCCTCTCTTTTCAAAGGATCTCTTTTCAAAGTAAGTTTTTCTAACTCTCATTTAAACCTAACCCAATTCATGTGAAATTTCAAGGTAAAGAAAAAAAAAACTATTGAAGTAGGATTTACCAGAATATCTTCCTATATCGTTTAAATGGATTCCATTCATTCTTACCCACCGCTGCCTCTGTCTGTGCAGTTGTAAGCCCACTGGATTACAAGGCGGGCTCAGTGCCTCGCCGGCGGAGCAGCCGCTGCACTGGCGAGCAGGGATCATCCTGAGGCCATTTCTTACCTGGATCCAATGACGTCGAAAAGATGCTGCCAGCGGTCGTTGATTTTACTGAGCTTGTCATCGATCTCGGCCGCTCTGGTCTGGTTGCTGGCCTTGATCAACTGGTCACCCATTTGCTTTAATTGCAACTTGTTCTCGCTAAACAGGTTTATTTCTTCCATGCAGTCCTGGCAAAGGCACCAAAGCAAAGCTTCAATGACTGCCCAAAATTCATTCCTTTGCCAGGCAATAAATACACTGTTGCCTCTTGGAAAAAATGTTTTTAATTAAAAAACTTCTCAGACCTGTTAATACAACTCTTCAGTGAGCAGCTAAGAAGCCAAGCAGTGCCCACTCCGCACACGTGGGATACACAAGGCCGTGGTTACTTACAGCCCCGGCTTCCCCTCACCGAGTTCTTCTAATCTCGCCTACTCGGGAGAGAGGACGCCTGCGTCTAAGTAAATTAGCCTATAGAGTCAGCGTTTTCCTGAGCGGCAAGAATGCTTCTACCTTTCTCTGTGGCTATTAGTAACCTTCAAAATGATGAGCTCCATGACTGTTGGCCTCTCCCCTTTGGCAAGGGGGGCTCTGTAATAATAACAACTAGAAAAGCCATAACTCACTCAGAGTGTAAACAGATGCGTAAGGAGATGGGGGTGAGGGTGAGGCGGGGAGGGAGGCGCTTCCCTGGCCGGACTTCCAGAGAGAGAGGAACTCCCCTCAATTCACAGCACCCTGCTCTCTAGAGGGGCCCCACACTTCCCATCTCTCTGGAATTCCCCACTTACCAGCTCTTCTCTGGGAGGGAACAGAAAGAGTGAGAAAGTCCCTTCAAATTTCTAAAAAGCTACTGGAAGCACACCAATCACACACCACTGCGAGCCGGTGAGAGGGGGAGGGAGGACCGCGGGAGGGGTCCCTGCAGTCAGTGGGCGCTGCTTACCTTCTGTAGCTTGTCGATCATTTCTTCGATACTAACATCTGCTGTCTGCAGGACCTTGTTTTCCATCTGCACCAGCCAGGCACACAGCTCTTTATTTTTCTCATTGAACACAATCCATGAATTGAGTCTGTCTTCAATCTCCTGTTTGCGTATAGCCACCTGGAAACGAAAACGCACTTGGCAGCTGAGTACAGGCAGGGAGGCAAGTGTTTCCCTTCCCATCCCCCCATCAAAAGGACTACGAATTTTATTCATTTCAATCAGTAGCCCTATCGACTTAAATTCCTACGTTTCCGCCTCTTAAGATCCTCGGGTTTAACAACAGAATTTGCTCTCCCCTTTGATAAATGTCATAAAAAGCAACAGAGATGGTACCTGACCAAAAGGGTTCAGTTTTATCCAATATTATCAGGTTATATTAAAAAACTAGAAACAGGAAAGGTTAAGTGAATAACTTAAGCATCACCTAAGTTTTTCTGTTCCTGTTCTTTCTAATATACATTCGCTGAATGCTTGCTGCATGCTAACTTTTAACGTTAGGGCCCAAATCCTTTCCTTTTAAAAAGTGATCGTCTTTTTACCTTCTTAAGGACAATGTCCTGCCTATTTACTTAAAAAAGCATAATATAGATCCAGTTATGAACCTAACATTTGTAATGCAAATGTGCCATGAAAATTCAAGTCATTTAAACATCCTAGTTTTGTATTTCAAAACAAAAACAAAGCAAAATTAGATTAAAAGCAACAACAACGCACATCACTCATGGACTTCACCTTCCCACCATGCCCTACCACTGTGGATAGAAACCATGGGAATGGGATGGAATACTGGCCCACAGCACGCAGGCGGCCCCCCCAATGCCCAGCACTTCCGGAGGCACAGGCAACCCTGAGCTGGTCTCAGCGAAGGGTCTTCCTCCTCCCAGGGTTCAAATATATTACTTCAATAAATATAAATTCAAAGAATGAAATCGGCTTTTTTCTATGTAAAAAAAATCCTCTCAAGTATTAAAAATCTTTTAAGCTTAGAGTTAAAAGGGGTAGTAGCTAAAGAGTTCTTTTGGGAAAGTTTGAACACCCCACTTTGCAGATGGGGAAACGAAGGCTGAATTCCCAGAGTTTCTTGCTATGCACAGAACACCTCTGCTGTTTTCGGAGTGGAGGCCAAAATGTCTAGTATTTGCACCACCCCCCCCCTCCCCACACACACAACCAAATGTGTTCAAAAGGCCCAGAGAACTATACCCCCCAAAACCAGGTTTTGTGTTTCTGCTCCTCAGGGCATCTATTTATCTTAGTTTGAAAAAACCCTGGCATTTTGCACAGCATCACTTTGGTAGGCTTCATAATGAGGAACATCTGGACCCCTGTCTTTGCTGCTTAACTTTCAGGATACTTTTCATATTTTCTAAATATTTTCTTTTATATAAAATTTGAATGAAAATTCTAAAAGGGCATTTAAAAGTAGGGTACATTGTGACTATTAAATACTAAAATCAAGAAAGAAAAATGCTTTTACTTTATGAAAATGCATCCAAAAGTGTCTGAATTTCAACTCTTAAAAATACATCTCATCATTCACAAGATGAGATTTGGGAGTTTACTTTTCTTAGAATTACATGTTTGTAAAACAAAGATCTGTTGGAACCCTTTAATCCCGTCTTGATCCTATCACAAACACTGCCGAATACCCCACCACAATCTCACTCTTAATCAGAAGTGACCCCTCGTGAGCCACTGAGGTGCTAAGGGTAGCAGCAGATCATTTCTTTCAGAGTTTTAAAAACTTGACAGAAACATCGTGAATGCGGAGCTCTGGGATGCAAGGCAGTCCCTGTGGGACCCTAAGTGCGACTCAGCCCAGAAGAGGTGCTGCCGCCTCTGCTCTAAGTCCGGCCTCCGGAAGGATCCCTTCTGGGCCCTAATTCTAACCCACAGGTTAGTCTTGTCATCTGCTGGAGACAGAGAGCGCACGCACACGGCGGGCATAACTGCAACCCCTCACACACTTCACCTGGCTTTCTACGAGGCGCGCTAACAATGTGCCAAGTCCCAGCACGGAGCGCTGGAGAAACAAAGGGGCAGGTCTGCCACACCGGGTCGCTGCCTGCGAAGGCAAGGGAGCAGCGGCCTGGGCTCCAGCGGAAAGGGCCTCCGGTCAATGAAATGACGCTCCTTTCTACTTTGTCTGGCCCCCGGAGACGGTTCCATAAACTCCACCACAGCCGTGCCCTGCCTGAACCGACTTACTCTTAGGCAGAGGTCCTCCCATTGTCTGTGCAGAAGCTCTATCTGCTCCTTCAGCACCATCACGTCCTCCACAAGAATGTGCTGCGTGAAGTCGCTCTTCATAGTTTGAAGTTCTTCCAAGTTCTGAGTCCAGCTAGCCAAAGACTTCTCTAGCTCCTGCATTAAACACAAGAACAGGGAGAGAGAAACAACAAACCTTCAACTCAAACTGCTGTTGTTTCCAAACCTGTAGGCTAATCCTTTGATTGGACTCTGGGGGAGGGGACACCCGGAAGGGGGCGGGACCTCCCGAATGAGAAACAGCCCAGGGCCAGCTTCTGCAGGGGAGGCTGGCCAGCTCTTCACCACCCTTTTCTCAAAAGAAAACTCTTCTACCTCTATTTTCATTTTCTCAGGTAGTTCAGATTTTTATATAATGAATTCTACTTTAAAGTCATGTCGGTTTTTACCTTTATTTAGAGGAAAGCAACAATCTCTCTCTCTCTCTCTCTCTCTCTCTCTCTCTCTCTCTCTCTCTCTCTCTCTCTCACACACACACACACACACACACACACACACACACTTCTAATTCTGAAACTATGCCACAGAAATGTAGAAAGTTGATTTCCTATTCTTAAAAAACACCTAAGAAATGCACTGGTGCCACCTTGGCAATCATATAACAACAGCTTCTGTTCAAAGGGAATTATTTTGGTTAACTTTCAAAAAGAAAGTTAAAATACAATGAAAGAAAAAAAATAAATGGTTACTAAATAACTGGCAGAGATTGGTTAGCATAAAATTTCCTGTGGCCCTGGAAACTTTTTTTCCCCCTCAAATAAATTGGTCAAATTTAAACCTTTTGAATTCTAGGACATAATCAACACAATTACTTTCACAACAGGGGAGATAAAAGGAAACAGCTAGAACATTTACACGTCTTTTTTAAAAAGAATACATTTTTATTGATTTCAGAGAGGGAGATAGAAACATCAATGATGAGAGACTCAATGATAGGCTGCCTCCTGCACACCCCACACTGGGGATCTAGCCCGCAAGCCCGCAACCCGGGCACAAGCCTTTGACTGGAATCGAACCTGGGATCCTTCAGTCTGCAGGCTGACACTCTATCCATTGAGCCAAAGCAGCTAGGGCACGTGTCTTTAAAAAATAAAAAAATAAAATTGCATGGTCTGTTACTGTTGTGTGAGCACTTCCAAGTAACTCTGTAAGAGCTATAGCACAATGAAAAGATCACTAGTTCAAGAGCCATTTTTATTGTGCTTACAATTCCTCATACTTTGGCACACTGTGAGGGTCTCCATTCACACCTGCCCATAGGAAAGTGAAAGAGCGAGGATTCACATCAGAAACATGGCTGAGTGAGGCAACAATAACAATGTGTGAGTTCTGACTGATCTCATTTCTACACTGGTATGATCTCACAAGCTACTGCCAATAATTTACGTTTAATAAAATGGTCTGGAGAATTCTTTTTTAAAGGTTGCGTGGGGACTAGGAAATACCATCTTTACCAGAAATCATTATTTTAAATTTTTGTTACCTAGTTTTAGCCTCACAATTCTAGTAAAGTGGGTGAGAGCAGATACAGCAGCAGAACAGTTTCCATGAGCTACATAATATAAAGGGGGCAACTCGTAAGTGGAGGCACATCACCCACTGACTTAACTATAGGAACCCCAAAGACCACTGAGCTCATGCGGTGTCTCCCTGCTCAGAGGTGCCGACTCAGATGCCTGTGTATTAGGGAGGCCTGTATAAGTTACCCACAGCCAACTTGAAATCAATTTGGTTTGCATACTTGGTTGGTTTCCTCCTACAACTGAAAGGGTAATTAACAGGTATAAAACTTTTGAATATGGGCATCTTTATGATTCCTAACAAGAAGCCTTCTCTGATTCATTGGACGAGGTTGGGATTCCTGTTTTATGCTCTCATGGTCCCTGGTACTTTTTCCTGTAACACTACCCATGCTTACAGTTATTCTCACACACTCCTATGCATATAGTGCAGGGGTGGGCAAACTTTTTGACTCGAGGGCCACAATGGGTTCTTAAACTGGACCGGAGGGCTGGAACAAAAGCATGGATGGAGTGTTTGTGTGAACTAATATAAATTCAAAGTAAACATCATTACATAAAAGGGTACGGTCTTTTTTTTTGTTTGTTTTATTCATTTCAAATGGGCCATAGTTTGCCCACGGCTGATATAGTGGAACTCTTTGGTTAACATGTGCCTCTCCAGTCGTCTAGATTGTCAACCCAGTACTGGCCAGGGCCATAACAACCTTGCTCACAAATACATTGCCTAGCACCTACCACAATGCCTGGTATTTAATAAATTCTCAGATATCAAAATGTATGATCGAAAGGGAAACAATTTGACATAGTCTTAAGAGCTCTCAAATGTTCATAAATATTAGGTATAAAAAGCAAGGAATCAATATATAGAGCGAGACCTACTGTGGAAGTTTACTACAGCTGATGCTCAGTATTTGTACAAACGTTTAAAAAATCATGCTTCTGTCTTTAAATTAAAATACTCTGGATTTGCGACCAAACTAATTGTGAAAGAGGACACATCAGATAGGTTTCCCTTTCTTTAATATAACCAGCTAAACTGTCTATATTGCAAGAATAATTCCAATTGTTCATATAATACAGGATTGTCAAACAAAGTAATTATATCAAGTAATGCATCACACAGGCCTTGACTGGACTCTAGTTTAGCACAGCAGTTAAAACCTTTGCCTGTGGATGCAACTACCAGTGCATTGGCAAGTCTTCTCTACATTATCATTTGGGTAAAAAACGGACCAAGAAATGAATGTATGTATGTGTATGTATGTACGTATGTACATACGTATGTAATATATATGCCTGAATATCTTTGGAAGAACATACAAAAAATTGGTAACACGGATTGCTTCTGTGAAAAGAAACTGATGGGAGAAAAAATTTTCATGTAGAGTAGTCCCCTCTCATCCAGGGGGGACGTGCTGGACCCCCAGTGGACGCCTGAAATGGTGGACGGTACCTAATCCGGGATAACTGTTTTTTTCCTATACATACATACCTATGATAAAGTTTAATTTATAAATTAGACATAGTAAGAGATTAACAATAACAAGTAATAATAAAATAGGACAATTATAATAGTATACTGTAATAAAAGTTTTGGGAATGTGGTCTGGGCTCTCTCTTTCTCAAATATCTGGAATTTTCCATTTAATATGTTGAGCTGCAGTTGACTGCAGGTTACTGAAACCGTGAAAAGCAAAACCATGGATAAGGGAGGTAGTATTGTGTACCGTTTGTGCCTTCTAAATTTTGGACCGTATCATATTACTTATTAAACAATTACCTTAAAAATAAAATTGTCCCAAGGACTCAATTGTTTGAGAAGTTTCATGAACACAAATGCCCACTATAGCAATTTTGACAGTAGTGAAAAGCTAGTATATGAAGTATATAAATCACACACACACACACACACACACACACACACACAGAATTATTCCATACAGAAACTTGGTTGTCACTGGAATATAGTTTTCCTAGGAGGAAAGTACAGCCCAGACTGGTCCAGGGGCTGGTGTGTCTCCCCAGGTGATTCAGGATGGTAAACACTGCCCTAGCCAGGCTTCAGGTTACGTAGGATCCTTTGGAATATGGGCATGGTTGACTGAAATTCATGCTCTTGGACTCGCTCCTGCATTGTTTCCCCTGCGAGAGAGGATGTGGAGGCTATGGGAGCTGAAAGGATCCTGGTGGAAACTGAGAAGTGCGATACTTGGGGAAGTCATGTCCTCTTATGAGTTTGTAGTTTGCATTCTGCACTGGTTTCTAGGCTTTATGGGAGGAAATTCTGTGTATCGACCTGAGAGTGACTCCACACCCTCTCATTAGACCTGAAGTGTAGATCTAAACCTAAAGATGTAGAGACGATAAAAACTTTGAAAATTAGGAAGAGGTAGGAACCTTCTGAACCTAACAAAGACACCACCTGCAAATATCAGAGTTAAGGGTGAAATGTCAGAATAATTCTTTTTAAAAAAATCAGGATTAACATGAAGGAGCCAGCCATTAATACTTCCATTCAGCATAGTTCTGGAAGCAGTGACCAGTGTAGGTAGGACAGAAAAAATTATAATTAAAAGGAAGAAACAAAAAGGGGTCGTTTTCCACAAATAGTGATTGTTGACATAGTCATCCAAAAGAATATGTAGACAAATTATTAGAATTAGCAAAAGAGTTTAGCAAGATGGCTGAATATAATACAGTGGGGCCTTGACTTACCAGTGTCCCGACTAACGAGTTTTTCAAGATATGAGCCGTCTCTTGGCCGATTTTTTGCTTTGAATTGCGAGCTAAAATTCGGGTTACGAGCCAACTTTAGATACCCCACCGCTAGTTGGCGCAGCGAACATCACAGTGAACGCCACAACATCAGCCCAGCATCACGTGTCTCACTCGTTCACAACTGATTTGACATACGAGTAATTTGAGTTACGAGCTCCATCACGGAACGAATTAAACTCGTAAGTCAAGTATCAATATATAAAGTTAGTCACATTTCTAGGCACCAGTGATAAATAGAAAATATAACCAAAAAAAGGCAGAATGTTTAATAGCTTCAAAAACAACACATCAAGAAATAAATCTAACAAAAGATGCACAATACTATGTGAAGAAAATTATAAAACATCATTGAATGACTAACAGGAGAAACATGCCACATTCAAGAAACAGGAGTACTCAGTGTCAAAAAGATGTTAATTTTTCCCAAATTAACCTACACATTCAATACTACACAAAATGCTTCTAAAAGTTGTGGAAAATCAAAGACCCAAGGATATCCATACTAAGGTGGGAGAACAAGGTCTGGGCACATATCATGCCTGAAATAAAGATCTGATTTGAAAGCTAAGATAAGCAGACCAGTGGGACAGAGAACCAAGAAAGAAGTTCTGTGTATGTGGAAACATGATATTTGACACTGGACTATTCAATAAATAGGCATCAGGACAACTGACTATCCACGTGAATAAAAAAATTGAGCCTTTAACTCAAAAGTTACTCAAAAGTTAATTCTTCAGCCCTGGCCAGGCGGTTCAGTCCGTTGGAGCATCGTCCCATACACCAAAAGGTTGCAGGTTCAATCCCAGGCCGAGACTCCTATGGGAGGCAACTGATCAATGTTTCTCTCTCACATTATGTTTATTTTTCTCTCTCTAAAATCAATGAAAACATATCTTTGTGTGAGGATTAAAAAAAGAATCAAATCTTCAATGAATAAAGGTGTAAGTTAAAGAGCAAAACATGAAACTTTCTGAAGAAAATGTAAGAGTTTATCTTTATGACTTTAGTATGAAGATGTCTCAAAGGAAACAGAAAATGAAGATATTGATAAATTCATCTATATTAAAATGACAAAAAATATCCTCCCCTCTTCGCCCCCAGCCAGTGACACCAAGAAAAAGTAGAAAAAGAAGTTCTTGGATGGGAGAAGACATTTGCAATGTCTATATTCAACAGAGGAGAATTATCTAAAATAAATAAGCAGCTACTTCAAATCAATAAGAAAACAGCCCAACAGAAAAATGAGTCGAGGATATAAACAGGCAATTCATAGAAGGCAAATCTGAAAAGGTGATAAACATGAAAGAAATATTGAACTTACTAGAAATTAAACTACAAAGAGATACCATCTCACCCCTATCAGACTATCAAAAGTTTTAAAAAACTGACAATACCAAGTGATTGGAGAAAGAATAAATTGTTTCCTATTGATATAACGCATCAACATAGCAGTGAGAATGAATGAGTTGTGGGTATCAACACTGATGACTCAAAATCATAATAAGGGGAAAAGGTTGCATTATATGTGTTATATAGTATGGTACTGTTCATGTAAAGTTTAAAAACAAAAGTAACACTTCTATATTTCATTGAGAACTACGGACACATGGTAAAATGATAAAAAAAAGTGCGTAAGCACGGTAAAAGAACAAATTCAGGGTTGTAAACACTTCCGGGGAGGGAACATACTTTGAAAATCATCCAGGACACTATAACTGTATTTGTGATGTTTTACTTTCCAGCTGAGTGATGGTTTTGTGGCAGTGTGTCATATCATTTGTTAGGTTAAAAATATTTTGCATGTCAGATATATTAAAATGAAGGGGGAAAAACGGATTTCTAGCACAGCTGACATATGAGACTACTTAGTTCTTCCTAATTATTTCAATTTGACTGAAGTCACTGAAGAAAACAAACAAAAAACAAGACAAAATACATTCCAAAAGGCTTTTGATGTCTTTTAAACATCAAACCTGCGAAGAGGGAAGAGACCCGGCAATTCCTGACCTGGAAATTTTACGGATGCAAATTCCTGTCTGCAAAGGCCTAAAACAGTGATGGTGAACCTATGACACGCGTGTCAGAGGTGACACGCGAACTCATTTTTCTTTGTTAAGTGGCATTTAAGTATATAAAATAAATATCAAAAACATAAGTCTTTGTTTTACTATGGTTGCAAATATCAAAAAATTTCTATATGTAACACGGCACCAGAGTTAAGTTAGGGTTTTTCAAAATGCTGACACACCAAGCTCAAAAGGTTCGCCATCACTGGCCTAAAATATGCAGAAATTTTTGCTAGTGTGATTTAATTAGGCAGAATACAGTTTGGAAGGTTTTATAAAAATGTTATAACTGAGCAAAAAAACTCAACCCACTGGCTTTTAAAAGAACCTGAATTCTTTAGTCATACTTGACTCTCATTTCAATGACACGGTCATTTGGTAAGGGGACAGCTTTCAATGTCGTCTCCGAGGCCACATCTTCCACCTCCGCGAGCCAGACAGAAAGAGGGTCTGAGTGAAACCACGAGGGTCCCAAAGGCTCTCATTGTCACAATGGGTCTCCAAAACCATGGGTTCTAATTCCTTCAGAGACCAGGATGCTTTGTTAGATAAAAGATAGGAAAAATGCTTTCCAGCTGAACATGAAAACTTGGTTCCAACACAGAAACGGAAAGGCAAACAAACTCGGCACCCCCCGGGGAAACAGCTGAGCGTGACCCCCCCGCCCCCTTGGCTTCCCGTACCTTAATCCGCTCTTTCTCTTTCTGCAGGTCCTCGTGAGGTTCTGGGAGAGGATCTTTACTTTGTGCCTTTAAAACGTGCAGCCTGCTTTTCAGCTCCTTGATTTTCTTTTCACACTGGTCCCAGGTCTATTTGAAAACAGCGTTGAGATTGGTAAGTACTTTGCTCCTTAAGAGTAAATGACAGAACCGGAACAGCTCATGTAATCCACGGAAGTGCGCTGCCTAATGTGTTTTTGTAGGTCACACAGAAACCCCCTTCCTTCCTTGAACAAACCATGGTCTAATAGAGGCAAAGGAACACCACTCTGGTTCAACACCTTTTTGCAGCTTCATGTGTGGCTCATTTCAACCATTGGGTTGGTTGGTTTTTGCTTCAAAATACAGCTGACCCTTGAATGACTCGGGGGGTGAGGGATGGTTAGGGGATCCCACCAAGAGGAATTGAAAATCCCCATGTGACTTAAGTTGACACTTGGTATCCACAGATTCCCAACTGAAGATGGAAAATAGTTTCCAATCCGCAGTTGGCTGAATCCACAGATGCAAAACCCAAGGACTCTGAGGCCTTTACATTTATTGAAAAAAAGGAGTGGACTGGTGCAGTGCAAACCCGTGTTGTCAACCGTATTTCTTCCTCCCTCCCCATGACCCTGGTCTATGTGATATTATTTCTATTTTGATACTGGAACAGTTCACATTTAAAAGGCTGCTCGAAGAACCCATCTTTAGCATTTACAGACTCAGGCATGCGCTGCCATAGCATCGTAAAACCAAAAGCACCATATCGACCACTTTTCTTGTCTTCTTTTCTAACGTCACTCCTCTGCTCTCTCTCTTCCCTTTCTCGTGGTTTGGGTTGGGCGGCCCTTACAGCCAAGCTTCACTCGCTCTCCATCTCTCACCCGTGCGCTGACAGCCACCTCCTGCTTAAAGCACTTCACCGTTTCTAAAGCATTTTCAACTTCACTGTCTTATTGTCATTGTAATAACCTTAGGAGACAGCACAAGTATTAGTATTATCACATTTAAAATGTGAAAACTGCCCTACCCAGTCTGGCTCAGTGGATAGAGCTTTGGCCTGAGGACCGAAGGGTCCCAGGTTTGATTCTGGTCAAGGGCATGTACTAGGTTGCAGGCTGGATCCCCGACCCTGGTAGGGGCATGTACAGGAGGCAACCAATTGATGTGTCTCTCTCACATCAATGTTTCTCTCTCTCTGTCTCTTCCCCTCCCTCCACTCTTTCTAAAAATCAATGGAAAAATATCCTTAGATGAGGATTACCAGGAAAAGGTAAATAATAAAATGTGAAAAATGAGGCTCAGAGAAACCTGACTGGCCAAGGAGATGAAGGTAGAGGCAGCTTAGTCGAGAGGTGCCCTAAGGCTGCAGGTGCCCCCATGCCCAGTGCCATTCTTTTGCACCATCTCTATTTCCTTTAACCTTACATTACTGAGCAACTAGTTGCCTGCATTTTCAAGTTCAGGGTGCTTACAATTGGTTCATTAGGGTAAGTTTCTACTGCTGAGGTGACTAACAGCAGACAAACATAAACTCAAACACTATTTTAATCCTCAGTACAACTGCTATAAACATACTTGGGTTGGCCCCATTCTATGGTGACAACTCATGTAAGGGGAGGCCACTGGTCCAGCAACATCAAGTCCCTGGAACACAACCAAGAAAGCAAAGCGAGAAACAAAACTCTTCTCCCCCACCAACCCGGTAACTGCAATTACCATCATGCTTTACAAACATGGCCGGAGCTCAACCAGTGTTTCTAGTTCATGAATTTTGCAGTCCGTATACCGAAGAAGGTTCAGACACTTTGTTCACAGGAGAGATGCTCAGGCCCTAACTCGGGACATATTTATTCTTCATTCAGAAAACCACCTCTGATAAGCTTGGTTATCTGGTTTCTCTCTCTCTCTCTCTCTCTCTCTCTCTCTCTCTCTCTCTCTCTCTCTCTCACACACACACACACACACACACACACACACACAATAGTGCAGCGGTTCTCAACCTGTGGGTCACGACCCCTTTGGCAGTCGAATGACCCTTTCACAGGGGTCGCCTAAGACCATCCTGCATATCAGATATTTACATTACGATTCATAACAGTAGCAACATTACAGTTATGAAGTAGCAACGAAAATAATTTTATGATTGGGTCACAACATGAGGAACTATATTTAAAGGGCCAGAAGGTTGAGAACCACTGCAATAGTGTAAAGAGGAGAGTGGGCTTATCAGGAGTAAGTATGCTCAGAGAAACAAAAAGTAAAAAATAGATAGCTTCATATTCTATGTAGCGAGAGGAAAACCATAAAAGCCACACGAGACCTCAAAGAGCACAGTAGTGTAGGGCCTAGGTTCAAAGCAGCTCAGAGTCCTTGAGAAAAACTTGGTATTTTAGCATAACAAAGTGATTTTCCTAATACTGACCAAGGAACCTTTCAGTTCTTAAAGATATGATCATAAATTATCTGTGAAGTTCATTTATATAAAAAATGCATTTCTGATGATAACAGAAAGATGAAGTATCACTGTGTTTATTTTCATATACTCTCGCCAAGGGCAGACCAAACGTGGAACATTCATTTCATATATGGAACTTCCACGGAATATTAATAAGTTCTCTGTTTTGCCTTGGCTGGGTCGCACAGTTGGTTAGAGTGTCATCCCGTTCACCAAAAGGCTGTGGGTTTGATTCCTGGGCAGGGCATATACCCAGGTTGTGTGTATGGGAGGCAACTGATTGATGTTTCTCTCTCACATGGATGTTTCTTTCTCTCTCTTCGGCTCTAAAATTAATAAACATATCTTTGGGTGAGGATTAAAAAAAGTTCTCTGTTTCATAAAAGTAAATATAAAATAGAACCTCAAGTATTTACATATTTAATACTGAGTTTTTAAAATGCTCTTATTATTCTTCTACATTCAGTAACTGGCAAGATTCATGGAATAGTGGGACCTTTGGAAAACTCACAATATCATCCCATAAGCATTCAAATTGTCACACAGCAAACAAACATTCTATGTACTGCATTTGAGTGTCATGAGTGGGAAAGTAAGTGGCGAGTTTACCTCTACGATGCTCTGGAAGTGTTTAATCATCTCTCCTACTTGGGTCTTTGTGTCCTTCCAGTTGTCCTGAAGCTGACTGATTCTCTTGTTAACAGACTCTTTACTTTCCGGGTTAGTTGTGCTCAGCAACTTCTCCCCAGCTTCCAAGGTTAGTTCATAGGTGGTTTGCCATCTCTCAAAATGAATTTCTTTATTCTAAAAAAAGGAAGAAAGTGACTTGCCTAAGCCATCTCAAACCTAGCTGATCAAAAGACCTGCTCCTCCTCCAGTCTTCCCTGACTTGGTCAGCAGCCCACTATTCACCACGATGCTCACAGCAGGAACCCAGAGTCATCTTGATTTAGATTTTTATTTACGTGCCACATCCAAACCATTAGTAAGTCTTGTAAATGCTACCCACAAACATACCCTTTTTTATCTTCACTGTGATCACTCTTGTCTTATCCATCCTAACAACTCGCCGAGACTACTGACATAGCCTAACTGGATCTGGCAGAATATTTTTCACAAAAAGGCCACAGCAATATTCCCTGCCCCACGTGCTCTTCCAGAACCTGTCACTGGCCATCCAGTGGCAGTGCCTGTCCCCTCCTCTTGACCCCGTGTGGGCACGCGTGATGGCTAAAGTCGACAGTGGGTGTGACACATGTGGCTTCCAAGGTGAGGTCTAAAAGGCACAGGGCTTCTCCCTGGATCTCTCTTTCTTGGGACATGGCCTTTGCAGCCACGAGCTGCCATGTAGGAAGTCTGGCTACCAGAGTTTCCATGTGGAGTGACCACAGGGAATGATGCTGTGGAGCCCAGCAGTTCCAGTTCCTAGCTGTCTGAGTCTTTCCAGCATAAGTTCCAGACACGAGAGTGAGCAGGCTGCCAGATGAGTCCAGCCCGAGCCATCACCTGACCGAAACTGCCTGAGACCCCCCACAAGAACGGCCTTGCTGAGCCCTGCCAGCCCCCAGAACTGTGGGAACTGTGGGAGGTAATCATCAATGATGGTTGCTATGCAGCAAGAGATGGGAAATATACCGGGTTCTTGCTTCTCCTTGGGCTGCTCCCCCATCCATCCTCCTCAGAGCAGCCAGAGGATCTTTAAAAGATACAAACAGAATCATGCTGCCCCCTCTTCCAACTGAAACTCCTCAGCGGTCTCCTCTTACACCGTGACTGTGATCCAGCTATCATGCCTTGCCTGTAAGACATTCCTCCCTGCCTGCGTCTCAAATTCATTTCCTGCCATCGTGGCCCCACTGGCTGGTCTCCTGTCATACCAGCCTTCTTTCTGTTCCTCTGCATCGATAAGCTTGTTCCCAGTGTGGGGAATTGGGACAGCCATTCCGTCTGTCTGAAAGGCTCCTTCCCCAGACTTTGCCTGGCTGGCTCCTTCTCATCACTCAGGCTCCAAAGATGTCACATTCCCAGAGATCGCCCATTCTAAAGGAGCCACCCAGCCCCTCCATTAGCTGCAGTTTAATGAAGTATACATGCCTTATTGCAATCAGGTATTTTCTTATTTATTAACTAGAAGCCCGTTGCACAAAGATTTGCGCAATAGGCCTTCCTTCCCCTGGCTGCTGGCACCAGTTTTCCTCCGGCACCCGGGACCCGGGCCTTTGGTCCGGCCGCAGGCTTGGCTTCTCCGCTGTGGCCACAGTGGAGAAGCCAAGCCTCTTCAGTCTTCAGTCCTCACTCCGTGCCTGCGTATGCAAATTAACTGCCATCTTTGTTGGGTTAATTTGCATAGTTGCTCTGATTGGCTGGTGGGCGTAGTGGAGTGACACCAATTTGCATGTTTCTCTTTTATTAGTGTAGATTTGTCTGACTGCCCCCATGAGTGTGGGAGTCCTCTCTTCATGCCCACCATACTTCAGCACTTAGAACAGTGACTGGCACGGAGCATGCGCTCAATAGCTGACGACTGGGAAGTGAATAGGGAAGTGCAGGGTTTCAGGAGGCTGGTGTTTCATTTTGCTGCATCCCTAGAGAGTGGTTCTCTAGCTCAATGGAACATGCCTGAGAACGGCCAACGAATGACTCTAGCCCTCTCTCTGCTCGTCAAGCACCTTTCTGATTGAAAACTTTGTTGCCTAAATGGATTAGCCCTTCACAAGTAAGCAGGAGTCCCACTGTAAACTACCACACCGGTGGCCAGGTTATATCTTACTTAGTACCTTAAAGGCTTGGGTGAGGTGAGTCTGTCACCCAAACTTCTCCCACTGGACCTACCCACCTCCACTCCTTCCCTACTCCCACAGCCCAGGAGAGCCTCACTACTTCTGGGTGGATGGAGGAGATTGGCTTTCTGACCCTGCAAGGCTAGGGATCTTAGCCCTCTGGCCTCCCCTTGCAGAGAGCACGCCTGCACCATGACATCTTCGAAAACCTAAAACCTGGAGGGGATGTATGTCTTCCACAGAATGACCCCCGTGGTTCCCACACTGCGGCTGCCCGGAGTACCTTCAGCTCATGGATCAGACGTCTGGTTTGGAAGAGACTGTGGCAGTCCTGGCTCCTGACCGCAGACAGCAGCTGGCTGGTGGCGGCGAGGAAGCGGAGCAAGTCCCCCTCCGGGGTGGAGAAACACCGCCACTGCCTCACCAGCGCAGCGACCGCTCGCTTCCTCTGCCGCACGCTCTGCGCGGCGCTCTGCCACCGGGCCTTCAGCTGCGTGAACTTCGAAACAAATGCCGGCCTTGGGAAAACAGAGGGTTAGGGAATCAGGACATGAACAGGTAGAAAAATAACTATCACAGCATCATAGAAACCCAGTTTTGCTATTGATATGTGCAATTTACACAAATAACAAACTTCTTAAGAACTTAGCGCCACTCCACTCACATACGATGGGGAACTTGGAGCAGGGCAGCATGTGGTTGGCAAAGATTTTTAGCGAAAGGTATTTGCATAGCACCTGGGTACTTTACACACAAGACAACCACTCCTTAAATGGGAGCTGTTTCAACAGCCATTATGCCAAATGCTGCACGGAAAACTACACACTGGATCGGAGGACACAGATGAGCAGCTGGGTATCTGGTAATGTTATCTATTATTGAGGGTTTTACTTCATGTAATTTCAGCAGTGAAAAACATGCTTCCTGCAGCTACTCAATCAGTTCCTTTCCAGATAAGTGACACCCTTCACATGAAAAACAAGGCCTTTTATTTGTTATGCAGAAAGTCATGCTTTGCTGTACTGATCAAACCAAAACCAGCTGATGATCCTGGAACTGGCTTCCTTACTTCCGAGCTGGGAAGAAATGGGCTTTAATTTCTTAGTTATGCTGAAAGATGCCGAGGTATATGGTGGTGATGGGGAGGGAAAACCATCCCTACCAGGACACTGGAGAAGTATTCAACAGGCCAGGGCACCTCTGGGCTGTCTGCCATGGGCACCTGTTGTGTGGCAGGTTCAGCTGTTGTCACCAGGATGGCCTAAGGGGCTCTGCTCAGCCTGAGTGGCACTGCCCAGCGGCCCCAATCCCATGTACACAGCACAGGGAGAAATCCGTCTTTCACAGCTGTGACAAAGCTACTTGCTAGGAATATTCAGAATTATTCTTTAAATAGCAAAACATCATGAGGCTGAAGGTAGAGAGGAAAACATTCTACAGAGAATCCTTTGAAGTAAAAAATCAGTAAACTGTACTTGACGAGTGGGTCTGTTCTGCTAACCCCACTTGCCTACCATAGGGGAGAGTGCCACCATGGTTTTTATGGCCCAGCAAGACCCTATCCTAACATTGTCCCAAGACTGCCCCGTGGTGGTCCGTCAACTGACGTGCCCACAGGAAACGGATGGGATCAAGATTCACATGGTGGAAGGCCTGCTCTGACTGCATTTCTTTCTCTCTCTCTCTCTCTCTCTCTCTCTCTCTCTCTCTCTCTCTCTCTCTCTCTCTTTCACACACACACACACACACACACACACACACACACACACGCCAGACAGCTTACCTCTTCTCTATTTCTGTTGTGTCCAAGAGTTGTAAGGACTGGGTGACATAGTAATCAGCAATTGTCTGGTTTATAGAAACTTCAGCTTCCAACATCTGTATGTGAATTAAAATATTAAATATCAGCTTGTAGAATTCATTTTATGAACCTGGACCTTATATTTCCTATTAAAATCTAAGCTCACGGAGGACACCTGAGGTGATCAGTTTTCAAATTGAGTCTAACTGCCAAAAATGCTCAACCATCACATCAACAGCACCTACAGATGCAATCTTAGAAGGAAAAGATCCAACAGTAACTATGGTTAATGCCTGTTTATTGGGCAGACTGCTGTTTGCTAGACACTATGTAAAACATGCATTATCTTATTTATTCCTCAAACTTTGGACTTAAGTCCTATTACAATGTCCATCTGAAGAGGAGGAAGCTAAGGTATGAAGTTCAGTAATTTATTTCTTGGTCACTCAGCTTTTTGGCTGGGAGGATTTCATTTTCATTGGATGACAACGTGACAATGCAGCCAAATCGGTTATGTTAGAAAGCTGTGGTGAACTAATCGTGCCCACTTTGAAGGGCAGGATCGACCTATAATCAGCAAGAATATTTCCAAACAAACATCAGCACAAGTGTGGGAAAGCTCCCCTGTGAAATTATTAATGAGGCAATTATAATTATACCAAGTTCTTCCCTATTTTAGAGAATTACTCGGTGAAAATGCAAAGATGAGCTGAGGTACTTCAACATGCTCTTGGTGACGTGGTATGTTTGCATTCTGTGGAAGCAAAGTGGTGCTAGAAGACTGCACTTACTGCAGAAAATCTAGGAGTTCTGTCATTAATAAAATGGAGCAATAAAACAAAATGTTGAAAGTTGTGAAACGTGTTAAGAATTTTGCACATGATCAACTGACAACAGGATTAGACATACACTGACAGGTACTCTGTATTTTATCTAAATCCATCTTTCCCTGCCGTAGCCGGTTTGGCTCAGTGGATAGAGCATTGGCCCACACACTGAAGGGTCCTGGTTCGATTCCGGTCAAGGGCATATACTCGGTTGCAGGCTTGATTTGTGTGTGGGGGAGGCAACCAATCTCTCTCACTTCAATGTTTCTTTCTCTCTGTTTCTCCCCCTCCCTCCTACTCGCTCTAAAACATTTAATGGAAAAATATCCTCGGGTGAGGATTAACAAAAATAAATAAATCCATCTTTCCCTGCCCCTGCCCCAGGGTGAGGGGCACAGGTTACCTCATATGCCTTCTGCTGCCCCAGGAGAGCTGGAAGGCTGTCGGCGATGCTTGTCTTGAGCGTCTCTTCTATCTTCTCCAAAAGGCGGACCCACTTTTCACAGCAGTAAAGAAACTGTTCATGTAATCTGATTCCCTGAAGCTCACTAAAGAGGTTTAAAAACAAATAAAACAGAGCCATACAACGTTGACATTGCTGAGCTCAAGCTGTTCATTTTACCAGAACTGAAAGGGAGCAGGGACGATGGGCTGTTCTGACCTGCAGCGCTCCAGCGCCGTCGCCGTGGCGCGAATCCACTGCCGGTTCATGTCTTTCAGTGTCTTTACAGCCACGTCGCTGAGTGGGAGCCCGAGGCTCACTTCATTCAGCTGCTCGGCCTCAGGCGAGTGGGCTGCCAGTGCGAGCACAGGATTCTATTAAAAAAGGAAACCGATTCCAGATGTGAGGGTAACAACGAGATTCCACCTGGTGGAAAGGTCGCAGAGATGCTGCGGACCATCCTCATCTGAAAGAGGAGGGGACACTGGGGCCTCCGTGTGCAAATGACTTGCCCACCGTCAAATCGCTAGTTGGTGTTAGAACCCAGGTCTCTCAATAATGTGGCTTTTCTAGAACAACAAGCTGCACATACAGCCAGAACCTAGTCAGCCCAGGAAATAGACAGTGGTCTCAGATTTTGTTTTTTTTTTTTTTTTTTTTTTTTATATTTTAATGATTTTTTACAGAGAGGAAGGGAGAGAGATAGAGAGTTAGAAACATCGATGAGAGAGAATCATCGATCAGCTGCCTCCTGCACATCTCCTACTGGGGATATGCCCGCAACCCAGGTACATGCCCTTGACCGGAATCGAACCCGGGACCTCTCAGTCCGCAGGCCGACGCTCTATCCACTGAGCCAAACCGGTTTCGGCAGATTTTGTTTTTGAGGAAGGTGAAAATAAGCTTTTTCATTTTTTATTTTTAAAAGGACCCATTCTGGACCTTCAAATCCCATTTGGTCTGCCAACAATTTGACCTTCAACAGATCATGCAGTTTACCCATAAGTCGCATGAAAACGCAATCCTTAAAATACTAGTAAAGCATGGTACCCAAACATCTGCATTTTGGTAGAATGTGAAATGATAGAAGAATTCGAACTCATCAAAATTTTATTTTTAAAATGATATCCCAGGGACAGCCTCTAGGTCGAAATATGTAAAGCAAACATCCGTTACAATACCCACACTGTCACTACGGAACTCTGCTCTGACAGTCCAGGTCAGCCAACTCCTTCTGTGAACCGCTAGACCATAAACATTTTAGTCTTTTATGGGTTACAGTCACCTCTGCCCCGTAGCATGAAAACTCCAACGAACAACTCGTACATGGAAGGGAATGAGTGTGTGCCCTGGGCTCCTGACTCCTGATCCAGGTTATGTGGATTGGTACTTAGGAGTATGCAGGAGCCAGTATTCTTTAAATCTCCCACTCATTTATGTTAACTAAGCTAATAAATGAAAAAATATATATAATTAATTTAATAGGGTATTTTACTTTCGGTCTTCAACTAATCAGAAAAATCTAATCACCATAGCGAATTCCTAGATTATTCTAGTTAACTAAAGCTAATTAGTAAAGACATCAAAAGTTAAAAATCTACTAAAATTACTGTGGCATATTACTAAAATAGATCCCTATGTTGTCATACTTTTCTAGAAGTTAGGGAAAATAGGACAACAATGAATGATATGTAGATTGCCATGTGTAAGAGTTATGATAGAAACAGATTTTATAGTGTGACCGTAATTAGCTTATGTTTTATCCTATGCTGAGTCTAAGCACTTAGAAATGATAAATATTGGCAATACCAGGAATGAGTCGGGATTTCCTTCTTTTTCCTGTTGGTAGAGTTTATCCAAATTCTCTTCTTCATGTGTAATACGACCTTTCAAAGATTCCAACCGGTCCCCAAAATCCTTAAACTGTGATAGAACAAACTAGGGCAAGAGAAGTTTTCATTAGAGACAATTGCATATCGAACAGAATTAGGCACAGCCTTGGGAGCTGATGGAAGTCCAAACTGTTTTCACCCCCCCCACCCCCCACGTAGCGCATTACTGTCTTGAATATTCAGAGGACTCCTGATTTCCCCTCTGTGCCTTTGGCAAAGCACTGAGCCTCCAGGGATGGATGGCTCACCTGCTTGAGGGACTATGCAGAGGAAGGTCAGTATGTACTCTGCTCCCTCAGTCCTGCTAGTTAAATATTTTTTCCCCTGCTGCTATTGAGATATGACACTGGATGGGCTGGCTTTAGCTCAGCGGTTCCTTCGCATACAGAGATATGACACTGGAGTTCCATGGCCTTCTGTGCAGCTTTTTGACAGTGCATGCACAAAAAATTCTTCAAAAAATGAATGCCACCCTAGCCAGTTTGGCTCAGTGGATAGAGCGTTGGCCTGCAGCCTGCAGGGTCCTGGGTTTGATTCTGGTCAAGGGCACATACCTTGGATGCAGGCTCCTCCCCGGCCCAGGCCCTGGCGCAGGAGGCAACCAATCGATGTGTTTCTCTCACATGGATATTTCTTTCTGTCTTTCCCCCTCTCTTTACTCTCTCTAAAAAATCAATGGGAAAATATTCCTGGGTGAGGATTAAAAAAAAAAAAAGTGAATGCCGAATCCAACAAATGGCCTATGGCTCAATTACCCTACTTGGAGATCCAAATAACTGTTGAGATCTGAACAGTGTATGAAATATATGACTTCTTAAACTAACACATTCAACAAAGAAGAAATGGGTGCTTAAGACCTGCCCATTGCCCATGCGATGGAAAAATCACCTACTTAAAGAATCATGTCAAATGGCAGATACTTTCAGGGGCAGCTTTACTCTGTAGTTGCCCTAACGGGCCCACAAAACACGAGTTGCCCTAACGAGCACGGATTACTATCACTTCATAGGACATAAGGAATTAAGGGCGATGGGCAAATGTCCACGACTACAACTTGAATGAAAAAAGAAGATGAACCTCAAATTCATTTGCTTTCACAAGCAGCATCTTTTCCAAGTAGGAAGCTCTCTGGAGGGAGTGCCGCTGACCAGAGAGGAGCACGTGGGTGTCCGACTCCGCGGGTTGTGGGAGGCGATCCAGGAGAGTGGAGTTTTGGACAAAGGCTTCTTTTGTCTTCTGCACATCACACTGCAGTTGCTAGAGAAGAAAAGGTGATCCCCCAACATCTCCTCCTCCTTTCACCGCAGGAATCCCCCACTCCCTCTGCCTCCGCATCTGGGAGACTTTCTGCCCTGAAACTGTCAGCATGGCTTTTTATTGTTTACCTTAAAAAGCTGAAAAAGCGAGGCTTTGTTTACCTGACGCACATCACTGGTGCTGCTCTGAAATCTGCCGGTTCGGGGAGAAAACTGACCACTGACCCATAGGGTTGGGGCTTCTAGTTTTTAGAAACTGGAGACCACCTGGGTGAGTCCTGTGTGTTATGCCTTTAATCGTCGAACATTTTAGGAATCTGCTTTAATGGCATTTTAAGGATCAATGCAATCCTGTCCTTTGAGGCTTTGTGACATAAGTGGATTTACTTGCAGAGACTGTAGAATCTCACTAACCAGGCTGATTTTAAGGCTCCTCTGGAAATACTGTGTGTGTGGGTGTGTTTTTTGGTTTTCTTTCTTAAAGAACAGGCCAGGTAGAAGCTGATCAGAAATACAGACCACATCTGTTGGATTCCTGTCATTCATTAAATTGGTTAATACTTTTTGATTTGTCCTATAGTATCAGAAGATACGGAAGGCAGCTGGTCACCCAGCTTAAAACTTGAAAGTAGTCGCTTTCTGGGCCTTCATCAACACAACAGGATAAAACCACAGAGGGAACGTACAGCTCTTAAACATAGTCTACCTGTCCCTGTAACTACAGAAAAGCCCCATCGACATGGAGGCGAGTCCATAATTATCTTTTTTCCATGATTATTTCTAAAGCAAGAGATTCCACATCTATTATTCTTAGGTCACCATATTCAGTTGAGAT
The DNA here is from genome assembly GCF_014108235.1 of Myotis myotis. Lineage (NCBI taxonomy): Eukaryota > Metazoa > Chordata > Mammalia > Chiroptera > Vespertilionidae > Myotis > Myotis myotis. The sequence continues at coordinate 195,508,842 of NW_023416313.1, read as the reverse complement.
ACTTTTGCTTTATTTGAGACTTTGCATGAGGCGTTGGCTTTAGAGATTTACCTGCTGGAGTGACAGGGAAGACTTGGAACGAGGTGGTGACAGGTGCCCCCAACCCAGCTCCCTGCTGCCTGCTGTCCAGACCTGGCCTCTGAGCCTCCACCTGGCCCCCCGAACCCCCCACATCCCAGTCTCATCCGTGTCCAACACAGCCTGCGCATGCACTCCTCTGTCCTCGCGCTCGGTCCAGTCCCTGGGTCTTACCCCTTGGCTTCCCCAATGGGCTTGGCACCCACCTTTATGTCCTGCAGGGCCGGGGTCAGGATCTCTGCCAGGTTGTTTCCAGACATGTTGATGTTTGCAAGCTGGTGGTACTGTGCTTCCTGCTGGTCCAGCCTCGTTACAGCCTCAGTGTGAGCACTGGTATAGGCCTCCCAGAGCTGCAGCAGAGCCTGGGCCGTCTGCAACTGCTCTGCAATGTCGTGGTTCACCTGGGTCCACCTGTCAGGGCAACATGAACAGGTCCCCAATCCCATCCTTTCCCTTGCAGCAAAAGCTCAATGCACTCTCCCGGATTGCTAAGACAACACTGTTAAATACCTTTTTTATTAATTGCACCATCACTATCTAAACCAGTGATTCTCAACCTTCTGGCCCTTTAAATACAGTTCCTCATGTTGTGACCCAACCATAAAATTATTTTCGTGGCTACTTCATAACTGTCATGTTGCTATTGTTATGAATTGTAATGTAAAATATCTGATATGCAGGATGGTCTTAGGTGACCCCTGTGAAAGGGTCGTTCGACTGCCAAAGGGGTCGAGACCCACAGGTTGAGAACCGCTGAAAACAGAAGTCCGAACTTGAATATTTACCCGACTTTATAATTCTTAACAAAAATGACAAAATTTGTGATTGGCAAGGACTATCTATTGTAGTATGGGTGTCCCTTAGGCAGACGTGGAGAAAGCACTGACTGTGCGCCTGATGAAACAGCTCCACATGGGAGGGGCTCCTATTGATAGAGCTGGGTCTTTAAGGAAGCCTGTTTAAACTGTGTTTATGACAAATTTATTCTCCAATTACAAAAGCCACACCCATTCCTAACATAAGAGTGGGGGTAAGGGGAATTGCTCTCACTCTATATGCAGACTGTAGCTTACCTTTCTCTCCCATCACTAAAGCAGCTTGAGACCAGCTTCCATATCGCATTCAATAAAATAAAAGACTTGCCATTAACTAGGGCCACACCTCTTAAGGAGCTTCCTACCACACAGGCTTCATCAAGAATCAGTTCCCTGAAGGTATTCTAACATCCCCTTTTCTTCCAGGTCTAATGTTTCCTGTGGCAAAGACCTCCCATCTGGCCCGTCTCTTAGTCTGTTTCTGCCCGGGGCATTGGTGTCCCTGAGGATTACACTGGGCATGTATTCTGACAAATAGTAGCCTTCTACTCTGGGGCTGTAATCATGGTATTTCCAAATTGATTACACCAGACGCTTGAACAGGGTGGGTAAGAGCCTTCACGACATGAAATCGTACATGAATTAGATCCTTCAAACCAGTAGAGGCCAGAAGAGTATGAAACCAGTCATCTCAGATGATTAAGATTAGACTGTCCAATGCCCATGACACTTCACTCAATGCAGGTCATTAAGATAACGGATCTGTTATTCAAATTGTATCTTAACACAGTAAGTACCTGGTGTGAGTATGATGGCGTTTCTCTTCGATTATCTCAGCAATTGAGGGGCAGGAACCTTTGAGTTTTCCAATAACCTCCTGGAGCTTCTGCCAGCGCCCTTCACTGCTCTCAGCTTCGTCCTGAAGAGACTGAGAGAACAGAGCAGGGGTGTTAGTTTCCGAATGGCCTGGCCAATTCCAGAGAAGGCAGCAGCTTCTCAACACCTTCTCTGTGTCACAGTAATAGGAACACAAACCTTGATAAGATTGGGACAAATTATTAAAACTGTGAGTAAGAAAACAACTGAGAAAGTATTATTTTATTCGAGACAAAAACTCTTAAAGCAGTGATGGCGAACCTATGACACGCGTGTCAGAGGTGACACGCGAACTCATTTTTTTGGTTGATTTTTCTTTGTTAAATGGCATTTAAATATATAAAATAAGTATCAAAAATATAAGTCTTTGTTTTACTATGGTTGCAAATATCACAAAATTTCTATATGTGACACGGGACCAGAGTTAAGTTAGGGTTTTTCAAAATGCTGACACACCGAGCTCAAAAGGTTCGCCATCACTGTCTTAAAGTGTACTTAAAAAAGAAACCCACCCAAACCCAAAACCTTACGTTGCAAAATAATATGAACATTAAAAATGAAGAAAAATTCAATGTGAACTTTGACAAAGTTTCACTCCTTTGGCTCATGTGATTCATTCTGGAATTTCAAGTTATACTTCTGGTGCTGGTGTTTAAAATACTATTTTGTGCTTCTCTGTTAAGAGCCCAGATGCAATTGTGTCCGTGACTGCGCTTGCTTCCACTGGAGATCACCTGCCACTAAAATGCCGTGCCAAGACCTGGTTAGTTTACCTGAAGGTTCTGCACCTGGCACTTCAGGGCCTCCAATGACAGAACCACAGGCTTGCTGTGCTCCATGCAGTACCCGAATCGAACAGTCATCATGTTCACGTCATCAGAGAGTTTATCGTAGATCTTCCACTCCTGTAGGAGGGGCTGCATGGAGGTCTTGAGCTCACTGACCTATATGAAAAGGGGAAGCACATTTAGCAATGCATTGGGAAGAGGCTCTATCATCATTTTTTTTTTCTTCCTAAGGACTCTACCCATCACTTAGGCATTTCAATCTGAAAGTATTGGAGGAGCTTCGGTGACTAACTGGAGGCGGGAAGGGTAGACCAATGAACAAAAACTATCAGAGACGGCTACGTTTTACGGTAGAACAGGCAAATGGAAAAGAGCCCTGGGACCAGAAGGATCAGCATGGAGAGCGTTCAGCTGAGGGAGGGGCAGCCCCGGGACAGAACACAGGGAGGAATCAGAATCTGTGAGTGTACTGGCTTCCACATAAAAAGTTGGCGTAATTTCTGGTGCTCTTAAGGGTAACCCCTTAGAATTATAATGATAGCTTCCCAGAGAAGAAATGCCACATGTGGTCTGAGGGAGAGGAGAAAACCACTGAGCAAAATTCATTACACTAAAGCACGAAGCGGAATAGCCAGCAGAACAGCATTCACTGAGTGCTGCAAAGGCATCACTACGAAGGTAGAAAAGAGAGAGTAGGTATCATCGTCCCCGTTTTATAGACTAGAAAACTGAGGCTTAGAGAGGTTAAGTGCCTGCCCTAGGTCACCAGGAAAGATAATGGTGCGGCCAAGATCTTTATTCGGACAGAGAATGCAAAGCTCTTGCTCTTAAACACTAGGCTATATTGACTCTGGAGAGCTTCTAGATGGACAATTTAGGTCTTTGTCCTTTGTATTATTTAAAAACAATAGCTTTAGCTCTAGCTGGTTTGGCTCAGTGAATAAAAGAGTATTGGCCTGGGGAGTGAAGGGTCCCGGGTTCGATTTTGGTCAAGGGCACATGCCTGGGTTGTGGGCTCAATCCCCAGTAGCGGATGTGCAGGAGGCAGCCAATCAATGATTCTCTCTCATCATTGATGTTTCTATCTCTCCCTCTCTCTTCATCTCTAAAATCAATATATTAAAAAACAAAAATGGTAAGCTTTACTCTGTAATTACTTCTAGAATATTTTCATCATTCCCCCAAAGAAACCCCATACCCATTAGCAGCCACTCCTCATTCTTCCCCCCAAACCTCCTCCAGATACTAATCTACTTTCCATCTCTATAGGTTTGCCTATTCTGGATATTTCACATAACGGACTCATATAACAAGGCCATCAATGTTGTAGCATGTATCAGGACTTCGTTCCTTTTTATGGTTGAATAATATTCCATTGTAGGAACATACCACATCCATTTATCAGTTGATGGACATTTTGGCTATTATGAATCACGCTTCTACGAACATTTGTGTACACATTTCTGATGTGGACATATGTTTTAATTTCTCTTGGGTTAGGTACTCAGAAGTGGAAATGCTGAGTCATATGGTAACTCTATGCTTAACCATTTGAGGAATTGCCAGGCTTTTCCGAAGTTGTTGCACAATTTTACATTCGCCTTCAGTGTACTTGCTATCATCCTGCTTTTTGTTAAAGCTATCCTAATAGGTATGAAGTAATATTTCATTACGGTTTTGATTTGAATTTTCTTGATGGTCAGTCATATGGAGCATCTTTTCATGTGCTTATTGGCCATTTGTATATCTTCTTTAGAGAAATGTCTACTTAGACTATTTGCTCATTTTTTTCATTTGGATATTTGTCCTTTCATTATTGAGTTATAATAATTCATTATGTATTCTAGATACAAATCTTTTGTTAGACATAATTTGCAAATATTTTCTCTCATTTTGCGGTTTGTCCTTTTATATTTTTTAAAAAATATTTTTATTGATTTCAGAGAGGAAGGAAGAGGGGGAGAGAGATAGAAACATCAATGAGAATCATTGATCGGCTGCCTCCTGCACCCCCCACACTGGGGATCGAGCCCACAACCCCAGCATGTGCCCTAGACCAGAATTGAACCTGGGACCCTTCAGTCTGCAGGCTGACGCTCTATCCACCAAGCCAAACCGGCTAGGGCATGTCCTTTTACATTTTTGATGGTGTCCTTTGAAACATAAGTATTTAATTTTGAAGAAGTCCAACTTATTTGTTGTTGTTTTTTTGGGGGGGAGGGGGAGGAGGTATTGTCTGAGCTTTTGATGTCCTATCTAGGAAACCAATGTCTAATCCAAAGTCATGAACATTCACAGCTATGTTTTCTCCTAAGTTTGCAGTTTATCTCTTAGATTTACATTTTTGATCCATTTTGAGTTAATTTTTGTATGTGTTGTGAATGAAGGGATGTAACTTCATTCTCTTGTATGTAGATATCCAGTTGTCTTAGTACAATTTTTTGAAAACACTATATTTTCCCACTAAAATTGTCTTGCATCCTTGTCAAAAATCAATTAACCATAAACACGAGGGTCTATTACTGGACTCTGAATTCTATTCCATTTATCTATATGTCTATCCTTACGCTAGTACTATCTGCAGGCTTTTTACATGCATTCTCTAGTATTTTTTCCCTCTACATTTTTATTTTATTGTAATTTACTGTATTCTAATTATCTGCTCAAGTGTTTCCTCCAGGAGCCTGTGAACTCTTTAAGGGTAGAACCCATCTATTTTCTCGTTTACCTCTGTGTCCTCGGCAGTGAGACCAGTGCCTCGCAAAAGACATGTTTAACAAATGCCTCGCACACAAGATATGTACAGCTCAACCCTATTTTCCTGCTTGGGTTCCGGGGGAGGAGTGAAGCTGAGGGTCACCTATGGATTTCATTCACACAGGTTATCCCCAACTCCCTCTGGGACAAGTGGTTAAATGTAGACTTTAGTAGATGATAAATAATCCACTTGGACTATCTGGGAACTATGGACACACCTATAACTGGTTAGTATTCACACTTTCCTTCCTCCATTTGTGGGGGAACGTCAGTCAGGTGGCAAGTCTAGAGGTGCCTGTCCTTTCTCTTTCGGCGCTCTCCTCCGGAAGGGGTAAATGCAGACTCGGACATGCCTTTCGTAAAAGGACTGGATGTCCTCACTCTTCCTCTCTTCTCTCTTCTCCCCACATGGCCTGTTTCTCCCCACCTGTGGAGTTCTCCCTGTGCTGACCAAGCTTCTAGCGTAAGAGAGAATGTTCCAGACAGGCCCGGTCTCTCCGAGGCGCCTGCCTGCCTGTGGGGATCTGAGCTGCTGCTTCACAGCTGCTCCTGTTGTCTGGCCAGGACACATTGCCAGGTGCTCTGCTTGGTTTGGGGGATGAAGACATTTTTGTCTGTGAGTACATGAGACAAAACAAAGATAACCAAGTAGACTTCTAGATTGCCCATGATGCTGGGATTGGTGGTTTTGCCTCTAATTATCCAGTGCAAAAAAAAAAAGGGGGTGGGGAGGGGAAAGGACTTGAAATGCTTTTCTTACTTCATTTCAGTAATTTTCTCAGCAAGTTTTCAGCTTTTCGTCTGGAGCAAGCCTCCACAATTAAACAAGAACAAAAAAAAGATAAAAGACGAATATGTGAAGAGAAATAGTGACCTTCCAATGAATTCTAGTACCTGGCTGATAACACTGTTCCTCTTTTGAAATAACTCGTCGATTCTGGATGCTGTGTCTTCTAACAGTGGCACTGTCCCACTCTCCGAAATCAGGCAGCTTTGTCTCAGCTCATCCAGTGCTTTGGATTTCATTGCAAGTTGATTTTCTATATCCTAGAGGGCAAAAGAAAACCGTTTTCATATGTACAATATCACAAAACAATAAGGCGTAAGAGACAGGAGTTTGTTTCCTCAAGCAAAAATGACCTGAGAGTATATAATTAATTAACACTACACCAAAGACATTCATCATAACACTCCAGTTTTTATAATGAATAATTACAATATAAATTGATACGATTACAGTATGAACTTTTATAATAATTTCAACTATTAGAGGGATCTAGATTTGAGAAGAGTCCAGGCAACAAGTCTTTATCATCGTGGTACATGACAAAGAGGCCAGCAGCCTAGGGCCCACCCATGTCCACCCTGTACTGGCTGTTGGACCAGGCATTTAAGTCATCAAACTCCCAGGTCGGCACTTTCCCATTTGGAAAACAGTGATGATACCCCATGTTGTACAGAGCTTGGAACTCAAGTGGAGCCGGGTGGCCTCTGGGGGTGGGGTGGCACTGAGCTGTGGACTGTAGGCTCCCAGTCAGGAGGTATGTGGGATCTGAGGTGGCTGCCAAAATTCTGAAGTGGAAGTGGCTGGTTAGAAAACAGGGTTTGAAAAGCTCTTATAGTGAGTGGTGTCGCTGCTCACACAGCATGGCCCGCATTGTTCTGGAACCTTCTAGGCAGAGCTGCGGCCAGGTGATCAGGGCTTTGGTTCTGGGCAGCAGGGGCAGGCGTGGGCAGCCAGAGGGACAGCTGAGTGTATTCCAGGAGTGGCACAGCTGGGCAGTGCGTATGGAGGATTAATCTACATCTGGGCGAGGGCACCTCAAAGATTAAGTGACCTGGTCAATGGCAACTAAACAAACACGGGCACGGCCTCATCCCAAGTGGGATTTGGACAGCGGTTCCAAGGGACAAGCAGTCCTTTTAGAACACGTTACACAGCAGGTAACAGAGGGTCCTTTCCTCGGAAGAAACAGAATACTCAAAATCGGTGAAACTTCAGGGTAATTTTGTGAATATTTGATGCATTTTTAAAAGAGACATAACAATTGGAAAACACCACATTCAAAATTCCCTTTGAACATTTTCTCCTTAGGAGTAATAGTCAAACCTCTTAAGAATAACGATAACTGTGCATTGTTATCAACCAAAGAACTTGCATGAATATACATGCATAACCCATGGATACAGATAACAGTGTGGTAAAGGCCTGGGGAGGGGGTGGGGTGGGCTAGATGGGGTCAATGGGAGGAAAAAAGGGGACATATGTAATACTTTCAACAATAAAGATTAAAATAAAATAAGCCCCCCCCCCCCCCGAATACAATAACTATGCAAATATTTGGTTCTGTTTACCATTAAAAAAACACCACGGCACTTGCTGGTTTGGCTCAGTGGACAGAGTGTCAGCCTGCAAACTGAAGCGCCCCGGGTTCGATTTTGTCAAGGGCACGTACCTCAGTTGCAGGCTCAATCTCTGGCCCATCCAGGTCAAGGTGCATATGGGAGGCAACCAATCTCCCTCCCCCTCTCCTTCTCCCCCCTCCCCCTCCCCCTCCCCCTCTCCCTTCCACTCTCTTAAAAAAAGAAATCTCAATGAAACATATCCTCAAGTAAGGATTAACAAAACAAAACTTTCTCTTCCTTCCTCTCTCTCTCAAAAAAAAATTCAATAAAAATATATATTATAAAAAACACCACACCCTGGATAATTATCTCTTTGACATAAAAAAGTAACACATGGGGGTTGCGGGGGGAGTCCCGAGAAACGACCGTGGCTGGCCCTACTTGTGGACTAAAGACCCTGCCCGTGCCGACAGGTGCCGTGCGGCACTCACCTGACAATCCAGGAGTGTCTTCTGTACCGAGACCACACTTTCCGGTTTCTGCAAAGTTTTCAGTCGCTCCTCTTGAACCTCCATCCAGTTGTTCAAAATCTGTATTTTGTTTTCATTCTCACTAATACTTTCCAAAAGCTGTTCTAAATGTTGTATCTACAAGTTATGAATGAGACAATTTCTTATTTTAAACCATATGCTCTAAAAAGTAAATGTCATATGTTTTAAATAGGATGACATATTTTCTTCTGAGATTTTTAGTAAGTATAAGGTTTCCCAATAACTTTTGTAATAAAAATTCATAAATCAGGAAATAGAATTAAAATCCCCCTTAAAAAATATTCTAACATTTGAAATGAAACCTAACCTGCTAAGAAAGCTGGCTGTTTTGGAGTTTCATAATATCTGAACAAAATAAAATCTGTTGCTGACACCCAATATTATATAATATATATTATATACTATATACACACACACAGTATTATATAGTTACATGTGCATACATATATGAAAAGTTTTGTATTCGATTTCCAATATTTCATGGGCACTTGCTTGTCATGACATATGCCTTTATTAATTTAAAAGGCTTCCCAATATTTCATTGAATGGACACAATATAATTTGATTAATATTTCCTCTGTAGTTGGAAAATTAAGGCATTCTACTTTCACCAGTAACAATAATTGTGAATTTAATGCTTTGTGAGCATATCTTTTCCTTTTTGAAGGACTATTTACTTAAGATAAACATGTAAGAGGTAGACTGCTAGGTAAAGCAGTAAGATAGATGATTATTATGATTCTTGAAATTTTCTGGATGCATTCCAAAAGGGATTTAAGCCATCATCTGAAATGTATGAATGCAATAAAGATAAAAGCCCAAGGCTTATTAAATTTTTCTAACTTAATAAGTGTATGTTATGTTAATGTTTATTTTAAATGTCTAACTGAAGTTGTAATTTTCCATATTTATTTGCTAGCTATAGTTTTATCTTTTGTGAATTGTCTGTCCATGTTCTTTGTTCACTCACATACTTGAATTTTAATTTGTATGAATCCATTTGTGTGCATTCCTCTGCAATAAAGAAATCAATAGACTGACCCTATCAATTATATACAAAAATTAAATATTTTCCAGGAGTAAGTTCTCTTCATTTTTTCAGAGTCATGGAATAAAAATCTACCAAAAGGTCACATTCATTTTTCTTCCTTTTTACAATCTTTTCCAAACTGAAATACTTTGCCACTTTTGAACAGCTACTTTCACAGAAAATGTCAAAATCTCTGACCAGTTAGTAGCCTTACAGAATACTAGACATTTTCTTAAATAAAAATTTCTCCTCTTCACTTGCCTAACTCAATTTCCCACTAAGAAATCTCAAAAGAAACACAAGAGCTATTTCATACTCTCCTATGGAGAATGCTAAAACACAGGGTTATTACGGGTTATCAATGAGATGATGATCAGGCTACACTGTAAATTAACTATATGAACATCTTTTAAGATTTTTCCGAACGCGGTGTTTTGCAGAGGCCAAATCCAACATCAGACTGACATGAGCACACCTTTCTGTTGAGCGTCCCGTGTACCCGCTGCCACTGGCGGTTCATCTCTCCCAGGTGCTCTGCAAATTCCGTTCTCTCGTAGCGCTTACTCTCTACATCACAGGTGCTTAGCTGAAGTAATGACTGGTTAACAAAGTCAACTATCCATTGCTTATAGTCCATTTCCATCCTAAACTCCTAAAACAAAAGGAACAAACAAAATTAAACCACCAAAGCCTGACAAAGAGTAGGTTAGATGAACTGGAGTTCCCCTCTGTTGGACTCTAGGGGGCGCCAAGCTCTCACCCATCAATCAAGGGGTACCTGTCAGGAGCTATGCTCTACCTTCTCCTACCCCACCAGTGGCCTGCTTTACTTGAGTGGACAGTCTTTTTGGAAAGTCCACATTCCTGGGACAGACTGACTCACCGCTTTCAAGCAGACTGAACTGTCACAGGCAGCATCAGGCATGGTGGCTACCTCATCTGAACCAACAGCAGGACCAGGGATTGACGAAGGGTCCCTGCGAGAGGCTACCTGAGAGTTGCCCTGGAATTCAGAGCCAACCTGCAGGCTCATGGAAGCGACAGGATGGGATGTCTAAAGGCAAGACTCCCAGGCCACCCAGGCACTCTAGGAATGTAGGCAGCTTCTCTCTTTCTCTGGGGACAGTCTCAGGCACCCAGTTTACAGCAAGCCTAACCCCAGGTAGGGCCAATCACATTTCTGTCAAGCCTGCAACTTGTTGGGTTTATTCTGGCAAGTTCTAGCACCTCCTTTGGAGACATCCACAGGGGAAAATCAGGTGGTACATGCGGTTACTAAAGATGAGAGAATACACCCACGTGGACCCTCTAAAGATTCCACTATCACTGAAGTTACATTTGTGATAGAATCTATACTAATAAAAGGGTAATACGCTAATTAGACTGGGAGACCTTCTGGACAAAGCCATGGTGGTGGGGCCAAGGCAGAGGCGGTTAGGGCAATCAGGCCAGCAGGGGGGACAGTTGGGAGAGAGCAGGCCGGCAGGGGGTCAGTTTGGGGTGAGCAGGCCGGCGGGGGTGGGGGGGGGTAGTAGTTGGGAGTGAGTGGGCAGGCGGGGGTGGGGGGAGGCAGTTGGGGGCGAACGGGCCAGCAGTCAGAGTGGTTAGGGGCAATCAGGCAGGCAGGCAGGTAAGCAGTTAGGAGCCAGTGGTCCCGGATTGTGAGAGGGATGTCTGCCTGCCAGTTTAGGCACAATTCCTGGGATCGTGCCTAAACCTACATTTAGACATCCCCTGAGGGGTCCCAGATTGGAGAGGGTGCAGGCTGGGCTGAGGGACACCCCCGAGCCAATGCATGAATTTCATGCACAGAGCCACTAGTATAAAAAGAAAATGCTTGCTAACGTCCTGCTTTGTGATTAAGCCACTCATCTTCCACCTATGAGGTCTTTGAAAGCAATGACCAAGGCCGTCATCCCTGTGCTTCTAGGGGCGAACACAACGCCTGGCACACAATAAATGTGTGTGCTTGTTCAATATGACTTAAATCTACTTGAAATCAAGTTATCACGGAGAAAGCCATGTTCACGCCTATTTGTAGGATACCAACTTTTCCTTATGTTGATTTTCCTATATCAACTTATTCTCTTATTCAAAGGACATTTACTCAAAACCAACCGGCTGCCAGGTACGGGGCTAGGTGTGCTATTTCAGGGAGCTGAAGGACAGCTTCTGCTCTCAAAACGCTAAGTCAAGGTGGGGAGACAGGCAACCAAGCACATAATTCTAACACCATGTGGTAGGAACTATTGATGGCGCCATAGAGACAGCTAATCCTTGAAAGTAAATTAATCCGGCCAGGAGAGTCAGGGGTAGATTTCCAAATGAGAAGATACCCGAGCTGCCCCCTGCAGGATGGCCGGGAGGGTTTCTCCAGGTAAACGCGGGCACTGGGATTCCTGGTGCAAAGTCCAAAAGCAGGAGGAGAGAGAGCACCAGAGCAGTTGAGGGAGCACAAATCACTGGGTCCAGGCGGAGTCCAGGGTTTGCGGGGGGGGGGGGGGGGGGGGGGAGGGGGCGGGAATGAAAAGAGGAGGCTGGAGAGGTGCCGAGGGACCAGGATCAGTTAAAAGGTTGGCTACTGTCGCCCTGGCTGCTGGTGGTTCTCAGTGGTTCGAGTGTGAGCGAGCACCAAAGGGTCGTGTGTTTGATTCTCAGTCAGGGCATGTACCTGGGTTACAGGTTTGATTCCAGGCCCCCGTCAGGGCGCATGCGGAAGGCAACCAATTGGTGTGTGTCTCTCATCGATGTTTCTCTCTCTCTCCCCCTCCTCCCTTTCCTTTCACTCTTTTTAAAAATCAATGGAAAAAATATTCTCAGATGAGGATTAAAACAAAAAAAAAGAAAGCTTGGATACTGTCCTGTGGTGAGAGCTACTGCAGGAATTTAAGCAGAGTAAGAACAAGTATACGAAGTTCTCTCTCTTGAGAATCACCCAGCCCCCCACCCCCCACACCCAGAATTAGTTCTTCTAAATTATATCCCGCACGTGTCTTTGTTCAGTATTTCCTCTCCGACTGCCTTGCCTTCCTGTTTAATGGAAAGGCCTCCGCTCTTTCTGCATCACCTTGTACTTCTGAAGAAGGTTTTTAACTTGAGATGCAGAACCCGGAGAAGGCGCGGCGTCCTCGCCTGCAGTTTGACGTTCCACATTGTCCATCCAGCTAATCATCTCGGTGATTGCTTTGCGCGACGGCAATTTCTCCATCTGAAGCTGCAAGGACAAAACGATTTCCATTTAATTACCCGCAGTTAACAGCGCGAATCAGGGCATCGCTGGAGATGATATCGGGTTTGATAAAAGGTCCTGCTACATAATTACGCAGGTTACTCACAAAAACAAACCCCGCATTCAAGCTTAGAATAAACGACCCCAAAACAATGACAGGGACCTTCACATCAGCTACCACAGTGGTGCAGATACACGGGGAAATAAAGTAATTAAGCCTGATTTCTCTCTGCAGAAAGATCCCATTGGGGGAGAGTCCAGTAATTAAGACCTATATTCAGCGGTGCCAGGGAAAAATAGGGAGTGTCAATGAAAATTATTGAGTCAAAGGAATAATTTTAACACAGTTGTGAGCTAACAAGTGAGCGCTAATTTAAACGCTTTAACGACTTGCCTGGTGAAGTTTTTCCTGAATGCCGGGGAGCTGCGTGACGAGCACCGTCCACCTCTGCTCGAACTGTGCTAGGGCAGCTCGCAGCGCAGCCGCGTCGGCCTCCTTCAGGTGCAGGAGCTGGTTCCCCGTGCTTATCACCGCGGTCTTCAAGGAGGACTTCTCATCAAGCTCCTTCGAGAATGCCTGGAGACCGTTTTAAAATGTAGAAATTTTAAAAAATGTTCAATAGGGAACAGAATGGCTAAGAGCCAGAATAACAGGTTAGAGACCAAAACCAAACAACTGCATTCAATTCAAACAGTGACTATTTGTAGGTGGATGTATAAGTGTGTGTGTGGATATGCGCAGGCTCACACACGTGTGTGTCACAAACACACTTATCCTACTAAGGGTCAGACACTGTTCCAGGCATTAGCTATGTGGAGGGGAACGAAAACAGTGAATTCTTGCACCTTGAGTGGCTTACAATCTAGGGGATTAATATTTTAAAAGACAGACAGATCATTATTGCAACTTTAAAAAACAAAGTGTGCACCGGCTGGCGTGGCTCAGTGCTTGAGCATCAACCTATGAACCAGGAGATCATGGTTCGATTCCCAGTCAGGGCACATGCCTGGGTTGCAGGCTCGATCCCCAGTGTGGGGTGTGCAGGAGGCAGCTGATCAGTGATTCTTTCTCATCACTGATGTTTCTATCTCTCTCTCCTTCTCCCTTCCTCTCTGAAATCAATAAAAATATATTAAAGAAAAAAAAGTGTGGAACACAACACAAAGTTCATATTAAATATAAACTAAATGCAACAAATTTTTAACTAATATATTTGAAATCGTTCCTGTGCACTTATAGGTTTATTAAAAGTATATTTAAAAATATCTACGTTTCAATACCAAAGTAAATAAACATAGCTACAAAATATGAAAAATGGAAAAAGACTAAAAGGTTTCAAAAGTACTATTTTCCTTTAAGAAAAGTCTCAAAACAATGAAACAATAACATTTTTAAAAATTTATTGATTTGAGAGAGAGGAAAGGAGGGAGACAGAGGAGAGGAGGAAGAGAAGAGAGGTGGGGGGGGAAGGAAAGCGGGGAGAGGGAGACAGGGGGAGGGAGGGAAACACTGATTTGCTGTCCCACTTATTTATGTATTCATTGGTTGATTCTTATATGCTCCCTGACCAGGGATGAACCCGAAACCTTTGGTGTAGCAGGATGATGCTCTAACCAACTGAGCTACGTAGCCAGGGCTAGAACAATAACATTTTAGAAGAAATATCAGTTCTATATGATTAAAAACCTTGTGTTGCCCTGACCAGTTTGGCTCAGTGGCTAGAGCGTCGGCCTGTGGACTAAAGAGTCCCAGGTTCGATTCCGGTCAAGGGCATGTACCTGGGTTGCGGGCACATCCCCAGTAGGGGGTGTGCAGAAGGTAGCTGATGGATGTTTCTCTCTCATGGATGTTTCTAACTCTCTATCCCTCTCCCTTCCTCTCTGTAAAAAAAATCAATAAAATATATTTAAAAAAACACACACAAAAAAACCATGTGTTTATTAACTTTAATACTCATGACTTCCTAACCTTGTGAGTTTCTTGCGGGGGCAGGAGAGTTATCTTCTGCGTTTGTAAAACGTGCCCCATGTCAGAGCAAGTTTTAAATTTATATATATTCCATAGGGCCAATTAAAAAAAATGCTTCATCCTTATTCTAAGTGCACAAATAAACTGCATAAACAATGAGTTCTAAGTTTGGAGAATGCCGCTGCTCTCAGCCCGTCTTATTCCTCATCCACAAATGACGGAGCCTCTATCGCAGCCCCCAACCCTTTCCCCGGATACTGATTTCTGACCGTGGATTATCTGGGCATATTCTATTACAACTTACAAAGAAACGGTCTATGTTGCTTCTGATTGTATCCAAGTCCTGAGACACGTTGAGGGACTGTTCTTTCCAGTAGTTCAGAGTTTGCTGAGAAGATTCCAACCACTTGGTTAGCTGGTCCGCATCTCTGTGATAACTAACAAGAGGCACGTGAAAGGAAATTAGAAACGCTTTCTATGGATGGTGTGCGTCCCCCGCATGTTTTCTTCTTATTTTACTGTGTGTTTGCCTGTGTTCATCAGCCCTATTATTCAGAAAATTATCACGTTTATAAGGACTATATCCCGTTTTATCCCAAATCCGACGCTCCTGGCATGTTTATGACTCTCTCCATTATGACTAATCACGAAGAAAGAGACATTTTAAAGCCTTCAATATTCTATCTTTAATTTCTTATTACAGCTACACAAAAATAAATCCATGGGTAAGGACGGAGATTATTTTTATGCATCCAATGTCCTCTAATAGACGTGTTCATAGTAAAAATACAACCAGCATTTGTATAAGTTATGTAACAAACAGCGAAGTGCGGTTGGCCAGATGCCAACATATTTAGCTGCTGTGATGAAAATCCCCAAGCAAAATGCTACACTTCTCGTAACTTCTAATCTTCTTTAGGATAAGACAGCCCCTTAACAAGTAGAGATGAGAATGAGGCTTAAAGGTTCTACATTCTGTACTTTCCTCAAGGGGTTCAAGATGATTTCAACTAAGGAAAAAAAGTCTCTGAAGAATTCCAAACATTTTTCCAAATTATCCTGCTAGCTATAATTATTACTTTATTTTAAATTTTAAAACTTTTGGAAGAGGAAAGAGCAATCTCATGGCACAGAGGTAACATGCATTATCTTATAAATCCTATCTTCCACAGAACTGATTATACATTATCCTGAGTCTAGCAAACCAGTACCAGAGACTCTAGGCCCCATGTAGCCCAGCAGGGGGACCCGACTGCCTCAGACTGTGGAAGAGAGACTACATGGGGGACCACGTGTAGAAACCGGGGACCACAGGAGCCCCGAGGCCTTTCTGCACAGCAAAACTTGATGCCGATCGCGCTCTAAGAAAACGTACCTGAGCAGATGCTTGAGGAGCGTTTGCAGTCTGTGGAGCTCATGGTCGATTTTTTTGTTCAGGGACAGCCACTGCTCCTCTAGCTTTGCGATCTGGCCCTCTAACTCAGGACAGCTCACGGAGGCCACCAGCTGCTTGCCTTCATTCAGAGTCTGGTAAAGCCGGGCATGCTTCTCATCGACGTTTCTCTTTATTTGCTAATAAAAGTCAAGTCACAGAATGAATTACTTCGAAATGAAGCGAACGAACCTGCTCCCAAACACTTCATAAAAGGCCAGCGGTGGAGCCTACGGAAGAAACACTATCCCTTTCCTAACCCTCAACACTCCTGCAGTCTAGTCTGGCTGGACAAACAGGACGACTGGCTTATTGATCACTTTTCTCAACGCCAGTTTCTAATAATGTATTTCTACCGCACAGATTAAATCTATAGACTTATACGTGTGAACAGAAAACAAACATCCACACACCCACCTAAAAACAAGAAAGCTGGCAGCCTAGGGGGCACAAGCAGCTTGCAGACAGGAGTGTGTGACCCAAAGATTATTTTAAACAACAGGAAATTTCACAAAGAAATGAGGATTTCCTGGGACTCTGGGCAAACCGGAAGATCTAGGCCCCTGGGTCTGCATTCTCGTGGGGCAAATATGGGCTGAAACCCAGCAGTAAGCCTCCTGTCGAAGAGCCTGCTCTCTGCTTCCCCTACCCAGTTCCTACCGCCCCCCTCTTCCCATCCCCATGGTAGACCAGTCAGCATGCCTTCTTTCTGTCCTCCTGCCTGGCCCGTAAGCATTTTATATTGCAACCTCGATATGAAGGGGCTCAATAAGAAAACATTTCTTTATTATCCTTTAGCCCCGAACAGCAGGACAAAATTCTTTTCCAGAGTCTTCTCAACGTAAAGACTCAGTAGGGAGAAAGGATAAGGAACTCAGCAGAGCAAATTAAAGCAGACAGCACATCATCAATAAAACTTCATGAAAAGGAAAATAAAATTCTTCAAAGCTGCGAATACAATGACCCCCCTGAAGAACTCCGTGTAAGGCAATTATCCCCCACGGTTGGGTTCAGCCACCGACACTTATCCTGACAGCTATTTAAATTTCATCGTTAGAAATAACTTATGATCAAAAGAGAACTTTGGCCATTTTCCAGTTAACTTAAGCCTTTTTAAAGCCAAAAATTCTACTTCCAATATCCTTTGCATCACTCCCATTTGTGACCCTCTCCCGCTAACCCAGCCTGTGGGCTAGAATAAATTGTCCAACATTAGTTAAAAAAAAAAAAAAAAGGTTTTCATTTTCTAAGCCTTCAGTGTGAGGCGCTCACTATTTAGAGCAGCGGTTCTTAACCTGTGGGTCGCGACCCCTTTGGGGGTCGAACGACCCTTTCACAGGGGTCACCTAAGACCATCGGAAAACACATATATAATTACATATTGTTTTTGTGATTAATCACTATGCTTTAATTATGTTCAGTTTGTAACAATGAAAATACATCGTGCATATCAGATATTTACATGACGATTCATAACAGTAGCAAAATTACAGTTATGAAGTAGCAACGAAAATAATTTTATGGTTGGGGGTCACCACAACATGAGGAACTGTCTTAAAGGGTCGCGGCATTAGGAAGGTTGAGAACCACTGATTTAGAGCATTTCTGAGAAGTTTTTTGTTCTTGTTAATCCTCACCCAAGGTTTTCTGTTTTTGTTTTCACTGTGAGAGACACACATAGATTGGCTGCCTTCCCACACGCAACTCAACGGGGGGTGGGGAGTGAACTACAACCAGGCACCTGCCCTTGACCCTTCAGTGCATGGGCTGCCACTCTAACCACTCAGCAACACCGGCCATGGTTTTGAGAAGTTTTCGTTTCCCCATTTCATACATGGAGTCAGGCTGCACTGGCCACTCGGTCCACGAGGCTCCAAGCCAGCAGCTGAACACAGGTTTGTTTTGACTCCAGAGGCCACGCAACTGGCCTACGTTCCACGTCCTACAGACGTGTATCAATCAAGACACAAACCTCTGCATGACGCAGGAGACCGAGGCCCTGAGCAATCCATGAGAGGGGTGGTTTTACAAGATATCTGACTTCTGTTAGCCTGGCGGATTCACTGACATGTCTTAGAACAAGGATTTCATTTTCAATAGAATCCCAGGAGATATTTGAAGGGATATAGTCACTTTTGGGGAAATGACCAGGCTTATGTTAGTTTGGCTAAAATTAACTGTTTCTAATATAACGAGGTTTAACATGCTGTTTTCAACTTCATTCTCTTCGCTGTTCAGAAGGTACCTTTAGTATCTAACAAAGCATTCAAACAGCAGTTTCCCAACCCTGAGGACTGAGACTGACCTTAGAGTCAGGCTCTATGAAATAAGACGGCAAAGAGGGTAACTGCAGCTTCTAGGTACCTAGACAACATGGCCACAGCGTTGCAACCTCTGGGAAATGTGGCCTATGGGAGCCTGAATGCCTCTGAGGAACGGCCGAGTATTCCAGGCTCTCATTCTCCAGCCGGTCTATTCAGGCGACGAACCTGCCTTTGAAGCTTTGAAGCTGATATGTGATAACTACCTCTAGCCGCACACCTCGGCTTCTCATCTCTCATGTCCTGAGGTTAAAAGGTGCGGAGATTTTATCTTGTTGGCCATATGCTCAGTGCCACTGGAAAAGCACTCGAAGGCAGCGGTTCTCAACCTGTGGGTCGCGACCCCTTCGGCGGCCGAACGACCCTTTCCCAGGGGTCACCCAAGACCATCCTGCGTATCAGATATTTACATGACGATTCATAACATTACAGTTATGAAGTAGCAACGAAAATAATGTTATGGTTGGGTCACAACATGAGGCACTGTATTTAAAGGGCCAGAAGGTTGAGAGCCACTGCTCTAAGGCTTTATCTTCCCCGTGGCATCGAAATCCGAGACACACAGGCTCTGATAACAGTACTAAAAGTTGCACGAAAAAATATTTAAAGTTTGAAGTCTTTTGAGGCTGCTTGTGGCAGGTGGCAGGTTATTGTCTGGATCACAAGCTTTGTCCCATCAGAGCTTCCCTGTAGTCATAAAACTAAATAGACGTTCAGAGGCTCCTGGTTTACAAAGTTCCTCCCGTATGTCGGCTGATTTCCATAACCACTGACATCCACCTCTCCAGACAGGTAGAACCAGCACGATTGTCTGTGTTCTACAGATAAAGGAACTGAGGCGGGGGCGGGGGAAGTGACAGCAGGGAACGTGAGAGCCAGCACCCAGGCCGAGGTCCTGGACCCCGGGCCACACACGCGGCGATGCTGAGGAGCTCTCAATCCAGTCTACAGTTTCCCTGAATGTGTCTGACAGGGATTTGTGTGATGAACAATATTTCATTTCAATTCAAACCATGCGCCTGCAAAAATCAAGCAACTTAGAAAAGTAAATGTAAAAACCCACCCTCCCACATACACAAAGTGCTATCGACCATGCCTTTGACAGCTTCCGTGGGAGCAGAATACCTGGTAAAGTGAGATCCTTTCCACCAGTCTGTCCTCGGTCTCCTCCACCAAGCTCACGGAGGGCAACGTAGATGCCAGGATTTCCAGGTCCTTCTCAAGAGAGGCGTAGTTCTCATCAAATTCTTCCCATTTCTAGAGAATCAAGAACATCCAGCCAATAGGAGCCCTTTTAGTGAATCCCAGACAGTGACAAAATGAATCACAAAAATAAAAATGGACTCTGAGAGGTACACACAATTAAAGCACGGATTCTAGGGGTTTCTGAGAGAACCCCCCCACCCCCACCCCCCAGTAGAAGCCTGGTGTCTACTGCGAAGTAATGCCCTTGCCTGTGTGGAGAAGGCTTTTAACATCCAGTTGGCGTTACGTTTGTCTCATCACATGGAGCAGGAACTGAACTGATTACGTCAAGGTGGCCTCAGCATCGCCCCCGTGGAGGCTTTACGCGAGCCCCTCTCTCATGTGCAAAGGTAACGGCTACCTTTCAAAGCTTCTGAGCAGAAGCTCCGGTTGGGCTGCTTCCTCCCTCCCAGCCCCAACCCCCCCCCCCCCCCCCCCCCGGCCCGGACATTTCCCGACCAGGACGCTCAAGGCATCACTTCACCGAGGTGTGGGCTCACCCTGCATCCGGGGAATAGTCTCAACTTCGCCTAAATCTTGCCTCGTCCTGGCTCCGTTTCCACAGGAGCCCACTTCTAGGGTCCCCACACACTCTACAGAGCCCACGTATGCACACTTAATAGTAAAACTAAACAGTATCTGTTGGAAAGAGAACCACCTTGCTAATTTTCCTATCTACTGAGATAGGGGGTCACCTGGCTAGCAGGGGCACTCACATGAAGTCTTCTTTTGGATACGATGAAAGATTACTATAAATACCCACTGGACACACTCATTAGAAAATTTTACTTATAAATATCTAAAAGTAACACCATGTCCTACCACGTGATATAGTTGAATATGTCCTTGCTTTTTGTTCATTTCCTTTAGGTCAGCGGTTCTCAACCTGTGGGTCGCGACCCCTTTGGCAGTCGAACGACCCTTTCACAGGGGTCGCCTAAGACCATCCTGCATATCAGATATTTACATGACGATTCATAACAGTAGCAACATTACAGTTATGAAGTAGCAACGAAAATAATTTTATGGTTGGGTCACAACATGAGGAACTGTATTTAAAAGGGCCAGAAGGTTGAGAACCACTGCTTTAGGTGCTGACATCCACCGCATTTAAAAAGTTACAGGGCAAAATCTTAAAATTGAGAGAAAGCTTTATACAAGCTTAATTTTTTCTCGGAATTGGGACTCAAGATTGTCATGAGTCCACTTCAGTGACAGAAGGCACATCTGGTTCAGGAAGTACAGTTTCTGAACCAGTGACTCTGTCATCCAAATGATCTCCTTCAAGATCTCCATGTGCTTTCAGTTTTGTTTATTTCCTCTACACAGTGCTAGACGGTTGAAAGATGCCCAGGCGTCCCTGATTTACATGTAAGCAACCTCAGCTAACACTGCACCCAGGGAGTAGTAGCCAGAACTAGAGCAGGGCTCCGCACTCCTCATTATTAATTCCTATTTAATTACTGCCTAATGACATTTGTTTCTGACACCTGGAGGCGGTGGCTGACGATCCGGAATTCCCAGCTTTTCAAGTACAAAATTTATGTAACCCAAATACCTGCAACAAACTCTGCTGCTTTATCCCACATTGGCGGGCCTTTTCTTCTAGCAATTTAACTTCTTTCACTTGTTCTGCCCAAGGTGTCTCTTTCTTTTGCAATAAAGAAGGAAGCATTTTGCTGGAGAATGTTTGGATTAACAGCATGTCAGCAACAAGCTTCTGGAAAAAAAGCTGTAAAATGGAGGAGGTTTTAATATTTATTTCTGCAATGTGAAATCTTACAAAGCAAATTACTTTAACTTTTTTGTTGTTGTTAATCCTCACCCAAAGATATTTTTTCCATTGATTTTTCTTTAGAGAGAGGGGAAGGGAGGGGGAGGGAGGTGGGGAGGGGGGGGAGAGAGGGAGAGAGGGAGAGAGGGAGAGAGAGAGAGAGAGAGAGAGAGAGAGAGAGAGAGAGAGAGAGAGAGATACATCGATTGGTGGCCTTCCACATGCATCCCGACCAGGGCCAGGGACTGAACCTGCAACCCAGGTACATGCCCTTGACCAGGAATTGAACCCTCAAACCGAAGGTTTGCAGGCTGATGCTCTAACCACTGACCCACATCGGCCAGGGCTACTTTAACTTCTTATACTGTTATATTTGCTTTTTTAACCCACAATCCCAGGTCAGCCATGTAGACTAAAACACACAAGAAAACTGACTATGTATCCCTTAGTTTTTGAACATTAATGACATTTTAGCAAATCATAAAGAAAAATCACCCAAGTAATATTTTCCACAAAATAGTCCATGTTAACGGCCAAACATTATTAATTACTTAATTTCAATTTCCAGCCATATCTTCCTAAATCAGTTATTCTAAGGTTTAAGGAACTTTACAAGAAGGTAGGTGATAACGTGGCTGATTAATTTCAAGACAATAAGTTGTATGGATAGCTGTGTTAGCTCAGGGAGCCCACAGAGTCAACAGCTGGGGTTCCTAAACTGACTCTTAACTTCTACTCAGTCAAATGGCAACATAAAGGGAAGTTGCTGACGGGATCTTTGGGGATCCTGGTACCTAACAACTCCCAGAAGGGCCCTTTCAGAGCCTTGAAAGGGGAAAGCTTCCCTTCACGTGGTCCCTCTCCGGCTACATCAGCTGTCCTCTCTGATCGTCTGGAGGAGCCTCTACGTGAATCCCTTCTCCCATTCCTTGTGAAGGACACATGGAGGGTTCATACCGCACAGGGCCCATCAATTGATATTATTTTCTCCTCTTCCCTTCCATCCTTTTATACATCTTTACCGTTGAATTTCTTAGACTAAGGTCTACTTATCAAAGGCCTTGACTTAAGCTTGTTGAAGGTAGGAATGTCTTACACAGTTTTTATTACCAATATTTAAATCACTGCATGTTTTTGGTTGGTGAGGTTTTGTTTAATGAAATGAATGGAAAATGAATGGGTGTATTGCAGCAATTTTCAACCTTTTTCATCTCATTGCACACATAACTATTGCTAAAATTCTGTAGCACACCAAAAAATATGTTTTTTGCCAGTCTGACCCCCCAAAAAATATATATATTTATATATATATAATTTTGATTCATTCACACCCAGACAGCTATTGTGTTGGCTGTTGTCATTTGTTATTTGACAATCATAATCCAAGGGAAAAGAGGTCGGTGCCCCTGACTGAGTAGTCACACACTGCACGCTTCACCACTAGTTGAAAATCACTGGTGTGCTGTAGCATCACACTAGATATACATTTATATGTTCAAATAATATTTATTTAGATTTCAGTTCCCAGGAAACCTTGTCTAATCTCCTGAGTTAAATTTCCTCTATTAAATGCTCTCAAGACATGTATCCCAATTTTAATGTTAAATCTGTCTGCATGGCTCCTTAATAAATTGTCTTCTCAATCAATGGAAAGCTCCACAAATCCAAGGAGCTGCATCTGCTTCATTCACACCATATTCTTGGAGGTTAGCAGGGCTCCTGGTCCGCAACGAGCCTTCCAATGGCTGCTTGCTAAAAGAACGGAGGAACGATACCTATTTCCCCACAAAAGAAAATGCATGCGCGGCGGTTCCCATTCAGAAAAACCGCGTCTGTGAACTGGCGCTCCGCCCGCGTGCCTCACCTTGTGATTCTGTATCTGAGCCTGTAAGGCACCTCGGCTTGTGGTTTGCGCCAAGTGGTCACGAGCAAGCTTTTCCCTCCCGGTGGCCACCAGCTCCTCCACGCCTCGCAACAAAGCGTCCTGCTGGCTCTCAGTGACGCAAGGGCTGCCGAGCTCCGCGTACCTGGCTCTCAGCATACCCCACATACTGTCCAGCACATCCTGAAAAGGAAGGGCAGGGGGGCCCAAACATTTCATCCAACCGTGAAAATAACCAAACGAACCACAAATCTGAACTCCCTTGGTGGGAGAAAAAAAATCTTATAAATAATCCTTATAAATAATCCTAGCAATTCACTGCATGGATGTTTTCTGCTCGGACACACCTCTAGTTTGTAAACCTCCTGGAGAAGAGCATAAGGCAGGTGAAGCTTCTCTCCCTCGGCCCTGAGTTTTGCTACTCGGCTCTCAGAGTTCCGCAGCTCTGCGGTACAGGCATCTGCTTTCTAAAGAGACAATGCGGAAAAGGAAACATTTAAGTTAAATTAGAGAAGCACACGCATTTATTAAAAACTTCAGCAGGAAAGAGTTAAGGGAAAGTGGAAGTCCCGCTTTCCCGCCCTCCCCTCCAGCCCTCCCCAAAGATCCACAGTTCAGCTTGTTTCTAACGCACGGACCGTAGGGGTACAAGTGCCCGTCCTTAAACGCACCGAGCTGCACACATCATTCTGTTCTGCTGTTTGCACAACTCACTTATCAGATCCTCAGCATGTCCTCAAATCAGTACAAATGTGCCTGGCTCCTTTAAACAGACGCGTGGTTTGCCTTTGTAAGGCTGCACAGTCTGCTCTTCACGGGCTTGTGGGCTATTTAGAGGTTTTGACTCAAGCAGTGCCGCTTGGTCCATCCTTGAATATTTACATACACACTTACCTTTATGCACTTATTTCCTTCAGATAAATGCATTCCGGCACCCAGAGCAGTGCCTGAACACAGTAGGTCCTCAGTTAATACTTGCTGAATTAATGAGCCAAATGGAACTGCTTCTGGATGGAAGGGCATTTACACTGAAAATTCTAATACAGTCCAGCCAAGGGATCCCCAACAGCACTCCTACCAACAGGGTGAGGGCGCATTTCCCAACACTGCACACACTTAACATTTTGCCCAGTTGACAGGTGACAATGGCCTGTTGTTTTGATTTACACTCCATAAAGGACTATTATGAGATGCTTCCCAAGTCCGCATAAGTATTTTCATTTTTATTTACTTAAGCCTGGCCACGGCTCACTGAGGGAAGTGGCTCAGAAGCACAGCTCAGTCACAAGACTCTTTGGCCTGAGGTGAGATCAGTCGGAATGATTCTGACTTGATTACCTGAAGCTGTTCATCAATACTCTGGCCACTAATTTCATTCAAAGACTGCTGTAAAGATGTTTTATTCTTAATCAGTTGATCATATAATCGCTTTATTTCATTCTGTACAAAAAGATAAATGAAAGAAACAGTGAGAATTTCCCTCAGGCCTTTCAATTCCTTTTTTAAAAAAATTTAGTTGTCCTTTAAGTTTTATGCCATCAGAAATTTCAAACATATACCACAATAGAGAGCTCCCTGCATCACCACGATCCCACGTTAACAATGACTGTATCTATCTCCCTGGCGCTCTCTTGACTCTACCTAACCCCTCCCCTCAGATTATTTTGAAGCAAATCCCAGATATCATAGTATTTCACCAGTAGATGTGTCAGTATGTACCTCTAAAAGATAAAGGTTCCTTCCTTTAAAAATCCCACAAATCAGTAATAATCATTCCTTAGTATTATTAACAGTCTAGACAGGGTTCACATTTCTCTAACTGCCAATCATTTTTGTTTTGTTTTTTTTGAATTGGGATCTACATGATGCCCAATAGGTTGCAATGGATCACAGGTGTCTCAAGTGTCCTGTAATTGGCAGGCTCCCCACCCATCTCTCTCTCCTGTTTCTTGGATTTTATTTAATCTGTGCAGCTTCCCAATGTCTGGACTAGGCTGACTACACTCACGGTGACATCTAACACGTTCTTCTTCCCTTGCGTCTTTTACTTAAATTCTAGAGGCTTTATCAGATTCAGGGTTGAGTTTATGGGTAAAACTCCTTCATAAGTGGTGCTGGTGTTTCTTTTTTTTTTTTCATTAGACAATTTTAGTAACTTCCTAACCAATCACCTGCCTCAAATCTCTCCTCCAGTCCACATTAGACAACTGCCAGGTGAGTCTACCTGAAACATACATGAACTGTCATTTCTTTGCTCAGAAACTTTCTTGGCTCCCTCTTACCGAGAAGTCCTCCCACACAACACTCACTGAGTTGCTGAGTGCAATACAGGAAAGAAACAGTACGTTAATGCAATAAAACGTCATACCCAAGACTTTGGAAAGTTCCTGGCTTTTGAATGGTCTCCAACCATGAGCAGCAGAACTAAAAGACCTTCATAGAAAGACAGCCTCGCTGCTTTCCTTAGCAATTCCTATTCACGACCACCACCAGGACTAGGAATTAATGGGAGTTGGGGGTCCATGCTATAACCTAAAATAGTGCCGATGCGGGCTGAGTGCCGAGGCCCGTACCTGGTAACTGCGATTATAGTCGAGGCCGGCTTTCAGGGACTTGCTCCTGGACGCAGCGGCAGCCTGCGTGTGCTCCAGGTAAACTTGCAGGCTTTCAAAACATTCAGGGAACAAGTTGGCGGTCCTTCCAGGCCAAGTCATAGCTTTCAAAAGATCCTTCTTCTTGTCACTCAGAGCTAAGTACAGTTTTTTCAGCTCGAGAGCCAGTGTCTGCAAAGTGGAGAGGCAGGAAGACACAGTGAGTGAGCCCCGAGTGCAAGGGGCTGCAGCTCCGGCTTACCTCGTGGGTTGACTGCGGCAATGGCCAACACATGGGCATCTGGAAGTTCCCTACCTCATAGAACACCTGCTGGGCACCAACATCCTCTCTGCAGAGCCCAGGTGTCTGCAGCAGCTCCTCCACGCTGCCCAGGCACTGACTGAGGGCCAGAAAGAGTTCGAATAGCTGCTTATCCAAATGTATGTAGGTTTCTTCTGTCATCTTTTCCTGAATCAAGAGGAGAAAAGAAAAAATAAAACTCAGGATTCTTCTTCCTCTGCCTACGTTTCCCCTGGTTCCCATTATAGCCTACGGTTTACGTCCGTGGTCGGCAAACTGCAGCTCGCGAGCCACATGCAGCTCTTTGGCCCCTTGAGTGTGGCTCTTCCTAAGCCTTAATTGGGAGTACCCTAATTAAGTTAATAATAACAATGTACCTACCTATATAGTTTAAGTTTAAAAACTTTAGCTCTCAAAAGAAATTTCAATCGTACTGTTGATATTTGGCCCTGTTGACTAATGAATGAGTTTGCCGACCACTGGTTATGTGAATGAGGTAACAGAATAAATAAATAAAGTTAAGATGTTAACTCTGAGAGAACCAAGGTTAAGAAATTAAATGTTAGGTAGAGAGTTGACTATTGAATGGAATTAGAAGGTTAATCACAAGATGAAGGACTTGGTTAGTGGGGCCATCCAGGTGGAAGTGTGGTCCCAGAGAAATCATATTTCCCCTTACCCCCTGCTCCCACCCCCCACATTTTAATGTAGGAGAAAGCATGTAAGGGAAATCAAGTATGGCCTGGGGAAGGAAAAGAAGTCAGGAAAGTTGAAGGGGCTGATTAGAAAGAGGTATGATATCTTAACGCTAAGGATGGTACAGTATGGTGATTGTCGTTAACAATGCTGTATTATGCATATGAAAGTTGCTAAGAAAGTAGATCTTAAAAGTTCTCGTCACAAGGAAAAAATGTGTAACTATGTGTGGTGATGGATGCTAATTAGACTTATTGTGGTCAGCATTTTGAAATATATACAAATAGTGAATCATTATATTGTACACCTGAAACTAATGTAACATTATATGTCAACTGGAGACCCGGTGCACCAAAATTTGTGCACTCGGGGCGGGGGAGGTCCCTCAGCCCTGCCTACACCCTCTCTTAGTCCGAGAGCCCTCACGGGATGTCCGACTGCCGGCTTAGGCCCACTCCCCAGGGGATCAGGCCTAAGCCATCAGTCAGACATCCTTAGTGCTGCCAAAGAGGCGGGAGAGGCTCCTGCCACCGCTGCTGCACTTGCAACCGTCAGCCCAGCTTGTGGCTGAGTGGAGCTCCCCCTGTGGGAGCACACTGACCACCAGGGGGCAGCTCCTGCATTGAGCATCTGCCCCCTGGTGGTCAGTGCATGTCATAGCGACTGGTTTTTCTGCCATTGGGGTCAATTTGCATATTACCCTTTTAATATATAGGGTTTTATCTCAATTAAAAAAAGAGAGATGACCCAGGTGGTGTGACTCAGTGGTTGAGCATCGACCTATGAACCAGGAGTTCACGGTTCGATTCCCAGTCAGGGCCCAGGCCCAGGTTGTGGGCTTAATCCCTAGTAGGGGGTGTGCAGGAAGCAGTTGATCATTGATGTTTCTCTCTCTCTCTCTCTCTCTCTCTCTCTCTCTCTCTCTCTCTCTCTATCCCTTCCTCTATGAAATCAATAAAAATATATTTTAATAAAAGAGAGACAGATGGACTGTGAACCAAGGGAGCTAGGGGTGTCATTTATGGGCTGATTATAAGAATTAAGGCCACCCTTAGGTGTACAACTCCTGGGAGGAGGCCCTCTAACGTTGTGCAATCATGCCCTGGTGAGTTTAAGAGCCACAGGTCTGTTTTAGCACAAGCTGCTGGTACCACCTCTTTTTCTTTGCCGAAGATCACCTTGAATTTTTTACCATTACAAGTGATTTAGGAGCATGCTGAAGCTGGTAATCACCCCAATTTGGGCTCTGTTTCCATCTTCCCTGATGGATATCTACATTACCCAGGATTAAGCTTACTCAAGGCTGGAAACCATGCCAGTCCTCCCCCTCTCCCTCCTCGCCCAGAGCATCACACAGACAGTACTAATTAATCACGATCCTGGGTCCTGCTGATCCCCGGCTCAGGTTCAGAAGTCTCTGCACTTGGTGCTCTAGGCAGCCACCACTAAATGTAACAAAGCTGGCATGAGAGTCAAATTCTGTTTGCAATTCTAACACACATTCCATTATGTGTTCTATTATTTGTCTACAAGGGAAATATGACCGGTTTACAATATCACATGTAACACGCAGCTGCTACCTGTGTCTGAAGACTGTTTGCTTCCTGACGCAGGTCTTCAAGTTGGGTGGTATAGGTTTTCAGTTCTTCAGCTGTCGGGTATCTAAAGTTATATACACTCACACTGGGTAGAATACTCATTTCTGTGGCAACCTATTTTTAAAAGGGGAAATGCTATTAGAGACAATTTGAGATCTTGCTGATGTTAATGTAAAACAGCAAAAATGCCTTAGCATTAGCATGCTATCTTCCAAGTTACCTTCTTATAAGAAAAAAATAATTAAATTTTAAATATTTTGGATAGTTGGAAAAGTCATGACAGGCTTTACTTACACACTTGAGAGTCCATTCAGACAGGAAAACAAACCACAATTTGAAAAATAGAGTAAAACCACTAATTTTTCAATTTATTAGCACTGCTACCCATGTGACCAGGTTAGCTGCTTCTCTTCCCGCTTATCAGTAAACTCCTGGAATATAGACAATTCTTAGAATAAAATAGTCACCTCAGGGACAGATCCGCATCTTGATTTTGTTATTGAAAAGCTAGATAAGTATTAAAAATGAGCTGTGACTTCGGAAGGGTGAGTGACTCAGAGTCAATGTCTTTCTCAAAGGGGAGAACTGGCCTATGGGGAAACAGGGTGGGTGACAGGGCTCTATTTGGGGCAAGACTGGTGATGGAGTTCTACTCTCGGGACGAGAACGATATTCCTGTCCCCGTGTCTCACAGGAAAAGCCACAACTAAAGCCCCACCCATCAGTGTGATTCAACTTTAATTGGTCAAATGAGGTTCTCTGCAGAAGAGAACTGCCACGTTCCCACCAGGCGGGGAACTGGGAAGTCACTGGTAGCCTTTGCCCAGGCAGTTTGAGTGCGATGCTGAAGGCAGAAGCTTGCCTGCTGTGAGCACCAGTTCCAATCCTGCTCGTGGGCTCCCCGTTGGAGAGAAACCCAGCAGTAGTTGGCACAGGATGAATAAAACCAGTAATGGCAACATAAGGTACGTTGGAGGCAATACCAACTGACAGGTACCATTGGCACCGGCGCCAGCACACTGCAGATTCCAGATAATCTTTAGATGAATGAATGATACTCATTCATTTTTTAAAAAGAAATGAATGTATCTTTTTTTTAAAAAGTAGTTCCTACTATATTATTCACTCCTTTTGTAGACGTAAGAAACCTGTAGAAAAAATTTATGAGTTTATTTGAGCCAAACTGACAATTATCGGGAGGCCCAATCTCACTAGATTGAGAAAACGCTCCAGAGAATGGCAGCTTCACAGCTTATTTTATACATGAGGATTAAAGGAGGAGATGTAAGGGGTGGGTTATGTGAAATTCCTTGGTGGTAGATTAGGGAAGCCAGAGAAAGCAAGTGGGGAAATCTCTGAGACTGGATAAAGAGTAGAACAGGGAGTCACACATTTCTTTGCCTTGCTGGGTATAGGATAGTTAACAATGAACATGCATAGCACGTGGAGATGGTATGGGGGGAACAAGACAACAGTGGGGGGCCCTGTGGTCTGGGGCTCTGGGGGAAGGCTGTGCTCTGAGGGGTCTGGAAAAGGAGACTGAGGTCCCAAAGGTATCTTATCTTAGACACAAAGAGACATGAACAGCTCACTTAAGGTAAAGATGGAACTTTGTCAAGGAAGCTACAGGCCTAGGACATGACTGCCCGCCACGATCTGCTTTTAGTTAGGAATTTTATGTTCATCTTAAATAGTTACTTTTGGTCTCTGAGTTTGTAGGGCCCTCTGTGCTGGCCTCCCCTGAGCTTGTCAAGGTTAGTATGTGGGCCCTTTTCGTCCACACTTTATCCATTCAATATACAGACCGAGATTTTATGATGTTCTAGGTGCCGGCCAGGCATTCAGATGTGAGCCAGGCAGACACAGACTTCCTTCTCTCACCATCTGATGGGGATACCGACAATAAACAGGCCCCAGTATAGTGAGAGCTGTGGTCAGGGAAGCCCAGGGCTACAGAAGCACCAAGGGGAGGGGGGGCACTTACGTAAGGCCAATTTCCATGAGGGTGGGAAGGGGTCAGCCGAGTGAGAAACCCACTTGGCATCCTTGCTCTCTGAAAGTAAACTGCAACATGATGCAGAACATGCCTGTGTATTTAACGAACGCTGTTGGACTTTCTGAGACAAGCATGCTTACTCACACTGTGCGCAGAAACACACTGACCTGGGGCTCCACGAGCGGGGGCAGAGGCTGCCGTATTTTTGAGGAGAGCTCCTGATGCAAATATTGCCACTTATCCCCACTGAGGACCTGTTGTGACAAGACCGAGTCTGGAGCATCATTTTCAGGGCTAGGTGCCTCACCGCTTTTAAGAAAAACAAAAGGTGCAAAGAACAATCAACACAAAGAAGTTTTATTACCTTCAAACAATCTATATATATAAAGAGGCAATATGCAAATTAGGCCGGGATGCCGTAACCGGTCACGACCAGACAGGCGGAGGTTGCATGCGCAGGTGAGGCTAGGAGCAGAAACGGAGACAGAGACAGAGACCGGGGGCCTGCCGGAGCCGGTGCAGCAGCTCAGGTGGCCCCGGAGCGGACACAGGCAGGGGGGGTCAGAGGACGCTGCGCGAGTCAGGCGCAGGTCCCGGCCCCCACGGGGTGCCTCCTTGCGTGATTTCAATCACGCGCTGGGCCTCTAGTGTTTTATAAGAAACACTCGTAATTCTCCCATCACACTACTGGATATCCAACGCTTTAAAAATATTTTACCTCACGGGTGATTTCTGAGTTGCATCGTTATCATGTCGGCAATGCTCGGGCCACATAGTCTTAGCATTCAATTCTATGAATCTGACTAAATCTTTCTGTTCCATTGGTTTCAACTCCAGAACCTATAATTGAACAAGATTCAAATGGTCCAATCAATCAAGGTTTTCAATGACTATCCACGGGTTTCTTCTGCTCAGATCATCTGATTTTGAGCCACGTCCCAAATCATTATTTACTATTTTTCTTTCTTTGCTTGCTTATGCTCATCAACCTTCACTTTTCAAACAGCCTATTTAAAAATATTCTGCACAACAACCAAGTGTTGTTTACATATGTAGCGCGTACCGAAAATCACCGAAAATACCCTAACACGTTTTAAAATAGGGAGAGAGGTGTTGCAGTGACAGGTCAGTTCATCCTAAAGATATACACTTACTTAGATACAAGATGCAAGTTAATAAAGGACCAACATCAGTGTGTCCCCAGCTGCGGAAGACGAAAGCACAGCTGATGCCACAGCACACGCTCAAAACCCAGGAGTTGCTGCCCTGGCCGGGTAGCTCGGCTGGTTACAGCATCACCCTGATGCGCCAAGGTTGCAGGTTGGATCCCCGGTCAGGGCACATACAAGAAGCAACCAATGAATGCATAAGTAAGCGGAACAAATCGATGTTTCTCTCTGTCTCTCTCTCCCTTCCTCTCTCTTAATAAAACAAACATGTTAAAAAGAACAACTCAGCGTTGCTGCACACACAGGAACACCGCACATCACACTTCCCACTCAGTCACCCAAGAAAACGCTCCACAGGCAGTTCAGTATTTAGTTCAAGGGGAAATTCCAGAGAGTATTCTTATCCTTACAACTGTTAGGGGCTCACATTACCTGCTGCTGCGGGAAATCTTTTTGTCTGCCGAATTGCGGCCTTTCCATGACAACAGATTCAAATTCAGAAAGGTTATCTGGTTGGAGAACTTTTTGATGCTCTGAAGGTTTCTTTAGAATGGTGGAATGCTGCAAAAGATTTTATAATTGCAGACTACTTAATAAGAGGACCCACTTTATTTCAATTCAGATAATGAGACTACATAACGGAAACATTTTAAATGAAGTAAATGGCCCTAACCGGTTTGGCTCAGTGGATAGAGCGTCGGCCTGCGGACTGAAAGGTCCCAGGTTTGATTCCGGTCAAGGGCATGTACCTTGGTTGCAGGCACATCCCCAGTGGGGGGTGTGCAGGAGGCAGCTGATCGATGTTTCTCTCTCATCGATGTTTCTAACTCTCTATCCCTCTCCCTTCCTCTCTGTAAAAAATCAATAAAATATATTTAAAAAAAAAATAAATGAAGTAAATGACTGCATTCTGTTATTTATTATAAATATATACTAGGACTTAATGTACGTATTTCCTAACAACTTCAAAAACCACTACACTTGATGAAGAGGCCATCTTATCATTTCTTCAACTTCCTTCATCCAATCAATTATTAAAAGCCAGGACACAAATAGATCCAGAGACATAGATGCATTGAACAGAGCATCAAACCTCAGAGGGAAGGCAGGGGAGGATGGTGGTGGTGGTGGTGGGTGGTAAGAGATCAACCAAAGAACTTGTATGCATATAAGCATAACCAATGGACACAGACAACAGGGGGGGGGGGGGGTGAAGGTGGGCTGGGGGACGGGGGTGGGCTGAGAGAGGACAATGAGGGGAAAAGGGGGACATATGTCACACTTTCAACAATAATTAAATAAATAAATAAAATAAAAGTCAGGACCTCTATTTTTTTCCTTAAGAAGAAAGTAAAATAAAGTCAAAAAGAGAAATAGTATTATACTTATAAATTAAAATGTCCCTAAGTCTACAACAAAAGTAGATTTTTTTTAAAAAAGGAATATATTAGGATGAAAGGGGAACCATATGGCTTGTCTACCTGCAGCTCATCTTACTTCTGTGAATAAAAGTCCTCCAAGTAAGAACAACTATCTCGTAAGTACAGATGCAAATCTTACATAATAAGATCCTATCCCATTTTGTACATTTGCATTTATAAACACGGGACACTTTTAAGTCACAAGAACACTTTAGCTATATGATACTGTGATCAGTACATGCAAATATTTGTAAATGAATAACAAAAGTACCCTAGAAACGGGTTGTTTCTGATGTCAACTTTTAATCTTATCTATAAAAATGTTGTTTTCCAGTCCATTGGAGTCACAAAATTTCTTTGAAATGTGTCCTTCCTTTATGAGGAAGGCTTACACCAGACCTCATTGCCAGCAAGATCAACCCAGTCAAACCAACCCAAACCAAACCAATGCCATCACTAACCCCCTGGATAGGAAAACTGCACAGCAAAATGAAACCAATAACAAAAGGCAGTGCAACTGTCCTTTGCAGTCTGAAGAGGCGCGATTCTTACTTAGCCTCTGTAGTTGCTTCAGCGTCTCCGCCCAGAGTTCGCTCCTGATGGGTCTACCATAACCACACATCTGCACACATGTCTGTGCACAGCCACGTCTTACCTGGTCCTCGCTGTACTTCTCCTGAAGCACCAGCTGGACTTTTTCCAAATTGCACTTCACAGTTTTTAGCTTCAAGGCCAGTGCTTCGGCCTCCTGCTGAATGGCTCCATGGTCGCCCAAGCTCTGGTCCTTGCAGTGCTCCAACAGAGAGGCCACCTTGTGCTCGATCTCTGTGAGCATCGCCTAGGAAATAACATCATCTAATGATTCATGGTTTTGGTCTGAAACCAGTGTTATAGTCCCATATAAGTTAGATTCACTCTCTCTCCCTAAATGTATATAAGAAGTGCCAGAAACACAGGTTGGAAGGGACGTTGGGTGTGTGTGTCTGGGGGAGGGGAGGACTTGCACATAATGCCTGTGTTTTTCAATAGGGGTGCAACCAAACCAACCCAAATTGCAGCTGTCATTCTTTAAAGTAAGTGAGTCTATAATCACTTTAGAAAACACAGCTGAATGTATCCGGCATAGCACAGTGGTTAAGAACACAGACACTGGACTGGAACTAGACTACCTGGGTTCATATCCCAGCCCTGCCACTTGGTAGCCAGGTAAACTCAAGGCACCTCACTTTGCATGAGCGTGCCTGTACTCATCTGTAAAATGGGATTATTAACAGAACTTACCTCCTGGGGTCACTTTGATGAATTAGATTTAAACCCCTGCACTTTGGCCAGGGCTTGATACATTGTCTGTGACGACTACTATTTTTTCCCACCTTTCTAAGCTTTTTCTGTTGCAATGCAAGTGCTGAGTAGTAATTTAAAAAAAGAATTCCACGAAACTCTTTGAAAATTCTTTCCCTTGCTCTTTTTCCTTTTCTTTTCCAAGCCAAATAAGTTTCCAAAATACCAGAAGAAGGCTACAGAGGAAACCTCAAACACTAAGTCATTGATAGAACTGGCCAACTTACACAGGGGTCTAAAAATAGATGAATGAAGTAAGTTTCCCAGTAAGTCACCATCACTGTATTCCTCTTCGACAGATCAGGTTTGTCCTGCCCCGGGGCTCAGGAGCCCAAACAGTCATACCAACTGGCTGGGCACACCGTGCAGCAGGCGCTGGGCACAGAGTGTGGCAGGCACATTCAGACCCACAGTCCAGCACTGTGATCACCTGCGCTGAAAACTCAGTGTGTGACTAAGAATGAGGTCAGTTCTTTGAGAGAAATGTAAGGAAAAACTAGCCTTAAAACAAATTTTCAAATCGTATGCCTTATAATCCCTCCATGCAAGCAAACTCCTTGTAGCCTGTATAGACTCTTCTAAGCTGAAATAATATGAACTCATAGATGTCCGAGTGGCTGTAAACAAAGTGTACTAGAATTTTGTGCGTGGTTTTTCCACTTAGCTACTTTAAATATGCTTTTTAAAATGTTGATAACCCATGATTCACTTAACAATAGGATTACTGTTAAGCTTTTAAGCTATTGCCAGTTTTTCACTTTCGTAATTAATATTGTCATAAACATTTTTATCCTTTTTTGGGGTTATTTTCAGAGGGTAAACGTAAAGTAATGGTCAAAAAATATTACGTCAGAGATGATGAACATTATTTATGCTGACAGCTGACCCTCCCTGAACACTGAACCAACAGACAAAATTATCAGACGTTAGTGGAGCCATTTCTCCAGGGTTTTCTGGGATGATATAATTTTTGCCAATGTAATGGAGGAACAAGACAATAGCTGTTTTGATTCACATGTTTTAAATAATCAAGGCTGAACATTTCTTCTCAAATTACCGACTATAATTTTTCCCGACTAATCTGTTTGCACGTGTCCTTTGGACATTTTCACACTGAGAACTTAGCCTTTTTACAGACCACACGAAAGGCTTTTTATGTTTCAATATTAATTACATGGGCCAGGGTGTTATGTAAATAAGCCAAAGATGGCCCCTAGGTTTAATTATTCATAGCAGGCCAGGACCCTTAGCTCAAATCCCACTGGCCCCCAACTCAAAACTGGACCCGACACCGGCTAGCCATGGTTAAGACAAACTCAGGAGCTCCAGGAGACCCCAGCCTCTGCTGCCCTTCAGGGTTCGCAGATATTACCTAGACCCACAAGACTCCTCTGGGTTCCCCATCCACCGGGAGTTTCCTGGTCCTCTTCCCCTTCCGGGTGGCGGCCCCACCCCATCCATGCCTCTGAGGTTTCCTGCTGTGGGGGACTTCCCAGTCCACCAAGATCCTGCCCAAATAATGCGCCTTGTGTACTACCGCCTCCTTGTGGTGGTGTCTTTTCCTTGAGCAGCCCCCAAATCCTTGAACCCACAAGTGATCCAAGCAGGGAATTGGGTGATGATCAAGAAATCAATCGGTATGGGGTCCACCCAGGCAGCAGGACAATCAATTGGCAAATTGACCCTGGATGGCCTCAAGTGGCTGCTACTCAACATCTGAAAGGCCACTGTCTTTTCCAGACTCCCAGGCCCCATGGCTTCTGGACTTTTGGCTGAGATCAAGTTAGACTCCCATGCCTCGGCAGCCAAGCCAGGCGGCTGGGACAGTATTTGAGTGAACCCACCCCTCAGAGCTAACATTTAGGGTCAGAGGTGCTTAGCTGTCCAGGGAAGGAGGCCAGTCTGCCTGCTGGGGTGGGAGTGGGGGCGCTAGGCAGGCACTGGGTATTGTAAGACTGTGGGCCTGAATGAAAGGAGAGGCGTGTCCGACTTGGACCTGGGGTGGGCTACCCCTCACAGGCTGAGTTGGACAAGCTCCCTGTGACCGGGCAGGTAATAGGGGGTCCTCTGAGAGGACGTCCTGATCCCTGGGGACCACCGCGATAGACAAATGAGCCGATCAGGCAGAGACGTCGGCCCAAGGCTGGTCTAAGCACCATTGGGGGAGGCGTACTCAATTATGCTGCTGCGAAATCATCATTGTAGTCCCTCCCGGGAGGGATACAGACAGGGATTCCCCACCTTTAGGCTGAGCCTGCAAATGTTACTCAAGTGACGACAGGCAAGGAGGTGTATACCCCTGCCCCTCCCGGGAGCAGCAGGAGTGGTCATAACGAAGGGCAGCAAAGCCCTTTTCTGCTGGATCTGCAACCTTGCGAATCAGGATTTTCAGTTTCGTTTCTGATGAATGAAATTTCAAAGAACTTACTAATCCGAATAAAAAGGACAGCATTTATTAAACACTTTTTATATCCTTTCTACACCAGACACTGGTTTCTATACCTGATCTCATTTAATCCTGGCAAAGTCCTAAGAGATAACCTGCATATGAAGAACATGAGGTGACAAGTTCACTTCCTCAAAAATGTGGACTCTTGCCAGACCGGCTTGGCTCAGTGGATAGAGCGTCAGCCTGCAGACTCAAGGGTCCCGGGTTCGATTCCAGTCAAGGACATGTACCTTGGTTGTGGGCACGTCCCCAGTGGGGGGCATGCAAGAGGCAGCTGATCAATGTTTCTCTCTCATTGATGTTTCTGGCTCTCTATCCCTCTCCCTTCCTCTCTGTAAAAAATCAATAAAATATATATCTTTTTTAAAAATGTGGACTCTGGGTTCTGCGCTCTCATCCACTACCACTGTCCCCCCAAATACTCTGTTCACATTAATCATTTCAAATAGTTGCCCTGAGAACAGAAAGTTGAGGCCAAGATAGATGCAGTGATCAGAGTAACAGAAAGAAACACACTGTCGCTTTAAGAGAAACTGGCAAAGACACGAGGTGACTGGGGAGGAGGCAAGCCCTGAACTCCAACCCATCAGCCTTACCTGGCACCCTACCAGCTGCTGTTCCACCACCTGCTGCATGTCTGCGTTTAATGTTTCCGGCTCGAATGCCACGTTGGCTTGGTGCAGCCACAGCTCCAGCTCGGCCACCTGGGTCTTGCAGGCATGGAGGACCTCAGCAGGCTCGGGACTAGGGTTCTCCGCCGGGGAATGCAAAGCTCCTTGCTCGACAGAAAAGCCCAGGGCCGCAGCCTTGATAGGAGGTGTGGCACCCTAAGATAAAGCCACAGATAATCCAGCAGTGAAAAGTCAGGAGTCCAAAGTTTTCAGACTTGGGCTTGCAAAGACCTGTGGACTTGCAGCATTTCCCCAGTTAAGAGAATAAAAAAATTTAAAAAATATATCTATATCTATACACACACGCGCACAAGAGCAGAAGAAAGAAAAGAAAACGGCACCTCCACACTCATAGCAACAATCACGTGACCCGGCGCCCAGGTCTCCAAGCAGCCGATCGGCAGGTACACAGGTACAGTATTCCCGGACACAGAGGACGCAAACAGGCTCCCCGTGCATGCGACGCAGGCCCCGGGAGACAGGTGAGTGTCGTGAGAGGGTGTGCGTGTGGGTGTGTGTCTGAGCCACTCCAGCGAACTGGCCGGTGTGTACAGTTGCGTGACACACGATTGAGCAATGCTTGCATTGCTGTGCGCTCTGTTCAAACAACAAGGAGATCTGTACCCACCGGAGGGGAACAAGGAAACATACACACACTCTTAACGTCTTCTCAGGTAGTTCACTAGATTGTAAAATAGTGTAGCTCCCTCCACCCCCAACATACGTGCCATTACTCATCTATCCTTGTATTAAACATAGCTTGAGTCTAGTCATGAGCTTCAGTGAGGTAACCTGGAAACTTTTCTCCTACTCTTCAGAGGGAATCCCTAAAACTAACTTTCACGTTCTAGAGATACTCAAATATTATTGAGTTAAGGACCAGATGCTTATAGTAGAGTATAAAAAAAGTGTGATGTGTTCTTTTCATACTGAAACAACAAGGTTACTTGTTGATCCAGTAGAAAAATTTCTTCTACTGGTAGGTAGCAGATGAAAAATTCTAATAATTCCATAACAGATATTTCCAATTTGGAGGTAAAAGATGATCTGATACAGAAAGATATTTCTTCCCACATCCTTTGCCAGAATATTCAAAGAGTATATTAATCCTTCTAGTAAAATTTCTGTAAGACTAAGGATTTGTGTTTTGTTCTACAAAATTATTGATTAATACATATCTTATTATGTTTAGGATGAAATACAAAGTTTTGACTTTTTTAAATTCTCACCCAAAGATATTTTTTCCATTGATTTTTAGAGATAGTTGAAAGGAGGGGTGTGGGGTAGAGAGAGAAAGAGAGAGAAGAGAGAAACATTGATGTGAGAGAGACACATCAATTTGTTGCCTCTCACGTAGCCCCAACAGGGGCCAGGGATCAAACCTACAACCCATGTATACGCCTTTGACCGGGAATTGAACCTGCGACCCTTTGGTATGCGGGCTGACGCTCTAACCCAGGGGTGGGCAAACTTTTTGACTCGAGGGCCACAATGGGTTCTTAAACTGGACCGGAGGGCCGGAACAAAAGCATGGATGGAGTGTTTGTGTGAACTAATATAAATTCAAAGTAAACATCATTACATAAAAGGGTACGGTCTTTTTTTTTTTTTTTTTTTTTCAGTTTTATTCATTTCAAACAGGACGGACCGTGGGCCGTAGTTTGCCCACGGCTGCTCTAACCACTTAACACAACACTGGCCAGAGCAAGAATCACCTTCTTAATTTAGAAGTGTTCCCCTTGTTTTCCCTGCAGTTCATACACAGTCAGCTCTATTCATGGCGTGGCCTGTTTTATATTTCTTTTTTAATTCTCATTTAAAAAAACAACAACAGTAGTGTGATTTTACTGCCAGACATCAATTTCTAGTCATCTGATTGTTTTCTGGCGTTTAGATATTGCTTTTGTCTTACTGGCAAAGATTTGGGGATCCTCTTTTTGTTACCAGGGATAACAATCTGCTAAAATTAACATTTTGTTAATATTGTGTAACAAATGGACCTTCCTTAATTATTTAAAAATGTTATTTGAGTGCCCGTCCTATGCCACACACATTTTTAAAAAGACAAGATTTAGTTCCTTTGCTTTCTCACTAATGCACTGAATTCATGAGGAAACAGGAAGCTCAATAACTAATCTGGGCTTTATTTGCTAGTTATTTGAACCTGAAAAAAAAAATACAAAGGTAAATGGAAGAGAAAAAGAATATTTG
Source organism: Myotis myotis (assembly GCF_014108235.1). Taxonomy (NCBI): domain Eukaryota; kingdom Metazoa; phylum Chordata; class Mammalia; order Chiroptera; family Vespertilionidae; genus Myotis; species Myotis myotis. The sequence goes on along the minus strand of NW_023416313.1, from coordinate 195,469,305 downwards.
CAACCATAGAGCGTCAATAGCTGAAGGTGCCCTGGGGAACCTGCCAGCAATCGCTTCATCCGCCTCTTTTTATAGTCAAAGGAGCCCGAGTGCGTTTAACGTTTGGTCAGTTCACACACGTTGCTTCTGAGGAGCTCAGGCCCACAGGTCAGGTGCTTGCCCAAGGTCACACAGCTCTGTGACCTCTTAGGTCTGAGCCCACAGATTTTCCCACAATAGCACCCCTGCTCAACATCAGTAGCACCCCTGCTAAATGACAGCCCCAGACTCTAAAAGCAGAGATTTAAATGAATGTTTTATGATAATACATCTTGGGGGAGTAAAAAGTATTATCACGAGTATTTCATGTGATAGTCACATCATCTCTATAGCATCGCTGTAAATTAGTCATATCTAGTCCTTCATTGGATTATGATGCGCCAGGCGACCGAGCTCCGTGTGATGCGCCTCAGCATGGCACACCACAAGCCCCTATGATTCCCAATGTACAGAAGGGGCAACTGAGAGTCAGACGGGTCACAGAAATTGCCAACGGTCACCCAACTAGTAAGTAGAACCAGGATTCAATCCCTGCTTTCATTATGCCTTAGAGCCTACAAGTCCATATTCTGGACATAATTCAGCCCCACCCTCTGGTATCCCAGTTAGCCTCTCAGTGAAGGTCATACTGCTTGATTTCTGCATCAGCACATCACTAAGTAACAGCATCCGGTTAAAACAGTGGTTCTCAACCTTCTGGCTCTTTAAATACAGTTCCTCATGTTGTGGCCCCAACCATAAAATTATTTTTGTTGCTACTTCATAACTGTAATTTTTTTTTCATAACTGTAATTTTGCTACTGTTATGAATCGTAATGTAAATATCTGATATGCAGGATGGTTTTAGGCGACCCCTGTGAAAGGGTCGTTCGACCGCCAAAGGGGTCATGACCCACAGGTTGAGAACCGCTGGGTTAAAATATAAGCTCTTTTTTATTGGCTGCAGCTATGCATATTTCATGCCTGAGTACCAACCCTTTAAATTTATTACTTACTCCTTTACAGTCAATTCTAAAAATCATATGCATGTCTCCCCGTTCAATACACACACACACACACACACTCTTCATAAAACGCCAAATTGCCTGGCTAATGCGCAATACCTAACTGCGCTTGCACAGCTACTAGACACGCTGCTGGGGCAGGGAGGTGGCGTTTTATTTAGTGAGGCCAACCCCCTACCTTGGTTTCACATCTGTCAGAACTAAATATGCAAATTAGGAAAGCCAATGGGAATATTCTGGGTCTGATTCCTTATTCTCCACCTCCCAGACGTACTTTTAATCCCTAAATTTTGATTTCCTCATTTGTAAACTTATGGTAGGTATTAATCTACCTTTTAATCTGAGGATTAATCAGCAAATATAAATGCCTCTTATGTAATGGGCAGTTGTTAATCAATATTAGCTCTTGTCCACTTTCACGGCCCCCATAAGGAATGTCTACAGGAGAAAGAAGTGGCTGTTAGTGGAGAGGTTAGTTCACCCTGACAAAGGGTGGGCGAGTGTCATGCTCACTTCCCATGTGAACATCTGATGGCAAACCTTCCAGTTCTCCGGCTTGACAACACACGCAGAGTATCGCCAAACACAGAAGCTTGTCATCGCGAGGTGCTCGGCTCCCTGAGCAGCAGGCTTGTGACCAACAGGGACTTACCCCTTCCGTTTGGTGGGGGCTCGGGGAAAACGCTGGGCCTTGCTCAGGGTTTAGTGAGCCTGCTGCAAGAACCTGTGCCGCGGAACTATCACACGTGCTGATTTTCCCAGCTGCCTCCTGTGAAGAAAAGCATCCGAGGTCCGGAAAAGGTCCTGTTCTGTGGCCACGCAAGCCACTCTTCCCGAACCTGCTCATTTGACAAATCGCCCGCTTGCAAAAATGTCCGGAGAAGTGAGGTGCACTCCGGAGAAAAGTTTGGTCATTAGGAAAGCAATCACCTTCCTCAGGTTTGTCTTTATTGGAAAGACCTCAGTTCTCCAAAGCTCTCTGGTTTATGAGGAGCACATATGGAATCCAGAGAAGTATGCCCTTCAGTGGATTATTATGAGAATTGAAATGAAAGGAGATTAGGTGATAAAGGCCACATTTCGACTAATGGGAGAAAAGATGTATTTTTAAACTTGGGAAGAACTACCCAGGCATTTCATGAAATATATTAACTAGATCCTGTCTCACTCTGAACAATGAATTCTAATATTTAATGTAAAAGTTATACCATAAAAATGCTTGAAGAAAATATGAGTGAATCTTTTTCTAATGTTAAGAGTAGGGAAGGAGTTTTAAAGCGTGGCAATAAAGGAAAAGAATGTAAGTATTAACAACAAAAATAATGTGTACCACAATCTATGTTTAAAGAGAAATAATAGATTGGGTAGTATCCTTCATATATTAATATGTTATAAAGTGTTAATATCCTTCATATATTAATAACTCTGGTAAATCAATAATGAAAAACATCAGCCCCTCCACAGAAAACCAGTCAAATGCCATGAATAAACAATTCACAAAATAACACAAAAGCCTATAAGCACCTAAAGAGATATTCAAGGCTCCTAAGAATATAAATTTAAACTACTAGCTAAGTTTGGCCAAGATTAAAAATATTCATTATTGCCTGAGCCAGTTTTGCTCAGTGGATAGAGTGTTGGCCCGAGGACTGAGGGTCCCAGGTACCATACTGTGGTGCAGGCACATACTGTGGTGCAGGCTCAATCCCTGGCTCTGGATGGGGCACGTATGGAAGGCAACCAATCAGTGTGTCTCTCTCACATCGATGTTTCTCACTCTGTCTCTCCCGCTCCCTTCCACTCTCTCTAAAAAATCAATGGAAAATATCCTCGAGTGAGGATTTAAAAAAAAAAATTCATTTTCAGCCCAGGGACAGGAAAGAGGCACTTCCGGGCACTCTGGGTAGGAATAAAATTGATATAGTCTTTCTCAAAGGAAGTTTGATAATGTGTATCACATTTTAAATGAATCCAGCACTTTCACTTAGTAGGTTAACCGAGGATGCAAAATGGGAAAATGGCACCTACACAAATAATTAACATAATGTGGTGGAAAGAGTATGGGCATTGTCACCCACCAAGCTTGACTGCGCTACTTATAAGCTGTATGATCTTGGACAAGTTAACCTGGACACTGAGTCTCATTTACTTCATTTTTAAAATGGGAATACAGTCTACCTCACTCATGCTTGTGATGATTAAACAATGACACACAGCATAAAGCATCCAACAGTTCCTAACAAAAATGTTACTTTTCAGTTCCTTGTACTAAAAACAGTCACTGCCGTTAAAAAGGTATGAACCAAGAGCTACAGGTAAAGCTTGGCTTAGCTGGCCTGGTTAAACTTTTAACTAAAGGTAAAAATTGAAAGGTACGTCGGGATCATGAAAAGTCTGGAATGCCAGGCTAAGAAGTTTGCATTTTATTCAGTAGATAATCAGAGTCATGAAAGTTCACTGCAGATTGTTGATGGTTTTATGAAAAGCCATCAGTACTGTGTAAGACGTATTAGGAAAAAGGGCTGGAGGGGCTGTCGCCCAAGGAGAAGGTTACTCCCAAAGCCTACAGAGGCAGTAATAATTGCCTGGAATATGCTGATGGCAAAAATAAAGGCAGAGACTAGAGATGCAGGTAACAAGCAGAGCCCTGGACCAATGAAATGAAAGGACTGGCTGGACCTGGGGGAGGGGTTAGCCCTGGGCAGGAGGCAGGAGCGGGCAGGTGTATGGATCATAAGGATGAGGCACGTTTCAGGAACAAGGGAAAAGCACTGTGTTTATGTCAGCTTATGATTTTCTAAAGTGAGGGCATGTACCCTCTGTTCTGAGAGATTGGAGGAGATTTAGGTGGTCAGTAGGAACAAAAAAACTCCAATTCATTCATTTATCTCATACCCTACTTTGTTCAAGAAAAGGATTATGCGGAGACCCCTCCCCCAGCTACTCCCCAAAGAGAGGCGTGTTAAACACTCTGAAACACTAGGGTGAACTTTTGTGGTGCTCCTCAGAGATTTCTGTTTTGTTAGTTTGGACTGCCACATACGGAGATTTCCTCAGAAAAATACTCTCCTTTCATCACTGAGTGTAAAATAGAAATGCAAGTGATAAGGAAGGACTTGGTGGTCTTTGCATTTGTGCAGAGGTAATGGTGACAGGCTTTCGATTTCCAGCCCAAGCAGGCTCCCTCCCTAAGCATTCTTCCAGACAAGAAGCTCTTTCCCTTGACGTCTCACCTTCTCACCCCTGCCTCCCCGTCCCCATCGTGTGCCACATCCCCATCGTGTGCCACGCCCACCATTACCTGAATGATCGTTCCAGAGGACGAGGATGCTGTATCTTCCTCCCCGTCCTTGTCATGCTTCCAGAGGAAAGACCAAGACCCAGAAGATGGCTTCGCTTTATCTCCGCTCTAACACGGTAATCAATGGATCAGCACAGGGAAGTGATTTCCTACCATTATAACCAGCATCCTACTCATCCCTTTTGTACAAAGCATCGCTGGCCACGCGGGATAACTGCAGCCTTCATTCCACCTCTCCCCTATTTTTCATCTCTTTTTCTGGCTCACTACATCCTATGTCTCCAAATGGGGTTGCGCTCCCTAAAGCCTAAAAAATACTCCAAGAAGTTGGGAGTCAGCCCTGATCGGGTGGCTCAGTTGGACAGAATGTCATCCTGTGAACCAAAAGGTTGCGGGTTCAATTCCTGGTCAGGGCACATATCTAGGTTGCTAATTCAATCCCTGGTCTTAGTGCATATGGGAGGCAACTGACTGATGCTTCTCTCTCTGTCTCTCTCCCTTCCTCTCTAAAAACATCAATAAAAAACATATCCTTGGGTGAGGATTAAAAAAAGGTGGGAGTCAGCTCACATTAAAACTGCTTTAGGAATTTACTCCCCTTTGTTAAATGTAACCTTAAATGCTAGCTGTAATATAACAGCCTGATGAACGTGAATGTTTGCTGTTGTGGTCAAACACAAACGGTGACTGTTATCAGCATATTAGCTCAAAGCCAACACAGGTCTCACATGAGAGCCATACTGACATGCAGGCTCTTCTTGGCCCTGGTCCCCCTTTATTCTGAGACTGTCTGGTGGTCGGAGCAGAGCACATCTGTACTCAGCTCCCTGAGTCGGGGCGGTGCTACAGGGAAACTGGTTGTTCCGTGTGACAATGGAGCTATTTAACAATCTATGAAATGAGCAGGGAAATGACTGGTCGTTGCATGTGAGACAAAAAATATAAATTTCTGTGATTTTTTTCTTTTGGCACCAGATCCATTATAACTTTAGTTTTTAGGGTATGAAATAGAAATTGGAATCAGGAAAGACAACTGCAAATGTCTCGTTCAACCAGTTCGAATGCTCTAGTGAGGATCCGTATTAGTTGCTAACACATCTCTTCCTGTCCTTGGTGATGCTGTTGTCAAGTATGAACAAATAAAGTTCTGAAAGGCACAGCAGGAGTAGCAACCACACAGCACTCTCTCCAAACTTCAGACAAAGTACTCAGGAGTCAGGATACGACAAAGAACCTCATCTCCCTTCCGCCACCAAGAGCGTCCGAATCACATTTATCCCACGCTGGCGGGAAGTAGGGGTAGAGGCACTTAAACAACGTTAATAACAGAAGAGAACTACTTCAATCCCCCTTATAAAATGCAGGCATTAATTTAAAAAATCTCTATGTTCCCTTTCATTTTGAGATCTTCCCATTGACCTTCTGGTAGAAGATTTCGGTTCTCACAAAATTTGACGAGAGACTCACTGTCCTTACCTCGCTCTTCGGGGAGCTCTCTTCCGCCTCTTCCTTGACGGCTGGCAGGACCGGCAGGGAGCCTCTTCGGTTCAACTGCAAGGCAGGGCACGGACACTTGCGGCCAAGCTCATTCAACAGTTCGCTTTATTCAAGATGCCCACCTACACGCGTAGCCCTCTGGGTCTGGCAACTCCAGACCCACACCATGACTCAGTCAAATCTCATCTCCCTGTCGTTGGCCTCGTCCTCTGTGGCTCCTTACCAAACAATTCAAAAATGTGCTTCCCTGCCGTGGACTCAGGGTGGGCTGGGAGAGGTGCTGGCCTCCTTTTGGAGTCTGCAATGGGCTGTTTAGTAAGAAGGGATTCAAAGGGTGGCCCCCACCCACCTGCCTGTGGAACTTCATCAGCAGCTCCATAAGGAACTCGGGCATAAGAATTCTGTGGAGCCCAGAAGAGATGCCCCCTGAAGACATAGATTCACATGGAGTAGCTCGACTTTCTAAAATTCCTCTCCAATTGGCCATAGGCCCAGATGCCACAGGTGTTCCGGGTGCAAACGACTACCCATGTGAAGCTCTTATGGAACGAGGGACCAGCATTAATGACAGTCATACCCACCTTCCACTCAGACACATCCCTCTCGGCCATGCCTTCGTCTTCTGATGCTCCTGCGGACAGCATTTCCTTGCCTTTCTCTAATTCTTGCTGTTCCTGCTGTAAATGCCGGTGAAGGTTGAGTACGGCAGCCTTTAAGTCCGCCAGCAGGTCTTCTTTTTTCTGGTCTAGACTCATAATCTGCTTCTCAATGCCTTCGACTTCTCCCTGTGCAGAGAGAGTGCACTGCTTGAGGATGTCAGAGGCTGGGCGTGCCCGCAGGCGCCTGCTTCCGTGGGCACAGGGGGTGAGGATTTGTCTGTAATGTTGGTTTGCAGAGCCAGAAGCTGCTCCCGGAACAGACTAGTTCTGCATCCTGGCTGCGTTTCCCAACGACCTGGGGAGGCTTATAGAATGCGCTGGCCTCACCTTAGACCTTGTCAATCAATTTCTGGAGGCTCAGAAACGTGTGACAAGCTCCATGAGTGACTGTGATGTGTGCCCGTGGTTGGAAGCCAGGGCTCTAGTGGCCACAGGACTCACTGGCCACAGTCCACAGGGTCAGGGCCCGGGAACCTGCACTTTCCCAAGCACCCAGGAGGCCCGTGAGCAGACTAACATTTGGGAACCACTGAGAGAAAACAAGGTTAGAAACCTCACATGTTTACTGTTGCCTTTGAAGCCTTCTTTACTGAATTCATTTACTTTTCCTCACGGCCAAAGCTTCCTACCCAATGGGAATTAATAAAGGTACTGCGAAGTGGAACTCACTATGGGAATGACAGGCGATTCCGAGTCTAGTAACGGCACTTTAAGACTTTGTATGATGGCTGTGTGGGATTACACATCTTATACATGGTAAAATGAGATGCCCACTGTCTGTCTATGAGGATTATAGAATTATATACGTGGAAGAACAGCGGTGTCATCTAGTCCGACATCCTCCTCTCTAGCACCCCTGAAAGCCATCACTGCCTGCCTGAGCTTTGCAGTAAGTGCTGCGTCATAAGACATCCTGCTCCTTTTTTACAAACCTTCATGCATTTGAATTTTGTTTCGTATGTATTCGTTAAGCCCCTCTTCCTCCCTCCCTCCCTTCCTCCCTCCCTCCTCCCCTCCCTCCCTCCTTCCTTCCCTCCCTCCCTCCTTCCTTCCCTCCCTCCTTCCTTCCCTCCCTCCCTCCCTCCCTCCAGGTATTCGTAGAATCACTCATTATTTTGCGGACAGAGAAACTGCATGTGTCCACACCTGTAAGCGAGAGTTCTGAGGTCCACAGACGCGGCCCTCCTGACACCAGCCGCCATGGCTGCCCCACTCCTGCACACATCCCAACCCCAACACCTCATTCTGTCTGAAGGTAAACTTGTGATATGAGAACTGAATTAAATCGGAGTAAACACTAAACCTCATGGGAACAGTGCCTACCGGCGAACGTACCACAGCCATCAGATGACAGACGTGGAGGACCAGCGCCTGCAGAGCCCGTGCGTGGAGGCGCGGGAGGCACTGAGCAGCCGCCTCAGTGTGGCGTCCGCAGTCCCCGCGGGTCTACACTCCATGGGGACAAGGTCATTTTTACAATAATACTAAAATGGTATTCGCCTTTTTCGCTGTGTTTATACTTTTCACTGTGTGATTTTTCATTGCAAAAGCAATAGTGGGTAAAACTACGGCATCTTACATGAATCAGGAGGAACAATAGCTATTTTAGTAGTTGTTATAGAGTCTTCACTGTCATACTTAACTATATAAAAAAAACCCAGTTTCACTTAAGAATACCCTTGGTAAAGACTGTGCACAGTAGGTCCTTGGGTTATGTCAGAGATCCATTTCTATGGCCCGATATAATGCAATTTTCGCCATAAGTTGGAACCCACCTACATAAGCACCTACGTCACTCACGTGGAGCACATACACAGCAGTAATGAAGTGAAACAGTAAAAGAAATGTAAAAGAAAAATAACAATTCCTGACCTTTACTTGTGGTAAATAAATAATAAGAAACATAACGCACATATGCACATGTCGAAATGACGGAGCTTTTTTTTTTTTTTAATAAATAAATGGGAGATGGCGACGTAACCATGAAACAACGTACGTCGAGTCCGATGCAGCCCGAGGACTGTCTGTATTTTTAATATTCTGTGACAAAGTGGGAAGCATGCTTACAGCATTTCCGCTACATAACAAAGTGTGAGGGCTGAGGAGAAGCACTCGTGTGATTATTTGAGTTTTGAGCTGAACTGCTAATTTTTTTTTCATAAAACACTATTTTTTCTTGAAAAGAAAACAGTTGGTCAACCATACTTATTATGTAAATACTAAAAAAATTTTCTAAAGAGATAGATGCTAATAAATGTAAAAGTTTTAGTATTAATTACTGAAATATGTCAACATTCAGTCAGACTGCACAACTAGTGAAGCAATATTATCCAAATGACCACACGTGATGTCATAAACTCACTCATGGTGGAAAGATCCATTCAAAGTATGGGGTGGGGCAAAGGTGGGTTCACAGTTGTTTGCATGGAAAATAATACAATAATTAATAAATAATAATACAAGAATAAACTCTGTGTTTCACGTACTCACAACTGTGAATCTACTTTTGCCCCGCCCTGCACAAGACAGACCAGGTCAGATACGGAGAGTTCACTGAATGGCGTCTGATTCCAAACTTGTGAGTAACTTCTGGCTGTTGGAGGTTAGTGTAGTTTCAAAGAATATCGACACTTATTCAGAAGGGTCATTAAAACATTCCCCTTTCTATGCACATGTCTTGAGAGGTTGGATTGTTTTATATGCTTTAAAGAAAACCACAGAGCTCAGTGGATGGAATGCAGAAGCAGATGAGAACCTGGCCAGCCAGACCTTAAAGAGATTTGCAAAGCTGTACAGTTCTGTCATTCCCCTCTCTGCATTTTTTTTTCTGGAAAATATAATTCCTTCTATAAAACTGTTATTTCTATTAATATGGAATGGGTTTATTATTGTTATTTTAAAATAACTAACCAAATATTTTTTTACATTTCTGAGCTTTAACTTCTATTTTGGTAGATACAACATAAATTCAGCCTCATTGGGGTGGGGGGCTCAAATTTTTGAATGTGAAGGGAAATTTGACATTTTTACAATATTGAGTCTTTGTTATATTGGGTCTGCCTTACTACGTTCATTACTTAGCAGCTGTGTCACCTGGATTCCTCAGGTTCACCTGTGAGGTTAAGTAATGTGCCCTCGGTCTCACAGCTAAGCTAGCAAGTGGTGCAACCTGGCTTTGGATACCACAGCAATTGCCCAAACTTGATGGCGGGGGGGAAAAAAACAGCTCTCTACAATCCTTGCCATACAATCAGGTGTTTTGTTTTTTTTCTTAATAGAAGTTCTGATTCAAAAACTAAAATGGAAAAACCCCTACAGTAGAGGGTCAACATGCAAACCCTTGAAACTGGGTCCCCCTGACATTGGTATCTATGGCATAGGAAGTACTGCTTAGTACATGGAGCTCCTCATTACAGCAGCAACCTGGTCTTGACCTCTGAAGGTCAGCCCACACCGCGTGACCCCTACCCCAGAAAGCTAGCCGGAAAGTCAGGTTGTCCAAACATCCTGTGTTACATGAGCTTTTTCGGTATCAGAGCAAATTCAGGTCAATTTGCACCAAGTTGAGGACTGGGACACCTGATAATTATTTTCACCTATTTTATAAAAGAGGAATGGAAAGTAAACACACTCCAAAAACACCTTCAATTGGAAGAGAAACGTAGGAAAAAGGCTTGTACTATCACAAAGGCTTCTAGACACCAACAGCTGAGCAAATGGTTGTAGAATGAATGGAAGAAACATACCTGTACTTGTGGCACACTGGCAGCCTGGTCTGGTGACATATCTTCAGGGGAGAGCTCAGCTGAATAATTATTTAAGATCTCTTTCAAGTGGTCTATTTCCTCATCACATTCATTAGTCTGTTTTATGGCTATCTATAAAATAAATCCCAAAAAGAACCTTTGTCACATCTAAGGAAGAGATCAATGGACTGCTTCCAATGCCCAGTCCCATCACAAGTTCCAATCAATTAAAGCAAATATGCACCCAGACAGATTTCAATAAGAAATAGTAGCCTAGCCCAGCCGGTGTGGGTCAGTGGTTGAACATCAACCTATGAACCAGGAGGTCATGGTTTGATTCCTGGTCAGGGTACATGCCTGGGTTGTGGGCTCGATCTCCATTGTGGGGTGTGCAGAAGGCAGCCAATCAATGATTCTCTCTCATCATTGATGTTTCTATCTCTCTCTCCCTTCCTCTATGAAATCAATAAAAATATATTTTAAAATAAGAAAAGAAAGAAATGGTAGCCTAAATATAGAGGACAACATTGGCAAAGCTGCCACCTGACTTTCATGCTTTATAGATATCGGGCACACCCTTGCTCTTAAGTATTTCGTTTACTGGGCTTATTCTGGAAAGCATTTTATGGAGGCTAATAAAAAGTTGCTAAATTTTATAAAATTATTGGTAGTTGCATATGCCACTTAAATACATTTTTCATGCGAGGTTTTCCTCACAGAAAGGTGACATTACTGAATCAGAGTAGAAAGGGCATGTAATGTGAGACACAACAAAGTTTTCCCATTCCAGCCACACCCTCACCGGGTATCCACTGGGATCAGTAAGGCACATTTTATGAGTAAAAGGTTGAGGGTTCGAGAGCAGTCTGTGAGTTGGCAGAATATAGCAAAACTAACCAGAACAATACTTGGAATCTAGTGTTAAGTGAGCAGTAGAGCCTGAAGCTGATCATAAATACTATGATCAAAGTATGATGAAGTGAAGAAATGGACTTCAAAAGCAAGTCTAGAATTTCCTTGGTATGCTCCACAATGAAGCAACATGTCCTTTAAACTACAAAGTTTCAGGCCCACACAGCATTCTTCCTTGTATTTTCTTTAATATTTAACCATACGTTTAGCTGCAGGCTGGAAATGAATAACTATGTTCACTGCACACACCTGTTCCCCAGCCCTCTCTAATAAGCAACATCCATTACTCACCCCCAAAGTAATTTGTCTCGTTTTCCACAACGAGGGCACTTCCAATATCTAAAGTAGGAATTAAAATAAATGGACCGTATTCTAATGCTTTTCATTCTCACTGGCTTCCTTAGCTTTGAATTATGAGATGACATCTGATTTCCACCAACACAGTAAGGTGGAAAATTTTAGCAGCACAGTTTGATCCCTAACTTGACATAAAATATAATTTTGTCTTCTATTTCCCTCTCTTTCATCTTTTGAAGAAGCCACTTTCGAGCACAGTTAGGACTGTTATTTTCTTTTACTGACCAGGAGACCAAGAAGCACAGAAAATTAAAAGTAATAGATCAAATTTTATATATCTCCTGGCCGGGTGGCTCCGTTGGTTAGAGTGTCGTCCTGATACACCATGGCTGCAGGTTCAGTCCCCGGTCAGGGCACATACAAGAAGCAACCAATGAATCTATATAATGAAGAGCTAAAGGTCATGACACTCTCAAGCATAACGACCAATAAGCCAGGAGGCTGCATGCGCAGCAGGCACAGGTGGGCGGGGACTTGCAGCATCGGGGACTTGCTTAAGGCTCACATCCCCGCCCCCGGGGACGTGAGGCTCATGGAGGCCTACATCTTTGGGGTGATGGACTGCAGGGCTCCCGCATTGTGACAAGGCACAGGCCAGGCTGGGGGCCCCCCCCCCCAAGTACAGGAATTTCGTGCACCGGGTCACTAGTGTATAAATAAGTGGGACAACAAATTGATGTTTCTCCCTCTCTCTCAAAAGCAATAAATAAACAAATTTAAAAATCTTATATATTGTTCTGGTTTCTTCTATTTATATTATTAAAAAATAGTATATTGAGTCCTGGCCAAGTGGCTCGGTTGATGGCAGCGTTGTCCCAAAAGGTTGTGGGGTCGATTCGCAGTCAAGGTATATACCTACGTTGCAGGTTCTATCCCCCCAGACAGGGAGCATATAGGAGGCAACTGATCAATGTTTCTCTCTCTCATTGCTGTTTTTTCTCTCTCTCAACTCAGTAAACATATCCTCAGAGAGGATTAAAAAAAAATAGTACATTGACTGCCAGATCTTCTCCCTGGGGATGCTAGGAAATAACGTCAGCAAATCAGTAGCCAAGCCAGAGAGACTAGAGGAGTTAAGTCTCAATCTAGAGATTACAGTGCCCTTAAAATCTTAGGGGAACACAGAAGGACTACCTAAATGTGAATGAAATTTAAGAGTGAGAAAAAAAATAGCAGTTTTATTCCTACAATCAGGCAGTAGTTGGGGGAAAGGGAAAATAAACCTTTCCCCCAACTACCGCTGACTCATCCATAATCAGGAAACGCAGGAGAAGGGGATCCTACCAAGGGGGTTGAAAAAAGTGTGTGGGATTTAAGGCTCTTTAGCAACTTTCTGTTCTTGTGAGAGTGGCTGTTGCTGTAGGAATACAAACCAAAGTGAAATGCAATTTCTGTCTAATGATGATGCCTGACTTGAGACGGGAACTCAAACCAAATGTAAGGGGGAAAAAGGAACTTCTAGGGAGAGACTGAAAGAGGTCATCTGTTAGAAGGAAGAGACCGGAATCTAGAAACTCAAGTTCTTGTCTCCATTTGTGCACAATTGAATCCCTACACAAACTAACTCGGCGTTCTTTAAGCGAGTCGTCTACCTTCTGACACTAGTCTCCTTATAGGTAAAAATAAGACGTATCAAATGCTTGAGAATAAAATAAGGTGATGAATAGGAAAGTGACTACAATGAGAAGAGATTAATATGGGGATGACTACTGCATGAGTCTGTCGGCCTCATGAGATTGCAAGCGCTTTGTTCAAGTTTAATCTCTTCCCACGGCATCTTATCCACACAGGTCTTCAATAACTGGAGAATGGAATGAAATAGACTATAACTATGCTTCAACCAGAGTAAGAGCTGAGAAAATGACCTTAGCCCCATCTGAGCAAGAAGATATACACTCTACATCAAATGGGTAAAGGCACAGGAAGAGGCCAAAGAGATCAACCCAGGCAGCACCTTCCCGTCATGGGAATTTGATCTACCCAACCTCTGAGACTGAAAACAAAACCAGTTTCTGCTGAATTTGCTCACCCAATAAGCTGGCTGTCCTCGTAAACTACTCACCTTTAATAACTCATTTTGTTCCTGAGTCACATTTTCCAACAGCTTTATATCTTGTAAAAGCTGAGTCGTCCGCTGAAATACAGGCAGGGGTTTCATTCCCGTCTGGGGTAACCTCAGTTCCACTTGGTAAGACATTATTTCAGCAATGGTTTTCTTCATAGGATGTATATTTTCAAGTATGACCTTAATTATATCAGATAACATGTTTCACACGTGAAAACTATGGCCACTGCAAAGTCCAATTATCCTATATAATAAGAGGCTAAAATAAAAATTGTCCCCTCGACCGGGAGTTTGACCAGGAGTTCAGAGGGTAGGGCTGGATGGCCAACTGCCCGCAGCCCTTCCCCCACTGGCCCCACCCCCAATTGACTAGACCCCACCCATACGCGAATTTGTGCACTGGGCCACTAGTTCAAAATTATAATAGTGTATAATTTATTCTCCATAGTTCTGATTTTTAAAACATTTCCTTACCTCAGATTGAAAAGGTTTATTATACTACTTTTGATCTGGTAGTTAAAGTTCTTAGGAAAAAAATGCCTGGGGCAAGAGTCACTTCCTAGCTCTAAATTATGCAAGTAGACAACCCTTTCCCTCCTTCTCTCCCCCTCACACCCACCCCCCGTAGAACTGTTGTTTTGCTTTGTGAACTGTTACCAGGCAGTGAGCGGTGTAACAGCAGGCACAGCACGTACTCACTGTCATAGCAGCCGCACCTAGCACGGGCCTCCCCACAGAGTGAGTCCTCAAAAAATGCTTATGAATTAACAGAACTGTCCTGTCAAAAGGGATACGTCCCAAAGGTGTAATTACTTTGCTTTCATGACACCTGACCCATAGAAACGTGGATTTACATAATTAATGAGAAGAGATTATTCACTTTGCAAAGGACTTCATATGCATCATTTCACTGGATCCTCACAACTGCCCTGGGAAGTAGCTATCAGACCTGCCATTTCACAGGTGAAGAAACTGGGTCACAGAAGTTAGAAGACGGAGCCGAGGTCAGATTGTCAAGAGCAGGGCTGGGATGAGACCCAGGCTGCCTGACCCCAAGCAGAAGCTCCTAACCACTGAGTGCTCGGGGCTCTACGTACATTGGAAGTGCCCACGCAATCACTGCAATGCCCCAGCGTGCAGATCTGAAAGACAATCCCAGAAACGCTAACTAACAGCTCGTAGTCACAGAGCCAGGAAGGAGCATAGCTGGGGCTGAAACTCAGCTCTCCAGACTTAGAGTGTCAAGCTAATGGGACTATTAAACAACGATGGTTTACGTGAAAGCAAAACTTCCAAACTTTGAAGTTTTTAGAAGCAATTAAGTAAAAAAATAACCTATAGCGAAAGTATCTTCATATAGATAGTACTATGTGATTTAAAACATGATTTTTATAGTCATTCACAATATCTCTTTCAAATTTATTGTGCCATTACCCTAGCAAGACTAAATACTTTTTATTACATATCTAAACATAATGAGTGGTCTGAGAAAATACTTTAAATAAGGATCCATGCTTACCTCCCCATGCTTGAGATGTTCTTCTGGTGAAAAATCAAATATTTCTTTTGATAAGAGAATAGCTTTGATTTTTGAAACTCTTTTCTCCATTGATTTTAACTCAGTTTCAATAGCAACCACATCCTAGAGTTTCAGAAACAAAAACACTCATGCAGTATATGCTGTAGGTTAATAATCTATACGACACAATTTATTGCCATTCATTGTATTCTGATATTTAACCAAAATATGTTTGCCACTTAAATAGCCCTTAAAAACTAAACAGGTGCTACTCAGATAATGTTGATTGCTTTCAATAAAAAATGTTATTCTACTAATAACATACCACACTACAAAGCATGGCTCACACAGTGTTGGGCTAAAGATCCTCATAAAGTCAATTTTCAATTACTTATACCGAGGGAGCAAAAGAGCAGACGCTTCTTGACTTATGATGAGTTCATGCTCTGATAAACCCACTGTAAATTGAAAATATCATTAAGTTGAAGATGCGTTTAATACACCTAACCTACTAAACATCAGAGTCGACTGAGCCTTAACCATGCTCAGAACACCTACAGGAGCCTACAGCTGGGCAAAAGTATCTAACACTATAGGGAAGCTGACTGGGAGGGGCGGGCACTGCCACGGCCCAGCATCACAAGAGAGAATCTTACTGCATATTGCTAGCTGGGAAAAGGTCAAAATTCAAAACCCGAGGTATGGTTTCTGCTGAATGTGTATCCCTTTCACACCATCGCAAACTCAAAAAATCTTAAGTGAAACGATGGTAAGTTGGGGGCACGTCTGTGGTACACATCTGAATTAATTTTTAAGCAAATCCTCCATGATCTATCATCTCTTTAGGTTTATCTTTGGAATGTGTTTAAACACTTGAATACAAGTGGGCCTAGCATTTTGTGAATTCCCACCACTTCAAGTCGAATGATAAAGTCACCCTGGGAACCGAACAGACAAGGAGCTGGGAAAGGGTCAGGGTTTTCCTGCCATCCCCTAACGAGCTGTTGCCAGTCAAGGACTCCCGAACTACTTCATAACTGACTCAGATTAATTTAAACAATAGTCATTTGTCCAGGGTTATTCTCTTATCAAGGTCAACCTCTAGAACGTGGCCAAGAATTTTAAAGTGAAAATGCTGAGATATGTGCTATAAATAAAGCCCACATTTTGAAGTCCACTCACACTCTAAGAGGGCCTTCAGACCTTTTCTTTAGATCTCAAGGCTGATATACTGTAGCAATAAAAAATTCAGCTAATAGTGAAGGGGATAGAAACAGCTACATAGAAACAGACTGAGGGTTTGAAATTATAGCAGTTTGGAGCCACTCAATATAGGACAAACATAGCTATAAACAAGTAAAGCAGTAAGTATAATAACTTTATAGTGATATATCCAAATTATAAGGAAAAGTTAAATTATATTGATATTATTATCTGCACCTTATATTTAAAAAGGTACATAAAAGTATACAATGTATTTTAGGATAATTTCCATAAAAAATTGTAGAAGCATTTAAAACCCTTGGAATATGCATTGCTAAGAACATTTAATATTATTATTCCCTGAAGTTACGTATCATGTAGGGAATGTAATTGAGAAACAAAAGATAAATAATTAAGACTAACTGTTCCTGCTTTTGCTATGGTACTTAATCCTTAAATAAATACCGCATTATGTTTCAAGCTAAAATAAATAAAGTTATTTAAAAATCCAGTGGCTGGCATCTAGCAGTCCCTCAATAAATATTTGCTATTGGTGAAGACTTGGGAGGTTATCTGTTTTAATTACCTCTTTGCTAATCTTTTACCTCAACAATATCTCCTCTCAGACAAAGAGAAAACACTGGGCTTATTTGATCAGGATTCTTCCCTTTAAAGAGTCCACTTCTAGACTCAGAAGGTGGATAAGATTTTTTGTTGTAGTTGCACTAGAGGTTGCAAAGTCAAATAAAATATAATTCAAGAAATAAGAACACAAATGAAAAACAAACAGTACCAGATCAGTGTGTCTTCCTATAATTAGTAGTTGATTGGCAGTATAACTCTAATGTACCCAATGAAACATAAATTAAAAATAAGAAGTCACATCTCCATGGTGACAACTCACATCGGCCATCCGCTGAATCTGTGGGAGGCTCTCCATGATGTTTTGCTGTAAAGCTGCTACCTGTCGGCTTAACTCTTGTATGGACTGTGCTAAGTCATCTGTTTCAAAAATCACTGACAAGTCTTCTAGCTCCGTGAAAATGGAATGTAAACGATTATGTTTCTGTTCCGAATCTTCCAAAGCCATCTACACAATGAGAAACAAAGGCGGGGGGGGGGGGGGGGGGGAGGTGGTGGTCATTAAGACACTGAAAGCTGATTAACATTTAAATCAGAGAAAATTTACATTTGTCTCCATATGTGGAACTCCTGGTCATTTCCAGTTTCGTCATAAGACACTGAGCATTACTGCCGATGGCGGCGGATTACTTCAGAGGGTCTACCGATCAGGCCGGCTAGCAGCGGCCACTTTGCACCCCATAACCCTGCCCTCCAGCCATCATTCATTACGAGGACCAGGAACACAACCTGCAGTCCATCCCTCTGGAATGTGGAATTGGGGCTAATAAAGCCCTTCAGGCTCTTCCCAGTTGGTGGGACTTGTAATTCTGGGGAGGTGGGTTTGAGAGAAGCAGCCGAGTGGAGTTGGGGTGAGAAGAAGAGGCACTCTTGGGGCCTGCCAGCCCTGCCAGTGCCGGTGTCCTTAGGCCTGACCACAGGTGCCACTGGCTCCCTTAGACTCCCCAGAGCTTGAGTTGACCTGAACAACTTGATACTAAGAGACCTCTATCTGATATAACCAAATAGGAGTGAAAAACATCCATTTGTAGAACTTCTTGGGCATTCCTCCTTACAATGTTCTGTCTTTTAATAAGGGCTCAACTTTTGAACTTAATATTTCAAAATATCTCAGCCACCTACAGGAAATGTTCAACCTGCTAACGTAGTCTTTAGGTAATTCCATTAAAAAATAACTGATAAGGGAAAGAACATTTACGTAGGCAACTAGAATTCCAATCATAAGCCTCTAAAATTAATCAGCTTACTCAGAATGCTTTATTGAGCTTATTTAAAATCCTAGAAGGAGAAAATTTTAAGAAAAACTAAACTGAAAACCCCAATGCTTTATACCAATAATACTATTTACAAAAGCATCAAAAAACATAAACTACGTAGGGATACATTTAACAATTTATAAGCAAGACCTGTACACGAAGATTACCAAACACCGCTGAGAGAAATTTTAAAGAGATAAAAAATAAATACAAAGACATTTTACGTTCCTGGATTAGTACAGTCAATATAGTTAAGAGGTCAATTCTCGCCAAATTGATTTACAGAATAAATGCAATCACACTCAAAATTCCAACAGACCTTTGTAGATACTGACAAGCTGACTCTAAGATTAAAATATAAATGCGAAAGACCCAAATCAAACCTGAAAAAGAACTAAGTTGTAGAACGTACGCTACCTGATTTCAAGACTCGCTATAAAGCTATAGCAACCAAGACTGTCACCTTGGTGAAAGAATAGACACATAGATCAATAGAACATGAAAGCCCAGAAATAAACCCACATACATGAGGTCAACTGATTTTCAACAGACATCAAAGTCATTCAATGTTGAATCTTTTCAACAAATGGTGCTAGAATAACTGGATATCCCACTATCAAAAGAATATTGATAGTGGGATATCCCAGCAATCAAAATAAAAAAATGAACCTCAATTCTTGCCTTATACCATGTACAAACATTAACTTGAAATGGATCATAGACCTAAAGTATGTTAAACTATTACATTTCTAGAAAATAGAAATTCTTGTGACCTTGGGTTAGATAAAGATTTCTTAGATATAACACAAAAGAATAATCCATAAAAGAAAAATACTGACAAATTGGATTTCATCAAATTAATAACATTTGTTATCTGAAAGACAACATGGAGAAAATAAAAAGAAAAGCCACCGACTGGGAGAAAATATTTGCAAATCACTTATCTATCAAAGGACTGATTTCTAGAATATTGTATAAATAAGTCTAACAACTCAATAATAAAATGACACAAAAAATTAAAAATGGGCAATAAAAAAACTGAACCTACACTTCAAAAAAGAAGTGTAAAAATGTCAAATAAGCGCATGGAGAAACTCTCAAATACATAAATCATTAGTCATTAGAGAAGTGCCCTTTAAACCACAATGAGATACCACTATGTCACCAGAAAGGCTAAAATTTAAAAGACAGATAATATCAAAGGCAAACCAGAATATGGGGAAATCAGAACTCACGTTGCCAGTGGGAATGAAAAATGGTACAGCCATTTTGGAAAACAATTAGGCAGTTTCTCATCTAGTTAGATATTTACCATAAAAACCAGCAATTGTACTCCTTGGTATTTATCAAATGAAATGACCTAAAAGCATATATCCACACAAAGATTTAAGTATGAATGTTCACAGCATCTGTGCTCCTAAAAGCCTGGGGTAGGAAGCTTCTAAGTTGGCCCCCAGTGATCATCTCCTGCTATTCATGGCCTTATCAACCCTGGGCTCAGTGATTTACTTTTAATAAAACATGGCAGAAGCAAGGAAGTGGTGTCATTTCTAAGATTAGAGTCTGTAAAAGCTGTTTCTGTCTTAGGAGCCCCTCTCACTCTCTTTAAGGCTGTTTACGGAGAGGGAAGCCAGCTGCCATGCCATGAGGCAGCCCTGTGAGGAGGCCCGCACGTCTGTGTGTGGAAGTGGGTCTAATGAGGCCTGTGAGTGAGCTTGGATGTGAATCCTGCTGCCTCCCTAACCAAAGGGAGCCTTCAGACCAGCCCACAGCCTTGGCCGACACCTGGACTGCATTCTCCTGAGAGACCTTGAGCCAGGGGCACCCGGGGAAGCCATGCCTGGATTCCTGACCCACATTAACTGTGAGATAACAAGTGCTTGTTGTTTTAAGCTGCTAAAACTTCTGGAGTCATTTGCTACATGTCAGTAGATAATCAAACACATGGGCCAGAACGTGAAACAACCCAAATGTCCATTACCTGGTGAAGGGATAAAGACATGGCATATTTCCCCATTAGTGGAATATTGGTCAGCAATCAAAAGAATAAACGACCGCCCTCGCCCGTTTGGCTCAGTGGATAAAGCATCGACCTGCGGACTGAAGGGTCCCAGGTTCATATCAGTCAAGGGCACATGCCTGGGTTGTGGGCTGGATCCCCAGTGTGGGGCGTGCAGAAGGCCGCCAATCAATGATTATCTCTCATGATTGATGTTTCTATCTCTCTCTCCCTCTCCCTTCCTCTCGGAAATCAATAAAAATATGTAAAAAAAATAAACTACCTATAAACCTAACAAACGACATGAAACTCAAAAACATTATGCTAAGTAAAAGAAGTCAGGCACAAAATTCTACATACTATATGGTTCTATTTATAGGATGCTGTACAAAAGGCAAAACTACAGTAACAGGAGTAAGGGGTGACGCACGGCTGAAGATGGGCGAAAGGGGACTGCCTGCAGAGGAGTGTGAGGAAACTCCTTGGGGTGATGGGAATGTTCTTGACGGTGGTGGTGGTGGTGGTGGTGATGGTGGTGGTGGTGGTGGTTACATAATTGTATGCCTTTATCAGAACTCATCTAAAAAATTTCATCTAGCTGTGAATTAAAGTAGGTATATTTTACTGTATCTAAATTATACCTTAACTTAGTTGATTAAAAAAAATCAGTTGTTTTCCTATTTTTACAATGAAATTTATGTTCCTATGATTCTTCATTACAATAGCAGTCTTTGGTTATGAACAGTATCTTTAGGTTGTAAAAACCCATCTTAGCAAATACAACCCACATTGAAAGATATAGTGCCAGAAAAACAGACTTTTACAGCTTATTTGAGAGTTTTGATACCTTTAAGAGTCATTTTAAAAATCATTCCTGGTAATGCTAGAAAAATGCAAAAATGTATCCCAAAAGTCGAACAACTATTTTCAAAATAGGGATAACATGGGGTATTCACATATGAAGAGTTATTTGCGACTTACTTTCCTTTGGGAGATTTATTCGGGTACATCTCGTGGGAAATCAGCCTGCATCTCCCCTTCTCCCTACTTCTAAGCTCATAAACTAGAGTTCTCTCAGCTCTAGCTCATAAAGGCTTGCACACTTTTACATTCATGTCAGTAGAAAGTAGCAAAGTCCAACTGCTTTGGCCTGTTCACTTTTGTACAGTGTTTTGCTTTGTTTTTTAAATCTTATAATAAATATTTGAGGGAAAAGGTATCATTTCTCTCTTTTGTCTTTGCAACCTCCTTAATATGTTGAAAAACAAAGGTGATTTAAAATAAAGGGGGATGTGGAGGTGCAGGCAGAAATCACCGGCAAGGGGAAGAAAAGAAACAAATGGGTGAAAATGTAGCATCTTTACAATTATTCCCACAGGAGTACTTAGGGGTAAAATATGCCAACGAATCTTAAACATCAGGAAGGTCTGAAGGCAGTGGTTCACTTAGGAATACACTGTGCTATCCCTGCAGATACAAAAAGAAGTCGGATCAACTGAGGTCTGGTTACTCTAAGAGTTATAGAATAAACTTTCTCCGAAGAGATTCTTACATGTGGCTAACTAGTATGAGAGAAGTGAAATAGCTATCCTGATACATAAAAAGCCAGAGGCCGTCACGACCGAAACAACTAGACGGATGACTGAACAGCAGGCTGCGTGGGGCAACCAGGATGGCAGGGGAGGCAGTTGGGGGCGACCAGGAAGGCAGGGGGCCAGTTAGGGGCAATCAGGCTGGCAGGCAAAGGCAGTTAGGGGTGATCAGGCTGGCAGGTGAGCAGTTAGGAGCCAGCGATTCCGGATTGTGAGAGAGATCCTGGATTGGAGATGGTGCAGGCTGGGCTGAGGGCCTGCCCTGCCCCGCCCCCCCCCCCCCCCCGCAAGAATTTTGTGCACCGGGCCTCTAGTATATATATAAAAGGCTAATATGCAAAGTGTCCCCTCTGGAGTTCGACCAGGAGACCGGGAGTTCGATCACTCGCTATGACGTGCCCTGACCACCAGGGGGCAGTGTGGAACGAAAGAAGGCCCTGGTCGGCAGCTGGCAGCTGGGGAAGAAGGCCCTGGCTGGCAGCCGGAAGGCAGGCCCCAGCCGGCAGTGGGAAGGCCCTGATCGTCAGCCAGGCCTAGGGAACCTACCTATGCATGAATTTCATGTACTGGGCCTCTAGTGCCTTCATAATAAAACTGGAGCCAATACTTGGCAGTTGGAAGATCTCGCAGCCATGGCCCCGAATAGAAAAATACTTCCACTTGTGTTGTCTCTGTAAGCCAGCAAGGAGACAGGGTCCCTGTGGAGCACCTGGAAGGACAGGGAATCTGGAACCATGGATGCTAGGCTTGGTGGGAACCATGGACTCGGTTAATGCTGTGTAACTAATTACCACAAACTTAGCAGCCTCAAAATAAAACAAATGTATTATCTCGCAGATTCCATGGCTCAAGAGCCCAGGACCAGGTTAGGTAGGTGTTCTGCTCAGGAGGTTACAAGGCTGCAATGGAGTTGCCATCTGGAGCACGGGTTTCTCCTCTAAGTTCATTCAGGCTGCGGGCAGGACTCAGGAGTAGGACTGAGATCCCAATTTTCTTGCTGGCTGTTGACCGGGGTTCACTCTCAGCTTCTAGAGGCTGCTCTGGGATCCTAACCCCATGGTCCTCATTACATGGCAGCTTACTTCCTCAAACCAGCAGGAAAATCTCTCTCCAGTCTGCTACCAGGGAGTCTAATGCCCATATAACCATGATTAATCATGTATGCACGGGAGTGAGTGTCCCATTACCTTAGGAATATGATAATGTAACCTAATCGAGGGAGTGGCCATCTCATCACATACTCATATTCCTGCCCACACTCAAGGGGAGGGTTTTATACAGGTCATGTCCCCCAAGAGACAAGAATATCGGGAGCCATCGCAGAATTCTGCCAACCAAAGCCATCACCAGGCAGAACAACATTCTTACTTCACAGTCGGAGGAACCAAGGCCCATGGAGGAGACAATAAATTACCCAAAAAGTCACGTGGTAGTTACCAGGACAGAAAGAACAAGATCCTGGCCTCCAAAAGCCCTTAGAGCCCACCAGTCTTCCAAACTCCCTTCTGCCATCTGGTGTGGATGAAGGGAAGGTGGTTTTTCAGGGAAAGGCGAGTGGGGGGAGCAGGCGCAGAAACACCATGACGGTTAGCTAAGCCGCTGATCATCCTGTACATTCTATGACACCCAGGAAACACTAGGAACGCTTACCTGAAGGGTGCTGGCGTGGTGACTCAGTGTCTTTGAAGAGTCATAGTCAGCAGGGTTAGCCAGCAAACGACTGGTGTTTTCTATCCAGGTCTCAGTGCTCTTCAAAAGATCATGATATTCCTCCATCTTAACTGTGGCCTGTGAAAGAGAGGTGGTGCCAAGCTCAGTCTGACTGATGCTCTCTACCTGAGTTGAATGATTCTTTTTTTAATGTTGGTTTTTAAATTGATTTCAGAGAGAGGAAGGGAGAGAAAGAAAGAGATAGAAACATCAATGATGAGAATCATTGATGGGCTGCCTCCTGCACACCCCCTACTGGGGATCGAGCCCGAAACCCCAGCATGTGCCCTGACCAGAAATCAAACTGTGACCTCCTGGCTCATAGGTCGATACTCAACCACTGAGCCACACGGGCTGGACTGATTGTAGAATGAAGAATTTGAGGTTTTCAGTTGCAGGCCCACCCCCTCCAGTTCTCATTCTTCCAACTTTTAAGACTAATCCTGACCGTAGCTGAAAAGGACTTAAGTTCTATCCCAAAGCTACGGGCCGCAGCAAGGGTTTTGCATTAACCTTAGTCTGGTTCCCACTGTATGCTTCATTCTGAAAACCTGATTTGTATGTGGCTGGCTCCTCCCTGGGCTCCTGAGATTGCCGCCGGAAATGCGGTGCTGGGGTCCAACTTCCGGATACTTCCTCTGCCTGCCCAGTTAGACTTCCCGCCTGGGCCAGCAGCGAAATCTATGCCCTCGGTGCCCACCTGAACCTGTCGTGTGGCTGTGAGGGAAACTGATTTTTGTCTTAAATCCACCTCGACACCACCACATGCTCTGTGTAGCCGTCCCGTTCCCGCCGCACCTTATTCAGCTGTGAGGTTCTAGCCTCTGCTCTCTGGGACACCTGCTGATACTGCTGGAAAGGAACCATCAGGCTGTCCATCCATTCCTGAGCCTGCCCCGGGTCCTGCTCCACGACGTCATGAACCTCCGAGTCCAGCTCGTTTAGCTTGGAATGCCAGAGGTCTAGCTCATCCCACATTTCCTGCAGAAGGAAAGCATGAGGCCATCTGAATGCAGGTACCAAGGCTTACTGTGTTAATTCCTAGTGTTCACACGCTATCGGCACTTGTAAATGCTACCAAAACAATACCACAGGCACAGTTATTCACGTACGCCCAGCCGTCACTCATGACCTAAACTGAGAAAAAAAACACACACTTTTTCTGAGGTGTCTTAACCCCAACAGTATTCACTTCAGTACAATGAGAGGTAAGGGAGCAGGAAGACCTGGACTTGTCCAGAGATGAACGACACCAAACAAGGTCAACACAACCCTCATCTTTCAAGAGTGAAGAATTAACATTATGTTTATAAAAGGCTTCGGTTAATATTTAAACCTCTTCAGACCAGTACACATGTGTACCCTCTAAAAGACAATTTTTTATTAAGTACGAAAATAAAACTTATAGAAAGTGCCAGTTCAAACTCAGGATCAATGCAGTGGCTGCAAATTCTATCCACAGGTATTGGCAGCAACCACTCTGGGCTCAAGAAATGGATAGGTTGCCAGAGGATGTCTCAAAGGTGATATATGTAATTCTTACTGAGTGTTTGCTGAAGAACATAATTTCTAGAAAGGAGAAAATCTTATTGCTTGAATGAGATTCCTC
Source organism: Myotis myotis (assembly GCF_014108235.1). NCBI lineage: Eukaryota > Metazoa > Chordata > Mammalia > Chiroptera > Vespertilionidae > Myotis > Myotis myotis. Next base: position 195,444,195 of record NW_023416313.1, on the reverse strand, counting down.
TATTTACTAAGAGTCCAAGATTTTGTCCAAAGGCGAGCCATACTCGGACCTATTTTTAAAAGTCTCCATTTATATTAGAAAGTTTCCTTAAAATGTAGATTAGAATAAGAATGCTCTCTATATGCAGGTTTACTTGGGAGTTTCGAGGGGGACTATTATGTTACTGTACAGTTTTATCTAAGACTTTATTTCTTAAGACTTTTTACAAGGAAAATAAAATTGGAACTTCTATTTTCTTGTTTTCCCTGGCAGTCTAAAGAAAAGCTGCTAAAACTATTCAAATCCTACTGAAATATTTATTGTTATTGTATTTCTATTTGCCTACCAAATAAGTGTCATAAATGTTCCATATTTTATCCTCCAATAATATTTCACTTTAGAAAGCCACAGACTCTAAGAAATGCTCCAACACAGAAACATGTTAGCCTTCGTTTTATATATTTATGTATTTATAAGCTTTTTATATCAGTCTAACTAAGGTAAGATCCTTACTCTCCTTTACTTGTGAAAAGGCCAGTTTACAATCGTAGGCTCTCCGGGGGGGTTGAGTATATTCCCACCATGAAAAAACTGAGACCGATTCTTCTCCACCACACTTTCTCAGGAGGCGGGCGCCCTGCGGATCTGGGTTCAGATCTCCTTAGGTCAGATTAATCCCAAAGCACGCCCCGCGATGATGGGTGAACGGGGGAACACCAAGTGCTGAAGGAAGTTAAATGAGAATGTTACCTTTTGAATTTCTTGAGCTTTCTCAATACTTTTGCTTTTCTGCTGCAACATCTTTTCAACCTTGTGAAGCCCCTTGTTAATTTCATCTATTTTTCTACTCATTGCATATGACGGTGAACTTTTCAAGACTTCGTTGCTAATCTGTGACAGTGGGAGACAGACACATTTGGTTTAGTTAGAAACTGTTTTCTGCACTCTATTCCCAGGTCCAAATGATAAAAGGGTTAACCACACTGTTATGTGCTTTTACTTATAAAAAAACCTTTTAACAGTTCTGGGAAAAATTCCAAACCATACTGGCTAATGCGTTAATGAGAGGGTACGTTAGCAGACTAGGAAATGGCAGCTGTGCCCACCCAATCTGTTAAATCCAACCAAAGATTAAAAAAAAGAGAGAAAACCACAAATACAAATTTGTTGAATGTAATCCACAGTATATACTTACAGCGATGGGTTATGTGGGGCAAAACCACTGAGTGGACTGTTTGAAACATACCCCCGCGGAGCAAGTGATATGAAAGAATTCCTGAGAGAGAAATTATTTATTATACAGTCTCTCTCCATTTTATGAGGAACTGTTTTCAATAAAATCGAACTTATGCTCAAGCTGACTTTAAAAATGTGATTCCCGCCTTCACAGTCATTAGGGTGAAATAGCCTTGAGGACGCACAAAGCTTAGTGTCCGCGGTGTGAGCGTTTCTGGACCGTTTTCACGGGACTCAGAAATCTAACCGCACAGTGTAATTTCTCACCTGAATGATTTGCTTAAGAATATAACTTGGACTAGGAAAGGTCATAACTGTATGCGGAATGTGTCATTTTTCAAAAACCGGATTAGCTCGTGTGCTTGCTTATTCTTTAGGCTATGATGATAAGGTTTTCTTCCGGCAGCCACTCAGTAACTAAGTAATAATTTATGCTTTTATGCAATCCTTTAACTCTTTCAAACACCACTGTATCTGCACAACCATCGCGACAAGAACAACCCAATAAAAATAGTATACAGATGCAGAAGATAAACACAGGCTAAATGACTTGTTTAAATTAAGATCAGATATTAAGGTAGTGGCTGAACTGGTCCCGAGAAGCCCCAAGTTGCCGGACTCCAGAGCCCAGGCTCTTGCACAACATCAAGCTGTTGATACTTTTATAAAATGACTTATTTCAAAGACCATACAGCACAGTCAGGAATTCTTGAGAGAAAAATGTAATCCTATACTGGGTTTTTTAAATCACTGTGTAACTTTTTATTGTTATGTAACAAATGACCACAAAATGAAGTTTTCTGGTATGTGGGGCAGTTATCCTCCGGGCAGCGATGAACCTCACTTAGGAACATTAGGAGAGATGGTGATTTAGGAAAAGGACGCTGCCTGACCAACACACACAGAATGGCACTGCTTTAGACACATCGCACAATAAAAACCAGTCGCTGTTCGCAACAAACACACAAGCTACGGGTGAAATGTTCAACCTTAAATTCAAGACAGATTTTGTTCATTAATTCACTTGGTTAGGGGTTTTTCACATGAGGCGGTCACAAGAACGAATTTAGTTCTCTCTCAAAGCATTTTGTATTCTCTTAAAATAAAATCAATAGTACATGATTCTTGGGAAAGTACCTCATAACAGATATTATTGTATGTTAAGGCAACAAGATTTCTTGTAAATATACATTAGGAGTTTACACAGGTTGGATTTTCCCAAGAAATCTGCATAGAAGTTAACTAAGTTTGAAATCTTATTTTGTGTGCATTTAGTGTCTATTTAATTAACTAAGTTAGAGGTATTCTTGGCTCTAAAAAGCAATACAAAAATCCTTCTGTGGATGCCAAATAGAACAGAATTTAGTTCTGCTGGATTTGGCCTGCCTTTTTATGATTCAATAACATTGCTGAACTCCTAAGCCTGGACTATGAAACAGTCCCCAGTCCTTACCTGGACTTGCAGGTGTAAGGATGTGCCCAGGTGTGATTTATGAGAACTGTGTGCCCACCACTATCAGGAAGACACTGTGTGCTAAGTGCTATTCCCAGTGTCTTGTGAAATGTGTATTCGTACTGCCCTGGGTTGCTATTTAAAAATGTACAGGGAATACGTTTTAAAACAACGTATTCCCCATGTCTGTAATTTTAAACTGATTGTCCAGTTGTTGTTTTTTTAAAAAAAAGGCAAGTGAAAGATAACCCATCACTATTTTTAAATGCAAGAGAAGAAAAACTACGCATCTTGACAGCTAAAAGTAAACAGATTACCTAATTCTGTTTTTTCATGTCACTTTTAGAGCGATTTCATCTCAGTATTCAATACACAACATTGTCACTTAACCAAACTCTATAAAAACAGTTATAGCTGAAATCAAGGCAAAGGAAATATAATATCAAGTGACATTTCTTCTTTCTATTCACCCAACGCCACAAATAATAACACTAGGACAAACGGTATTGTTACCTTCTCCTCTAGGTCCTCCAAAGCTTTTCTGCATTCTTCCACCTGCGCGTCAATCTCGGCGGGAACTATGGTGTACATTTCAGAATACTTGATTCGGAGTTTTTCCATAATATTCTCAAACGCTAGCGTCCCTTTCTTAGAGGTGCTCTGGAGCTCCTGAAAACATCACGAAAGTTTCAATGCTCACAGGACTGGGGACGCGTTTACCTCTAGACACAAAAGCAGCTTTGCCACGCATCTTTATGATTTCCATGAGCACATTTTGCATGACAAAGCCTCACTATCGATACAAGCTGATTAAGCCTGGGAGATACTCCTTTTGGTCAGATGATGCTTGCTAATTTGTAAGAATTAAACTTGATATCTCTTCACAGTGTCAGACCATTGTCCTGAGGAGACATTACAACATCTCCTGCTTCTAAAGTACCTCTAGGATTTAACTGTATCGCAGTGGCAGCCTTGATCTAAAAACCTGCAAGTAGCAAAAAGTTTCAAAGAAGTTTCTCTCTCTCTCTTTTTTTTTTTGTTTTGTTATTAACTTGTTGCCATTTTCTGCTTCTTCCTACATTATCATCACAATGACTCAAGGCCACTAAAAGCCCTTGGGCTTAAAGCAGAAGTGTCTGCTTTCATGTAATGAGACAGCCCGGTGGAGCTCCACTTCTTTCAAAGAGGAGGGTTCCAGTTCCAGGCGAAGAATGTGGGTTTCAGGAGATAAAAGAAACCTGAACAAATGGTCCATTGGTTGTGGCCTAGAAACAAAATCTGATCTACGTTCTCCTGCACTAATTATAAAGGAGAAACTCATTTGTTTGGGAAAGTTTCCCAAAGATCAAGTGGAAAAATACTCTCTGACTCCGCGGCGGCGCTTTGGGGTTTGCTTTGTTTTGAGAGGAGCTGTTTAGCAGCATTATTTGTGCTAATGGGCTGAGTCGCTGCACGGAAGAACGGGTCCGATTTTGAATGACTCCACGATGCGTCACTGTTTTCCTTTTCTCAACCCTCAGCGGAGAACACAGCTAGAGAGGGAAGGGGAAAGGACAATGCCAGGCAGGCAAAGGCGGGGTTTGAGGTCTGGTGTCCCCCTGTTTTATCTGGGCCTAGCAGTACAGGTCTTCGTTCAGAGCTGCACATGGATGGCTTCCCCGCGAAGACGACGTCTGTCTGTGGAAGTTCCCCCTTTCAGCACCGCTAACCAACTCCGATGAACAACCGTGCGCGGCTTTTGAATAAACTTCCGCACTTGTCATTTTTGCCTGATATCACTGGACCGGAATAAGAGATCATCCTGAAAAAAGTGAGTTCCTAAAGGACGCCGAGGTGTGTGCGTAACTCCTGGGCTACTGTGTTGTAATATATACATTTGGTTTTCACCACTGGTTTCTGGCCAGGCTTCTAAAACTCTTGAAATTTCCTAAATGTGGTGAGAGGAGCATCTTTTGCTATTTATGTTTCCACCCAAACCTGAGTTTATGCAAAGGAGATGACTCTTGCGGTGCCCCTAGCTAGCTACACGATGGGGGCTGGTTGCCAGAGGAACCAACACTTGTAACCCCACAGAAACTTCCTTTCTTTAATCTGACCGCATCTCCTTCTTCCCTTCTGGTTCAAACTGGCCTTGCCCAGCCTAGGGGCACCCTGGCTCACCCAGGCCCCTTTCCTTTGCACTTTGATCATTAAGCCCTCGGGACACAGAGGTTCTGGTTGGCATCAAATAATCTTAGGGACAAAGGCCTGGGTCTGCTGACCACAGAGACAGAGTTTCAGTCAAACTAGAGACAGCATCGAGGCCTCAGTTGTGTTTCAGCTCTAGACCCAGAAAAGCGGAACGACTCCCCCAGCCAGACCCTTGCAAAACCAGACAGAGCAACGCCATGGCTGACGTCAGGACCAGATGCAATGATCAACTACTCCCTACCCAAGTGCTGATCAATCAACAAGACCAGGACCTAAACAGGACCCTAGCTCCCTTAGCCACCATGATTAGTGATTTTCCCTATACGCCCATCCCCGGAAGCCTTCAGGGGGCCAGGCTTAGAGCAATGCTCACCTGTGGTTCCGGGTTTGGCTTCATTTCCTGAACTAATCAACCATTACTTTCTTTGCTACAAGCTCCTATTGGCATTTGATTGGGCTTTGGTGCATGCAGGAGAATGAGCCCATGTAGTTGGTAACCGTTGGAATGAAATTTCTGCTTCACTTCCCATCCACTGGGAAAGGGGAGGGGCCAGAGGTTGAGATAATCACTAACGATCAATGATTTAACCAATCATGGCTACGTAATGGACCCTCCATACAAACCCCTAAACGACAATTGGAGTTGAACACAGTGAGGTGCTAGGACAGCGGCACACACAGTGGGGGTATGGAGCCCCTCATCCCTTGCCCTATGCATCTCTTCCCTTTGGCTGTTCCTGAGGTGCATCCTTCACAATAAATCGGTAATAGTAAGTAAAGTGTTTCCCTGACTTCTTTTTTTTTAAAATATATTTTTATTGATTTCAGAGAGGAAAGGAGAGGGAGAGAGAGAGAAACATCAATGATGAGAGAATCATTGATCGGCTGCCTCCTGGCACGCCCCCTACTGGGGATTGACCCTGCAACCTGGGCGTGTGCCCTTGATCAGAATCGAACCCAGGACCTTTCAGTCCGCAGGCCAACCCTCTATCCACTGAGCCAAACCAGCCAGGGCACTGTTTCCCTGACTTCTGTTAGACATTCTAACAAATTATTGAACCTGAGGAGGGGATATGTAGCCTGACAGTCAGAAGTACCAGAGGCCTGGGACTTGCCATTGAGTGTGTGAAGTGGGGGCAGTCTTGTGGGACTGAGCCCTTAGCCTGTGCTAACTCCTGGCAGTTAGTGTTAGAACTGAACTGAATATTAGGACACCCAGTTGGTGTACAGGGAGTTGCAGAATAGGCTGGGGTGGAGGGGGGCCGGGAACCACACATTTACTGTCAGAAGCGTTGTAAATAAAAACAATTCCCTATCAGAGGTTAGATATTACATCCTACAAACGATAGTTGTTTAACATGCTACTCAGGAATGGTCGGAGGTCCTTGTTCACCAAACACACTTAAAATATGGTTGAAAAAGGGCTGCTTGGTCCAAACTGGCCTACTCCCCAACCTGGCTTTAACCCTCTGCTCTCCAACCACACTGATCTCCTGTGGCTCTGCCCACACTGTGCCACAGGGCCTTTGCACGTGCTTTCCTCTCCCCGGGACTGCTCCCTCCACTCTAGTCACTGAGTTACTCTGACCCAAGGACTCTGGATTCAAGACTGCAAACCTGTAGCCACCACATTTACAAGTTCATTTCTGACTTACCTCAAACTGTTCTGTCCTTTCTGGGTGGTCTTGTAATTCCATATTTTGCAAAGAACATGTGGTCCGTTGAAATAAATTCTTCAACGTCATTAATTCTTTTGTGAAGGAATGTCTCTCTTGTATTTCATTCTGCACCAATTCCTTATTCTTTTGAGCGTTCTGAAAAAGCCTAAAATATAGCATCAAAATAAAATTGTACCTCTATCCTGTTCATCTGTGAAATAGTTTTGTTTCAATAATTAATATGATATCTGCATAGCTCACAAAATATTTTTTTCTGAGAAGAGTGCTAGTTTCCATGATTTATATACTATATATACTAACATGTATCAAATTCCATCACTCAATCAAAACCCTCTCCACAACTTTAATCCCAAAATACCCTCTCTTCAACTTGACATGACACTTGCCATCTCTAGCCTGTTTTGTCAATGTAATCTTGGAGTTCACCCGAACATGTCTTAGAGGTGAGAATAGAGACATGGTAGGTTCTGGGGGACAGACAACCCCACTAGCCTTTTATCTCAGCTGCCCCACTTGCTGTGAATGTAACCAGAATTGCAGTGGAGGCCTTTAGGTGGGTAAAGTCTTTCCCGAGAGCTATTTGGCAGGCATTTCCCCCTGTAAATGTACTGTAGCCTCTGACTCCCTGACTCTGCTCCTCAGCATCTTTCTTAATGAATTCATTACAGATGCAGACGGAGATTGTGGCATAAAAATATTCACCGCAGTGGTTTTATAAAAGTAAAAGAAATTACATATAATTTAAAGTTCCTACACTAGGGGGCTTGTTAAATAAATGATGGCATATCCACATGATGAAAGATTTTAGAGCTATGTTTTAGAGAGCATTTATGGCATAGACAAATAAACATGGTATGCTGATAAATGATTCTGCAGAATATAAAATAGTATAGTAATATGTTTGCAATTTGTTTAAAAGTATAATCATAGTTAAAAAATGACGAGAAAGAAATGATTGGCAATGGTTGTTGCTGAGTGGTAAAATGAAAGGTGAGGTTTATATTAATCTTTATAATATCCCACATTCTCTAACCTTTCTATAATAAATATGTACTATTAACTTAGAAAAACAGCAAACACAAAACAAAACGAAGTGTATTTGTCCTCAGTAATACCAAGATGAAGAACACTTGCTTGTTTTATCATTATAATCTTTTCTATCCCTTCCTATACTTAATCTGTGTTAACTCAACTCAATTCTGTCATATCACCTGTCATTATTCTATACTCTATCCATATAAAAGCCTAAGTGACTGTTAGACCAGTCGCTGTGACATAAACTGACCACCAGGGGGGCAGATGCTCAATGCACAGGCATGGAAACATGGAACAGACTGATGAATCTCAGAGGAAAGGGGGAGGAGGGAGGGTGGGAAGAGATTAACCAAAGATGTTATATGCATACTGAGACCTGTGGGGGGGGGGGGGGGGATTTGGGCTGAAACTGGCAGTCTGACATCCCCCGAGGAGTTCCAGATTGCGAGTGGTCGCAGGCTAGGCTGAGGGGACCCCACCAGGCCTCTTGTATTTTGTATTTTTGAACGTCAGTGTTTCCTAAATTTTAAACCTGAGCTGTCAAACATGTCTCCGTAACAGTGGTTCATAAACTCTCACTTATTGCATCGTTCTTGCATAGCCGTAATCTCCTGGACGGCTGGGGCGGGCGCCGTGGAGCTCCCGGAGGCGGGGGCGCGCTGGGCACTTTGGCAGCGCTGGAGCAGCAGCAGCAGCAGCAGCTGCTGCTTCTCCGCGGTCTCCTCGTATTGGCGTAGACACTCCAGCAGCTCAGAGAGTTCCGCCGTGGAGGCTGCCTCTTTCGTTTTGGAAATTTCAGGGAGTTCTTCTTGAAGATTATCTAAAATAATTGCTTCTCGTTCAACCTAAGTCAACACACAAAAAGAGAGGACTAAAATCAGTAAAATATAGTCTTACCACTGCAGGACTGGAAACAGGCCTTGGCAACCATAACCGTCTGTGCGCTGGTTCTCAGAGGGCCCCTAATGCCGTATCCTACTTCAAAGTAATATCTGTCTGTTTACAGGGGAATATTATACCTGCACTGCCAGAATCCCATAGTTCCCCGCTATTGATCCTGTAGATGTGCGATTAAAGCAAAGTGCTGCTGTTATGAGCTGAAAGAAACGCTGCTGAGTACTCTCATCAATAATTTCTCCTTCCGATTTCGGTTGCATACAGCCATGGTTTCTCCTGAGATGCCCATCAGGTGGTTAGCATGAGCTCCACCAAACTGCACCCACTAAGTCTGCGGCTGGGCAACGACTGGGCACTTTCTCTATGGTTCTCTTTTCTTTCACATCGATCCCTCTATGCTCAGAAAAGTATAGTGTGGCTCAGTGTTTGAGCATCAACCTATGAACCAGGAGGTCACGGTTTGATTCCTGGTCAGGGCATATGCCTGGGTTACAGGCTCAATCCCCCAGTGTGGGGTGTGCAGGAGGCAGCCAATCAATGATTCTCTCTCATCATTGATGTTTCTATCTCTCTCCCTCTCTTTTCCTCTCTGAAATCAATAAAATATATTTTTAAAAAGTAAGTCCACTATGTCCTCATTACCCTGACACCTACCCCACAGAGAAAGCAGCCCAAAATGCTGACCTAATCATGTATTTTCCAACAGCGATGTGCAGAACCCAGAAATGCATGACCTCATCCATCACATACATGGAAATTGAAGTTCTATCAGCCCTGAGCTCAGAATGAAGATAACGACAATCAGATCTGCTTCTGCATCTCTCCTCAACACCGCCACCCCCCCCCCCCCCTGCCCCCGCCCCCTGGCTCTGCTCATTTATCATGTCTGCCCCTATCACTGCGGACTGTCCTCAATGCTCCAACCCAGTCAGGCATCTCGCAATCTTGACATTACTGAGCATAATACTGGTCAACTCCATTTATGATATCGTGCTAACTCAAATGATGAACAAGGACCTGGATGCCCTGGGGTAGAAAGTACAACCTATGGAGGAAAGTTCAGGAATACTAGCATTAAGTTCCCAGGGGCCCAATGGTCTGGGGCACGGCAGAACCTCTCAGGTAAAGATCAAGTGGTTCAGAGCACCATGCTGGGGGAGTCTATGGGACTTTGGAGGCAGTATATGCTGCACTTGACTTGGCTCAGATGCGTTCATCAGACGGCTGCCATTGTTGAGGCGGGTCTGGAGAAAAGAAGGCACTGCTCCAGGGGTGGAGCGTGGAATAGGCTGCGTTACCACTTGGGCCATATAACCCAGCTGAGTCCCAGTCGCTAGAATGCATGGGCGCAGGTGTAGACTGGCCCCTCTCTGAGAGGCCCCGTTATGGTACGTGTGCTTCCCGTCCCCTCAAACCTAAATCCAGTTGCATCAGGAGTCCTGGCTCTCGTGCAGGCAGCTGTCATTTCCACCAGGGACTGAGATAAAGGTTCCACGGGTTGTTTTGCAGCCCCCCTGACAAAGAACCAGCGTGCAAAGAAAGGAGCTGCTCTACTGACAGAGGTAATTGTACATCTAGGGTTTCCAATATGCATCCGGGTTGAAAGAACTGTGTCTATGAACCAGGACTTAACGGAACATCTCCTGGTGCTTCTGGGCCTGGTGAGAACGCTCAAGGGGCACCTGCAGCAGCCAGGACCCAGGAAGAGCAAACCGCAAGCCAAGGCTCTGACCTTCCTTCTTTCAGTTCTCCTAGTCCAGTGATGGCAAACCTTTTGAGCTCGGTGTGTCAGCATTTTGAAAAACCCTAACTTAACTCTGGTGCCGTGTCACATACAGAAATTTTTTGATATTTCCAACTATAGTAAAACAAAGACTTATATTTTTGATATTTATTTTATATATTTAAATGCCATTTAACAAAGAAAAATCAACCAAAAAAATGAGTTCGCATGTCACCTCTGACACGTGTGTCATAGGTTCGCCATCACTGTCCTAGTCCCTGCTGCCTGCTGTGAGCTGGTCGGTGAGTAAGGAGGGGAACAAAAGGGGAAGAAGAATTCTTACTAGGATGATAATTGTACTCGAAAGCCAGGCAATTCTCCAGCCTATGAATGGATCAACAAACTGCCGTGTGCGTGCCCAGTAGACTATTACTCAGGAATAAAAAAAGAAATGAGCTATCAAAACAAGCAGCAACAGGAATGCATCTCACATGCATCACGCTTAGTGAAGAGAAGCCAGACTCGAAAGACCACAAACTGTCCGCGTCCATTTCTGTGACATTCCGGAAATGCAAAAACAGAGTAAAGGTTGCCAGGGGCTGGAGGTGGTGGAAGGAGATGCCTACGAAGGGACACACAGGAACTCTCTGGGGCGATAAAAACATTCTAAATCTGGATGTTGTTGGTGCTCATATAACTAGAGGTACTTGTCAAAATTCAACAAGCTTTATACCAAAAAGGGTGAATACAGCCCAAATCAGGGAAATAGTTGCCACAAAGATTATGCGCCCACTCTTCCACATACAAGAGCCTCTGCAAGCCCCTAAATGATTTTCCTTAGACACATAATTCCAACAAAATTGATTATAAAATGTTTAGGCTCCGAGTCAATTATAAAGTAGAGTCTAGAAAGGGGGAAGAAACCGTAAGTAAACACAGTGAAGGAGAATGAAGATCCTGTAACCAGCAGAAATAGAAACTGGTAGAGAAAGGCCTTCTGGACTTTTGGTACAAGGGGAAGAAGCCAGCTTTATTCCTCCCCATTAGCTTTGAAGATGTGACTTTACACTGTGTTCACCCAAGCATAAAATAATGATTCTGAGTAACCAGAAGTGAATAATTCAATCAAGCACATGAAAACAGAGGGAAGAAGTTAATAAAAATTTAAATTGATTTTTAATTTGTAAATGTAAACAGAGCTTGTTTTTAAAAATCTACTTATTCCATAAAGATACTGAATTATTGTATAACTACTAACATTTTAAAAACAGAAATTCATTTCATCACATATAGATTTACAACCATACTAACAGGGCCTTGCATGTATAGGCCTTTAGATGATCTAGTTTTATTGAATGGATAAAAGCTATTTTAAAATCTTACATCAATTTGGTATGGGTAAATATCATTTAAGTTGATATTTTAGCCCTTAAACTCCAGAGTGTAAATTTGAATCCACTGCTACCACTCACTCATGATTGTGGGCAAGTTACTCAATCTCACTGTCTTACTTTCCTCATCTATGGAATGAAGGTTATAAAAATATCTACCTTTTAGGATTCTTGTGAGGATAAATGATAATACATGTAAAGAGCACAGAACTATGTATGACATATGTTCAATAAACACCCATTAACACCCATTATGAGGACATATTTTGTTTTTGCTACTCTTTGAAAAACACATTTTGTTAGCAAATATTGTAAAATGCTTTATGAATAATTACAAAGTGCTAAGGGAATGTGGTCTGAATAAAGTATAATTGCAAATAGGTATATAGCAGTAGAGAGACAATGTAATAAAATAAAAAGCTTTAGACTTGGGTTTAAATAAGAGCTGTCACTCAAGAAATATTTACTAAGCCCACTAAGTGCAAAGCCTTGGTTGGATACTAAAGTTACAACGGTGAGCAAAACAGATGTGGTCCCAGCCCACAGGAGCTTACAGCTCAATCACTGGAACGTCTTGTGCCAACTTAAATCTCCCAGTGCCTCAGTTTCTCTATCAATAAAATGGGAATCAGTCCTGAGTGCAATGCAAGGATTCAGTGACACCATGTGTGAACTGCCTTCTCAGCATTGCACACAGCCTACTGTAGTAATTCAATAAACAGTGTCATTATGAACGGGAAAGAACAAGGCCAGCAGTTCCGCTAGAAGCATACTTTATAATGTATTTACTCATCAAACCCCACCACCAAAATGATATTCATTTTCAAGAATATCAAGTTTTAAGCAAGAAAATATGATAGTACTAAACATTTAAATCCCAAAGCATGTATCCTTCCTCTAATGAAGTACTGATTAGTATATTTCTCTCTCAAGTAAATTCAGCAGGAATTCAGACATGAATTAGAGAGAAGAACTTTCATTTAATGTTATGATTTGTACCTCATTTATACCTCGTCCTTTGGGAAAATTAAAGAATTAAAGAGTACTCTAAGATAATGTTATACTATTTTAAATGTTCTTTCTAAATATATGTAAGTGTAAGTCCTGAACCATAGTTAAATGAACATGTGTGACTGACAGATATTAAGTTTCTTTGAGATGGTTTTCAGAAAGAATATCAGACATTTTTAGGCCCAGACTTTACAACAATAGTTCATTTCCTTAGTCAACAATTGTAGTTAATTTCCAAAGTAGTTGGTGATTATGAATGAATACTACCTAACTCTAACCTTCAGTGCCAGGTTGAGAGAGTTATTTTTAAGAGGGCTTAATTCATCTTCACAATAAAGATCTTAAAGCTCGAATGAACAAGTAGTCACTTATTTCTAAGAACCGTCTGATACCAAATATATTCCACTATTAAAAAAAAAAAGTTGAATCATTTCTTGGAGATTATTTTAGTAGGATGTGACCTCTATAAACATTTATGTGTTACACATATGTGATAAAAAACAAATGACAGAGGTTGAGGACCTGTTGTATATAAAAACAAAACGAAAATAATAAAACAATGTAAAGATGCTTATAAGGAAAACTCTATGGTTTGACTATTGAAAATGAAGCATCGCCCTAACAAGCAGCTCAGTGGTTAGAGCATCGGCCACAAACCAAAGGGTCTCGGGTTCCATTCCCGGTCCAGGGCACGTACCTTGGTTGCAGGTCAGGGCACATGCAGGAGGCATCCAATCGACATGTCTCTCGCTCACAAATCAATGAAAAAAAGAAAAGCCTCAGGTAAGGATTAACAAAGAGAGAAAATGAAGCACTCACTTCTTCATTGACAAATTTCCACTCCTGCTTCAGTTCTTCACACCACATCTCCCATTCTTTAGCAACTTCTAGCAAACTCAGCCATTTCTCCCACAGAGCCCACACGGTTCTGAGCAGACCCATGCCGTCACTATCTGTGAACGTGGGTCTCAGGTGTCTGAGGACCTGTCGTAGTTTCATAAACTCTTCTTTAATTGACATAAGATTTGACACCAAGGCCTTAGGAAAGAAAAGGGATAAGAAGAATATAATGTCTATTGATCTTTCTGAACGTTACGAACTTTTTAAAATCTTGAATAGCAAATGATTTTACATCAGCCACAAGCATTTTGTGATCAATTTTTTAGTCCTTTTGAAAGCCAATTTGAGACAGATGAGAATTACCTATGTATTATTGTATTGCACTATGTGAATTTGAAACTATGGGCACAAACAATGACCCATAAGCCAATTTTCCCAAGTAAGATATACTTTTAAAGGTTAAAAATACTAAAAGTCCACTTTGTTATTCTACTGTAAGTCTCATCTTTTACTAGGAAGTTAATTTGGACAATACAGTGTATCAACCACCAAGGCTTTAGTTCGTTTTTTTTGGTTTTATGTTTTGTTTTGGGATGGATAGTAAGCACAGACTATTCAGAATGTTCTCATCCAAATCCTAATAACATAATACCATAGACTCTCACAGATGACAGTAAGCAAAAACTAAAATTGCTGAGGAGAGCATATAAGAAGTAACCGGAATTTAACACTTATGACAACTGCATTAAATTCCATGTCATCCATCCAGCAAGGTCCTACAAAATAATATGAAGGGTCAAGCTTTAGAAAAAGTGAACAATAAGGATAGGATGCCACTCAGGAGAGGACTGTCCTGTGAACCCGACTACGAATTAAGTCTCAGAACCATTGCTTCATTTTTCCCCCTTGGCTTTTGGTTGGAAGAATTTTCTTGAGTTTGGTACAAGTCAGGTTGAAGCTTGCTGTGGGGTGTCACAGAGCCACGTTCCCTGCTGCCTCCGCCAGCTTTCTGCCCCTTTTTTGCACCCAGTCTTCCTGGAGATTTGCAAATACTGTTACCTTGCTCTGTTCTGAGCGTTCTAAAGCTTCTTTGTAGGACACTGGCAGCGGGGACATGGACTGCACAAGAACTGCTTCCATTCGGCGGAGGTCAGTCCCAATCTTCTCTTTAAGTTTCCCGTAGCATTTGTAATTCTCGAGACACCTAGTGGGTTAGGGGGGAAAGTGATATACATTAAATTTTATTTAGTACCATATATTTTGAACATCCCTGGGTAAATTTAAACACTTAATAAAAAAAACAGAATGTAGCCCTAACCGGTTTGGCTCAGTGGATAGAGCGTCGGCCTACGGACTGAATGGTCCCAGGTTCGATTCCGGTCAAGGGCATGTACCTTGGTTGTGGGCACATCCCCAGTAGGGAGTGTGCAGGAGGCAGCTGATCGATGTTTCTCTCTCATCGATGTTTCTAACTCTCTATCACTCTCCCTTCCTCTCTGTAAAAAATCAATAAAATATATTTTTTTAAAAAAAAAAACAGAATGTAATTCTCTTCTTTGTTATTCAGGGGATTTCAAAAAATTTTCATCATCTACCTTCTCCTCACGGGGACCTGCATAAGATTTTAAAACTGAAAACTTTAACAGGCAGGTAAGACTGATCTCAAAACACCTAAATTGGAAAACTGTATTTTTCAGCACTACTAATGAAGTGTAACTTGATACAATTCTTGTAGAAAACCATTTAGTCTTTAAAATGTCCATATCTTTTGACCATTAATTTGACTTTTGTAATTTATCTTAAGGAATTAATCCCAATCCAGTACAAGAAATTAATCCTGAATTTACTTTTGCTTATTAAGTAAAAAATTTTTTACTTATTAGACTATTAACTAAAATGGCAAAATTGAAACACACCCTATGTGTAACAAAAGATAAAGCTGAGTAAATTACAACAATCTATTTTATAAAATATCATATAGAAATTCTAATTACTTTTATAGAGCTTTTGTTACAATAAGAAAAAGAGCTCATGTTATAAAGTTAAAGGCAACACATTTTTATACAGCATAATGCTGTGATATATTAAAAACACTATGAATAAAATTATGTGTACACAATAGATACAGCCTGCATTCCCCGCTGAAGACAATTAAAAATTCAAGTATCAAGTATTTTTTAAATTCTTAAAACACAATAATAAACTGGGAAGGAATTAAGAATTATTTAGAGGCTCTGCACTAAGTAAAAGTGGAAATATAGAGAAATAAGCTAAATTGTAGGGCTGTTTTCACTTTGAAGTTATTTGCTGCAGTTTAGTTTTATTGACCTTCTCCTGGAATGCTGGAGACAGAGGATAAAGCCTGTAAAGACATTTGTAACACATACAACCACAAAAGCCCAACCTCCAAAATATAGAATAAATCCCTACGAATGAAAAAGAAAAAGATGGACGACCTTATAAAAATTGGGTAAAGGCTTGAATAAGTATTTCTCAGAAGAAGAAACATGAGTGACCAAGAAATATTTTTTTAAAAAGAGGCTCAAATTCATTAGCAATAATAGAGATGCAAACAAAAACCACAATAAAATACCACTTCTCACCCATCAGAATGGCGAAATTTAAATCCCACAACATCAAGTGTTGGCAAGGATATAGGACAATTGTAACACAGATATGCTATTAGATAAACTTAAAACAATGAATTAAATCATGTGGAATTAAAACGTAAGGTGTGCGACCCGGCAACCACAACCCACTGGGAGATCTTGCATTTATAAATGTTCCTGGTAGAACTTTTGTAAATGCAAAAACTAGAAACAACCCAAATGCTTATCGGTAGCTGGGTGATTGAATTTTACTACAGACAAGATCATGAATAAACTTCAGGATCATAATGATGATTTTGAAGTCACAGAAGAATACACATGCATGAAAATGGAATACAAACACACAGTAAAAACATTTTAAAGGGCAAAGAAATGATAAAATAGTTAGGATGAAGATTACTTCTGAGAGGAGCAGGAAGAAGCATGCAAGAGAATCAAAAAGTCATGATTCTCTTTGAACCTCTGGGTACAAGGCTGTTTACCATTATTCTTTATACCATATGCAGACTTTTATAAACATTCTGTTGTATGTACTCAATATTAAATAAAAAATATAAAATACAGTAAAATATTTGTTACGGTTTTCTTTAGGTAGTTTTTGTTTTTTTAACTTTTCCATATTTTCCAAATGATTTCTGTGTACATGTTTACTGTAAAGAAATCTATATTTTATGTTCGTAAAGCATTACAAAGAAGTACCCACCTTTCTATTTCCGCTTCCTTTACTCTGACTGCCTCCCTCAGGGCTGAGTTCTTAGAAACCAATTCCTGCAAAGTGCACTGAAGTTGTCCTTGGGCGGCAGGGCTGGCGATGGCCCCCAGTTTCTCACTGAGGCTCTGGATGTCTGTTATTGTGGATTCCAATTCCTCCTGTTTCCCGCGAGGCATCTCCAGTGATTCTTCTGGATGATCCAGGTCTACTCTATGGGATGCAACAAAGGCTTCAAGGGCAGCAACCACCCCCATCGCCCTGGGGACTGCCTCATTGTAGCGGGTCATATTTTCATGAGCATCATTCAAGACATTCTGGTGAAAAGGAGATTAAATGCTATGACAAAACTGTCAGACATCTGGGACTTCAGTCATTCTTGACTTTTTGTGGTGCACTCATAATATATACCCTTAGGTCTTATAAGAGTTAGCATCTCCTACTTTTAGTTTGACAAGTATGTAAAAATCCTATATAATAAAAGGCTAATATGCAAAACGACTGAACGGCGGAACGACTGGTCACTATGATGCATGCTGATCACTAGGGGGCAGACACTCAATGCAAGAGCTGCCCCCGGTGGTCAGTGCGCTCCCACAGGGGGAACACCACTCAGCCAGAAGCCGGCTCATGGCTGGCGAGTGCAGCAGCGGTGGTGGTGGTGGTGGCGGGAGCCTCTCCCGCCTCTGCAGCAGTGGGATATCCCCCCAAAGGCTTCTGTATTGTAAGCGGGCGCAGGCCGGGCTGAAGGACGCCTCCCTGCCATGTGCACAAATTTTGTGCATCGGGCCTCTAGTGTTTACATAAAAAACAAAACACTCCAGATTTGCTAAGGAAACCGAATCTAAATTCAAAAATAAACCTCATGAATCATGTCTAATAATATATGTTCCTGCTCTTATATTAGACATGAATTAAACAATGGAATAAACTTAATGTATAGAACCTTAATCAATACTTGTGAAAAAAAGATGAAAAAAAAGGAAACAAAGAACCCAGACCGCTTATGTTTTTAAATGAATAGTTATGCCACTAACTTTAGTTTTGAGAATCTCACTTTATGTCTTCTCATTGAAATAAATAACTTTAAAGGTCCCTTCCAGTCCAGCACTAATCATATGGTTTGGGGGATTCATGTACCTTATTTCTGGAAAATGCATTAAATCAAGTGGAGAAGGATACAGAGAACAGACTTGTGGTTGTCAGAGGTGCGGGGTGGAGGGTTGAAATGAGCGAAGTAGGGGTCAAAAACTATAAACTTCCAGATACAAAATAAGTTGTGGGATGTAATGTATAGCATAGCCCCTCTAGTTACCAATACCGTGTTGCATATTTGAAATTGCTAAGAGAGTAGATCTTATAAATTCTCATCACAAGAAAAAAATGTAACTGTGGTGATAGCTGTTAACTAGACTTACTGCTAAGAATATGTACAAATACAGAATATGTTATACACACGAAACTAATACATGCCAATTATACCTCAATAAAAATTAAGTAGAGAAGTACTCTCAATTGGCTCTTGTTAAGTACCAATTTAAAGGACATATTTGGGTTGGGTTCATAATATGACTTTTCATTTCTAAAGAATTTACTAGTATACCTATCAAAGTAGTGCAAATATATTACCTAATAACTCTTTGAATTAAAAAAGGGAGTTAAGTTCCATATCCTATAAATTTAATGTAACAATTCTGAAAACACAGTAAAAGGTATTATAGTAAGCACAGTGGTGTTCCAATGATGCCTAAGCCATCTACGCTATTAATGCAGGAAAGGAGGGGTGTGCTGGGGTCACTCTGCAACAGAGGTCAGCAAACTTTTCGGAAGGGTCGGACTAAATATATGAGGCTTTGCCGGCCATCTATAATAAAGAAGTGTAATATGCTAATTAGACCAGACGACCTTCTGGACGAAACCGGGGCTACGAGGAAAGCCTGGGTCCCGGGTGCCAGAGGGAAGCCGGTGCCGGCAGCCAGGGAAAGGAAGGCCTACTCTTGCATGAATTTTGTGCACTGGGCCTCTAGTCTGGACTATAACAGCTATTCAGTCCTTTGGTTGTAGCACAGAAGCAACCACAGACAATCCGTAAAGGAATGGGGGCAGGGCTAGGCTCCAGTGAAACTTGATTTACAAAATCAGACACTGGGCAGATTTGGCACGGGAGCCTTAATTTGATGACTCACGCTCTAAACCCAGACAGATCTCAAGTTGATTCCTGGTTCTGTAATAAGGCCCTGAGAAAAGTCTTGATGTTTCTGAAGTTCAATTTCCTG
Organism: Myotis myotis; assembly: GCF_014108235.1. NCBI lineage: Eukaryota > Metazoa > Chordata > Mammalia > Chiroptera > Vespertilionidae > Myotis > Myotis myotis. Next base: position 195,425,167 of record NW_023416313.1, on the reverse strand, counting down.
ATTTTAAAATGGGGTCAATAATAGGGCCCACTTCACAGAGTTGCTGTGATGAATAAAGGTAAATGTTCAGTACATTGCAAGTGCTAAGTAAATGTTATTATTGTGTTCTCTTCTCCACACCATATTTCTCCCACCCTGCCCTATTAGTTCCAGAACACAAACAAAAAAACCTTTGTTCTGCGCAACAGAGGTTATTAGGGATATAGAAATAAAGGTGTCAAACTTGTCTTTTCCAAATGATAAGGCGTTGTATGTAGATAGAGGAGGAGTCGGGATTACAAACTGGCTCTTAGCAAATGGCTATTCTCCTGTGGAGAATTTGCCTGTAAAATTTCTAACTTCTTGAGAAGTGGAGGTATCAACTGGAGCAAAACATAAAATAAAAATAGATGCATTAACCACCTAATTTTAAAGAAACTTACTGTGCGCATATCAATGCTTGCATTAAGCTGAACGTGCAGCTCTTCAATGTCACGTAATTTTGTCTCCACATCACTAGCTTCAGAAGAGGTTTTCTCCCTTTGCTTCTCAATAACAGTTACCCCTTTAATGCTACACATTTCTGCCTGAACTTGTTCTTGAAATGCTTCGCAATTATCTATTTCCTTTTGAATATGTTCAATTTTCAAATTTATAAGTAAAGGCTGCTGTAACTGAGATTTTATCTGGTTCAAAACATGGAAGGAATTTTCTAGTTTCTCCTGAAAACTCTTTTCATCCATTTCTTTTGGTTGGGATTCTAGTACTGTATTCTGGAGAACCTTCCGCAACTTATCGTTTTCTTCTGCAAACAGCTTTGTTTGTAGTAGCTCTTCCTCTTTGAAGGAGTCACCAAAGGCCTTATTTTCACTTAATTTCTTTACAACCTCATGATACAAGCACATGGCTCTCTCAATTCTCTGATTCAAAATTTGAGCACCGAGCAGACGGCTTTCTGGAGAAGTAGGAGGGGTTTTTAGGACTGCTTCGGCCCTTTCCTTAATTTGCAAATCCATCGCCCTCAATTTACTTAGCGATGCTTGATATCTGCCATATTCTGCCATAAATGTGTCCAACTGCTTAATTTTTCCTTCGAGTTCTCTCTCTTTTTCAAATACTTGGGATTGTAACATGTCAAGCTGGGAGCAGTCCCAGTGGAGTCCCAGGGAGTCAAACGCTTCTTTGAGTCTCAGTGCTTGTCGGATGCTGGACTGAACACCCCGGAGGCGCCCGAGGAGGCCACGGAGCTCCCCTTTCACGCCCTCACTCACTTCTTGACTCAGGAACAGCTCGTTGCACTGTATGTTATCAAGCTCCTTCTGAAGTGCAGATGTCTGCTCCTGGAATTCTCTGGAAAATTGCATCTTGTGTTCTACTTCACTACATTTATGCTGAATGAATCTTTGTGTTCTGCTGGCTCTCGTCTCCAGGCTTTTCAACTGATCGTCCAGAAATAACCTTTCAAACACACTGAGGTCCTTACAGAGGCGCGTGAGCTCCTGAAGATGCGCCGAGAGTCCACTGGCGATTTCTTGCAATTCCCCCTGAGACGCCGCCAGGGCCACACGCTGATGCTCCAGTTCCGCTCCAGTGGAGGCTGTTCCCACTTGGGGGATTATCCGTGTTTCCTTTTCTTGAAGTGACACCTGAACTTTCCCTATTTCTGCAAGAAAAGTGCTTCTTTCTTCCAATTTACGTTCCAACAGCTGCGATCTTTGAGTGGATTTCAAAACGAGCCGTTGGCACTGATCTTGTAGGTCCTGGAGGAGGCGCTCCAGTTCCTCGCGCTCGCCTGCGGCCAGGTTAGGGGTGCTGTCCTGCACCTCTTCGGCCAGCGCCTCCGCCGCCCGCTGCTGACCCAGAATGCCATCGTGCCTCACTTTGCATTTTCGGATCTGGGAAAGGATGCCCTCTGGTAGCAGGGAAATGGAGGAAACGAGCTCACCTAACTGGTTCTTCACCCATAAGGTCGTCTCTTTCACCTTGTTCCTGATCTCACTCTTCCTGATCTCACTGTCCACCTCTATGTTTAATGGCTCTGACGCTTCCCACTGATTCTGCAAATTATTTATCGCATCTTCCAAAATCTTCTTTTCCTTCTCTCCCCAAATCCTCTTCATCTGAAGTTCAGCTCTCGCCTTTAAAACAGAAAATCTATGCTTGGCAGCCTGGAGTTCAGTAGCCAAGGCAACCGTGCCTGTGTCCCTTTCCTGTCCTTCCGGGGAGCCCAGCCTCAACCGGAGGCGCTGGTGCTGCTGCTGCAGAGAGAGGCCCAGCTCCTGGATCTCGCTCATGAGAGACGTCAGTTCCTCCTGCTCCATCTCGTGCTGGGAGTACTTCCTGCGAACCAGTTGTTCTACTTGTTTCCACCCCTGTTCAAGCTGCCGGACCTGGCTTTCCAACAGCTTCTTATCCATGTCACTCAGAGAGTTTGATATAGTTTCCCATTCAATTTTCAACTTGCTTAAGGAATCTTTCTCTCTTTCTATTGATGCCAGCAATTTTTGAATTTTGGCCACATAGGTTGCACTGTCCAGTGATCCCCTAGAAAAAAGAAGAAAAATGAAGCTTGTTAACGTTTCTTATAAATCAACCTGAGGTTAGATGTCATCTAAAGAAATTAGTTCTGTTTTGAACTCACAGAAGAAAAGGTTAGATGGTCTATAAGAGCATTCTGTCTTTAAAGTAAAATCAGGATCTTGGCTTTCAATCAGTTTATGAGGGATCATTTACAAAATGAGCATCATAACAATGTAGAACCACAGGAAAAGAGTGAAGAGTGAAGGGAACAATATGTGTAAAAGTACTCTGTACAGTCTTTGCATAAAGTATTTTTTAATAATGAAAAAATTGTTTACACATTAAAACTATACCTAGTACCATTTACCATCATTTTCAAAGCCAAAAGGAGTGTATTTGTTTTCAACGAAACCAATACAATACATATATGTTAAATATGTTCCAAACAATTTACACCAATTATGCTGACACTAAATAATTATACACATTAATGTTTTCACCCCCATAGTTTAGACTAAATTCTTGACCAAAAGAATACTGAGCCCGACCAGCATGGCTCAGCAGTTGAGCATCAACCTATGAACCAGGAGGTCATGGTTCAATTCCCAGTCAGGGCACATGCCTTGCTGGCTCGATCACTAGTGTCGGGTGTGCAGGAGGGAGCCAATTAATGATTCTCTCTCATCACTGATGTTTGTATCTCTCTCTCCATCTACCTTCTTCTCTAAAATCAATTTAAAAAAATTTTTTTAAAGAATATTGAATTCTACAAAATTTAATATATTTTGCAGGCATTTTCAGTGTGAATTAGACATGAAACAAGTTAATATAATTTAATTATAAAATTAATATAATTAATATTCTTTTTTTTCCCATGAAATCAACAAAGTTTTCTTCAATGGCTTCCATATGGAATGAATTTCCACACGTAGTATTAAAGTCATATTCTTTGTAGTATAAAGTCTTAAAACCTTGGGCCTGCCCTGACTGGCGTGGGTCAGTGGTTGGAGCAACAGCCCATGTACCAAAGGGTCATGGGTTCAAGTCTCAGTCAAGGACACGTAACTTTGTTGCAGGTTCGATCCAGCATCCCAACTGTGGCTCGGAAGGGAGGCAACCAATCGATGTGTCTCTCTCACATCAATGTTTGTCTCTCTTTCTCTCCCTTCTCCCTACTCCTTTCCACTCTCTAAAAAAGCAATGGAAAAAATATATCCTGTGAAGATATATTAATAAAAAAATTAAAAACAGACAAACAAAAACCACCTGGGGGCCTGTTCAGGGTAATAGAACCTGTGTTTGAATAAAATGAACTCAAGTCCTAAATTCTTACACTTACACTTTGAGACTTTCCTTCTCTGTCAACAAGACTTTCAGCGAGGATTCGATGGCAGCAAGGCGTTCCTGAAAATCTTTAAGACGACAATACTGGCGTTCTTTGTTTTTCTTCAAAGTAGCAAGTGCCTGAAGCAGATTGTCCAAGTGCTGCGCTGAATTCCTTGAACTGTGGAGAGCCAAGGCACTGGTTTCTGTTGTGTTGAGATGTTCAGTTTGTTCCAGGGGTTCAATGGCTGCTTTCCTTGCTTCCAACTGGGTATATAATTCCTAAAAAACAAGTCAAGGAAATCAGTAAGCATACACTCACTTATTCACTCATTCATTCATTCATTTTCTTTCCCATCCTCTTTCCTTCCAACGCACTCTATCCCAAGATGTTTTAAAGATTTCATTTGTACACAGAGAAAGTTAAGTCCTGATGTTTAAAGGGGTTTTTTCTCTTGAATTATGCTAAAATCTAGACTCAAACCCACCATGGGTCTAGCATTTAATAGCAATTCGATCACCCCATTGTGTTAAAAGGTTCTGCAATGTTGAAAGGAAGGTTTATCTTATTTTTATTATTTACATACATTATCCCTGCTCCTGTCTTTGATACATGTTTTCTATTATAGAAGCTTGGTTAAAATGGTAGAGGCGTTTTAAAAAACATGGCCATGTACTGCCCTATTAGATTATTTTACATAGCTATTAGTATATAAATACATAAACAAAGCTTTGTAAACAGAGCTGTAAAAACAAAGAAACAGTACCCCATGATGTTGATAATTAGAAAAATAAAAGGAATTTGTCAGAATCTGAAGAATACATATGACTGAGAAAAGGAATGATAAGTCAGAATCTCTGCATTTTTTTACTGAATAAGTAAGTTTTTAGGAACTTTGTGAAACAGAAAGAACACTAATGTTCATTAAACTCTTCCACTTTTTAAATGGGAAAATTTATAAAACTTACTGATTAGTACATAATTATAGAGTTACCAAATTGATCATCAGGCAAAGGTTAAATACGACTTTTCACTCTGTGCAAGCAAGTTTTTGGTAATTACAATATATTGTATTGCACTGGATAAATAATGCAATCATGTTGTCAGTGTTTTTCTTGTTTCCGTACCTCTATCTCTTTTAATTGTTCATTTCTTAACATGACATCTAATTCTAAAGGTTGATTTTGCAGCTCATTGACTTTCTGCTCATCTTCAGTGTTTTTCATGCTTTCTTGAACATCAAGAGAAAGTTGTTTTGACAAAAGCGTCTCCACAGCTGAATTCTGGAAACATAAAAAGATTAATTGCTGAACAGTCTACCTTCCAAATAAATAACTTTTCTTTTTCTTGATGAAAGCATGGCAGTTTCTTCTGTTAACTCAAAGACTTTTTTTTAAAACTCAAAGACTTTTTTAAAAAGTATATTTGAGCACTATCTAAGATAATTTTTCCATGCAATATTTAATGCTGATATCAGTATCCCGAGAAAAATTAAACTTTTTTGACATTACAGTATAGGATTTAACAATGCTCAATGGTATACAGAGGTACAATCTATATATTCAAAGAAAGAAAACAGATATAGAAAAAAGAAAAACGTTCCAAAGTGTATACTTAGTATTCAAAAGGATGCGGAGGGCGGGGCAAATAACAGGCATTCAGTGTTACCTATCGATAGTTTAAAGAATAACTGAGTAAACAGAGGAAACACCGAGACTTCACGATATTAAGAATGAATTAAGTATGCCTATGTCAACTAGAAGTAAGAATTCCACAGCCAGAGTAAGGCAGAACAGGTTATATATACGGAGTAATTTACTCTTTTCTGAAAGCTCTAAGAACTTAAGATTCTCAAGAGGGTAGAGGAGCATCTGCATTCATTTATTCATCCTGTCAACACATATTTGTTGAGCACGTACACGTAGTAGGCACCATATGACAGTAATTTTAAAGATTTCCATCACTTTGCTAAGGTGTAAGTTTTTATTTTCAGGTAACTTGATAAATGAAATACCATTTAATTCTTCTATATACTTTTTAAAAAAATATATATTTTATTGATTTTTTACAGAGAGGAAGGGAGAGGGATAGAGAGTTAGAAACATCAATGAGAGAGAAACATCGATCAGCTGCCTCCTGCACATCTCCTACTGGGGATGCACCCGCAATCAAGGTACATGCCCTTGACCGGAATCAAACCTGGGACCTTTCAGTCCGCAGGCCAACACTCTATCCACTGAGCCAAACCGGTTTCAGCTCTTCCATAAACTTTTATGTCAGTAAAATATTTGAGGTTTCAAGTCTATCAAACAAAGCTGATTTGTTGTCTTAAAAATACTGCCTAGGCAATGGTGTAAGATGTTAACAATAGGAGCCGGGTAAGGGACACCTGGGAATTTTTTGTACTATCTTTGCAACTTTTCTGTCAATGTGAAACTATTCTAAAATGAAAAGTTTATTTAAATAAAACAGATACCATCTGGAACTTCACCAATACTAACTAGTTAAAAAAAAAAAAAATTCCCCTGACCAGTGTTACTTGTTTTGAAGTACTTAGTTAGCACTTAGCACAAGTCACTTCTTTAATACGGCTTCAAATGATTGAAATTTTGGCAATTTCCTCCAGTTCAACAATTCATTGTGGCTTATCTCGGGGGAAAGACCTGGGAAGCTGTGAGAGGAAAGGGGAGGTGCCTCACCCCAAGCTTCATTGGCCAGTGGGGCTCTTTGCCACAAGCCACAGTATAGGAGGTGGACAGACACTTGCCTCTTTCCCACCTGATGGTTACTATTACTTAAGAGTATCCCCACACTCCACAGGTGAACAAGAGCTAAAGGCCTAGCCCTAGACCAGCGGTTCTCAACCTGTGGGTGGCAACCCTTTGGGGTCGAACGACCCTTTCACAGGGTCGCCTAAGACCATCGGAAAACACATATATAATTACATATTGTTTTTGTGATTAATCACTATGCTTTAATTATGTTCAATTTGTAACAATGAAAATACATCCTGCATATCAGATATTTACATTACGATTCATAACAGTAGCAAAATTACAGTTATGAAGTAGCAACAAGAATAATTTTATGATTGGGGGTCACCATAACATGAGGAACTGTATTAAAGGGTCGCAGCATTAGGAAGGTTGAGAACCACTGTAGACTCTAAGAAAACTTGACTTCTAATTATCTGAGAATTCACAGCCCTTGGTCTCTCTTACCTGGTGGGCAAGTGATGAGAACTAGTAACACTTGTAACATGTCATTTGTAACATTCCCTTAGTGGTCAGAGAGAGCATTCTGAAAACTGACATGACCTCAATGCTCCTGGAATGTCTCTTTTTCAAACAAAACTACGATTAACATACACTTAAGACAAAATATAATTTTAAACAGTGTAATAAGTATACATACATATTGACCCTCTGATCATAAATGGAATTTTCAAAGTTAATAATAAATGTAGACTGGAAAATTACCATTCTAGCAAAAGACTGGTTGAGTTATATAGCCAACTATGTTTACATTTTTAAAAAATTTTTAAATCTTTTCATCCACATATCTTTCCTTAGAGTTTGGCCTGTTTGGAAAAGAACAGGAGGTGAGACGAAAATCATCAACTCTCCTTAAGGACAGGACCATGACATTTTCATCTTTATATCCATTAAGTCACAAAGGAAGCATTTTTAGTTTAACACTTAAAACAGAGTTTTAAAGAACTGAGCACTGTCTCTGGCTTAGCAAACGCATCAGCATCCCAAAGAGGTTAAGTCCATAACAGCTTCACTCTCCCGTTTCCCATTCGGGGCAATGGTCCCACGGCCATAATAATGCCATGACAGTGATGAGCCCAAAACTCTCACTTGTAGCCTGCCAACCCACAGTGGGACACTGTCATTACAAGCTCTCCAGGATATATGTCTTCATTCTTAAAAGCATTTCAATATAAAGTAGCGAAAGCCAATTCTAAGCACAAGCATCCATCAGCACCATTAGAGACAAAACGGAAAGGCAGATCACCATAGTCTCGAGGCTGCCTCTTAGCTCAGCATAATGTCTAACATGTTCGTGTGACCTGTGAAGCGCTCGTGACTCCGCCAGTCTCGCCTACCTCTCAGGCCTCAAGCAGCCCCACCTTCTATGCAGTGGCTTTACTTCAGTCTCTAATTGCTCATGCTCTCTCCCACCGCAAGAGCAAATTCTACATTTTCTGTCAAGAATGGCCCACACCCAGCCCCGAGCTCAGTTAACTTGGGTCTCAGTTCAAATGTTGTTTCCTTAGAGAAACTCTCTCTGACTACAGTTCAGGTCTGACTCATTTATTAGAGACGATCATGGAACCGGGCTCCCTCCTGTAGTCCCTATAATTAGTCTCTCATTAGTTAATTAGTTGACTAATGTATGTCTCCTCCTCTAGACCAGAAGCCCTCTGAGAATAAAGAACATGTCTATTTTTGCTCACCACAGAACTCTCACTGACTGCTCAATAAATTTTTACTTAAAGGATGTATAGATGAAGTCATATTAATGAAAAAAAAAAAGATAATTTCATTCAGTCTTCGACTGTCAAGATTAACAATTTGTGAGCTGTAAAGAAGAGCAGGAAGAAATTGAGGATCTGTCGATCGATCTGTCGTTGACCAAACATCTGCCAGGAATACTGGGAACAGGGTTTGGTTGCATTTAAAGAGAACAGAGGAGGTTTAAATAAAAATATATTTAAAAAAGAAAAAGAAAAATCATTATTGGATGATGACCTTTATGTAGGCTTCAACAAATCCTATTGAATTTTGGGAGGGCAAAGCCAAAATGGGCCTACGATGCTAATTTTAAGGTTATTAAATAACTCCCTTTAGCAACATCATGTATTTGGATAGAAAGTCCTCAGTATTTTTCCTTTTTTAAACTTAATTACTGCTGTTTAAATTCTGTTAAGAGTTTCTTTTACAGATACAACATCAAGAGTCTCACCTACAGGGCCCTGAATCCTTGAAGATGTATTTCCTTAGCACTAACACTGGCATTTGAAAGTCTTCATGGACAGACAGATGTCCTGTTGCCATTTATCCTTGTGGAGACATTTCTAAAAAACCCTATCGGTGCCTCTAACCCACCATGCATTTCTGTTCCAGGAAGGCCACGGAAGTGCACGTTCTCTTCACTCCTGGTGCTGAGAACTCACACCTCCATGTCTACCTTTGCATGTCCCACTGGACCTGGACTGCGAGACACTGCTATGAGGGAGACCCTTTCAAATACAGTTTCCTAGGTGGCTCTTTGGGCCTTTTCCGTTTTCGTCTTTTAACCGATGAGAAAGCACTTTAAGAGCCACAGGAAAATGTACCCATTTGTTTGTTTAGAATGAAAACAAAACAACATTCTTCTTCCTTCTCCCTGGGGAAAATCAGGAGCCTGCGTGTTGCCATTCTCACACCAAATGATCTGACAACATTTAAAAACACATTTGCAGTATAGGGTTAACATACAAAGAAAAAGAAAGGAATCCAGCTTTTCAAACAGTCTCTGATTTCATTAGAAAACCAAAAAAAAAAAAAAAAAAAAAATAGGACTCTTGAGTTTTTTTCCTAAAAAAATGGGTAAAGCACATTTTCTTTTCATTTGCCTTTTCTAATTTGCCTTTGTGCTCTTGACCCAAGAAACCATACCTGATTACACACCAGAGAGAATAATAAACCTAAATGGATGACTGGCATTTTAACAGACTGAACAGGAATATTTCACCACTGAAATCTTGGACAGTTTTCTAAGGGCTCTCTTTACAAGTGGGCAACATAAATCGCCAGCACATGGAGGGCTTAATTATGAAATCAGAAGGCTTCATGCACGACCCTCTTTTCAAATCCCACACCTCTTCATCCTCAGGCGCGATGGCTCGGAGATGCAATCACAAGCACTTACCTTGTTTGTTTCCAAGTCTTCCTCCAACTTTTCCACTGCAGCGGAGCCCTGAGTGGACTCCTGCACATCAGAAGTGACCTGCTTCTCTCTGCCGGGCAGAGGAAACTTCTCTTTCTTTCCTGTGGAGCATTTTGATTTGAGAATGCTGTTGAGATAATTTTCCATCTCCTGCTTAGCAGATTCAAGCCTGTGTTCCAAATCTTTTTGTTTACACTTAAGTGATTTTATATCCTCTTTAATAATCTTCTGTCCCGCTGAAGATGTATTTTGCTCGATGGATTTTGCTAAGCCTAAAATCTTCTCTAATGGGCCATCTTGTAAACGGAGTCTATTCTCTAGTTCCTGTGAGTGGAGAAAAAGATTGTCACAAGAAGTATCTGTTCAATTGTCACAAGAGTTCATTGACTTTTGTAAATCACAGTGTATTCTGTTTCACTAGTGGGGAGTATAAAAAACTTAACTCGTCACAAAGAAGAAACTTTGGGTACAATTTAAACCAGGGTAGCATCCCAGATCAAATTCTCAAACACATTTTATACGTAACTAAAAACGTCTAAGACGTAACAAATGTTCGCAACACAGTCCCTGGAATATTAGAGGCAGTCAATACATATTTGTTGAGTATATACTTAGTTCAAGATACAGCCTTTTGACATCATCAAAACACTAAATAATATTGTCTACTACTTGCAAAACATTGAAAAAAATCATTTAGAAGGTGCCCGCGTGAATCTAGTGTTAATATTTAAAATTCAGAGCAAAGCTTATTAAATCAATCTTTCTAGTACAATGTCTTAGACATAGTGGGAGCTCAATCAACATTTAGTAAATGTATGCATGAATGAAGGGGGCTAGTTTGAGAACACTAGACTCAAAAGTCATTTGAGGTTCTATATCTGGTAGTGATGTTCCACTCAAATAGAATAAGGCTTAAAGTTACTAGGTGAACAACGTAGGATTTATTAGTCACTTCCTTAATAGATCAACCAAAAAAACGTTCATTCATTCAACTAACAGCAAGTATATGTAGGTTCTGAAGTTACATAGATGACATAGAATCCAGTCCCTTCATGTTCCTATAGTCCAGTCAGAGAGACACAGATGTAAATAGACAAATGTAATGGAATGTGGAAAGATCTAACAAATATGTACAGACCACTGAAACATTTTTACACTTAAAGGAGGAGTTCCAGATTTGGATTTTAGAGAGATCCGAGAAGGTACATTCAAGAGGGTACCATGCGGGCAGGGAGCCCATGCAGAAGTCTAATGAACAGACTGTGAGATGAGGACCTGTTGTAAAGCAGCAAGAATGGGGGCATCAGGGGAGCGGCAAATTGTAGAGATATACCAGAGATAGAAGAGACAATACTTGATGTCTGACTAGACTGGGAGTTCAGAAACCCAGGTTTCTGACTTGAAAGCCTGGAGAGGTGGTGGAGATATTCATGGAGTCCAAGAATATAGTAGGCAAAGCAGGTTCACTGGTAGAGAGGCCCCCGGAGACGGAGAAAGGGAAGAAGATGAGGTAAGTTTTGTATATGCTGAACTACAAATAACTGAGACAACCAACTAGAGATGTTTAGTGGAGAGTTAGGAAAAGCGCTCACCTGACTAGGGTTAGAGACTCCAGGTGTAGCCCCCACTCTGTCATTTAACCTGGGTGACCTGGTAAGTCCCTCAGCTTGCCACAACTCAGCTAATTATGTATAAGTTGAGGAGTCAGAACTTGGCCCCTGTGGTTCCTTCTATGTATAGCAAAAGCCTGCATTTTAGGTTTTCAACAGGAGCCCGAGCTCTTCTGGGGGAGGCTTCCGTCTTATTTTTCTCATATCCGTGGCACTCAAACAGTGCCCTGGACAGGACGGAGCCTCGAGAGTTTGTCAAATTATCACAGCTAAAGGGGGAGGCCGACTTGCCTTAATGGCAGGCCATTCTGGAGGAAAAGTCTGGCTGGATTCTCAGGTCTCTAAAAGGAAGAGACGAGACATTCGCAAGCGCATGCCAGCAGTGCTGCCCTGAGACTCACCCCTGAAATCTCCCAGTCAAGGAACTGGAAGGAGGAGCTGAGAAATGCGTCCAGAAGACACCACGTGGGCCTGTTTTTGTTGGCTGTGCAAACAGTGAGAATCCTAGGAATTTGTTTTGAGAATGAGGGTAAAGGGCTGCAAGGCTAGGTGGTGTTGGAGTTAGCATGAGAACTTTGGAAGCCCTACTGGGAGAGGGCTCTAATATAAGTCCTCAAGTCTAAAATTTAATAAAAATTACACAACTTCAGCCCTGGCTGGTTTGGTTCAGTGGATAGAGCCGCACTCTGTGGACTGAAGGGTCCCAGGTTCGATTCCGGTCAAGGGCACATGCCTGGATTGCGGGTTTAATCCCCACTGGGGGACATGCATGAGGCAGTCAATCAATGATTCTCTCTCATCATTGATGTTTCTATCTCTCCCTCTCCCTTCCTCTCTGAAATCAATAAAGATATATATATATATGAATTTTTTTTAATTATACAACTTCTATCCACCCATGATGAAGAATGCAAAACTGAAACATTTCCCCCAGTGTCTTGCATTAGCTGCCTCCTTGGACTAGCCAGTCTCTCCCAGGATCAGTGTTGTCTCTGAAACAAAAATCTCCAGAAGCTACAGACTGGTCATGGGTGGAATCATCCCCGAGGGTCCTGCTAACATGGATTATAAGTGGATTTATTTACTACAGAAAGAATGTTCCCATTTTCTAATGACTGGACAGATTTTACTTAGTAGTCATCTGAATAGCACTTGAATTTCAAACCAAAGACACTTATTAGTAAAGTTGTAATTAAAATTGAGTTTTTTAAGTATCTATCATGTCTGGACATTATCTAATACCTGCAGTTCCTGCAGTTTTTCCTCAACGTTTATTGGATCCACAGGCTTGTCAGAAAAACCAACACAGTCCTGGGAGATGCTGTCCAATTCGGTATTCAGGTCTGTTATGCAATCCTGGTATGTGTGGTGTTCTTGAACATGGCCTTCCAATTTTTGCACAGAATCCTAAAAACAAAACCATTGACAATGTATGAATTATTTCTCTCTGAGTTTTCTCACTCAGATAATAAATAAATTGTTCACAAATACTTGTTTTATAAGGTTTCATCTTGAAACAGGAATATGGCCATAATTGCCCAGAGTTCTTTTAGAGTTTAGTGTTTGAGAAATTTCACTGTAAAACCTCCCTTCTTCCCCCAAAGTGACCCTTTTGAAACCACTTTCTTTCCTTCAGGCTTCTTTGCCTTCATTTTATTCCTGAAGACAACTGATTTCTCAAGAGGTTCACAAAATAAAATGCCTACAAATTATATCATCAAATGACAAACATCCATAATAAAGCAGCTCCCTTAATTATCCTTCTTATCAAAACCAAGCACCCACACTTGCAAATGAGACTATATGAGATCATCCTAACCCTTGATTCCTTTTATAAGAATCAAACTCCAAAACTGTGTGTTAGGAAAAAGTAATCCTAACTCAAGTGCAAAACCATCTTAAGGTTCTCTTCCTGGAATAAGAAAATAAGGTGACCACACCTAATCAGAAAAGTAGCAACTATTAAGCTAAACCACTTACAACCAAGCAGGTATATCTTCAATCCCTGCACAACTCCTCTATCTGTATAAGCAGGATTTCTTAGCCAAGTAATTCCTACATTGAAGCTGGCTTTCAATGTGCAAAGACATATAAACCACTAGAGGCCCAGTGCATGAAATTCATGCATGGGTAGGGTCCCTAGACCTGGCAGGCACTCAGGGCCAATCTGCAGGGCAAATGGCAGGACGATTGGGGGTGGGGGGGGGAGGGGCCCACCAGCACCCGCCTTGGCTGGCCTGGCTGCGTGCAGCTCCTGCATTGAGCGTCTGCCCCCCTGTCCCCTGGTGATCAATGCATGTCATAGCAACCTGTCATTCTACTGGTCGGTCCAGCATTCAGTCAATTTGCATATTAGGCTTTTATTATATAGGATTCTCTTAAGAGAATACACTCCCTCATGGCAAGTTGACATTTCACCTCTTAACTCTTTTATTGCAGATCATGTAGAAAAACACGAGGGAAGGACACTGGTAAGGTGGTTTATACAGAATAACAAACACAAGCTATTATGATAAATGATGGATGGATTGATGGATGGATGGATGATACGTGAGTAACTGACATGATCACCTTCATAGCGATGCCTAAAAGAGTCTTAACTCTTCCTATTCCTGAAGAAGGGAATTTCAGTGAGAGAAATAACATCATCATCAATTAATACATGATGGATTCTTCTAGTAAAACTGACTGGTTTGATTCCTTCATCCTTGAGGAGTTAATATTTTTATCTAAAAGTGATAAAATTAAATTTCAAAAGCTTTTGGAGCCCTGCAGGGTGGCTCAGTTGCTTAAAGCATCATTCTGATATGCCCAGGTTGCGGGTTCAATCTCTGATCAGGGTACATACGAGAATCAACCAATGCATGCATAAATAAATGGAACAGCAAATCCATGTTTCTCTCTCTCTCCCTAAAATCTATTTTTTTTTTTTAAGTTTTTGGTTTACCAAAAGAACAACAAAAAAACAAGGTTCTGTATACAGATCTTACATAATTACAACAATCATTTAAATTTTTATTTTCACCACTTCACCTGTAGTTGTTGAAGAAGACTTTCATGTAGATGCTTTATTTCCAGCCAAGACTCTTCACTGAAGTTGGGATTTTTAGTGCATCCTAAGAGGTAATTTCCTTGAGATTTTAGCTCCTTTAGCAAGGATGTCAAATCTTGTGCTTTCTGGAGGAATTTCTTATAATTTTTTAACTGAGCTTTCTTCTCCTGCAAACCATGTTGCAGAGCAAAGCCCACTTCTTGTTTCTTCTTCAGTTCTGTGAGCATTAATCTCAGGTCCTCCTTGCTTTCCAAATACTTCTCTCCTTCTAGTAGAAGCTTTTCTTGGTGGCTACATTTTAAAAAGTATTTTACAAAGGAAATAACACTTAACAAATGCAATGGCATTTTGCATATTATAATACAATGCACATTATAATAAAAACATTAAAATAACACTAATATGCATTATTCCTACAGACTTTTTTTGTCAGTATAACTTTGTAAACACTAAGGTTAGCCCAGAAATTATTTGCAGTATTAATGAAAAACTGTTTTTTGTTCCATAACTTGAGAACAAATACTTAATAACTTAGATTTCAAACTATTTTTATTATGTTTAAATATAATTACATTACCCTATGTTTTTCTTTCTCACATAAGTAAAACAAATAAGCATTCTGTATATTGGCCAACGAACTAGTTTATTCTTTTTATACCTTGAATTTAGCTTTGATCTGATTGTCTCTTTGAAAAATATAAAATTCACATTTCCATCAAACATTATCATTTAAGATGTGATCTGAATTAAGAGTTTTCACCAGAATTATGTCCAATGACTTCAGACATTTACCAATATCTGCACATGTATGAATCTCATAGAATACATACTGAAAAGCATTAATTTTTCTACCGTAATACCATCCACATACTGAGGTTGTCTGGCGGAAGGGAATTTCAGGGCAGAAGTGGATTTAAAAGTATAATGACAGATAATGTTAATGTGTTGCCAAGAACCCCACCAGCAAAGTAAACACTGCCACAGAGCTATGACAGCGCTTCCTGTCTGTCCACAGAGCTCCTCCTCTTCGTTTCCGCCTCTCACATTTTGGCTGTCCCTGACCTACTGACTCTCTCTCCAATAGATACTATATCCGAATCCAGGAAGCAGACAAAACATACTTGTTATGGCTTCATTGTGCAACGAAAAACCATGAGAGTGGCGAAGGCCTGTCCTTTACCTCAGATACGTGTTGGCTAACTGGAGCGTGCTGACCCACTGGCTGTCGATATCAGTTACGGTCTCTGAATCCAATGGAGCCTTGCTGTTCGCAGCCTGACTCCTGATCCTCTGTATTTTAGCATCCCCTTCAGGCTTTAGTAAAATGATTTCCTGAATGAAATAAAAAGGGTTTTATATTCCCAGTCATATTACTTAAGGACAGTACATAGGATATCTTTTTCTTTGGAAAAATTATGTTGAAATGATATTCTAACTGCAGATTAGATTTCAACATCAGCCTTTCATGTCTATATATGCCCAAAAGACAAGATCTCCTTCGCATGAAAAAGGACTGGCTCTCAACAGACATTTGTCAGGTTGATCTGACTGCATTCCCAATTTCCTCTTGATTTTCAACTGCCTTTAAATAAGTGATATGCCACAAAAAAAAAAAACAAAAAAACCCACAAAAAACCCAAACCCTGCAAACCCACCTTCCTGTCTGCTCCATCATTTATAGGTGGAGAGTTAGGGAACAACCTGAATGAGACATTCTTATACACCCATGATGAGACATGGCGTCCCACAGGACAATGCAGTGTCCCTCCTGTCTCCCCACCATGGCATAATTCATTCCCATTCCCTGCTCTTCTCTTTCCCTCCTTGGCTCGAAGCTATCAAGTTCTTCCCTTCTTGAAATTACTCCAGATTCACGTTCTCTGGAAAAACTTTTGGATATAATCCCAAAAGATTCCGATTGCTTCATTAAGTCTCACCAACCCTTACAGCTCACTACGGTTAACCATTCCTTCCTTTAACCATGCTCCGCTTACCATGATTTCAATTCTCCCGAGTTTCTCCTAAGCACATGTGCTTCTATCTCCTGCATTTTAAATTAGTAATAGTTACTGAATCTCCCTTAGATAAAAAGTGAACTGGCCCAGCAGGCACGGCTCAATGGTTGAACATCAACCTATGAACCAGGAGGTCACAGTTCAACTTCAATTCCTGGTCAGGGCACATGCCCAGCTTTCGAGCTCAATCCCCAGTGGGAGGTGTGCGCTAGGCAGCGGATCAATGATTCTCTCTCATCATTGATGTTTCTATCCCTTTCCCCCTCTCCCTTCCTCTCTGAAATAAAAAAAATATATATATATATGCTTTTTTAAAAAATAAAAAGTGAGCTGAAGGGAGATTGAGATTGCCCTCCACAACCCACTCAGTACCTAATAACCTTTAAGATCTCTACATATCTACTCTGAAGGAGCTTTTCTCCAGCCCTGCCCTGGACATTGCTGGTGCCCCTGCTGTACTGATGTGTCTTTTTACAGCTGGCGAACTCCCACCTGCCACAGCCTCAACCACTGTCTCCATGTCACTTCCTCTGCACAGTGAAGATGGACAATACGTGGGCACTGCCCTCACAAAGAGAAGATTCACTTTCTCTCTTCCCTCTGCATTAAAATAATTTCAGACCCACCACAGCCCTTCTCTGTTGTAAGGTCCGTCACCTGACTGTCTTCAACCTCCACAGCACTTCTATTTTCCAGTGAGAAACAAATCTTGGCCATTTCCCTCTAAATCTTTTCAACATCAAAGTTCACTCTGACTCCTGAAATTTAGTTTCCCACAGGTATACCTTTATTTTTTGGATTGTTTCCTCAAGTGGCATTTGGCCTTCAGATGAATTCAGAACCATAAGGGATTCTTTAATCCCTGTTATCCAATGAATGACATCTTGTGCAAGATCATTAAAGCTCTGGTCCTTGGCAGGAGGTAGCTTATCCTCTTCCTCAATTTGTCTCAATAATGCCTGGTATCTATCAATCAAATGTGTTGATTCCAGTATTATTTCTTCTTCTTCAGTAAGCCCACACTCCTTCAAAGAGTTGTTCAGCTGGGCCACAGTTTCAAATTGTTCTCTGTAAATTCCAAATGTTACTGAAAGTTTATAGGAGCCACAACACCATGCAAGAAACCATATTCCCAGGAAATATATTTTATGTAAGATCAATTATACCTCTTTCTAGCTAGAGCTTGGCAAAACAATTCCGTTTTCTCTCCTGGCTGTTCCATTTCTTTCCATTTCTCTTCTTGATTAGTCAACCACTTACTCAGGTTTCTGTGGTCATCCTGGAGTCTAAATGAACATGACATATGTTAGAAATAAAATAAGCAACAAATGCTTCTCTGAAGAGAAGGTTGACACGAATCTTGGGATCCAACCATGTTTTAGTATATATTTTTGTTATTCTTTGGAGAAAATTTAATTTGTAACATTAAAATCTGAATAATAACAGCCTGTACTACAACGGGATTCTATAAGGCAGTGAGCCACACAAATGTATCATAAAGAACAGGAAATAAACAGAAAAGATTTTCAGACTCTCCCCTAAACCTTTGCCATTTTAAGTAATTTGAAGAATTCTCTAACCTTCCATTTTCCTAGAGTCAAACTTAAATCTGAAAGCATGCATTCTGTTTGTGAAATCTGTGGGTACTGTGCATCCCAGTGCTAGCTGTGCTGCGGCGGAGTAATACACAGGCACCGTTACAAAACGTGGTGCTGAGGCGTCCCCTCTATTTCCTACCTCAGAAGCTGCTGCAAGTAGTCATCCAGCTCCTTTGCTCGCACCCGGCATACGGACTCCATTTTTTCTAATTCAGTTTCTTGATGTATAATCCAACCATTAAGCTCCTGAACACGTGCTTTGGGCAGATGCTTCCTCACACGATTCACTACAGTTTCCACCTGCTGTACTTGACTGCCTCGTCCTTCAAGAGTCAAGAAATCCTATTAAAAAAAAAAAAAAAAAAGGACAAAAAGTCAATTATGTCCTGCTGGCAAGTCTAAGGATGGTCTCTGCCACCCCCACAACACTTTCCAAGCCGGTACATGCACATCCATCTTCTTAACATCCTATGCAAAAGAAGGCCTATGGAGAGACAATGAACTTCAATGGCAAATGATCAAAAGACGACTTCCGCCCTAACCGGTTTGGCTCAGTGGATAGAGCGTCGGCCTGCGGACTGAAGGGTCCTGGGTTCGATTCCGTTGTCAAGGGCATGTACCTTAGTTGCGGGCACATCCCCAGGAGGGGGTGTGCAAGAGGCAGCTGATGGATGTCTCTCTCTCATCCATGTTTCTAACTCTCTATCCCTCTTCCCTTCCTCTTTGTAAACAATCAATAAAAAATATATTAAAAAAATAAAAAAACAAACAAACAAACAAACAAAAGATGACTTCTATTAGTCTTATGATGTGTGTGTGCATCTGACTTCCTGGTAATGGGGTCCAGCAGAACAACCAGGTGCCGCTGTGAAGGTCAGTAGGCGCTGAGACGGGAAAGGCTGCCTTTTTCTTGCTTGGTTGTACTCAGCTTCTCCTAAATACTCATCCCTCCCTAGTAACCAAGACGTAAAACTACACAGACTTTTTTCTATCTCACTTTGTCCGAATGAGAATTTTATTTCAATGTTTGTGCTAAAAAGTTTGAACGTCAGTTTGCTAAGGCTCATGCAATGGGTGAAGTTAAAGGCAAAAGAAAAGTCAGAACTTGAAACTAAAAAAATAGAAAGAAAAAAACAGAAAAAAGGCGGCTGCGCCAATGAAGAATGGTTTCAAATCAACAGGTCAGAGAACATTAAATGCCATTAATAAGCTGAGAGTACAGCTTATTCTCTTTTTGTTTGCTTTCTATATTTGTATTGATTTCAGAGAGGAAGGGAGATGGGAGGGGAGAGAGAAACATCAGTGATGAGAGAGAATCATTGATCGACCACCTCCTGAAAGCCCCCCACTGGGGATAGAGCAGGGGTGGGCAAACTTTTTGACTCGAGGGCCACAATGGGTTCTTAAACTGGACCGGAGGGCCGGAACAAAAGCATGGATGGAGTGTAATTCAAAGTAAACATCATTACATAAAAGGGTACGGTCTTTTTTTTTTTTTTTAGTTTTATTCATTTCAAACGGGCCGGATCTGGCCCGCGGGCCGTAGTTTGCCCACGGCTGGGATAGAGCCTGAAACCCGGGTGTGTGCCCTGACCAGGAATTGAACCGTGACCTCCTGGTTCATAGGTCGACGCTCAACTACTGAGCAACACTGGCCGGGCTATTCTCAAGAGTTAAGGGTGCTATCTGCCTTTTAAACGTGCAGGCACTTTGCCATTCATTTCAGGCCACCCTCCACTATACCCTTACCAGCAGTATATTAAAGTTCAACTGCAATTTTTAAAAGAAAAATATGCCTAGAAAGACTTAAAAAAAATCAAGAAATCTCTTTCAGGAAAGTAAAGGAATGTCAAAGTCCAAATGAAATAAATTTGTTACTTTTGAACAAATATGATTTTAACACAACTGAGTTCACCAGCAAACTCTTAGATAAACAGCATCTCAGAATAGGTATGAAAACAGAACTTGCTTCAACCACTTGCACCATTACCCAATAAACAGTTTCAAAATATTTGGGGAAAGCCAGGTTATTTGGAAATATTATTTCTATATAAGAAAATTAATAAGTCAAAGTAATTATTATCCTAGCTACTTAAATACAGTTCTATGCCTCTAGTATTTTAGTGCTGATGAATTTTGATTGAAATGTATATGACTTACAGAAAGCTTTTGTAGCTTTTGTTCCATACTCTTTTTTGTATCTGATGATTCAAAACACTCTTCAAGATTCATTTTAATGTTGCTGAACCAGTCATTAAAATTCTTGCATTGATCTGCAGGGGGAAAAAAATTTGGCACTTGAAAGAAATGAATGTTATTTCTGACATGCATAGATTAGTGAGTGCTTCCCCCCAAAAGATTTAACTGAATACATCCTTAATCAATCAATCAACCCTTTTCTCTAAATACAATCTGTGCAACCATTGCTAAGTGAAGCTTAGATTAGCCTTTGTGTTCACAGTACTTGTTCACACTTCAAGATTCTCAGAAACACAGAAGAGACATTGCACTCACCATTCAATAACTTAGAAAAGTGATCTTGCAAAACGCTTTTTTTGGTATTAAATAAATCACTGACACTTTCATATTGCTTTTTTAATTCAGAGAGTTCAGGAGTCAGGCAACCTATTTGATTCTCAAGTGATACCATACTTTGCTTTTGCTGCAGAATTTGCTGTTGTATCTCCTAAATATATAAACAAACAAACAACTATTAAAACTTAAAATGGCCTCAATAACAACGCATGTTAGATCTCCATTGTTTTCATAAAAATAATTTTCTATTGGGTGGATTTGCTTTCTCTTAGCCCATAAATGTATAAAAGCAATGCAATTTAATATCAAATAATTACTGTCCACAGAGCAAGTCAAAAGTGAAACTGCTAAATATACACAAATTGTTTTTCTGAGATTTTCCCCCAAGCTTGCATTTTTTTATTAACTACTTTTATTAAGTAGGTCAAGACTGTCAGAAGTAAGTGTGAAGGTAAATCTGAGCCAGAGAAGGGAAGCAGCTGGAAGTACCTCTAGTTTCGTAAAGATCTCCAAGCTGTCGGACGGAGACAGGGCTTTCAAGAGGGACTCGGTCATCCCGATCTGGGTCTTGGCTTGGTCGAGGTCCTCCCTTAGCTCAGCTGTGTTCCCACTGAGTGCAGAGCAGCTGGATTCGCCTGTTAAGAGCATTTTCACATGTTCTATCTTGTTCAAAATAGAAGACTCCATGACCTGAAATCATGAAACATATGAAGTACGGTTACAGACTTTACTGAACTAGATTTTAAGACAAACCACGCTGCTAGAAAGCGAGTTGAGATTGCTTCACTTCAATGTGAAATGAATTCTTCTCTACTTATAATTCTTCATTGTTCTATATCACTGATACGACAATTCGAACGGTGCCTTTAAAGCAGGGGTGGGGAACGTCCGGCCTGCGGGCCTTTTAAATCATTTGGGCTGGCCCTGCCAAGGCAATCGCAGGCGGGACCCGAAATTCAATCAATCTAGGAGTTTTCTTCAAAGCAACATAAATTTATATACGTGAATTATATTAAGTGAATGATGTTATAAATATCCAAATGGCCCTTGGCAGAAGAGAGGCTCCCCACCCCTGTTTTAAAGAAGAGAATAATATGAGAACTGAAATTGAACTTCTGACTTTTTATGAGACTAATTTGAATCCTTCCCCCAAAACCAGTTTTATCTAGCATACCAACGGAGGGATTATTTCTTTTGAAAACATGTAAAAACATATAGTAAAAATTATATAGCCAGCATCCGTTGAGCATTTATTATGTGCACAGCATCATGGTAAACACTTAATGCACGCACAAAAACACGGGCGTAAGAAGGTGAAGGAGGTTGGTTGCTCAAGATCAGACGGCTAATGAGTGGTGGCACCCGGACCTCACCCAGAAAGTCTGACTCATGCTCAGCCATACGAATATTCCCACTCAGCCACCATGCACTTCCATCTCCATAAAACTGTAACAATCTCTTTGCACAACAGAATTCACACTTGAGGCAATCTCCCTGTTTCTCCTTCTAGAAAGCGGATCACTGGAGCATATTTTCCTTCCTACACCCATGACAACTCCTGAGGAAACCCCTGTTACTTGACAGGGGCCACACCGTGATACCTCTCCCTCCACACAGAGGCCTGTGAAATAAGGATAAAAGAATGCAAGATACAGCGTTATTCATTCTAAAAGTGGAACAAAGATAAACGAGGATGACTATTAAAAATTTGGTTCAATTTAATACAGGAATCGAACAAAGGTGAATTAAATAATGACCCTAATTTTATTTTAAGATTCGAACTCTGGTTTATGAGCATTAGAGTACTCTCATTGGGACTTTTAAATAAAAATTCCTTACCTGCAATTCAAGAGGTATTTCGCTGCTTTGAAGCAGAAACTGTATTTTAGCCACTCTTTTAGAAAATTCTGAAGGTTTTTGTTCATGGACTTGTAACTCTGCCTAAAACACATAATTGTAATAAAAATAGTTTTATTGTATACCTTATTTTCTGGTACCCATGATTGCTACTGTTAATATACAGAACATGGAGAGCCTTTGGATTGCCCCTAATCACTTGGTTTTTGACAGAGTCCTGGGAGTTACAAATCCAAGCACCTTCATGGATGAGATAATGAAAGATAATTAAAATATCTGTGATTTTGTTAATAACAATGTCACATGCAAGTTCATCCTACTGTGTGTTGATATATTTATAATTGGAACAAATATTACATTTTAGTTAGACATTCATGAAAATAAATGATCGTCTCCCATGTGAGGTCAATTTCTCCCATGTAAGTTCATTTCATCCATGAATCCCTTGGATGTCTGTTAACCCCAGATTAATATTATTTCCTAACATCTTCCCAGATACCATAAAGGAAGCAACAGAGTTCAGGTCCCACTCAGGGGATTAGGAAAGAAATAAAAGATTTCTTTGTGATTTTTCTAGACAAATCACAAAAGAAAGCAAACTCATTATTAAAATGTCAACTGTGTAAAAAAGAGCAGACATTTTATCTCTGTTTAATTACCTTCAGCATATCTCTTTCCACTTCAGTGAGTTGATGCAATTCCATTTTCTGAAGGACTTTTTCAGTCCACTCATCAATTACATCTTTTAAGCTAAAAAGTTTGTCCCATAAAGCTAGAGCTTGACCAAGGTTTTCATAGTAGTCTTCTGTCTTCTCATTTATCTACCATAATTATTAACACATAAAAATAACACATTTAGTAGGAAAAAATATGAAAACCATTGTTTCAGTCAAACACTATTTTTTAAAAAAAATATATATATGTTTTATTGATTGTTTACAGAGAGGAAGGGAGAGGGATAGAGAGTTAGAAACATCGATGAGAGAGAAACATCGATCAGCTGCCTCCTGCACGCCCCCCACTGAGGATGTGCCCGCAACCAAGGTACATGCCCTTGACTGGAATCGAACCCGGGACCCTTGAGTCCGCAGGCCGACACTCTATCCACTGAGCCAAACCGGTTCTAGCTAAACACTATTTTTAAATAAAATTTTAGTTTACCTTTACTGGCTATTTTGCTTTATTAGTCAACAAAAATTTTGCTTTATCGTATCATGTACTTCTCTTTTCTACCAAAAAAAAAATCTTAGCTGATGTGCTGCAGCTTATTTGCAATGAAAGCAATATTCTTCCTAATTTCTAAGCCACAATAAATAAAAGTTGCTTTTAAAAACCCCAGATGAAAATATAACACAAATTCTTAATTTGTAATTCATAAAAAATATCAGTAGTTCTCAAATAAAAATGTATTAAGTAAATATATAGTTGAACATCAATATCTTTCATGGATGAGGAACATATTAACTAATTTATTTCAAATAAGTTGACCTTGCACTTTTATATATAGAAACTTATAGACCCATTTGTTAGTACTGCCTAAAACTCTGGATGTAAAGAAAATTGCTAAGTCATAAACTTTATATTATTTGAACATTTTTACCATGAGTATTTTTGAATTTTGTAATCAGATCAAACATTAAAGATACAACAGAAAAGGTCAATCTAATTGTTATAGAATAGAATTTCTAGTCAATTAAATGATCACTTACATCAAGCCATCTGTCCACAATAACATTAGCCTCTTTCTCAAAAGGAGGCTCTTCAAAGGTTCTCATTTTATTTAGATGAAACTGTAGATTTTTGCAGATCTGGTTAATCTTGTCAACAACTTCCAAATGTTCATTAAATTCTTCTTTGACAATTTCAATCTGTAAAAAAGTTGTAAAACATGTTTTGATCTACTGACATAGATGAACTGGTAAGAAACATGATTTCATTATTTGTTTTTATTGTCCCACTTTCTCAATGAAAAGTGTTTATAATCCTAACCATCTGATTTAACAATAATTCTACACCCAACTTTCTTCCTACTCTGCATGATGGAATATGATCTAAAATCATGTCTTTTTGTCCATGAGAAATAATATTCTCAAAAAAAAAAAGCATATCCATGCAATGGTATAAAAATCGGTTATAGATTCCTCCAGTAAGAATCATCTTTCTATTGTTAAAGAAAAAAAATGTCCTCATCTGAATAAAACAACAGAACTCTAGAAGATCTTTAATATATGACTTCCAGTTTAATCTTCTATGACTCTAACTCCAACATCATCTCTAACATGGAAGCTGAAACACTATTTTATGAAAAGGCCAATGATCTTTAAAATGAAATTTGAGTGTTGACTAATGTATTCTTATTGTTTCACTCAATTTACTAAGCTTACACACACATTTTTAATAACTACATAAAATTGGGAAATAGATTTCTCATAAACAAAAATCTAAAAAGTATGCACCCTAGAAGGACTTTCATTTCTGGGAATATGGCGTAGACATACTTTTCCCTCTTCTTCCCACTAAGCACAATGAAAACCCCTGCACATCACACACAAAACTGATTTAAGAAGACTGCAAAGTGGAGAACTGAAGAAGGAAGAGCGGCCGTGGGCTTTAGCTCCTAAGGAACAACCTGGTGGTGCGCTCCCTGCCTTTTCTTTTTCCCTCCAGTGTCCCAGACTGTGTGCTGAAGGAGGCAGCCTCTGGTAATATAACAGACAAGAGTCCCAAGAAAGGCCTGCCCTCTTCAGCAAAAGTACCAGGAATAGGACAACCTGGCAAGACAGAAAACTTTCAGAAAATCATCACTCCCTGAAGGTAAATAATATAGAAAAAAAATGTGGCCAAACCCCCACCATATCAGCAAAGTCAAATGCACAGCCTAGACCTCGCCAGAACTTGGCTGTGACAGAGGCCCCACCTTCACCCAACCAGGGTACTGTCAGCGAAGGCCAAGTAGAGAGCCAGGACTTTCATTCCTGCTGGGCACTTGCCCCTCTGGTGTCACTAGAGGCCACCTAGGGAGCTGTGAGGAAGAGCCAGGGAGGTGTCAGCGGAAGCCTACTGGGGAGCCAGAACTTTTACCCCCCACCAGCGATGACAAGGACACCCGAATTTCAGGGGTCAAGAAAGTATCCTGTTTGCAGATGACATGATTATCTACATAGGAGATCATCTCTAAAATACTCTTAGAAATCTATAATCTTCAACAATACAAAGATGATACTTCCAAGGAATCTATAAAATACTCCTAGAACCGATAAGTAGGTTCAAAAAAGATTGAAGAATAGAAGATAAATATATAAAAATCAACTGTATTTCTATGTCCTAACAACTCTACTTCTGTATACTAACAACAAATTTAAAATACCATTTCTAATTACTCAAAAAATTAAATACTTAGATATAAATCTAACAAAACATGCATAGGAGTTATATGTTAAAAACTACAAAATGCTTCCCAGCTGGCGTGGCTCACTGGTTGAGCGTCCACCTATGAACCAGGAGGTCATGGTTCGATTCCAGGTTAGGGCATATGCTTGGGTTGCAGGCTCGATTCCCAGTGTGGGGCATGGAGGAAGCAGCTGATGAATGATTCTCTCTCATCATTGATGTTCCTATCTCTCTCTCCCTTCCACTCTGAAATCAATAAAAAAAATATATTTTAAAAAACAAAACAAAAAAACTACAAAATGCTCATGAAAGAATTATGAAAGTCTAAATAAATGCAGAGAAATACCAAGTTCATGAATACCTAGTAAAAGGAACACAGGCTCTCCCTGTATTATTTCTTATACCTTGCATGTGACTATAATTATTTCAAAATAAAAAGTTTAATTAAAAACTAAACATTTTTGATGAAAAAAATTACTGAGTGGTTCTATTTCCTGACTTCACACTGACTAATACATTGGCAAGGCTGAAAGGCAAACCAAGTGTTTTTCCTTCCAGCTTAGGCCTCTTTGTATTGGGACATAATAAATGTTTGTTCAATTAAATGGAAAAAATATATAGAGCCCTAGCCGATGTGGCTCAGTTGGTTCAGCATCGTCCCATGAATCCAAAGGTTGCCAGTTCGATTTCTGGTCAGGGCACATGCTCAGGTTGTGGGTTTGATGCCTGGTAGCGGTACGTACCAGAGGCAACCGATCAATGTCTCTCTCCCTCATGTTCATGTTTTCTCTCTCCTTCCCTCTCTCCCTTCCTCTCTCTTTCAAAACATCAATAAAAACACATGTGAAGTATATTACATGTGTTTAAATTAGGATGGATGTCTACCCATCCTCATTCTTATTACATTCAGAGAACTCTGTTGTTAAATTGACACAGCAGGAGAGGGTATTTTTGCATTGACAGGAACTGCAGGTTTTGTTCTGTAATGAATGGAAGGGGAGAGGAAAGAAAGCTAGGTCCCCTCTGACATTTCCCAAACTTTAACAGTCCCCTGACAGTTCAGCTTTCTAGTCTTACTTTCACACTCTTTCATTAAGGAGAGTAGAAATTTGGCACCATGTCCTAGATAAACATCCAGGTTTCTATAGCTTTGGAGGACAAACGTTCTCAGTGGTATCATATTTCAGCCACTGAGCATCATGACAATGCATGCCACAGAAATGGATTGTTTCTGAAGACAGTACCTAGGTCATCACAAAATTGACCGAAAGTTGTGTTAACGATCAGTAGCACTAAAATTTGCTTTTATCCGGTCATTTAAAAAAGTGTCTGGGAACAAAATTAAACATCAGTGTACTAGAACTTCTATGTCTTCCATACAAAATTATGTTATTTCGGCAAATATATAAAGTGCCCATATGCTAGACACCATGCTAGATATAAGATTCTCAACATAATAATTTTTTTAATGCCTGGACTTGTATATTTAAAAATTATAGTTATTTTATTAATTTTAAAACAACCTTTTGTGAGCTAACCATTAAGTTGAGAAAGGGGTATAGATGAAGCAAAGTTAACCAATTTTTACTTCGGTCATACACATACTTCAAATATGCTTTCAGGAAAGACACTATTGTGATGACTGAAACATGACTGCAGTCAGATAGGCCTGGGCATAAGTAATAATTCTATCGTTCATTAATTAGCCATATAGTTTTTATGTTATTTAATAAGAAACTCTAAGAAGCTCTTATCCTAATCCCCAATGTCATGTATTAGGAGATGAGGCCTTTGGGAAGTAAGTAGGTCATGAGGGTGGTGCTCTCATGAATAGGATTAGTGCCCTCATAAAAGAGACTCCAGAGAGTTATCTTGACCTCGCCACCGTGTGAGGACCAGGGAAAAGATCGCCACAAGTGTGTGACCTCGGGCCAGGGGCACTGAAGGTGTAGGATCCCAGCCTAGGAGAGCTACAGAGGCTCCTGTGGAGAGCCACTGGGCGATGGAGGGTCATCCGGTTAAGCCATGGGGGTGATGAGGCCATCCAGTGGGCTTGGAGGCAGAGCATCAGGCCACAGAGGATTATTCTCAAGCCTTACCGTTTCATGTTGTTTGTCTTGTTAGGTTTTGGTCTTACTTCTTTCTCCTTTCCTATTTCTCCCTTTTGGAACGGATATACCTACCTGTCCCACCACTGTATTTTGAAAGTATATAATTTGTTGGGTTCCATGGGTCAGCTGCTGGAGAGAAATTTCCCTCAGGATGAAACGTACCTTCAGTCTCACCCACATCTGATTTAGAGGATATGCAGATGAGACTTTGGACTTAGATTTTAGAGTTGATGCTGGAGCAAGTGAAGACTTTGGGGGCTGATGGGATGAAATACATCTACTTTGCATGTAAGAACACAGATTTTTTTTTGGGGGGGGGTCAACAGCAGAATGTTATAAACTGTGAGAACTGTCTCCAAAACTGTAAGAAATAAATTTCTGCTGTTTATAAGCCATCCAGACTAAGGTATTTTCGTTACAGCTGCCCAAACAGACTGAGACAATAGCCACAGAGGCACTAATGATGGCAGGAGGGTCAATACCTGGACTTAGATGTCCATTAATGAGAGTCATTCAGGAGAGGGGCTACCTGCCTGAAGGTGATGGAAGGAATTTTTCCTGGTCAAAATTACAGTTTTGATTATACAGTTATGGGTTCGGGAAGAGTGTTCACACAGCTGAGAAGCGAGACCATTTAGAAATGCAGGTAGGCCAAAGGCCAAGTTACCCCTAAGGTGTGCCTCTGTGGCCTATAGATTATTTGAGCTAAAGTCAACTTTAGCAGAGAGACTCAAGAAAAACTTCTGTCCCTCCCATAACTACCTACATGAACTTGAATTAGGCATCTGCCCATAAAAAGATATGATCAGAGGTAACCTCTTTTGACCTATCTATAGGGCAGGGTAAACTTCTATTTACTGAACGTCTGCTCTGCTTATCACCCTGCAATAACCCTGTGAGGCCCCCAAGGCACCTTGCCCCACCCCTAGCTGAGAATGTCCTATGTACCCATTTCCCTTTTTGTCTCTGAACCTCCAGTGCACATGGGGTTTCTGACTCTCTCATGAAGCCTGGGTTCCCAAAGAAATGTATTAAATTTGTTCTTTTCTCTTGCTAATGTGTCTCATGTCTGTCTGATTATTAGACCAGCTGGAAAAAAAGAAAACTTGAGTGTTTTTTTCTTCCCCCACAACCACACACACAGTGGGCATCATGACTGACGTTATTAAAAGATTAAATCCCAGGAATGCTGCTAGGTACTCTACCAATGCTACCTCACCAAATAGGATAGACAGAGCTTTTTTGCTGGTAACAGGATCCAACTTAACAGGACAAAGGTAGGACTCGAGGACAAAGGAGGATTAGCACAAACCAAGAACAGCTGCAAGCAAGAGGGACTAGATATGTCTGGTCAGCATACAAGACAGGGACTTAGGGGACAAGACTGATTAAGGCTGAGACCTTGATTCTGAAATAGGAGTGCCTAATGGGAAACTGTTGTCAGGGGCACATAGGAGAGTAGTTACGTGAACTGGGACACACAGGTGAGGGGATCTCGTACAGCTGATCGTGCTGGATTCTCTGAGAACCGAGGGAACCACAGCGCCTTAGATCCACTGGGATGAGGGCAGGACCCTCCTAGACTCCGAGACCACCACACCCAGAAGCTGCTCTGCTGGACAGGTTGCAATGGAGCCGCGCCAACTGATTATCTGCTCATGGTCCTGGTGGCCTCCCTCATGGAACACCCGTCACACAGTCACGGCTGTACAACTGGTATCTATCTAAGCCAGCCCCTTTCTGACTGGTCCGTCTCAAGAAACTGAGAAAGCGGGTCCCTGACAGGGGCTACTCCTCGGCTGTGGCACCGGCCGTGTGTCTGCACCCTGAGTGCCACAGCAGCTTCAGGGACAGGAGTTCCAGATAAAGAATAAATCGTCCTTGTAAGCTTCTCCTGATGTTGTTCTCAGCAACGGGGAAGTTTAATAAAATTGCTTTCTAACAAGCAGCTAGGTCAAGCAGACAGAGCTTCGCACGGGATTTTGACTCTCTGACCGCACTTTAGCTTCGTGCTCACAAACCAGCAGGAAAATAAGCGGGTGAATAAGCACAGAGGATAGTGTGATCTTCTCTGTCTCCCTTTCTGCCACTCTGATGGATAACCACACAAAATCATAGAAAATAATGACACCTAGTGTCCAAAAATGTCATTCTTCTTAGAGCATGAAGCTGTGCTTGGCGAGGCTATGAACACGACAGACAGAACCACCTGCAGAAGAGCTCACGTGCCTTTTGCAAAAAGCAAATAAGTAAAAAGGTAATTTTTCCCTTTGTCCACTAGCCACAGAGGGGATTGTCGCACGGTCTTCACTCTCTCAAGACTGCAATGAAGTGTCAGGTTCCTTGAGGCAGAAGGTCAGTGCACACACAGACGGTTACCACCTCCCGGAGGGAGCAGCAGGGGCCACCCCAGACTCCAACACAGCCACCCGCCAGCGCCGAACCCAGACAGAGGCGACCCAGCATCAACCTGGGGGTTGATTTTTTTTTTTTAGCTCTGCTGACATACTCAATAAATTCTTAGATATTTGGTAAAAAAGAGTCACTAGTAACTTCTTTTAAAAGTTTCGGAAAAGCCTCCGTTTATAATATCCTCTTTATCGCCAGGCTAGTGAGCAAGGCCATGGTACTTCGTCAGGAATCTGGACTCACCTCTGCTATCCTTTTCTTCAGGTTATCCTTCCCCATGTACGAAGCCTGAAGGGAGATGACATTCTCTTCTTTTTGAATCAAAGTTGTCAAGACGCTTTTAAAATTCTGGTATTGTTTTAAGAGCTCCAAAACGCGTTCACACTGGTCAAGGCTATCAGAAGGGAAACATGTAAAACAGCTAAACATCTGAAAAGAACAAAGCCACTCTTTCTCTCTTTCACTATCCTTACAATGACCAATAAGTTACAGAAGGATTTTTCTTCTTGACATGGTTTATAATAGTTTTACCAATGTAACCTAAGCATGACGGCACATACGTGCCATCCCAAGTGGGTGGTAAAAACAGCCACTGGACTCGTTTTTTCACCCGATCAATATTAAAAAGTCACTAGACGTATGCTTTAGAAAGAAACCTACGACTCATGACCTTGAGGAATCGGCATCTCAATTTCATCCTTAACCAAAAATCATCTTGAAAAACTGTGCCTCCCTAGAATTATTCTTGGAGATTATTTCAATATTGGTTCAGCAAGTCACAAGTTATTTATAAACGTCTACTTAACTCATTCTAGATTTAGCCCATTTTAAAAAGTATAGTACAGATAATGTGGCAGTTAGGACACCTGGTTTCTAGTTATGGCTGGGAACTAATTAGATATATGACCTCAGGTAAGTTACTTTAGGTCCCAGAACCTTACTTCCTTCCTCTGTAAAACTGAAGGACAGACTAGATCAAATACCACAAAGAGGCTTTATCTTGACTATATACACACAGGTCCCGGAAGGAAAGTATAGAAAGTGTACTCGAAAGTTCGGTGGTGAAAGGAGAGCAGAGTTAAGGGAATCACCAGAGAGCCAAGCCACCCAGGGACTGACAGAAGCAATAGCTCTTTTTTTTTTCATTCTCATCCAAGGATATTTTTTCCATTGAGGTGAGGGCGGGCAGAGGAGGGGGAGAAGGAGAGAGAGAAAGAGACTGAGATTGGAAGACGCCAAGCTGCTGGATTTAAAGATGGAAATAAGAGACACACGCCCAGGATTATAAGAGGAAGCCTCCAAAAGATAAAAAAGGCAAGGAAAGGGATTCACTCCTGAAGTTTCCAAAAGAAACAGAGCTTGATTTGGGGATTTCTGACCTCCAGACTGTAATAAAAGCTCGTGACATTTTTCAGCCACTAAATTTGACGTGACTGGTTACAGCAGCAATGGAAAACAAATCCAGGGGAGGGGAGGAGCATTAATACACGGTGTGTGTGTCAGCCTTCCTAGATAACCTCTTCAATTCATCAAGCCAGTCTGTGACCCCAGGGCTGCTCAGACACTGGCCCAGCGCGCTTCCAGGGCGAAACTCCTGATTGCCCTCCGTTAGGTGTTGATTGTGCCACAGGGCACCTGGCAGAGGCGGGCGGGATTCTGTCCTTACCATTCGGTGACAGAGGCTTTGGTGCTCTCCCACAGGAGCGCTGTGTTCCGGCACTGCTGATTCAGAGCTTTCTCTCTGCCGTCTCTGAATTGTGGAAGAGAACCCACCATTTCTTGCAAGTGTTTCTTCTCTTTTTCATAGTCATCTAGGTCCTTTTCCAGTCTGATTAATGACTTTTTTCTTGATTATGAAAGAGAAAAGATTGATAGCCAATCATTAGCCAATTTGACAGGATACAAATGAGGGTAATTTGGGGAGCACACCACCTTTAATTTGTCCTCAGGAGGGTTAGGAAGACAAAAATTACACATTAAAAATCACTATTACAGAGTTCAGGAGGCTCTCTGCATTCCCATTATACTAATATGGGGTTTATTAAAATAAATATACAAAAACAATCACATTTTTCTGTGATGAACACACTGATAAAGGGTGTGTATATGCACGTGAGGAAAAAGAGAAAGAGCATGTGTGCGTAAACAAGCGGGAAAGAAATCATGGTGTGGAGAGAAGAAAAGAGATAAACAGTAGAGCACTACCAGGCTGCTAAGGAGGGGGGCGGGGGGTCCGGGGAGGAAGGGAAAACTTGTATGTCTACCCTGTGCACAACAAGCTCTCCCATATCAAGAACAAGCGTCATTTGAGCTAAGGGTGTTAAGGTACAAACTCATCCTGGAGGAATGAACGCCCTTCACCAGGGTCTAAATTGCTTTTATCAGATATTCACTGTCTACTTTCTCTTTTCCGGCTTCTCTTGAATCCACTCCCATTCCCTACAGCTCCTCCAAAAACTGCAGGAGACCTCCAGGAACCACCGCATTGCTGAACGCATGCTCCCCTCAAATCCTCACCGTCCGTCCGTCCCTAGTCAGCAGCCTCTGACACAGTTGCTCACATCCTCTTCGCTGAAAGACCCCACTTGGCTCCCAGGACTCTCTTGATTTTCCTTCCACTCCACTGACCACTCCTCAGCATCTCTGCCTTGTTCCTCCTCATCTCCCACGGCCCCCTCCTCCCAATGTGCAACACTGACCTCTCCTCTTGTCTATTTAAATCAGGGGTGGGGAACGTCCAGCTCGCAGGCCCTATCAGGCCCTCGAAATCATTTGGTCTGGCCCTGCCAAGGCATTAGGGGTGAGTTAAATGTTTGACCAAATATAACTTAATTTTTAAGTCGATAAATTTGTATGGCCCGCAAATTATGTTATAAATATCCAAATGGCCCTTGGCAGGAAAAAGGTTCCCCACCCATGACAACTCAATCTGCTACTCGTGGCTTTAAACAGCATTCCAAAACGCTCGTAACTCTCAAGTGCATACCTGTAACCCTGACCTTTCTCCCAACTCTGATGTCATCTGTTTTCTAAGAGTCTTACTGATATCCATACTTGGAAGTCAAACAAGTATTGTGAACCTATCACGTCTAAAACTGAGCACACCTGATCTTTCATTCACTACCTGACAGTTTCAGTCTTGGTCACTTCCATTAATGGTACCCCCAATCTTCCTTTTACACCCCATGCTCAATGTGTCAACAAATCTTGTAGACCCTACCTTCAAGAAATATCCAGAAATCTTAAAACTTTTCATCATTTCATCACTGGTCCACACCACCATCATCCCTCACCTGGATTACTGAAACAGAACAAACTAGACTTCCTGTGTCTTCCCTTAACTTCTAGTCTATACTAACACATCAACTAGAGAGAATCAGTTACAACAAAACCAAGTCATTTCCCTCTGCTCAGCACCCTCCAATGACTTCTCAATGCCACTCAAAAAAGGAAGCCAAGCCCGGCTGGTATGGCTCAGTGGTTGAGCATTGACCTATGAACCAGGAGGTCACAGTTGTTCCTGGTCAGGGTACATGCCTGGGTTGTGGGCTTGATCCCCAGTAGGGGGGCACACAGGAGGCAGCCAATCAATTAATTTCATCATTGATGTTTCTCTCTCTCTCTCTCTCTCTCTCTCTCTGTCTCCTTTCCTCTCTCTGAAATCAACACACACACACACACACACACACACACACACATATATATATATATATATATATATATAGAGAGAGAGAGAGAGAGAGAGAGAGAGAGAGAGAGAGAGAGACTTTTTAAAAGAAAAAGCCAAAGTAATCAAATGGCCCACAGTCCCTTCATGAGCTAAACCTCATCCCATCAAGTATCTCCCTGACACCCTTCAAATCTCTTCACCTCACTGCTGACCTCACCTCCCAGCCTCTCCGCAAACATGGCAGGCCTTCTCTCACACCTGGACTTTGTACCCACTGCTCCCTCAGTCTGGAAGGTTCTTCCTCCA
This sequence comes from Myotis myotis, assembly GCF_014108235.1. Taxonomy (NCBI): domain Eukaryota; kingdom Metazoa; phylum Chordata; class Mammalia; order Chiroptera; family Vespertilionidae; genus Myotis; species Myotis myotis. The sequence continues at coordinate 195,390,854 of NW_023416313.1, read as the reverse complement.
GGTAGTCATTTAGCTAGCTCTCATCCCATCTTACTTACTCAAAGGTCACTTTTTAGTAAAACATCGTTAATGACCCTATTTGAATCAATCGCAACCCTCTTGTCCTTCTTTGCTTAATCTTTCTCCAGAGCTTATCTCAGCATCAAATACACTGATATCTTACCCCTCCTTCAAGATAATAAGCTCTATGAGCACCCTGGCCAGTGTGGCTCAGTGGATCTCAGTCCGGTTCCCAGTCAGGGCATACCCATTTGCCGGGAGCCGGTCCATCCTTGCTGTTTCAAGGGACCTGGCACATATGGCATACTGTTCTTAATATGTTTGCTCACCTTCTTGGCACTATGTGTTTTAACCAAGGTCTCCTCTCTGAGAAAGGTTGTTTCCCCAGGTAGGGATTTTCCCCTGAAGTTAGGGAGGGAGTAAAACCCCTCAACTAAGTGCCAGGCGGGTAATTAATCACTTTAACTATGAACAATCATGCTTAAGCTACATAATCTTTACTCCCTGGAATGGAGATAAGAAACGCCCTAACCTTTGGAATAGAGATTGATAGGATTGAATCAACTGGTATAAATACAGATGTAACAAGACAGAACTTAGAACACAGAACTCAGAAGACAGAACCTACACACAGAACTTAGAAGACAGAACCTACACTGAGCCTAGAGACAGAAGAACTTCGCTGGAGAGAACATGGCAAAAGATCCTGGGCTGAACCTGACTACAGAAATTGGCAAGAGAACCTGACTAGAACCTGGTGACTGAACCTGGCTGGAGAACCTGGGCAGAACCTGGCTGGAGAACCTAGCGAGGGAACATGGCTACAGAACCTGGCTGGAGAACCTAGCGAGGGAACATGGCTACAGAACCTGGCTGGAGAACCTGGAGAACCTAGCAAGAGAACATGGACACAGACCCTGGCAGGAGATCCTAAGCAGAACCTCTCTGGAGATCCAGACCAGAACTTGGCTGGAGATCCTGGCTGGAGATCCTGGCTAGGCTGCTGATCAACTGAACGCTGTCTCCATGTCCTTCCTTCTTCGCTGACTCCGTCTACGCCTTTGGGAACCCCTGGACCTGCTGGGGTTGGACCCCGGCACCCAGGTTGAGGGTTTGATCCCCAGTCGGGGTATATGCAGGAGGCAACCAATCGATGTTTCTCTCTCTCTCTCCCTCTCTTTCTCCCTCACCGACTTGCTTCCTCTTTCTCTAAAATCAATAAAGGCATGTCTTAGGGTGAGGATTAAAAAATAAAATAAATAAATGAGCTCTACAGGGGCTATATAAAATGAAAGCAATTATTACTTATAAATGTGTAACTTTCATTTAAAAATTAATGTTTATGTACATATTCTTTCTGAATCTATAATAAAAATATATTAACAATGAGTCAATAATTAAATAAGTATTTTGTTTGACACCTCATTAGGACCTGGGGCACTACAGGAATGGAAGATTCATTGAGACTGAGGTCACAGGGACATTCAGAGGAAAGAGCCTGGTCAGCTAAAGACCTCAAGAGAGCACTGAGCCTGAAGGACTAGAGATGGAACGAGGAGACAGAACGTGGGAGAGATTTACTAAGGGGAGGGGAGCTTCACAAAAGTGCCTTTTCCTGTTGGTATCGGCACAGAGAGGCCACGTCTGAATGGCAGGATTAAAACAGCTCTCATATTGAAGGCTGCCAACCTCAGTTTACCCCAGTTCTGCTCAGTCCCCAGAACCGACACTACCCGTAGCTTACCTCAATCCCATGCCCTCCCACTCAGTCCCCACCCTAATCCTGATGGGAGGAAGCATGAGCCCAAATAATCAAGGGAGAAGTAGGGACAAGGTGTAGCATGTGCCTCGGCAGCTGATGCTCCCACTTCTTTATGACCAAATGTGTAGAGTTCCAGTCTTCCCCCATCAAGAGAACATAGTAAATACACTGCCTAAAGCGACTCTGCAGCAACTGGTGTACTTTATCCACATCTTAGTTCACTACTCCTTTGTCCGTGAGAATGAAAACTTTACAAAAAAAGAATTACATAGCATTTAGTAAAGACACAATATCAACAAGAAGAAAGTTTGAAAAATCTACGGAAAAGAATGCTGAACGCTCATAGAGTGGGATAGGACAGAAATAGACAGGAAGAAATAGACAGGAAATATCTAGTGAAGTATAATACATATTTGAAAACACAGAAAAGTGTCACCTTGGGGGGAAATTGATGGAAACAACACTTACCGTTGTTTCACAGCTGGAACAGTCGGATCCTTAAGACCAATTTTACTGATTTGACTTTGCACCTCTAGAATATTTTTCAGGAGTTCATTATTTTTTAAAATACAAGCGTCTAGTAACTTGTCTTCTTCCGTGAGTTCTTCCTGTCCGCCAGAGCCACAGGTCTCAAATAAGGGTTTGGCCAGAGCATTGAGAAGTTTTTCACAGGACATGTCTTCACCCCATCCGGCATCTTTAAAGCTTATATCAAGCATCTTCAAACGTTTATCCAAATGCCTGGCCTTCTCTTTCATCAGATAAATTTCTCCCTCTTTATTTTTCACTGTCAACGTATCTTCTGATGCCACCTGTGTACCTGAGGCTGAAGGGTCTGTGACAAGCCCACCAGGGAGGGCAGCTGTTTTCAGGGAAGCCAAAAAGTCTTCCAGAGCCCTGAGGGCATCTCTACTCCTCTGGACCCTGTGGTTCATTTCCTCAAGCTGTGATCTGTGTTTCAGGATAATGGTCTGCGTTGCACGTAAATCAAGTGGGTGTAATTCCTTTAATGCAAAGTTGCCCAACGGCTCCAAATTGTTACAAATGTCTATCTGTTTTGTTATGGAATCTTGGATATCCTAAAATTAAGGTAAGAAGAGCTGAAAAGGCTGAGGTAGAAAAAAGAATGGCTGCAGGGCAGAAACTAACCTCTAATTATGTCACTAGGTTTAATCTAGAAAACTGCTTCTCAGTTTAACCAGGGCTGACAGTTTCAACATTTTAATTACAGATGACCAGATGGCCCAGCGGCTTTATCATCTGGTACTCTTCCAGATGTTTCCATCCACAAAAGAAAACAAGTACATAAACCTATTGCTTCAGTGAAAATAATCACAGATTGAACTGTTGAGACATCTGTTTATAATCTGAAATAAAAACCTCACTATTTTGTATTGATGATGAGATTTGGAATAAGTAAACTGTGGAATATGCTGATATATGCATATGAGTCTAGCATGATACTTGAGATTTCAGTCATTGGAGAAGGCATTCATAAGGAATCCTTCATTTTGAATTCAAAGAAAATACCTTGTTACTCCATAGTAACTACTTCCAAATTTGAAAGGAATTAAAGAGTTGAGAAATAAATAACAAGTATAACTTATCAAAGATTTTTCTGTCATTGCTTATATTCTAAATACATATTGTTGATGCATAATCAAAAATGCATAAACATGTACAAGTAAATCTCCAAGGAACTGATTATTCTGTGACTATACTGTGAGAACTGGTATGTACCTTCAGGTTTTGATAAATGCCATCAGCATTGGTGAAGTGAAATTCTTCAATGGCCACGTCATGCAGACGGAGCAGGTCTGAGCCACAGAGAAGGAGCGATGCCTTCTCCACAGGTATCACAAGCTGCAGCGCAGTCTCCAGAGACTCCATTCTAGGTGCAAAAGAAACCAGATGTGAGGGGGAACCAGAGATGAAAGATACCCTATAAAACACATAATGCCATGACTTAACCAAGGACAGAAAATAACTGTCCAATAAAAATACATACCATGATATGTACAGATCATCACATTAAAACACAAACCCAGCGATCCAAAAATGTCAAAGAATCAGTTGTTTCCTATACAAATATTCTTATTAGCTTAATTGATACCACGTTAAATGAAAAACCGTACAATACAAATTACTGAATGTAATTTAACACTGCCTTGATGACAAAAAACCTCATTATGAATACTAATTATTTTATTCATGGAAATATACGAGAGCTCCAAGAACAGGCTCTACTAATAATAAATTGGAATGCGTGACCTTGGGTGGTTAACATAGATTCTTCACCTCAGTTTCCTCCAAGATAAAACAGGGGTATGTACTGGGGAGACACATCCCATGTGGAGGGCTAATTACAGCAGTCTCATTTTAGAAATAAGGAAATCAAGGCCCAGAGAAGTTATGCAACATGGGCAGATTCATGCCCAAGCGGGGAGAGTGGGAGGAGCGTGATCTTTAGGACTCAACAGACTTTAAATTCCACTTAAGTCTCTGGCCAGTCGTGTGGCTTGGTTAGGTTATTTAACCTCCCTATCAGTTTGCTCATCAGGAAAATGGCAATCATAATGGCAGCCTCTCGTAGGGTGTTGTGCAGCTAGGAAAATAACATACTAGTACAGTACTAGCCTAGCTTAAAATGGCATTTAAGAATTTAGTCAGCCGAGGCCGGTTTGGCTCAGTGGATAGAGCGTCGGCCTGTGGACTGAAGGGTCCTGGGTTCGATTCCGGTCAGGGGCATGTGCCTGGGTTGCGGGCACGTCCCCAGTGGGAGATGTGCAGGAGGCGGCTGATCGATGTTTCTCTCTCATCGATGTTTCTGGCTCTCTGTCTCTCTCCCTTCCTCTCTGTGGAAAATCAATGGAATATAAAAAAAAAAAAAAAAAAAAAAAAGAATTTAGTCAGTTCATTAGTAATAGACCTCAGAATTATACCTGGTATTAAGAGTCATCTGGAACTCTCTTTCTTTCTCCTGTAATTCGCCCCTTGCTTTAATTATAACAGGCTTCTTTATGTCACTCTCTAGCTCTTCTAACTGCAATGACGTGATTTCAAACTCTTTCCAGCAAGCATCAGTTTCATTCTTTAAGGCCTGGATGAAACACATAAATTGATTTATCAGCTTATGGGTTAACAGGCACAATTATTCTGTTCTTATAAAATGAGACAGCCACAAACTGCGGGCACAAAGTTTCCCATAAAAATACATTAAAACAATATTTTCTGCCCTGGCCAGTTTTCTCAGTGGTTAGAGCATCGACTCACGGACGGAAGGGTTAAGGGTTTGATTCCTGGTCAAGGGCATGTATCTTGGTCCCAGGTTCAATCCCCAGCCCGTCAGAATGAGTGCCAGAGGCAACCAATAGATGTGTCTCTGTCATGTGGATTTCTCTCTCTCCCTCCTCCCTCCCTTCCACTCTTTCTAAAAATCAATGGAAAAAATATCCTCGGGTGAAGGTTAAAAAAATATTTTTTCCCAGCCATCTACAACTTAAGGATCTGTCAGAGAACAATGATATTAACTATGCTATCAGAGGGCCCTTTTAATGAAGTCAAGGGAGTCAATGATATCGCTTTCGTCCAAATCCAAACCCCTTCCCCTAAGCTGGGTACACAGAATACAATTCAGAAAGACACACACAGTCATAAGAACAAACTCTCTACTTCCTCTAGAGAATAAATGTGTTTCTCCATAAACTAAAAGAAAATTTGAGTGAACCAAAACTATTTATAGCGAACAAGAAGTGAATAAAAAAATTATTTTTATTTATAACTAAACACCTAAAACTTCTATACCCTTTCAGTGCCTTACATTGATTCTTTAAAAAAAAAATAAAAATAAGGCGTTATTACAAAATTTTCCTGCTTACTCTCCAGTATAATTTGCTTCTCACTTTCCCCAAGTATTAGTATAGCTTTTCTACCAACTCATTATTCAGTCCCTGGAGTAAGTCTCAAGACAATTTCTTAATTGCGTTGACAACGTGCTAAATCCATCATTTGAACAACTGAGATTTTACCATATGGATTTTGCTTATTCAGATGGAAAATAGAGAGGAGCCAGTCGGAAGGAAGAAACGAGAAAACATGGGAGGGTGTTAAAGGGAACCACACATGGCCCTTTCGCCACCTGATGGGTTTTCTGTGAGGGTTCACTCTAAGGCACTTCCAAGCTGACAAGGGTTGCACTGCCATGCACAGATCATCTTCAAAATAAGGAAGGTATTTCCTGGTAGGGCTTACGATTGATGTTCCTACCACTAGCTGTTTCTGTAGCTCTTGGATCAAAGGCACTACTTCCTCTGATGCTCTCCAGGAAGACCACCCAGCACTTAAAGTGAAAACTCCCTCCACTGCCTGCCCCTTCCTTACTGTCCAACATCAGGCAGACATTGTGACAGCTTGGTTAAGACGATGAACAACTTAAAAGTATTTAGAGTCACTGGTTTTTCGTGAATTGTTGATTTCAGAGCAACCTAGAAGGAAGCAGTGTTGGTTAAAATTGCCTCCGACCACATCGTTTTGACCAATTCATCTGAAGCCCTCATTCCCATCCCAAGCGCAATAAAAAATTTTGCAAGCCACCATATCGACAGTATCAAATTAGAGCATGCGCAATAAATTAGGACCCTGAGCCAAAGTCTCTCCTGGGTTTGATACTTAGATGCAAATCACTGTCTGGAATCGGGTGGCATTAGACATGCAATCCAACCAAGTTCTTGAAAACATCTGGCATATGGGACCTCAACCAAAATGGTGACATCTATATTCATGGTGGTGTTATTCTCTAATAAAAGGTAAACTCATAATAGTTTCAATAATTACCTGTAGATCTTCCAGTTTATCCTGCAGACAGGCACTACTCCTTTCCCCATCGCTAGGGAAGTCAGAAGTAATCCTAACTTCGTTGTTTTGCAGGTGTAGTTCAAGAGTTTCTGTGTGTGTATCATACCTGGGAAAAATTAAACGTGACATTACTTAATTTAAAAAATAAGACAAAAAAAGTGTTTTAATTACTGTCAATTATGCATGAGAAAAATCCCAGGAATTTCTGTTGAAGTTACTGGACCACATGCAAAAATTCTGACCCAAGCATAATAAGAACTTATTAAAGTACTAGAGGCCCGGTACACAAAAATCCGTGCACTCGGTGGGTGGGTGGGGGGTGGGGGGGGCAACCTCAGCCCGGCCTGAACCCATTCACAGTCCAGAACCCCTTGGGGGATGTCCACCTGTCGACTTAGGCCCATTCCCCGGGGGATCAGGCCTAAGCTTGCAGTCAGACATCTTTCTGGCAGCCAGGGAGCCCTCGGGGGATGTCTGACTAAAGGCTTAGGCCCCCAAGGGATCGGGTCTAAACCATTAGTTGGACATTCTTAGTGCTGCCACGGAGGTGGGAGAGGCTCCTACCACCACCACTGCGCTGGCCAGCCATGAGCCGAGTGGCACTCCCCATATGGAAGTGCACTGACCACCAGGGGGCAGTGCCTGCATTGAGCATCTGTCCCCTGGTGGCCAGTGAGCATCATAGCAACCGGTCATTCTGCCGTTCAGTCAATGTGCATATTAGCCTTTTATTATTATTATATAGGATGTCCCTATTTCCCCCCTTTGCCCCCTCTACCCAGCTCTTGCCCCCCACTTCTCTCTGGCCATCACCATACTGTTGTCTGTGTCCATGGGTTGTGCATATATTTTCTTTGGCTAATCCCTTCTTTAAATTCACTTCTTTAAATTTTTATTTTCAGATAAGTGCTTATAACTGCACTATTACATATTTTCTATTATATCATTTAGAATTAAGATATTTTTTAATTGAACCCTTGTAAATTTTAGCACAATTTAATAAATTATGCTAGAAGCAATTAGGAGATTTTTCATGTAATGCAGATACATTTCAATTAATATTTTATTAATTTTAATTTTTTAATATTTTAATTTGAAATAATCTCATACATGTAAAAAAAACTATAAAATACTACAGCATATTATATGTACCCTTCACCCAATTTCTTAGGTATTAATAATTTAAACATAACCATTATACAACTAACAAAATTTGGAATATATTTTTCTTATAATCTCTTTAATGTTACTTAATCCATACACTTTGTTTTTGTTAATCTTCACCCAAGGATATTTTTCCATTGAATTTTAGAGAGAGTGAAGGGAAAGGGAGAGATACATTGATTGGTTGCCTCCTGCACATGCTTTGATAGGGACTGGGGATCAAGCCAGCAACTGAGGTACATGCCCTTGACTGGAATCGAACCTGGGACCCTTCAGTCCACGGGCTAATGCTCTATCCACTGAGCAAAACAGGCTGCAGCTTAATTCATTTACTTTTAATCTACATGTGTCTTTATATTTAAAGTGGGTTTTGTTTTTGATTCACCCTCATAATCTGTCTTGGCTTCTGGGGCTTCTGAGTCCCTCCTGCCTTGCTGCCGGGGACACGATCGGGTCCCGGGCAGTAAGGCGGGGCTGGCTCCTGGGGTGGGGCTGCCTTGCCTGCCCTGGATGGCGGCGCGCTGGCGGCTCGCGCTGTCCCACCCTGCCTTCGGTATGCAAATTAGCTGCCATCTTTGTTGGCGGTTAATTTGCGTATCGTGCTGATTAGCCAATGGGAGGCATAGCGAAGGTACGGTCAATTACCATGTTTGTCTATTATTAGATAGGATAATATGTTTGCATTGGTGAAATATTTTTGGTGGACTTTCCAGTTGTTTAAAAGAGTTTACCTGTCTTGTAAACTATTTATAGATGTATTGTGATCCTTTTCTTCCTGTTCAGGCTTCAACTCTGATGCCAGGCTCAAATTCTTAATCGATCCCACTGCCTAAATAAATATGCAAAATAGTCAACATAATATCTTCAATATACTTGTCTACAACAGATAAATACTTTTTTATACAAAGGCATATTACTGACTCCTTATACAGCATACCAGAAGACACTACAATTTATTTGAGGTTACTCAGCTCAGAGAAAGGCCTTCCCATGGGATAGAAGAGATTTATTGCACCAAGTCTCACCTTCTATGCAGTACGTCAGCGCAATAAAGGAGCTCTCCTGGTCCCTAAGTGCTCTTGCTGACTGTGACCACATAGGGATGGTCAACGGCAGACAGAAGCCTCGCATGCAGGAGCTGACCTCTGAAAACTAACACACTGCTCCTGCTCCACCTCTCACTGGCCACGGGGCTGTGAGATACAGTGCATGCCCATTACGGAGGATTCTAAGTGAAAATTCCGTTCCCAAGGAAAGTAAACGACATTGTAATGGGAAAAAAACCGATGAGAAATGAACTAGCTCATCTCAATGACGCCGAGGCCTCTGCACAGGTTAAACTCGGCCTCTTACACCCTCAGTGGTAATGTGCACACTCATTAATGATCAAAATGGTCTCTTTAAAAAACTGTTTGTACCCTCAGCGGAAATTTAAGTTCGTTCTAATTCTCTGAAAAGCAATCTTCCTTGCATGACTTAAGTGGGACTTCTCAGCTGAAGGGGACTCTCAGGTCATTAAAAGCATCACTTAATTAATGAGAAGTGGCGTATTATACACTTGGCCTTCTTGACTGAGTTTACTTGCAAAATACATTATCCACATTTAACACCTTTTCAGTTGATGGCTGATTATCTGAGTTTGCAGATGGCGCCTCACTGTGGGCATCCCTTCCTCCATTCTCAGATGTGTTCACGGTACCCCTGGGAAGGAATCAAAATGGCATATTGAAATAGAGGGAGAATCATGAAGCCTGAAAAGAGAACGCATAATAATATTCAGTGCTAGCTCATTTTGCAAGAGACTTTCTCTCATTTTTCCCCCTTCACAAGTCGCTATTCTTATGAAGCACTAACTTGTTTTTCGACGTGCCTCCCACAGGGAGCTGCAGTGTCGCGTGAATCTCGGAAGCACATTTCCGAAGTCTTTCTATCTTTTGCTCATAATCTTGGAGCACCTTCCTCACTTCTTGCTGACTCTTCTGGGACGTCAGCTCTTCACACAGCTCCCGCAGGACCTCCATGTGGTGATCAAGCTGGCGCAGGCTGCCTTCCTCAGAAAAGCAGGCCTAATTGAGGGAATGAAGCAGGAAATGTGTTCCAAATGAGTTTACATAATTAGTCCGTGAGGATTAGACACTAACAGATGTGTGTGACTTTAACAACGCAATCTTTTGTAAGCCTGTCCACCATGTGCCTGGTGTGGCGATGGGCACGGGGAAACAAAGATGAGGCAGTCGGCCCTATGGGGATTTGCTGCAGTCCAGTAATGCGGAAACTATAACACGTCACCCCAAAATATGCCCCTGTGACATGAAGATTAAGCAGCAGTAAGCAACCCTGGCTGGTGTGGCTCCGTTGGTTGAGCACTGTCCCGTGCACTGAGAAAGGTCACTGGTTCGATTCCCGGTCAGGGCACCTGCCCAGAATGCGGGTTTGATCCCCTGCTGGGTGCATACGAGAGGCAACCAATTAGTCTTTCTCTCTGTCTCCCCCTCTCTTCCCCATCAATAAAAATATATTTAAAAACAAAAAAGAAGCAGTAAACACAGAAAAAGCTCCCCATTTTCTGACTAAAGATGGGAGATAGTCTCCTTTTACTGGAGATAAACACGTCTCAGCCCGGACCGGCACTAGAGGAATCTGCAAACAAACCTCGTCAAATGAACCTTTATCCTCCCTCCCAGGAGGTCTTGTGTTACCTCTTCACCGTTTACCACCCCAGCCCAAACGCTTTTGCCTTGTCAATTCTTCACAAATGTATTGTTTTGTTATCTTAAAGGTATCAAGACTTCCTGCTCTGCTCACTTCTACAGGTCTTCAACCTCTTGTCAAGGCTCCCACGTGCATGTAAAAATTCAACAAAATGTGTGCCCCTTTCTCTTGTGAATCTTTGTCAGTTTCATTTTCAGACCCAGCCAGGGACCCCAAGGGGGCCAAGCGAAACGTTTTCCTCCCCTGCAGTGGTCACACAAATAATGAGCATATAGTGTGCCAAGTGAGAGGACAGACCCACTACCTGCCTTAGGAGTCACACGAGAGAACCACCCAAGCTTCATGCAGAAAGAACAAGGAGATCGGCAGGTAAAGGGGGAGAGGGGGCGTTCCCAGCAGGAGCAGCAGCCAAGGGAGAGAGGCTCCAGATGTTCTGAAAGGACAGCAGTCTAGTGTGTGGAGGGCACAGCACAGAAAAAGAGAGGCTGAGGCATGTCCTGGGGCCAGACGGGGAAGGACTTGAACGGCCTCCTAAGGGGTCTGGCGATGTCCTGGGAGTAATGGTGAGCCGGTGACATAAGACCTGTGGTTCCCAGGGTTCACGTGGTGATGGGTACGGAAGATGATGCAACCCCTCATCATGCCGAGGAAATAAGCCAGGCAACGCCGATGGGAAGGATGGAAAAGCAGATGTTTCACAGAGTAACCGATGGGGCCTGGCAGCTGACTCCACCAAGGCTGCGTGGGCAGGAAGGGGAAGGAGAGGGAGGAGATTCTGAGGCAGCAAAGCCCTCCCAAACCAGGGCATCAGAGCAAGAAACGTCTCAGAGGCGCTATCACTGGTTCGTGTGGGACATGCTGAAGGCGAGGTCTCTGACGATCACTGGTGATTCTCGGTTAGAAACAGAACCTGGAGCTCAGGGGAAAGGACTCAGTGGGAGAAAACGATTCAGGCGCCACCACTGTAGGGGGGCAGCTAAAACCCCCAAGTGCATGAAACTGCCCAGAGCAGGGGTGGGGAACCTTTTTTCTGCCGACGGCCATTTGGATATTTATAGCATCATTCACAGGCCACATAAAATTATCAACTTAAAAACTGGTCTGCTGCCGAAACCGGTTTGGCTCAGTGGATAGAGCGTCGGCCTGTGGACTGAAAGGTCCCAGGTTCGATTCCGGTCAAGGGCATGTACCTGGGTTGCGGGCACATCCCCAGTGGGAGATGTGCAGGAGGCAGCTGATCGATGTTTCTCTCTCATCGATGTTTCTAACTCTCTATTTCTCTCCCTTCCTCTCTGTAAAAAATCAATAAAATATATTAAAAAAAAAATTGGCCTGCTATATTTGGTCAGGCATTTAACTAACTCACCCTAATGCCTTGGCAGGGCCAGACCAAATGCTTTCGAGGGCCTTATACTGCCTAAGAGCCCGACACTCCCCACCTCTGGGCTGGAACAATCATGAAGTTAGCCAAAAGCAGAGACTCTCCAAGCTAAAACATTAAGACAGCACAATAAAAAAAGGGAAATGTGTGAAGGACACTAAAAAGAAGCCCTCCCTCAAAAAAAAAAAAAAAACAAGCAGAAAAGTCAAGAGGGATTGCCGTTGAGAGAGCCACAGCAGGAAAAAAGTTTTAAAAAAGTGAAAAGAGGAGCCATACTGTCAAATACATGGACGCAATTAAATAGGCTGGGGACCAAAAGGAGACCCTTGGATTTGCCCCAGTTGGTTTACATCCTGATTTCAGATCTTGCACTAAAGCTGGACTTCGAGGACACCGAGTCCCCACAAAAGCAACCGTGGGTACATCAGCAGCAGTTTGTAACCAGACTCTCAAGGACAGGGGCCACTGAAACATACAAGGGAAGTCATGAACGATTCACTGAATGCTAAATTGTTCTCACTTCTAAAAAGCAAGAATCACAGGCTCTAGTCAGAGCTTGAACTGCGTAAGGGATGATCCCCAGGGAGCGAGACAGATGAAGTCATTCTGAGAGGCGATTTAACCCGAGGCCAAGGACATACACAGCCCTGTAAGAAAAACCTCGAAATGAGGACAAAATGCACATGGAAAGCAGGTGGTTACCTCATGTTCCTTAATGAGACCCTTGGTCCTTCCTCGGCGAATTAGTTTCTTTTCTTTATTTATTTGCTTTTCAAGCCTTGAAACAGTGTCACTAATTTTTCCTTTTTCAAGGTCTATTTTTAGTTGTTGAATATACAAAGACATTTCATGATGAAGAGACTGAAAACAAAGACACATATTAACCATGGGAACCAAATCTATTCAAAAGGTTTTTTATAAAAAACATAACAAAAAATACTTTTATTAACAAAGGACAGAAAAAGAGCTTATGAAAGTCTCATTCATCCTTATGTCTTTGAGGAGGACCCATAAACATATATTTTTTTTTCCTTTCTATGAACTGAAAATGTGTTTTATTTGGGAAAGACGCTGGTAAGAGAATTAAAAAGGCAAGCTGCAGACTGGGAGAAAATATTCATGAAACACACATCAGAGCATATGCAGAAACAACAGGATGCTATCACGTGCATCCTAAATGCGATTCTGGAACAGACCAAAAAGCATATTAGGGAAAAACTGTGGAAATAAAATTAAAATGCAAACTTAGTTATTAATAAGGTATCATATTAGTCCATTAATTGTGACAAAGGTACTATATTAATCCAAGATGTGTATAACAGCAAAAAATGTGCCTGGGGTATACTGAAACTCATTGTACTATCCTCCTATATAATAAAAGGCTAATATGCAAATAGACCAAATGGTGGAATGACCAGTTGCTATGATGTGCACTGACCACCAGAGGCAGATGCTCAATGCAGGAGCTGCCCCCTGGTGGTCAGTGCACTCCCACAGGGGGAGCGCCGCTCAACCAGAAGCCGGGCTCACGGCTGGCAAGTGCTCCCGCCTCTGCAACAGCACTCAGGATGTCCAACTGCTGGCTTAGGTCAGACTCCCCGGAGGTTTCCTGGACTGTGAGAGGGCGCAGGCCGGGCTGAGGGACCCCCTCCCAAGTGCACGATTTTCATGCACCGGGCCTCTAGTCTTTGTAATAATTCTGTAATTATAAAATTGTTCTAAAGTAAAGTTTACTTTAACATGTTTTAAGAGGACCTTTAACAGTAGACATTCAATTATATTACTTTATTCTCTCCCTCTCTCCATACATTCATACATACATGCACACATATACAAAAACCATATTCAATACTAAATATCATTTATTGAACACAAACTCTGGTAGGTACTTTCCATAAATCCTCACAACAATCATGCCAAGTGGGTGGGGTTATTCCCATTTTATAGTAAAGCTCCTAGAAGTTGAGCAACTTCCCCGGGGTCATAGCTGCTGGATCCAGGTCTGTCTGCCACCAAAGCCAATACCTGTTTCACTGAAACTCTGGGTATGTGTGTCAATATGTTGTCTCAGTCAGGATCCAACCAGGAAACACTAAATATTTAACTCGGAGGGAATGACATGCTGGGGATTGATTACACAAGAGATGAAAGCCAAAGAGGGGACAGGAAAGCCATCCAGAGATTAGCATCAGCAGAGAGCTGCCCCTGCCACCCGGCTGGAGGCCTCAGTGGGGTCCAGGCAGAAGGTCACCAAGCAGAGGCTGGCACCATGGAACCTACGGCCAGGGGGAGACACAGCTACCAGAGACACTGGCAAGAAAGAGAGGACATGAAGGCCTTGGGTCTCTGCTACTTCCCCCTCCAATCTCCTTCTAATCTCAGTGCTGTCATTGGCTGAACACAGAGAGAAGCCAGCTACTACAGGACCCAAGACCACAGCTGCAGGGATCAGCCCTCTGTGACTTTGGGCAAACAGGGGGGATCATCAAGAATGACTCTGGCCCTAACCGGTTTGGCTCAGTGGATAGAGCGTAACCTGTGGACTCAAGGATCCCAGATTCAATTCTGGTCAAGGGCATGTACTTTGGCAGCTGATCGATGTTGCTCTCTCATCGATGTTTCTAACTCTCTAACCCTCTCCCTTCCTTTCTGTAAAAAAAATCAATAAAACATATTTTTTTTTTAAAAAGGAAGAAAAAAAAAGAATGACTCTGAGCCTGGCCGGCAGAGCTCAGGGGTTGAGCGTCGACCTATGAACCAGGTCATGGTTCAGTTCTGAGTCAGGGCACATGCCTGGGTTGCAGGCTCGATCCCCAGTGCAGGAGGCAACTGATCAGTGATTCTCTCTCACTGATGTTTCTCTCTTTCTTCCTCTCCCTTCCTCTCTGAAATCTATATCTATCTATCTATCTATCTATCTATCTATCTATCTATCCACACACACACACACACACACACACACACACACAAACATATACATATATGAAGAATGACTCTGGTGACAGACAGATCAATGGTCAGATGCATTAGTATAAGCCCTAGATACAGATGCATGTTCTTACCTCCCACTTGGCACAGACATCTCTACTCTTTTCTTCCAAAGACAGCTTTACATCCCCAGTGACATTATTTTTCAGTTCTTCAACAGCTTTCAAATACTTGGCCAGACTTTTAGTATTAAAAATTAATAGCGCTTCCTATTAAAAAAAAAAGATGCAAGCAAGAACATGAAAGCCTCATCACCCTGCCAAGTCCTCAAAGCTAATTTTGATAGATCTTTCCTAGGTAGTGCTAAGAAAAGGACTCTATGAAGATTATTTAAAGATTTAAGGGAGACATCTCTTTGTAACTTGAGGTTTGATAGCCCATTTGCATCTCTTGAATTCTTTTGAAAAAAACCTGCAAAATATTTCTTATTTAAATGTAATTACAGCCTGGCCGGTGTGGCTCAGTTGGTTGGAGTGCCCTCCCACACGCCAGGAAGTCACCAGTTAGATTCCCAGTCATGCACATGCCCAGATTGCAGACTGGATCCCCAGTAGGGGACAGGCAAGAGGCAGCCAACTGATCTTTTTCTCTCTCTCTCTCCGTCCCTCTTCCTTTCTCTCTTTCTCTCTCTTTATAAAAATATATTTTTATTGATTTCAGAGAGGAAGGGGAGGGAGAGAAAGATCGAAACATCAATGAAAAGACAGAATCATGGATCCGCTGCTGCCTGCATGCCCCCCACAGTGGATTGAGCCCACAACCTGGGCATGTGCCCTTGCCCAGAATCGAACCCGGGACCCTTCAGTCCCCAGGCCGACACTCTATCCACTAAGTCAAACTGGCTAAGGCAATAAAAACATACTTTAAGTAAATAAATAAAGTAATTACACATTTGGCAGGTCTATAATAGTATACTGAATTTTTAAAATTCTTCATTTTAATTTTTTAGAGTCTCTGGGGAATGATGTATATAAAACTTGAAAAAATTTTAAAGGTATAATAACTTTGTGTACAATCACAGTGATGGAAACATCTTGATTTCAAATTAGATAGTTGGTTCAAAATAAATACCCTACATTTGGTAGTTGAAAGGGTCCCACCTTGTATTTTGAAATCAGTCCACTCCGGCTCTCTCTTTGGCCAAGTAACTGCTCGGCCCTTGTAATGTATGATTCCAGCTCCTGCAGGGATTCCTCCACCTTCACCCTGGCACTCAGGTCTGGTGAGACATCAGTTGAGTTCTTCAACATTGCACCTAATTTTACCATGTTGATCTGTGAAGACAAAAAATTCTCAACACTTAGCCTGGCTTCTTAGCAAATTAACAAATTAATAAGTCATGTCTTTGTGTTGCCACTCCTATTTTCCTGCTAGACATAAGAGTATGTAATTTATTATGTAATATTTTCCAATATGCTCTAAATTATAAAGTTTGGTTCAGTGGATAGAGTGTCGGCCTGAGGACTGAAGGGTCCCAGGTTCGATTCTTGGTCAAGGGCACATATCTTGGGTGCAGGCTCGATCCTGGCCCTGGTCAGGGCATGTTTAGGAGGCAGCCAATCAATGTGTCTCTTTCACATCGATGTTTCTCTGTCTGTCTCTTCCCCTCACTTCCACTCTCTCTAAAAATCAATGGAAAATATACTTGGGTGAGGATTAACCCCCCCCCCAAAAAAAAAAATATATATATACACATATATATATATGTATGTGTGTGTGTGTGTGTGTGTGTGTGTGTGTGTATTTATATATATAATGCAAAAGTTGTATTTTATAAAACATTTCCAAACTACAGGGCAATCCCCACCCCCAACTTCCCCATCCTCCCATTGACCACTTGGTTTTAAAGACTAAATTCATGAATAAGGAACATTAAAGAGAGACCTGGACTTTCTCTTTAGCTTCTTGAATCTTTGCCTGAAGCCCAGCTGTGAGAACATGTTCGAGGGACTCCTGGCTTGAAATATTTTGTACATCCATTTGTAAAGTGTCTTCCATTCTAGCCACAAGCTCCTCATACATAGAGCCTTTGGCAATAAGATGCTATTAAAACAAATTAAAGTGAGATCACAATAAACATTCTGATTACATATTAAACATTAACCTTAAATCTTACCAGAAATCATAAAAGGTTAATTATTAATGCAAAATGAGACAAATTTATATTCTAAAGCATGTTATTTTAAATTTTCACTTTTAAGTTTTATATGTATACAAATTCTGAGAAAATAGACTTTTATAGATTATTCTTTATATACTAAGCACTTTAATAAAATACTTTAATATAATGTCAACAGAGAGAAAAATAAGTTGAGAGAATAGTAATAAATCTTAAAATTATGTTGCTCTAAGCCAAATCAGTCACAAGGGAATCCAATAAATGTTACTGGAGAAAGTGACTATTAGAAAATAATCTTTTTAGAACCATGCTTTACAGAACATATCAAAACTACTTTACAGCCCAGACAGGTTTGGCTCAGTGGCTAAAGCATCGGCCTGCGGACTGAAGGGTCCTGGGTTTGATTCCGGTCAAGGGCATATACCTTTATTGCGGGCACATCCCCATTGGGGGGTGTGCAGGAGGCAGCTGGTCGATGTTTCTCTCTCATTGATGTTTCTAACAATCTATCCCTCTCCCTTCCTCTCTGTAAAAAATCAATAAAATATATATTTTTTAAAAACTACTTCACAATATATCTTGATCCAATAAAGATCTACTTAATTCCTTCTTACAGAATTATATTCTAGCATGTTTGTATGTTCACTGTTATTTTTTTAAATATTTTTAAATATTGAATTTCTCATTTCTCACTCATTTCTTTTACTTAAATAAATTCCAGATGCAGCAAATAAATATGTAAATAAAATTAGAAAAGCACTGGCAGATGTTACAGGTAACTTTATGTAATATTTTCAAAGCAATAAAAAGTTATCATTCTTATACACAACGAAAACACAAAATGCTATATATACACCATTTCAGAAATGTAGATTTGAAAGAATCACATAAGCATTCCTTCATTCCGGGAACTTTCCATCTTGCTGCAATTTATGACATGCTCCATAGATTTTTATAGCTGAGCTTGGAACTCAGTAAAAACCACAATTGTCACTTCATTCCCAGAAGAACTGAGAGATATTAAAACGCAATCTTGCCTCATTGCTTTCAATGAATCGACTGCCTGAGAATGAAGACAGAACGGAGTTTTAACAACATCCGTCACCCTCCCTGTGTCAAGAAGGAAAAGTGGCTTAATCGGTGAATGAGCTTTCAAAGCACAGACTGTCATAATCTCATATTCACACGGCACTGAGCTATGTGAGACTGAACTCACTTATCTCTTCATCGCCCTCTCATTCCAGAAAATATTTTAATCTCCATCATGTAGCTGGGAAAATTAATTCAAGAACTTAGGCTCACATAAGGTATTATTAATGGTCTTCTAGTCTATCCTCTGTCTTCAAGCAAAATCACAGCAAATGATTCAGGAATGAGAATCCATGCTATTTAAAAAACTCCCAACTGCCAAAACCAGTTTGGCTCAGTGGATAGAGCGTCGGCCTGAGGACTGAAGGGTCCCAGGTTCAATTCCGGTCAAGGGCATGTGCCTGGGTTGCGGGCATATCCCCAGTGGGAGATGTGCAGGAGGCAGCTGATCGATGTTTCTCTCTCATCGATGTTTCTAACTCTCTATCTCTCTCCCTTCCTCTCTGTAAAAAATCAATAAAATGTATTTTTAAAAAAAAAAACACAAAAACAAACAAAACAAAAAAACTCCCAACTAAGAAAATTCAAACAGTCATATTACTCTTTACTCTCAAACTTGTTCGTTATCTTAATACTTCGGTCTACAGCCATGAAAGCTGTCCTTTTAATGCTTTTACCCTCATACCTGCAAAGATTCTTCCATTGAAGGATCTACATCATCTTTATGTCTCAGAAGATCCAAAACGGATTTGGTTTCTGCCTCCCAGATTTCTACTTCTCCAATGAGCTTTTCGACCTCTTCAGCCACTTTTAGTTGCCCTGTGAATTCTTCTTTTTCTTTTTCATGTTCTTCCCCGGCCTACAACATTCAAAATTATCACTAAAAAAAAGTCAATGTTTACATCCTAAAATAATTTTCAATTTTAAAAAGTTATCTCTTTTTTTCCCCAAAGGGTGCTAATTCAGCATATATTAATGACTTAAGACTTAGTTTTGGACAATAAAAACATTTTATGATAGTACATATCACTTTAAATATTAAAAGATTTATTCACATATATTTTCTTTTTTAAATTTTTGACTTACTGATTTGAGAGAGAGAGAGAGAGAGAGAGAGATATGAAGAATAGAGAGAGAGACATCGATTTGTTGTTCCACTTATTGATGCATTCATTGGTTGATTATTGTAAGTGCCCTGACCGGAGAGTGAGCCCACAACCTTGGCATATCAGAATGATGCTCTGAGCAACTGAGCTCCATGGCCAGGGCCACATGTATTTTCCTAATGATAATATCATTCCTGTCAGCTAATTACTATGGTCTCCATTTTACATATAAGAAGATAAAAATCTTAGAAAATTAGGGTACTGATTCTATAAAAACATTTCTAAACCTCGTATACAATTTAATTAAATACAGTTGTTAGTAATAGTAGTTTCAAAACATCCTCAAGAAGAGACAGAATCAAATTTCAAAAAAATTTAGCCTTTTCCCATGAATAATCCCTCAATATGTCACAGCTTTACATGACATATTCATTCTTAAAGCTGTTCTTTTTACCAGATCATATTTTAAATGTATTAGAAGAATATACTACTTTATATTCTTCTATTCTAAAAGCATCTTGCACAAATTCAGATCTTTCAAGATTTTATCTGATTAGTCTTCTAAGCAGTCCATCATGGCCGCTGGCCAAAACCAGTTCAATATTACATTCTTAAGTAAAACTGTGTAAGTCATTATTCTGAAGAAGGCACATTTCCAAAACCACAGGTATGATACCCGTGTATGATTTTTATGCTTTGTTTCTTTTATTTTTTTAAAATATATTTTATTGATTTTTTACAGAGAGGAAGGGAGAGAGATAGTTAGAAACATCAATGAGAGAGAAACATCGATCAGCTGCCTCCTGCACATCTCCCACTGGGGATGTGCCCGCAACCCAGGTACATGCCCTTGACCGGAATCGAACCCGGGACCCTTCAGTCCGCAGGCCGACGCTCTATCCACTGAGCCACACCGGTTTTGGCTGCTTTGTTTCTTTATAGATAAGACGTTCTTATCTATAAGCACCCTCTTAATTACCCAACAAAGCAACAAATAAAGACCACAGGTCTCCCCATTTTAGGGAAAGGAAGCAAGACACAGGCTGGGGGCTACCTAAAGCTGGACCACGTCTAAGCACCGGTCAGAAGCAAAGGGAGAAAAGCCCAGCTCCCTTTCCACACTGAGCAGTCCGGCTGCTCTGGCATGTCGGGGAAGCCCCTCCCCCTGAGACACAGCACTGACGCTGAGGAAGACTTCAGGAAAGGAGCCACTTACGCATTTTACTGGAACGTGATTACATTTTAAATATTATCGAATAGTCACACCACTGTTCCAACAATATGGGTTTTTCCAGAGAAAACAGCGCAGTTGAATTATTTCTGTATACAAATGTGACAAAGTATAACTACTTCACCTTTATATTCTGGTCGTGGTTTTCAGGAAGTGCTAACGGAGTATCTGTTAGAGAGTCAACAGTTGGTTTTTCTTCTTTAGATGGCTGCATATTTTCAGAATTACCAATAACAGGCTGTTCCTGCTTTTTTATAAGTGGCAGTTTCATTTCCTAGAAGAAATTAATGTCATAAAACTTAATGCTTATATTTTTATGCTAAGGTATATTATTACTGTACCCATAATAAATGGACATAATATATTCAATATATTTTAAAATAGAAGCATTTCCCATAAAACACCTCAGTCTCAAATTGTTAAGAATAAGAATAATTTAATACTTTAAACTCAAAAATTATGGAAGGTTTGCTTTTATTAAGCACTATTACAAATATAAAGATAAATAAAGCTCAGTGCATGTTCTCAGGAGCTTGAAATCTAGTATGCAAAAAACTTAACATTATTCGTTAATGGTAAAAGAAATTCACTAGAGAGTTGTATGTTATATGTCCCCACAAAAACTTGCACATGAATGTTCACAGCAACATTACTCATAATGGTCAAAAGGGTGGAAAGAAGCCAAATCAACCAATCAATGAATAAATAAAATGTGGTCTAGCCATACCATAGACTATTATTACTTGTCAGTAAAGAGGAATAAAGAACTAATATATGCTACAACATGGATGAATCTTGAAAACATTACACTAAGTAAAAAAAAAAAAAAGACCACATATCATATGATCCCACTTGTGTGAATATCCAAAATAGGCTACTCTGTGGAGACATAAAGTGATTTCTCACTTGCCTAAGGCTGAGGAGGGTGGGAGAAAGTGGAGAGTGACTGCTAATGGGTACAGAGTTTCTTTATGAGGTGATGAAATTGTCCTGATTATGGGGATGGCAGCACAGCTCTGACTATACTAAAAACCACTATCATACACATGAATGGGTTGTATGGTATGTGACTTTTATCTCAATGTAGCTGTTACCAAAAAAAACCCCCACAAAAACCCAACACTTACGAGCTGAGTTTTTGTAACAAACTTTCTCCATCTTTTATTCAGCCTTCTCAGTTCTTTAGAAATAGATGATCCAAATTCATCATTGCTGACTTGAATTAAGAAGTGGCCCACTTCGTTTAAAGTGGTGTGTTCAAGATTCCACTGGGATAGTGTCTCAGAAGGAACCTGCATAAAACATAAGCAACATGACATTTTAACGACAAAGTATTTGTCTTCCTATGATCTGTAAACAGATCTTTACCCAGGCTGACTGCCAGCAAACGTGAGGCTTTTGCAGAGATCCTGACCGCCCTTTAGCGGATGCTCCCGTCCGTACTGATCTAGCTCTTCATCCCTGAGCACTAACGGGCAGGCAGCAGCTGTCTGACACTCCGGGTCCTGGGCTCTTCGGAAGCACCTGATCTTCCCCCTTTCTAAGTGGCTGGTGAGCCGAGAGCAAAGGTTCTCAAACTTTTTCAGGGTGGCACTGTAATTTTCAGTGATATTTTCATGGACTCAGAAAAATCATCTAAAAGCTCTCGTTTTTAAGTAGCCAGGTCCAAAAAACTTAGTAGTAATTTGCATAGTGTAACAGACAAGTCTTGCTGTATCTCCCTCAAAATTTAAGTTACCTTTAAACTTAAAAAATTTCTCTTTCATTTAAAGAGTTCTCTTTGGCAGCTTAGGGCACCTTAGCACAGAGTGTGGGAACTGCAAGACTTAAAGTGTTATTTTTCTCAGAGTTATGGGAATCTTAATAAAAGAACTTTAAAAACACAACTGTTGCCCTAGCCGGTTTGGCTCAGTGGATAGAGCATCGGCCTGTGGACTGAAAGGTCCCGGGTTTGATTCTGGTCAAGGGCACATGCCTGGGTTGCAGGTTTGATCCCCAGTGGGGGCCGTGCGGGAGGCAGCCGATCAATGATTCTCTCTCATCATTGATGTTTCTATCTCTCTATCCCTCTTCATTCCTCTCTGAAATAAATAAAATATATTTTAAAATAAATAAATAAATAAATAAAAATAAAAAATAAAAACACAACTGTTGAAAGGCAAAGATATGCTTTTCTAATCTCAATATAGGTGGCAGGGAGAAGTAACGTCTCACTAAGTCCTCAAATACTCTTCTTGTGCTCACTCACAGATAAATTTTACTTTCATGTAAACAGCCTCTTTTCTGTTTGAGTAATTTTAGTTTCTACCTGGAAAATGTTTAGTCTGAGAGGCTAGCTATATCCATTTGCAACAGAAGAAGACAAATCCTACTTCAGAGAGGAATCATAAAACTAAGTGTTACATCAATAGCAAATGAAACAATAACGAATTACACTAAAATTCCTTCCACACCTCTCCACAGAAGTCCAAAGTATTTTGATTCCCCTCCTCTAGAAACTCAGAAAGGGTTTAGAGCTCAAAAGAATTGAATGAAGGGACTAAAGGAATTGAGCAAAAAAGAAAAAGGAAAAAACTCATGGACATGGACAACAGTGCGGTGATTGCCAGGGGGAAGTGGAGGAGGCATGGGAGACTTGACTTGGTGAACACACAAAGCAGTGTACAGATGACGTGTTGTAGAATTGTGCACCTGAAACCTGTTTAATTCGGTGAACCAGTGACTCCCCAATAAATATAATAAAAAGGAAATAAAAAGTATTGAATTGAAAAATTAAACTTTTTTTCAGTCATTAAACCAAAACTTATCATACCTTCTATTCGCCACGCCCTGTACTATATATGTATTTGAATGTATTCTTATTTTTCATGTGTTCTATTTGACGCTATTTTGTTTCAAGTGAAAAATTAAACTTTTTAAAGCATCAATTTATTTTAAATGTGTCTCTATGCTATCCACTACTCTAAGTCTTTTATTTTCTTTAAAAAGAAAAAAAGTAGCCGAAACCGGTTTGGCTCAGTGGATAGAGCGTCAGCCTGCGGACTGAGAGGTCCTGGGTTCGATTCCGGTCAAGGGCATGTGCCTGGGTTGCGGGATGTGCAGGAGGCAGCTGATCGATGTTTCTCTCTCATCGATGTTTCTAACTCTCTCTCTCTCTCTCTCTCTCCCTTTCTCTCTGTGAAAAAGCAATAAAAATATATTTAAAAAAAAAAAAAAGAAAAAAAGTAGTAATCAATCTTCCAAAAGCTATAATGTGTATGTAACTTATACCTCAATAAAGCTGTGTGTGTGTGTGTGTGTGTGTGTGTGTGTGTGTAAAACCTATACTGAGGAGAAAATGTCTTTGGCAGTTTCATTAGGAAGAAACTGAACTCTTTCTGAACCATGGAGAATTTTCTAACAGTTGAGCTTATTCTTCCCTGGCACCTAGTTTTTGGACTGAAAATGAGGGTCTCCAAACAATACTAAAAAGTACAATTGAGCAGATGCTATTGGACTGTAAATACCTCTGTAATTTGTTCCTTCTTTGTCTCCTCAAAACAAGCCTTTAGGAAGCAGAGTTTTTCCGTGTAAGTAGTCCAGCATGCCAGAACTTTCTGCAGCGTGGACTTCACATTATCTATATTTTTTCTGCACATAGAAATATTATGTTCCATCATCGTATATTGTTCACTAACATTCTGATATTCTCCACCTATAATGTTAACAAAACAAAAAGTAATTTTAGAGAACAGTTTTTTATTAATAAAATACTGTTAAGAAAAACATGTGCATATTAACAGTGGCAAAAAAAGTATGTACTCTGACAATATTAAAAGTAAATGCAAGAATTTTCCAAAGAAAACATGCATGTAAAACATTAAGGTAGACCTGGCCAGGTGACTTGGTTGGAGTGTCACCCCTTACACCAAAGGTTTCAGGTTCAATTCCCAGTCAGGACACATACCCAGGTTGTGGGTTTGCTCCTGGGTCAGGGGCATGCACAAGAGGCAACTGATCAATGTTTCTCTCTCACATAGATGTTTCTTCTCAATTAATAAAAAAATAAAACATCTACACATATAAAAGCCTAAGCAACCAGCCAATAGGCCGACTGTTCGACCAGCCAACCAGTAGCTATGACATGCACTGACTACCAGGGGGCAGATGCTCAACGCAGGAGCTGCTGAGCTGCGGTGACCTGGCAGCTGCGGTTCTTGGGTGACACACCCGGAACCAGAAAAGAGGGAGCCCGATTCCAAGGTGTCACGCAAGAACCACCCTCTCGCAATCCAGGACCCCTTAGGGGATCTCAGAGAGCAGGTTTCAGCCCAATCCCCACAGGCCAGGCCAGGCCAGGCCAAGGGACCCCACCAGTGCACGAATTCGTGCACCAGGCCTTTAGTTAAGGTATAAAGAAAGTTAAAGAGATAAAATGCTATTTTTAAGTGACTATTCCATCAAAAAGTAACTGTATAACTTTACCCAAATTCTTATGAATTTCTTCACATTTCTGAAAAGAAGATTCAAGTTGAGCTAGGAAGTCTTTTTCTTCAATAAATTTCTGGGGAAAGGGAGATGGAAAAAAACATATTGACAGTTTACACTTTTTTAAATGCGCAAAGAAATCCAGACATAAACATATAAACATTGATGAAACACTTAGGCACCAAAATTTCTTTAAGGCTTTAACCTACATATTTGGGTAGGAAAAGAAGAAGAGCAGTTCACGAGGAGAGAAAGTTAAGTTCTAGGAACCGTAAGTGTGAGTATGAACCTTACGTTGGTATGAAACCTAAAAAGTTCACCTTAATGTGATGATATGGTTCCACAATGGTTTCCTCTGGTGGGAAAAGGCACGTGAAGTATTTATAGCAATCTCAAAACCCTCTACCTGACATATTTACTAATATTGCAGAATCTGTATCAGTTTCTCTTATTTCATGTACCAGTATTTTTTAATATTGAATAATTTTATTAGATAAATTTACAGTATGTTATAAAAAGATACAATCCATCTTGCAAAAACATTTAAGAAATTACAATTAACTAAATTATTATGTGTCCTATACAAGCAAAGAATGCTATGGAAAAATGCAATTAATCAATAACTGATATTTTTGTATACTTATCATGTATTGATTGTATGCTTACTTAAATGGAAAAGTAATCAAAGAAAGAAATGAAATAAAATATCCAAAATCTAGTCTAATTTAGAATGATTCTTTCTATTTGAGAATGTACGGTGTTTAAATCATATTTGTAAATATATCTCTCTTCATGTTTTTCAGTTTTTGTACTTAAAATTTACAACCTTGGATTATTCTTTTTGCCCCTCATTCCAAAAAGAGGGAAACAGCAAGTATGATGACAAGGACTAACTGTAAAAATGACATTCCTAGGATGCTTTAGTTTTAATTTACTAATGACCACACTTATATTTAAGTCATTTGCTATATTTTTTCCTATAAATTTCAAGAGCTAAACTCTCTCCCTACAAAAAGCCTCAATGCAAAATGTGCTATTTTTCCCACTCTGAAAACTGAAAGGCTAAATTGAGCAAAACAGAAAAATAAAAAAGAAAGAACTTAAAAAAAATACCTGATAAGCTAAGATTAAAATGTTCTAAGAAAAAATTTAATTTTTGGACAAAACCATTTATCTGGGTGGGGCAAAAGATATCCAGTAAGTGAAAATAGAAATTTTTAATGGAAATAACATTGAAACTTTCTCTAACTATTGTGTTAACAGGTTAATTCAAGCTCCCCTGTTGTAGTAAATAATACTTTTTTTTCTTTCTTACTCTTTCCTGATGCCTGTAATTCTTTTCTCCAGGCAACATTTAAGCTAATGGAAGTTACCAAAAAACCCATCTGGAAACCTGAAAAGATAAAGGGAAATTGTGCCAAAGGAAAACGCAAACCCAGCACCCAGATATAGAGAACAGTTTCCAAGGCATGAAATAAAAGGCTTACATGCCAGTCTTCCAGCAGCAATTCCACCGACTCTTTGCTCCCATACTTGATGTTCCAAGCCTTCAATTTTGATTTCACTTCATCGAGCAAACCAAGGACTGAGCACTTATAGTAATGAAATTCTAGAAGTGGGATGAATTTTTTCCCCGAAATATTGTTGATTCTGAAAAATAGTGCCGGTTTTAGAATTTAACTTAATATTATGGGCCAAATGTCAGACATGTGGCATTTTAAAAACATTGGGGCTCTAACTTTTTTCTTTTAAACACATGGTACTCAGATGTATCCTCAAATCTTTTTTAAACAAAGTAAAACGAACATTGTGGCTAGATATATAGTAATTATTTCTAAGGTGAAAACATGTAACGGAACATTTTCTCAAGAAATTATAACCCTGTTGAGAAATTCTATAATAAAACATCAATACCCAGAATATTTTACTAAATTTGAAAACTCCTGCATAACTTAATGCAACTACTATAACTTCAACATGGACATATTAAAAACAGCTTTCATTATTAAGGCAAATACCTTCTTATTATCATTCTAATAAGTTGCTTATAAATAATGAGGAAAGAGCCCAGCCCAGGGCTCAGTGGCTGAGCATGGCCCTATGAATCAGGAGGTCCTGGTTTGATTTTAATTCCCGGTCAGGGCACATGCCCGGGTTGCGGACTTGATCCCAGTGTGGGGCGTGCAGGAGGCAGCCAATCAATGATTCTCTCTCATTACTGATGTTTCTATCTCTCTCTCTCTTCCTCTCCCTTCCTCTCTGAAATCAATTTTAAAAATTAATTAATTAAAAAATAAATAATAACGAGAAAAGAGAAGGTGATGCGGACCACCATCAATTATATAATCTTTATATTTGTAGTATATTTGAGAGTTTATCAAGTGCTCTCATGGACCCCCTATTTCACCCCGTAGCCTTGTGAGGCAGGAACACGGTGACCATCATTAACCTATATTCACAAATGAGCACACATGCTCAGAAAGGCAGAGGAACTTGGCCGAAAACAAGATACAGAGCTCAGTTTCTGACTGCAATGCAGAACTTTTCTACCACCACATCCTACCATCTAATAGAAAGTATGTTAGCCTGATAGTGTGTTACTATTCCGTCAAACAGCAAGGTACGGTTATCAAGATTTAAAGAATACTTGTCAGAAATTATCTAAAAATCTTTTCTGGTCCCTATTGCACAATTTAGTGCTCAAACATGAACGGTTTCAGCAGCTGTGAGGTGTTACAAACCGTCTTTGCATTTCCTCCAATTTGTAAGCTGGTACCAACGGCAACTGTTTTTCATCTCTATTTTCAAATGCCAGGAGAGTGCTCAAGTGACAGTCACATTGATCCGTCAGACTCTGCAGAGACATTTAGCATGACAGGGCGAGGTTTATTGTCAAACAGTGTAATTGAGGGCTTGTTCATCTCATTTGCTCTCTGCATGCATTGCATCTTTTTTTAAAATTATAAGTGTTTTATTTTTAACTAAGATGTTTCTGAATAAATATTTTCATCATAAATGTCTTAAACTAGATCAATTTTACAGAGAGGCAGACTGCAGTTTCTTTGGCGAAAGCATTATTAAAAACTTTTGGTTTGGGGTATTTCCCATCTCTTGCTGCAATGCTATTTATTTCATATACCAAATTCTTCATGACTTCTTAGTGAGAACCCAGTCTCCCACATTTAAACCAGTTTCCCCTCCTTTTCTGTCAGACTTTCAGTAGGTTTAGAACTCACTGGTTCTAATGTTATTGTTTCCACCTTAAACTAGCACAATGTTCATGAAGAACATGAAGTTACCTTTCAGGTCTCGTGTCTCCCCAAGGGACTAATTCTAAACTACCCTAAAATACCCACTGTATTTCCTTCCCTTCTTGCCAGGACAAAGTCTCTCTCAAGAGCAGTCTTAACAAAGTATAGATTTTTCAATGCTTCTTTTTTCTTTTCCAACCTTGAATAAAGCCATCTTCTCTTCCATTAGCGCTATGGCTTCATAGTAATCGTGGGAGGTGGGCAAGTCAGTCTCTGTGAGCCCCTCTACCTCCCGGAGCCAAGCTTCGATTTGGTGGAGGGGAGAAGGCAAGTCATCATTCAGCTTTGTTTTCCACACGTTAATCTGAAAAAAAAAAGGAGGGGAACATGTTCTTCAGCAGACATTCTTCTAGTTTATTTCTTCGCACATATTATATTTAATTCTTTAAAGTTTCTCTGATCCGTTAGTTAAGGAAATCTTTATCAATGGATAAACTTCTTAGTTCTAAAGATCACTGCTGATCGAGAAGATAATTTAACAGCTGCAGGAGAAGAGGGCGCAAGAATAAAAACAAATGCTTTGATAAATCCATCATCAGTTATGAGAGGGAAATTAGAAATATTGAAAGCACCCCTCAAGCATGGGTAGATTCAAATGTTGTATGCCCTGTGCTCTCTGACATTACAACCACACCTCGCAAACAGATTGATAGATTAAATTTCCTCATGTGCCCTAATTGTATATTCACATCAAATATCTCCATACATCTCCTGAATATCTGTCCTTCATTGAAACCCCCCACAATGCAGGCGACCTTCTTCCTCGGCCTTCCCACCAATCCCTACGTGCACACAAATCACACAGCTGCCAACTACAGATTTCCCCAAACACTGACTGCACCCCCAGCTCTCACTCTTGCTGCCCCTTCCCCTTACTAAGTACCATGGAAACTCACATCCTCACTCATTCACACATTCACTCATTCATTCATTCATTCATTCACTGAACAAACAGGAATAATCTACTGTGCTAAGCGGTGGGGATAAAGATACAGAAGACTTCTGAAGTGGACAGGGGACGTGATCACACACCACAGAGTACTGGCAGCAGCTAGACACAACTTAGATGTATGCACGTGGCACAGGGTAAATATACTCAAAAAAGAAAGTAAGAAACAGACTAATATATAACATCAATTTACACAACTTAAAAATAGATGGACACAAAAACACAACACGCATTTTGCAAAAACATAAAATAAAAAGACACACACTAAGGACCTCACAGTGTTGACCTAAGGAGAAAGGAAGGGATTGGTACAAAAGGAAATAAACACACAATTAAACAAGTGAATAAAAGCAAGAGCTGGGCCTGGTGCAGACCCAACTGCCATGAAGGGGCAGTAAGTTTAATACCATCTTCTATATCTGAGGATTAAACAGATGAATAAAAGTTACAGCTCTTGCCTGGACCACCAAGTGGGAGAAGCAGATAAGTGCACAGTTGCAGGAACATGTGGTCAGCAATATAATAAAGCCAGGCAGAGGTGCCAGTGCACGAACTCAACACCAATGACCAGAATTCCTAAGTCCGATAAACATGCAGCTCCGAAGTCACCACCTTTCTTGGTGACCCTATTGAGAATGTGATTTTTTTTTATCTGAATCCATATGGTTCTTTTATGGCGTTTTTGGAATTCTCATTTCAAAGACACCCCTATGAGATCAAGCACAAATCAAAATTTGTTTCACTCAAATCATTTCCTCTACTGATCGTATGTTTTAATTCTTTTCTCTTTCCGTTATATTTCTACTAAATGAAATGCCACTATTCTTACAGTTAAATTGTTTTTCTATAGAGAAAAGAATAAGCAAAGTTTGAATTTTATATGGGTTATTTGATTTATCATTCCTTCAAAAACTTTTACTGGGTACCTACTACATGCAAGGCAAATATAAAAAAAAACAACAATCAACTACCCAAGAATAAGATGTCAAAAATTAGGACAAAGCTAGGCTCCTTTAAGGCAGTCAAATGGAACTGTTCATAAAATAGAAGTATTAAATATTATCGTTTTTGCATTTTGTTCCGCATTTTTTCATCATTACTGAGGTATAATTAAATAAAATTGTAAGATATTAAAAGTATACATTGTGGTAATTTGATATATATATACATTGTGAAATGTTTCCCACCATCTATGTAATTAACACACCCATTGCTTCACATATTTATCTTATCTTTTGTGTGTGTGTGACCACTTAAGTTCTACTCTCTTAGCAAATTTCAATGATATAATACAGTGTTATCAACTATAGTCACCATGTTTTATGTTAGACCAGCGGTTCTCAACCTGTGGGTCGCGACCCCTTTGGTGGTTGAACAACCCTTTCACAGGGGTCGCCTAAGACCATCCTGCATATCAGATATTTACATTACAATTCATAACAGTAGCAACATTACAGTTATGAAGTAGCAACGAAAATAATTTTATGGTTGGGTCACAACATGAGGGACTGTATTTAAAGGGCCAGAAGGTGGAGAACCTCTGCGTTAGACCCTCAGACCTTATTCACCTTTTAGCTGAAAGTTTGTACCTTTTTACCAACCTCTCCCTATTTCCTCACCTCCCCGTCCCTGGCAATCACTTTTCTCCTCTGTTTCTGAGTTTGACATTGTTTTTAGATTCCACATATAAGTAATACCAAGCAGTACTTTGTTTTGCTTTAATTGTCTTGCAAGTTTATTTTCTCAAAAAGCATATGGCAAAAGACAATTCTATAATCTTAAATCACTAATGGTATATCGCTAAGCCTCCAGTTAGAAAAACAATGAAAAAAGTTTCATTATGTTAAGTTTTTAATATAAGCAAATTAGATGCATTTTTATTATATCTGAATTTTTGGGTGCATTTAACAAAAAAACAAAGTAGAAAATTGATATATGACTGAGTTAAAGAGAGGCTACAAATAATACCTCTAAGTCCGCTGTTATTCTTTTCACAACGAAAAGAAAGCTGCATGTTTTTGGAATGAAACCCCATATGTGCTTTCTGACTCAGAGCTGCCCTCCATGAAGTAGTCAGGAGAGGAAAGATAAAAGGCGACGTTTACCTTTCTATCCACTCCTATCTCACTTAACATAGATAACATGGCTCTGCCCTTTCTTTCTCCCTGTTGGAATAAAAGTTACAGCTCTTGCCTGGACCACCAGGCAAGAAAATTTCTATAAGATCTTGTCAGGTCAAAATAACATAATGTTGCTATTCTTCATAGCAGGCTTAAAATGAAACCTCTTACTAGGAAGCTTTGAGATATCTGGGTTCTCAAACAACTGAACCAGAAACTATCTAGATGGTATTTTCTGTTATACACCTGACGACATTAAAATTACTATGCCACATTTTCCCACACCAAGAAAATGAGCTTCATTCTACCGAAGGGATGGATTTTCTACGTACTATTAATTTGCAGCACTCAACCTTGCAAAATAGTTCTTTCTATGGTTTTTTCTCATTATTTGGGGTAATTTTTCCAAATCATAGTCAGAAAATCAGGTCAGGTCTCTGTGGCCTGGGGCAGCCTGAACTGTACAGACAATATGTCTGTTTTGCGGAGGATTTGGAACAGAGAGCCCGCGCTCTTCAAGGGGTCACCGTCAG
Source organism: Myotis myotis (assembly GCF_014108235.1). Taxonomy (NCBI): domain Eukaryota; kingdom Metazoa; phylum Chordata; class Mammalia; order Chiroptera; family Vespertilionidae; genus Myotis; species Myotis myotis. Next base: position 195,359,068 of record NW_023416313.1, on the reverse strand, counting down.
AGCTAAGGATCAATGAGCACAGACACTGGTGGGAAGATTTCTGGAGCTGCACTACTTCTCCGAACGTAGGAGCGCTGACAGGGCGGCTTTTTGAAGCCACCAGAATACTATTTGACACTCTTCGGAAATGGTGTGAACAATGTACTCTAAAACAGGCTGCCACTGCTGATGGCCAGGAGCCTGGAGCAGGGATCGGCAAACTTTCCCAGGGCCGAAGAGCGTTTTTGACTTGCAGGTCATGCTATCTGTGTAACAACTCTGTAAATTCACTAAAAATCATTTAATTATCCATTTAAACTGAGTGAGTTCTACGGTATGTAAACTATACCGCAATAAAGATATCAAAAAAGAAGAAAAAAGAATGAAGGCCAAATAAAGATATTTAGACATCAAAGAAAAGTAAGAACTTGTCAGCCACAGGCCTGCATTATAAGTTAAAGGAAGTTTTTCAGGCTGAAGGAAAGTAAGTTCAGATGGAAACTCAAATCTCTTGAAGAAATGAAGAACACTGGAAATGGTAAATATCTAGGTAAATATAAAAGACTAATTTGACCTCTTACTTTCTTTAACATGACTGTTTTTGAACAAAAATATATAGCATGGTCTTGGGGACTTTAAAATGCATGTCTGTATCATGTATACATATTTATATACAAAGCAACTATAGCATAAAATATGAGAGATAAATGAATCAATTTAATTGCAAGTTGCTACATTTTAAAAAGTTATACAATAACTTAGAAGTTATTTAGACTGTAAACATTTTAGAATGTATATTGTAATACCACTAAAAATATAATAGAAAGATATAGAGCTCAAAAGCCAATCAATTAAGATGGAATTCTAAAAATATTTACAATCTAAAATGAGACAGGAAGAAAAAGAATAAAAATACAAAAAAAAAAACAGAGGAAATAAACACAAAAAAAGAGTAAAATGGTTACCTACATTGAACCATATCAATAATTACATTAATGATTACATGACTAAACATTTCAGTCAAAAGGCAGAGATTATCAGAGTGAATAGAAAGCAAGATCCAACTATATGTTGCCTATATGAGATGCAATCTATATAAAAGCCAAGCGACCGGAATGGCAGAACGACTGGAACAACCGATCACTATGATACGCACTGCGGTGGCCAACCAGCCCAATGGGCCCCTGATTGCCCCCCCAACTTCCTGCGGCCCCTCCCCCTGGCCGGCCTGGCCCCTGATTGTCCCCCTCACCCTTATCAGGGGTGGGGCTGGCCAGCCAACCTCCCGCAGCCCCTAACCCCTGCCGGCCCAGCCCTGATTGGCCCCCATCGGGGCGGGCCGGCTGGACCCCACCTATGCACGAATTCGTGCACCAGGCCTCTAGTTTAAATATAAACACTCAAGTAGGTTGAAAGTCAATGAAGCAATCAGCAAGAGAAGACTGGAATGACTGTACTGATATTAGATTAAGTAGACATCAAGAAAAGCAATACTGCCAGAGATAAAAAAGGAATATCTCATAATAGTAAAAATGTCAATTCCTCAGGAAGATATAACCACCATAAATGTACACACCTGATGACAAAGTGTAAAATATATGGAGCAAAATTTAACAGAATTAAAGGAAGGATACAACTGATAGAACTGGACAAAATGTCAGTCAAGACCAGATAATCTAAACACTATCAATCACCTTAATTTATATTTTTAGAACACTATATCCAATAACTTACAAAATACATGTTCATTTCAAGTGCAAATAATATGTGCACCGATATGCACCATATCCTGGGCGGTAATTCAGACTGAAATAACACAGATATATTCAGCCACACATACACACATTCATCCTTACATATCTCTCTGGGTTTATCCCAACCCCCTTTGAGCTTCTATTGATAGTGACACATGACACTGGTCCATGGTGGAGAGGAAGCTGCAAGTGAATCAGAATGTGGCTAATCTACCGAGACGAGACAAGCCAAGAATTGATGACAAACCTAAGAACTTGATAAGCATGCGATTTTTTTCTAAGTAGAATACTATAAATTCCTACTTAAATATCAACCGCTACCCAAATGAGACCATGGAGAAAATACTAAGAGCACTCTCCCAACTTTCTGCTGAAGCATCTATCCTGTATTTTAAAGAATTCCTCATGGAAATCTGAAGTTCTCTTCCAACAAACAAAGTTGCCCAATGAAAATGTTCTTCTAATTAACATAACATAGCAACCTGGTAGTTGAGGCCATCCCAGGCTCTTCTCAACTGTAGCTGATCTTCATTCAGCTCATCCAGATTCCCTTTCATCGACAGGATGTCCAAAACGGGTTTTTTTCCTTCACTGAAGGACTCCAAAAAGGACAGCAGACTCTACAATTAGAAGAATATTTTAAAGACTGAAATGTTCAAATCAGTTTACAAAATGTCAACTGTAACTGAAAGGTCCATGGCTATAGGTTATATTTAAGTTTTTACTCAGACAAAGGTAAAATTCCCTAAATTCAGGATCCTCTCACTGATCCAGTTTCTTTCTCCAGTACCCCCGGATAAGTCAGGTGCCGTCATAGGGACCTAGGCTGCAGACTGGTCTCACATCAGTACTGTTGGATTTGTATTAGAATGGAGAAGCAAGGAGCCTCAGTTCTAGAGGACAACTCAGGACGGCACATGGAAAATGTGAGTTTGTTTGTCCTTCCCAAACATGTGTTCACAACAAAATAACAGTAAGAGAAAGTGAGAATATATGACAGCAGTCACAATGTATAAATGGTTTTGAGCCCTGATTGGTATAGCTCAGTTGGGAGAGCATCATCCCATGCACCAAGAGGTCACTGGTTCCATTCCTGGTCAGGACACATGCCTAGGTTGCAGACTCAGTTCCCCGAAGGGGGCATGCAAGAAGCAGCCAATCGACGTTTCTTCTCTTATCAATGTTTTGCTCTCTCTCTCCCTCTCCCTTTCTCTCTCTCTCTAAAATAAATAAAAACTTATCTTTAAATGGTTTTTGAGGAGTTTGAGCCAATTCTTCTCAAGTCATCTTATACAGACCTTAGAAAATACTTTGTCTCTGATCTAAAAATGTTAATAAATAAAACTTTTCTTGGTTAGATTTGTGTGAAATAGTGGTGTGCAAGAGTCATCAATTCCATAGAATTTAATTTAAAACATTATCCATCATTATTAGTAGAATTTATTTTAATTTATTTTATTGATTTCTTACAGAGAGGAAAGGAGAGGGATAGAGAGTTAGAAATATCGATGAGAGAGAAACATCGATCAGCTGCCTCCTGCACACTCCCCACTGGGTATGTGCCTGCAACCAAGGTACATGCCCTTGACCGGAATCGAACCTGGGACCCTTGAGTCCGCAGGCTGACGCTCTATCCATTGAGCCAAATCAGTTAGGGCATTAGTAGCATTTTTAATTAAATTTTACGAGCAAACTGAAGGATTAAAATATTTTAATTCTTTCTGATAATTATTAACTTCATAAAGCCTTTTAGTTAAGAAACTTGAATTGGTGGCACATTACTAAATCCAAAAACATATATGAGAGCAAGGCACTTCACCAGACGCTGAGCATCTTGTCAATGAAAAACGTAGCAGACCAGAGGGAAGAGGGACGAAGCACAAGCATTCTACACAGTTCAGACGAAAGGAAAGTGAGAATACCTGATCCCCTCCTTCTCCAATGGCTCCAAACCAGAAAGGATGGTGTGGTGGGCAAGCCACACAATCCACTGAATGTTACTGTGGGAAAGGCTGGAGTCATCCAACTTCCTCCCTAACAGATAGGGAAATGGGGGCCCAGAGGTGCCATGAGCTATGTAGGGACATGAGAGCATCTCCACCTCATTCAGGATGGAGACTCAGGGAGGACAGAGTTACATGGACAGTGGATTCTAAGAAACAGGACTGCGGAACCTTGACTTTGGCTCCTGTTAGTAATTCTGTGATGGCCCCATTCCCAATTTCCTGATTTTTCTTTCATTCAATACTCACTCTGAAAATTATGGTCTGCTCTAGACCAGGAATTATAAAACTTTTATTGTAGAGGCAAGATAGTAAATATCTTGGGCTTTATGGACCAATGGTCTCAGTAGCTACTATGCTACTCTGGGGTTATAGCGTGAAAGCAGCCACAGATAATCCTTTAATGGGGCATGGCGATATTCCAATAACACTGTATTTAGAGAAATAGGTGGTGGGGTCCACAGACCACAGTTTGCCTATCTTTGCTCTAAAACAAGCATGTCAAACTCAAAGGCTAACACGGGCCAAATAAACAAAGTTTAAGTTTATGTGGGCCGCAAAAAAACCCAAAAGCTTCAATTTTGATAGAAACGTAGGTTTATTTTGATAGAGACATGCTGAATACAAAGGGCTGAAATAAATGAGTAATCGTTAACATAAAATAACAGAACACTTTAATAAAAATTAATATTTTTTCTTGAACATTAACTTACCAGACACTGAATAACTGCACAAATAAACCTGTTTTTCTTGTTCTCTGAAAGCGAAATATTTCCTGCTGCACACACCAAACAAGTCAGTCCAAGACAAATGACATGGCAATTGGCTGCTAAAATATTCGCTGCTAGTGTTAGTAGAGAGAAATGGTGAGCCTACGCATAAGGCACGTAAGGGAAATGAATGCAAGATGATTATAGTAATCAGTCATTAGCGAACGTTGTAGTTCATTATTAATAACTAGTGTCCCAGTGCATGGATTTGTGCACATGGAAAGGAAATTAATTAGAAGAAATCTGTTAATATCACTATTCACATTTTGCTAATGAAAAGGAAATAGGATTCTACCAAGTCTCCTATCTACCTACTCCAGGACTTCTGTGAGAATCAAATGAGATGAGACACGGGAAAACACTTCACAGACATTTGGTTAAACTGTAAAATGTTTGCATCTGGTTATAAAGCAAGTTGGGTTCCTGGACTGAAGAAACTCCAAGGAGGCTAGTCGCTAGGGAGAGGAAGCTGGGCGTAGCTATGTGATGTCATTACCCGGCGCCCATAGCCACTGCTTCCGGGCTGGGCTGGGCTGTGGGGCGCATTTTGCGCCTTGGGGTCTTGGCAGCTTTGGCTGCGATTTGGTGGGGTGTCTCTCCGGGGTGGTGACGGGGCCTATATCCCACTTGGAGGAAGCGAAGTGTTGGTTTGTCAGTGCCAGGTCTGTGTTGCCGTTTATTTTTAAATGGCCAGTGCGAATCAAAACAGCTCTTGTAGTGAGCATCTGCCCCCTGATGGTCAGTGTGCGTCATAGCTACCGGTCAGACTGACAGACACTTAGCCTTTTATATATAGAGATTATGTATAACAGGATACTGTAAAAATTAAGTTACAAAATTTTTATTAAAACGTTTCTTAAATACTGTTATATTGGCTGGGCTACAAAAATATTCATTGTGGGCCACATGCAGCCCTCAGGCAGCGAGTTTGACATGCTTGCTCTAAAACCTTGCTACTCAAAGTGCTCTTAGAACCACCAACAGCAGCAGCAGCAGCTTGACCTGGGAACTCCTTGAAAATGCAAATCTCAGGCCCTGCCCAAGATCTACTAAATTTGAATCTGCGTTTTAACAAGATCCCTCAGGTGATTAAAATGCACATTAAAATCTGCAAGTCTTAGAATTCAGTCTTAAAAGTTGTTAACTTAGTATTTAAATAATTAATTCTGAAAGGCTTTTTCTGAAAACATCCCACTCTTCCATAAGTGTAAACGGCAAATCAATTACCCTTTAAAGCAGTGATGGCGAACCTGACACGCGTGTCAGAGGTGACACGCGAACTCATTTTTTTGGTTGATTTTTCTTTGTTAAATGGCATTTAAATATATAAAATACGTATCGAAAATATAAGTCTTTGTTTTACTATGGTTGCAAATATCAAAAAATTTCTATATGTGACACGGCACCAGAGTTAAGTTAGGGTTTTTCAAAATGCTGACACGCAGAGCTCAAAAGGTTTGCCATCACTGCTTTAAAGTCATACTTGGCATTAGTCATAGTCCTACCTTCTGATGAGAATGAAATGAGTTAATTTTTTTAAAAAATAAGTCATACTTACTTCATACTTTTTACAGTAGGTCTCATTTTCTGATTCCTTTAGCATCTTCTGTAGTTTTTTCTCTTGTTGCGTTAACCAGGCCATAACATCTTTCATCGTCCCCTGAAATTCACACATCTGCACATTTAAAATTCTATCCTAAACACACTTGATTTTTTTTTAACAATAAAAATTAACAACTTCAAATATTAGTGAAATAATGTAATCATTACACACCAGTGACTCATTGTGCCAAAGAGCAGTTTTGCTTGTTGACATAACACCTTACATTTTAAAAGGGATTGAAACTAGCATCTGAAGATAATATGCTAAAAAAAAAAAAAAAATCAGGGCAAGCAAGCCCCCCAATTTTTTTTTTTTTTTGGCTTATACATTTCCATTGTTCTTCAAGTTTAGAGAACATTATTCTAAGTTACTTATTTAAAACAGGCATTTCAGAATACTGGCTTCCAATTGAGGGGAACCAAACTTTTCCCACCCAAAAATGTGCCTTATGGCATATTGATTTTAAGCAGGTTATTAAGGAACAAGATTCAGAAAGAACCTTTGACCGTCCCCTTACTTCCCTAAAGGAATACAGAGAGGGGGGAAAATTGTTTAAAGGAAGGAAGCGCTGCCTTCGTGTTTAAAGGAGGAAAGGGAAGACCAGATAGACACATGCCAGTAAGGTCTGAGTGCCAGTCAATCACACCTGAAAGAGATGGCGGCCAGAACAGGCATTGCCACTGCAAGGAAGTGAAACCTAAATATTTAAACTTTGAGACAAAGGAGCCACTCTCTCTCAGGCACTGGGCTCCTGACTGGTGTTGCAGAGAAATGTGCTCTCCTGCATCCACATGGGACACCGCATTAATGAACTAATGGGCTTTAATTAGCGTGAATGGTGAACCATACGTGGCTGCACCATGGATTAAACACTGGCCGTGCTTTTGGCTTTATTGGAACCCCAGCTGCACTGGCTTAAAGGGCATGGGACTCTGGAAACCAAGGAATATAATTGCAAACAAATAAAGCCTTTTTCCACATCTCATCCTCCCGTGTGCATCTCAGAAAATTCATTTTCTGAAGCTATCACAAGAACCTCGATCCCACCAACGACAGGGGAGTTCGATTCTCTGGAAACAATAATATACAGTAAATGGAGCCGACAGGAAAAATCCAGCAAAGCCTGTTTGCTAGACTCCACCCTGGATCCCACTGTTCCTGGGTGGCCCAGGAGGAATTTGTTTACCACATGTTTGCTCTTTTACATCAACCCATAAATTGCCTTTAAAATCCCAGACCCCTGCCTCCCTCTCCTTTGTCCAGAATGAAGAATAAACCTCAACTGCCCAATGCGGCTTTGGGCCTCATATTCTTATGGCCCCCCCACAGGTACATCAGTAATGCATGTTGGACATTTCCTCCTGTTAATCCGTCTCAGGCTGTTTGAGCATTAGCCCAGCCAGAAGAAATTAGAAGGTGGGAGGAAAGTATTTTTTGTGCCCTGACACAATACATCTAAATATGGGTTAATTCAAGAGATGCCCACGTCCATCAAACACACTGACATCAAAAATACCTTGAATATTTTAAAGATCCTAAAAATAACACTACTAAAGGACTTGGTTTTGCTATCCTAAGGAAGTGAGAAACAATCATTTTTCCTTAGATTCTTGCTTAGCTGGTAAACTTGTCTACTTTGGGAGCAAATTTTACTGTAAGAAGGAAAAAGCAAAAGAAGCTACATCTTATTTCCATTCTCCTTTAACCTTCATTTGCTTTTGTTTCCTATTAAGAGTATTTTTTATATAAAGTAAAAAAAAAAAAGAGTACTTTCTGTATATTTTTGCATCGTTTCATGGGTGATTGAATTTTTAATTTTATTTTTTAATATGAAAATTAATTAGGAAAGGATAGCTTCTCAGTAGGTCAGAAATGAATGAACTGTATTATAAATCCGAGTCTCAGCTTGAGCCTCTCTTCCAGAGTCAGCAACAAGCCGCTTGGTGCCTCAACATAACAGATGGAAAAACACAGGCCTAACTTTGTCAAATACAATGCAATAATATGACTACTTGTAAACTACTGAGAAAGTAGTTTTTAAAAAAGATAAAATAATATTCAAACATATTTACTAAGTTCACAGCACTCATTTATCTTTACAGAAGCAGAATCCTATATAATAAAAGGCTAATAAGCAAATCAACTGAATGGTGAATGACTGGTCAATATGACACGCACTGACCACCAGGGCGCAGACACTCAATGTAGGAGCTGCCCCTTAGTGGTCAGTGCACTCCCACAGGGGGAGCGCTGCTCAGCCAGAAGCTGGGCTCACAGCTGGAGAGCACAGCAGCGGTGGTGGGAGTCTCTCCTGCCTCCATGGCAGCGCTAAGGATGTCCGACTGACGGCTTAGGCCTGCTCCCCATGGGGAGCAGGCCTAAGCCATCAGTCGGACATCCCCTGAGGGCTCCCGGACTGCAAGAGGGTGGCAGGCCTGGGTGAGGGACCCCCACTCCCGAGTGCATGAGTTTCGTGCACCGGGCCTCTAGTAAATATATATTTTCAGCTCAGTGATTTTTATGAAATTTCACCTACAACATTTTGTTTAAAAAGTCAATGGAAAAAAGTGACTAATCAAATGGCAATCTAACTGTAATTCAACACTATTTCAACAAGCAAGGATTAAGAGTAGAATGCAATGCTCCCATTTTTATGAATTATATAATTCCATTTTTATGAAAATAAAAAACAGGTAAAAGAGAAATATGGCCCTGCTCAGTCCTTAAAATGTTGGCCCACAGACCGAAGGATTGCGGGTTCGATCCCAGTCAAGGGCATGTACCTCGGTTACAGGTTCCCAAGCCCTAGTAGGGACATAAGTAGGAGACAACCAATCAACGTGTCTCTCTCATTCTCTCATGTTGATGTTTCTCTCCCCGCGCACCGTCCCCCCTCCCCCCTTTCCTCTCTCTAGAAACCAATGAAAAAATATCCTCGGGTGAGGATTAAAAAAAAAAGAAGAAAAGAAATATGGAAAATTAGACTATGGTGAGGGTTGCACAACTATGTCAATAAACTAAAAATCACTGAATTATAAATTGTACATGGTTTAATTTTATGATATGTAAATTGCAACTCAATAAAACTGTTAAAAATTACAATAGACAAAAATTTGATAGTGCTAGAATTTTTAAAAAGCCTGCTAACTTAATATGTACTATATAGTGCCTATCTAAAGCTGTTTTAGGCAATTCATCACCGTTTAATAAATTACCACTTTTAACTAAAAAAAAAGAGCAGGTAAGAGCATTTGAGATCTTACTTCCTGATATATGTCATCAGTCTGGCTCAAATAAACTCTTCATTGTTTCCACCACCATTTATCCCCTCTATGTCCTCTTCCACCCCCATCCACACCCTCCACCCCCAAAATCACCACACTGTTGTCCATGTCCATGAGTTCTCTTTTTTTTTTCTTTTTTGCTCAATCCCTCAACCTGACCCTACCCCAGATCTATCTTCCTGCTCTCGGTCTATGAGTCTGTCTCTATTTAGCTTGACAGTTCAGTTTGTTCACTCAACTCCATATATGAGTGGGGGGAAAAAACAACAAAAACACCGGCAAAACTACTCTACAGTGAAAGAAATTGGAATACTGGTTGCCTGGGGTGCGGACTTCAGACAGGAAAGAGAGACAATGGAACATTCTGGGTCACGGAAATCTGTTACATTATGATTGTAGTATGATTTATGTAGGTATATAGATTTGTCAAAACTCAAAACTGAACATTTAAGTTCAATATGCAAATTTAAGCTCAATTTTAAAAATTAAACCATTAGTAGGGTATGACAAAAATGAGCTTGATTTGTACTTATAAAGACATACCTGAGCTTTATCTCCGGTCCCAGGTGCGTCCTTTGAATACTGTAGAAACTGCGCCACATAGGTCATGATTGACTTTTCATCGGGATCGACAACATCCACATCTGCAAGGCACGCCACACTGTCACTTAGCTATCGATGTCGTTCACTGTTATTAACACTCAAGACAGGCTATGCCATAAACAGCCTTGAAATGAACCAAAGCAGTCAACCAGCCATGCCATCTCTGGCCACTCGCTCTTGCTCCAAGACAGCAGTGGTTAAGGACTTAGGTCTAGAGCCAAACAGAGCTCAGCTGACTCCTGGCAGCAGTACATGCACAGCCTCAATGACTACTATGCAAGTTGTATGGATGGGAGCGTAAGCAGTGAGGGAGGGTGGAAAGGAGGAAAGAAAGCCTTCCGCTTTCCAGAGACACAGTACAGAAACTCCACCAGGAGGGTAGCAACATAAAGCAACTGGAATCCTTTCCTGACACAGTGGTCTCAGCATATATTCAGTAAACTTTCCCAAAAATACATTTTGTATGAAAAGACATATTTTCAACACGTCCACAAGAGCATGGCTGGTGTGGCTCAGTGACTGAGCATTGACCCATGCATCAGGAGCTCGCAGTTTGATTCCGGTCAGAGCACATGCCCGGTTACAGGCTCAATCCCCAATAGGGAGTGTGCAGAATGCAGCTGATCAATTATTCTCTCTCATCACTGATGCTTCTATCCCTCACTCCCTCCCTTCCTCTCTCTATAATCAATAAAGACATATTTTTTAAGAAGACATCCACACGTTATTATTCGTTCATTCATGGAACAAATATATTCACTGAGAGGCTTCTATGGGCCAAGTTTGATGCTTCACTGACAGAGTCCATGATGAAATAAATTTAGAAAATGTTGAATTAAACAAAGTTTATAAAAATATTATAAATTCCTTAGCTGTAGAACTTTCCCAGACATATAATAAATTAGGTAGATCACAAAAATCACAAAAAGGGATTATAATATGTCAAAACAAAATATACACGTAATGTTCCAAAAACAACCAATGAAAATTATTGGGGAAAAGAATCTTCTGTTTATTAATTCAGTTAAACTTAATTCAAAAAATATTTATAGAGGTCCAACAAATGCAAGTCACAAAGAGGGACTACTGTACAGCGTAGGGGCCTTATGTTTCATCCCTTTAATCATTCATCAAGCAGATGACAGACAGTTGAGTAGATCGAGATGCCTTAAGAAATCTTCCCCTCAAGGAGCTTACGGTTGGGAGTACTACACACTCTGCATGGACCCAACGAGTGCGCTAAGACAGCTAAAGGAGCAGGCAAATCTAATTTCTACACAAATAATAAAATCCTAGGCAGTAGGCATAAAAAGGTATCAATAAAGCTGGGGGTGGGGTTTCATAAAAGGAAGAATCCTAAGAGTTGAGTTATTCTATCTTTTAATGAAAAAAAATGTAAATATAATAAAGAGATACATAAAATAATGATACTGGCTTAACTAGGATTTTTTTAAAACTGCTCATTGTATGAAGCTATGCATAATGATTAAATGCTTTAACCAAATTATATCAAAAGATAATTCCCTTATCCAAATATGACTATGGTATTTGGTTTGCATAAATAATCATGGTGTATTTCACATTTTTTATCTAATATTTAAGATACTTAAAATGAATTATGGACAATCATTCATAGAATGGAAATACGTTTTTATTATATAATCTATTCCATTGGTTGCCTAGTTATTTTAACAACCAAGTATTTTATACTAATAATATAGATTTGGAGAATCAAAGTACATGACTTTGGGTACTGAACACACAATACAATATACAGATGATGTATTATAGAATTGTATACCTGAAATCAATATAATTTTATTAACTAACTAGAGACCCGGTGCATGGTGGGGTCCCCCAGCCTGGCCTGTGGATTGCGAGAGGGTGCAGGCCAGGCCGAGGGACCCCATCAATGCACGATCAGGGCCAGGGAGGGACCGCGTCTCACCTAGTCCCAATCAGCCAGACCCCAGCAGCAAGCTAACTTACCAGTCAGAGCGTCTGCCCCCTGGTGGTCAGTGTGCATCATAGCGACTGGTCAAACGAACAGTCAGACACTTAGCATATTAGGCTTTTATTATATAGGATGTCACCCCAGGAAATTCAATAAATTTTTTTTTAAATATGCAAGAAGCATTAAAAAATATAGTAATTAAGAAATAGGGAATAGAACAAAGTATGGAAAAAATTCAAGGATAATGAAAAGCCAAAAAGGAAAGAGAAAAGACAAAGAAAGGGGAAAAAAGGAAGCAAAGAAAGGAAATGAGAGGAAAAGTTAACATAAGAAGAATTAATAACAAGCAACATGGGACCAGACTAATGACAAACCTGATATAAAGAAGAATGGAATCATTGTGAACCTAGAAATATCACCTAATTCAACTCCTGAAAACAAATGCAGTCCTAAAAGGCTAAGTACCCATAAGAATGAGCACATACGGTGGCATGATCTTGGTTTCTCATACCATTCTCCAGTAAAAGGAACCAGGGCTCATTGGAGAAATGGCCCCAGGACTGGGGAAGGAAATATACAAGATAAGCCTGGAGGATCTTATATTGCCAAAAAGTGAGGCTATGCCCCAAAACAAACAAGCAAATGCCACATTGGTGGAGATTTGTCAAAAGAGTGCAGCAGCCAATTGAAAGAGCTCCCACTGGCCAAAACTTTGAGCTTTAAAAAAAATTTTTTTTTAATTTGAGCAATAAAGTGGTATTGAATACAACCCAAAGTATGAAATATCCATGACTCCATACTGACATAAATAAAGGGTTGTATAAATAAACAGAAGGAGAACAGACACACCTCCTGTGCAGAAGAATTCCAAAGAACTCAAGGAAGGTGAACATAACTGTCCTAAGTGTGAGCTGCACATGGAGACGTCCCTGTAAAGAGTACAGTACAGAGAGAGAGGAAGCAAAGCGTAACTGAGGTTAGCTAACTGGTAGAAATTCTTAACTTCATGAAATTTAACAAAGCGTTTAAGTTCAACTTTCCAGGACTAAAAGAACATGCTGTTCTGTTTGCTTATATACGGGTATTAGCATCTTCAAATCAACGTCACACTGGACATGGTTTTAAAAAGAAAGAAGTGTCTTTACCTTCTGGTTCCAACAATTGGGGGATTTTTAATTCTCGTTCTGCGATGCTGAAGGCCTCTCTCAGATTGTCTTTGTTGGATCTCTGCTCCACACTCTTCATGTCAATGAGGTCTGGTCGCAAGGCATGAATGACGGCCAAAAAAGCCATCCCATTTCTCCAGCTTGACTTAAAATCCGTCACACTGACAGACTCAGACCTATCACAAAAGGACAAAAAACATGACATATACTATTGAAAAGAATATGTCAAAACACCCCACTCTCTTCAACAGTAATTAAAACAAATTTGAGTGACTCAAATGAATCAGAAATCATCCTGGGGAAATATTTTATTTTAATCTTGTGGTCAAATTAAAGTCAAACGCCAAGTTTGATGAGGCTCACGATACTACAGAACATCGGTTCTCTAAGTGTGACCCCGGGACCACCAGCAGCAGCAGCAGCAGCACCAAGGCTGCAAGTGCTAGAAATGCTAACTCTCAGGCCCTGCCCCAGACCTACGGAATCAGCTGGGGGGAGGGGGGGGCTGAAATCTGTGTCTCTCAAAGCCTTCACGCGACAATGATACTCAGTTTAATGTTCCTCATTCAACAATCTGTTGGCTCGAGACTGACTTAGAATCTCTACATACAGTTAAGTTCCTTTCACTAGGGGAAAATTTATCTCTCATTGGAACAAACTAAATGAAATACTGTGCCAGACCAATAATGGCCCGTAGCTCATCGGATACAGAGACCCGGTCACTCCTCTGCTTCACACTGGTCATCACAGGTGAAGGGCCGAACAAAATGTGGTGTATACATGCAACGGGGTGTTATTCAGCCCTAAAAAGGAAGGACATTCTGACACGTGCTGCCACATGAACGAACTCCGAAGGTGTTATGCGGAGTGAAATAAGCCAGCCACAGAAGGACAAATACTTTATGGTCCCATTCACTGAAGGCACCTAGAGTAGTGAAATCCGTGGCTTAGAAAAGTAGACCACTGCTGCCGGAGGCTGAGGGGAGGGAGAAATGGGAAGCTGTGCAACAGACCCCAGAGCTTCAGTTTAGCAGGACAGAGGAAGTCTGGAGCTGGACCGTGGTCTTGGCTGCACAACAATATGGACGTACTCAATGCCATTAAACTACGTACTTAAAATGGTACATTTTATATTATGTATACTTTATCCCAATAACAAATGTGGGGGGAGAACAACTTCGTAGCTTGTTAGTGTATTTAAAATAACATTTCTCACTACAAGATTTTGCCCTGCTTAATTCTCCCCCCTCTCTATCTCCCCTCCCTTGCAATGTTGCAGTCATACTGGCCTCATCCTGCTTTTCTACAGTCACATTCTTCTTCTTTTTGGGGGGGAGAGGGGATGACATCTGATCAATGTTTATTTTTTTAAAAAATTTTTCAATTACAGTTTACATTCAATATTAGGTTATATTACTTTCATATGTGCAGAATAGTGCTTGGACCAGCAGATACTTTACAAAGTGTTCCCCTCCATGTTTCCAGTACCCACCTGGCACCATACATAGGTATTACATGTTACTGACTATATTTCCTATGCTGTACTTTATGTCTCCATAATCATGCTCTTTTCAGTCCTTCTGCTACTAGGCAGCTTTCTCCCAGATCTCCGTACACCTGAAGACCTCCTGCAAGTCCAGCTCAAAGGTCTCCTCCTCAGAAAAGTGCTCTATACCCACCTAAGATACATGCGACCCTCTTCCTACCCTGGTCACTCCCAGTCATCGTTAAGTCCTTCCCAACCTTATTGCCAACTGTAATTGTATTTATTCACCTGCTCCCCGCACCCCCCACCACTAGGGTGCAAGCCCCTTGAGAGCACTTTTCTTGTCCATCATGGTAGAGTCACCCCACAAATGGTAGCTGGTATAGAAAGATGCTTACTATATATATTTCAAATCACTCCTTCAGTCACTAATGTGTATCTGACAAGGGAACCGTTATTCAGTATTTGACGAGAGATGAAGATATTATAAAAGAGTATAGTTGCCTACAAAGTATAGGAAAAATTCCAGAATAACTATAGTTTCCTTTAATATCCTATAAAAAAACACAAGGAAATTCAATAGGCTAATTTAAGGGATAAATCAAATCGTAAAAGCTACTCAAGAAACAGTCTGCTTCAGATGACCGGGGCTTTCCTAAGAAACAAAGCCTAAATGATGAACGTGAAACTACATAGTAGTCACTGATTTTTTATCTTATTTAACAAATGCCTATGTGGTCCCTACTGTGTCGAGAAATTGTTCCAAATGCTTTCGAAAAAACAATTATTATAGCAAACTTAATAACCCTATGAAGTGAGTGAGTACTGCCCACATTTTATGAGTGAGGAAACTCAAACACATTGTCTTCGGTCACCAGTCAGAGTGCTGGGAGCCATGACTCAAACCCAGGTATTCGGCTTCTGAGTGTGCGCTTAGAGACTAGACTGAGTTGACAGCTAAAGAGACAGGGGCTGGGGCTGGGGGCAGGGCCAGGCCACCTTCAGAGTGCTGAGGGGCCAGCACCAGCTCCGTGCTGCCTGGCAGGCACTGTGCTCAATAAAGCACCAGGCTATGAGGTCAGCTCTGCACTGAGGAGCAGAAGCCAATGCCACAAAAAACATGTTGCTGCCAGATCTTAGAGATGGCAGGGGTCAGGCTCCAAGTTGACTGGAAGGATCGGGGCTCATTTAGAAGTCTCAAATGGGGGCCCGAGTGATCTTCAGAAATAGGAAGATACGCGTTTCTTACAGCACAGTCATACATGTGAGTCCCAGAGAATCACAGAACATTGAAAAAAATGTTAGCTAATAATACCACTAGGGATGGCCAAAATTAGGATAAACTCCTGATGAATTACTTAAGAATTAATTATTACATCTTAATAAGTTTAGCATAAATTCTATAGCTGAAAAATAAGGGAGGACACGGGAAAAAGATAAACTGTGGTAAAATTCATGAACTTTGAAAGAGTTTCATTTATCCATAAATGAAACAAATCTGAGTAGGATTTGTTATTGCTAATGCTTTTCCCCACATACTATATTTGGGATTTAAAAATTTTAGAAAACTGAAGTAAATTGGTCTCTAGAAGGTTCAAGAAAAAGTTTGATTAATATTTATAACCTATAAGATATGCATGCTTGGGTGCCTCACAGAACAGAAGTAAAGCTGAAGGCAGAAATTAACATCTCCGTCTTTCATTAGGAAGGAATTACTCAGAAGCCCGCATTCTCTGAAAGGGCTTATTAGCAACACATTTATGCCTCTATTTATGCAGACAATGCTATGATGTGACAAGGAACTCCCCAGCTCTTCTCCTGGTGAGTTCTCCTGCATCTTAATTCTTCATTTCTCTCAAACTCCATCCCAGCAGTTAGTTAAAATGAAAAAGCAAATGTCTCCCAAGAGCAGAAAACAATTTTCTTTGTGTGTAAAAACAACAACAACAACAAAATTATGAGCACTAACTTCCCTCCATCATCCCTACTTTTTAAAAACATGCACCCTCTTGTCTCTTTGTTTCCTGAGCTCTGAGTTTCTAAACAATGGGAACTGTGGTCTTTTAATGTAGTCATATACAGTTCCAGGAGGTAATTTTATAAATTGGTTACTTATTTGCTTATTTGTTCATTCATCCACGAAGCACACATTTATGGAGCATTACCATGAACTCACATTATGCCAGTGGTTCTCAACCTTCTGGCCCTTTAAATACAGTCCCTCATGTTGTGACCCAACCATAAAATTATTTTCGTTGCTACTTCATAACTGTAATGTTGCTACTGTTATGAATCATCATGTAAATATCTGATATGCAGGATGGTCTTAGGCAACCCCTGTGAAAGGGTCTTTCGACCGCCAAAGGGGTCGCGACCCACAGGTTGAGAACCGCTGCATTATGCTTAAGTTCTAAGGAAGCACAGTCAATTAAGACATAGTCTTGACTTTTAAAGAGCTCCTACTGTGGTAAAACTTTTGGAGTCTAAGTCCACCTTCCCAATGCATGGGGGAATTGTGCCCAAAGACAAGGATATTGGCACTTTACTGCACAAAGAGGCCACCTCCGCATGTGGATGGGAGTGAGGTGAAGTTACCTAGATGATACCACCTTCTGGTCCTCAAAACCAGGGTGGCTGAGCTCACGGGCTTCCACATTTGGAAAACACACTATGAGAGGAAGGGGGTGGTGTTATGAGAGGGAAGCGTTCGGTAGTGTTATACCAGTTGGCCTGAATTTCAAACCTAGAGGTCAGCAACTCTGTGTTGGTGGGTACAACTGTCCTGTGTCTCTCCTCTGGTCGTAGCAAACTACTTACGTGGCACACTGCTCCTGAGCCCACAAGAGAAGAGCTTTCTTTGCAGACACCTGCCACCTTTTTTGGGCTTTGGAGCATTTCTTCGCAGGAGGACTTGAGGTAGGAGATGACTCCACCACACTCACATCGTCCAGGGAAGGTTGATTGGAATTGCAAGAAAGAGTCTGGGCAAGTTCCTCAATCTAAGGAAGACATAATTATAGTTAGCATACATAGGAGCATAAGCTAGCACCATGGAGGCAAAACCTTCAGCCAAGCCCAGCTGGTGTGGCTCTGTGGTTGAGCGTAGACCTAGGAACCAGGAGGTCATGATTCAATTCCCAGTCAGGACACATGCCTGGGTTGTGATCTTGATCCCCAGTAGAGGGCATGCAGGAGGCAGCCAATCAATGATTCTCTCTCATCATTGATGTTTCTGTCTCTCTCTCCCTCTCTCTTCCTCTCTGAAATCAATAAAAATATATTTTTTAAAAGCACCAGTCACACAAAAAAAAGTTGATAAATTTGAACTACATTGAAATTATGAATGTCTGTTCATTGAAAGATTAAAAAGGCAAGCCACAGAGTCAGAGATTTGCAGCTTATATATACCCAACAATATATCCAGAATATATTTTAACACTCTATAAGTCATTACACACAACAACATAGCTAAAATAAAAATTTAATCCCAAGTATTAGGATTATGGCAACACTATAAATGAGAACAAATATGAAAAACTATTTGGCAGCACCTACTAAAGCTGACAATCACTTGCCCTAGGGCCTAGGGCTCCATTCCTGGAATAGTATATGCAACAGAAATGAGGGCTTGTACCACTAAAGTGCCTACGCAGGAATGTTCCTAGCAGCTTTATTCATAACAGCTAAAAACTGGCAACAAAAGATATGTCCGTCAACAGTACATGCTTCAAAAGCATGAATCTCACAGCCAAGATGTTAAGTGAAATAAGTCACACACAAAAGAGGATCTGGTGTATGCAAGAGAAATCACTTATACTTCCCTTTATATGAAGTTAAAGCTTTAGTTTTGCAAACCTTATTGCCCATCAACTCCACTTCTAGGAATTTGGCCCATAGAAATAATTAAGATTGTATGCAAAAGTTTTATCATAAGGGCAGTCTTTTTGGAATTGCTTACAATCACACACAAAAATATGAGCATTCTGACTGCCCATTAATGAAATACGTACTTTAAAATAGAATACCATGCTTTCATTAAAAAATGTATAAGTTCAGAAGGATATTAGAACAGGTTGAAAAATATGAAGAGTATGACCCTATTTTTTAAAGATTTGTAGAGTGTCCCAAAAAATGTATACACACACTTTGAGTAATTATAAAGGCAGTGTTTATTAAAATACACTTCAGTTTCAAAATTGAGCTATCAGCTGTTAAAGTATATATACATTTTTTAGCATACCCTATACATATATGAATATATATATTAATTATTGCTGCATATATCATGAAGACTGTACAATAAATTACTTAGAGTGGTTATCTATGAGTAGTGGAATTAAAGATACTTTTTCTCTTTTTTTATCTACACTGAAATTTTAAATTATATTTCAAATACCGTGGAAAGCATGAAGAAATCATATAAATGTCTATGAATTATCAAATTTTAACATTTTATCACATTTGTCTCACATTTTTTAAAGAAATACCACACAGCTAAACTTTAAGCCTTCTGTCTTTCCCTTTCCAATTTCATTTCCGAGAGGGAGAAAACCACAATCCTAAATTTACTTTTCATCATCCTCATGCATATTATTCTATAATAACTACAAATGTAGGTATCCAGACGTGCTAGTCTCATTTCACATGTTTTAAATGTTATATAAGTCATGTTATTTTCTAAAATAAGCATTTGTTGCCCACAACAAATTTTTAAGTTATTTTTAAAGTAATCCTGGAACTTTCTAGAAAACCTGCGCCAATTCAGAGCCCCAAATCTGAAAGAGTAAGTGTCAGAAAGCCAGGACTCTCACTGTCTTATTCACGGTTATTTTCTTGGTGTCTAAGCACAAAAACTAGCACATAGTTGGTGCTCAAAAATACTAGTACTTGTAGAATGAAATACATCTATGAGTGAGTCTTGCGACAGAACTGGATGTTGCAGGATTATTAGTCTGGACAAAGGTCTTCAACAAGAGGGAGACTTTACAAAGTTTAGTGGGTTCGTTTTCAAGCATTTACTCAAGGAGCTTTCTACTCTCTTTCCCACCAAAGGAAATAAAGGATAATGAGCAATAATTTACCATGACAGGTCTATTCAGACTGGTGCTGATCTCATCGATAACGCAGCTTTCAATTTTCAATTGAAAAAGAACAAAAATGGCAAAAGGGCTGCTATCTGTTTTCCACCCGGCAAGGTTTCCCACTGCCCTAGTTCTGGAGGAAGCTCAGGACTGAATCTGGCATCAAACCAACCTCATTGCATTACACTGATTTCATGTCATGGTGATTAGAACAGAAATAATTTTCGTATCATCGAACTACTTACATGAAAGTGCAGTATTATTATCCAAATCAGGCCAAGAATAATGGATGGGTTTCCCTCTATAATATCAGCAACGTGAATATTGATGAGCTTAATCTGGGAAAGAAAAAAGGCAGATGAAAAGGAGAAAATATTCCACAGTATTAACCTCTCCAATGAGTCTCCAAGTGAAATTCATACTCACCGATCGACTTTTTAGGAATGTCAGGGCATGTTCTATATTGAGTCTACACTGGAATGTATTAGATCCTTTATCTCGAGGCTATGAAATTCAAGCAAAATATATGAGTCAGAAATGTTTTATTTTAAAAGTCAACAAAAGTTCCTTAATGTCACTTTAAGAGCTTACCAACTGCTGTCCTGAGAGTACTTCTAAGAGGTCCAGGAGGACATGCCCCTTTTGAATGTCTGTGAATAGGTCTGATATAACTGAGGGAGGAGTGTGCTGCAAAAGGTCACAAGAAAAATCATCTCACACTTCGGTCCAAAAACACAGTACCTGTAAGAATCTCATAAATATGCATCGTGTCTTTGCAAACGCTAGGGATCGGTAGTGATATTCTTCTTAATCAACAGAGTGACAGAGAACACACAAAGTTCCCTATCAAAACATGATAAGAAAAGCAGGGAACTTAAGTTATCTTGTGGCAAATTTCTAGTCACAAACACTCTTTTCAGCTTCCACTGAGCGCTTAACATCTATGCATAGAGGTGGCATTCAAGACATTTACAGTCAGCCAACGGTGACCCACTTGGGAAGCGGATTACATTTCCAGAGTAACCTGTTTATGAATTTACCCTTTTTAGAATTAAGAGCGTGGTGTTGGGACAGGCAGCCTGTGAGAAGAAGCTCATTCATTTTTGTTTGCAGGCCATTCCAGGCACTTGGCATCTCTGAGAGAGAGAACAGCCCAGTGATTAAGATCAAGGCCTCTGGGTCCACTCTGCCTGGAATTTGTATCCCAGCACCATCACTTTTAAGCTCTGGGACCTTAGTTCTCTGTGCGTTTTCTTCCTTGCTCTGCAAACAGGAATAACACTATCTCTGAGACACATTCAGTAGAAACCGTATGTCAAATTTAGACTTTTGATCTTCTCCCAACTAGCAATACGCGGTATGAAACGCTCTCCTGATGCTGGACAGCGGCAGTCACAGCTCCCCATCAGCTATGCGATCAGGAAGGTAAACAACAGACACTACACAGTGCCTTCCTTGTGTTAGATGACTTTGCCCAACTGAAGGTGAATGTAAGTATTCTAAGCACATTTAAAGTGGGCTAGGCGCCCTGGCCGGTGTGGCTCTGTTGCTTGGAGCATCATCCCGTACACTGAAAGGCGGTGGGTTCGATTCCCGGTCAAGGCACATACTCAGGTTGTGGGTTTGATCCCTAGCCGGGTCATGTAAGGGAGATAATCAATCAATATTTCTCTCTCACATCAATGTTCCTTTCTCTCTCCCCACCCCCCAACTTCCTCTCTCTAAAATCAGTATCTTCATGTGAGCAATAAATAAATAAATAGATAATAAAGTGGGCTAGGCAGGCTAGGATGTTTGGTAGGTTAGGTGTGTATTAATTTTTGACCCAACATTTTCAACTGGTAATGGGTTCGTCAGGACAAAACCCTGTAAGTCAAGGAGCGTCAGTACATTTGAATAACGTAGCACTCAATTTATATGAACCATAATTATTTTCATTTCATTTGATAACAGATTTGTTGTTGCTTTAAATATTTTTATAGCACCTTCTCCCATGTCCTTAACAAAAGTGCGCCTTTTTTGTGTGTTAGGAAAGAATAACACCTATGTGAAAACAAGATCAAGGTGACATTCAACACATTCTTTCAGCCTTTTACATGTCACCAATGCCATTTTTGGGACCCAAACTGACAGAGTAGGAGAAGTAACTTACGTAAATGCAGAGCTGAATTTGCTCTTTTTTCCCTCACCTTTGCCAACTGCGAGTTTATCCAGCAGGTGAAGGTTCTCTTCTGAGTGTCTTCCTGCTCAGCTATTTCAAAAAGGACAACAGCCGTTATCAAACAAGAAGCCCAGAAACCATTTGAACATAACAGAGCTTCATTTTCCCTTACAAATCTCCATCTAGCACTGACACGGTTGTAATAGACTGAGATAGCTGGTAGGACACTAATTTGAGTTCTCACATTTTTTTTTGAATCTGATGAGACTTCAGGTTGAGGACAGAAGAAAATCTGAGTAAATGGAATTGTAGGGTGTCTGCAATTGTTTAGGAAGCATAGTGACTGATTAGATATTAAAACTGTACTTTGCCTCATTGGATCTCTTTTTTTCTTTCTAAAGCCATTTCATTTTTCCTGTATTACCAATTTAAATTAGTGATAGCCCAGTGACTTACACCTTGTAGGGTGCTCAATAATGGTTAGCTGGACTGAATTCAGTTCTGACAAACCAACCAGGTAGTTTAGGCTTTTCAGAGTTATTTCTGTTCTATATAAATTTCACTTAATAAGAGAATTACAAATACCACAATTTAGTCCGATAATTCAGAAAGTTAGCGCTAGCCGGTTTGGCTCAGTGTATAGAATGTCAGCCTGTGGACGGAAGGATTCCGGGTTCAATTCTGGTCAAGGGCACATGCCCGGGTTGTGGGCTTGTTCCCCAGTGGGGGGCGTGCAGGAGGCAGCTGATCAATGATTCTCTCTCATCACTGATGTTTCGATCTTTCCCTCTCCCTTCCTCTCTGAAATCAATAAAAATATATTTTTTTAAAATAATAAAATAAATAAAAAATTTTCCAATGGAAACCATAAGTTATTCCTGTCCTAATTTGATTAAAATCTAATAGAAACAAGGGAAAAAACACTAAGAGGCGCGGTCAGATCGAATCCCCACCCAGTACGTTCCAGTTAGCAAAGGAAACTGCACTAATGAAACCTCCAGGGAAGGGTTTAGAAAGGAAATTCGGGGCTTTTAACTAACTCATTGTCCAAACATAACGCCTCGTCATCCTAGAAATAAGAACCCTTCAAATGCAACAAGGGCCCTTTGCTGATGGCAAACAAAGATGTCCCAGGTACAATTAAACACCTTTGTAGCAGCTCAATTAAGTGGTCCTGAATGTGCCGCTTCATTTACCCTTGACGCACTTCTCTCATTTTCATACTGGCTTATCCCTGAAAAGCCGTATTAATCCATCATGAACCACAGCCAAATAGCTCCCCTATGGCAGGATAAGTAACCTTTTGTTCTTTTTCAAAGTCTGATCCATTCAGGGGGGGAATAGTTGAGAGCCACATACTTTAAAGCATCTTAATTTAAATGAGAGAGGGTTTTTTCAATGGTTGGATTTTATTTTTTAACTTCCAGGATTACTTTCTAATCCTATCTAATAAAAGAGAAACATGGTAATTAGTGTACGACCGCTACCCTTCCCATTAGCTAATCAGGGCAATATGCAAATTAACTGCCAGCAAAGATGGCGGCCGGCAGCCAGGCAGCTTGAAACTAACATGAGGCTTGCTTGCTTCAGTGACGGAGGACTCCAACATTCCCCGCCTGCCACTGCAGGCCTCTGAGCTGCAACTCTAAGCAACTATGTTACAAATATAGAAGCTAAACAAAACCCCAGAAACCTGCTTTAGTCTGCTGGGCTTCAGCCAGCAGGATCGCAACTTTGTTTCAAATACAGAAGGTAAACAAAGGCCAGAAACCTGCTTTCAGCAGCGGAGGCCTAAGAGCTGGAGTCAAGCCTCAAACCTAAAGCTGGCCCAGAATAAAAAAAAAAAAAAGAAAAAAAGGAGCGGTTGGGAGCTTCAGTCACCCACCAACCTGAAAACAGCCCTCAGCCCCTAACCCAGACTGGCCAGGCACCCCAGTGGGGACCCCCACCCTGAAGGGTGTGTGACCAGCTGCAAACAGCCATCATCCCCTCACCCAGGCTGGCCAGGCACCCCATTGGGGACCCCCACCCTGATCCAGGACATCCTTCAGGGCAAACCAGCCGGCACCCACCCGTGCACCAGGCCTCTATCTTATATAGTAAAAGGGTAATATGCCTCCCAGCACCGGGATCAGCAGAGCCGCGAGGCCTCCCGGCACCGGGATCAGTGTGACAGGGGGCAGCGCCCAAACCCCCTGATTGGCCCTGCTCTGTGCATGACAAGGGGTGGCGCCACAACCTCCCCATCGACCCTGCCTTGAGTGTGACAGGGGACAGTGCCCCAACCCCCCAATCGGCCCTACCCTGAGCATGACTGAGGGTGGCATCACAACCTCCCAATCCGCCCTGCTCTGTGCATGACAGGGGGCGGCGTCCCAACTCCCTAGTCGGCCCTGCTCTGAGCCCGACCAGGGGCTGCACCTAGGGATTGGGCCTGCCCTCTGCCACCCGGGAGCAGGCCTAAGCCAGCAGGTCGTTATCTCCCGAGGGGTCCCAGACTGAGAGAGGGCACAGGCCAGGCTGAGGGACCCCCTCTCCCCCGCGAGTGCACAAATTTTTGTGCACCGGGCCTCTAGTAAAATAATAAAACTCTTCTTAAAATGGCGTGCAAAGTATAGAATCTTTTAGTCAGCAGTTATTAGGAGCAGAAAAAGGCAAGAAGGAAGAAAAGAAGGGAGGGAGGAAGGGAGGGAGATAACAAAATCTATTATAACGATGAGTTTCTTAAAATGCCAAGAAATAGAGAATGAGATATTCTACATCCTCATTTTTAAGACAAATACATATAATGTAGGGAATATACTAGGTGAATTTTACTTGGGCCCATATAAGTATCCTTCATAATCATTCTTAGAAAATATCTGACTGAATTTGAGAAATGAGGCATGGAAGGCAAAGATTTTCTCTACGTGCCATTACCATAAAAATACAGTTAATCCCTGACTCTGTTCTTATTCAATTTGCCTTTTGTGAGCTGGCAACTCCTACTGTTAGCTGGAAGGGAACTTAAATGAAAACACTGAGTTAAGTGTCATTAAAGAGTATGAATTCTAAGTTCATTACAAAGCTCATTATAAAACTACCATGGCTACTGGGTCCAGAAAGGTCCAGTTTCACAGAAGCGCATCTGAGATGTACGCCAGTCATCCTCCCTGGCAGTCAGAGTTCACAAGTAGTTACCCAGGCATGAGAATCACTAGTTGACGTTGTCACTTAAACACGGAACAATGTGTTATTATGATGCAGCTTCTACAGGAATGTTCCCTACTGCACAGGGTCCCTGAAGAAGCTTTACACCTCCTTCTATCCAGGAATTTCTCTCCTTCCCTTCCTATTATTAGGTTATTGATAACAGGTTTACTGCACGTGGCCCAGATTTAGTCCTCTGACCTTTCACTCTCATTAAAGTCTGTGATCACTTCCTAATTCTTATTGAATAAGTTATTAATTCTTAGCCTAACATTCTAGGTCATTCGTAATTTGACTCCAACCTCCTTTTTTCTGACTCATCTCCCATGGCTGCTCTACTCCTATCCTTTATGGACTCATATCATATTTCTCTAGCCAAACTAGCATACCTCCTGAGACAGCATAGGGACCGGGGCCCAGGGCCCCAAGGACACCAGATAAATATAGCAACACTGGACCGCAAAAATGTCACCACCCCTCTGCTCAAAACGCAGAGGTAGCTGAGTTTATCTCCCTTCTCACTGCCTTCTTAAACTACTGACCCTCATTCGCAGTTGATCAAGATTTAACCCCTCATAGTCACCAGGCCACACAGCTGGGAAAGGAATATCAACTTAAGAAACATTCTAACCTGTGAAGAACTTTGTCAGTTTATTTGAGCCACCTGTCGACAACTGGTGGGAAGCAAAATCTCAACAGACTGAGATAATGCTTCGGGGAATGGCAGTTTTGCACCTTACTTTAACATTACAATCAAAAGAGGAGATGTAAGTGGGATTTATGAAATACACTGGTGATAGATTAGGGAGGCAGGAGAAAGTGGAAACCTCTGGGGTTGAATAAAAAAGTAAAATGATAGCCGAAACCAGTTTGGCTCAGTGGATAGAGCGTTGGCCTGCGGACTGAAGGGTCCCGGGTTCGATTCTGGTCAAGGGCATGTACCTGGGTTTCGGGCACATCCCCAGTGGGAGATGTGCAGGAGGCAGCTGATCGATGTTTCTCTCTCATCGATGTTTCTAACTCTCTATCTCTCTCCCTTCTTCTCTGTAAAAAATCAATAAAATATATTTTAAAAAAAAATAATAATAATAATAAATAAATAAATAAAGGTAAAATGATAGACATACATACTTCTTTTATATAAGTCAATATCTATACTAATAAAAGGGTAATATGCTAATTAGACCAGATGTCTTCTGGGCAAAGCCATGGGGGTGGGGCCAAAGCAGAGGCGGTTAGGGGCGATCAGGCAGGCAGTCAGGTGAGCAGTTAGGAGCCAGCGGTCCCAGATTGCGAGAGGGATGTCCGACTGCTGGTTTAGGCCCAATCCCAGGGAGTCGGACATCCCCTGGGGGGGTCCCAGATTGGAGAAGGTGCAGGGCCTCTAGTAGGATAATAATCCACAATTAACTCAATAACACTTAAGGGTTTGTGGTCTCTGTAGAGTGGTGCCTGTGCTTTTAGGGGTCTAGTAAAAAGAATATTACTTTGACATTCCAAAGATATGTTAACATAGATGTAAAAAGACAATAGACAGGCCCAGTTAAGATAAAGATCGATCTTTGTCAGGGAAGATACCAGCCTAGGACATGACTATCCACCATAAACTGCTTTTAGTTAAAAAGTGTTAATTTCGGACTATCCTTTATGGTTATTTTAGGTCTCTGAGTTTTTAAGGCCACCACACAGGCCTCCCTGAGCTTGTCAGGTTGCGTATGTGGTCCCTTTTCATCCACAGGAAGTCACCCAGACCCTAAAGTGGAAAATTCTGCAAGCTTACCTTTTAATAAACCGGCCTTTTCACCCAAGCCCACTTTGTCTCCAACTTATAAAAGCAGTCAAGCAGAGCCTGCCCCAAGCCAGTTCAGAGGACCTTCCTTTCCTCTGTGCTGCCTCCCTGGTGCTCCAGCATGAGCTTAATAAAATCTGTCTGGAAAAGTCTCTAGGGTTTCTTCTTGATTTCTATTTTGGGGAATCCAAGAACCCTACCATCAGTAACACTACAATGCCCCAAGTAAGCTTCCCTTTTCCTGCATTGCCACGTTACAAAGCCTCTGGAATGGCCAATCCTCCCATTTCGCTCTGCATTCACAGAAACCCCAGCACAGTGCACTTGGTGGGCATTCAATCCACATTTGTTAAAAGAAGACATATCCTGCTCCAATGTCCCCTTTCCTCAAATGAAGTAGAAATAATCTCTTCTGGCTCTGGCTTCCCACAGTACTTTGCTGGATTTTTATCTATTACTAAAAGCCCAGTGCATGAATTCATGCACAGGTGACCTGCCTGATGATCAAGCCAATTAGGGCCAATCAGGGCTGGCCAGCCAGGGGGAGGGACCATGGGAGGCTGGCTGTGGGAGAGCACTGACCACCAGAGGGAAGCTCCTGCATTGAGTGTCTGCCCTGTGGTGATCAATGTGTCATCATAGCGACCAGTCCTAACAGTCACTTAGGCTTTTATATATACGTATAAACTAGTGGCCTGGTGCACAAAATTTGTGCACATTAAAAGGGAATTAATTAGAGGAAATATTTTAATATTGCTATTTGCCCTTTCTCTATAATAGAAGTGTTAGAGATGAAAGAAAATTAGTAAAATGTATATGAGAATCTTCCTCCTGTCAGAGTCTGGGGTGCACCATGGGACCCAGAGTCAAGTCCCCACCCACCCATGTGTGCCTCAAAATTGCGCGAGACCAAGACCCAGCCAGTCCCACCCCCACTGGCAAGATCCAGACCTGGCCGGCCCCACCCCCATCAAGCCCCACCGGGTGGGGGACGCAGATTCAGGGCCCCCGTCAAGCCCTGCTGGGTGGGGGGCGCGGCCTGAGGTCCCTCTGCCCGGCGCCAGGGCAAGGGGTGTGGCTTGAGTTCCCCCATTAAACCTCGCTGGGCTGGGGGTGTGACCTCAGGTCCCACAGCCTGGTGCCGGGGCCAGGAATGTGGCCTCAGGTCACCCAGCACCAGGGTGTGGAGCATGGCCTGAGGTCCCCCATCAAGCCCCGCTGGGCAGGGGGCACAGCCTGAGGTCCCCCGTCAAGACCCACAGGGTAGGGGGCATAGCCTCAGGTCCCCTGCCCCAGCCCAGTGCCACACAGCCTCAGGTCCCTGCTGATCGCTCTTTACGGCTCATTACGGGAGCCCTGCCTCCACTGTGGGTGCAGCCATCTTGTGACAGCGTGATGGAATTAGGGTCAATTTGCACATTACCTCTTTATTATATAGGATTTTTATTAGAAAGTAATACATAATGCTCATAAAACATTTTTTCAAACAGTAAGAGAAATTAAAAGTTAATCTTAACCTTCCCCATGCCTCTCTTTTTCCCACAGAGACATTAATTAACAATTTCCTGTGCATCCTTCTAGATTAAGCATGTTAAGAATGAAAAACTCTAGCCAGTAAAAAGAACAAAGTAGATATATATGCACTGATGTGGATATATTAAGTGGAAAAGAGCAAGTTGTAAAAATAATATGTTTACTGTTATTCTCTCTGTGTTTTTATTAAACGGTAGCTATGTATACAGCCCAACACTTTGTTTCTATCTTATGGGAATTACCACTTGCCGCTCATGTCCTATAGTCACATACCTGCATGTGGTTTCTCTCCTACTGAGTGTATGAACCTTAAACATTTATGTTTTGGCGTTTTTGCTTCCCCTGAGCACAATGCCAAGTAGAGAAGAGATATGAAATAAATATTTGCTGATTCAAAGATGAGTAAATATTCAAAGTGTGGAGGATCAAACTGACTTGTTATTGTATGGTGGAGAAGAATGTACTGGCAACAGTTACTCGGCCTATGTCTTACTCTAATCCTTGTTTAAATAACTCCTGAGCAATTTCTTTAACTAATAAAATGTCTTGAATAAAAGAGTGCATACTAATGAGACACTGTTGCCATTCCCTAAAACACTACTGCCAACTCATTGTTAGCTAGGACAGACAATGGTAAGGACAACTAAATTCAGAGGATAATGCTACCCATTTTTAGATATGTGCTCCAACAGCCATTCCAAAGAAGCTGAAGAAGAAAGGGAACTAAAAGAAAAAAGACCACCTCTTTTATTGTTTCTCATGGAGATGATGATAAACAGAAATAAATGAAAAAACAAAATAAGGGAATAAAATCATACAGGCGCGCACACACACACACACACACACACACACACACACCATAAAATATTTGAAGAATAAACAGGAAAAGGCCTGTTATTTAACTACAGGAGACTATTAACTAACCGAGAAAGCAGGGGGACAATTTATGATACAATTTTTTGCAACCAATCCTGAGCAAACAAGCAAGCAAGCAAGAAAGAAAAATAAATACTGTAATACCAAGACTGAGATCCAGTTTACTGAGCCAGAAAAGTGATTTAGAAGGTAAGTCCTAGCTAACATAATTTGAAAAACACAGTATGCAACCTCTAAATCCTTTTATTTTACATATTTCCCCAGAAAATCCATATTGCCAAACTCAGCATTCCAGGGCTAAAATCAAACTCTACTTCCCTACCACTCCCTAAACCAGGGGTGGGCAAACTTTTTGACTGGAGGGCCACAATGGGTTCTTAAACTGGACCAGAGGGCCGGAACAAAAGCATGCATGGAGTGTTTGTGTGAACTAATATAAATTCAAAGTAAACATCATTACATAAAAGGGTACGGTCTTTTTTTTTTTTTTTTTAGTTTTATTGATTTCAAACGGGCCAGATCCGGCCTGCGGGCCGTAGTTTGCCCAAGGCTGCCCTAAACCGTCCTCTCTCATGGTTCCATCTTAAGGATTCGACACCACCATCGTTTATCATCCCCAAGTACAGCCTAGCACCAAATCCTGCCAAACTTGCCTCCACAATGCTCTGATATCCACTTCTTTCTCTACACCTCTCTTCTCCCCCAGGCCTCCTGCCCAACCCACCATCCGCTCTGTCCTGGGCCACTTCCATGGCCAACTAGGTCTGCTCCACCCCCTTCAATCTGTTTTCTACTTCAATCAATAAATATGAACATATTATCCTTCCCATCCCTTCATGGTTCTCTCTGCTCTGGATCAAGAGCAAAATGCCTAACAACCTTTAGGTCTTGCGTGGTCCACACAGGAGCATCACACCAGCCTCAGCACACACCACTCTCCTCGGAACCCTCGACTCCGGTCACTCTATCTTCTCTCAAGGCCTTTACAAGCTATGTTCCCTCTACCACAACCATTTGTACCACCTTCCCACCTTCCCTTCACCTAGTTAACTTCTCCTTTTGCTTAGGTCTCAGCTCATGTTGCATCCTGAAGCAAACCTAAGTCAATGTGTCTTCGTTATTTGCTTTCATAGAATCATGGATTTCTGCCCCGTATTTCGGACTTGCCTCAACTTGTAATCACTGGCAAGGTTAACAGCACTGGGTCTAGAGCCAGACTATCTGGGTTTGATCCTGTATCAACCACTTACTAGTAATGTGCCTCGGTCTTATTTGTAAAATGGGAATAATAACTTCACAGAGCTCTCAGAAGAATGAACTACTTATACTGACGTGGAGCAGAGGTCAATACACTAACCCAAAGGCTGTATCTGGTCTACTGTCTATTTTTGTAAATAAAGTTTTGTTGAAACACAGGGACATTTATTTGTTTATATGCTGTCTGTAGCTACTTTCATGCTAAATTAGCAGAGTTGAGTAGTTGTGACAGAAACCATACAGACCTCAAAAACCAGAATGTTTATTACCTGGCCATTCACAGAAAAAGTTTAAAATCCCAGACATGAACTAAGATTAATCTATACAAACAAATACCAGCTACTTCGAAAACATCATGCTACATGAAAGAAGCCAGTCACAAAATACCACATATTATATGATTCCATTTGTATGAAATGTCCAGAATTGGCAAATCTAGAGAGACAGAAAGTAAACCAGTGTTTGCTAAGCGCTGAAAAGGTAGGAGGTTTAAGAATGGCTGCTAAAGTCTCTGAGCTTTCTTTAGGGGGTGATAAAAATGACCCACAATTAAATGTGATGGTTGCACAACTCTGTGAATATACTAAAAACTACCGAATTCTACACTTTAAATGGATGAGTTGTATGGTTTGTAAATTACATCTCGAATTATATCTCAACAAAGCTCTCCCCTCACCTCAAAAAAAAAATTAACTAATATCTGTGAGAGTCTTTGCTTAATCTGTCTCCTCATTGGCCAAGAGGCTCCATGAGAACAAGAGCCAAGTCGATTTTGTTCCTCATATGGCCTGCAGCACCTACCACAGTGCATTTCATGTTGCACAAATTCAGACAATACTTGTTGAATGAACGGTTAAATGGCTGGGAGGGGAGGGTGTGGAACTTTGTTGCTATTTTTCCCTAATCAATGTAGAGCTCTGAGTGCTTAATTTGTTAGGAGAATATATAACATACACCAAAGGATTCCACGTTGGGCCTTCGCCTGTGAATCCAGCATCTTCGTGTTGCCACATGAGTGCACCCCACCCTTGTGCGAACACCTGAGATTTTCACACTGAGGCTTTTGTTTCCAACCTCACTGGCCAACATAGCTCCTGGCTCTCTGAGTAAGCAAATCTTGTATTTCTAGCACATGAAAATGAGCTCACAATACAGATAAAATGCCTAGAATATAGGGTGCTATGTGTCTCTCCTCTTTCTCACCCTCTTCTGACTCACCACAGTTGCTTAATAAATAGCTGTGGAATGCATAAACTAAAATAACTACATTTCTTTTAACACATAATTGCTACTTCTTCATACCTTTTCTCTACCACATAGAACTGTGAGTGCTTGTCTTTCAAAAATCAAGACGTATAAGTCTAAACACCTTCCACTGGGGCAGCAGTCCAAGCATCTCCGACTGCTGAATGCAAAGCTACCGGACGCACTGAAGACACCTGGGCTGTGATTACAAACCTAGGATTCTTACACTCTGCGCGCCAGCAAAGTACTCAGGGGCATTAAATGCAGCGTTCTGGGTCCCAACTCCCAGAGATTCTGA
The DNA here is from genome assembly GCF_014108235.1 of Myotis myotis. NCBI lineage: Eukaryota > Metazoa > Chordata > Mammalia > Chiroptera > Vespertilionidae > Myotis > Myotis myotis. The sequence continues at coordinate 195,327,037 of NW_023416313.1, read as the reverse complement.
TTCGGGGGCTCACAAAGTTCAGTTTGAGGAATACCTCTTTAAAGTTATTGGGCTGATGTATGCGTGTGACTTATTCTTGAGACAACATAAGGGAACAGGAAGGGCCTGACAAAAATTGTGATGAAATAATGAACTCAGATATTAATATAATGTAACTCAATGTACATCTATTACATGAGGGTATCCTAAGACACACTTGAAGGGGCTCAGAAGCTTACTGAAACAAGACTAGTCCAGGAATAAATGGAATCGCAAGGGTAAAAAAAAAAAAAATGATTCTATTTCATTAAAGCCTTTCAATCAAGTAGTCAGATGAGCATTTTATAAATGAGAAAGTTGTAGCTCCCTGAAGATGGGTTTTGTTGACTCATTCAATAAATATTTATTGAAAGCCTACTATGTCCCAACCACTGTACTCCCCATCTCACATCTGGCAGAGGAGAAATTCAAATCCAGATGTGCCTAATATCAAAATCTATGTTGTTCTTATTTTAACTAAAAAAACAGCTGAGCTGCTTTGGCTCAGTGGATAGAGAGCCAGCCTGCAGACTGAAGGGTCCCGGGTTTGATTCCAGTCAAGGGCACATGCCTGGTTGTGGGCTCAATCCCCAGTAGGGGACATGCAGGAGGCAGCTAATCAATGATCCTCTCTCATCATTGATGTTTCTATTTCTTCCTCCCTCTCTCTTCCTCTCTGAAATAAAAAAAAATTAAAAAACAAACAAACAGCTGAAATGTCAGATCCATGGCCCCTCCAGTGGCCACCCTCTCTCTCTCTCTCCTCCCCTTCAAACTCACACTTCTTGAAACAATTGTCTACACTGACTGTCCTTATTTCCTTACCTAACACTCACTTCTCAACCCACTAAAAGCTTGACTTCCACCCCAGCCGCTCTACTTCATAATCACCCTAGGCCACCTATAATGTTCCCATTGTAAACCCCATGGATATCTTAAACCTTCTAAGACTGTTGACCACCCATTCCTTCTTCGGACTCCATGACACCGCACTCCCCTGGTCTTCTTCCTATTTGTCTGCACACCCCCTCCTCGGGCTCTGTTATGACCTGTTTTTGTTTTTTCTGTCTCTATAATGTTCTACCAAGGCTCTTCTTCTCTTTTTCCAGGTATTTTCATCTACTCCAAGGGAATAAATGACCATTTATATTTTAATGACTTCCAAATCTTTACCTTGAGCCCAGGTGACTGTTTCTCCTGGGCGTCATGTCCAAATGTCCCATTATCGTCAGCTATCTCCACTTAGTTATTCCACGGACACTTCAAACTCAACATTCCAGAACTGAGTCATCATCTCTAACCAACTCTTTCCCAGGCAAAGTTGTTCTCATGCATTTGCATTTATTTTCCGTGAATGGTTCCATCATCCACGCATTTGCTCAAGAACAAACCTGAGTGAGTCACCCTTGATGCTTCCTTCCCCCTCACAATGCTAAGCCCAGGCAATCAAAAAGCCCTGATAACTACCTCAACAAAGCTGAAAATAAAGTAAAACAAAAATTTTTTTAAAGTCCTGAAAATTGTACCTTTTAGATATCTCTCAATACCCATTACTCTGCATTCCCACTAGCACCATCACCTCTCAGATGAACCACTGTAACAGACTTCAGTCTTTCTGTCTTCACACTCACTCCCGTAAGGCCACTCCCCACACAGCAGCCTGCGTGACTTCTAAAACCAGTTCTCAATATGGCTCTACTCAGAATCCTTCAATTGCTTCTCCTCGGCCTTAGGAAAAATTTCAACCCCCTATATGCAGGTGTGGACAAAAGTAGGTTTACAGGTGTAATACAAATAAATAATACAATACTTAATAAATAGTAATACAAGAATAAACTGACTCGCCTACTCACTACTGTAAACCTACTTTTGCCTGCTCCTGTACTAGTATGTGCATGACCCTTTACAGCCTCATCTCTTAGCAATCTTCAAACTCTAATCCTCAGTCCCACTGGCCATCCATTTCCTTGAATGTGCCATGTTCAACTTGTTCAGCTTCATCTGAACTATACTATTGCCACTCCTGGAGCACTCTTCCAGCCTCACCCTGCTCATCTGCTAACTTTAGGTCCTAGCTTAGAAATCACTTCCTCTGGGAAGCCTTCCCTGACCTCCAAGTCTGGGTTAGGAACCCCTACTCTGATCTTCTACAGTGCCATGGCTCCTCTCTCCTGAAGCACACATCGTATGATATTGTACTAGTCTGTATATTTCTTAAAAGCATTGACTGAGCCAGTGTCTTCACATCCTCACCTCCCATTCTCTCCTCAACCCACCCACTTAGGCTACGATCTCTACTACCAGAGTCTGGCTAACCGTATCAGGGCCATCAACTAACTCTATGGGCCCAACCCATTGATCACTTCTCTCTATTCAACACAGCTGACCATATCACCTTCTTCAAACATTTTCATCAAGTGGCGTCCATGCCATCCTACTCATCTGGTTTTCCTTCTTCGTCCCTGGCTACTCCTCATTGTCCTCTGCTTGCTCCTCATTTCATGCTTGACCTCTAAACACAGAAAGACCCTAAAAGCGCACACTCTATAGGTGATCTCATCCAGTCCATGGCCTTAAATGTAAACATACCAGCCATATGCTGACGAATCCCCAATCTATACCTCTTCCTAGAACTCTGGATCCTGACATCCAACTGTATACCTGACATCTCCATTTGTATTAACAAATAAGCACTTCACATCAATCATGGCAATATAAACTCCTGATTTCCCCCAAACTTTTTCATCTACCAGTCTTCTTTGCTCAACGACTCAGTTACTCAAGGCAAAATTTAGAAATTATTCTTGATTTGTGAACATCCCCAGTGTTCACAAATATCTTTTTTTTTAATTCATAGTTCTTATCCCATTGCTAGCATATTGGTCCAAATCACCATGATATCAAACCTAGACTATAATAAATGCATTCTACCTGGCTTTCTGACTTCATTCTTGCTCCCAGAAAATTCCCTCACCACCCAGCAACCAGAGTGATCTTTTGGAAAACATAAATCAAATCATGCTACTCCTCTGATTACTATCTGCTAGTGGTTCCCATCCACACACCTTAGCTTAGAGCTAACGAATCCCTGCCTGACCCAGCCCTGCCTTGCCTTGCCCAGCTCATGCCTCCCTCCACCCCCCCACCCCCCCGCTTGCCCACCGCAATCCAGCCACCAGGCTTCCTTCATTTCATGAATTCACCAAGTTTGTTTCTACCTTTGAGCTCTGCCGTGAGCTATTACCTCAGACTGGAATGCTCTTCTCTTGGTCTTTGCAAGGCAGTTCCTTGGTGTTATTCAAAGGCTCCTTAAATGCTCCTCCTCAGAGAAGCCACCTCTGACCACCCAATCTACAGACACCCGGACACTACCACATAAATCCATTTTTAATCCTCTATAGAGCTTACCATGTGCTGAAATTTCTCTTGATAATTTATCCTTTGTCTCTCTAACTTAAATGCCAGCACCATGGATATATGAAGCTTACTGGAATTGCTAGCCTCAGTATTCTCTTAATCTAAAATAATGCTTGATACAGGGTAGGGTCTCAGAAACACATGCTGCCTGAACAAATCCATGACCTGTACTCATAAAAACCAGATTATGTGATGAAGCAGTATGAGTTAGAAATATTTTGTTTTGAAGATATCAGACCCCTTGGAAGTTGTGCCAAGAACATTCAGATAGAGATACACAGCAGAACTGGTTCCCATTTGAAGACAAAGCCAACAGTTTCAATGTTCTGGAAAGATCCTAAATGTTTCTTGTGTTTGAGAAGGGCTTTCTGTTCTGTGTGTGAGCCAGGTACCCTTCCTCTTGTAACCTTTCGCTGCGGCTGCGATTGGTGGTCCCCTCTGCAGTGAGGACTGAGAAGACCGAGACGTGACCAGGGAGTGCGGCTCCACCCTAGAGGTGAAGTGTGTGTGGCTCCTCTCCTGCCCTTTGCTGCCTGTGCTCAGTCAACATGCATCCTTGCACAGGCCATCAATGACAGGAGAGACCACCACCCAGAATCCCAGGTCTCTCCAACAATGATACACACATTTAGAACTTGGAACATTTCATCTCTGATAAATCATTCATGTTCCTTTATGTACCACTTCTAGATGACTTTAAAAAACCTGGTGATAATACACTTCAGTTCTCATATTATATTAAGAACAACAAATGCAGTTTATCTTTTACTAAAATTTCCCTGAATGTTTTAGAAAACCGAAGCCATTCAGAGAAATTGTAAGCCCTTAATGATGAAATCAGATGAGGAAAATAATCTCTTGAAGAAGCACATTTATAATGGCCTCCAATATTTAGAATGTACTAATATATCACACACTAAACCCACCAATGTGTATAAACTAATCTATTGTATTGACTTTTTCCCCTTTTAAGAGGAAGTTATTTTGAGTTTTATTTTTCCTAATATACTACTTCAAGCTCTGAACAATTACACCCCCTCCCAACGCACATGCATACACAAAAGCTGAGAAAAATCTCGTATCTCCCAAGGGGCTAATTAAAAAGGATTCTGATTTCTATAAGGAATGAATGAGATCTTTGTTAACCTACTTTAGCAGGACTCTAAATGACCCTGGGTTTATCTTGCCCTAGTTTTCAAAATGTAACTGACCCAGAATAAACTAAGCTTATCCCCAAACTCCTGGCAAAAAAAAAAAAACAAAAAAAAAACAGAAGCGAGAATTCCCAGAAGCTAAAGCTGCATGTACAACTTAAGGAAAAAAAATTTCCCTGAAAAAACTATACTGTGCCGACACCACTGTTCAAAGAGCTCTGATTTTATTTTTTAACTGGAATATTTGTGAAATTATAAAGCTTTACAATATCAAGGCAAATAATCTTTTAAGAAAACACGGGCAAATACATTAATTGCTACTGTGATATCAAGAACTTTCTAAAAAGCTTTTGTGTTGGACAGCATGGATAGCCAGTGAAGGACTACAACTTGATTATTTTCTCTGGGTGAAATAATCTCCTAATTAGCCAAAAAGAAAAAAAGACCCCAGAGATTATTTGCTTTTATTCATAACTAGAAGCCCAATGCACGAAATTCGTGCAAAGGGCTCGGCCCCCCGCCACTGTGGCTTTGTCCAGAAGGCCGTCCGGTCTAATTAGCATATTACGCTTTTATTATTATAGAAGATAACTAAGCAGTCTAAATTGGTTAGGGAAACCAAAATACTGCCTGCTAAAACAAGTCCTTTCCTTACTCTTCATTCATCATTTCCATCGAAATTCCAAACTGGGAATTGGCTGCAAAAGAAGCCTTTTACTAAGCCTGATCCTCTTTCTCAGACTCTACATGGTCTCACTCACTCACTGTCCTAAGGCAAACAGTATTTCTCTCAGGAACACGATGCTCACGCACCACTGAGCTCCCAAACATCGCATGCACACCTCACTGCCTTGAGTTGAAAGAAATCTGTTTCCATTCTGACTACTTTTCCTGAACACTGAACAGTTCTTCGCATTTGGGCACTTTCTATATTTTTTTAAATTGGAATGGCCACTAATTTATTCATTATACAGTTTATTGAAAGCCTGACATCTGTCGGAAAGTTTATTGGCAATAAAGATACAGAAGTGTCCTGCTCAGGGACACTTGGAGGAACTTAGAAGGCCTATTAAAGCAGGTTCTGTCCAAACAAAAGCAAAAACTCAAGGTTAAGGAACAGTTACAGGGGGTTCAGCAAGAAGAAAAACTCCAGAAAGTTCTTACCAAAATGTTTGTTTGTTTTTACATTGAAAAGAATATATAACTCGCCTTGCAAATAATATGTTATATCGAGTACATTCTTATCCTTCACCCCCCCCCCCAAAATTGGGATATAAAAATATATTTCAGTCATATTTTGATTTGGACATTGGATACCAAAAAAAGGGATATGACCCTGAAGAGTTAAAAAACATCAACGTGTTTCACAAGAATGATTAGATTTGCATCCCAGGTCATTTTCTTGCTTTCACACGACATCCAAAGTACAGCCAAACTACGTGCTTCTTTGTTGTTGTTAATCCTCACCCAAGGATATTTTTTCCATTGATTTTTAGAGAGTGGAAGGGAGGGATAGAGACAGAGAGAGAAACATCGATGTGAGAGAGATATCAATTGGTTGCCTCCCACATGCACCCCGACCAGGGGCAGCCATGAAGCCTGCAACTGAGACACGTGCCCTTCACTGGAATTGAACCCAAGACCCTCAGTCCGCAGGCCAACACTCTAGTCACTGAACCAAAACTGGCTAGGGCTGGACTAGCTACTTTTTAAAGGTGCTCAGCCTATTCTTTTTTGTCCCCTTAACATCCAGCCCACAGCACATACTGAATAACTGAATAAAATTAAACACTACATTACATTATGATGCTTGTAATCTAACCCACTGAACACAAATAATTGCAAATGTTACTAAAAATAATATATAAATTGAAAGCCTCCCTTCAGATGGATGGTCATAAATAATGAATAAATTTAAATAGTGTAATAACCTAACCACAGAGACTCACATTTCACTACAGAGCCCTTCCAAGTAATGATATCCACCCAGAAGGCATAGGAGGGTTTTTTAATCTTTTAAAATATGTCATCTAGACGACAACAGCACTAAATAAAGCATATGAGCATTGTTCGAAATGGCACAGCGACTGGGCTGAACGTAGCTCTATCCAGGTGTGTGCAGGCAGTTGCCCTGCGCCAGCCTTCTGGCAGGACTGCATGAAAGTTAACCCCCACGGGGAGGCAGAGGTAACAGGAGCCACACTCCTTCCCAGGCTGTGTCTAACTAATGGTAACATTCAATACTTAGATGCTGTTTTTCTAAAGCACTGGCCTACCTCCGTTTCTAAAACAAACTAACTTGCTTCTGTTGCGTAAATTTACTGTGTCCTTTAAATTAGGCCAACAAATTTATGGCCAATATTTACCTGTTCAAAAGAAATAACTTAAATCTGGAATATATAACATGCCCCAAAAAGTTCAAAATTTCCATTGCACTCATTTAAAATATCACAAGATGAGTCAACCAATCAGTGAATATCACTTATTATTATAATCAATTATTTTTAATTTGACTGTCACATGGGTCCTCCACCTGCATCATGCCTTTATTCTTTCCAGGACATAGGACATTCTTACGACTTTCTTGGTAAACAGTATCTTTTATCTACAACAATTTATCTTAAGCACATCAATATAAACTAATATTTAATGGCCTTATTATTTGATGCTAGTAAAAAGCTAAGAGAAAACACACTAAATAAAAAGACAGCTAATAATTTGGACATTATATATGCTACCACTATTATCCTAAGCACTTTTACTACTAAACCTTAGAGTTGCTCTATCTTATTACCATATTCAATAGTTGGAAAGTCCTATGTGTCTTCCACCTTATGGTTTTCTCATCTGTCCCATACTTTCATACTCACTGCTATAACCCCAATCCAGGGTAATATTGTCCCACATCCAGATATTTGCCCAGGTTCATACTAGTTTCTCCAAATCCATTTTCTTAGCCTTTTCAAGTTTTACTTTAAGGTAAGTCTTACCTTAAAACTGGATTAATCTCCTTAACACACAACCTTGACCTCTAACCTGCATTATACTCTCATCCTCAAGACCCAATAGCTACCTACGATCTAAAAGCAAAATTCCCAAATTTCATGGGTTTGATTTCAATTCCCTTAAGAATTTTAATCTGAAAAATAATTCTGAAGGATCCCTATATTGGTCTCCCATTAAACTGATGGCAAACAAAGTCCCTTTCAACTTGAAAATTCTGTGATACTTATCCATCTTGTCCCCTTACTATTTTCATAATCATATCAATCCAATATTTGAAAGGATTGTTCCCTGAACATACCTCCCCCACCTGAAGACCTTAGGAGAAATGTTATTTCAGACAAAATGTGCATTTACTATTTTTCTTAGGATAAAAGAGAAGGAAGCACCTATTACTATACCAAGGTAAGAAATTCAATGGAAAGATTTAAAGAAATTCTATAATAGAGACCTTGGTAAAGCAAATAACTTTTAAAGACAGCCAATCATTTTAATAGCTTGAACTTTCATATATCAAATTTATTGAAAATATGGACCATCCAGCCCAGCTGGTGTAGCTCAGTGGTTGAGCATCCCCCCATGAACGAGAAGGTCACGGTTCGATTCTCAGTCAGGGCACATGCCCAGGTGGGAGGCTCGATCCCCAGGAGGGGGCATGCAGGAGGCAGCTGATCAATGATTCTTTGGCATCATTGATGTTTCTATCCCTCTCTTCCTCTCCCTCCCTCTCTCTAAAGTCAATAAAAACAAACATATTTTAGAAAAATAAAATATGGACCACCCATAGTAGTACAAATGATATGAAATTCTATTTGTACATTATCTGCTCAAATTCACAAACGCCATTTCTTTCTTTTCCCAACAACCCAACCATTTCAAGGCTATTCTCCTCACAAGACTGAGAGAACACAAATATCTTCCTACAAAATGGGCCCTCACAAGTCCCTTCATGAAGACATTCTCCCAAGATCACGCAAAAGACGAGCAAAAAGAAAAATGAAGTCACTTGTTTATTGTCTCGCTCTACGAATTTCAGCAAAGCACTTCCTGATTCCTTAGGCCTGATTCCGTGTAGGCCCTGCACACATGGGATATGTTTTCATAGCATATCAACAATGAATCACCACATTTCAATGCAGACATCTTAATCTTTCTTGAGCATATTATTCTGAGTCAGGGTATGGCCATAATTATCTCACCTTAGATAAGTTTTGGCTAAAATAAAGTAGGCATTATATATTAAATAGGCCTGTATCTGCCTCTAAAAATATATTCTAAAATGAGGGGGGAAAAAACAAACTTTTCTTATGAGCAGTGATCCTTAGCCTCTCATATTACCTAAAATCTCGGTTCTCATATTACTCCAAGGATCATTAAGCACATGTGAATTTTGTTAAATGCAACTCTGATTACACAGTAAACAAAGCCAAATGCTTTTTATTTCTCCTTTAAAACTGATTGGGGTGACATTGGTTAATAAAATTACATAGGTTTTGGGTGCACAACTCTATAATATATCATTTGTATATTATATTGTTTGTTCACCACCCCAAGTCAAGTCTGCTTCCACCATTATTTATCTCCACTTTACCCTCTTCCAGCTCCCCCACTCCTCTTTCCCCTCTGGTAATCACCATACTGTTGTCCGTGTCTACGAGTGGGGATGTGGTTTTCTTTTTTTTGCGTAATCCCTTCACCTTTTTCACCTAAAACCCCAACCTCCCTCTCCTTTAACAGCTGTCAGTCTGTTCTCTGTATCTATCAGTGTGTCCCTATTTTATTTGTTTGTTATTTTTGTTCATTAGATTTCATATATGAGTGAAGTCATATAGTATTTGTCTTTCTCTGACTGGCTTATTTCACTTAGCGTAATGCTCTCCAGGTCCATCCATGCTGTCACAAAAGATAAGATTTCCTTCTTTTGGGGGGTTGAAAAGAATCATTATAAGTCTGCTGATAACAATATAGAACTTCAGGAAATCTATTTGTTTCACAGTTAAGCTTTCATTCTATAGTCATGAGAACTTCTTGACTGATATCCCAAAGGGTACCTGCCTAATGTGCCCAGCGTCAACTTCACCACATTATAGCATTAGTGCTCCACCTCTCCCCCCCAGAGCAATGCACCCAGCACCACGGTCCCTGAAATACAACATGAAGGAAAATCCCTCACACTGGCAGTGAATGTACATCGCCTTTCCATTGCAAACATCCCATACTCATCTCCTATCGTAAAGCAGACTGCGTAACTTTGTATAATTCAAAACACAGTATGAGAAACTACTCATTTCTTAGTAATTTGTTAATTATTTTGAACTACTTGAACCCGAGATCATTAATATTACTTGAAGATGCCCATCTACACTGTAACTATGAAAATTTGCTATGGATTAACTGGAATAAGACTATTTGAGTGAATTTTCCAGAGAAAGTTGTTAGGGAAAATCCCTCTTTCAAATTGTTCTTTGAGATGTGTCAGAGGGGGTGTGGTGCAGTGGAAAGAAAACCCAGCCCTGTTGCTCTCTAGCTGTGACTCCGGGAAAGTAATTCCATCTTCCTGAGCGACGGCTTTTCACTGTGCCGTAAAGATAAAAATCTGCACCTCATGGTCTGGGCGGGGTGGCTCAGTTGGTTGTGCATTGTCCAGTGTACCACCAAATCGCCAGTTCAATTCCCAAACACACATGCCTGGGTTGCAGGCTTAATCCCCAGTGGGGAGTGTGCAGGAGGCAGCCGATAGAGGTTGTGCTCTCATTGATGTTTCTCTTTCTCTCTCCCCTCTGCCTTCTTCTCTCTCTAAACATCAATTTACAATCTATGTAAATAAAAGCCTAAGCAACTGTCCAACTGTTCAACCTTTCAACCAGTAGCTATGACCACCAGGGGGCAGACTCTCAACGCACAGGCATGGAAACATGGAACAGACTGATGAATCTCAGAAGGAAGGCGGGGAGAGGGCGAGAAGAGATTAACCAAAGATCTTATATGCATACTAGAGGCCCAGTGCACAGATTTGTGCACCGGTGGGGTCCCTCGGCCTGGCCTGCGGGGATCGGGCTGAAACCGGCAGTCCGACATCCCCGAGGGGTCCCGGATTGCGAGAGGCCACCAGGCCTCTAGTTTTTTTATTTTTAAATATCCACCTCGTAACGTGATTGTGAGGATCAAATGAGATACTGTATGTAAGAGTGCTAGAGCATGTACACAGAAGTCTGGGAAGGCACTCTGCAGTGGGGAAGAAACACTAAATACACTAACACTGTAAATGCTAAAATAGGTGCTACGGGAGAACAGAGGGGGCAGTGCAAATCTCAGTGGAAGAGAGAGTAAGGCCCAGGAGGAGGCTGACTGGCTGACTGTGGGATGGATAAGGGGTAGAGGAGGAACAGAAGAGCTGGACTTCTTCTAGTGGGAAGAGGAGGCAGAGGAGCTGCAGGGGGACAACCTGAACAAAAGCTCACAGGCAGGGGGAGTCTGGCCCCTTAGGGAGCTGTGGGGCAGGAGCAGTGATTGTGGAATGAGGTAGGAGATGAGGGCAGAGAGAAAGGCAAGCACCAGAAGGATGCCTGGGAGCCACACCAAGAAGCCTCGACTTTACCCCACATGTGATGGGAAGCCACTGAATAGAAGTGTCAAAGCAGAACAAAACGAAACGGTAAAAAACAGGTTTCTTTTTTATAGTTTTTTCCTCTCAGCCATGCAGTTTCTACTCTAGGTATGAGCTCCTGGATAAGAAATCCTTGGAGGCAAAGATTTTGCCTGTAAATATGTATTTAAAAATTATAACACTGTGAGTCCTGAAATAGGTGCTGTGGGAGAACAGAGGAGGTAGCGCCAATCTCAGCGGTTTACTGAGCCCCTACTCTGTGCCGGGCACTGCCTAAGCCCTTTACACGCTTTATTGTTCATCTTCAAAGCACAGTTGCATACAGCCATTATCATCCCTATTTCAAGTATGAGGAAACAAACTCAAAACAGATAAAATCGCTTATGCAAGTTCAAAGAACTAGCAAGTGGCAGAGCCAGCATTAGAAATTAGATTTATCTATTTACGGATTCACCGCCTTCCTGATACAGTTTAGGTCCATGACTTACTACTTGCATGCCACTAAAACGTCAGAGAAAAACAAGAACATTGATTTTTTTCCCCGTTACATGAAAATTTGATTACAGCTCCTTACAAATATTATATGACACTATAAAAAATGGACTTATTGAGAATTTTTTAAATTCTTACCTGAAGTACTACCTTTCACATATTATATGTTTCTTAGTCTGTACAAATTACATGATAGTTATTTTTTAAAATCTGATGCATATAGGTATAGTCTATTGTAATAGCTATTGACCCCAAAGTCAAGAATCTAATCATTCAAACACACTTTTAATTAAAAAGAAAATAACAGAAAGTCATTTTGGGATCTTATCATAAATGTCTCAAATAAATGTAATGTACAGCATGGGAACTGTAGTTAACAATACTGTATTGCATATTTGAAAGTTGCTATGAGAGTAGATCTTAAAAGTTCTCATCACATGAAAAAAAGTTCTGTAACTATGTGTGGCAATGTATATTAACTAGACTTACTGTGGTGATTATTTCACAATATATACAAATATCAAATCACTATATTGTACACCTGAAACCAATACAACATTGTATGTCAATTATACCTCAATTAAAAATTAATAAATAAATACCAATAGTAAATAAATCAAAATCTATGCCTTCTCAGTAACATTCCAAGAGTGCTGCATAACACTAATCATAACCTTAAAATTACATTAAAACATATTGCTAGCCCTGACTGGTTTAGCTCAGTGGATAGAGCGTCGGCCTATGGACTGAAGGGTCCCAGGTTCAATTCCGGTCAAGGGCATGTACCTTGGTTACGGGCACATCCCCAGTGGGAGGTGTGCCGGAGGCAGCTGATCAATGTTTCTCTCTCATCGATGTTTCTAGCTCTCTATCCCTCTCCCTTCCTCTCTGTAGAAAGTCAATAAAATATATATATTTTTAAAAAACATATTGCTACATAAATATTTGCAAAAACTTACCAAAACCTTATTTCCTCTACACTAGCTAACTACTCAGCTCACAGATTTGCTTTATCATCAAAGGTGGAAAGTCTAGTGGCTAATGAATTTTCAAAGTACAAAACAAATATTGCCAAACTCCACAAGAAGCACTTAAGATTCACATGACTGAAACATCATCATTCACTTATATTACTACTATTCCTTTCTATTGGTGCAAAACAGGATGTACATTTAAAAGAAGCTATGCGCAGAGGGGTGGGGGGTTGGGGGCTGAGTGAAAAAGGTGAAGGGATTGAGAGCTACAGATAGGTAGTTACAAAATAGTCAAGGGGATGTAAAGTCCAGCATAGGGAATATAGTCAATACTATTGTAATAAATATGTGTGGTGTTAGGGGGGTACTGAAAATATCGGGGCAACACTATGTAAAGTATATGGTTGTCTAACTGCTATGCTGTACACCTGAAACTAATCATATAATAACAGTAAATGTAAACTGTAATTGAAAAAAATTGTTTTAAATAATGAATAAGTGAATAAATAAATAGATAAATAAATAAAAGAGGCTATGTGCAAAGATGCAAGACAAGTGTAAACAATGCCAAGCAAACTGTGGAAACCATTTAATTTTTACTGCAAAGACAACAGAAAAAGAGAAAGAAAGAATATTCATACACTCAGAGTGAGACACTAAGACACCAAATTCCTTCCAAGTGTTCCTCACTTTCTAGAGAGCTGAGCTAGCAATAAAACATTTAGGTAGCATACTGAAAGGTTCTACAATTGGAAAAATACGTAAGCGAGGCAGAAAGCAGTGTGATTTGTGGACAGATGAGGGAAAGGTTTCCACAGCTGACACGGGGGGTGGGGGGCAATTTTAATTACCTTGCAGTGAAATATGGAGATCATCGATGCCCCAGGAAACCTGCTCATCTTCGGTGGGAAGCACAGGACCGGAAGCCATCCTTCGACCCAATGGCGATTATAACATGTCCATCCCAGTGAAAGAAGTGAACTAAAAGGAAAAGGGGTACGTGCTCATTAGCAACTGCAGCTCTGCATTTCCCATAAACACGCATCCACAGAGAACAACAGAAACCAAAAGCTGCCCTCCAAAAGAGGCCGTCTTCCAGTGACCGCTTCCTTAGTTCATGAGGAACACAGTGGCTACGCCTTCTTTTCTGAATCATAATCAAGATTTTGCCCTGTGACCTATTCATGCTCTCTGGAGCTGCTGGCAGAACTCCCAAAGAGCCAGGCCAGCGCTGTGGATTCTAAACTCGTGGTGAAAGGAGAAGCTACGCAGTTAAGCTCCATATCTGGTCTAGAGGAAGTCAAGTCTGACACAAACTGGCGTTTTAGGCATCTTTGTGTATTTTATTGTCAGCCTTCACCCTGCAAGAATTTTCTTTAAAACTTTCACTTCTTTTCTTCTCCATAAATGTTGCCGTTTACTGGAAACAGTAAGAGCTGACCCTGCATAGCTGACAAAGTGAAACTAAAAAAACTGTATCAAGAAGGATGTTTTGGTAGGTTATCTATTCGACTGAATTATTTTCCCAAGTGCTTGTCTTTCCACCTACACATGTCTTTCTTCAGCCCCACTTTGACTCTTAAAGAATCCTTCCAGTAAGAGTGATTCTTACTCTGCAACTTTTTAATAGTATTGCTTCATATATGTTTTTGCCACTATTCGTGTCCTGGGGTCTGAGAAGAAAACATTGACTTCTCCCATCCAGATGATGACTTTCCTATCAAAATAAAGTTAACCAAACATATAAAATGTATTAGAGGATGGAGGGATGGATAAATGTGCAGATATGTGGTCAAGCAAATAGAGTAAAAACATTAATGGTTGAATCTACATGTTGAGTATATGGGTGCTCATTGTAAATTTTTTTTACTTTGTTATATATTAGAAATTCTTCATAATAAAATGTTGGGGGAGGGGGGACTAGAAATATATAAACCTGAGGCCAACCGCTAGATACATTGATATTAAATATCCAATAGACCACTTTTAAAAAAAAAATGCAAAGAATAAAAATCATTTAACAGTTAATGCTAGCCTGACTTCAAAAATCTTTTCAATCCTGTCTTCCCCACTGTTTAGTATCCTAAACCTTTTTACTATCTCTCCCAAAGATTTTTACCTACCAAATGAACTGCTTATTAATTAATAATTAATTGTTTTAGCCCTGACCAGTTTGGCTCAGTGGATAGAGCGTCAGCCTGTGGACTGAAGGGTCCCTGGCTCGATTCCAGTCAAGGGCATGTACCTTGGTTACAGGCACATCCCCAGTAGGGGGTGTGCAGGAGGCAGCTGATTGATGTTTCTCTCTCATCGATGTTTCTAACTCTCTATCCCTCTCCTTTCCTCTCTGTAAAAAATCAATAAAATATATATATTAAAAAATAAATAAATAAATAATGGTTTTAGTCCCTGGATTAAAATGAGTCAGAGCCCGCCTGAGGTAACAGTGTTACTGTACTGAGTTGATAGGATTCTATCCAAAATAAAAGCTGTTTGTTAGTTCAAGTGAGCCTGTGTGCAACCTGAAGATTGATAAAGGCACAAATGTCCTCAGCTTCTGATATACCGAGGCCCTCCACTCCCCCTTCCCACACCAAGCGCTTCTGAACGCAAAGTGAGACAAAGCACGTCTTCATCATGCCGGGAGAAAAACTGAATTCCAGAGTGAACTTCCTGTGGGCACCCGCTATTCCACACCAGGGCTAATTACCAGTGAACAAAAACGGATGATAATAACAGTGGCAAACTTTCATAGCACGTACTATATACAGGCACTGTTCTAACCACTTCGCGAACAGAATCTCATTTAACCATTATAATAACGCTACGAGTTAAGAACGGTAATTACCCCCATATATGAAAACACAAAACTTGAGAGGCACAAATGTCACACCCAGTTGTCTAAGGACACAGAGCCAGTCAGTGATGAGCTAACATTGGAACCCGGGCGGTTTTGGTTTAAGACTTACGTTTTTTACTCATTTGTCCTTCATTTACTCAGCAAGCATTTTACATGTGCTGGTCCCTGCTTTCAAGGAACTGAATCTTCTGCGAAGGACAAATGAATGGAGGAGTGAAATCCTCTCAGAAGTGTATGTGGAAGTTGCTATGGAAGCAAAGGAGGAGTGCCCATCACTTGATGCTGGACACAGATGTGACTGTCAGGAGTATACTTACTGTAAATCAGCATTTCACCCCAAATAGTCCCATTAGCATTATTCAGATACCTTGAATTTAATAAGAAAGCCACTCACTGCCATTCAGTATTCATCAAAGACAAGGCAGCAAATGTATTTCTATTAAAAATAAAAACAGAACAATAAACAATAAATTGATAACCAGAGAATCAAGAAATATTCCTGTGCAAGACTGGTATGTGAGATTCACTGTATTATATATTAAAGTAGAAAAAAAAAGTTTAGACCTTAAAACTATTTGAGAGTTTTCTGTTTTTAACAATGAAAATTTATTAGCAAACAATGAATATAATAATTTTTTATTTACTATAGAATATCCTAGGGATTCTAAAAAAATGTCCATCAAATGTCCTTCAAACCAAACTTTGAAGACTGAATCAACAATTGGAAATGTTAGGTTATTGACCCAAATACTGTCTTGGTACAATTATTTATCAAAACACACTACAGAAGGCAATTTATGACGACACCTCTAACACAACTGTTTTGGGGGAGTAATCTCTAGAGAGGAATTTGCTTACCAAGTAGGGCCCATGAAAAACTGAAACAGAGGAGAGAAGAGAGAGGTCGGAGAGATTTTTCTGGGATCTGAATTGAAAAGCTAGAAAGAGCATGAAAACAGAAGGCAGAAAGAGGGCTTGGCCAAAACCAAAAGGTTTATCAACCAAAATCTCTGAGGGCCATCCTATCATTTGTATTCTGAGCACAAGAGCTGCTTTCTCAGGTAGAATCACAGCACAGAAGGGCCCTACGTCACAGCTTTATTTTTCCTTTACAAATAAAAGTTACACACAATTATGTAACAAATGATATTTATTTTAGAATGTAAATAAATGAGACTATGCTTAAAAGTGAGTAACAGCCCATCTTCAGGCACATAACCAAAAACTGGGTAAAGAATTAATGAAGCGGCATTAAAGATTCTAAGATCAAGTGGAATCACGGGGAATTACGCTTTTAAAATCCATGTAAGCTAATGTACACATGTTTACAAATGGCATAAGCTATTCCGAAAGGACAGTGGTTTGCTTATGCAATACATCTTAATACGCCTCTGGTATCTCTAAAACCTCAAAACACTAGAGAATTTCCCCTTTTTAGAGAAATCCTGGCATTTACTTTGAATTATTATGATTAGAATTTTTCAACTCAAAATGAGATTACTTCTAGTGAATGGAATTATGGGTGGTTTTCATTCATTTTGCTTATCTACATTTTAAATTTTTCAGATGGATGCATATTTCTGCTGTAATAAGAAAAATGTTTTTGCTTTTATTTAATACAGTGACAACAAAATGGGGACTAAGGTATTATTTGGGTTCAGGGTCAGTTCTCCAATTCATATGCTATGGAACCCATGATATCTGTATCTTCATAAGAAGACAAATACTCTCTTGACCAAATAAAATATTAGAAAAATTCCGAGTTTGTCAAAAATTTCTGGTAAAGACTCCTAGAAGTCATTGATAACGCATCAAGTCTCTTTTTTTCTCATTATTATAGAGTTTACTAATAAGCCCTACCAGTCTAATAACACTGGAAAAATCACTGTGGCAACAGAGAGAAAGGGACATCTATCTTATCTTCAAAGGCTGATCAGAAGGTGTAGCTTATCAGGATACAGTGAGTACATGTAGGTTATTCTTGAACAGAGTGATTTAAATGGTAGCTTTTCCCCTAGGGGCCTCCCTCATTCTTTTTTCCCCTACAGTTCCACTGCACCGTGTTATTTATGGTCCACCCAGGACATCTGAAGGACCGCCCTTCTGTCAGTTGAGTTATAGAGCTCTTCCTAGCAACGTACAATTATTAACATTGATCTGCTTACAAGCTCACAGAAGAAAGTCGGTGCCACATGTACAATAAGTTTCTTCATCGTTTTCCCATTAACTTTTCCTGACTCTGTTATTACTTCTTTTTCATCGTCATTTAACCAGAAGCAATGGGTACAAATTCCCAGGCCGGTTGGTTTTTAAAGTCTACTCTATTGTCTCCTTTCAGGCGCTTTATTTCTCTAATGACCATCACAAAATGCCAGAACAATCAACCCTATCTATTCCCTACAGGTTGGAAAACAAACATGTAGCAATTCTCTGGATCTAAACCCGCTGTGCTTGCTCCCTCACAACGAAGCAGTGTCACTCACCGGCCAATACCAACAGTGCCGCTGAGCCACCCACTCCAACCTTGATAAAGGCATTCTGAGTGAATGTAGCCACTTCCCTAAAAGCGCCTTCCGTTGGCCTTGACGGAGTCCCAAATGTTCTGAGCTGCAGTGTCCACTGCTGTAGAATGGGGATGATAATACTTACAGGGTGGTGGTTGGAATTCAACAAAAAAGCACATGAAGGCGGAGGTGGGGGGTGGAGAGAGATTAACCAAAGAACTTATATGCATATATGCATAACCCATGGACACAGACAATAGTGTGGAAAGGCCTGGGGTGAGGGGAGATAGGTGTGGAGGTGGTCAATGGGGAAAAAGGGGATCATCTTTAATATTTTCAACAACAAAGATAAATTTTTTT
Organism: Myotis myotis; assembly: GCF_014108235.1. Taxonomy (NCBI): domain Eukaryota; kingdom Metazoa; phylum Chordata; class Mammalia; order Chiroptera; family Vespertilionidae; genus Myotis; species Myotis myotis. The sequence continues at coordinate 195,308,648 of NW_023416313.1, read as the reverse complement.
AAAAGAACATGAAACTAAAAAACTGTGGTAACAACTAACATTTATTGAGCACTTACTCTGGGAGAGGTGTTACAGTATATAAGTGGCATTTATTATCATCTAGGAAATAATTTATCAGGATTACCTATCCTATTTCTTCATCGGCAGTAAAACTGAAAGCTCACCACAATTCTAAAATGAAGGGTAAAAAAACTTACGGATGAAAACTTCCAATGCTACAAAATCGGATGTTAAATCAGCGCAGGTCTAGAAAGCTTGTATTCAGGAAGCAATTATTTTTAATTTCCATCAGCACATTTTAACCTAGAAATTCTGCCCTTGCTCCACAATCAAGTTTTCTACGGTTCACAATTCTTCGTTACCACCATGTCACCAGTCTCCTAAAAGCTTGATGACACCTTTAAGTTATAAGTATGAACGATGGTTTGGGGTTATTCCGCCCCCCCCCCCCCCATATATATCTCTTTATTCCTTTTGTTATCACCTCTCCTCCTGACTCCATTACTTTGTTCCTAAATTGCTACCAAAGATTCCATTGTTTCCTATTAACTCTAGCTTCCCCACCCCTGTCTTTGAAGAAACCCTAAGAGATTTGGGACATGGAAGCAGGAGATACTGCAGAAGCAGAGGATGAGACATGGGTCCAAAAACAAATGGAACAGAATGTGCTGAAGATCAGTGCTGAGAGCAAGATTTTAGACAAGCCTGCACAGGAACAGTAGTAGGACCCCAGCCCTCACCTACTCCACCTATTCCAAGAGCACCGGCAACCAGACCTATTCCCCTGAACCCTAGCTCCGCCTACAGGTCAGGTTTCAAAGGATCCTTTTCTGGAGAAAGCAGAAGACATCCTAGCAAAGACCTGCAAATACTGATATCTGGGGCTCCTCAATAGAAAGGCTAGTTCCCTTCATACTACCCTACTGTGAAATTCCACTAAGGCTTTTTCATTCCTCACTCTTAAATATGAGTGGACAGCCAAAGATTGTTAGACATTATGGAGAGCCTCCGAAGATGAAAGAAAGAACTCAAAACAAACACAAGAGGAACCTTGCGAAATTGTCAAATGTAGGGAAAAGAAAAATTAATAACAATTGATTTTTTTAGAAATGACACCGTAAGATGACCTTGATTTTAAACCTGTAAAGCAGCAGTTCTCAACCTGTGGGTCGCGACCCCTTTGGCGGTCGAACGACCCTTTCACAGGGGTTGCCTAAGACCATCCTGCATATCAGATATTTACATTACGATTCATAACAGTAGCAACATTACAGTTAGGAAGTAGCAACGAAAATAATTTTATGGTTGGGTCACAACATGAGGAACTGTATTTATTAAGGGCCAGAAAGTTGAGAACCACTGCTATAAAGGGTTTCACAGTATCAGTTACATACAGAATCAACAGTTCTTCCATTACACCTTCAATGACAATGTATAATGAGAGAGTAGTTTTATAGAGATACTAGAAGCCAGGTGCACAGATATGTGCATGGGGGGGGGGGGGTACTCTCACAATCCAGGACCCCTTGGGACCCCAGGGATTGGGCCTAAACCAGCAGTCGGACATCCCCCAAGGTATGTAGCAGTGACCAAGTGGCAGGTGGCCAGGAAGGAGCCTGAGCCAGCACCGCTCATGCTCATCCCGGCCCACTGCACCTGCTGCCGCTTCTTGGTAATGCTGCTGGGGAGTCAGGAGAGGCTCCCACTGCCGCAGCTGCGCTCGCCAGCTGTAAGCCTGGCTTCTGGCGGAGCAGCACTCCCTCTATGGGAGCACACTGACCACCAGGGGGCAGCTCCTGTGTTGAGCATCTGCCCTCTGGTGGTCAGTGCATGACATAGCAACTGGTCGACCAGTCATAACGGTCACTTAGGCTTATATATATATATATATATATATATATATATATATATACACACACATACATATATACACTGGAGGCCTGGTGCACGAAATTCATGCACAGGTGGGTCCTTAGGCCTGGCCGGTGATCAGGGCCGATTGGGACCTTCCGGCTGCTGGCTGGGGCCTTCCTGCCAGCTACTGGCTGCCGGCCGGGGCCTTTGTGCCAGGTGCCAACTGCCAGCCGGGGCCTGCCAGATGGGGGGAGGGACCAGGGGAGGTTGGCTGGCCATGGGAGGTTGGCTGTGGGAGCGCACTGGCCACCAAGGGAGGCAGCTCCTGCATTGAGCGTCTGCCCCCTGGTGGTCAGTGTGCATCATAGCGACCGGTCATTCCAGTCATTCCAGTCATTCTGGCTGTTCCGATTGTTCTGGTGTTCCGGTCGCTTAGGATTTTTATAGACAGATATTTTTAAGTTTTTGCTCTGCATGCTGTTAACATACTTCACTATCTTTTTCTTTACTCAATAGATTTTTAATAATATTAAAGCAAAAACTCATATTCTATTGGACAGAATTAATTTTAGAAAGCCCTCATGAAATCAGACTTAGTATCATTTATAAACATCCATGACCACACACAAGCTCAGACGGAGAGCAAAATGCAACGAAATACCTCAGCAGGAACAAATACTTCAAGATTTTAGCCTCAGACCTCCTGAGCAAGCAGTACAGTTTATTTCCTCCAAAAGGCAAGTCAGATTCACCCTCAGTGATGCAAACAACATACCACGACACAGAAACTCAGTGTGAATTCGCAATTCCACAGGAATCTGAACGTTACCAAGGCAATTTTCCCTTTTAGGGTCATAAAGACTACAGACTTAGCAGAAGTGAAACAGGTAGCCATATCCGAGTTTTGAGCAGAGGGGAGATACAATTTGACTTATGTTTCAAAATGATCCCCCTCAAGCGGGGGGGGGAGGGGGGGGGGTTGTAGGGGGTAACGTGGGGATAAGGACACATATGTAATATCTTAATCGATAAAAAATATATTTAAAAAAAAAATGATCACCCTCAAAATGAGGTGAGAACAAATAATGGGACAAGGAATGAAGCAAAGAGGTTATTACAGAATAATGGACATGGAGCTGGATAATCAAGAAATGAGAACGCAAGTTTGGTAAAATATTAAAGTTGGAATCTAGGTGTTAAGAACATGAATACTTGCGTAACATTATTTCAACTCTGTTGAATAATTGAGAATTTTCATAGTAAAATGCTGGGAGGAAAAAGTTCTTACAGAAATCTAGATGATGATGACAGGGGCTGGGCTGCATGAGCAGAAGTAGTGAACACTGGTCCGATTCTGAAAACATTCTAAAGATGGTGCCAACAGGTTTCCTGACTGATTTGATACAGCAAACTGTACATTTAAAAATGGTTAAATTGGTAAATTTTGTTATGTATATTTTACCACTATTTTTTAAAACTAGATATAAAATTATTTCCAACCTATAATCTATATCCAGCTAAAGTATTAGTCAAATGTTAGGGTAGAATAAAAGTCATTTCCTAACATACAAGGCTTCAGAAGAGTTATGTCTTATGCACTCGCTCTTAGAAAGCTACTGGAAGAGTTCAACCCCCAAAAATAAGGAAGTAAAATGAGAAAGAGGAAAGAAAACAGAAAACTTGCCCAGCCAGTGTGGCTTAGTGGGTGAGTGTTGACCTATGAACCAGGAGGTCACAGTTCAATTCCTGGTCAGGGCACATGCCTGACTTATGGGCTCAACCCCTAGTGTGACGCATGCAGGAGGCAGTCGATTAATGATTCTCTCTCATCATTGATGTTTCTGTCTCTCTCTCCTTCCTCCTTCCTCTCTGAAATCAATAAAAATATTTTTTTTAAAAAGAAAGAAAATAGAAAACTAAATTAAATATGAGAAAAACAGAGACTGGATATTGAACCCAGGAGAATTTTTTTTTTAATTCCCCGGATGGGCCCTAACCAGTTTGGCTCAGTGGATAGAGTGTCAGCCTGCGGACTAAAGGGTGCCAGGTTTGATTCCGGTCAAGGGCATGTACCTTGGTTGCGGGCACATCCCTAGTAGGGGGCGTGCAGAAGGCAACCTATCAGTGATTCTCTCTTATCATTGATGTTTTTATCTCTCTCTCCCTCTCCTTTCCTCTCTGAAATCAATAAAAATATTTTTTAAAAAAAAACCAGTACAGTGAGAATAGGAATTAAGCTAGAAGAAGGGTATTTCGATCAGTGATTCTGAAGATGGCGCAGCGCCCGGTAAGACAAAGTTCCACATGGGGCCTGAGAAACTTTAAAAAAATGTTTACCTCCATTCATTCTAAAAGAATCTGTGGTCTGCAAAACACACTGTCCTTCTGGGTGGAAAATGCTGAGAACTTTGGGAGAGAGAATTTAGGGAGATCTCATTAGATAACCTCATTTTTTCTCAGGAAAATAAAAAGTGAGGTCATTTCTTGGGAGCAGGGGGAGCTAGGATATGGTAGGACCCTTAAGAAATTAAGGGTGCTTGGAACGGTAAGAACCTGAACCAACCACCTGAAAGACATACAGGGAGAGGGAGGCAGTGAAGGCACACCGAGGCCCGTCAGCACTGGCTACAAAGGGACCCAGACAGCATCTTGGGTGCAAGGTTCTCCCAGGAGGCCTCGGCATCCAAAGGATGCTCAGGTAGGATCAGCAGCTGTTGGTGAGCTGATAACATTCTGCCAATTTAAAAAATGCCCTAAAATTGCACATGAATACAAGGAGACATGTTTAAGAATGTTCACACCAGTACTGTTTACAACAGAAAAAAAGTGGAAATATTCTAATCCCTTTGGCAGAAGAAAGGATAAGCTGTGGGTGGTTGACTCATACAAGGAAAGCCTATTCCACAGCTAAAATGAATGAATAACTAGTATCAGCAAGGTTACATATCAAAACTATAAGATGGGGGGTTGGGAGGTAGTGCAAAAGTACTGATATACTATGACATTATTTATGTGCTTTACGATAATTTTAAACTCAAACATGCATATGTGGCAAACACATACACACACACACACACACACACCAGAAATGCACTCAGGAATGAAGCCCACCAAGTTCAGAGGGATTGAGACTTCAGCTCAATAGTGAATGTTTTCTTTCTTCTAAGAATTTAACATCTAAGTAGGAAGTACATTGCAGATGTTTAAAATATTCATTTTTAACATTTTAACACTGTAACAGAATTCTACTTCAGTCAGAGGGAAGAGATGGAATGGCTGAAAGAGCCCCAGGCTCAGTCAGGAGAACTGGCTTTGGTCCCAGCTCCCCCACTGACCAACCCCACGGCCTTGGATAATCATCAGCTTCACCAAGGTCTTATTTCTTCATCTGTGAAACCGGGATAACGATTTCATCTCAGCCAACGAGTAGACTTTCAGGTTCCTGGCAACGCATCTAACTCTTCTGCACATTTAAAAACATTGGATCACAAGAAATAACATTCACGGAGAAATGCCTGAAGACTGAGTCCATCCGTTCCTGGATGTTGCCTTTGGATCCTGTCCAGCCATCGGGGAGCTGTGAACCTGAACTGCACTGCTTTATGCCCTCAGAAAACGTCTTTTATTAAAATAATCCCGTCAGCCTCACCGAGCAGGTTATTCTAGGAAGCGGTCTCCCAGGTACTTCTTCCAGGGAGCTCAGGACAGTCCACAAGCCACGGGCTCCTTCGATGAGCACACACTGTGGAAATTCTGTCTCAGCACCAAAAAAACAGTGATCCTGAGCATTTCTTCTTTTCACCTAATGACCACGTTATTTTTATAAACCGAGTTTCCCTCTCATTTTTGGCTGGATGATGGCCCAGCTCTAGCAACTACAAATGACTTCATAGGAAACAAGTTGCTTTCTAGTGGCTTTATTCTTCTAACCTTATTTTTTCTTCACTGCAATGTCCTCATCTATTTTTTTAAATGTTTTATTGATTTTTAGAGAGAGAGGGAGAGGGATAGAGAGACAGAAACTTCAATGAGAGCAAAATATCATGGATCGGCTGCCTCCTGCATGCCCCTCACTGGGGACCAAGCCAGCAACCAGGGCATGTGCCCTGACTGGGAATCAAACTATGATTTCTTGGTTCATGGGTCAACGCTCAATCACTGAGCCACACCGGCCAGGCCTCGTGTATTTTTTTATTCTATTGAATTCTATGTTTCTCTGTAAACTACTTCAAACTTTCTCTGGAATATGGGAAGGTGCAAATAAGTGAGTTAAATTAACTCAGGCTTTCTGTATGGACAAGATGAGATAATACGCAGAATGTTGAAAATTACAAGATGAGATACAGATGCAAATTGCTCATTGGTGAGAAAGAAAATTTACTCTTGGAAAATGAGAGTTGATGTACTTTCAGTAAATGAGGTTTATAAAAATAGTTCTCAATGCCAAATCACCTGAAGACATCTAGATTCCAGTTCTAAGCTCCAGGGAGAGACCTAATTTGTACACTGCATGAGGAGGCTCCCCTAAAACATGAAGAATAACTTTAGTGCTAGCTGGTTCGGCTCAGTGGATAGAGCTTCGGCCTGCGTACTGAAGGGTCCCAGGTTTGATTCCAGTCAAGGGCACATGCCCAGGTTGCGGGTTCCATCCCCAGTAGGGGGCGAGCAGGAGGCAGCCAATCAATGATTCTCTCATCATTGATGTTTCTCTCTCTCTCTCTCTCTCTCTCTCTCTCTCTCTCTCTCTCTCTCTTTCTCTCTCTCTCCCTTCCTCTCTGAAATCAATAAAAATATTTTTTAAAAAAAAGTAATTAAGAAAAAAGAATAATTTTTTTTTTTTTTAACTTTTTTTTTTTTTTTATATTTTATTGAGTTTTTACAGAGAGGAAAGGAGAGAGATAGAGAGTGAGAAACATCGATGAGAGAGAAACATCGACCAGCTGCCTCCTGCACACTCCCCACTGGGGATGTGCCCGCAACCAAGGCTCATGCCCCTGACCGGAATCGAACCTGGGACCCTTCAGTCCGCAAGCCGACGCTCCATCCACTGAGCCAAACCGGTCTCGGCAAGAAAAAAGAATAACTTTAAAACCAACTCTATCACTTCCGCCAGCTTCTGTTTGCCCCTGTCCCATCTTCTAGTACTAAGTGCGTGTCACCTGTAGCCTACTTCCCAGGGGACCTTGCATCCATGGGGTCTTGCCACAAAGCAGTGGGTTAGCAATGCCTCTAGTGGGGTGTGGAACAGCGAGAGGGAGAGTGAGGAGGTACTGACAAGCATAATAAATTTCCTGATTATTATTCATAAGAAAAATAGATTCCTGCCCCGCCAGCATGGCTCAGTGATTGAGCATGGGCCTATGAACCAGGAAGTCATAGTTAGATTCCCAGTCAGGGCACATGCCCAGGCTGCAGGTTGGATCCCCAGTGTGGGGTGTGCAGGAGGCAATCAATCAATGATTCTCTCTCATACTGATGTTCTTCTCTCTCTCCCTTTCCCTTCCTCTCTGAAATCAATAAAAATATATATGTTTTTTAAATACATTCTTGCCCTAGCCAGTAGATAAAGCATCGGCCTATGGACCAAAGGGTCCCGGATTCGATTCTGGTCAAGGGCATGTACCTCGGTTTCAGGCACCTCCCCAGCCCAGGCCCTGGTCCGGGCTTGTGCAGGAGGCAACCAATCAATGTGTTTCTCTTACATCGATATTTCTCTCTTTCTTTCCCTCTCTCTTCCACTCTCTGTAAAAATCAATGGGAAAATACCGAGTGAAGATTTAAAAAAAAGAAGAAGAAAAAAAAAACATTCCTAAGAATTCTTTGCACTCAAGAATATAAATTTGGGGCAAGCTAGAAGGAGTCAATGGGGGGGGGAAAGAGGGCTATCTGAAACACTTTCAACAATAAAGATTTAAGAATAAAATATTAAGAAGCTTATACATTTTAATGATTAGACAACTTGTGAATATATTCTGCCTCTGCCTCTGCCCTATGTCCCCATCCCTTGCCCCTCAAACTCCTCTCTTGTAGAGTCACAGTCCAGGCTCTGCAGGTGTTTTTCTCTCTCTCTGCCCAGCCCCCCTCCCATTACAGCAAGGCAACTACAAATTGAACAGTCCATAAAGTGCCAGCACACTAAAGCGAAAAGAAACCACCTTAAAAATCACACACCTTAAAAATCACACACCTTAAAAACCACACACATCTTCCAAAAGCTGTTATAGTGCTTATATCTTACGCAAATTGCTTAATCCTTCCCAATAATGAATAGAAATAACTAATTAAGTCAGCTTGCCATTCAGTAAATTGGCTTTAGGGGAATTGGCCTTCTTCCCCAAAGAAAACAGCTATGTCACTAACCGATCCCTTACCTCTGGTGCCCACTCCAGGAATAACCTCAGCCCCGTGCCCCAGCCAAGCTGGCTGGAGCCTTGACTCCCCTCGCCCAGTATCCTATCAGCTCCTTCCTGAAAGTTCACACTGGAATATACGGTATACATCCTGGAATCAATTTAGAGGCTGTAGGTCCTGCATGCCAACTTGAAATGCCAGCGAACATGGAGAAACCCATCCCTGGGAAGCCCTGTGGAGCAGGTCCCTTGGCTCTGGGTCTTCAGAATCCAGACAGTGAGCCTGACTATGTCTTGTTCGCTGTTGTATCCTTACCATCCAGCAGAGTGTATGGCACATGGTAAGTACATAATAAAAGCTTGAGGAAACATGAAAGGAGTGAATAAATAAATGGGGAAAAAACGAACAATGTTGTTGAGGATACATTCTGCAACTCTCAGCTCCCTTGCCCCCCACTTGAAGGTAGCTCCCTAATTATTATATATATATTTATTTTTTTTTTAATTTTTTAATTTAATTTTTTTTTTTTTTTTAGAATTTAGTGCTAGGAAATACTTCATTTCCTTGGAGAAATAGGTTGGGTTTTTGTTGTTGTTTTATTTTTGCTGTTTTCTTTCTGTAAATAAGAACCACATAATTCATTTGCACTTTGCCTGTATAGAAATACACAGCTAACTTTGAGGTCAAATTGTAGCAGTTATTTAGGTCCTTCTTATGTTTGTTTTTCCCTGGCTTTTGTTTTGGTGGGGCTTTTTGGGTTTTTTTTACTTCTTATTGACATATAATATCTGACCTTATATATGTATTTGTTGTGGTCATATTAAATCTTTTGTGAATAAAGTAGGAAATGAACAAGTTTAAACACATAGTGAATAAGCAAGCAAGCCAAAACTCAGAAGTGTACTTTTTAAGGACCTTTTTATACACACACAAATAAAAACAATTTTGAAATTCAGGACTTCTCAAGCACAGGATTTTTTTTTTTTTAACGGGCATCTCCATTATATATCTCCACTTGAATTGTTCCCTTTTTTTCCATTTTTGACAAGATTTTCTTCCTCTCCAATGGCCAGAATTCTTGGCTATAGGAGACTGAATTGCCTTCAAATTGTCTTCCTGCTTGTATGCATGCATATAAGCATAACCAGTGGACATAAGACATTGGGGGATAGGGGAGGCTAGGGGACTGTCTAGGGCGGGGGGATAAAATGGACACATATGTAATACCCTTTGTAATACTTTAAGCAATAAAAAAAAAAAATTATCTTCCTGTATATATTTAAGATAAAAATGCCTGTTTCTACTTGTATTGCTTTTTATCTTGGGTTTTTAAGGTATCAGAGGAACTTTGGTCCTAGACTATTCCGGAGGGTGAGCGGGAAGGGGATTGAAGAGATGGAGAAATTCTGTTACATTTACAAAGCTGAACGACGAAGCTGTGGTCAAAACAGTTGCATGCACATGGGCAAAATTCTTAGAACAGAAATGACTGAAATGTTTGGGAAATATTTGCAGAATCTCGCTGTGATTATAACAGTGATTCTGTCAAGTGTTTCAAGTAACATAGCTGTGCAAGCATTTCTACACATGTTTCTGTTGGGTAGCATTTTCCCAGTGATGAAGGATTTGTTAAAATTCCAAACACTAGTCTCTCCAAGATATTTAAAAAGAAATATTTCTGTATTTTGAAATGTCTGCCAACAAATACAACAGCCAAAAAAAATATGTTGGCTGTTAAGATGAGAACTTTATTTCTGAAATGTACTATTCCTTTGGAATAATATTTGCCAATTTCAATAGCAGCTGCAGAAATGCTTTCACACTCAACTTAATTTACCATTAAAAATGGGCAAAGACAGAGTGGTTTGCTTTTTCCTTTTGGCCTGCACTCCTATAATCGACCCAAATTGCACACGCCTTTATGAACCAATGCACCAGCTGCTGCTTGGCCAGGTACCCTTTCTCTTTAACTGTGTTCACTTACAGAGGAAAATAGCAAAGGCAACCTTTTTCAGATAAGGGTCTGTTTTGTCTTATAATGACCACGTGCCAACACAGTCCTCAACTACATGTACGTGATTGCTAAGTTTCTTGCTTAATTTAGAAGCTTTCTGCCCCAATTTCATTCGAATATTCAGTCTTAAGATAAATGTAAAACAGGAAGCAAAGTCAAAGAGAGTTGAGAGTCCTAGATGACACCATATTCATTCATTCACTTAACAAATATTGAGTGCTTACTACTTGCCAGGCAATGTACCAGGAACTGGGGAGACAATCTATATCTATATCTATATATCTATATATATCTATATATCTATATATAGATATATATGGCTAATACGCAAAGTGTCCCCTCAGGAGTTCGACTGGGAGACCCCGAGTTCGATCAATCACTATGACGTGTGCTGACCACCAGGGGGCAGCGCGGAACAAGGCGGGCAACCAGAAGCTGCGGTGGGGTGCTGAGGGAGCAAGGGAAGGAGGAGGCAGGGAGGCAGGGAACCTGATTAGCCCTGATCACTGGCCAGGCATAGGGGCCCTACCTGTGCACGAATTTCGTGCACCGGGCCTCTAGTGATGAATAAGTAGGAAAGGCTTTCTGGAGACAGAAGCAGAGTGCTCGGGAAGCTTAAACAACAACACTAGCTAATGGCCTGGGGAATCTGAGAAGGCAAAGCTTGTCATAACAGGCATAAATGGAAAGGAGCGATTTTTAACTTACTACCCTCAAGGTTTTCCTGCTAAAGCAGGTAAAATCTAGCAAACGTAAACTGATGAATGAGAAGGCTGCCCAGGACCAGTAGATCTTGTCAAACTGTAAACCATGAATAAGTGCATAAATAAGTTTGTTCCTCCAAGCCACCACCACAACAGGCTCCCACCCGTAACAGATCTAGGTTACTTTTAAAGGGTGAAAAAAGAATCCTTTATATCGAAATTACTCATCCTGTAAAAATAAAAGGCTGAACTATAGTTCAAATGTATTTTTCTATAAAAGGAATATATATTTCATTTACTTTTAAGAGGATTTTTTACTTTAAAAGGTTTATTGCCGAAACCGGTTTGGCTCAGTGGATAGAGCGTCAGCCTGTGGACTGAAAGGTCCCAGGTTCGATTCCGGTCAGGGGCATGTACCTGGGTTGCGGGCACATTCCCAGTGGGAGATGTGCAGGAGGCAGCTGATCGATGTTTCTAACTCTCTATCTCTCTCCCTTCCTCTCTGTAAAAAATCAATAAAATATATTTAAAAAAATAAAATAAAATAAAATAAAATGTTTATTAAAGTAATTTTTAATGTTACAGAAACCTTAAAAAATTAATAAAAGCTACCCAACAGCCCACCATCCAAATATCATCATTCCTAATACTATGGTGAATTTTTGGACTATTATTTATCTCTAGCATAGTTTTTCTGTTTTATTTGTAGAGTTGTAATTATGCCACAAATAATTTTTTATTCTGATAAATATGAAGCACTAGCATTTCCTTGATATTAGTCTCTATAACTTCATTTTAATATCTGCACTGTAGGTTGATGGTCATAAAAATTTGAATTGGTCTCTCCCAAAACTTGTGCAAAAAAAAAAGAAAAGAACCCCCCCCAAAAAAAAAAAAACGGGGGGTGGGAGCAGGAAGGTGTCCTAGCCTTCATTCATTTATCGTTAGTGAGTAATTTACCCAAAGAGTATTAATGTACATACAGCTTGTCTACTTCAGGGACCATGCCTGGTGGTCAGCAAGATAATCAATCCTTAAAATAATGGTCTCCAAAACAAGGAGACATATTCCCTCACTTGATTTCATTCCTGGCCATTGCTACCTCTGCGCTTCAGCTCTGCTCTGTGCAGATTAAATCAAATAATTGAGTTATATGAGACTAATTTCTAGAAGGGCAGGAATGGTCAATGGGCAGCAGTAACAAGAAACCAGACTCGCCTGGTTGGTATGGCTCAGTGGTTGAGCACTGACCTACGAATCAGAAGGTCATGGTTCAATTCCTGGTCAGGGCACATGCCTGGGTTGTGGGCTCCATCCCCAGTGTAGAGCATGTAGGAGGCAGCCAATCAGTGAGTCTTTCTCATCATTGATGTTTCTATTTCTCTCTCCCTCTCCCTTTCTCCCTGAAATCTATAAAAATACTTTATATATATAAAAAAAAGAACCCAGCCCTAGCCGTTTTGGCTCAGGGGACAGAGCGTCGGCCTATGGACTAAAAAGTCCCAGGTTTGATTTTGGTAAAGGGCACATGCCTGGGTTGTGGGCTCAATCCCAGTAGGGGGCATGCAGGAGGCAGTCAATCAATGATTCGCTCTCATCATTGATGTCTGTCTGTCTGTCTGTCTCTCTCTCTCTCTCTCTCTCTCTCTCTCCCTTCCTCTCTGAAATCAATAAAAAAACAACACAAACAAACAAAAAAACCCAGACTCATCTGAGCTGGAACATAAGCAAATCTCACCGCAAGATCCCTGCCCACAGTGAGGGAAGGACCAGCACACATCAGCTGCTCACTGGCTATCAATATCAAGCACAGGCAGTGCCTCCTATGCACGCCTGGGTTACCCAAGCCGCACCAAGTCTAGCCTGGGAGGCTGAACGGCCTTGGGAGGAGGCACTGTCGTGTCACAGATTACTCCTGGACTAGTGGTTTAGTATATCTGAATTCCAGTCCTTGTTCAGGTCCAAGCACAGAGAATGCATTTCACATATCTAAACCCTATAAGGGTGGAGCTAGACATTCTCTAAGAGTCCTTCTGGCCAAATCAATCTGTGGTTTTATGTTGCTATCAAAAGCAGGGCTCACAGTCCACAAAAGGGCCAAATCCAACCATCTTATGACTTTCTAAGCATTATTTCAAACACCAGGAATGAAGAAAAAACAGTTCCTTGCTGCTCTAGAAGTTATGTTATCTCCCAGGTCAGTTACTGAGCTATTCTGAGTTGTGACCAACCTCCAGTGTGGCTGGGAGTTGAGCGCGGGACGCTCCAGAAGGACAATCCGCTGTGTCCTCTTCCATGGAGGTTATCTGGCCAGATCGAATCTGCCTTCTAACGGAAAAGTTCAACATATCGCCTTCTATGACTGTGGATCACACTCTGGTTACCCAACATTCTCTGTCAACATGGGAACTAGAGGATAAAGTATCTTTATTACTGAAACATTACTTTCACTAAATGATTATTTCCATGCTGTTAGAACTGTCTTTGTAAATTCTTTAATAATGAGAGAATAGTCCATACCATTTAAAAAACACAACATTAGCAAGACTACCTCAATAAGTACAAGATATTCTGTCAAACAATTTAGACACCTACTGACAAATTACAAAATTGATATACATCCAATAGGTAAACAAACTTTGCACTTAACAATTGGCTTTGCATCTAATAATCATACAACATTCTCTTTTTACTATATTTTTTCATTACAGTTTGCATTCAATACCATTTCGGATTAGTTCCAGGTGTACGGCATAGTAGACAACCACATACTTTGCAAAGTGTTCCCCGCCCCATATTTCCAGTGCCCATTTGGCCCCATACATCACAATGTATTCTTAAAATCACCTCTATCCTATCTACCTCTTGAAATCCAAGTCTATGATTTTCTTTTTTAAACAAGGAAGAAACAAGTGGATAGCAGAGCATGCATTCCACCCTGTCTTACAGAATTAATCTTACAAAAATAAACAAAATCCTTCCTTATCTGAAGATCATGAAGCCAAAAAACACACACACAAAAGTACCACCAGCTCTCAATTACCCAAGCACACACATTCCTTCTGGTGTGTTAGTCATAGCCCCTCCCTCAGCCAAGGGCATTAGACAGAGGGGATGAGTTGGTGTGTCTGCCCCTACACATGCCTTTGAATGCAGTGAGCCCAGCAGTGCATTTGGAGTCCTGTTCGAGACAGAGGCAGTGGGAGTGTTAAGGCTACTTTTGTCCTGTGAAACATGTCTACGCTAGCACAGCACAGGTGGTTGTTGGGCTCAGCCACTTAACTAAAAAGCAACAGGGACCCATGTGGGCACAGAAGTGGGGGGTGGTCAGGACACAACTGAGAAAATCAGCATCCATTCAACCTGCTTATTCTGGGAACTCATCCCTCAGCTTCCGTTCAGTGTTCAATCAACGCAGGCTGAGTATCTCGAATGGACACATAGCTGACGGCAAAACAAACAGCTCTACCTCAACAACCCATGGCGCGCGGATTCAACATAGAAAGGTGACTTCACTTCCGGCCAAGAGGAGTTACTGGGTCCGGAATTAACCTTCTAGAAAGTTTAAAAAAATATAGGAAACAATTATCTTGAGACTGCACAGATAGTACAAGAGTGTCATCGTTCTGAGGAGGGAAACAAGCGAGGCAAGCCCTACGTCTGCCTGTGTGTTCCACCTGGAGACAGTGTGCAGACCCCAGCACCTCAGGGCAACACCAAACCGAACCCACAACCTCATTGAGATCGCAACTCAGAAAGGCCGATGGGAGCCGAGAAGGAGGCAAGGATGGGTAGAGGAAGAAGCTGAGCTGCAAGCGGGCTCCCGAACAGCCTCCCACAACCCCACAGTGAGCTCTGGAGGTTAAAGGGCCCTTAGAGTCGTCCTAAAACGGGCCTACAGGGCCTGGCCCATGCCCTCACCTCATCAGTCACTGGATGTGGGACCCTCATCCCCACCCCACCCCTGGGAAGGGGCATAACCCCGGTGAGGTGGTGCACTGATGCTGAGGCTCTCCAAGAAGCTGAAAACACCCCCAGAAGCTGGGCGATCAGCCCCTTATTGAAGGGAGATCTGAACAGCACAACAGTGTCCACTACAGTGAGCTACTGGCATCGCCGGTCTAGTCATTTCACTTCCCTGCCTGAAATACTTGAGAGGTTTCCCATCAACTGCACAGCATTCGAGGCTCTTCCTACTTAATCCCCAATCTCTTGACTCACTTCACATAGGCCCAAGGCTGCAAACACAGCCAATGAATGGAGGCTCTCTTGCACGTCCCAAGTGTTCTCTCACTTTTCGGTCTTTGCACCTGCTGTTTCTCCTACTGGAGCCCCGACAGAGTGAGGCGATCTGCCTTTGTGCCCCCTATGCACCCCACACCGCCAACTCAGCACAAATACCACAGCCGTCAGCTCTACATGTCTGAGACCCCGACTGGACCGGGAGCTCCTTCAGCCACCACTTCTTCTTCACAACCACAGCACCAAACACCAGAAGCTACTGATGCAGAGTAGCTACTAAACAAACGTGCAAGGAGTTAATGGAGGGAGGGAGGGATACAACCATTAAGCAATGTCCACCAGGTACCTCCTACCTGCAACTGTGCTGAGTCACCTTCCCTGCCTCTGCTGTGCCCTCTTGCTCTCAATCCTGGAAATGTTACCTTCACTGTGGTCTGTGGCAGGGCCTGTTTGTTTCCATTTAATTTACTCTCAATAGCAGGCCTTGTCTGACATGGCCTAGGAGTGCGGAGAGGCTCAGGCTGCTCTCTGGCCCTGACATCCTGCCTGTGGCTCTTCTCCACACTTCATCCTGTGTGCATGTTTCTCAACTCAAGGACCACGCTAAGAAGACCCACCCCTCATCTCTCTACAGGGCTATCTACCACTCAATACCCCTTCACAAGATTCTCTTCCTGATGCCACAATATAAGCTTTTCATTTCAAAATAATTCACTAGCTTCTATTTTAAGCAACAGAAACGGGGCTACATTTACATTTCATTACAGAAAACATCAGGCTCTGGTGTAGCATTTGTTTCCAAATTCAGAATACCTCTGCAGGGAAGGGACATGCATCACCTAATATAATTTCTTTTTATTTTTTTCATTTTCAGCCTTTATTATTAACTGGCACATCTTCATACCTAGAATACAATGAATCTTGTACTTAGGCTAACATAAAAGTAAAAAACTCTGAAGCTTTGCAATACCCAGAGATTATGAACCTCAAAGGAAACTTCATTTGGGTTCAATATGTTCATAATAGCAATAGTCCAAGTCTCTGAATTAGCAATCTAAGTGTACTGGGTCTCCATTAAATACAACATGAGGTTACACAGATCATTTTATTCCTTGTTCATGACAGAAAACAGCCAGACAAAGTTAAAGACAGATCTATAGCCAAGAAGACCCCTGGAAAGCAGATAAGTCTTGAAGCTCGACTCATGAAGACTAAACATGGTTGAAAGGACAAGATCACAGTGAGTATCTACCCACAGTCAATACAGAGTCTGCCTCTCCACAGCTACATTTACTCACTGTATACAATTCCATTGAAATAAACACGAGGCTATATAAAGGAAGCTTTACTGAATGGGGAATGTGTTAAAAAACACCCCCCCCACACACACACACACACAATTGTTTCTTATTTCTAACCTTTATGCTATAAAGAAAATTAGGGTAAAGAAGCATATGCTTGACACTGAGTTTTAAAATATCCTATATAGCCGAAACCGGTTTGGCTCAGTGGATAGAGCGTCAGCCTGCGGACTGAAAGGTCCCAGGTTCGATTCCGGTCAAGGGCATGTACCTGGGTTGCGGGCATATCCCCAGTGGGAGATGTGCAGGAGGCAGCTGATCGATGTTTCTCTCTCATCGATGTTTCTAACTCTCTATCTCTCTCCCTTCCTCTCTGTGAAAAATCAATAAAATATATTTTTAAAAAATAATAATAAAAAAAAATAAAATATCCTATATAATAAAAGACTAATATGCTAAGTGTCTGGGCGTCTGGTTGGCTGTTCAACTAAACAAAGCATAACATGCTAATGATATGCTAAGGCTGCTCAACTGCTCACTATGACATGCACTGACCACAAGGGGGCAGAGAGTCAACTGGTCAACCAGTCGCTATGACAAGCACTGATCACCAGGGGGCAAACACTCCAACTGGTAGGTTAGCTTGCTGCTGGGACTGAGCAAGATGGGCCAGACACACCATGGAGCCCTCCTGCGGTCCCTCTCCAGCTGGCCAACCTCCTGCATCCCTCCCCAGCCCCGATTGTGCACCGGTGAGGTCCCTTGGCCTGGCCTGCGCCCTCTCACAATCTGGGACCCCTCAGGGGATGTCGGAGAGCTGGTTTCGGGTCAATCACACAGGCCAGGCCGAGGGACCCCACTGGTGCACGAATTCGTGCACCGGGCCTCTAGTAAGTAAATAAAGAAAAACTGAAGCATATTTACCAATAAATAACACCTAACTCAGGATAAAATAGAGTGCTTACTCTGACTAAGCACTTTGCATACATACGCATTTACGCCTCATAAAACATCTCTGACAGGGACACTACTATCACCAGTTTACGGAGGAAACCAAGGCTGGAGCGGGGTGAGAACACCGTATTCAAACAGCTCAGCCCCGGAACTGGTCTCAGAGCTGCATCCATCTCACGCCTGCATCCACAGTCTCAACCCCTATTTCATATAATCCCCAAATAAAATAGGATAAGTAAACTTTTCAAGGAATGATATCATTTACTCTTTTAATAGCATCAACATTTGTTTTTAATCAGGAGTGATGGAAACTCCTTGACCCACGAAATACAATATCTGAAGTGTATGATTTGTGTTCTTTGGGTGACTTAAAATCATCATTTTTAATATTAATTATGTCCTCCTCTCGAATTAAGACCATGTATGAAACTTCATCCAGCGCCTCGCTGGCTTCATCGAAGGAGAACATCATTCAGGCTGACGCTGTTCAGGATGCAGAGAGAAAGGCCTCTGGCCTTGGCCCTGCCGCTCCCTGAGCTCCCCAACTTCCTCTGCTGTAGCATAGGGACCTACGGCTCCCCCTGCTCACAGAGCTTGCTAAAGACTCAAATGAAATGATCAATACAAACATGATCAGGAACCTATAAACTGACACCGGACTGCAGGCTTTATTATTTGCCTTCAAAGAAATGCTTAGACTTTAACCTCTTCTTCTCAGATAGTATCTTAAAGGGGAATAAAATTCACATGTGGCTAATGGTCTCCACAATTCAATAGTAATTTGTCTGGCGGGCAGGTTAGAAGTCTGCTACAGTTTCCAGTGACATCGTCTTTGTACCAAATGAAAACTGGGTATTCACATGAGTACTTAAAATAAACTTAAAAAAGAAAGAAACTGATATACCTCTACACTATCTACACAATCACCATTTTGGAAGCAGTACAGTGATATGTAACTTGTATCACAAAAATGCACATATAATTTGCCTCAGTAATCTCACTCCTGGGAATTTATCCTACAAAGTAATTAGCTAGAAACAAAAAGGTATACAGGTTTGTATACAGGGTGTCTCCAAAAAATGTATACATGCACTTTGAATAATTATTAAGGCAGTGCTTATTAAAATACATTTCATTTTCAAAGTTGAGCTATCAGCTGTTAAAGTGAGTATACATTTTGGGGGGACACCCTGTATACATTGGAATGCTTTGCAAAATTTGGTACATCAGTATAAAAAAAAAGTTTTTAATCAAAATGAAACCAATCATTATAAAGTCTATGAAACATTTTAAATAAGAAAATACTAAAATAAACAGAATACAAATGTTTATGTTCAATAGGAGTGTAACCACATCAATACGTATATACACGCACAAAGATTAAAAGGTAAAGTTGCCGTAGCCAGTTTGGCTCAGTGGATAGAGCGTCGGCCTGTGGACTGAAGGGTCCCGGGTTCGATCCCGGTCAGGGGCATGTACCTTGGCTGCAGGCACATCCCTAGTGGGGGTTGTGCAGGAGGCAGCTGATCAATGTTTCTCTCTCGTTGATGTTTCTAACTCTCTATCCCTCTTCCTTCCTCTCTGTAAAAAAATCAATAAAATATATTTTTTTAAAAAAAAGGTAAAGTGCAAAAATAAAAATTGTGTTAGAGCAGCGATTTTCAACCTTTTTCATCTCATGGCACACATAAACCTGCGGCACACACACAAAAAAATGTTTCTGCCGATCTGACAAAGAAAATGTATAATTTTAACTCACTGGCTATTGGTGTGTGGGCTGTCATTTTTTTATTTTTTTTAATAATCTAAGGGAAAAGAGGTCAGAGCTCCTGACTAGTCAGGTGCGTCATGTTTTAAAAATTGCGGCACTCTCGCCCTAACCGGTTTGGCTCAGTGGATGGAGCGTTGGCCTGCGGACTGAAGGGTCCCAGGTTTGATTCCAGTCAAGGGCATGTACCTTGGTTGCGGGCACATCCCCAGTAGGGGGTGTGCAGGAGGCAGCTGATTGGTGTTTCTCTCTCATTGATGTTTCTAATTCTCTATCCCTCTCTGTAAAAAATAAAATATATTTTTTTAAAAAATTGTGGCACTCTGGTTGAAAATCGCTGTTAGAGTGGTGTAACTTAAGGAATTTTCATTCAAAACCTTTAAGGGTTATTGCTAACTCATCTTCTAAATGAATAATATGTGACCCACACTATTTTTTAAAAACCACTTAATGTCAACCTTTGCCACATTCCTTCCATCAACTGAAATAAAATACATAGAATTTAGAAACTGTTACCTAAAAAAATAATAACCAGAAAAGAAAATACCCCCTAAGGGTCTGATTTGTAATTAATAAAAATACCAATAACGAACCTAAGTCTTCCCGATGCCCCGGAATGTCCTCCACTGGTTGGTACTACCAACCTAAGAATTCTCACAATAACCTTCCCCAGTGTGTTGAAGTCCCCTGCGCTGTTTATTCACACTAAGAAGAACTTCCTTTTGTGATATTTGTAAAACATGTTACCTGTGGAGCCCTAAAGGGAAAACACAGAAACGTGTGGTCTTCTGTTGTTCATTTATGTGAATATATTTAACTTTCCTCCTCCGTCTGAGGCCTTGGGAGGTGAACTTTGGATACCCTCGCTGCTTAGTCGAGTTACATATTACCACTCTCCCTTTCTCTCTGCACACAATTAACAATCTATGTCAAATTGGCTTCCCAGCTTCCTGTCTCGAATACACCAGCCGCCCTGGGGAGTCTTCCTGGGAAAAAGGAAAGCCCACAGACTCTGGCAACTGTCAGAACTCGGGGTGAAGACCCCTCTGTGGGCTCCGTGCGCTCCTCACCCAGATTTGAGGCCTGGATCTCTGGGGCTCTGAAGTGTTGGGTCTCCTTTCCCGGCCCGACAGGGGAGACGTAGTTGCAACAAAAGACGTTTAAATTAATCTCCTGATAAAACTGGAAGGAAGGGAGGCTTCTCCATATCTTTTGTGATTGGGACAAATTAACCCTAACTTGGTTTTTCCCATTATAATAATCTTGATTTACAAGGCTAACCTCCTTAGCATCTTTCAGGCACAGAAGAGACATCTCCTACACACATTCCTTCCCCTGGTGGGAGGCAAGGTCATTCTTTCTCTAATCTCACTACTTCTCTTTGAGCAAAAGACACAACGGTTCTGTCCGCAGGCTCTCACGCTCCCTGGTCTGAAATCAGGGACTTCCATTCCTCCTGATGTAACAGAATCCTCCATGCCCTACAACCCAAGCTATCGACCAAAGGCCTTTTTCCCCTAGGTTTATTATCCCAAAAATGTAAGGGTTCCGTGACTACCTGCACATTACCATTCTCACATCCACCAGTTCCTTCTGTCCCCAGCGTAAAAGAAGATTCCTCCAGGATTGGAGTCTTTCACATGTTAAAAGAACCAAGTAAGCCCTGACTGGTTTGGCTCAGTGGATAGAGCGTCAGCCTGCGGACTGAAGGGTCCCGGGTTCGATTCCGGTCAAGGGCATGTACCTTGGTTGCAGGCACATCCCCAGCAGGGAGTGTGCAGGAGGCAGCTGATCAATGTTTCTCTCTCATCGGTGTTTCTAACTCTCTATCCCTCTCCCTTCCTCTCTGTAAATAATCAATAAAATATATTTTTTTAAAAAAAGAAGGGGTTCCACAGCATAAATTGAAAGGCCAGAAATCCAGGAGGAATTGGTATCAGCAAATCACCATCTTGATTCCAGTGTAGCTCTAAAGGTAGTGATATTAACAGACTTGTCCAGACGACCAACCAATCTTCTACCCCCTTATCTCCCACACTCTCCCACACGGCTGTGCACTGCCCCACGGCAGAGCTGTTTCTGGAGTTGCAGGCCCTCGGGTCGTGTGGGTGTATCAGGTACAGACCGATGAGTTCTCAACGTGCGGGCCCCAGAGGGTAGAGTCACATTCATGTTCCCACATGTGCCATTTCACATCCACCCACCCACTCATCATCCAAGGAAGACCGTGTGTGCCAATTCCACGGCCCATCCCGGACAATGCTGAACGCCACACCCTGACATAGTCATCAAGTGGCATGTTTGGGGAAACACAGGAAAAGAGGTAGGCACAGAGACTAAGGAAGCAAAGGAATACCTACAAAGGAAAACACAGACACATTCGTTATAAAACATAAAATGTGCCTCTTTGCCCTAGCTGGTTTGGCTCAGTGGATAGAGTATCAGCTTGTAGACTGACGGGTCCCGGGTTCGATTCTGGTCAAGGGCACATGCCAGGGTTGCAGGATTGATCCCCAGTAAGGGGTGTGCAGGAGGCAGCCGATCAATGATTCTCTCTCATCATCGATGTTTCTATCTCTCTCTCTCTCCCTCTCCCTTCTTCTCTGAAGTCAATAAAAATCTATTTTAAAAAATAAAAATAAGCCTGGCTGGTGTGGCTCAGTGGTTGAGCATTGACCTATGAACTAGGAGGTCATGGTTCGATTCCCGGTCAGGGCACCTGCCTGGGTTACAGGCTCGATCCCCGGTGTGGGGCATGCAGGAGGCAGTCGATCGATGATTCTCTCTCATCATCGATGTTTCTATCTCTCTCTCCCTCTCCCTTCCTCTCTGAAATCAATAAAAATATATTTTAAAAAATAATAATAAAACAATACAAATAAAATAGGGGGGGAGGGGATGCCTCTTTAATCTCAAACATCATCGGTAAATATCAAACTCCAGTCACTGGCTTTTAACAATACTGTGATTAGCCCAGAAAATCAGAGCTGTGTGTTTATGCCGGTGTCGATCTTGCGAAGCATTCTGTAATTCTCCTCCGCTCACAACACTGAAATGCAGAGCGCGTTCTTCCTCCTACTTCCAGGGTTTCCTTATTCTCTATTAAGGCAAAGTATGAAGGTGGGTACTCTCAGCAGAAAAAAATGGGAACGCTCAGAAACCTCGCTTGTACAAATCCTTCCCCAAAATCCTCCTGCCAAACTTTTGACCTACTGACTTACCAATTCTTGGCTGTGAGTGGTAATAAAAGGCCATATTTCTGTTATGAATCATAGTTCCTATTTTGGCTAAAGTTACAAACCTTCCTTTTTTTTCTTCAAGTTGCTTGGGGCCTCTACTTTTATATATGGAAACGGCCATCAGGCACCTTTTTTCTCTCCCCGAGGGCTTCCCATAATCCATTTATAGGACTGGAAGTTTTCCAAACTCAAACATAATTTACTGTGCTATTTTCGTGGCTGACAGTTTTGGTGTTGTTTTCTCTTACCCTAAGGGAAAATCAATTGCCCGGCAAATTAATGTAGCCTTCATCCTCTCATCCTTAGAGACCAGCGATCAAAACTGATTTAGGTCTCAACTGGTCTATTTCTGGCCCTGAGTGGATGTTAATCCTCAATAACAGGTTTACGGGACTAAGTAACAGACTGGGCTCCCAGGGATAGTGGGTCTGAATCCCTTTTCTTTTACTGACTCCCTGGGAGGCCTTAAACAGGTCACTCACTATATTACCCAACTTCCTCTGACCGTAAGAGATCATTATTACCAAAGCAATCAAAGGAATATACTTTGTGGGGTTTTAAAATTAAGAAATAATTAAAATATAATGGTATCCACTACTGCAATTATATAAGCTGTGAGCAGTCAGCTCCATCCATAGCCACCCAGTCCACACCTGTAGCTTCATTAAGCCTAGCGCACACTGGAAAGGAACCCAGAAAAGAGTAGGCTGCAGTTGCACTCAATGAGATGTAGCTTCCTGACGCCCGGGAATCAGTACACAAGCAGGAGGGGCTACTGAACCACCTGAGCACCTGCAACAGCTAGTGGGGGAGGGGGGGGGGCTCTCATTGGCCAGTGTCCCACAGGAGCCTCAGGGTCTGTGGGGCGCTGTGAGGATTCTAGCCCATCAAGGTTGCTGGAAACACCCCTTGGTCTGCTTCAAGTCCTTAGCGGCTCAGGGACTACCCAGGAGGCATCCACACTGGGAATATTTTGAGAATCCAGGCCCCTAGATGTGAGCCCCCTTATGAAATCCTATTGGAGAGAAGGAAGACGGAACACTCAAAAAATGAGGCATTTTAGATGTCTAAGGTCAACCCAAAGCAAATTCGTGGAACTGGCTTAGGAGGAAAAAAAGGCAAGAGCCTCAGGTCTACTGTAGCTTACAGAATTGCTGGGATCATCCTGGTCCACAGACTCCCTGGAGCATAGGAGAGTCCGGCAGAGGAGTCCCCTACAATACAACTTTCGCAACAGGCCCTGTGGCCACGTCCTGAGGCCTCTGGCGTGGTCTGGGAGCACTAGGGCCCTGGAGAGGGCATTACGCCAGCTCTTCCACCTTCCACCTCAGCAGCCAAGCATCACCTCGGTAACACACTGGTAGTTCCTCAAATGCACCTGCTTAAAGATTCATGCCAAAAACAAACAAACCTGGGGAGGGGGGAGGGGGGAGGGGGGAGGGGGGAGGGGGGAGGGGGGAGGGGGGAGGGGGGAGGGGGGAGGGGGGAGGGGGGAGGGGGGGATTTCCTGTGAATAGTAACATTTTGAAAGTTTTACTTGTTATTGAGATATGAGGGTTTTCCCCATGTTCTGGCTGCTGTGTATTTCTTAACTCAGTTTTCTTTCTATTCTGTTTATCTAAATCAGAGTACTTTCACTTCACCAGTCCCATTGTGCAACGTCCCATAAAGGTCTGTGATTCCACCAAAGCAGGCGGCAGCTTGAGTGCGCTGGTCCAGTGACATCACTGCACCTCCTCCACCCCAGGCTCAGCTTCCCATCAGAAGGAGGAAGCGATGGGGCTGGAAGACGGCCCTAGATGGTTGTCATTGTTCCTGCGGACCTTTAAATAGACTTCTGCATCTGTGAAGGGTTTGGGGTTCTGCTCACAAGGACCCTGTGGGAAGGTCAGTGTGGCTGGCCCTTCTTTGATATTTAGCTACGTCCTATGCCACATTATTCCTAGACACTGCGGCTCATAAAGTGAAAACCACCCCCAAAAAATGAAAGGAGGATTCTTTAAAAACCAAAAACTTCAAAGGATTCTTTTTATTATTATATATTATTGATTTTTTACAGAGAGGAAGGGAGAGGGATAGAGAGTTAGAAACATCGATGAGAGAGAAACATCGATCAGCTGCCCCCTGCACACCCCCACCGGGGATGTGCCTGCAACCAAGGTACATGCCCTTGACCGGAATCAAACCTGGGACCCTTCAATCCCCAGGCCGACACTCTATCCACTGAGCCAAACCGGTTAGGGCCAAAGGATTCTTTTTATCTTCCTATTAAATTTATTGAAACAATCCTGGTTAACAAAATTATGCAGGTTTCAGGAACACAATTCTACGACATATCACTGGTACACTGTGTTGTGTGTTCACCACCCCAACTGAAAAGATTCTTTTCGTTCGTGTGGTTATGAAGATCAAAAATAGTTTGGATGAGCCCTGGCTACGCTCAGTTGGTTAGAGAGTTGTCCTGATACACCAAGGTTGCTGGTCGGATCCCTGGTCAGGCCCATGCAAGAATCAACCAGTGAATGCATCAATAAAACAATGAACCACAAATAGATGTTTCCTCTCTCTCACCTCCCCCCGGTTTCCGCCCCTCCCCCCCCCCCCTCCAGCGTCTCCCTAAACTCAATCAATAAATAAGTAATTTATTTTGGATGAACCATCTCTGAGGACTGTCTGCTAGTGTGTTAACACCATGCCCTTTGCACTAACAAAATTTCTTTAGACACTTTTCCCCTTTGACATTTTTTATCTTCTATGTCATTAAATCAATTTTCCACACCAAGACATGCAAGGAAAAGGAGGATTTCCGAACAACTGTGGTCATATTAATTTTGACTAAGCAAATACAGAAAGCCAAAATAAAAATCAGCTTGTTTTCAAAATGTTTACATGTTGCTAATTCTTCCAGGAAGATGTTTGTTTTCGCTTTGGGATTAAAGTCCATAGTTTTTGTTTCTTAAAAAAGCAGTTATGGCAAATGGGCTCAAAATATTTTCTGCCTCTAAAAATAAACATCTTTCTTTTGGACAACAATCTTAATTTTAAAGTTCTAATTATTCCCAAGACAGAACAGACTAGGTAAACAGCAATTTGCAAGACAAGAGAGCTCAGACAGGTTACAAAATTTCTGCCAGGAGCTCCCTGGCCTGTCCTCCACCCGCAATAGCCAGCAAATTACAGCACTTCGTTAGCTAACGACAACAAAAGAGCCTACAGAGCCAGGAGGGTGGCAGTGAGGCCTGGAAAGGTGGAGGGCAGGTTGCAGGGTGGTCTACCCGCCATTGTGGGATCAGTTCTACCCCCAGAGCTAAAGTATTTTTACAACAACAAAAAGGGTTTAAAAAAACTAAACTGAACAAAATGTTGGATGCTCTGAAGGATGGCTATCCAATAGATGCAAGTGATCTGTAGGTAAAAAGAAACAAGGCAGAGAAGGAAGCAAGTAAACCAGGAAAGCAGAATGAACAGGAAGCTTACACTTTCCAAGCCCAGGAAAGATTTAACTGTCCTAATCCTGGTGCTTAAGGTCCTTGAAACAATAACCTGCCAGACAGAGATACAAGGAGCCAACAAAAGAACAAAGAGCCTCGCCTGTATCTCTGTCAGGTCACTGTTCACTGGAGGAAAGCGGGGGAGAGCGCCAAAGCCATGCACACACAGATAGTTTAAATAAATAAAGTTCTGGAACGGGACTTCCTGAGCCATGGCCTGAGTCCTCCCGTTCACTTTGTAGTTTCTGTTACGTTCTGTGGCCCATCCATGGCTCCCTGAGGAAGCAAGGGTGCCACCCATCATCCAGCTTTATTTAGTGACGGAAAAAAAGAGAATTTTATGATTTCCCGTACAGGCTTTCCTCCCACATGTTAGAGAACAATGAAGTCAATCCCTTCACCTGCATAACCATGTACATATAGGAAAATTAAATCCATCTTTATAATCAATAATGGAAAGACCCATATGCATCTTAAACCCATTCATATCTACAATCACAGGCATGTTAACACTCAGATAATCCCACTGGTGTGCTTCCCATCAGTCTGATGACAGGATACTGAAATTCTCTTTTCAAATATGAACAGATGTATGTAGCTCCAATAACATTGGAAAGGCAAAGCTATGAGAGGTTTTTTAAAATATATATGTATATATATTTTTGATTTCAGCCAGGAAGGAAGAGGGAGGGAGAGAGAAATAGAAACATCAATGATGAGAGAGAATCATTGATCGGCTGCCTCCTACACACCCCCTTTTGGGGATTGAGCCCGCAACCCCAGCATGTACCCTGACTAGAAATCAAACTGTGACCTCCTGGTTCATAGGTCAATGCCCAACCACTGAGCCACACTGCTTGGGCTACAATAGGTTTTATGTGGCTTCTTAAGTACAAATATTAATGAGTATTTGTTTATTAAACAACAGTTTCCAAGAAAATACAGAAATAATACACATAAAAGTCAATAAAGAGCCGAAACCGGTTTGGCTCAGTGGATAGAGCGTCGGCCTGCGGACTGAAGGGTCCCAGGTTCGATTCCGGTCAAGGGCATGTACCTGGGTTGCGGGCATATCCCCAGTAGGAGATGTGCAGGAGGCAGCTGATCGATGTTTCTCTCTCATCGATGTTTCTAACTCTCTATCTCTCTCCCTTCCTCTCTGTAAAAAATCAATAAAATATATTTAAAAAAAAAAAAGTCAATAAAGAAAATACTAATATCCTGATAGGGAAATAAGCTAAAGATATGAACAGGGGAGTCGTAGAAGAGGATATAAAAAAAACTAGCCCTGACCGGTTTGGCTCAGTGGATAGAGCGTCGGCCTGAGGACTGAGGGGTCCCGGGTTTGGTTCCGGTCAAGGGCATGTGCCTTGGTTGTGGGCAGATACCTGGTGGGGGGTGTGCAGGAGACAACTGATCGATGTTTCTCTCTCATGGATGTTTCTAACTCTCTGTCCCTCTCCCTTCCTCTAAGAAATCAATAAAATATTTTTTTAAAAAAACAAAAACTAAATATCCGCCCTAGCTGGTTTGGCTCAGTGGATAGAGGGTCAACCTGCAAACTGAAGGGTCGTGGGTTTGATTCCAGTCAAGGGCACTTGCCGGGGTTGCGGGCTCGATCCCCAGTAGGGGGCGTGCAGGAGGCAGCCGATCAATGAGTCCCTCTCATCTCTGATGTGTCTATCTCTTTCCCTCTCCCTTCCTCTCATAAATCAATAAAAATGTGTATTTAAAAAAACACTAAAATTAAATATCCAAAAATAAGTGAATGGATAAACTGTGGCATAGTCACACAATAGAATATTTTTAAAAGCAAATGAATGAATCAGTGTTATACGTAATCGATACGGATGCATCTCACAAATATAAAGTTGGGGGGGGAGCAGCTTGCAGCAGAATGCGTACTGACTGATGTGAATTATACACAACCTTAAAAATATTCCTTAGGGACCATGATGGGCCTGATATTCCGCCAGCACACCGTGGCCTGGCTGGGTCCACTACTCAGGGTCAGCATCCATTCCGTGTGGCAGTGCCCAGGCACTATCAGTTGTTAGACTATGGCAATCCCCCTTAACCAACTCATACACAACAAATGGCAAAGAAATGCCTGATAGTGATAAACACCGAAGTCAGCTACCTCTGAGGAGGAAGAAAGGGTCACACCTTGTTATGAATATTCCGTTTCTTAAGTAGGATGCTAAAGCACATCAATACTTACTGTATGATGACATACTTTCCCACAGGTCTTAGACAATTCTCAACAATTTACATATCTCACACACACAGCACCAGGAGCGCTGAGCCAGGGATCTGGAGGTTGCAGTTTTACTCCCGGTTCTGCCAGTTACCTGTGGGACCTTGCCACCCCTGAATCCTGGTTCCTCTTCTGTGAAATAAGAGGATTTGGGCATCCTTCAGTCCTAAAATTCTGAGCTGAATTCAGCAGGATGGGTGTTGAACTCTGGACTCTAATAACAACCCATCGCTACCATCACTGAACAAGGTAGAAGGCATACATGGGCCCAGGCTTACTGACTCACTACGCATAGCACAGGTTTTAAAGTGATCCCACCACACTCTCTCCTTTGCTGTCCTTTGTGAGGATGGCAGACCTATGAGAGCGGGCTGGCGAGGTTCAAGAGGAAGATCAATGGATATCAGTAAAAGGGGGGCAGTTTAACTGATCCAGGACAAAACATACTTGTATTTAGTTGTGCTGATAGGTCAGTTCATATACTAGTAATCATGATGCTCCTGCAGTGTGGAAACTGAGACCATTAACATTAGTGATTTATTCAAGAGCATATAACTGCCCACGATAAACCCAGGATTAGAACTTATAACTGGTATCTTACCAATGATACTGCACTTACTCAATTGTTCATCCCTCCTGTGAATGACCATTACTTATTACACCCTCAAGAACTCCCCTTAAAGAGCACTGCTCTAGCCTGGCCGGTGTGCCTCCGTGACTGAGCATCTACCCACAAACCAAGAGGTTACCAGTTCAGGTCTGGTCAGGGCGTATGCCTGGGTTGTGGGCTTGATCCCCAGTAGGGGCGTGCAGAAGGCAGCCAATCAATCCCTCTCCCTTCCTCACTCTCTAAAAAAAATCAATATATATATTTATATTTTTTTAAAAAGAGTGCTGCTCTATTCCCTATAATCCAACTTTATTTAATTATTGACCAAGACTTACTTGCACAGAGCACAAAGCAAACAAAAAAAAACACAACCTTAGATCACTCAGTAAGTCATTGTAGACTTTAATCCATAGAGGTCTAGTGCACAAATTTAGTTTTAAAAAGTGTATGATTTAAAATAAAAAATAACATTGCAATAACTATGTATGGCGTCAGCTGGGTGCTACACTCATGGTGATCACTTGATAAGGCATATAAATGTCTAGTCGCTCTGTTGTACACCTGAAACTAACATAATATTGTGTTTGAAAACTAAGTTTTAAAAATTAAAAGCATAAGTAAAAATTAAATAAAATAAAAAAATAAATGACACTTCCTCGAACCACTTCAGATTATGATTTTCATACTAGATTCTAAGGGAATTGTTCTAAGAGAATTTTTTTAAAATTCAAATCTCCCCAAAAATCAGAGTGCCTTTCTGTCCCTTTTGAGTTTGTGTTTCTCTTTAACTCTTTGCTTCCAAAGAACCACCCATCCGTGTAAAACTGTACTGATAAATGGGGAGTTCTAACTAAATACTTCACGCCCAATCTTACCTAATCATTAAATCTTAGCATGCTGACTGGTAAGTGGGAAAGCAGATGAGAAGAAGGAAAAAAATTAGCTGTGATGTAATTTAGAAGCTGTTTTTTTCTAGGGTGCCAGCCAGCCCTGCGGCTCTTTAACAGGTATTCAACTGTTCAACTGTTGTCGAGTCAAGCTATGGAGCGGGTGTCTCTGAAACACAGATCTGATTTCTGAAACCAGAACTTTGTGAAGTCACCCCCTCCCCTGGGCCTCCCCTGTGACTTGCTAGAGAGCTTGCAAAGTAGTTTCCATTTCATTTCTAAACACGGCATAAATTCCTCACCTGAAGAGAAACAACCAGAATTATTTGTTTCTGAGTTTTCCCTAAAGATACCTATTTGCCATTTCCATGAGCACAATTTTAAGGTCTGACATGAGATAACACCATCTCAGGGAAAGAACAGAATGCACTTCTGTGTATACTAAGTTATCTTTGTTGTTGCGACATGTACAGGGACTCCATTCGAAATCTGTCTGGGGTTTTGGGGGTTTTTTTTAACTATTTTTGTCTACCTCTGAGCTTACTTTTTCTTTAATGTATCTTCTACTTCATTAAAATAGTTAGGAATTATGTACCTTCCTGTAAAGATAAACTTCCAAAAACACGAATAATCCTTCTGACCTCCAACCTCCAATAACTCGGGATACAAAATTCTTAAATTTCCTTTTCATGGAATTTCAGACTACAGTTTTGAGGTTTCTAAGGAATATTTTTCGCTTCTCTCAAATCCTTCCCCCTGGAAATATCCCAGTTCCCAAAACACATTAACATAAAACCCTCAGAAAGAAACGCCACCTAAATCGATGTCTCCCCATCAGTCAACAATTACAACACTCCCCCAAAAACATCTTCCGGATGCCACCATATTTTCCTGAGTAGAAGCAAAACTAGAACCACTGAAGGATCTCAAGAAGTAGGCCCACTGCGACAAACAAAATCTCTGTGTAATCCTTTCGCTGAAGCTCCTCCAAATTACTTCGTGAAGAAGCCGGCTGACCCAGTCCAGTACTGAGATCTGTATCTAATTAGAGAGGTTATCTCAATATTTGCACATTCCTTCTGACGATCTATAGTGCAATAAAAGTGAAATATCAGTGGCCTCTCCTGTGTTAGCTGGGCAGTAAGAACGGGTAAATTCTCCTTAGATAGGTGACCAAATTTGTTGGTTCTCTGTTTGATAATAACGATAAAACAGTAACAAGAAGAGTTAACGTTTATTTAGTACTTCGTTTGTGCCAGGCATTTTGCATGTACCATCTCTTTTATCCTCACAAGTCCGTAAGATAGACACTCTCTACCCCATGTAGGGAAACAGAGAAGGTAAATAACTTGCCCAAGACCAAACTGCAAGTTACTGGCAAGAACGGCCTGAACAGAAGTATGTGAGCTCCATATCCCACGTCCTTAAAAGAAACTTCCTAACAGGCAAGACCGCTCTAATTTACTCACACAGCCCATGACTCTATAGAGAAATGTACCAAAACACCTATCACATGATCAGTCAACCTAAGAAGTAGTTAACAGATTGATATAGTGACCGAACTAAAATGGGCCTATGTTCACGTAAACTCTCTGTTAAACATCTGATGAAACATGCTTCTTGCCCACGGTTGCAGTGGCAGTTAACTGGCAAACTTGTGTAATAAATTAACTCCCAGAACTGGTTCAGCAACAGGAAAGAAGCTCAGGTATCTAAATGCTAACCCCAGGTATGTCACTGATTTGAAAGGCGATCAAGAGCACTGAACTGAAGTTCCACTTCAGGTTTACGGGACTCAGGACACAGCCTAAAAGAAGAACCCATATTTATGAAACCTCAACAATGTCCCCTAATGCCAAATGTCTAGGTAAAAAGGAAAAAGCACAAATTCTAACTACGTTGCGTAATTACTGCTCTGTCAGGGTTCCAAGTGTTCGTAAACACTCGAATGGGATAAACATGCCACTCTCCCATAATGATGATCTCCAGGGACAGAGCCCGCAGAAATGGAAAGTGAAAATAACACCAGGGAGGCCTTTGCTTTTTAAACAATGTGTGCTGCTGGATTTCTGTAACAATAAAAATAAACTTGTAAAAAATGCTCCAAGTCTTGCCAGACTTAATTTTTATCTGCATCCATGAGCTTGACCTCAGATTCCACATCTCATCATCTAGTGAAGGGGTATCACTGAGGAGAAAAGCTTCATTCACTGGCCCCTCTCATCCTCTCCAGTTCAACTAAAACAAGGCTCATTTTACAAAGGTTGTATCCACTCCTACCCAAATGTTTCCATTTCATCAGAAGCAAGAGGAGAAAAAAATCTTGAAGGACTTCACCTTTCAAGCATCTTCAAAAGGAAAGTAACCTAGGAACTTGAGAGTTAAGATTGAGTGTGAAACTCCCTGGACATTCCTCAGGTAACAAATTCCCACAGCCCGGTTCCAGGGTTAGTCTCTCTCTCCTCCTGGTAAAGAAGATGCAATGGGGGCCTGAGTGTGGAAACCGATGGGAAATGCCAGAGAGCAGCCTCTGCTTCAGTGCGCACTCATTCTTCCTAGCCCTGGCTCTCCCTGGCTCCAAAGAGTTTGAAGAGAAAGATAAAAGTGAGAGGTGCACTGAAATTAAGGTAGATGTTTCAATAATATCAGGCCCCTGCTGAGCCTCTATTTCTCCATCGATAAAAATAATATTTGCACCCAGCCGGGGTGGGTCAGTGGCTGAGCGCAGGCCCATGACCAGGAGGTCACGGTTCAATTCCTGGTCAGGGCACATGCATGGATTGCAGGCTCAATTCCTAGTAGGGAGTGTGCACAAGGCAGCCGATCAACGATTCTCTCTCATCACTGATGTTTTTTTCTCTCTCTCTCTCCCTCTCCCTTCCTCTCTGAGATCAATAAAAATATTTTTTTTTAGCCAAAACCGGTTTGGCTCAGTGGATAGAGCGTCGGTCTGCGGACTGAAAGGTCCCAGGTTCGATTCCGGTCAAGGGCATGTACCTGGGTTGCGGGCACATCCCCAGTAGGAGATGTGCAGGAGGCAGCTGATCGATGTTTCTCTCTCATCGATGTTTCTAACTCTATCTCTCTCCCTTCCTCTCTGTAGAAAATCAATAAAATATATTGAAAAAAAAAATATTTTTTTAAAAAAGAAGCTATGTCCTTAACCATTCCACAACACCAGACATTTCCAAAATTCACTTGTTTCTTTAATACTGATACACACAGGAGTATTACCCAAGACCAAGACCCTAGTAAATTATATTTATCCCGTCAGTACATGGAAGCCATTTGGTTCTGCTCTAGGCCAGGGACATATACCAGCAAGTTCACAATCTCCCAGACTCACTTCTATTTCTCCTTACCCTGCCCCCAACTCACTGAGAAACAGATCAGAAGAAAAATGATTTGCAATTAAATCTTTCCTTTTTGTGGGACACATGACATTAACAGTAAATATACAGGGTTATCAGGCACATATAAGCTGAAAGAATCTGTGGGATCATTTTAAAACATACTCTCAAACCTCAAACCTCAAATCAGCAGCTGTTGCTAAGAAAACACACAGCGAGACAACAGGATGACTCAGACAGGAGCGCGCTCACCTTCCAAGTCTCAGAAACCATCACCAACACAGGCTTGTAATCAAATCATCAGCCTGTGGTTATAAGCATTTGGGGGTTTCCTTTCATTGGGCTCGAAAGGATATAAAGTCAGTTCTGGACTAAACACTATTTATAAAAGTAATTATTACCCAGCTGAGTTGCAGCTTGTTATAATGAAAAAAGTACAAAGGTAACAGACTTTCTTTTAAACACAAGTCCATTAACAGAGAAAAAATTCTGACTCAGTGTCATCAAATGAGTGACTACAAGGGCTATTCAAGCAAGAGAATGCTAGTCATCTTTTTCTGTTAACGTACAAGTATGAACACACCTTTAACTCTTTTATAAACAGAATTTATAATAGTCCTTCCCCTTTAAAAAAATTTTTTTTCTGAATAGCTAGCTCCAATTTTTGAACTAAAAGCTCTAGCATGCATTATCCTATCAAAAAATCTCATCATACACTGACTACAGCCTATCACAGTACTAACAGCTTAGATGCATTTGAGCTGTGGGTTGTTTATTTCTTTTGGAAGCATGTGGAACAGTCTTGAACAGCTTTATTTATTTTTAATTTTCAACTACAGTTGACATACAATATTATATTAGTTTCAG
The DNA here is from genome assembly GCF_014108235.1 of Myotis myotis. Classification (NCBI taxonomy): domain Eukaryota; kingdom Metazoa; phylum Chordata; class Mammalia; order Chiroptera; family Vespertilionidae; genus Myotis; species Myotis myotis. Next base: position 195,274,759 of record NW_023416313.1, on the reverse strand, counting down.
GTATACAGCATAGTGGTTAGACATTTATATAAATTATGAAGTGGTTCCCCCTCCCCCATAAGTCTAGTACCCACCTGGCACCATACATAGCTATTACAGGATTATTGACTCTAGTCCCTATGCTGTACTTCACATTACCGTGCCTGTGTTAGTAACTGCCAATTTGTACTTTTAATCCCATCACCTGTTCACCCAGCCCCCAATTCCCCTCCCATCTGGCAACCATCAGTTTGTTAACTTCATCTCTGAGTTTCTTTCTACTTTATTTTAGTTTTTAGGTTCCACATATAAATGAAATTATAGGTATTTATCTTTCTCTGTCTGACTTATTTCAGCTTTACTTCTTTTTAAAAATATTTAATAACATTTGAAGATTTATGTACACCTTTTTTTTCTTAGAGAGGTAGGGAAGGAGAGAGGAAAGGAGGGAGGGAGAGGGAAGAGAGAGAGAGAGAAACATCAATGTGAGAGAGAAACATCATTCAGTTTGCTCCCATACGCTCCCCGACAAGAGCAAACCCAAAACCTGGCTATGTGCCTTGACCAGGAATTGAACCTATGACCTTTCGGTATACAGGACAAGCCAGCCAGGGCTCAGCTTTACTTCTTTTGTTGCAATTTACACTTAAGGTAAAAATTACTTCTAAGTAATTAGCATTTTTTAAATGAAAATTATCTAACATCTATGGTATGACCCATTAATTAATGGGTCAGACAGAGCCAAAAGTGAACATTTTAGTCATAATACAATCAGTTTCTCCTCAGGATAGCATAACTTGTACTCCAAAGACAGAGCGGGAGAAAACATGTCTGTGTGAATTAATTCTGCCCCCTTCCTCCAAACATGATGAACTCTCTGATAGCCTGAGTTCTAACTAAACAGGTCATCTCTAATCTTGATGAAAATACTGTGCAGAATGCTGAGATTTTTTTTTTAAAGATGTATTGTTCCTCCCTAAATGTTAAACACCTTTTCTTTCCAAATGAGGCAACATAATTGCTGAAATGAATGAGAATTTATAATGTAAATTTTTAATGCATTAAAATTGGCCCAGAAAACTGCAAAAACTTCTTATAACATCTTCCTTCCCAATTTGCTAATTTGCCTTTCTAATTTAACTTTCTCCTTTCAGGCCCCTCGTTCCGGCACAGTATTCCAATTTTGGCAGTGTATGGGTGTATATTCTTTCTTACTAGCCTAGAATATTATCTATAAGTATAATGTATATATTGCTATCATGATGATGGTACATAAAATGTTTTGATAAAATGTTTTTACTGTTATAATCAGTATATTTATTTTTAATGAATTTTACTGTTTTGTTTTACTTATCTTTTGTGTAAATAAACTCCAGGTAAGCTTTATAATTTGTTATGTTACCATAAAAAAAGCTATGTGATTCCGTTTCAAATTCATCTTTAGCACCTTAATAGCTCAAATAATTTAAAATCTATTGATTAATGAAATTATATGATGTATGGAATTTGCTTCAAAATAATCCAGCATGCAGCCCTAGCTGGTTTGGCTAAGTGGATAGAGCGTCAGCCTGCAGACTGAAGGGTCCTAGGTTGATTCCAGTCAAAGGTACATGCCCAAGTTGCAGGCTCCATCCCCAGTGGGGGGTGGGCAGGAGGTAGCCAATCAATAATTCTCTCCCATCATTGATGTTTCTCTCTCTCTCTCCCTCTCCCTTTCTCTCTGAAATCAATAAAAATATTTTTTTAATTTAAAAATAATAATAATAATCCAGTATGCAGGGATAGGTGAGGGTGTAGGTAAAACCAAATCAGCAGGATTTGATCATTATTAATACTAGGTAATGTTTACACAGAAGTTCATTTCACTATTATATCTGCTTTAGAATATATTAAAATTTTTCATAATAAACATTTTTAAAATCTAATTTACTATTTCTCCAGTGTGAGGTGTAACTTTACCCATGTCTATTTCCCCCACACAGCAATTCATGTTTTACCTGACACTTCATTAGTGCCAGCACTGCCCCTAAAGCACGGAGGGACAGAGTAAATGGAGTCACTATAGTCAAGTTGCTAAATTATTAAAATCAAGTAGGTGGAGGTGTGAGGAAAGGATTCTCTTCTTGCTTTGACTAGCCTGGGAACTTAAACTTTTGAACTTCCCAGTCCTGCATCAATACCTGGATATTTACCAAACCTCCAGATAACCCTCTGACTACCCCCCTGAAAGACTAAGGAAACAATGCTCAGGTACCCAGGCCATCTGGCATCACGATCCATACCTGTGATGAGCTGAGTTACCATCCTGGACCAATCCGGAGGCTAAGAATACAGAACTGGTTCATCTCACAGATGTACTTCTTACTATAAGAACTCCTAGCTTTTCTTTCTTCTTGAGAATACATTTGGGGTTTTGCCTAGTTGTGTTTCTAGGGTTTGCAAACCCTAAGACCCTTGAATAAATCTTTATCATTTATTTCTAGCCAAAGACTCCAGACTCTTTCTGGACTTGTTCAACAGTACAATGGAGCACATTTCTTACCGGTACTCATAGAATTTAGGAGCTGGGGGGGGAAAATCTCAGAGATGATCTAACCTCCATGCTGGTGGTTTCACAGCCTTGCGTGTGCATCAGAATCACTTGGAAAGCTTGTTAAACACAGGTTGCTGGGCCCCACCCTCAAGGTTCCGATTCAGTAGGTTTGATGCTGCTGGTCCTAGGCGGGCACTTTTTGAGAACCACTGCTCTAAGCTTTCTCCCACCGCCCTGTTCGAGTCTCCATTGTAGAGATGACAAATTACCACATTGGAGTGCATGTTCCTCTGCTTGTGGGCTTTCTCTTACTAGACAGCTGGCTTTCTCAAGGCAAGTATTTTGAAATGAAATCACATCAGATCAAAATTTGTGAGCTGTCAATAAAGCAGTACTTAGGAAGAAATTTACAGGACGAAACACTTACATCAGAAAAGAAAAAAGGTCACAAGTCAATGACCTAAAGAAACTAGAAAAAAGGCAAATTAAACCCAAACTAAGCAGAAGAAAAAAATAATAAGGATCAGAGTGAAAATCAATTAAATAGAAAATAGTTGGGGGGAGGGGGATCTTTATGACCTTGAATTAGGCAAAGATTTCTTTGGTACAACACCAAAAGTACAATTCTAAAAGATTAAATTGATAAACTGAACTTAATTAAAATTTAAAACTTCTGACCATCAAAGATACTGTTAAGAGCATGTAAGATGAGCAATGTAAGACAAGCAATAGATTGAAAGTAAATATTTGCAAATTATGTATCTGATAAAGGACTTGTATCCAGAAAATATAAAATCTCAAAACTCAATAAAGAGAAAGCAACCAACTCTATTTTTTTAAAAATGGGCCAAGAAATGTAAACAGGAACTTGAACAAAGAAGATATATGGATGATAAATAAGCACTCATTGCAAGAAGCCGGACAAAAAAAGAGAACCATTTATATAAAATTCTAAAAATGCAAACTAATCCATAGGGTCAGAGAGCTGTCTCTAGTTATCTGGAGAAGGGGAATAAGGGTGGAGGGAGACACCAGAGGAAGAAATGGTTTTACAGGTCTACATATGTAAAAAAAAAAAAAAAAAGGACAATTTTACACTGTAAATGTGTACAGACTACCGTATGTCAATTATACTCAACAGAGCTGTTTTTAAAATGATCACCCAAAACTGCAAAGTGTAGACAATTTAAGATTACAATCAAAAAGGAAGAACATTCTCCCTGCCATGTGAGGACACAGAGAGAAGGTGGCCGTCTGCAAGCCAAGAAGACAGTCCCCCCAGAACCAAACCTGCCAGCATCTTGATCTTGGGCTTCCCAGCCCCCAGAATTAACATGTACACTCAGGAAAAAAATCCTTGTGGAGGGGCCACAACATGGAAGGAACATAGTCCCTGAGTCACTGCTTGGAGCTGCCCAGGAGAGCAATCCTACCAGAAACATCAGTGATGGACTATTGGGTGGGTGACACATACACTCATATAACCAACTTCAGGACTGTTTGTTACATAGCAGTTAGCCTAGGCAAACTGCGGCTCTCGAGCCACAAGCAGCTCCTTGGCCCCTTGAGTGTGGCTCTTCCTAAGCCTTAGGAGTACCCTAATTAAGTTAATAACAATGTACCTACCTATATAGTTTAAGTTTAAAAAATTTGGCTCTCAAAAGAAATTTCAATCGTTGTACTGCTGATATTTGGCTCTGTTGACTAATGAGTTTGCCGACCACTGGCCTAGGCTACCTAATGCATGCAGATATTTAAATTATCTGTCAGAGAATAGATGATCTTTTTCATCATGGGGGGGGGGGGGCAAACATAATCTGCAATTTATGAAGGATTACAGGCTTTAAGCATTCATGATTTTACACTATTTCAGACACAATCCTTTATTTGGTAAAAGGAGGAAAAGGGGCATATGACATAGGTATGAACCAAGGGGAAAAAAATGAACACAGTGAAGCCCCGAAGAACAGGCATTTAACATTAACATCACTTCTTTGTTAAAATGCAGCCAACCTGAAATATCTCATAACGACCATTATTACTATTATTTTGTTTTTCCAATTTGGCCCGCCCCACTCCCAGGTGGAATCAGGTGCTCCCCTCACACCATAGCCCCCGAAGAATACATTTTTCTAGCATGCCACGGGCACACCAGTACCTCAATGGCTTAGCTGCCCGCTAGAATACTGGATGAACAGCTCCATCCGAATAGGGACTGTGTCTTCTGATGTTACAATGTGGTCAAATGTGGGTGCTTTGAAGTCTGAGAGCCTGGCTCCCTATCCTAAGCTGTGCTATTCACCTACTGTGTAACCTCAGAAAGTTACTTAATCTCCTTGATGTCCAGTTTTGTAAACTACAATATAGCGCTAATAGGGCATATATGAGGACTCAGGCCCTGCATCTTTCACCTGATTACCACTCTACCTTCACGGAGTCCTCTCCTGCCAGCTGTCAGTACCCAGCCACAAGGACCATTCCTCAGCTCCAATAAATCCACGCACCTCCACGAGTAGCCTTCTTACTACTAACTTAGGGACCTCTGGTTACTCTGTGTCTCAGCATCCTGTTGCTCCCTTCTTTCCACCAAACAAAATCCATTCAACAAATAGTTCTGAAGGACCTACTGTACACCGGGCCCTGTTCTAGATTCTGAGGATACAACGGTGATTACAACAGCACTGATGGAGTAGGCAATCTAGTGGGGGAAGACAGGCCATAAACAAAGGAGTAAAATATGGAGTGCACTAGTTAGATGGTCACAAATGCTGTGGAGAAAGAAAAAAAAAAGAACTTGTGAAAGGGGGAATGGGAGTTGCAAAAGTGGCGTGGGTGGAGGGGTGATTTTAAATCCTGGGTTTAGTGAAGCCTCGCTGAGAATAAGATTTGAGTAAAGAAGTGAAGGAGGCCCTGACTGGATTGGCTCAGTGGACAGAGCGTCAGCCTGCGGACCGAAGGGTCCCAGGTTTGATTCCGGTCAAGAGCATGTACCTTGGTTGCGGGCACATCCCCGGTAGGAGGTGTGCAGGAGGCAGCTGATCGATGTTTCTCTCTCATCGATGTTTCTAACTCTCTATCCCTCTTCCTTCCTCTCTGTAAAAAAACAATAAAATATATTTTTTTAAAAAAGTGAAGGAGGTCAGAGAGAACAATACAGCTATGGGGGCTAGACAGGGGGTATTACAGGCAGAGGAAACAGCCAGTCCAAAGGTCCTCAAACAGCAAAGAAGCTAGTTTGGCTGTGAAAGTATGAGAAAGAAGAGCAGCAGATAAGATTAAAAAGGTGACAGGATGGGGGACTGAGGAGGACCAGATTGGGGTAAACTCTGGGGGCCACTTCCACTCAGAAGGGACGGGAAGCCACTGAGATCTGATTTACATTCTGAAACCTGTGATTAGCTTGGTAATGCTTTTTATGTCCTGCCCGACTACCCACTAGATAAGCATAGGAACCACAGCCCTCCTGTGCGTTAAACTCCAGCAGCTAGCACGTTGCAGACCCTCAGTAAATATTTACTAGATGAATGTAACATGTTTACTGGTACAAAATAAGCATTCCATAAATGGTATTATCATCTGGCACCCCAGAGTCCAGCACAGTGGAAGGCATATGGTAAAAGCTTGTTTGAGTAAATGAACAAGTAATTTTGTGAAGTTATTGAAAATCTGTATTTAAAACATATGAGTAATGACAAATGAATCAATTGCTTTCACCCTGTACCTTACTTATTAAGACACAACTGATTCCACTTCTGAGCTTTGCATTAAACTTTCACCTTATGCTACCAAGAATAATACCCTTGTGACTCAGTTCTCTAAACAGACTGCAATATCCAGCAAACACAGAGAATACTAACGCACTGAAATGCTTGTAAAATGTTTAACTGGGTAAACTTATTCACCTGACTTTTTAATAAAACAATCTTCATTGCGGGGCGGGGGGGGGGGGGGTTAATGGGGGGGATGAGGACACATTTGTAATACCTTAACTAATAATAAAAAATTTAAAAAAACAATCTTCATGTACAAGACCAAGCTGACTCAAAGTGTGGTTTGATTCTGACTCTTGTTGAATCCCAATAAGGATCCTTAATTCAAACATGTGCATAAAGAACTAAGAATTTCCTTTTTCTTTCCTTTCTTTTTTTAAACTTATTTGGCTTATCCAGGCTTCACTATGAAAAAAAACTTAATAAAGATCAGTTACACCTGTTCCCTTCACCCTAGGTGTGGGTGGGCGGGAATAAGGCCCTTGGGAGTCTCAGCAGAGTGTTCCAGAAAAAAACCTCAAGGAGTTATGCATTAAAGTTTAAAAACACATCGAATGTCCCATCTCATAATCGCGAACACTCTCCCTGGAGTTGACACGGCCTCAACGGCGGCGACCCCAGAGGTAACCAATTGTAATCCCCACCCCTCATCGTGGTCCAGCCTTTCCTGGACACATCTTCACACCACTTCACATCGGCAAGGGAGACCCCGGAGCTAAGGACAGTCTTAGAAAAAACATATGAAAGTTGCCTGAAATCACACAAACTTTTAAAAAGAAAAGACTGACGCCAAAGTTTTGAGCGGCCAGAAAGAACCTGCTCGGTTTGGCTGGGGCTTGCTGGCGCTTGTGCACAACCGTGCCTGCTGGCAGCGCGCTCCGACGCTCCCCGCCACTAGGGGAGGGGCAGACAACAACTTTCGGAAATAACAGGCGCGCACAAAGGCCAATGCTGCCCGGACTCCCCAACCTCCCAACCTCCCTCAAACGAGGGGACTCGTGCTGCGGTTGCGAGCAGCACTGATTCCCCGCAAGTTCCCCGCCGCCCGCTTTTTTTTCTTTTTTTTTTTTCCACCATTACGAAAATAACCTGAGGAGGAGAAGGTGCTACCGTCAGACCCTCAAGGCAATTTCAGACAACAAAGACCCCAAGCAATCAAAATGGAATTAGAATCCGAGCCACCCAGCCGTCCGAGCGCTCGGCTGCCGGGCCCGCCGCGGGTCCCGCGCCCTCTCCAGCCGGGTGCGCCCCGCCCGCCGGTCCGCGGGTCCCAGGGGCGAGCCTCGCGCCGCCCACGATTTGGCCAAATCTGCGCCGCGGCTCTGGGCTCCGGGCGCTCTCACGCGGCGTTCAAAATCTTTCCCGCCCAGGCGTGACGCGGGGGACGGGAACAATCAGCGGACCCGGGCGCCGGGGCCTGGGCCCGACCGGGGCGACCGGGAGGACCAGGGGCGAGCGCCCGGCGCAGCCCCCTTCCCCAACCCCGCGGACCGGCGGGCTGGGGCCGGGAGGTGACACAAAGAAGCCGGGGAGACCAACGCCACCCGCCGGCGCTCGCTCCGATCCCGGAGCGCCCCGCCCGCTGACAAGTTTGCGGCGCCCTCCACGCACCCCGCTCTCCCCACCCGGGCGAAGTTTCCCGTGGCCGGGCTCGGACCCGGGCATCCGGCCGGTTCCCGTCCCTCGCCGCCCCCGCCCCCGGCTCGGGGACCTTCCTTCCCTCGCCCCCGCCCCTTCCCCTCCCTCCGGCGGTTCCTCCCGCCCCACCGCAGCCCGCTCCCTCCCGGGCGCCACGGGATGCGGGGGCCCCGCGGCCGCGCTCACCCGCTGCTGCCCCGCGAGGGCGCGGGCTGGGGCCAGCCCAGGTTGGCGCCCTACCGGCCTGGCTCCCTCGATCGCCCCTTTTGCTCGGTCTCCTCCACGCTCTTTCGGTCCAGCCGGAGGCTCGGGGCACCGCGGGGCGCGCTCCGCTCCCGAGCGCTCGGAAAGCTGCAGACCACGCCCCGCGTCTTCCCCGCCCGCCCTGGGCCGCCGAGTCCCGCGCTCGCCGCTCGGCGGCCAGTGTGGAGCCCGCCCGCCAGCGCCGGGGGCGGAGCAGCCCGCCTCCCCCCGCACGCCCCGCGGCAGCCGGGGGCTGGCAACTTTCTTTCCATGTTTTGGAGCATCAGAGATGGTCTAAGTGGGAAGCTAACTCAGAATACAGGTTTGCGACCGGGGGAGGCTCGGGTGGGGTGGGGAGATTGGTGGAATGCCACAAACTCACCGCAATAAGCTTTTCTGGTTACCTTCAACGAGAAACTGTTCTAACATTCCTGGATTTCTGTGTCCTGGGTGGAGGGCGGAGGGGGTGGAGGTGGAGGGTGGAGGGGGCGGTAAGAGCAGATCTTCCAATTAGCTACCAGACCTTAATCAAGTCATTTACCTTTGTGGAGCCTTTGTAAAATGAGGAGTTTGGAGTGGTTCTCAACCTTCCTAACGCCGCGACCCTTTAATACAGTTCCTCATGTTGTGGTGACCCCTTACCATAAAATTATTTTCGTTGCTACTTCATAACTGTAATTTTGCTACTGTTGTGAATCGTAATGTAAATATCTGATATGCAGGATGTATTTAGGCGACCCCTGTGAAAGGGTCGTTTGACCCCAAAAGGGGTCGCGACCCACAGGTTGAGAACCGCTGGAGATGGTTTTAAAAATCTGGATCAGTCATTCTGATAGCGTGGTCCAGACTTCAGGGTCACCTGGAGGGAAGGGGTGGCGCTTGTTAACAATGTAGATCAGTGGTTCTCAACCTTGGCTGCACATTAGAATCACCTGGGAATCTTTTTAAAATCCTGATTTCTGGGCCTCATCCTCCAGAGGATGGTTATGGGGTGGGGCCACAACATTAGTAACAAAGAAACAGAATTTCCGGAGGATGAGGCCCAGAAATCAGGATTTTAAAAAAGATTCCCAGGTGATTCTAATGTGCAGCCACGGTTGAGAACCACTGATGTAGATTATTGGGTCACTGACTCCCACTGGACGCTGGGGAGTAAGAAGAGCCTCAATCTTAGGAAATGATATACAAATTCCAGATCTCAACTTCAGTGGAAACTGAATCCTTGGGAATGTGTCCTGCAGGTGCCAGTTTGATTTTCCAGCAAATCACTCACTGCCTTTGGACTCAGAATGGCAGCACTGACCCCCACTCACCTGTTGTGCTGTCACAGTATTACGAAGGCAGGCGAGGTCCTCAATGAAAGGTACTGTATCACCTCACTACTATTACATAACGAAGCAGTGACTTCGAAATATTTCTCACTTGAGTTTGTATCACAATCAGATTCTTACAAGTCCAAATTCAGGTATGTGGTATGGGTACAGAATCTTGCTTGAATTACCTAATTAAATTTGTTGCTTAGGACTCAAACTAAATGGTTAGGAGACAAGAGCTTTGATAATGAATTCAGTTAATATACATTAATGGGAAAAATACTTGAAAATTGTACCCACAATTTAGGATAATTATTTTAAAAACATGTACTTCTGTGGGTACCAGGATGATATAGGTAAATTATTTTAAATGCACATTTTATTGATCAATAGCTCAATTTCTATCAAAACAGCACACTCCCGGTCTACATGTCATCCTTTGTATTCTAAGATAATCGCTCTGATAATATCACTTCTCTTCTTGACCTACCTATATCTGCATTATTTATTATTAACTAGAGGCCTGGTACATGTAATTCATGCACTGGGAGGATAATCCCTCAGCCGGGCCTGCCCCCTCTCGCAGTCCGGGAGCCCTCGGGGGATGTCCGACTGCTGGCTTAGCCCTGCTCTCCATGGCTTAAGCCAGCAGTAGGACATCCTTAGCACTGCCTCAGAGACGGGAGAAGCTCCCACCACCACTGCATTCACCAGCTGTGAGCCCGCCTCAGGGCTTCTGGCTGAGAGGTGCTGCCCCTATGGGAGCACACTAACCACCAGGGGAAAGCTCCTGTGTTGAGCGTCTGCCCCCTGGTGGTCAGTGCCCATCATAGCAACCAGTTGCTCTGCCATTCGGTCAATTTGCATATTAGCCTTTTATTATATAGGACTAGAGGCCCGGTGCACAAAAATTTGTGCACTCGGGGGGGAGGAGGGATCCCTCAGCCCGGCCTGTGCCCTCTCACAGTCTGGGAGCCCTTGGGAGATAATGACCTGCTGGCTTAGGCCTGCTCCCATGTGGCAGAGGGCAGGCCCAATCTCTAGGTGCAGCCCCTGGTTGGGCTAAGAGCAGGGCTGATTGGGGAGTTGGGGCGCCGCCCCCTGTCATGCACAGAGCAGGGCGAATCCGGAGGTTGCGATGCCACCCTCAGTCACACTCTGTGTAGGGCCGATTGGGGGGTTGGGCACCGCCCCCTGTCACACTCAAGGCAGGGTTGATGGGGAGGTTGCGGCACCACCCCCTGTCACGCACAGAGCAGGGTCAATCAGGGGGTTGGGGTGCTGCCCCCTGTCACACACAGAGCAGGGCCAATCAGGGGCGTGGGGAGCTCCCCCCTGTCACGCACAGAGCAGGGCTGATCAGGGGGTTGGGGCGCCGCCCTCTATCACCCACAGAGCAGGGCCGATTGGGGGGTTGGGGTGCCGCCACTGTCACACTCAGGGCAGGGCCGATGGGGAGGTTATGGCTCTACCCCATCACACACAGAGCAGGGCCCGTGGGGGGGGTTGGGGAGCCACACCCTGTCACACAGCAGGGCCGATCAGGGGGTTGGGGCACCGCACCCTGTCACACACAGAGCCGCAGAGCGATCAGGGAGTTGGGGAGCTCCCCCTTATCAGGCACAGAGCAGGGCTGATCAGGGGGTTGGGGCACCTTCCCCTGTCACGAACAGAGCAGGGCGGATAGGGAGGTTGTGGCCCCACCCCCTGTCACACACAGAGCCGCAGGGCGATCAGGGGGTTTGGGCGCTGCCCCCATCACGCTGATCCCGGTGCCTGGAGGCCTCGCAGCTCCGCTGATCCCGGTGCTGGGAGGCATATTACCCTTTTACTATATAGGATATTGGCCTGGTGCATGGGTGGAGGCCAGCTGGTTTGCCCTGAAGGGTGTCCTGGATCAGGGTGGGGGTCCCCACTGGGGTGCCTGGCCAGCCTGGGTGAGAGGATGATGGCTGTTTGCAGCTGGTCACACACCCTTCAGGGTGGGGGTCCCCACTGGGGTGCCTGGCCAGCCTGGGTGAGGGGATGATGGCTGTTTGCAGCTGGTCACACACCCTTCAGGGTGGGGGTTCCCACTGGGGTGCCTGGCCAGTCTAGGTGAGGGGCTGAGGGCTATTTTCAGGCTGGTGGGTGACTGAAGCTCCCAACCGCTCCTTTTTTTCTTTTTTTTTCTTTTTTATTCTGGGCCAGCTTTAGCTCTGGCTCCAGCTCTGAGGCCTCTGCTGCTGAAAGCAGGTATCTGGTTTGTTTAGGTTCTATAATCGAGACACTGTATCAACTCCAGCTCTGAGATCCCGGCCAGCTGAAAGCTGGTTTCTGGGGTTTTGTTTAGCTTCTATATTTGTTACAATGTTTCTTAAACTGCAAACTCAGAGGCCGGCAAGGCAGGCGGGGAACGTTGGAGTCCTCCGTCACTGAAGCAAGCGAGCCTCATGTTAGCTTCCAGCTGCCTGGCTGCCGGCCGCCATCTTGGCTGGCAGTTAATTTGCATATTGCCCTGATTAGCCAATGGGAAGGGTAGCGGTCGTACACTAATTACCATGTTTCTCTTTTATTAGCTAGGACTAGAGGCCCAGTGCATGAAATTCATGCACGGAGGGGGTGTTCCTCAGCCTGGACTGCACCCTCGCCAATCCAGGATTCCTCTTGCAATCTGGCACCACTGGCTCCTAACTGCTCACTTACCTGCCTGATCGCCCTAACCCCTCTGCCTGCCTGCCTGCTGCCCCTAACTGCTCCCCTGCCTTCCTGATCACCCCTAACCACTCTGCCTGATTGCCCCTAACCACTCTGCCTGCCTACCTGATCACCCCTAACTGCCTGCTGGAGGGCAGAGCCAGTCCTACACGGGGCCATCTGCCTACCTATCACCCCTAACCACTGGCCTGCCTACCTGATCAACCCTAGCCACTCTGCCTGCCTGCCTGATTATCCCTAATCTTTTGCTTGGGGGTGGGGCCAGCCCGGCAAGGGGCTATCTGCTTACCTGATCACTCCTAACTGCTGATCTGCCTACCTGATCACCCCTAACCACTCTGCCTGCCTGATCACTCCTAACCCACCTCTGCCTCAGCCCTGCCACCGTGGCTTTGTCCAGAAGGACGTCCGGAAGGATGTCCGGAAGACGTCCAGTCTAATTAGCAATTACCCTTTTATTAGTATAGATGGCCTGGGTCACCACAAAGATATAAAGCAAGAAGACCCTTCTGGTCCTGGGATGTCTTTTCATAGAAAAGACCACTTTGCCTGATGTAATACATGCAAATGAAAGACCCAGTTTTGAGGTGAAATTGGGCTCCAGTTGGAGCTGTCTACAAAGCATTGTCTGCTATTTTCCTTCTCTGTTCTGTTCATTCTGTTCATTTCCATTTTACATCAGTTGCTTTCTTTACAATAAGAATTGCAAAATCATCATGGCAACACTCTCTGGAGAAAACGTTAATAATCTCTTAATTATTGGTCCCTTCTAGGTATCTATATTACAAATCCTCAAAGTGAAAGGACTATTGCTCCATTTTGTATCTAGTGCACTTAAGAGAATCCAGAATGAACTGTCTCAAAATGTTTTCAGATGTCCCCATGCGGGGTCTCCTAGGCATACTAGTTTGAATATTAAATTAACACCTGCTTTTAAATCAGTAAATTAGACTAATGGCTATAGCTCTGAAACAGATCCTCCACACTTTGAAATGAAAATAAAATGTAATGCTAAGCCAAACAAAGACACACCTGGTTCTTTTGAAACACAGCACTGAGCATGTGAATGGATGGCTCATGCGCTTACACATCTGACTGGCAGAGTAAAGGTTGCCATGAACGCAGCCGTGCCCACATTCTCCCATGCACCAAAACACAGACAAAGTACAATAATACAGTATGATGTCATGCTCTGCCTCTTTGCTATTATTTACATCAGGCCTCTGTATTTACAGCAAAAGATCGGCAGCCTACCTGAGAGACTTTGCCAGATCCAATTGGGGTAAACACAAATTTTGCAAACTGATAAAACTGAAAGCACATCTGGGACTTGGTACACAAGCGTGCTGTGGCCTATGTGACAACTACTGAAGCATGAGTACATACTGCCAAGTTGTACCGGGCAGGACAAAAAATGTGATCCGAGGCATTCGAGCGCGTTGGACACCCTCATGCCATGAAAGGAACTAAATCCATCACGCTTCAAGTCAGGCAGCCACTCCTCTGTCACAGCACAGGGTTTCTCTGAACTGGAGTTGTTTGTTGCATTCCTGCATCTGCACTAGAAAGTGAGTTCCTAGGCTTTGTCTCTGGAGAGCCTATAGAAGAAAGGCAGTGGATTTTATCCTGGGAGCAAATTCTACTCTTGTGCTTGGATGCCATGTTGAGAAGGATTGTGGGGTCGCATCAAGGTTTGGCAAGAAAGAATACAAGATGATTAATAATTGAGTCTCCTTGTACACATATATGCATAACCCATGGACACTGACAATAGGATGCTGAAGGCCTGGGGGAGAGGGGCAGGCCGCAGCGGGTTAATGAGGGGAAAAAAGAGGCATGTGTAATACTTTTAATAATAAAGAATTATTTTAATACATAAATAAATATACTGAAACCAATTGGAAGAGTTTTCAACTGTCAAAATCTAGGACAATTTGAACATCAATTAATTATAGTAACAGATTTAAGTGAGCCATTTAATTAAAGAGAAAATTATGAATTCATACTGATATCAAGCTATTATTCTATCAATAAAATTTGATGATGAATAAAAATAATAATAATTGAGTCTCTGCCATGGGCACATGGTGGGGGGTATTAATATTACTATCATGTACTTATCAACCCTATTGATAATAGGAGACAATAATATTAAATGATTGGCTGGATGAATAAGTGAAGGTAAGAACAACACAAAGTATCTTTACCCACAGAGGCAGATATAATGTTAATTTGAAAAAGGGTGAGACCAACCTTACTACTTGCCTCTATTTCATTAACAATGTTATTGTTAAGACAAAAGGAGATTGGCTTAAAGCTAAACACTCCTTGTTAGGATGCTAACTCTAAGTACCTCAAGGAACAAACATTTGCTACAATATTGTTTTTACCACATTAGGAGCACTTGTATAAGCCAGAGATGAAAATAGCTGGCCAGGAAAACAGCAGCTCTGTTCCTTTGTCCAAGAGTCCAGTCACACCCTATAAAGGCCTGAGCTCCTTATCTCATTCTGGTCTTGTTTCCTGCCAAACCTGAAAACTAACACAAATAAATGGCTAATTGCTCCCTTGACCAATGTGATCTTTCTGACCATTGTCCTGATTCAAGTAGAAAGTTGTGTCTAACAACATGCAATTTGTGCACTGCCAATATATGCAGTAGATTGTCTCCTAAAATACTGAACCAACAGAACAAGTTTCTGCCAATTGAATCAGAGTCCCACATTCTAGAGTTTGAAGAAAAGTTAAGACAAAAGTCATGATTCAATGTCAAGTGGTAAGCATGGAGCCTGGTGGACAATAAGGACTCAACAAATGATAGTCATTATTGCAATTATTTTCAAAAGCACTTTTTCTAAAATGGTGAATTAAAGTATTGGAGTCTTAAAAATTCTGTAGCTCACCTCATTTACACAGGAGAAGATTGAAATCTTAGGGCAAAGCATACCAGTATACCCAATGGGATAAAACTAGTGGTGGTGGGGAGAGAGAGAAAGAGAGAGAGAGAGACTAGGTCTTCATTCCTCTCTAAAGGGACGGATCTTTAAAAAAAAAGAGAGAGGAGAGAAAAAAAATATATATATATATATATACACACACACATACAACATACTAGAGGCCCAGTGCATGAAATTTATGCACTGGGGGTGGGAGGGTGTTCCCTCAGCCCAACCTGCACCCTCTCCAATCTGGAACCCCTCGGGGGATGTCCCTGTGGGATCGGGCCTAAACCAGCAGTCGGACATCCCTCTCACAATCCAGGACTACTGGTCCTAACCGCTCGCCTGCCTGCCTGCTTGATTACCCCTAACCGCTTCTGCCTGCCAGACTGATCACCTCTTAACTGCTTTCCTGCTAGCCTGATTGATGCCTAACTGCTCCCGTGCCAGCCCAATCGCCCCCAACTGCCTTCCCTTGCCAGCCTGGTTGCCCCCAACTGCCCTCCCCTGCCAGCCTGATCGCCCCCAACTGCCCTCCCCTGCTGATCTGATGGCCCTGGTCACCCCGGTGGAAGCTGTGCGGAGCAGCAGCCAGGACCCACCCCCCGGCGGGGCTGAGGGAACTCTGGCAGCAGGTGCGCGGAGCGGCCACTGGGCCTCCCGCCCCCTCTCGGGGCCGTGGGAACTGCAACAGTAGGCGCATGGAGCAGGCGGCCCTGCCCCCCTGTGTGCGCCACTACCTTGTGATGGCGTTATGGCGTGAGGGTTAATTTGCATATTGCCTCTTTATTATATAGGATACACACACACACACTAGAAGCACAGCACGCAAAATCGTGTGAGACCCAGACCTACCGTGTGCGAGCAGCTCACCGCCGCGAGCCACTGCGCCATGCGAGCCGTGAGCCCCTCTGCGCCACGTGAACCCCGCACAAGCCCCTCCGCGCCACACGAGCCATGAGCCCTGTCATGCTGCGCAAGCAGCTCACAGGCCAGGGGAAGGAACCGAGAGGTGCTCCATGCACCTCCTGGTGACCGGTCATTTGGTCGTTACAGCATTACGGCGTTACAGCCACTGGCCTTTTAATGTATATATATATTTCAGAGAGGAAGGGAGAGGGAAAGAGAGATAGAAACATCAATGATGAGAGAGAATCATTGATTGACTGCCTCCTGCACGCCCCCTACTGGGGATTGAGCCCACAACCCGGGCATGTGCCTTTGACCAGAATTGAACCCGGACATTCAATCCACAGGCTGACACTCTATCCACTGAGCCAAACTGGTTAGGGCTATAGGGGCAGATCTTAAGGGAGGATCTTAGGGGAGGTCCCAGGGGAGGATCTCAATAGAATATTCATCAGCTTTGCCAGGTGTGTCCTTTCAGGGTCATGGTCTCCACTGATTGCCTGGGCCAGGGCAGGGGTCATTAGTCATCAAGGCTGGTCCCGCTGTCACCCTGCCTGGTCTTACTGCTCTTTTGGGCCTGAAGCTGAAATACAACTGAGGCCTAGATGTTATCTCTGCTTTGACCAAAACTTTCTCTGTGATCAACAGACCCAAGACTCTGCTTCCAAGATCGTTTGATCAGAACCTCATTGTGCTGAGTGCTTAATGCTTAAGGGAGTAGTGGTGCTGGAATGATTTCTTAAAGAAGAAAGACACGAAAAGCATTCACCATAAAGTGGGGGGGTGGGGGGAACACATTTAAATTAAGAACTTCAGTTCATCAAAAGACACCATCAGCCCTGGCCAGTGTGGGTCAGTTGGTTGAGCTTCCTCCTGTGCACTGGAAAGTTTCTGGTTTGATTCCCCCAAGGGCACATGCCCGGGTTGCATGCTTGATCCCCAATCAGGGTGTGTGCATGTTCAGGAGGCAACCAATCAATGTTTCTCTCTCTCCCTCTCCCTTCCTCTCTCTCTAAAAATTAATTAGAAATCTTTTTAAAAATATATTTTCAAAAGGCACCATTAAAAGAGTGAAAAGAATGCAAGTCAAAATAACAATCAGTACCATCTCACACCTGTCAGATTGGCTATCATCAACAAATCAACACACAACAAGTGCTGGTGAGGATGCAGAGAAAAAGGAAGCCTTTTGCACTGTTGGAGGGAATGCAGACTGGTGCAGCCACTGTGGAGAACAGTATGGAGTTTCCTCAAAAAACTAAAAATGGAACTCCCATTTGACCCAGTAATCCCACTTCTAGGAATATATCCTAAGAAACTAGAAACACCAATCAGAAAGGATATATGCACCCCTATGTTCATAGCAGCACAATTCAGCATAGCTAAGATTTGGAAACAGCCTAAGTGCCCATCAGCAGATGAGTGGATTAAAAACGGTGGTACATCTACACAATGGAATACTACGCTTCGGTAAAAAAGAAGGAATTCTTACCAATTGCAACAGCATGGATAGAAATGGAGAGCATTATGATAAGCGAAATAAGCCAGTCAGAGAAAGAGAAATATCACATGATCTCACTCATTTGTGGAAGATAATGAAAAACATAAACTGATGAACAAAAACAGATCCAGAGACAGAGAAGCATCGATCAGACCATCAAACCTCAGAGGGAAGGTAGAGGAGGGTGGGGGTAAGAGGGAGAGATCAACCAAACGACTTGTATGCATACATATAAGACTAACCAATGGACACAGACAACAGGGAGGTGTGGGCATGAGTGGGGGGTGGGAGGGGCAATGGGGGGATAAGAACACATATGTAATACCTTAATCAATAAAGAAAAAGAAAAAAAAGAGCGAAAAGACAAGTCACAGAAAGAAGATATTTTCAACACATGTAATCTAGAACCCAGAATATGTGGAACTTCTACAGTATCAGTGAGAAAAGATAGAAAAATGAGGAGAAACCAAGATGGCGGCATAGGTAAACAATAGAGATTGCTGCCTCACACAACCACTTCAAAAATACAACTAAAAGACGGAACGGACATCATCCAGAACCACAGGAAGGCTGGCTGAGTGGAACTTCTTCAACCAGAAGGAAAGAGAAAAGCATACCGAGAATCAGGGGAGCTGTGGTGCAGAAGTAAAATACAGAAGTACAGAGGTGCATGCGGAGAGGGCTGGCGGCTGAGGACACAGTTGTCTTTTTCAATCGGGAGGGAGTCTCAAGCTCTGAGCTCCAGTTCCGGGCGAGTCTCTGGGGACCCAGACTCATATGGGAGAAACTGGACTATCTGGCATCGGTCGGAACTCGAGGGCAGCTTTCTCTCAGAGGTGCTTGCAGTGATTGCCGGGACACTGAGCAGCAGGGCCTCTGAGGGCAGGACTGAGAGCAGCCATAACTGCTCTGCCCTGTTGATCCCCTGGGACCCCGCCCCACCCAAGACTTGCACAGAGGCTTTTGCATATGAAAGGCCTGGCCCTTTGCAATCTGATAATTATCTAACAAACTGAAGCTGCCCAAGGCCCCAGGGCAACTTGCATTGGGTCAAAGCTGGCTCCTGCTGGATAGCCTCAGGCAGAGGCTAAATTAGCACCTCCTTAGAGATCCAGGAGCCAGTGTGCCCGGTGGTCAGAGTGGGGCCATCCAGATTGCAGCTCCTCGGATCCATAAAGGACACACTCAGGGGGCAGACTCAGTGAGCACCAAAGCCCCATGGAAGCAAGTCTTGCCCCAGAGGGGTGTCTCCAGCACAGAAGTTCTCCCACTGCAGACACAGCTGATCCTCACAGCCAATTGGTCTGGAGGTCAATCCCTCCCATTGTTACCTACAACAATCAAGGCTTAACTACAACAAGACTGTGCACAAAGCCCACAAGGGGGTGCACCAAGAGTGTCTACCTCAGGTAATTGGGGAGGCTGAGCCACTGGGCCCTATAGGACACCTAGCACACAAAGCCACTCTATCGACACAG
Source organism: Myotis myotis (assembly GCF_014108235.1). NCBI lineage: Eukaryota > Metazoa > Chordata > Mammalia > Chiroptera > Vespertilionidae > Myotis > Myotis myotis. Next base: position 195,255,759 of record NW_023416313.1, on the reverse strand, counting down.
TGAAGCATAAAAAATTGCGGAGACAAAGAAACAGGACACAAATGACAGAAATGGAGGAAAGCAAACTACTGGATATAGACTTCAAAACCACACTTTTAAGGTTTTTCAAGAATTTTCTAGAAACCACCAATAAACTTAATGAGACTCTCAAGAAATCCAATGAGACCCTCGAGGTTGTGATAAAGGACCAACGAGACATTAAGCATACACTGACTGAAATAAAGAATATTATACAGACTCCCAACAGCAGACTAGAGGATCGCAAGAATCAAGTCAAAGATTTGAAATACGAAGAAGCAAAAAACACCCAACCAGAAAAGCAAAATGAAAAAAGTATCCAAAAATACGAAGATAGTGTAAGGAGCCTCTGGGACAGCTTCAAGCGCACCAACATCCGAATTATAGGGGTGCCAGAAGAAGAGAGAGAGCAAGATATTAAAAACCTATTTGAAGAAATAATGACAGAAAAATTCCCCTACCTGGTGAAAGAAATAGACTTACAAGTCCAGGAAGCACAGAGAACCCCAAACAAAGGGAATCCAAAGAGGACCACACCAAGACACATCATAATTAAAATGCCAAGGGCAAAAGACAAAGAGAGAATCTTAAAAGCAGCAAGAGAAAGAAACTCAGTTACCTACAAGGGAGTACCCATACGAATGTCAGCTGATTTCTCAACAGAAACTTTGCAGGCCAGAAGGGAGTGGCAAGAAATATTCAAAGTAATATATACCAAGAACCTACAACCAAGATTACTTTATCCAGCAAAGCTATCATTCAGAACTGAAGGTCAGATAAAGAGCTTCACAGATAAGAAAAAGCTATAGGAGTTCATCACCACCAAACCAGGACTATATGAAATGCTGAAAGGTATCCTTTAAGAAGAGGAAGAAGAAGAGAAAGGTACAGATACAAATTATGAACAACCAATACACATCTATCAACAAGTGAATCTAAAAATCAAGTGAATAAATAATCTGATGAACAGAATAAACTGGTGATTATAATAGAATCAGGGGCATAGAAAGGGAGTGGACTGCCTATTCTTTGGGGGGAAAGGGTTGTGGGGGATGGGGGAAGAGACTGAACAAAAATTGTGCACCTATGGATGAGGACAGTGATGGGGAGGGGTGAGGGTGGAGGGTGGGGTGGGAACCGGGTGGAGGGGAGCTATGGGGGGAAAAAGAGGAACAACTGTAATAATCTGAACAATAAAGATTAAAAGAAAAGAAAAGAAAAGAAAAAGAAAAATGAACAGAATAGTTGAACTGCAATTTTAGAGAAGAGAAAATCGAAATTGTCAATAAGTGGGGGAAAATGTTTCACCTTGTTATTAATGAGAAAATTTTAAATTAAAGCCATAATAAGGTAACATTTTTATCCAGTAAATTGGAAAAATCTAGAAATCAGAAATTCAAAGTGCTGTGAGGATTTTTTATTAATTTTTATTGCAAATTAATTTTTCATTGTATGAAAATATCACATTTGATGATTGTCAATTGGGTTGTTTCCATTTGATTGAAACATTGATCCACATCCTCACAGCACTTTGAATTTCTGATTTCTAGATTTTTCCAATTTACTGGATAAAAATGTTATCCTCTTATACATTGCCAGTACAAGTGTAGGTTGGTAAAACCATTCTGAAGCTTAATCTCACATCTCTTGTAAAACTAAAAATTTGCAAACTATAAGATTTCCACTTCCAGGTATACACCATGTATATCTTGGATATGTACAAAATGTACATGTATATGACAAGTTAAAAAATGTATATGTAGAAAAATAACTCACATGTACATTTCTAGTATCATTTTTAAAAAATAAATTTTATTGAGGAATACTTCACTTAGAAAAAAATGCACAGACTTTAAATATACAGTTCAAGGAATTTTAATGAACATATATAACTGAGCTACCACTTCCACATTCAAAATACAAAACATTTAGCCCTAGCCAGCTTGGCTCAGTAGATAGAGCATGGGTCTGTGGACCGAAGGGTCCTGGGTCTGATTCTAGTCAAGGGCATGTACCTTGATTTCAGGCTCCTCCCTGGCCCTGGCCCTGGTCAGGGCTCATGCAGGAAGCAAACCAATCAATGTGTTTCTCTCACATTGATATTTCTCCCTGTCTTTCCCTCTCTCTTCCACTCTCTCTAAAAACCAATGGAAAAATATCCTCAGGTGAGGATTTAAAAAAATAGATAGATGATAGATGATAGGATAGATAGATAGATAGATAGATAGATAGATAGATAGATAGATAGATAGATATATGTATATGTATATCTATACATATATATATAATATTTACATAATCCCAGAAAATTTTCCCGTACCCTTTGTTTTCTATCAGCACAGATGAGTTTTATCTGTTCAAGAATTCATAAAAATAAAATCATACAGCGTGTATTCTTTTGTGTTGGCTCTTTCCCTCAATATAATGTTTTTGAGATTTATTTGGTTTTAAATGGATCAGTTTACTTATTTTTATTGCAAATTAATTTTTCATTGTATGAAAATATCACATTTGATGATTGTCAATTGGGTTGTTTCCATTTGGGGTTCTTATATATACATCTGCTATAAATACAGGGGTAGGCAAAAGTAGGTTTGCAGTTGTGAGTACGCAAAACACAGTTTATTCTTGTATTATTATGTATTAATTATTGTATTTATTATTTATGATGTATTTATCTATTAATTATTTTCCATACAAACAACTGTAAACCTACTTTTACACCAACCTTTATTCTGTACAAGTCCTTCAGTGGACATATGTTTTCATTCTTCTTGGGTAAATACCTAGAAATACAATTGTTGGGACATTGAATAGATATATGCTTAAGTTTTTTTAAAGTTCTTATATTGTTTCTCAAGTGACTGAACCATTTTACACTTCACAAGCAATGTACAAGATTTCCAATTACTATACTTGGTATCATCAATCCTTCTAAAAAATTTTTTCAATTACACTTGACATTAAATATTATATTAGTTTCAGGTGTACAGCATAGTGGTTAGACATTTATATAACTTACGACATGAGTTAAGTCTAGTACTCACCTGACATCATACATCGTTATTACAATACTAGAGGCCCAGTGCACGGATTCATGCACCGGTGGGGTCCCTCGGTGTGGCCTGCAGGGATCAGGCCAAAACCGACAGTCCAACGCCGCCTGCCGCTCCTGCCTGCCCTCCTGTTCATCCCGGCCCCAATGCGCCTGCAGTGGGCACACACCCAGTCAGTCCCGATCAGGAGAAGCTCGTGCTGCTCCACCGGCACTTGCCAGCTCTGAGCCCTGCATCTGGTGCCCCTCAGTCAGCTGAGTGGCACTCCCTCTGTGGGAGCACACTGACCACCAGGGGGCAGCTCCTGCATTGAGCATCTTCCCCCTGGTGGTCAGTGCATGTCATAGCGACCAGTCGTTTGGTCATTCGGTCATTTGGTCACTTAGGCTTTTATATATATATATAGACAGATTACTGATTAAATTCCTTAAGCTATACTTTTACATTCCCTTGACTATTTTGTAACTATCAATTTGTACTTAATCCCTTCACCTTTCTCACTCAGCCCTCATCAATCTCTGTTGTTTTTTGTAAATGTTTTTACTGATTTTTAAAAAATATATTGATCCCTTTATTGATTTCAGAGAGGAAGGGAGAAAGAGAGAGAGAGAAACATCAATGCGAGAGAATCATTGAACTCTGCCTCCTGCCCACCCCACACCAGGATCAAGCCTGCAACCTAGGCATATGCCCTGACCGGGAATTGAACCGCAACCTTCTGGTTCATAGATCTACGCTCAACCACTGAGCCAAGTCAGCTGGACTTTACTGATTTTTTTATAGAGAGAGAAGGGAGAGGGAGAGAGAGATAGGAAACATCGGTGAGAGAGAAATGCCAACATCACTCGGCTGCCTCCTGCACTTGTCTCCTGGGGATCAAGCCTGATGCTTCTCTGTCTCTTCCCCTCCCTTCCACTCTCTCTAAAGATATCAATGGGAAAAAAATATCCACAGGGTGAGGATTAACAACAGCAACAACAACAAATGTATATATATATATATATATATATATATATATATACATATATATATACATTTCCTTGATGATTAGTGATGTTGAGCATTTTTCACTTGCTGATTAGACTTTTTAAATATGTACATATGTATATCCACACACATATGTGTGTTATCTACTTTTGTGAAGTGTCTGTGCAAATATTTTGTCCATTTTAAATTGGATTGTTTATACTGTGGTCAGAGTTCTTTATACAGTCCATTATCAGATTTATGTACTATCTTACAAATATTTTCTCTCAGTCTGTGATTTGACTTTTCATTTTCTTATAGATATCTTTGGAAAGCCAAATAATTGGGTTTTACTGTTATTGTTTGAATTTGAAGAGATAAATTATCAACAAAAAGGTGCCATTTTTACTTTATAAATGAGGAAAATAATGTTCATGATAGGTCATTGTACAAGATCTTTCATTAGCCTAGTCTTTTTTTAAAAGATATATTTTTATTGATTTCAGAGAGGAAGGGAGAGGGAGTGAGAGATAGAAACATCAGTGTTGAGAGAGAATCATTGATCAGCTACCTCCTGCATGCCCTTCACTGGGGATCGAGCCCATGACTCAGGCATAGGCCCTGACCAGGAATTGAACAGTGACCTCCTGGTTCATGGGTTGATGCTCAACCACTGAGCCACACCACCCAGGCACTAGTATAAGTCTTGAAATGTAGGTTATATGGTAACTATATGTTTAAATCATTTTGAGGAACTGCCAAATTGTTTCCCAAAGAGACAGCACCATTTTACCATCCCACCAGCAATGTATGAGGGCTCCAATTTCTCTGTATTTTCATCAACACTTGTAGTTGTCTGTCTTTTTCACTTAGGTTATTCGAGTGTATGAAGTGGTATCTCATTGTGGTTTCAATTTGCATATTGAACATCTTTTAAATGTTTATTGGCATTTGCATATCTTTGGAGAATTTCTATTCAGATACTGTACTCATTTTAAAAATGAGTTGCTTGTGTTTTTATTGTTGAATTGTAAGAGTTCTTTAATCATTCTGAATACAAGTCCCTTATTTAATAGGTATTTGCAAATATTTTCTCTCTAATTCTATATATTATCTTTTCGTTTTCTGGATAATTTTCTTTAAAGCACAAAAGTTTTTCATTTTTATAAAGTCCAATTTAGATATTTTCTTTTTGTTGCTGTGTTCTGGGGTCATATCAAGAAACCAATGCCTAACCTGAAGACATGAAGATATACATGTAGGTTTCAGAGACCATGGCATGTGCCCTTGACCGGAATCAAATCCGGGGGGACCCTTGAGTCCACAGACTGATGCTCTAGCCACTGAGCCAAACCAGCTAGGGCTATTTCTTTTTATTTTTATTGATGCATGTTCAGCACCTAGAAAAAAGGCAGACTACTACTAAAGTACCCAGTAGACAATTGTTAAATAAACCTTATTTATTCTCCAGGTCCAATTCTTTCCTTTACTTATTATTTAAACTCCACAAATGCTATGTTTGACACAATTTTCCGCATGATAAAAATGAAGAGACCGTAATGTACTTGCATCACTATTATCAAAGTTAAGTTCAATTACTAAACCAATCTGAAAAACTTTAAACAAAAAAAACCCCAGGGATAAATTTGCTAAAAGAGATATTCTAATCCAGGGGTGGGCAAACTTTTTGACTCGAGGGCCACAATGGGTTCTTAAACTGGACCGGAGGGCAGGAACAAAAGCATGGATGGAGTGTTTGTGTGAACTAATATAAATTCAAAGTAAACATCATTACATAAAAGGGTACGGTCTTTTTTGTTTTTAGTTTTATTCATTTCAAACGGGCCGGATCCGGCCCGCGGGCTGTAGTTTGCCCACGGGCCGTAGTTTGCCCACGGCTGCAGTCTAATCTGAAACATGAGCAGGTTAAATTAAGAAATTCAGAAGACTTCCTTAAATACTCTTCGTTATAAATATCTTGGAATGTGTCCACTTATAAGGGATTACAAAAAATAAGGATACCTCTGAGACAGAAGATAAAGCAGCTTAGCAGCTTATGTTCTGCAGGGCAGGAATCTATGTTGGTACGTTTATCATTCTTACTAGGTGATAGGAAAGCTAACTCAATTAACACAGTGGATATTCAAGTGCAGTTAGCATACCACCAGGGTTCACATGATTACTTCAGTTGAGAACACGCAGACACACCTTTTCAAAAAAAACAAATCTATAATTCCATGGATATTAATGCTTAGGACTAAGTTAAGTAGGTATCACAATAAAAAAAGAATATGGGTCAACCTAAATTTATTTTTAAAACAGTTGGTATGATGATGATATTGCAAAAGTTATGAAGACAATATGTGAAAGACTGAAGTTTTAGAAACATTGGCTTAAAGAAATAAGAAAGGGTACAAAGTGCAGTGTATAAGATTTATAAGCTAGTGTTCATTTGATGGATTTGGAAAGGGAACTATGAATCCAGACAGATACTACTACTAAATGATACATGGACAATGATTCAAGGACAAAGGATAAGCAGATGATATAAGGAAAAGGTGCTAGAACCAGCTGTGGTTTTATGATATGCAAAGACAGGGAGCACTTGTGTCAATCAGTGGTCAGCTCATTGGGGGTCTTAGTCTGTTACGTGTCTGTCTTCACATACATTATCCATCTGAGAAAGAAAAGTACAGGAAGACCGGGACTACGTGTCTCCTACCTCCTTTAGTATTTGGCAGAGCATACAGGTGGATATTTAATAAGCATTTTAATATTAATGAAAGAACAGATAGTATATATGATTAATTCAGAAACAATTTTTCTTGAAGAAGAATATAGATACAGAAAAAATATAGATCGTGTCATAACTACACAGTTCAATGAATTTTCACAAATGGAACAAAACCATAAAACACCATTTACCTTTTGTTTTCACACTATCTGCATTGCCTGAACTTACTTGTTCACTTTTACCTGAATGAAACAGTACACTTGACGACTCATCACTATTTCATGCCATGTCATATCTTAGAACTTCATCATACTTACCTGGCAGGGGAGTCGCCATGGTCACGAAGGTGGTTTTCCCCAGACGAGGCCTAGCCATTGCATTCCGGATGTGCTCACCCCTGTGATTTCCCCAAATGTGGGAAACTGAACTGCATAATTTGTGGTAGCGGGAACTGTATTTGAGCTAGGAAAAAAAGAACAAGAATTTAACTTGGGTTTTTAATTTTTTATTTTATTTATTTATTTATTTTTTAATATATTTTATTGATTTTTTACAGAGAGGAAGAGAGAGAGATAGAGAGTCAGAAACATCGATGAGAGAGAAACATCGATCAGCTGCCTCCTGTACATCTCCCACTGGGGATATGCCCGCAACCCAGGTACATGCCCTTGACTGGAATCGAACCTGGGACCTTTCAGTCCGCAGGCCGACGCTCTATCCACTGAGCCAAACCGGTTTCGGCAGGTTTTTAATTTTTTAAATCTACATGTGAAATGCCTGAGCTTACTTCTTGTATTATTTTTTCTTCTCCCTGATTGTGGGGGTGGGGTGGGAATTAGCATTAGAGTATTATCTCTGGAGTGCTAGTAAGAATTCTATTTATTTTAAACACTTCGAATTCCAACAGCAATGGGTTTTACTCCCTGTATTTTTTCTGGGCAGCCCCTTTCCTTTTGTTCAATTAGAAGTCTATGTATGCGTTATTACTAACCAATAGTATTTTTGGTATATTTTAAGTAAGTTGCTAAGCTCTAACTTATTATGACTTTTCTTCTGGCCATTTTTCTCTATGACTATAGTTAAACACTGTAAAATAAACTTGGTGAATTTATTTATTGCATTTAACTTTCTTTCTGTGATACTTATGTTCTGGATACCTGATTAATTTGAAAATCATAATGGTAGCTTTATTTTTTTTAACCCATTTTGCTTATTTGGAACATTTATCCATAAATCTTTTTGCTGTTGACACGCTATTACAAATCAAAATAATGATATTCATTGTGAGGTACAAGAATAAACTAATAAAAAATATGAACATGGTTGCCATGAAAATTTGGTTTCTTAAATATTGAAATTTTCTCAAAAAAATCTATTTTCTAGTTAATTTTAAAATAATGTATAGTATTTAAATGACTTCGTCATTAAGATTCTTTTTAAAAATGAGTATTATATTCTAACATTCTCTACTTCCAGAAGTCGATGGGAAGTATGTGTTTTAAGAAAAAAGTTAATGAAAATAGACAAATACTTCAAGATATGCTGGAGAAAATCATAAAGAATATTGATTTGAGCCCTAGCCGGTTTGGCTCAGTGGATAGAGTGTCGGCCTGCGGACTGAAGGGTCCCAGGTTCGATTCCGGCCAAGGGCACATACCTGGGTTGCGGGCTCAATCCCCAGTAGGGGGCATGCAGGAGGCAGCTGATCAATGATTCTCTCTCATCATTGATGTTTCTATCTCTCTCTCCCTCTTCCTTCTTCTCTGAAATCAATAAAGAAATATATATTTTTTAAAAGAATATTGATTGTAATTTTTTGGATTTCGTTTTTTGCTTGCTTTATTGCACTGCCTAGAACCCAATGTTGAAAAAAATTGGTGATAGTAGATACCCTTGCCTTGTTCCTGTACTTGGGAAAAAACATTCAACCATTCACCAGTAAGTATATTAGCTGTATATTTTATGTAGGTGCTCTTTATCTGGTTAAGAAATTTTTATTTTATTCCTAATTTCTGAGCGTTCCGTTTTAATCTGAAATGGATGCTGGATTTTTTAAAAAATATATATTTTATTGATTTTTTACAGAGAGGAAGGGAGAGGGATAGAGAGTTAGAAATATTGATGAGAGAGAAACATCGATCATCTGCCTCCTGCACACTTCCCACTGGGGATGTGCTCGCAACCAAGGTACATGCCCTTGACCGGAATCGAACCTGGGACCTTTCAGTCCACAGGCCGACACTCTATCCACTCAGCCAAACCGGTTATGGTTGGATTTTTATTTTATTATTTTTTACCCTAGAAGCCCGTTGCACGAAGATTTGCACAATAGACCTTCCTTCCCCTGGCTGCTGGCACCAGTTTTCCTCTGGCACCCGGGACTCAGGCCTTTGGTCCGGCCACAGCGAGGCTTGGCTTCTCCGCCTCTTCAGTCTTCAGTCGTCTTCACTCTGGCTAGAGCCTTCAATTTCACTCCATGCCTGCGTATGCAAATTAACCTCCATCTTTGTTGGGTTAATTTGCATAGTTGCTCTAATTGGCTGGTGGGCGTAGCGGAGTGACACAATTTTCATGTTTCTCTTTTATTAGTGTAGACTAGAGGCCTGGTGCACAAAAATTTGTGCACTCGGGGGGGAGAGGGGGTCCCTCAGCCCAGCCTGTGCCCTCTCGCAGTCTGGGACCCCTCGGGAGATAACGACCTGCTGGTTTAGGCCTGCTCCTGGGTGGCAGAGGGCAGGCCTAATCCCTAGGTGCAGCCCCTGGTCGGACTCAGAGCAGGGCTGATTGGGGAGTTGGGGCGCCGCCCCCTGTCATGCACAGAGCAGGGAGATTGGGAGGTTGTGATGCCACCCTCAGTCACGCTCAGGGTAGGGCCAATTGGGGGGTTGGGGCACCGTCCCCTGTCACACTCAAGGCAGGGTTGATGGGGAGGTTGAGGCGCCACCCCCTGTCACGCACACAGCAGGGCCCATCGGGGGTTGGGGCGCTGCCCCCGTCACACACAGAGCAGGGCCCATCAGGGGGTTGGGGTGCCACCACTCTCACACTCAGGGCAGGGCCGTTGGGGAGGTTATGGCTCTACCCTGTCACACACAGAGCAGGGCCCGTGGGGGGGGGGGGGGAGCTCACCCCTATCAGGCACAGAGCAGGGCTGATCAGGGGGTTGGGGCGCCTTCCCCTGTCACGAACAGAGCAGGGCGGATAGGGTGGTTGTGGCCCCGCCCCCTGTCACCCACAGAGCCGCAGGGCGATCAGGGGGTTTGGGCGCTGCCCCCTGTCACGCTGATCCCGGTGCCGGGAGGCCTCATGGCTCCGCTGATCCCGGTGCTGGGAGGCATATTACCCTTTTACTATATAGGATAGAGGCCTGGTGCACGGTTGGGTGCCGGCTGGTTTGCCCTGAAGGGTGTCCTGGATCAGGGTGGGGGTCCCCACTGGGGTGCCTGGCCAGCCTGGGTGAGGGGCTGAGGGCTGTTTTCAGGCTGTGGGTGACTGAAGCTCCCAACTGCTCCTTTTTTTCTTTTTTTCTTTTTTTTTTTTTTATTCTGGGCTCCAGCTTTAGCTTGAGGCTTGGCTCCTGCTCTTAGGCCTTGGCTGAAAGTAGGTTTCTGGCCTTTGCTTACAATGTTGCGAATCTGCTGGCTGAAGTCTGGCGGTATTTGTTACAGTGTTTCTTAAACTGCCCGCTCAGAGGCCTGCAGCCGCAGGCGGGGAACGTTGGTTTCCTCCATCACTGAGGCAACCAAGCCTCATGTTAGTTTCAAGCTGCCTGGCTGCCAGCCGCCATCTTGGCTGACAGTTAATTTGCATATCTCGATGATTAGCCAATGAAAAGGGTAGCGGTCGTACGCCAATTACCATGTTTCTCTTTTATTAGTGTAGATATTGAGGGATTATCATACAATTTTTGTTTCTTAATCTGTTAACATGATAAATTGCACTGGCTTATTACACTGATTCCAATTTAAATGATATCCCAATTGTACTTCAGTTGTATCCAACTGTAGCTTCATTCCAAGTGCTCAACATTCCCATGTGGATTGTGGCCACTGTATTGGGCAGTGCAGCTCTCTTTGTTCTTAGCTACTCTGCTATACTACTTTCTACAACAAGCATATCAAACTCAGGCTAACATGGGCCAAATAAACAAGGTTTAAGTTTATGTGGGCCACAAAAAATCAAAAGCTTCAATTTTCATAGAAAGGTAGGTTTATTTTGATAGAGACATGCTGAATACAAAGGGCTGAAATAAATGAGTAATATTTCGAGTTAAAATAAATGAGTTAAAATAAAATATTTTGAGTTAAAATAAATGATTTAACATAAAATAATAAAACATTTTTAAAAAAATTAATATTTTTCTTGAACATTAACTTACCAGACACTGAATGACCACACAAATTATAAGTGTAACACAAATAAACCTATTTTTCTAGTTCTCCAAAAGCGAAATATTTCCTGCTGCGCACACCAAACACGTCTGTCCAAGACTAATGACATCGCAATTGCCTGCTAAAATATTCGCTTCTAGTATTAGTGGAGAGAAATGGTGCGTCTGCGTGTAAGGCATGTAAGGAAAATGAATGCAACATGATTATAGTAATCAGTCATTAGTGAACGTTTTTGTTGTAGTTCATTATTAATAATGATGTATAACAGGATATTGTAAAAATTAAGTTATGAAATTTTTATTAAAACATTTCTTACATACTGTTACATTGGCTGGGCTGTAAAAATACTTGTTGTGGGCCGCGAGTTTGACATGCTTGTTCTACAACGATCACCCAAAAAGCACCTTAGCCAGATTCCCTCCACTCAGAGAATAGGAAACACACAATTTAAAAGTTAACATCTGTGTGAATTAGATATTATTTTTTTCTAAGTGACTGATTATAAAACTGAGATCCAAAAAGTTTTGTGTCATACACATACTTGTGAAGGAAAAGAGAAAGACAACCCAGAGTACAGTGTTCTTTTCATTACATAATCTGCTATTCAATAGTTTTAGGAGGAAAACAAAAAATAACTTACTATAGACCCAGACCTGGGAAGATAGTAAAATGACTTAGCAAGATGCAGAAACTCTTTTAAAAAGGAAAAGTTAAGCAGAATTAAAATTCCCCAAATCCCTTCTTAGATAAAAAACTGGGTTTGCAGCTTTGGGCTGGGTTAGGATTTTGTGAGAGGCAGTTAGAAGAGAAGTAGGGTTAGGGGTGATGACCTGTATTTTATGGGTGTGGAAATAATCAGGAACCAAGGCCTAGGAAACAAAAGTAGTCTGGAACTGTCAAATCCAAGGGCAGAAAGAAAGAATGGGTCTGAAATGAATGATCATCAAAAGTAGTGCGACTTCTTAAACAAATAGTTTACAATCTGGATACAGACTGAAAAGTACACAAGGGTAAAAGCCTTTCACAAGGATCCTGCCTCCGTGAGGGGGACATTCATTACGTTCACCGAGATGCATGAAGCTCCTAGACCTCATTGCCTGTCTGCTGAAATTGTCAAAAAGGAAATATAAAAGGTTGTTTGTAGAGCTGGAAACTCCCTAAACGTACCATAAAGTGTGGGTTCTTCCCATTTGATGTTAACTTCATCATATGGGTAGAGCTAATTTACTCCCAATAGAAAAACCTAGTCCCACACCAGGACCAGGGCCCAATCTCATCCTTTGTTACGAGGAATTGAAGGAACTCTAATTCAGTAGCTCAAGTGTTAGCTTAGCTGCTAGCCTGGCTTTGCTCTCTTCTCCCAGGATTTGGGTTATTCTGCTGCATTCTTACTATGAAAGATAACCCCAAAGTTCAAAAGACTGAAATCTCATGCCTGTTATCAGACCTGTCTGACTTTGCCTGCCTGCCTGTCTAAACAGCTATCTCAACAGTGCCTTCACTTACTTTCTTCTCTCCGTGCAGGGTGGGAAGAGCGTTCAAATTTGAGTTTTGTTTTTTCTTACATATTTAAGCCTGCTCATATTTTGAATTCTTTTTGTGTCAGTTTTAGTTTTTAATTTGTTATTTTGATCTAATGTCACATTTTATTGACATGCAATTATTCCTAATGTTTTATTTCGTTTTCATGTCTATAAAACGTGACAATGTGATTTATAGCAATACCCGCTTTTTGCTATTGATAATTTTTGCTTTTCTCATTTTAGTTATTGGACTTGCTAGGAATTTATCAATTTTATTTATCTTTACAAAGAATCAACATTTGGTTTTGTTAATTTTTTCAATTTTGTGTCCATTTTCCAATTCATTGACTTTTGCTCTTAACTTTTTTATTTTTATTTTACATTTTTGGGTTCAATTTGCTGTTTTCTGAATAGGATAGTGATATGGAGACTTGAATAATTGACTTCCAACCTTTTTTTATTTTAACATTCCACTTGACTTGAAGCTATTTTCTCTTTAGGCACTATTTTAGCTGTAACCCACAAATTTTATTATATTTTTGTTATATTCAATTCAAAATATGTTAAGATTTCCATTGTTTTATTCTTTCATCTGTGATTTTTTAAGTACTTTGCTCAATTTCCAAAAACTTAGGAATTTTAAAATCATCTTTCTGTTATTGTTGGTTTAATTTCATTGTAGTCAAAAAACCATTTTGAATTACAAAGTCAATACTTTACAATTTGTGAATACTTGCTTTATGGCCCTGCATCTAGTCTCTTTTTTTTGTAAATGTTCTATGTACTTGAGAGAATCTGTATTCTGCAGTAGTTTGGGGATGGGGCTCTATATATGATGAATAGGTCAAGTTGATCAATGATGTTGTATAAATCTTCTAGATCTAGACAATCATTTTTTGTCCTCTTATTTTATTTGTTACTGTGGGATGTGGGTTGAAATTTTCAACTATCTTAATAGATTTATCTGTATCTCTTTATAATTCTTCTGTCAGCTTTTGCTTCATGTATTTTTTGAAGCTGTGTTAAATAATGTGTCTAAGATAACACAGCTAGTCAGAGATAAAGCTGAGACTTAGCTCAAGTCTGACTGTAAAGTATTCAGGTATAGTGCTTTAGAGTACTCATCTAAGAATACTGACTTTAAGTTATATTATTTAATTAAAACTATGTAAAAATTATAGAACTAGTAAAAACAAAACTTATTTCAATAATGCCAACTTAGCCCAGCCGATGTGGCTCAGTGGTTAAGCGCTGACCCATAAAACAGGAGGTCACGGTTCGATTCCCAGTCAGGGCACATGCCTGGGTTGCTGGCTTGATCCCAAATAGCGGGTATGCAGGAGGCAGCTGATCAGTGTTTCCTCTCTCTCAGCATTCATGTTTCTATCTCTGTCTCCCTCTCCTTTCTTTTCTGAAAACATTAAAAACATATTTGAAAATTCTAACTTAATACAGTGCGGCCTTGACTTACGAGTTTATTTCGTTCCGTGACGGAGCTCATAACTCAAATTACTCGTATGTCAAATCAATAGTGAATGAGTGAGACACGTGATGCTGGGCTGATGTTGTGGCGTTCACTGAGATGTTCGCTGCGCCAACTAGCAGTGGGGTATCTGAAGCTGGCTCATAACCCGAATTTTAGCTCACAACTCAAAGCAAAAAATCGGCCGGGAGATGGCTCGTATCTTGAAAAACTCGTTAGTCGGGACACTCGTAAGTCAAGGTCCTACTGTACATTAATTTTAATCACTCTTAGGGTAGAAAGAAATTGGCAAATGAAAGAGCAGTTATGGAGAACCTCTCTAAACTTTTTCTTATTTCCTCAGTCTTCTGCAACTGGAAAGTAATGTTGATAGAAGTTCTAAAGTTGCTCTCCCGTTTTTCTTCATTTACACTGAAACCTCACATGGGAGCTAGTGGAGTCCTTAACCTAAAAGACTATTAAAGTGACATAGAGAAAGTGGCTTCTTGTCCAAGAGCTTAACTTTCTCCTCAAAACAGTTTAATGAGCCACATGGTGTTAGCACATATCAAGAATTGTCACTTGGCCCAGTGATCCCACTACTAGGAATATATCCCAAGAAACCAAAAACGCCAATCAGAAAGGATATATGCACCCCTATGTTCATAGCAGCTCAATTCACCATAGCTAAGATTTGGAAACAGCCTAAGTGCCCATCAGCAGATGAGTGGATTAGAAAACTGTGGTACATATACACAATGGAATACTATGCTGCGGTAAAAAAAAAAAAAAAAAAAGGAACTCTTGCCTTTTGCAGCAGCATGGATGGACCTGGAGAGCATTATGCTAAGTGAAATAAGCCAGTCAGAGAAAGATAAATATCACATGATCTCACTCATTTGTGGATTATAGAGAACAACATAGACTGATGAAAAGGGACAGACCCAAAGACTGAGAAACAGCGATCAGGCTATCAATCCCCAGAAGGAAAGTAGGGGAGGGCGGGGGTAAGGGGAAGAGATCAACCGAAGGACTTGTATACATGTATATAAGCCAAACCAATGGACATGGACAACAGGGGGATGGGAGCATGAATGTGCGGGGCGGGGGTGGGGGGAGGTTGGGGGTTAATGGGGGGGATGAGGACACATTTGTAATACCTTAACTAATAATAAAAAAAAAAAATTAAAAAAATAATAATAAAAAAAATAAAAAGAATTGTCACTACTCCCATAGCCGGTTTGGCTCCATGGATAGAGTGTTGGCCTGTGGATTGAAGGGTCCCAGGTGTGATTCTGGTGAAGGACATGCACGTTGGTTACAGGCTTGATCCCAGGCCCTGATCCGGGTGTGCGGGAGGCAACCAATCAATGCGTCTCTCTCACATGGATGTTTCTCTCTCTGTGTCTCTACATCTCCCTTCCACTCTCTCTAAAAATCAATGGAAAAATATCCTCTGGTGAGGATTAACAACAACAAAAAAGAATTGTCACTGTTTCCTTCTTTCCTTCCTTCCTTCCTTCCTTCCTTCCTTCCTTCCTTCCTTCCTTCCTTCCTTCCTTCTTTCCTTCCTTCCTTCTATCCTTCCTCCCTCCCTTCCTCCCTCCCTCCCTCCCTCTCTCATTTGTTTGGAAAGTACTAATAGCCTTTGACTCTGCTCTCTCTGTGTCTGTGTAGCATATGTGTCATATCCTACTGTGCTTCCATCTGTTCTATTTCAATATAACTTCAGGGATAGGGAAACATTCAAGGACTCAAAAGCAATATACTGATGGGATTTTTGTTTTTATTTTGTTAATAAAAACAACAAGGAAAGAGAAACAAAGAAAAAATTCCGACTTACTGTTGCAATTCCTTGAATAGAGTAATGTTTAGTGATATAATTTTTAAATTAAAATAATGATTATACTTTATGTTTTGAGGACTTGGGTCACAAAAGGGGTTGGAATGTGGAAGAGGGAAATATTGGAGAGGTGTTCTGACTACCTTCCATCCCCAGAAAAAAGCTGGTTTTGGGTAGGAAACAGGATACAGACCATAAAGAGTTCAAGAACTTGTCAAAAGGACCTCTTGCCCCCAAATGAACAGGCTAACAGAACAACGAAGATTTCTCTGCAAGACTGGGCTTTGAAAGGTCTCACTCCTCAGCAGGCTTTGGATGCTTCCAGATCTTCTGGCCAAGTCCTGAATTCTGTACACAGATCCCTTCTGTCCTTTGAAGGAGTTTATCTTGAGATTAGACATCTAATGATGTCTTCTGTTGGAGGAAAAGAAAGAAATATGCCATTCCAAGACTAAAGAATTTAACCTTCTTATATAAAGTGCAAGACCGTGTTTATTTTTCAAGTGCAACAGTGCCACCCAGTGGACAAAATACTTCAGCAATTTGCCAAACAGATGACTGAACATTCTCTATTTGTCATTGACAAAATAGATGCTTTTAAAAGTTTGCCCCTCAATAAAGGTCAGTGGTGTTTTGCCCCCTAAATGCAGGTCAGTGGTGTTTCCCACACTTACACTGAAATGGCTCTCGGTGACTTGTGGCCCCACAGAGGGTTGTTCAGCAGGATGTTAGTTAATACCTGGCACCCACAGAACCCAACTGGGCAAGGGGACAGACAGACCTGTTCCCAACCACCTCTCTTCCCTCCACTAGAACTCTAATGAAATGTTCTTGCAGCAGCGATGCTTTGGGGGAGGCGCTGGTCAGACCCCTTACAGTTACTTGGAGATAATAGTGAAATAATCTCTCTTGGAGGCCAGGGTTGGCGTCTGGTTAGAGTGCATAATGGGAGAAGAGGATTAGAGTAAGATTTCTAGGTAAGATATGTACATGAGGAAGAGGATTTTCTTAATTCTATGTTTTAGTATACTAACCTAGAGCAATTATAACTAAACTAGTAGCCTGGTGCACGAAATTCGTGCACATTAAAAGGGAATCAATTGGCAGAGATATTTTAATATTGCTATTTGCTCTTTCTCTATAATAGAAGTGTGAGAGATGAAAGGAAATTAGTAAAATGTATATGAAAATAATATATAAATTTATTAATAAATAAACAGTAACAAAAGGATATAACAACAACAGAGGCATGATATAAAAACATCAAAAACATGATATGAAAACAAAAAAAATGATATAAAAACAACAGTGATGCAAACAATGATTGATAAAGTGATTAAACTTATTCTAATATCTCCCTGTACACCACATTAAGAGTGAAAACACTTTCAGAATGCTTGACTAATTTCCCTTGTGATGAAGTATTTAGAACTTTAACTGTAACATCACATGCTCTTCAAACTCGAGAGAAAGCAACATATAACTGACCATGTGATTTATTAGTAGTCATCACAAATTCTGGCATCACAGGAAACCGTCATCGAATCAATTTAAATGGGAGGCCAGTGTCAGATGGGGAAAAATTAATTCTTGGAATCAGAACAACCTCTCCCTCTGCAGATCCTGTTAATACTTCAGCTTCGATAATGTTAGGTCATAATCTTTTGATAATAAATCTGGTACCATTACAAAGACCCCATTTATTATTCAGATTTCTCAATAGCATGATGATTGCACCAACTTTCAATTTTAATTTGTGACACGGCATTCCCGAAGGAGTAATACTATTAAGAAATTCGATGGGAAAAAATTTTCCTTTTCAGCATCATCTGTGGAATCAATAGAATCATCATTCAAATATGTGTGAAAATCTCCATCGAGTATATCCAAAATTTCTTCATTTAATTTTTGAACATGCTCATTTTTTGGACAAAGAATTGCACATTTAGATATATTTTTAATATTATCTATAGATATAGTATTTCCAAAGGTAACTTCAATAATAGATCCATCACAAATCATTTCACAGGGGATTTCAATAATATCCATTCTTAAATGAAAACTGCTATCAAGTTTGCCATCTCCAAGTTTTACTAACCATCCACTATAAGCAGAATCTTCTGATCTCATATTTGTTGTAAGAGACAACTTTCTGAAACATCCCCAAACATTGCAGTACTTTAAACTCGTTTGTACTATGGCTGATCACAGAGCATACGGTACAATACTGAGACATTGTCGAAAATCTCCTCCAAGAAGGAGAACTTTCCCACCAAATACAACATTCAAATTTCTCTTAGTAATCTGTCTATGGCGTTTATAGCATGACTGGATGCCATGGTGCATTCATCAATAATGAGAAGTTGGGCCTTTTTAGTAGTTTTAGCAACTTCACTCTTTATATTGAGTCTAGAAATTGAAGTTTCATTTAATGGAATCGGTAATTTATATTGGGAATGAAAGGTGCTTCCACCGAGAAGTAAATTTGCAGCAATTCCTATAGACGCTGTGGGTAAAACTATACCACCACGACCTCTAATATAATGTATTAAAACTTTATACAGATATGCAGGTGAATAGGATTCCTAGCTGGCAGGACCCTGACAGCAAGCTGGCCACCTGTGGATTCCGTGAAGACTGGGGCTCCCTGCTCCCTCCTCCCTCCTGTCAGGGTCCGGGGTGCAGGTGAATGGGGTTCCTGGCAGGCAGGCCACTGATAGCAAGCTATCCAACAGCAGATTCTGTGAGGAATGGGGCTGCCTTCTCCCTACTGTCAGGGTCTGGTTTGAAGGCCGGACTCAGTACTTACACGCTCTGCTCCGAGGGCAGGTTCCTGCCTGAAACCTTGCCCTGAGGGTGGGTTCCTGCCTGAAACCTCGCCCTCCAGGAAACAGCTGGGGGAGGGCACAGCCATTTCCAAGACAACCCTTGCAGGACTGACTTCCTTTCGCTTGGTCGCGCTTCTGTACGTGATGTTAGGCCCAGGTTTTTTATATAAGCAGATAAGTAAAGTCAGCCATAAGTTCTACATTATTCTTTGTTCTTTTTCAAGTTTAGTCTTGCTGAGAAGTCCTAGAGAATCTCCGGGCCCTTCTCTAGAAGACAAGACTGCTTCTAACGCATAAAGGATGCCTGATCCTGGCGACTAAAGGAGCTCCCACTGTCAAGTGTCCACCACGAACAATGCCTTGTGCTAAGATTTCATGTACCTTCACTCATGCCATATTTAGTGCACACAAACTTGGTGTGTAGGCATTGTGGAATCTATTCTTATTGGTAAGAAAAATGAGACTCCAAACAAGTTAACTCAAGTAGCAGAATCAGAGATCATATCTCAATTATTTCAGTTCTAAAGCCCATTATCTTTTCAGTATATACTAGTATATTGTCCCCTCCCAATGTAAGTCAATGTTCAACTATTCAGAGGTTATCCACTGAGTTTGCTTATAATTGGACTCATGGTATCTCTCTCTCATTCCTTCTTCCTGCCTTAACCTTATTTATGGGTTGATTAGTTCCTTCATATTATAGATAAAGAAGAAAAACTAGGGTGAGTATGCTTTCCTCTTTTTCATAGTTTGGGCAAATACTGGCGGAATAAGAGTTTTAAACTAAGTGTTCAGAGGAAGCTTGTGCTATCAGTGTATTTTTACTAACCCTCACCCTAGCTTGAAGAGTAGATTATAAATATCTTCTCTTCCCAATGTTCATTAACTTTCTTTTCACCATAACAGCCACTCTTTAATTAATAAAGTGCTTAATTTTTAACTAATAAATCACTTAATTTACTTTTCTTTTGTTTATTTCAGATGAGAATATTTGAAGTTCCTCAAAAAACCCCACTGGAGGGGTAATTTTGAATAAAATTCATAAAGGCAGGAAATAGTAAATAATTGATGGTAACACTACCCTAAAGTGCCAATTGAACTGGTATATTTTGCAGGTAGATTACCAAGATCTTTTCTCTTTGAATGATTTTGACAGCCTGTCCATCAGACTTGGAAATGACATGAAATTAGAAGGAATTATAATATATGGGATGGCAGTCCAGGAATCCAAACAGATTAAGAAGGCTAAAATAATGAGGCAAAATAAGAGAGATAAAAAAAAATTATTTTTTAAATTGATTTTGAGAGAGACATCAATTTGTTGTTCCACTTATTTATGCATTAATTGGTTGATTCTTGTATGTACTCTGACAGGGGATCAAACCTACAACCTTGGCATATTGGGATGACACTCTAACCAATTGAGCTACCGGCCAGGCCAAAAGAGCTAAAATTTAACAGATATGAACATAATGCATTTAGGAATGAGTTTGACTATCATATTAGAAAGTCAAAATTTATCATAGCTTAACCAAATATGCAATATTCATAAGAGGGGAGTGTGATAGCACTCCAAGCTCATCAGACAATGCCTGGAGGATGTTGTTCCCACTGTAGGAGTCACAAACTGAGTCACCCTGCTGGAAGGCAGTGAGGATGGTGAGGGGACTCAAAACCGTGTCTATGAAAAATACTTGAAGAGACTGTTAGGTTTTCGGAGGAGGAATGCATGAGGCCAGAATGGTGAGGAATTAAGAATTTATTCCATCATCCGCACACCAGGTGGCTGACCCTGGATGGCTCCAGCTGGCTTTTAGAGGACTTTTGGAGGGCTTTTTCTGGGCGGAGAATTCTTTGTGCATACCCAGAGGGGAGATAATGGAATGTGGTCTCAGCAAAGGGAATGTTCATAGTGAAATGGCCTGAAAAGCCAGTTCCCGGGGAAGGGGTATGGATTTAATTGCTCGATCAAACCTAACAGAAAACAAGGTCTTTATTCCGAAGGAAAAATAAATAAAAGGTATTTCAAGTACTAATTTGTGGAAGGAGAATCAGATTTTTCTTGTGCCGCTCCAGAAGGCAAAGTAAGACCATTTGGTAGATGCCAAGAGAGGCAGATTTTAGCTCAAAGTGAGGTGTTTTTTAATTCAAGGAGATAACACATTTTTAGTAATAAAAATAATGGTGCCCGGCTGGCATGGCTCAGTGGTTGAGTGTCGACCTATGAACCAGGAGATCATAGTTTGATTCCTGGTCAGAGCACAAGCATGAGTTTCAGGCTCGATCCCCATTGTGGGGCGTGCAGGAGGCAGCCAATAAATGATTCTCTGTCATCATTGATATTTCTATCTCTCTCTCCATCTCCCTTCCTTTCTGAAATCAATAAAAATATATTTTTAAAAATAATGGCTATGACTTACTAAGGATTTACAATGTCTCTGGCACTATTCTAAGAGCTTTACATGAATTAACTCATTTTAGCCCCAACTAGGATTTTAGACCCATGACCTCATTTCACTATTATCCTCATTTCACAGGAAGAACTGAATAAATCTGTCCAAGGCCAGACAACTAGAAAGTGGCAGATTTGAATGCATGGAGTCTGACCTCAGAGCTGGGATTCTGACTGCGCGGTTCAAGCAGAGGCTTGTGGAGTGATGGTGTGTGTGTCCGGGGGGGTGGGGGAGGGAGAGGGTGTCACAGGCAGAGCAAAGCCTGGCTGGGATGAGGAAACTTACATGAGACTAATAGCTACATTTATTGAGCATGTGCCAGGTGTCAGGCACTGGACTAAAAATTTCACATACGTTAAAGGAGATTATCCAGTGAAGCACAGCAGAGTGTCGAGTGCATTGTAAATACTCCAATCTTACTGTTAAATCAAGTACAAGAAGGGGATAAAGATATTTTCAGACATGCAAAGACTCAAAAACATAACCCAAACAAAAAGCCTTTGCCTATTTCAGCTATGGGCAAACTACGGCCCGCTGGCCGGATCTGGCCCATTTGAAATGAATAAAACTAAAAAAAAAAAAAAAAAAAAAGACCGTACCCTTTTATGTAATGATGTTTACTTTGAATTTATATTAGTTCACACAAACACTCCATCCATGCTTTTGTTCCGGCCCTCCAGTCCAGTTTAAGAACCCATTGTGGCCCTCGAGTCAAAAAGTTTGCCCACCCCTGGGCCCTATTTCTTAGGACCTTACTGGAAAATGTGCTCTGTCAAACAAAAGGATAACCAAAAATGAAAATGACTTACAGCGCAAGAAACAGGAGAGGAAAGGATGATGGTGAAGGGAGGGTTCACGATGACAGCTGTCACCAGGCACGAGAACAAACCAACTCACAGTGGATCACAAGGACCATGAGAGCCTTTTTTGAAAGGTGAAAACAATGGGATATTTAATGGGTCAGAACGACTTGAAAGGAGATTCAGACTACTGTCAAAGAGCTTCAGGCTGAGTTAGTGATCAGCAATAAAAAACTAAACTGCTTGAAGCTATTAACTCCAGGGAAAATAAAGACAGGTTCAGAATTTTTTAAAAAATCATGGTATACTACTTGTCTCAGGGGTGAATAGTATTTACATAGTCATATCATGTAAACCCTTCATATTGGTCTAACCAAAAACTTGATATAACAATTTTTGGAAGGTGGGGGCCAGAGGAGGATGGACAGAAGGGAAGGGGGAATACCTGTGTGGTGAGTGAAGGAAGAGCCAAGAGAGTTAGTTCCCCATCTAGTTTACAAAACAGAAAAAAAATCAAGAAATAACAATTAAGCATATGGTTTAGAGGCATGACAGTAAGCATCAAAATGATCAGCTATAAAATTGAAAGTGGTTGTCTCTGAAGAGTGGGTAAGGAGGTCTGGGTTTTGCTCTTTTTCTTAACAAAACTTGTTGAATTTCTTGATTCTTTAGGCTAAGTGTATGTATAATGATAATGATAAAAACAAAAATGCTTCAGATTTATTCGGTTTTATAAAGCATTTCTACCTATTGACTCTCACAGATTTTTTGTAGACAGATTTTTCACACCAGACACACATTGTCCTTTTTTGGATTACATGAATTCCTTGGTACCATGGTCAACAGATAAAATTGCTTTGTGAACAGTTTGAAGTTATGGCCAGGCAGAGTTAATCCTGAGTAGATCCTGGACATGAGGCTTGCTTGTCTTAATTAAGGGTGGAAATAAAGTGGAATATCTTTTCCCAAATTCTCAGTATTTCCCAAACAAAATAGCAACCATATTTGAGGAATAGAGAATGGTGGGAATTATCAATATAGAGGGTTTGCTCTTAAGAATAAGGATCGATAGGTAAACACTGGAGATTGCTGCCTTGCACAACCACTTCAAAAATACAACTAAAAGACAAAACAGACATCATCCAGAACCACAGGAAGGCTGGCTGAGTGGAAATTCTACAACTAGAAAGAGAAAAGCATACTGAGACTCAGAGGAGGTGCGGTGCGGAAGTAAAATACAGAGGTACTGAGGTGCATGTGGAGAGGGCTGGCGGCTGAGGACATGGTTGTCTTTTTCAATCGGGAGGGAGTCTCAAGCTCTGAGCTCCAGTTCCGGGCGAGTCTCTGGGGACCCAGACTCATATGGGAGAAACTGGACTGTCTGGCATCAGTCGGAACTCGAGGGCAGCTTTCTCTCAGAGGTGCTTGCAGTGATTGCTGGGACACTGAGAAGCAGGGCCTCTGAAGGCAGGACTGAGAGCAGCCATAACTGCTCGCTCCACCCTGATCATCCCCTGGGACCCCACCCCACCCAAGCCATGCACGGAGGCTTTTGCATATGAAAGGCCTGGCCCTTTGCAATCTGATAATTATCTAACAAACTGCAGCTGGCCCAAGGCCCCAGGGCAACTTGCATTTCATCACAGCTGGCTCCTGCTGGGTAGCCTCAGGCAAAGGCTAGATTAGCACCTCCTTAGAGATCCAGGAGCCAGTGTGCCCAGTGATCAGAGTGGGAACATCCAGATTTCAGCTCCTCGGATCCATAAAGGACATACTCAGGGGGCAGACTCAGTGACCACCAAAGCCCCACTGAAGCAAGTCTTGTCCCGGAGGGGTGTCCCTAGCACAGAAGTTCTCCCACTGCAGACACAGCTGATTCTCACAGCCAATTGGCCTGCAGGTCAATTCCTCCCAGTGATACCTACAACAATCAAGGCTAAACGACAACAAGACTGTGCACAAAGCCCACAAAGGGGTGCACCAAGAGTGTCTACCTCAGGTAATTGGGGAGGCTGAGCCATTGGGCCCTATAGGACACCTAGCACAGAAAACCACTCTATTGACACAGTGAAGCATAAAAAAATGCGGAGACAAAGAAACAGGACACAAATGACAGAAATGGAGGAAAGCAAACGACTGGATATAGAGTTCAAAACCACACTTTTAAGGTTTTTCAAGAATTTTCTAGAAACCGCCAACAAACTTAATGAGACCCTCAAGAAATCTAATGAGACCCTCGAGGTTGTGATAAAGGACCAACGAGACATTAAGCATACACTGACTGAAATAAAGAATATTATACAGACTAGAGGATCGCAAGAATCAAGTCAAAGATTTGAAATATGAAGAAGCAAAAAACACCCAACCGGAAAAGCAAAATGAAAAAAGAATCCAAAAATACGAAGATAGTGTAAGGAGCCTCTGGGACAGCTTCAAGTGCACCAACATCCGAATTATAGAGGTGCCAGAAGAAGAGAGAGAGCAAGATATTGAAAACCTATTTGAAGAAATAATGACAGAAAACTTCCCCTACCTGGTGAAAGAAATAGACTTACAAGTCCAGGGAAGCACAAAGAACCCCAAACAAAAGGAATCTAAAGAGGACCACACCAAGACACATCATAATTAAAATGCCAAGGGCAAAAGATAAAGAGAGAATCTTAAAAGCAGCAAGAGAAAGAAACTCAGTTACCTACAAGGGAGTACCCATACGACTGTCAGCTGATTTCTCAACAGAAACTTTGCAGGCCAGAAGGGAGTGGCAAGAAATATTCAAAGTGATGAATACCAAGAACCTACAACCAAGATTACTTTATCCAGCAAAGCTATCATTCAGAATTGATGATAAAGAGCTTCACAGATAAGGAAAAGCTAAAGGAGTTCATCACCACCAAACCAGTATTATATGAAATGCTGAAAGGTATCCTTTAAGAAGAGGAAGAAGAAGAAAAAGGTAAAGATACAAGCTATGAACAACAAATGCACATCTATCAACAAGTGAATCTGAAAATCAAGTGAATAAATAATCTGATGAACAGAATGAACTGGTGATTATAATAAAATCAGGGACATAGAAAGGGAGTGGACTGCCTATTCTTGGGGGAGAAAGGGGTGTGGGGGATGCGGGAAGAGACTGAACAAAAATCGTGCACCTATGGATGAGGACGGGGGAGGGGAGGTGGTGAGGGCGGAGGGTGGGGTGGGAAACGGGTGGAGGGGAGCTATGGGGGGAAAAAGAGGAACAACTGTAATAATCTGAACAACAAAGATTTAATTAAAAAAAATACCTTCACAATAGTTCAGAAGTGTAACTGTGCTAAGTTTTTAGAATCAGACACAGTTACAAACGATTGTCACTGCCCAAGGGTTTATACAATCATTTCTCTGATTCATTATTGTTATCATCTGGACAGTCCTATTTGTCAGAAAGGTGGGACTTTTCACTTTAATTGTGTATGGAATTCATTAATCATTTGTTATCATCTTAATCAAGAGGAATGAATATTGTAATAAACACTCACTGATAGCCTCCAGTGCACTAAGATGCTACTTATGAAAAACAATGCACTGGGATAGTTCAGAATGTTCCCTCCGCCTTGGGTGTGCTTACTAATTTGCTGAATGTTCTCCGAAGGCTTTTAATGGTAAAGGAAAAGTACTAGGTGCTCTCTTTAGTGTGTTAACTGAGAGCACAATGTCTAGTCTTTGGTCCACACGCAAATGCTATTATAGGACCTGACTTAAAAATACTGTGGCTTCCCCCTCCTACCTTGTAAGCTTCTTGGAAACCCTGTATCATCACATCATCACATTACTGATCATTGTCATTTTGTCAGTGCCGAACATGTTGCTTCGCATTTTGGCAGGTGTTCAGCGATTGTTTGTTGAATGAATCCATCTTTTTTTTTTTTTTTAATATATTTTATTGATTTTTTACAGAGAGGAAGGGAGAGAGATAGAGAGTTAGAAACATCGATGAGAGAGAAACATCGATCAGCTGCCTCCTGCACATCTCCCACTGGGGATGTGCGCGCAACCCAGGTACATGCCCTTGACCGGAATCGAACCTGGGACCCTTGAGTCTGCAGGCCGACGCTCTATCCACTGAGCCAAACCGGTTTCGGCTGAATCCATCTTTGATTAGTAAACTTTTCCATCAGTCAAGTCATTCAGGTAACAGGAAAAACTCAGGACTTAACAGTCTTCCGCGTTCAGGAGATTATTATTATTATTGTTGTCAGTTTTATTTCTACTACAGATGCAATAATTTAAACTTACCTACCAAAGTATGCAATTTCATTGACTACAACTTCTCTCTTGTCTTCAGATTCCTAAACTGTAAAACGAGGGAGACATTTTCTAACAATACTTGATAATCAACTGAATGGCTATGTTACCCACAGCATGTCATGCAAATACAAAGCACTAATAATGCTATTACAATTGTAAGATCCGCATGAGTGGTCAGGATCTCTAATTCTATAGTCATATTGCAAAAACAAGATGTACTCAGCTCAAACAAAAGAATCTTCTGTCAGAAGTGTCATCACAGATAATCATAGGCAAATGTGCTGGTGTCTGCACTTTTCATCTAAAACTGATGTCTGTTACTTTAAGTACGACAATCTTGCTCTTTACAACATATTAAAAATAGGTACTTATTAAAATGCAAAATAGCTATTGCTGATAGGTATCCTGATGGAGATAAAAAGAACAGTTTTTAGAATTGAAACTACTTAGTATAATGGCAGAAACAAAGACCAAGAAGTGAGAAAACTCAGTGTGTGTGTTGATATTAGTGTGGAGATAGCAGATACTGAGGGCAGAAAACAAGACAAAAACGGTGAGCTGGGGTCAGACTGGGGAGGGCCTTGAATCCTCTATTACCTGGAGCAATTGTACTTCATGCTGAGGTGAACAGGAAATCTTGATGCTGTGTGAGCAGAAATCTGGCTGTTATGTAAACCATGTTTGGGAGGCTAGTCTCGTAATGAAATGAAGCAGAGACCAAGAGCAAGGGGATAATCCTTGCTCTCACAGAGTACAGATTTTTTTTTAACAGTAGTTTTGTCCTAGAGCAGTGGTGGTTTTAAAAAATATATTTGTATTGATTTCAGAGAGGAAGGGAGAGGGAGAGAGAGATAGAAACTAAACTGTTACCCAAAGTCATTATCAAACTTACAGTGCCATCAAAAGTGTATGAGGCACCCTAGCTGGTTTGACTCAGTGATTACAGCCTCAGCCTGCGGACTAAAGGGTCACAGGTTTGATTTAGGTCAAGCGCACATATCTCAGTTGCAGGCTCAATCCCTGGCCCCGGTTAGGGCGCATGTGGGAGTCAACCAATTGATGTGTCTCTCTCTCATCAATCTTTCTGTCTCCCTCCTTTCCATTCTCCCCCCCCCCACCACCAAAAGTGTTTGAAGGGGGAGGGGGATGGAGAGAGGGTTGGTGGAGGCAGGAGAGGGCATAGAGGGGATAAATGGTGGTGGAAAAAACAAATAAAAAGTACATGAGAGTTTTCTATAAATTAAGCAACTCCACTTTCTCACCAAACATTAAAAAAATTGATCAATTCTTAAGTTTCTGCCAATCTGGTAGGTATAAAATGGTAACTCACTGTTTTTAACTTGTACTTCTCTGATCACTAATGAAGTTAACAATATTTCCATATGTTTATTGGCCATAATTCTCCCCCTTCTGTGTAATACCTAACCAAATCATTTGCCCATTTTCTGGTTGGTTTGCATTTCTTCTTCCTTAAAAAAAATTATACACACACACACACACACACACACACACACACACACACACACACAGATTGATTTCAGAAAGAGGAAAAGGAAGGAGAGATAGAAACATCAATGATGAGAGAGAATCGTTGATCAGCTGCCTTCTGCACGCCCCCTTCTGGGGACTGAGCCTGCAACCCAGGCATGTGCCCTAATCAGGAATCGATCTGGGACCCCCTGACTCATGGGCCGATGCTCAACCACTGAGCCATATCGGCAGTTTGTATTTCTTTATTGATTTCCCAGGCCGCCTCTGTCTTATATCAGATTTCCTATTTCTATGAATCTGTTTTTAGCATCTGTTTCTGGACTAATTCATTTTATTTTATTATTTAAAACAGATCAGCTAAAAATCTATTCTCATTGAAAGCTTCAGTGAAGGAATATATAAGAAATTTTTGAAAACAGTCAGTAATCACTGAGGATTCCTGTGCCACCAGAGGGAGCCCCAGGGGGTCCATGAAGGTGCAGCACGCACAGCACTGAAGCTATACGAAGGGTAGGGGAGCCTAGCTGTACCCAGCACTTCATGAGCATTTTTCACTATTACCTACAGCAAGATCTCAGGGTTTAAAGCTTTTTTGCAGTATGTCTCATCTTTCCCTATTTTTATTTCATTTTCCCATATCACTATGGCATAGTAAGACACATCATGAAATAACTATTGCTCACAGGATTGTTTTTTGGAAGAAAATCATGTTATCCTAATTGATTCACAAACAATCACATCACAAAAGCTGGTTTAAGGAGGCCATACAAACATTGGCCCTGCCTCAAACACAATACCATCTCAGTGAACTTCCATACAGTAAAAATACCCTCTCCCATTGCAATCCTGAGGCAAGGGAACTATTAATGATAGAAGAGAGGTTAACTGCTACTTTTATACTTTCACTATGGATTATATTTTTACACTAAATTAACTTGGTCATGAGAGATGATTTTCATTTTCTTATATATCCTTTTTTTAAATTCAAATTCCATTCTGATCACTCATGGTCCAAGAACACCCAAATAATGAACAAACACAAAAACAAAAAAGCAAAAAATAAAAATAAATAAATAAAAAACAAGCCAACCCAAACAGAGGTTAAAGATTGGTCTTCGAATATTATAGTCAGTGAGTCCACACTTGCCTGAGATCTCGCTGACATAAAACCACATCCACAACTCAGTGGCCACAAACCATTCAGCAGAACTTCCTTAACTGTAAGCTGTTTGAAGCTACCAGTTTGAGAACTACTGACTATTTTTTTTTTTAAGCTGTGAATAGCTGTAGAGATATAAACAGGGGTCAGAGGAACCAGCTCAGCTGTGGCCCGGTGCCAAAATGTGGCCAATCAAGCCTCTGAGGACGTCACAGCAGTGTTTGCCAGCGTGGGGACCTTCTCTGCCAGCTTACAGATAAGTTGGGCCTTGGTTTTAGGATGGAAAGTTGGCAGCCTCCAACCGAGAGATGATTTTCCGTGTCTTACATCAGGCTAATCCACCGGCAAATCTGCCCGGTCTCAGCACCTCGCTGAAACCCTCCCCAAGTTTACGGTCACCCTGGTCCTGGGCACACTCCCAACCTGTTGCATGTCACAGTGACACGGGGCAAACTGCTGATGCCCTGGGTTCCCTCATGCTCCTGATAAGTGATGTCAGGCCTTGAGGGCTTAGCATTACTTCCTCCACTGAAGCCCCAGAGACGGCAGGATCCCGGCTGTGGCTGACAGCAGAGCCCACAGCCACGCCAGCTGGGCCATCAGGCCTGGTTGCCGGGGTGCAGCAGCAGGTGAGCCAACAGCAGGTGGTGGAGCTGCTGGGGGCGTCTGAGTGGCTGGTGCCGGCCTGGGCACAGCTCTCATCTGAGGTGCCTGGCAGGCCAGAGGGGCCATGCGGAAGGTGTAGCTTCGAGTTCCAGAAGGCATCACAACAGGGTGGCAGTTTGGCATCTACAAGTGTTAGGGGCAGAAATAGAAAGGTGGAGACTAACTATAATGAGCAGAAATATTAACCGTGCTCTGTTAACCATGATTGTTCTGTTCTGAGTAGAAAAAGCACATTCTAACCTGGATGAGAGTTGCATGCCCCAGGACATGGGAGTTAACATCGGAATGTAGTCCATCCTCCTTTTCCAAGAACTGCCTATCATCATGGGAAGTTTAACAACCTTGTTGCTGAAAGTCTTGTCCCAGAAGCACCCACTCTTTGCAATACCCCAGCCTGCATTGCCTGTAACCAGTACACCTCGCCTACTTCCCCACGTCTGTAATTCCTACTTTCCCACGCAATCATTGTCCTTCTATCCAATATAAACAGCTCGCTTATGGGAAGGGTAGAACAGATTTTCATGGGTGACCTGCTACTCTCCTATATTATCAGCATTGTTGCAATAAACATTCATATAGGATTCAACCCTGTATCTGCTTAATGGGTTTAAGAAGTGATAGGCAGCCCTGACCCATTGGTTGTCCGGTTTCACAAGTTCGAAACTCGGAGATTGCCCAGTAGGATTTTTAATGGCCTTCCTGAATCTCTATTCCAGCAGTTTTCAACAGATCAACAGCTGTCTGGTGTAAATGTCCTCTCTTGAACCATAAATCCACTTTGGAATAGGTCATATAATAGAGTTGTATCTTAATGGTCACCTTGCATAATAAGGTTGCATCTGATTGGTTAATTCTTTTTTTAAATATATTTTTATTGACCTCAGAGAGGAAGGGAGAGGGAGAGAGATAGAAACATCAATGATAAGAGAGAATCATTGATCAGCTGCCTCCTTCATGCCCCCTACTGGGGATCTACCATAACTGGGGCATGTGCCCTGACCAGGAATCAAACCGTGCCCTCCAGGTTCATGGGTTGAGGCTCAACCACTGAGCCATGCTGGCTGGACTGATTGGTTAATTCTTGGTACCAGAAATCCTTATATACACCTTTTTTTTTTTTTTAAAGTCATTTTGGAACAAAAAGAATAGGTAATTACTACTACTATTATTATTTGTAACTCTATCAAACTTATTCCTATTTTTTGTCAGATCAGAAAAAAATACATTTTTTTTGACGGGCCACAGAATTTTAGTAATTAGTTTGTGTGCCATGAAATGAAAAATGTTGAAAATCGCTGCTGTATTCCTAGAGTGTTCTACAGCCATCACAGTCTTGCTCTCCCCTAGACTGCGGGGCCAATTCTGGAGGTGGAAAGTTTAGTGCATTAGCCTAGTCACTTCCTACACATTGTGTCCTGTTCTAATCTTGTTGGCCAGGACTAGCAAGGAGATTCTGCCGCCTCCTAAACCCTCATTGCAAGTAACAAGATTTGTGTTTTGTTTTTCATTCACCAGGTTCCCATCTGAAAATCAGCACCTCCATGACTGTGTTCCTGAAGAGACCCAAGGCCTGTGCTGAAACCGAGGGCAGTGACATGAACTCTGGACTCTAATCCTCAAGGCACTAACAACCAGGAATGCAGAGTGGCTTTATGAAGGTGGAGTGTCTGCTTGTTTGTTTTCCCACACTGATTTCTGGAACAGAGATAATTCTGGAATATGGACAGGCCACAAGCCAAGTCGGTTGGCTGCTTCTCCCTTAGTCCTGGTTGCTAGGAATCTGAAAAATTATTTTATGTTCGATGACTACAGCTTTGCTTAAACATTTCTTGACTTATTTATTTATTTATTTATTTATTTATTTATTTATTTATTTATTGAATCAGTGAATATTTTTGCTATCCACTTTGTAATACAGCGGAATATAAAGGATTGACAGAATCCCTGCCATCAAGAGCTTATGGGTAGCAGGAGCAAGTTGTAACTAGGTAAGTGCTACGAAGACTGAAAGTAACCTTACAACATGAGGACTTAACCTCAAGTAGTTAACATTTATTACTAGATATTTGCCTTTTACTCTTGTTTTTTAAATTGTTTTGGTTTTACAGTCTAATTTATTTCAAGTCAATGCAAATTCACTTATAGAATTTGCATAGTTGTAGGCAAAGGTGCATTTGCCCTTGTAGTCACTTTCAAATATCCCTTCTTTCACAAAGAATTTGAGGTGATGTATCATGGGAGTATGTACTAGAATTTCTGAGCTGGGATTTTCACTGATGCAACTACTGACTTAACAAGAAAACTCTAAGTGATATAAGAGCTGATTCAACAGGAAAGGAGAGAACATGGGGGTAAGAGTTAGTGCAACTCCTTAGCCAGTCTAGAATGAAGAGAAGAAAGAAGAGGCCAGGCAAGTGACATCCATGGGTCTGGCTCTAGCATCTGAACTCAGTAAAGCTGGATGTAGAGAACTGGAAAGGGTCTGCTCCAGCAAAAGGTTGCCATGCAGGAATGATGGCCCAGGGTGGCCAGAGCATCCCAATTTATAAGAGAAGCTTAGAATTTAGATTTTTTAATGAAATTCTCAATTTTTAATGTCAACTTAAAACTTTTAAACACAATTGTGCAAGCTGAATAGAATGTCTGCCTTTTTGCGATCTGTAATTTAGACTCTGCATTTCATTATGACTTTTTTTTAAGCCAAGTTATTATTATTATTATTTTAAACTATTTATTTATTAAATTAATTGGGGTGACAGTGGTCAACATGAACATACAGGCTTCAGGGTGTGGGTTTCTATGTTACAAGATCTGTATATGGCACTGTGTGCCCAACACCCAAAGTCAAATCTTCTACTGTCACCTTCTCTTAGGCCCCCCTTCATCCTCTTCTTTCCCCCTTACCATGCTGCTATTTGTGTGCACGAGTTTCAGTTTGATATCCCACATGTGAGAGACAAGCTCTTTTAATTACTCTCTTCTAGATGTACCTTTCTCTAGAAAGGGAAACCAGTGGGGGACAATGTTCTTTAAACTTTTTAGTCTGTAAAACTTTTTCCTCTGTAAAGAAAACTTCTCTGGGGAGACAGGGACAATGCCCTTTGATCTACTTCCTTTCTCAGCCAGGTCACTTTGAGATACTAGAAGCCAGTGAACAAGGATGGGGGTGAAGGTTGGCTGTAGGGAGGGAGAGATGAGTCCTTCCTCTGCAGCTCAGAGTGGGAGAAAAGCTGGGGCACAGCCTTTGGGGCAGGTAACACCGAGCCTGAGCTTGAGTCTCCTCAATAAATCTTTAAAAGGGGAACTACGTTCATGCAGCCAAGTGGATGAGCAACAAATGTGGGTTTTAGTCAGATCTTGCCTATTTCATTACATACCCAGTGAGCAGACAGATTAAAAATTTAACTCAGCTTATTTTACTTCTCCTAAATAATTTTGACTAAAAGTCTAAAAAGTGAAGTGATTATTCATTTAACCTAGATTTAGAGATAATCTGTTGACCATCCAAACCTGTAGAGAATGTTTTTGAGTTTCTTTGAGCCAAACTGATGGCAATGCCAGGGAACAAGATCTCAAATGCTCCAGAGGATAACAGTTTTGCAGCTTCTTTTATGCATTTGAAATACAGGAGGGAATTTAAGAAAGATTACAGGGAGGAAACTAAGATGGCGGCATAGATAAACACCGGGAAATTTCTGCTTCCCACAACAATCGATAAATGCATCAAAAACACAAGGTGGACATCATCCAGAGCTACAGGAGGGCTGGCTGAGTGTAAATTCTACAACTAGAAGGAGAGAAAAGCACACTGCGAGCGGGAGGAGCTGCGGAGGTGGAGTGCAGAGGTACGGGGGCTCGCGCGCGCGCGCGCGCGCGGAAAGGGTCTGGCACCTGAGGACGCGGCTGTCTTTTTGAATCCGGAGGGAGACACAAGCTCCCGACGGCTCTGAACTCCGGTTCCGGGAAGTCTCTGGGGACCCAGGGCTCATACGGGGAGATACTGGACTGTCTGGCAGCGGGCGAGCTTGAGAGCGGCTTTCCCTCAGAGGTGCTTGCAGCCGTTGCCGGGACACTGGGACTCGCGACTCCTTAGGGCAGGGCTGAGGCTCCGCCATAGCTGCTTTCTCAGCCCTTTGATTCCTTGAGACCCCGCCCCGCCCAGGCTGCGGCAGAGGCTTTTGCATATGAATGCCCCGGCCATTTGCAACCTGTAATTACCTAACCGCAGCCGGGCCAGATAGACTCAGAGCTTCCAAGAGAAGGCCCAGGCCCCACAGCGGCTTGCATTGCTACACAGCTGAGCATCATCAGGGCAGCTGATTCTCACTGCCAATTGCCCTGGAGGTCAATTCCTCCCAGTGATCCTACAACAACCAAGGCATAGCTACAACAAGACTGTGCACAAAGCCCACGAGGGGGTGCACCAAGAGTGTCCACCTCAGGTAACTGGGGAGGCTGAGCTACTGGGCCCTACAGGACACCTAGCACACAAAGCCACTCTATCAACACAGGGAAGCAACCAAAATGCGGAGACAAAGAAACAGGTCACAAATGGCAGAAATGGAGGAAAGCAAACGATTGGATATAGAGTTTAAGGCCACGGTTATAAGGTTTTTCAAGAATTTTATGGAAACTGCCGATAAATTTAATGAATCCCTCAATAAGTATAGGGAGACCATGGAGGACATGAAAAAGGACCAACTAGAAATTAAGCATACACTGACTGAAATAAAGAATAATTTACAGAGATCCAGCAGCAGAAAAGAGGATCCCAAGAATCAAGTCAAAGATTTGAAATACAAAGAAACAAAAAATACCCAACCGAAAAAGAAAAAAGAAAAGAGATTCCAAAAATATGAAGATAGTGTAAGGAACCTCTGGGACAACTTCAAGCGTACCAACATCAGAATTATAGGGGTACCAGAAGGAGAGAGAGGGCAAGATATTGAAAACCTTTTTGAAGAAATAATGACAGAAAACTTCCCCTACCTGGTGAAAGAAATGGACTTACAAGTCCAGGAAGCGCAGAGAACCCCAAACAAAAGGAATCCAAGGAGGACCACACCAAGACACATCATAATTAAAATGCCAAGAGCAAAAGATAAAGAGAGAATCTTAAAAGCAGCAAGAGAAAGACAGTCAGTTACCTACAAGGGAGTACCCATACGACTGTCAGCTGATTTCTCAACAGAAACCATGCAGGCCAGAAGAGAGTGGCAAGAAATATTCAAAGTGATGAATAGCAAGAACCTGCAACCAAGATTACTTTATCCAGCAAAGCTATCATTCAGAATAGAAGGTCAGATAAAGAGCTTCACGGATAAGAAAAAGCTAAAGGAGTTCATCACCACCAAACCAGCATTATATGAAATGCTGAAAGGTATTCTTTAAGAAGAGGAAGAAGAAAAAGGAACTCTTACCATTTGCCACAGCATGGATGGAACTTGAGAGCGGATAAATACCACAGGATCTCACTCATTTGTGGAATATAATGAACAACATAAGCTGATGAACAAGGACTGATCCAGAGACGGAGAGGCATTGATTGGACTGTCGGGACTTGGAGGGAAGGTAGGGGAGGGTGGGGGTAAGGGGGAAAGATCAACCAAAGGACTTATATGCAAGCATATAGGCCTAACCAATGGACATGGACAACGGGGGGGTGAGGGCATGAGCGGGGGTGGGGGGCGTGGGGGGTAGAGGGTAACGTGGGGACAAGGACACATATGTAATATCTTAATCAATAAAAATATATTAAAAAAAAAAAAAAAAAAGAAAGATTACAGGGAGATGGGAGGCACAAGGTGGGGACTGGATTACAGGAGAGTTAAGATGATGTGCTCTCAAGGGTGGTTATGGCTAAGGTGTGTTAACCTAGATGCACAGAAAAAATGAACAGGGCTTGCTTATGGCAAAGACAAACCTTTTACTAAAGAAGATGTATGCCTGGGGCATGACTACCCACATGACCTGCCCAGTTAGGAATTTATGATCAGATCACCACCTGAGGTTACTTTCGAACAACCCCCCCTTTTCTGTCCACAAATCTATTCATGTATTCACACTGCAAATGTGGACTAAACTCTTTCAAGATAAAAACCATAATATGACTGCGTTTATTACCTCCCTGGTACTTTCTATTTAGCACAGTGACCTAACATTGATTGGCTTATTAAATATAAATTTAATAGTTCATAAGCCTTATACTTAACATTTTCTTGTATCAGTGAACAAGGTTCCTTTTCTTCAGGGACATTAGATTTTTCTCCCAGTGCATGGCTCAATATTAATTTCCCATCCTCTTTCTGTATGCCTTCCCTAAAATGGAGACTACAGAGATTGGAAATATCTTTTGAGATCCTGCTTGAATGCCTTGAACTATTTGCTTATTTCTGAGGAATAGTGTCTAGAAGCCTATAATAAGCAGCCCAAAACTTCTAATTCAAGCCAGTAGTGCTTGTCTTTGCATAATGACATCTCTAGGTTATGTGCTAAAGTGAGTCTTAGACATGGTAATCCTTGTTTTGCCCATTTCTTTAGTTTGTGGGCTGTGCTTGACAGTTTCATGTATACTTCTAGCCTTTCTTATAAAATTCAACAAAACATAAGGTTAAGCAGCAAAAATAAATAAGTAATACGCAAATTCTGAACCTGAATAGTGTAAACTCAATCCTCAAAAAGTGAATGCAAAAATCTAGCATCAAATGCATATAAAATTTTGATCTCATTTTATTTTACTATTTACAATTAAATTTTTTATTTTAAATAATGGAGAGGGCTGGCTAGGTAGCTCAGTTGGTTAGAGCATTGTTCTGATACACCAAGGTTGCAGGTTCAATCCCCAATCTGGGCACATCCAAGACTCAACCAATGAGTGCATAAATAAGTGGAACAGCAAATCAGTGTTTCTCTCTCTCAAATTAATCAATCAATCAATAAAGTTTTTAAACAGAGGAGAGTAACAAAGCATGTAAATAAATGTAATACCCCAAGTTATTTGACTTTTTAGTTTTCTAAGGCAATGGTCTCCAAAATCTGGTGTTTGTCCTTTAGAACTATGCAAGAAAATCCATTGGAGCATGGGAAGAAACTATTATATAAATATTTACTTATATTTTTATTACATCCTTAAAAATATTTGTGTGCTGTATTATGTACCTTGTTGCTGGGGTCCAACCTCAGCAGGTCCAGGGGTCCCCAAAGGTGTGGACGGAGTCGGCGAAGAAGGAACGACACAGAGGCAGCGTTCAGTTGATCAGCAGCCTAGCCAGGATCTCTAGCCAGGATCTCCAGCCAAGTTCTGGTCAGGATCTCCAGCGAAGTTCTATCCAGGATCTCCAGCCAGGTTCAGTCACCAGGTTCTAGTCAGGTTCTCTTGCCATGTTCTATCCAGGTTCTGTAGCCAGGTTCTGTCTAGTTTCTCCAGCCAGGTTCTCTCGCTAGGTTCTGTCTCTAGGTTCTGTGGCCAGTTTCTGTCCAGGATCTTTTGCCATGTTCTCTCCAGCGAAGTTCTTCTGTCTCTAGGTTCTGTGTAGGTTCTTTGTCTAGCTTCTGTGTCTAGGTTCTGTGTCCTGTTGTCTTGTTACATCTGTATTTATACCAGTTGATTCCAATCCTATCAATCTCTATTCCAAAGGTTAGGGCGTTTCAGGGAGTAAAGATTATGTAGCTTAAGCATGATTGTTCATAGTTAAAGTGATTAATTACCCGCCTGGCACTTAGTTAAGAGGTTTTATTCCCTCCCTAACTTCAGGGGAAAATCCCTACCTGGGGAAACAACCTTTCTCAGAGACCTTGGTTAAAACACATAGTGCCAAGAAGGTGAGCAAACATATTAAGAACCATATATGCCATATATGCCAGGTCCCTTGAAACAGCAAGGATGGACCGGCTCCCGGCACCTTGTGTATTGGTACAGTGATACACATATATAATGTAGAAATAAATAAGTAATATGCAAAAATGTTTGGAGAGCACTCTTAAAGTTCGTACACTTTAATTTCATACATTTTGTTCAAATTCTGAGAAAGCTGTGGGATAAATTTTCATTTTCAAAATGAGTAAACTGAAATGCACAGCTAGATATAAAATATTAAATGATTACATTAGGAATAGTTATTTTTCTCATTTTTAATCTACTTTTTAATATAGATGATATATACATTTTCATTTTCACTTGGAAAATACATTGATATATAAATATATCTGAATACATAAGATCATAAATGCATACATATAAACTTAAATGATTGTATAACAGCCCATTTTCACATATATACTCTCAAAAAAATTGAAATGAAACTAATGTGCAATAAGAATTATAATGCTGATAATACATCTAGTAACCTCATCCCAGATGTTTCGTTTTATGAAACAAGCCTTTCTTTTATTTTTTAAATATATTTTTATTAATGTCAGAGAAAAGGGAGAGGGAGAGAGAGATAGAAATATAAATGATGAGAGAGAATCATTGATCAGCTGCCTCCTGCACACTCACTACTGGGGATTGAACCAGAAACCCAGGCATGTGCCCTGCCAGGAATCGAACTGTGACCTCCTGGTTCATAGGTCGACACTCGGCCGCTAAGCAACACTGGCCTGGCCAGACAAGCCTTTCTTGAACATGCTATTTAGGTAGACATGATTCTATAGTAAGCTGGTATTAATTAGATGTGCGTGCTTTGTTGTGTGAAGATCTTATTTCACATCTTTATTTCTATCTCTATAATATATATATTTGTATATGATATATGTATATGTAGACACACACACACACACACACACACACCCGCAGCTGCCAAAGATAGAGTCCTTAGGGTCTATTACTGGTAGAGTACAGTCTTTGTACCAAAGGAACCTCATTCCAGGAGGTCTGAAAGCACAAAGAATGTAACTATTGAGTC
This sequence comes from Myotis myotis, assembly GCF_014108235.1. Lineage (NCBI taxonomy): Eukaryota > Metazoa > Chordata > Mammalia > Chiroptera > Vespertilionidae > Myotis > Myotis myotis. The sequence goes on along the minus strand of NW_023416313.1, from coordinate 195,217,176 downwards.
ATTGCAACTATGTTTCTTTCACCAGTACCCTCAAACTATTGGCTGAAATTTCTATTAAAAAAAAAAAGTTAGCCTTTCTGTGTGAACAACAGAAAGAGGATACATCAAAAGCCAGGTTGGGGTGCATGGTGAGGAAAGGCTGGCATTATAAAAGAAATTAAGTCCACACAGTCAGTGAGAGAAAAAGCAGAGAATCAAAGAGGTGCTATCAACAGAAGTCACTAGAGAACAAAACAAAACAAAACATGTCAAACAAAATAAGCAGCTTAAATTATAAAGAATAAAAGAGATTGAGAAAACCCTTTGAAACATGAAACATCTATTTCCACCACTCTAATCCTTTAAAGCTCTATATTCTTTTCTTTGGTCATTTGCCCTAAATTACTTAAAACAAATACTTAACAAGAGACAGATTAATTGAGTTAATCTTTTAGCTTTTGGCTAAACTGAGATGAGGCCAACAAATGTATCAGCATTTAATGGATAAATTTTGAATAAGTATGGGATTCAGTTAATATCTCAGCCCAATTATATATTTTTTAGCCCAATCACTTTTAATATGCATATTGACATGGTCTTACTCCAATAAACATTAGGTTCTTTGAACAAATATGACTTAAAAATATTTTCAGTCCTCTAGTAGCAAAACTCATTGATCAGAGATGACTAAAATTTTTACCCTTTACAATTTATAATTTCCAACATTTTGATGTTTGAATATTCCAATAATATCTAAAAATTTCCAATATATAGTGTTCAACAAGTGTGAAATACTAATAGGAAATCTTTAAAATTACAACTAACTCTCACTAGAATGTGAATGTATATAACAAAAGGAATAAAAGTAAATGGAAGTCTTCACTTGCTGAAATTCTTTTGTTAATGGCATCAGGAATGTTTTCTAAAACTATTTAAATAATAGACACAAGATGATAAGAATATTTTAGCAATACTTGACACCGTTAGTTGCATATCTGTTTCAATTTACTGGCAAAAATAGCATCAACTGAAATACTATAGAGTTGCAGCAGTATTTCTCAACTTAAATTAGATGCACCTATAGTATCTAATGAATTCAATACAGAAAGGTTATCACATAGGTACCGCACCCTTGCACAACTCAAATAAAAACATTTTTAATTCTTAGTTGTGTTTTATTAGACTCTCTCTGTCCCTCATAGCAAGCTGGAGAGAGGTTTTTCTGCTGGCTGTAAAAGAAGTGAGCTGCTGCCCAGCCTGTGTGGCTCAATGGTTAAGTGTCAACCCATGAACCAGGTCATGGTTCTATTCCTGGTCAGGGCACATGCCTGGGTTTGGGCTTGATCCCCAGTATGAGGTGTGCAGGAGGCAGCTGAATGATGATTCTCTCTCATTATTGATGTTTCTATCTCTCTCTTCCTCTCTCTCTGAAATCAATAAATACTTACATATTTTTAAAGGAAGTGAGCTGCCATATTGTGCCAGGGCTGCATGATGAAGATCTGAGGGCGACCTCTAGAATCTGAGAGGAGTCCCCTGCAGACAGCCAGCTAGAAAATGGGACCTCAGTCCTATAACTGCAAGAACAGAATCCTGCCCACAACCAGTGGGCTTGGAGGAGGAGCCAACCTCAAGTAAGACCACAGCCCAGCCAGCACCTTGATTTCAGCCTGGGAAGACCCCAAGCAGAGGATGAACTAACCAGACACTTGACCCCAGACACTGTGAGAGAGTGAATGGCTGTTGTTTTAGGTCACTAAATTTATGGTAATTTGTCATGCAGTATTGAAAACTAATACACAGACCTTGAGGGGTGGGGAATCAGCTTTTAGGAATGACCTGAGTGCTTAAATTGGCTGCTAAGACCAAGAAGAAGAAGAAGAAGGTAGGAAACCAGGACTGTGCAATGCACCAGGAGTTCCCTGCAAGGTGGAGATTCTGCTCCCCGTCCACAGCCGGGAAAATGAGGCTCAGGGAGGCTGGGACTGGCCCTAAGTGACACAAGCAAGAAGAGCAAGGCTGGGAGCTGAACCAGAGAACTCCCTACTGCCTCTGGGTGTGTGCCTGTTTTGGGGTGTATCGGCAGATAAAGCGTTCGAGGTGTGTGGGCAAGGTGATAGAACTGGCATGTAAGGACCTAGGGCGGCCCACTAGGAGTTGAGTAAAACGACTGTTTCCAGACAAAAAGAAAAAAGAAAAAAGAAAAAATCAACACAAATATACATTATTATTCTTTTTTTTTTTTTAAAATATATATTTTATTGATTTTCCACAGAGAGGAAGGGAGAGAGATAGTTAGAAACATCGATGAGAGAGAAACATCGATCAGCTGCCTCCTGCACATCCCCCACTGGGGACGTGCCCGCAACCCAGGTACATGCCCCTGACCAGAATCGAACCCGGGACCCCTCAGTCCGCAGGCCGACGCTCCATCCACTGAGCCAAACCGGTTTCGGCCATTATTATTCTTTAGTGTGGCAATTAAATATTTCAAATGCTTGTTTCTTTTATTTTCATAATAGCCCTTTCTTCGCCTTTTTCCTTTTCATAAAAATGTTATGACACACACAGCAACAATGACAAAGAAATCCAACCTATGCTTCCTCTGAGCTGTAAATTTCCAAAATTTCACGTTTATGTTCTTTTTAATGTATTTTACTGACTAGTTGTCTCTTTAGATATCATGTACCCCATAACTGCCAGTTTTAAATACCCATTTTAAACAAAAGTGACTTGACAAATTCATTTTACTCTCTAGGCCAGTTTTTCTTCAAGGGAGGTGCTGAATTATTTTAGGATCTTTCATTGTCTAAATAAATTTTATTTCAGTGACCAAAAGATAGGAAACTAGAATAAGGGATGCAAGGAAATAAGAAAACTTAAAAGTTACAATGAATACGTCAAAGAAAAAAAAGAAATAGCAATTTTAGCATCTTGAAAACAGAAGATCAACAATAATAACTACAGGGCAGGGAAGGCCGGGGAAAAGTCAACAGGGAAAAAAAAGAGACATATCTACTACTATTTGTAATACTTCAAACAATAAGATAAAATTTAAAAAAAATAATATCTACAATTTATTAAATGTTTCCTATATGCCAGGCATTGTGCTAAACTTCTTACATAAATAACCTCATTTTATTCTTCACAAAAATCCCTCTGAGGTAAAAAGCAATATTACCTATTCCAAGATCACCCAGCCAACAAGACACAGTGCTAAGAACAGTATCTACATAATTCTATGTGTGTCTAAAACTTATCTCCTGACCACCATAAATACTGCCTTCAATACAACATGTATTGGAGACCAAGTTCGGTAATGTAATGTAATCACTCTGAGTGACGTGGAAGGTAGCGAATAAGAGCTTACCACTTTACAAATCAAAATGTAAACAGGAAAGAAAATTGGGAAGGTAATGGACAAAACTCTCTAAACGAGTTCCCAAATCTAGCACTTGTCTGGCATCTTGGGCAACAATATCTGCTTCAGACAAAGTAAAAAAATTAGTCTGTGAGGAGGCGATAAAGCCATGAAAAAAAGCTATCGGTGTTGAAGTTGTGCAGCCATTGATCAGGAAAATGTATGAATCATTTGCATAAGTCATAAAAGTCACATTATGTATTGCTGCAATACCTGACTTTCTTGATAAATTCTATTAATAGGGTTGATCTTTGAACTTTAATATTGCTGAGTACTTTCTAGACCCATTTCTTAGAGATGATTTCAAAGTTTAAGAATTTGAAACGTGAGTGCATATAGAGGATCTGAAATTTGTGTGGTGTGAGCAACAAATGTAACACACTGGACATGCCAGGCCACTTCACTATTGGTAGAGCACGGCCATTGTTACCGTCTTCTTTTCTACCCAGGTGACATTTCTTCCCTGTTTTCTTGTGAGGACTCCATTTATTGTGGTTCAGATGGGGCTAATTCCATACTTCCTCTCCACCATACTAGTACACACACTTCCACGTATACCACCGCCACCACCATCACCTTAGGAGTAAACAGATGGTGGCAAAGTATCTAGCTAGGTCTTTGCCACCATTTGAAGAAAGTCTGTAAGAGAATAAAGCCGACAACAGGGAGAAGAAAATGCTGAGTGAGAGAGTGGCAACGTTCCAATGACATCATTTGAAACTGAATCTAGCTGTAGGTGAAGCGGAAACAATCTTGCATTTCCCAGTTACACAGCCAATAGAAGCCCTTTGTGTCTAAACTAGTTTACGTTGGGCTTCTCCCACTTGCAAACAAAAGAAAACCTTGAACGTACATACACTATCAATACACTATCACCGTATAAATACGGTGATACCAAGACATCACTAAAATCTCAGGTCCTTGCACATCAGGAGTCCGTAAGCTCTGGCAAATGTATCACGGCCTTTGCTTAGGTAGAATGAAGCACAACCCCATCCCATTGGCCCTAATTTTTAAAATTTTGCTTTCATTTCTATTATTTCGAAATGTATCATGCATACAAAAGGCTATAAAATGCATCTGCACAATTTAGAGAATACTAATATAAGGAACATCCAGATATCAGCCCCCACTTAAAAATAGAAAATCATAGTGTGCTGGCTTCGGTGGCACATATACTAAAATTGAAACAATACAAAGAAGATTAGCATGGTCCCTGGGCAAGGATGACATGCAAATTCGTGAAGTGTTCCATATTTTAAAAAAGAAAGAAAAAAATCATAGGTACGTTAGAAGTCCACTTTGTGCTCTTTCCACATCACCTGAGCGGTAACCACTACATATTCTTTGGGTAACCACTATACATAGGGTGGGGGAAAGGTAGGTTTACATACACATAAGGTGGGGCAAAGTTGCTCGCATTTTTAATGTATTGTTGGATTTTTTTTTTTTTTTTTTTAGTTTTCTCTTGTGTTGTTGGATTTGATTTACTAATGTTTCGTTTAGAATATCCATGTCTCATTTCATGAATAAAAGTAGCCAGTAATTTTCCTTTCCTGTACTTCCCTTTTCTGGTTTTGGTTCTCAAGGTCACATTCATCTGATTAAATATTACTCTATGGAATGGTACATCTAGAAACTATATCAGCTCTTGAGTCACCCAAATAATAGAATAGGAAATTAAGTTATACTACATAGCTCCAAGCATGCATTCCATCCACTTCCATTAACTGTGCAGGGTGCCATTTATCTATAGAAGAAGAATATGTAAATTTGTAGATAAAAATGTTATTTTTTTGTAAATGGACATTTCTGAATTCTGTCATAAATAAACCAGTTAAAGAGGCAGATATATTCAAAGTAAATGCTTTGACGTACAGTATCATTCTTCATTATATCAATTATGTTATATTAATTAATTGTATTAATCTTCTTTCACTCCTACAGAGAATATTTTTCTGGCTGCGTACTGTATAGAGCAGTGTAGTAAAAGGAAAACAGTAGTCCACCACTACCCAGCAGACTTAACTCTCATTCCAGCTCTGCTACTCTCTAAGTTGCCTCAATTATAAAATGGAGATAGTATTCATTACAGTTCTTTTATTAAGGATAAAATGAAATGACCTGTATGAAAATCAATTTACATAAATGTACTACTTGAACTATGATGTATCATTATTCTTTTTATAATCTGGTATTCTTGGTAACTCAAAATATAAAAATATATAATTTAACTTCTTTTTCAATTAAATATATTTTTGGATGAAAATCCAAAGTGGCTAAAATTAGTTATAGAGTTAGTGATAGAAAAATGGAAGTTTGCAGCCAAAAGATTGTTCTGTTCTCCTCAGACAGTAAGTGGAAATGGTATGTATTTATAGCACTCATAATTTAGACATGAAACTAAATAATCTTGTTTACCAAGCAATCAAAACAATATGAAAAACAAGGGGGGGGGGAGCAATAGAGACCTGCTTTTGAAGTGTATCCCACTTCTGATCTACACATGAACTTGGCTGTCATGTCAAAAGTTTTTCAGCCGAAACTGGTTTGGCTCAGTGGATAGAGCGTCGGCCTGCGGACTGAAAGGTCCCAGGTTCAATTCCGGTCAAGGGCATGTACCTGGGTTGTGGGCACATCCCCAGTAGGAGATGTGCAGGAGGCAGCTGATCGATGTTTCTCTCTCATCGATGTTTCTAACCCTCTATCTCTCTCCCTTCCTCTCTGTAAAAAATCAATAAAATATATTTTAAAAGATTTTTTCTTCAGCCTCGTTGGTGTGGCTCAGTGGTTCAGCACCAACCTATGAACCAGGAGATTGAGATTCTATTCCCCATCATGGCACATGCCTGTGTTGTGGGCTGGATCCCCTGCGGGGGGGGGGGGGGTGAGGGGGATGCAGGAGGCAGCTGATGTTTCTCTTTCATCATTGATGTTTCTCTCTCTCCCTCTCTCTTCCTCTCTCTGAAATCAATACAAACATATTTTAAAAGCAATTTTTAAAAATATGGTAAGGAATTTTTTATTCAAGAGGGACTACTCAGATGGAGGTTTGCTGTAGGGGCGAGAGAATGAGATCAACTCTGAATACAACAAGGATGAGTAGGGATTTATAGCCAAATTGGAGAGCAGAGGTCAGTGGATGGAAACATTACTTAGAGAAATTCTCGCTAACTCAACTCAACCAGCCAAGGATGGGTATAGGATTTTTTTTTCTCTCTCACTTATTGTTATATAATGTCTGGTCATCGGGATGTACACCTGTAACTAATATAATGATGTATGTCAACTATAATTGAAAAATTTTAAATGATTTAAAAAAAGATATCAAGGATGCAGATGATGAATTTGATCTATGGAAGATGACCAGATATGAAGACTCAGCAGGATTCTAGCTAAAAGTGGACTAAGCAGTAGAGGACAGACCCCAAACTTGGGACCTAGTAGAGAAGAGGGCTCAAGGAGCCTGACTCAGGTTTGGTCAAGGAGAAAGTCTGTCTGAGGCTGTGATATCTGTCTCTTGACTTGATGGTTCAAACATCAGCTTCTCCTGTAAAAGATTTTTATGAGTTTACTTGAGCCAAACTGACAACAATTGCCAGGAAGCAAAATCTCAAAAAGATTGAGAAAATGCTCCAGAGAACGGCAGTTTTGCAGTTTATTTTATACATTACAATCAAAGGAGGAGATGTAGGGGTGGGTTACGTAAAATTCATTGGTGGTAGATTAGGGAGGCTAGGAAGCAAAGGAAGAAGGTATCTCAGATTGAATAAAGCAAGCATGTCAAACTTGCAGCCCTCTGGCCACATGCAGCCCACAACGAATATTTTTGAGGCCCAGTCAATATAACAGTCTGTAAGAAACATTTTAATAACTTAATTTCATAACTTAATTTTTACAATATCCTGTTATACATAACTAGAGGCCTGGTGCACAAAATTCGTGCACTGGGGGCTGGGGGTGTCCCTCAGCCCAGCCTGCACCCTCTCCAATCTGGGACCCCTTAGGGGATGTCCGACTGCCTAAACTGGCAGTCGGACTGCTCTCTCACAATCCGGGACTGTTGGCTCCCAACCGCTCGCCTGCCTGCCTGTCTGATTTCTCCTAACTGCTTCTGCCTGCCAGCCTGATCACCCCCTAACCACTCCCCTGGCAGCCTGATTGACACCTAACTGCTCCCCTGCCGGCCTGGTCCCGCCCAACTGCCCTGCCCTGTGGGCCTGGTCACCCCCAACTGCCCTCCCCTACTGGCCTGGTCACCCCTAACTGCCCTCCCTGCTGGCCTGATCGCCCACAACTGCCCTCTCCTGTCGGCCATCTTGTGGCTGTGGGCGCAACCATCTTTGAGGGAGGGACAGTCAATTAGCATATTCCCTCCTTATTGGCTGTGGGCACTGCCATGGTTGGCGATGGTGTGATGGTCAATTAGCATATTCCCTCTTTATTAGATAGGATTATTAATAACAAACTACAATGTTCACTAATGACTGATTACTATAATCATGTTGCATTCATTTCCCTTACACGCAGGCATATCATTTCTCTCCACGAATACTAGCAGCAAATATTTTGGCAGCTGATTGCCACATCATTAGTCTTGTACTGACTTGTTTGGTGTGCGCAACAGGAAATATTTTGCTTTCAGAGAACAAGAAAAATAGGTTTATTTGCATTATGCTTATGGTAAGTTAATGTTCAAGAAAAAATATTAATTTTTATTAAAATGTCTATTATTTTATGTTAACGATTACTCATTTATTTCAGCTCTTTGTATTCAGCATGTCTCTATTGAAATAAACCTATATTTTTATGAAAATTGAAGCTTTTGTTTTTTTGCAGCCCACATAAACTTAAGCCTTGTTTATTTGGCCTGTGTTAGCCTTTGAGTTTGAATATGCTTGGAATAAAGAGTAAAATGGAGAGACACGTACTTGTTTTACATTAGTGGTAGAGGATAGTCAACAATGAACACTTACAGAATATAGAAATGGTATGCAGGCAACGAGATAACAATGAGCTCTGAGTCTAGTGCTCCATTAGGAGATTGTGCCCTGAGGTGTCTGGAAAAGGAGACTACTCTGGCATTCCAAAGGTATGTTATCTTCGATGCAAAAATACATAGACAGGATCAATTTAGGTAAAGATTAACCTTTATCAAGGAAGATAGTGGCCTACAATCTGACTACCCGCCAGGACTCACTTTCAGTTAGAAGTTTTAAGTTCAGACCATCCTGAATGGTTGCTTTAGGTCCCTAAGTTTATAAGGCTTCCATGCAGGCCTCCCCTGGGCTTGTCAGGTTTAGTATGTAGCCCCTTTTTTGATCCACACTAGCCGCACATTGAGAAAAATCCAAAGTTGCTTCATGGCAACACTCCTTATTACCCTTGTTGCTGTTTACCTTTAAGCAACAATTTTAGTATCTGGTAACCACTCCTATTCTTAGTGACTATCCAAGGGCATTAAATAGATAAGAACAGTTCTGAAAACAATAAATGGCTATGCTTCAAATAAATTTTTAAATACTGGAATCTGTCCTGTATATACTGGATGTGGGTGTGTCAGAGTTAATAACTATGTCTAGGTGTTGCAATGAAACTCAGGTTTGGGCTTACATTCAAAGAATACTAACCCTTCCACTCCTCAATAGGAATCTGAATGTAAAGTAATGCCTCCTTATTTGACAATATTGAACTTTACCTGAAGGTTAAGAAGTCCACGCACCCATTTGTGAAAATAGCTTACTGCAAGGAACATTCTTGGCTTGTGTACCTATGACAAAGCCAGACACAGACGCTCCGAATTTCCATTCTTTATCTCATAAATTACTGGCTGAATTGCTTTGTCTGCACTGATGAAGAGAAGCAAAATGATATTAATCAAACGTTAGTTAAGCCTCTTTCCTCCCCATGACCCTGAACTTTGGCCCACCCTGAGCCAGCACAGCCACTCCTTGAGGGCAGTTCCCTGAAAAGAAGCTGGCCTCAGGGTAAACCTTCTCTTATCTACCATCTTATCACACCACCCTTTCATCCCAAGTCCCCAACCTGGCTCTTTCTGGTTTCATTCCCTCTTCCCTATAGAAGAATACCCTTTCTGCCCTAGCAGGTTTGGCTCACTGGATAGAGCATCAGTTCTTAGACTGAAGGGTCCTGGATTCCATTCCAGTCAAGGGCATGTATCTCGGGGGCAGCCTTGATTCCAGGCCCTGGTCAGGGTGCAGGAATCAATGTGGCACATGGATGTTTCTTTCTGTTTCTCCCCCTCCCTTCGACTCTCTAAAAATCAATGGGAAAAATATCCTCAAGTGAGGATTAACAACAACAAAAAAGGTTAAGAAATACGTTTTTGTCCAACTCTTGATGCTCACATGTCTTATGTTCCCAGGGTTCTCCCTATTGCGACGGTTTCCTCCACTTTCACCTGGGTAATCCTTTCAGATTTGTTTTTTATTTGACATAGTCTATCTTTAAGTATGACATTTATTTCTTTTAAAATGTTTTTAGTGATTTCAGAGAGGAAGGGAGAGGGAGAGAGAGATAACATCAATGATGAGAGAGAATCATTGATTGGCTGCTTCCTGCACATTCCCCACCCGGAGTTTGAGCCCACAACCCGGGCATGTGCCCTGACTGGGAATCAAACTGTGACCTCCTGGTTCTATAGGTTGATGCTCAACCACTGAGCCACTTCATCTGGGTGAATATGACATTTCTCAAACTGATTTTACATTGTTTCATTTTAACTGAATATATTAATCTGCCACCTTCTTTCCATTGCCACTACTCTCATTCAGGCCCTGATTAAACTCATCCTTGCCCATTATTAACTAGTCTCCTCAGCCTCCAATTTCATTTAATTTTTCACGTTGCTAGCAAATGAATCTTCCAAAGATTATTATTCCAATCTCAGCATTCTTTTGCACTCTTATTGCTCTTTTTTTTTTTTTTTTTTTTTTTTTTTTTTTTTTTTTTTTTTTTGCTCAAAGAATAAAGTCCAAATTCCCTCACATAGATTTTGTCTTTTCATTAAGGTATAACCACATCTCTTCTTCCTCCCAGGAACTCTTTCAACTATTTCTAAGAACCTGTTTTCCTTTTTCTAGTCTCATCATGTTTATCTGTGAGAAATGCTCACCTGTCTGAATTCAAATAATGGACTTGGCAACGTGAAGTATGGCGAAAATGAGACCTTTAATGTGGTCTTGCAAGATCAGGTGTCTGGTTGAGCAGGTACACCCGGAGTGAGGATCACAGGCAATTTATCCCTAGTGTGCAAGGGTCCCTCCCCTGGTTCTTCACTGGGTGAGTACTATGGGTTAACAGTTTTCCCCCTAGGTCGCCTAGGTCTTACAGTATTGTCTCCTATTGGGTTATTTAAAAAAGTGGGCTGAGGCCTTTTCTTGTTGTCTCCACTTCCCTTTGTCTAGTTGTGGTGGGAGGATCTTCCTGGAAAATGTGCTGCTGGTCACATACACAGTTCTTTGTTCTTATGCCTTTCCCCTCCTCCTCATATCCTATCTGCCCTGAGAAAATTCAGTAACCAACTGGCAACATGCTGTTAGTATTCTCTACCAAAAGTTGACTATGTTGAAGATGGATCACAGAGACCTATTTCCTACATACCCATTTTCTTTTCTTCCTTTTTTTAAAAAAATATATTTTCATTGATTTCAGAGAGGAAGGGAGAGGGAGAGAGAAATAGAAACATCAATGATGAGAGAGAATCACTGATTGGCTGCCTCCTGAACACCCCGCACTGGGAATGTGCCCGCAATCAAGGTACATGCCCTTGACTGGAATCGAACCTGGGACCCTTCAGTCCGCAGGCCGATGCTCTATCCACTGAGCCAAACCAGTTAGGGCTCATTTTCTTTTCTTGTGCATCAAATGTTTTTCTTCCAAAATTCCTTACTCTGAATTTCTATCCAACACAAATGTTATTCCTTCCCTGTTTGGGAATTGATCTTTTCCATTATTCTTCCTGGACATTGTGTTTGTACCTCCATTAAAACATTTAACACAGTTCCCCTAACCGGTTTGGCTCAGTGGATAGAGCATCGGCCTGCAGACTGAAAGGTCCCAGGTTTGATTCCGGTCAAGGGCATGTACCTCAGTTGCAGGCACATCCCCAGCAGCTGATCGATGTTTCTGACTCTCTATCCCTCTCCCTTCCTCTCTGTAAAAAAAAAAAAAATCAATAAAAATCTATTTACAAAAAAAAACCCAACACATTTAATGTAGTTGTCTTTTATTACAGGGAACTTGAGTACATTTTTGTTTTTAACCTTTCATTGCAGATTATAAGCTTCTTAAGGGAAGACAGTGCCTTATTCCTCTGGATATCTTCTCTAGCCCTAAGCCTAATTAATGCCTTGCATTTGGAAAGCTATTGATATTTACTCTTTTAATTAAAATGAACTGAAACCTATTCTATTTCCTTTGTGGTTCCATGTTACATTTTGTATAATGTGTATTTATTATACCTTTTGTTGTTGTTGATCCTCACCTAAGGATATGTTTCCATTGTTGTTGTTTTTTAATATATTTTTATTGATTTTAGAGAAGGCAGAGGGAGAGAGATAGACACATCAATGATACGTTAGTTTTCCCAAGTCCAGGGTTTCACTACAATCTGCTTATAGGCACTGCTTCTCAGTTTGACAAGGTCTCTACAGAGCACAGCCAACCAGCTGCAGGCCTTTGCTCTTCAGATGCTCATAGGCTGTGATCTCACCCCAGCGCGCATGGCTTTGCCCTTCATCGAGGCCGCTCTAGACCAGGCTCACAGTCTTCCCACATTGTCCTACCTATCCTGTTCCATCCTGTGCTCCACAGCTTTACACCAGGGGCCACACATGCTCTCACGGCCCTGAATGGTCCCACCTCAGCAGTTCCTAATCTCACTGCTAATGTTCGCATATCTGAAAGAATCCCCAATGGTTTCCCCTACAGGAGACCTCCCATAAAACACTGTAATGGATGTTTTAAGATTTGTTATGTTGCCATTTATTCACTGAAATTTTACCCAAGAAAAAAAATTTTTCCCCACAGAGCTAACCAAAAGCAGCTAATATTATCTTTCCATCTCTCCTGCTGGAAACTTGGTCCTGGGATACTGCAAGCCCACGACGTGTCCTTCACATCCTGAAACGGTGCAAGCAGACAAAACAGAAAATGAGATAAGAGCACACATTATGTTCCCTGAAATATTACTCGCAACCCTTTTTAAAAAAAATAAAAACTTACTTATAATTTTTTTAAAAAAGAAACATCAATGATAAGAGAGAATCATTGATTGGCTGCCTACTGCACGCCCCCCAATGGGGATTGAGCCCGCAACCGGGGCATGTGCCCCTGACTGTAATCAAACCATGGGCCCCTTAGTCCACAGGGGACACTCTATCCACTGCACCAAACCAGCCAGGACTTTTTTTTTTTTTTGAGAGAGAGAGAGAGTGGAAGGGAGGGAAAGAAACAGGGAGGGAGAGAGAGAGAAATGTGGATGTGAGAGAGACACAGCGATTGGTTGCCTCCCACACCCCAACCAGGGCCGGGGACTGAGCCTACGTGCCCTTGACCCTTTACTCTACAGGACTATGTTCTATCCACTGAGTCAAACTGGCTAGGGCTGTTTTTTATATCTTAACTAGAGGCCTGGTGCATGGATTCGTGCACCAGTGGGGTCCATTGGCCTGGCCTGCGCCCTCTCGTAATCCAGGCCCCCCCAGGGGATGCCAGACTGCTGGTTTCAGCCTGATCCCCACAGGCCAGGCTGAGGGACCCCACCAGTGCACCAACCTGTGTACCGGGCCTCTAGTACACATATGAGATCTTTGGTTAATCTCTTCCCACCCTACCCCCTTCCCTTTGAGATTCATCAGTCTGTTCCATGTTTCCGTGCTTGTGCATTAAGCATCTGCCCCCTGGTGGTCAGTGCGCATCATAGCTACTGGTCTAACGGTTGCTTAGGCATATATATATATATATATATATATATATATATATATATATATATATATATATATATACTAGAGGCCCAGTGCATGAAATTCGTGCATGGGAAGGGTCCCTAGGCCTGGCTGGCAATCAGGGCCTATCTGTGGGGCTACCGGTGGTGCGATTGGGGGCCCCCTGCTGGCACCCGCCTTGGCTGGCCTGGGGCCTGTGGGCTGAGGGCAGCTCCTGAGTTGAGTGCCTGCCCCCTGGTGGTCAGTGTGCGTCATAGCAACTGGTCATTCAATTTGCATATTAGGCTTTTATTATATAGGATATATATGTATATGTATATATATGTGTATATGTGTGTATACACACACACACACACACATATGTTTAGAGAGAGAGAGAGAGAGAGAGAGAGAGAGAGAGATGATCTACTTAATATAGTACAAGAGTTCAAGACTCAGAGAAGGCAACTGAATGTTGTTACTATAAGGCAGAAAATGGAATTTCCTAAATAATGATGATAATAAGAAAATAGCAAAGCTTAAGCCAGTGGTTTTCAGAGTCCTTGGGAGGCAATGAAGCATAATGTGTTAAGAGTGTAGGCTCTGTTTTCAGATATCTGAAACCAAGCTCTACTACTTACTAGCTCTGTGAGCATGAGCATATTCTTTAATGTTTCTGTGCCTCAGTTTTTCATATGTAGGATGAAGATAGGAAGAACATATACTTTACAGGGTTGTGAAAATTAAATTAGTTACTATCTGTAAAGCACATCAAGTAGTGCATGTTGCATGAGATCCAATTAGTATTACCTTTATTATCAAAATTGGCTATCCAAAAAAGGAAGTTTCTCTTTCTTGTTGCTTCTTAGTGATAATTTAAGTCAAATATTTCCAAAGAATGCATTACCGAGTAGCTGTTAGGGACAGAAATAGAATATTGGGGATTAGCTATAGTTATAAGAAATATTAATCATGCTCTGTTAACCATGATAGTTTTGTTCTGATTAAAGAAAGCACATCCTAACCTAGCTGGGAGTTTTACGCCCATGGGACATGGGAGTCAACCTTGGACCTGGGAATCAACCTTGGAATGAGGCCCATTCCCATCCTATTATCATGGAAAGATTAACAAACAACCATGTTGCCCAAACAGTGGAGTCCTGCCTACATTGCCTATAACCTGTAATCGTTATACCCATTCTTATTCCTTTTGTCAACTTCCCCATGTAATCTTTGTCCTACCCAATATAAGCAGCTGGTTTATGGGGGGTGCAGAGCATATTTTCATATGACCTGCTGCTCTCCCATACTGCCTGCATTATTGGATAAAACGCTAATATCTGATTCAACCCTGTCTCTGCTTAACTGGCTCAAGTAGTGACAGGCAGTCCAGACCCATTGGTTGTCCAGTTTCATAGCTACTGGACACACTCATTTGATTATAACCTGTGGCATTTCTGAGAATCATCAGGTCTCCTCAAAGACTTGATAAGGACCAGATAAGGAAATGACCTAATATAACCACTGCATGCTGGGAATGAGCCAAAACCAAATAATCAAGTTCATATATATTTTTTTGTGTTTGCTCCAAATTTATTCTATTCTAATTTTTAAAACAATTGCATTCAATTATGTAAACATCTAAAAAGCAAAAAGCATTCATAAGAACTCCACGATTTCTTATTGCAAACAAGGCCAACTAAATCCATGTACTTGTTTCACCATTCCCTGGCACTGTTTATGACTGCATGCCCATACAGGTAAAACCAGTATTCCACAAAAGGCCTAGAGCAGCAGGGACTAACCATAGTATAGTGTCAAGGACATTCAGTTACTTCCCAGGGACCCACCCCTTAACGTAAAAATGAAAGTTACTAAACTTTTTTCCAGTCTTGTGCATGTCATGTTTCAATGTTTGGTGGGTAATATCGTAACCTTGAAAAATCTTGCCTGGCCACGGTGGCTCAGTGGTTGAGGGTCAACCTATGAACCAGGTCACGGTCCAATTCCTGGATAGGGCACGTGCCCAGGTTGCAGGCTCAATACCCTTTTTTAAAAAGGGGGATTTGTTGGCTTATGAAATCCAAAGAAGGATTGAACAGTCAAGTGTCAAGAATGGCAGGGCTGCAGAGGGGGCCCTTAGGAACAACTGGAAGGAATGGCTCAAACTTTGTTAGGAGTCTTCAAAACATTTGGTTTCTGTTGCTGTCTATAAGACAGTTTCACTTTCACTACTAATTAGTTTTCTCTAAAGGAAGAACTACATCCACAGTGTTTCTGAGTATATGTTAAAGCTTTAGCCATTGGAGAGAGATCGCCCCAATCTATCACTTGTCCAAAGCACAAAAATTCTCAGGGAACCTGCTCTCTTGGCCCAGCAGAAGGTAGGTGCCCAATTTATGGTCACCAGAGGAGTCAATTCCACAGAGTGCTAGCAAGATGATCCCAGGTGCTCATTTTCTTGGGTACTTTATGAAAGACAAGAACCTTGAATATGGCGCATGATATAGTTAGATAGAAAGAAAGCAAGCCAGTATTCCAGGTAGGGGGAGGAGGCTTTGAATTAGTGATGTAGGTGGTCTATGAATGAAAGACAAGCCTGATTGGAATGGAGACTACATCCTTGTTCCCACTGGCAATAACACTGGATTGCTAAGGTAAAAACTGGTTTTGACGGAACTGAAAGGTATAACAGAATTTGTTCAAGTTGAAGAAGCCATTATAGGTTTCTTGTATAGATTCAACTGTGACTCTGAAACCCCAGTTTATAACACAAATCCTCAACCACTTCCTAGAAAGCTCCTTCCTTGTCAACTAAACTTGGTTTAGGGTTGTGGCAGTGGTTATAAAGAAGAATGGTTGAGCCTTGGCTAGCTGTTCGGTGGTTAGAGCGTCGGCCTGTGCACCGAAGGGTTTTGGGTTTGATTCTCAGTCAAGGGCATGTACCTGGGTTGCAGGTTCAACCTCCAGCCCTGGTCAGGACTCGTGCAGGAGGCAACCAAACGATGTCTTTCCCTCTCTCTTCCACTCTCTAAAAATCAATGGGAAAATATCCTCGGGTGAGGATTAAAAAAAAAAAAAGAAGAAGATGAAGAATGGGTGAGAGAATTCAGAGAAGGGAAACTCAAAAGACAACACCCACTCATCAAATCTAAGAGCCTAAATGATAGCATTTAATAGTAATATCAGTGACTATTTGAACATAAGCATCTTGAAAGCAGGTGTGTTAATAACAATGCATCTCCAGGAATCTAGCACAATTGGTGCTTAATTTATCAGATTAATAAACTAAATGATTCTCATAAACTTAGTTAACAAAATGGCTTCTAAACCCCTTCTAGCTCTACAATTTTATGTCCATTTCTAAATCCTGATCTTTAGTCTTCAAAGTCCTCAAATAACCACACACAAAAAAAGATAGGGTTTTAAAAAGGTTAAGATGGCCCTAACTGGTTTGGCTCAGTGGATAGAGTGTTGGCCTGCGGACTGAGGGGTCCCGGGTTCGATTCCAGTTGGGGGCATGTACCTTAGTTGCAGACACATCCCCAGTGGGGGGTGTGCAGGAGGCAGCTGATCGATGTTTCTAACTCTCTATCTCTCTCCCTTCCTCTCTGTAAAAAAAAAGTCAATAAAATATATTTTTTTAAAAAAGGTTAAGGTGGTGAATTTCATTTTATGTATTTTTGTCAATAAAAACTGGCCCCTAAAAGGATAGGTTGTTTAAAAATATATATTTGAAAATATTCCAAAGATATTTTATAAATATTTTAAAATATTTTATAAATATTATAAGCTAAAGTTTATAAAAATACTGTATGTTCTTTAGAAAATTAAATCAACTATTCTGATTAATGGAGAATTTAGCTTATTGCAAACATAAAAATATTAGGGACAAATCAACACCTACCAAAATGTCTGGAATGATGAATAGGTAGATGTGGTTGGAGATTTCAAGTCCTGAACTTAAAAAAAACCCCAAAAACTTCTGTGTTGGGAATACACATGTATTTCCAATCATTTCTGTAAAATAAAATAAATAAGTCATGAATCAGGTTTTACTTTATTTATTTATTTAATCAGATTTTAAGAATAAGAAAAGTGGGAGTCAGTCGGAGAGAACCAAGATGGCCGCATAGGTTAACGCCGGAGTTTGCTGCCTTGAACAACTACTTCAAAAGTGAAACTAAAAGACAGAACGGACATCACCAAGAACCACAGGAACGCTGGCTGAGTGGAAGTCCCACAACTAGGAGGAAAGAGAAACGCATACGGACACTCAGAGGAGGCGCAGTGCTGAAGTCAAATTCTGAGGTGCGGAGTGCGCGAGCGGGCTGGCGGCGGAGGGCGCGGTTGGCGTTTTCAATCGGGAGGGAGTCGCAGACTCTGAGCTCCAGCTCCGGGCGAGTCTTTAGGGACCCAGACTCAAACGGGAGAAGCGGGACTGTCTGGCTTCGGTCAGAGCGAGTGCAGCTTTCTCTCTGAGCTTTGCAATGGGTGCTGGGACTCGGAGAGGCAGAGCCCCTGGGGACAGGACTGAGAGCCGCCATAACTGCTCTCTCCGGCCCACCCTGTTGATCCTGTTCGACCCACCCCGCCCAAGCCCTGCACAGAGGCATTTGCCGGATAGCCTCAGGCAAAGGCTAGATTAGCACCTCCCTAGAGGACAGAAGTTCTCTCACTGCTGACACAGCTGATTCTCATAGCCACTTGGCCTGGAGGTCAAACCCTCCCTGGAATTAGCTACAACAATCAGGGTTTAACTATAAGACTGCGAACAAAGACCACTAGGGGGTGCACCAAGGAAGCATAACAAAATGCGGAGACAAAGAAACAGGACAAAATTGTCAATGGAAGATATAGAGTTCAGAACCACACTTTTAAGGTCCCTCAAGAACTGTTTAGAAGCCGCCGATAAACTTAATGAGATCTACAAGAAAACTAATGAGACCCTCGATCTTATATTGGGGAACCGACTAGAAATTAAGCATACACGGACTGAAATAACGAATATTATACAGACTCCCGACAGCAGACCAGAGGAGCGCAAGAATCAAGTCAATGATTTGAAATGCGAGGAAGCAAAAAACACCCAACCGGAAAAGCAAAATGAAAAAAGAATCCAAAAATGCGAGGATAGTGTAAGGAGCCTCTGGGACAGCTTCAAGCGTACCAACATCAGAATTATAGGGGTGCCAGAAGATGAGAGAGAGCAAGATATTGAAAACCTATTTGAAGAAATAATGACAGAAAACTTCCCCCACCTGGTGAAAGAAATGGACTTACAGGTCCAAGAAGCGAGGAGAACCCCAAACAAAAGGAATCCAAAGAGGACCACACCAAGACACATCATAATTAAAATGCCAAGAGCAAAAGATAAAGAGAGAATCTTAAAAACAGCAAGAGAAAGAACCTCAGTTACCTACAAGGGAATACCCATACGACTGTCAGCTGATTTCTCAACAGAAACTTTGCAGGCCAGAAGGGAGTGGCAAGAAATATTCAAAGTGATGAATACCAAGAACCTACAACCAAGATTACTTTATCCAGCAAAGCTATCATTCAGAATTGAAGGTCAGATAAAGAGCTTCACAGATAAGGAAAAGCTAAAGGAGTTCATCACCACCAAACCAGGATTATATGAAATGCTGAAAGGTATCCTTTAAGAAGAGGAAGAGGAAGAGGAAGAAAAAGGTAAAGATACAAATTATGAACAACAAATATGCATCTATCAACAAGTGAATCTAAGAATCAAGTGAATAAATAATCTGATGAGCAGAATGAACTGGTGATTATAATAGAATCAGGGACATAGAAAGGGAATGGACTGACTATTCCTGGGGGGGAAAGGGGTGTGGGAGATGCGGGAAGAGACTGGACAAAAATCGTGCACCTATGGATGAGGACAGTGGGTGGGGAGTGAGGGCAGAGGGTGGGGCGGGAACTGGGAGGAGGGGAGTTATGGGGGGAAAAAAAAAGAGGAACAAATGTAATAATCTGAACAATAAAGATTTAATTAAATAAAAAAAAAATTTCAAAAAAAAAAAAAAAGAATAAGAAAAGTGGAACTGAAAAGAGAGATGTCAACAAATAAAGGGGGGAAATTTAGAAAGAAAAATAAGCTATATATGCCTTGATAAGATAATGTGTATGTACTACAGAGTTGGAATAAAATAAAACAGTATAATTTGTATGTTAAGGAAAGAATTGTTTGGTCATCTCAGCCTACATGGATTAAAAATAAAGTGGGTGAGAGCGCATTTATTTTGTTACCTGGAATACTCACCATTTTTCTGTATTTTTTTTTTTTTAAG
Organism: Myotis myotis; assembly: GCF_014108235.1. NCBI lineage: Eukaryota > Metazoa > Chordata > Mammalia > Chiroptera > Vespertilionidae > Myotis > Myotis myotis. The sequence continues at coordinate 195,197,518 of NW_023416313.1, read as the reverse complement.
ACTGTTTAGGACAAGGTGATTGAAAGGTTGGGCACAGAAAACATAGAGGGTGGAAAACTCATTATCTATTAACTATAAATTTTTATGTTATATTTACCATATTTCATTTACATTTGTGCTATGATAGGCATCTTTTTTTCTCTACAAAAGAGCAGAGTTAAAATCAAAGTCCCTAGTAAGAGAATGAGGAATATGATAGGCATCTCTTTGAGAATGCAGAGGAAATCCTATTTTTTGAGAAATTTAATAAAACTAATCAATGCAGGATATAATTATTAGGTGTATATGTAAGAATTTAATAAACAAATTTAATTTACATATCAAAAATATTCTAGTAGTAATAATTGGTAAATATTTTGCAAAATACAAATTTTATAGTTTAACAGACAAGAAATAAGTTGGGTTCCAGATAGGCAAAAGAAAATAAGTTGATTTCAATGAATACTCAATTTAAAATGAATATTATCATTTTTTATTAAGTAACACCCCCCCCCCCGTTTTATCAAGATATAATTGACTTAGAACACTGTATTAGTTTTAGGCGTACAACATAATGATTTATATAGGTATGTGTTGCAAACCTATTTGGCTGCAGACCTATGAATTCAAATAAATGCTTTAATTATTTCCCCTACTTCCAAAATCCTGTTCAAATCTATCCTTTTCCTTTCAATTCCCAGAACCATAGCCCTAGTTCTGGCCCTCATTCTCTCACCTGGTAACTGCAATCATCTAATTATTTATCTGGCCTTTCGTCTCAGAAGGCTGGCCACTTATTTTTGATTTTCTTCCCAGTTATCTTTTTAAAGCACAGTTTTGATATTGTCTCTCCCTTTGCTTAAAAGCCTTGCATCACTCCCTACTGCCTACAAAATAGAATCCCCTGCTCAGCATGCAAGGCCTTTACAATTGGATCCTATCTTCCCTTTCTAACTCCATTCCAACTACCTTCCTACGCTGTACTCTGTGAGCTGCTGTTTACTAAATACGTCTCTACACATTTCCATCCCCTCTTTATTCCTTTTCCTCTCTTCCTACAACAGGCTCCTCTATCTATTGGTTGGTATCTTGCTCTTCAATGACAATCCATCTGAACAGGATCACCTCTTCACACCTCTCCTGCTGTCCTGGTGAACTTGTTTCTTCTTCCCAGAGCATGTTGTACCGTCTCTATTTTAGACTTTTCTCTGTTCTCTAGAGTGGGCCGGACTCTGTCTCCCATTTCTATTGTGCGCATCTTGAAGGCAGGGATAGCCACAGCTTAACAACTGCAGCGGGAGGAGAACTGGACCTGGGAAAGCAGAAAGCATTTCCAATGACATAACTGCAGGGGAATTTTCCAGCCTGTTTCTTGGAAGAGGTCCAAATTCTTTCATTATAGGCATTCACCTTACCCAAAATGACTTCCTGAAATTAGAGTCCCGAGACTTTCTAATAAAAACGATTCTTTCTAGAAGTCACATCTGTAACTTGTGAGGCAGACACCAAGTCGACTTCACCAAACTAAAAACATCGACACACTGCATCCAGCCACCAAATTCTGTGCCCGCCCCGCAGCTATTAGACTTCATTAGAAGGAATGTCTACGCGTGAGTCAAAAACACCTGGGACCTCGGTACTTCGGTTACAACATTTGGTCAGGGACACAGTCTTGGCCCGGGACCTCCATCTCGTCTTGTCACCACTGGTCCACTGGCACGTGGCTGGCAGGACATCTACCCGCGGAGACAGCTCCGTCATTACTTGTGATGATTTAGTCGAACGACTCGGGGCGCGCGGTGGCGACTTTGCCTTCATCCACCATTTGATCCCGTGCCAGCAGGATATCCGGGTGCTCGGCCACCGGCACCGCCGAAGCGAGCCCCGGGATCGTGGCCTCTCCGGCCGGCGTTGCACGGAAGACAACCGGCAGCACCAGCCGGCGAGGGAGCGGGGCTGAAGCTGCGGAGGGAGGACGCGCAGCCTTCCGCGCGCCCAGCACCGCGACGCCCGGTGGGGCTGAAGGCGAGCCGAAGCCCCTGCACCTAGACGCCGTTGGCCGCGCCCAGGCGGCCGCGCTCCCTCCCGGGGAGGCGGCGGGGGGCGGGGCCCGGCGCGCGCCGGCGCGTGGAGGCCGCGGGCGGTGGCGGAGCGCGCGCCGGCGAGGGAGGGGCGCGCGGCGGCGGCTGCGGCCTGTGGCGCCGTCACCCAGCAGAACCCGGCGGGCGGAGCGCGGTGCTGCTGCTGCCACCGCTGCCAACGGCCCGGCGCGCGGGAACGACTCGGGGCTGCGCCGCGGGCCGGCCCGCCCTCCTGCCGTCGTCGTCCGGTTCGCGGACCGCGCGGGTCCCGTTACCATGTCGCTGAGCCAGCGCCTGGCTCGGCTGGCCGCGCGTCTGCAGGACCCGCAGAAAGTGGCCCGTTTCCAGCGGCTGTGCGGGGTGGAAGCGCCGCCGAGCCGCTCCGCCGCGGCCGCCGCCGTGCCGAGGGAGGGCGAGAAGGCGGAGGCGCCGCTCTCCGGAGACGCCCGGTGCCGAGAGCGACAGCCTGGGACGTGCGGCGGCCCCCAGCCCCCCGGGAGCGACCGCAATCAGTGCCCGGCCAAGCCGGGCGGCGGCGGCGGCGGCGCCCCCAACGGCGTGCGGAACGGGCTCGCCGCCGAGCTGGGCCCGGCCTCGCCGCGGCGAGCGGGCGCCCTGCGGCGAAACTCGCTGACGGGCGAGGAGGGCGAGCTGGCCCACGTGAGCAACTGGCCGCTCTACTACCTGTTCTGCTTCGGCACGGAGCTGGGCAACGAGCTCTTCTACATCCTGTTCTTCCCCTTCTGGATCTGGAACCTGGACGCCCTGGTGGGCCGGAGGCTGGTGATCATCTGGGTGCTGGTCATGTACCTGGGCCAGTGCACCAAGGACATCGTCCGCTGGCCGCGGCCCGCCTCGCCGCCCGTGGTCAAGCTGGAGGTCTTCTACAACTCCGAGTACAGCATGCCCTCCACCCACGCCATGTCCGGCACCGCCATCCCCATCGTCTTGGTCCTCCTCACCTATGGCCGCTGGCAGGTAAGGTGCCTGCCCCTCGCGCCGCGCAGCCCGGGGGCGTGAAAGAACGAGGAGTTCTCCTTGCTGTCCGCGGTGGTTTTCATTTGGCAGTTCGCTCCCCTCCCAAACCTCTCTTTCGGCAGGGTTTCCCAGTGCCCACACACAGGCCCGTTTCTAGGTTTAAAAAATTAAGTGATCGGGGAAAACCTGGAGACTTGGCCATCAGACCATGTTTTAATAGTCATGCCTTTCTTAGAACCCAGAGGAAACGCAGTTTTTTCGAAGTAATACGTTATCATTTTGCTTTTGCTTGAGTTTTTAAACGCGTTTTATCCTTGCGATGCACAGAATATGATTGTGATTCATTGTAATGTCCTTATAATGAATTGTCCGGTAACAAAGATTAAGTTTCACCGTAGTATGCGGTGCCGTCCCCCAAACGGGTAGATTCAGGCATAGGTAAAGTTTTTAGCTTTACTCTGAGACAGTGCTTAAAACAGTAGTATAATTGCAAAACAAACATGGTCAGACCGGGCAATGAAGTAATGACTTTTAAAACACGAAAGAGCCACCCTTTATGGCAGTTAATGGAGAAAAGCCTGAGTTCTCTTTTTAAGGGGTGTGGTTGCAAATTTGCTGATGTAGCAAATTTTATCTTCTGGACCCCTAAGCCGTGGTATCAGTTGTCGAGCTACTGTATTAGGCTTGTTGCATTAGCTTTAAAAAAATGTGTGGTTTTATTCTTAAAACGGGAGTTCTTGATCAGACTAGTGGGTTTGTAAAAATGGCAAGCAGGGTAAGCCTGACAATTTGAGAAGAGTATTTGATGGTAAACTTTATGTATTTTGCCCACTTCTTTTGGCCTCCCTCCCCCCCGCCCACCATGGTCCATAAGTTAAGCTTAAAATCTCTTTCTTAAAGATGCAAAAGTTATTCTTAGACTGCTGTCTTGTTTTATCTGTGTTTTAAATCGTAAGACCAGTCCCTTAATTTAACAATAAAGTCAATATTTATGGGGGATCTAAGGAGTCAGACTTTCTCCAGGTTTTTTCCATTACAGCATAAAATCATCTTACATCGAGAAGTACACATTCTGTGTAACTCTCCTTTATGACCGGCTTACTTCTTCCAGATTTAGTTTCATTTTAGATAAAATCTTGTTCCCACAGACACTTCTGTGCAGTGCATCTCTCTTACAGTACATGGAAAATACGCAGTGTGCATACTAAGGGTGACAGAGCTACGAGGGAAGGGTACCAAGGTCAGGCTTTTCTCCTTATTTAACTAAAGGAGATTTACAGTAATATTCAGATTACAAAGTGGTGCCGCCTGTCTTGTGTATAGTTAAATATCTCAGATTTTATTTAATCTAAATATTTCACAAGTTCAGGTACTGTATTCAGTTATGGTTGGCATGATACCCACTGTTTAGCTAATAATGTTTTTCATATATTCATGAGACTTTCAGGAATCTGTAATTATAGGGCCTTTTACAACTCCTCCTCAATGAGTAGTTATGTTGCATGCTATTAATATTAGCAGTCCAAGTAAGAGAAAATAGTTATTTATTGCTCGTCATTCATTCAGAACATGCTAACAGGAAGTCTGAAAACAGTACTGTACTGATGGAGTATTTACAGGATGCAGCTATCAGTATTCTAACATTTCAGGGTTATTTGAATGATCAGAATAAGCTTATCTTACAGTTTTGAACAACCTAATATATTTAATTCAAAGTTTGAGGAATTTGTATACAATTCTAGAATTTGAGCTATCCAGGATTTTAGAAATTTCGTAGTTGCAAACTGTCATTTTACACATGTGGAAACACCAATTACATTCAAATTCATCTTATATAATTAATTTAAATTTCTTATTTTACATTTTTTACTATAAATTTGAAATATACTTCTATACTTAAATAATTGTTTATCTTTTAGTTAGTTGTTTTGAAAGAAAGGCTCCCTTTTATGAAAGTTTTATGTTTACAATTGTTTGACTGTAATAATTCAGGACAAAAATCAGAATGACATTTTTTATTGATTTTTAGAGAGGAAGGGGGCGGGGGAGAGAGAGAGAGAGAGATTTGTTGTTCCACCCACTTATGCATATATTGGTTGACTCCTGCATGTGTCCTGGCCAGGGATCGAACCTGCAACCTTGGCGTATGAGGGTGACACTCTAACCAACTGAGCTACCCAGCCAGGGTGACCTTTTTTTAAATTGGAAAAAATAAAAGTTTATTACGTGTGCATGGGGGATTCACATAGACATGGTAAATCCATGAAAATTCTCAGACAGTGACCCAACATTGGGTATATAAAACTATTTAAACAAAGGGGAAAAGGGAAGGCGGGGAAAGGGGTATTTTAGAAGTGAGAATGGGCCAGGTGAAAAGGAGCAGAACATACTGGGCAGGAAAGTCCCCCAAGGCCACTCATAAGCAGTGGGACACAGCGGGTATCCAGACAACAGGCAGGTGCCTGAAGCCCTCCTATTTACCACACTTAATTCAAATTAGGGCAAGGCAGCACCCTAAAATACCCTTCCCAGAGCATGTTTTTCTCTATCTGTATCTTAGGCAGGAAAGGATGCAGGGTGGGGGTGGGGGTGGGGGGGGAGGGGTAGGGGGGTAGGGGGAGGGTCTAAGGTTCTGAGTTTTTTGTTTCTTAATAGGTGGTTTAAAGCAATATCCAAAAAGCAGTTTCAGGTTGGCATAATTTTTGTCCTTTAAGTCTTGCCTTTCAAATTTTAAGTAATAAACTTTCCACATTCTAGAACAGTGATGGCGAACCTATGACACCTCTGACATGCGAACTCATTTTTTTGGTTGATTTTTCTTTGTTAAATGGCATTTAAATATATAAAATAAATATCAAAAATATAAGTCTTTGTTTTACTATGGTTGCAAATATCAAAAAATTTCTATATGTGACACGGCACCAGAGTTAAGTTAGGGTTTTTCAAAATGCTGACACGCCGAGCTCAAAAGGTTCGCCATCACTATTCTAGAAGCTACAAGTAAGTTGGTAACTTGCTCCATATTTCGTTGATTCAGTCATTCAGTTTCGAGAATAATTCAGTTCAGTTAAATGTGTTGAGTCTCATTTCAGGGGTTGTGATGCACATGGGTTACCAAAGTGAGGCCTATATTGTGTATGCAAGCAGTCAGGTATTTAATAAGGAGTAGGTCTATGAATACAGAAGGAAAAGAGGGTAATGATCAGAGCAAATTATAAACCAGTTTCTGAGTTTGTAAGGCTGTCAGTCAAGAAAATTTCTGGATGTAAGGCTCAAAGTTTCTTTTGCTGGAATGAAGGTAGGCAGTCACTGTCTGATCTTCCTTTTTTTTTTTTATCTTTAATTTCTTTATTGGTTAAGGCATTACAAATGTGTCCTCATCCCCCCATTAGTCCCCAACCCCCCCCCCCCCCCATGCTCTCATCCCCCTGTTGTTCGTGTCCATTGGTTTGGCTTATATGGATGCATACAAGTTGCAATCTTTAGTTGATCTCTTCCCCTTACCCCCACCCTCCCCTATTTTCCCTCTGGGGATTGATAGTCTGATCACTGTTTCTCTGTCTTTGGATCTGTCCCTGTTCGTCAGTCTATGTTGTTCTCTATATTCCACAAATGAGTGAGATCATGTGGTATTTATCTTTCTCTGACTGGCTTATTTCACTCAGCATAACGCTCTCCAGTTCCATCCATGTTGTTGCAAATGGCAAGAGTTCCTTCTTTTTTACCGCAGCGTAATATTCCATTGTGTAGATGTACCACCGTTTTTTAATCCACTCATCTGCTGATGGGCACCTAGGCTGTTTCCAAATATTAGCTATGGTGAATTGAGCTGCTATGAACATAGGGGTGCATATCATATATCCTTTCTGATTGGTGTTTCTGGCTTCTTGGGATATATTCCTAGAAGTGGGATCACTGGGTCAAATGGGAGTTCCATTTTTAGTTTTTTGAGGAAACTTCATACTGTTCTCCACAGTGGCTGCACCAGTCTGCATTCCCACCAGCAGTGCAGAAGGGTTCCTTTTTCTCCACATCCTCTCCAACACTTGTTGTTTGTTGATTTGTTGATGATAGCCATTCTGGCGGGTGTGAGATGATACCGCATTGTCATTTTGATTTGCATCTCTCGTATAATTAGTGACTTTGAGCAGGTTTTCATATGTCTTTCGGCCTTCTGTATGTCCTCTTTCGAAAAGTGTCTATCTAGGTCCATTGCCCATTTTTTGATTGGATTGTTTATCTTCCTATTGTTAAGTTGCATGAGTTCCCTGTAAATGTTGGAGATTAAATCCTTATCGGTGATATCATTGGCAAATATGTTCTTCTATGCAGTGGGCCTTCTTGTTGTTTTGTTAATAGTTTCCTTTGCTGTGCAAAAGCTTTTTATTTTGATATAGTCCTATTTGTTTATTTTCTCTTTAGTTTCCATTGCCCTAGGAGCAGTATCAGAGAAGAAATTCCTTCGGCATATGTTTGCGATTTCGCTGCCTGTGGATTCCTCTAGTATTTTTATGGTTTCCCGTCTTACGTTTAAGTCTTTTATCCATTTTGAGTTTATTTTTGTGTATGGTGTGAGTTGGTGGTCTAGTTTCATCTTTTTGCATGTATCTGTCCAATTTTCCCAACACCATTTATTGAAGAGACTGTCTTGACTCCATTGTATGTTCTTGCCTCCTTTGTCTAATATTAATTGGGCATAGTGGTTTGGGTCGATTTCTGGGTTCTCTATTCTATTCCACTGATCTATATGTCTGTTCTTGTGCCAGTACCAAGCTGTTTTAAGAACAGTGGCTTTGTAATACAACTTGACATCTGGTATTGAGATCCCACCTACTTTGTTCTTCTTTCTCAGGATTGCTACAGCTATTTGAGGTCTTTTTTTATTCCAGATGAATTTTTGGAACGTTCGTTCTAGATCTGTGAAATATGCCGTTGGTAATTTAATGGGGATTGCGTTGAATCTATAGATTGCTTTGGGTAGTATGGACATTTTGATGATGTTGATTCTACCAATCCATGAACACAATATGTTCTTCCATCTATTTATGTCTTCCTCTATCTCTTTTTTCAGTGTCCTGTAGTTTTTCGCATATAAGTCTTTTACCTCCTTAGTTAAGTTTATTCCTAGGTATCTTAATTTTTTTGGTGTGATGGTAAATGGGATTGCTTTTTTAGTCTCACTTTCTGTAAGTTCACTATTGGTGTAAAGAAATGCCATAGATTTCTTGGCATTAATTTTGTATCCTGCTACATTGCTGAATTCATTTATTAAGTCTAATAATTTTTTGATGGAGTCTTTAGGGTTCTCTATGTACAGTATCATGTCATCTGAAAATAAGGACAGTTTTACTTCTTCTTTTCCAATTTGGATGCCTTTTATTTCTTCTTCTGGACTGATCGCAACGGCTAGTAGTTCCAGTACTATGTTGAACAGGGGTGGTGAGAGGGGGCATCCCTGTCTTATTCCTGTTCTTAGGGGAAATGGTTTTAGTTTCTGCCCATTGATTATGATGTTGGCTGTGGGTTTGTCATATATGGCTTTTATTATGTTGAGGTATGATCCTTCTATTCCTACCTTGCTGAGAGTTTTTATCAAGAAAGGGTGTTGGATTTTGTCAAATGCTTTTTCTGCATCAATTGATATGACTGTGGTTTTTATCTCTCAATTTGTTTATGTGATGTATTACGTGATCTTCCTTTTTTAATGTCTCTGACAATGTCATCAGGGGCTCTGGTGAATTCTGCAGGCTTACAGAGCATCAGTCACTGAGACTGTATAAGTATGAGCTGTTGTGATTTTTCTGAAGTCTATATTATGTGCTTTAGCTGCCATTTGCAATTGCAAGACTCAGAAAAATTTTAGTTCTTAATAATTCCATGTCAAAGGATGATAGAAAAATGAAAAGTTTGGAGGGTTATAGCCAAGTATTTAAGAAAATTTAGAAAAATTCAGGAGCCAGTCCAGTATATAGGTGAAAATTAAACCTTAAATACAATTAACACGACTTAAACCTACATTTGCCCAACCCTATGGAAACACAGTTTCTCTCCTTAAATTCACCCTCATTTTTCTCAAAGATGGTCACTTACTGCCTAAGTCTAGTTTCAATAAATTTGGCTTGATTATTTGCAAAAATTCAACAAAAATAGTAATTGATCCTATAGACTCTCTTAAATCTGAGTCTCACAAGGAATCTCCAGATTGAACTTTCAGTAGCCTCTTAGGGTGAAGAAGCCAAGCCACATAGTTGCCATCCGACTTTCCCATAGATTTGGGTGAATTCCTCAAGTTCTCGAGGTACCCCAAAATGCCATCTCCCAGGAAAGCCACCTTCATTTTTCACCTGGAAAGACCACTATGAGCCATGTAAATAAGCAGGATACCAGACAGTTTTTCCAAGGGGCATTTATCGGCTTCCAAAGTCAATCTTTTTTTTTTTTTTAATTGATCAGAGAGACAGGAAGGGAGAGAGAGAAACATTGATGTGTTGTTCCACATATTTAGGCATTCATTGGATGATTCTTGTATGTACCCTGACGAGGGGTTGAGCCTACAACCTGGTGTATTGGGACAACGCTCTAACCAGCTGGGCTACCTGTCCAGGACCAAAGTCAATCTTAATTCCTTAATGCTTTCTGGTGACATCTAGAGTCTATACAGGTACCTCTCAAAAATGACATTCACTCAAGATCTTGTTTAATAAAACCAGTTTCCACCTGGTGGTGTGGCTTAGTGGTTGAGCGTTGACCCAAGAACCATGAGATCAAGGTTTGATATTTTTAAATAGATAGCATTGTTCTTAAAACATAAAAATAAGCTATATATGCCTTGAGAAGATAATGTGTGTGTGTGTGTGTGTGTGTGTGTGTATATATATATATATATATATATATATATATGCAATATCCACAAATATTTGTGTTCTAGACAATATGACCTTTACTGAGATCTAATGCAGATTTGATCACCCTTTTCCTCTATATTCCTGATATAAATAAATAAATTTAATCAACGTAAGAGCTTTGGAAAAGAAAAGTACATAAGAAGATATTCTATCAAAGTATAGTTTATTATAGATAATAAAGGATGACATCTGTGAAATCATGAAAAGATAAAAGGAAGGAAGGCAAGAAGTAAGATGTACAAAAGTTGGTCACAAAATACAAAGATCAGAAATTGCTTCAGGAGCCAAGGAAAGCTGATCACTGTGGTAATCCTGGCAAGAAACAGTTTATGGAAAATCAAATTGGTTTGCTACTTTTTTTTTTACCCAGCATTCAAAATGCACATTTTTATGATTTTTTAAAATGCTTATTGTTAATTATTGATTTAAAATTAATTTTACTGATTTGAATGGAAAATTCAATATTTACATAAAAATACAAAGAGAAGACTCTGACTGGCATGGCTGAGTGGTTGAGCGCCAACCTATGAACCAGGAAGTCACAGTTTGATTTCCTGTCAGGGCACATGCCTGGGTTGCCGGCTAGATCCCCAGTGTGAGGCATGCAGGAGGAAGCCAATCAATGATTCCCCCTCATCATTGATGTTTCTATCTATCTCCCCCTCTCCCTTCCTCTCTGAAATCAATAAAAATATATATTAAAAAAAAAAATACAAAGAGAAGAGTACATTTCTCTTTTCTGTTCTAAAGATAGCAGGATCTCTTTTCCAGAGGATTTATGGTTTCACATTTCTTGTTTAGCCTTCTAGAGATAGTCTTTACTTTTATGGACATATGTTTATATAGTGTATTTTTACACAGATGGTAACATACCGTACTGTTCTGGACCTTGTTGTTTTTTCATGTAGAAATGCACTGTGGAGATTTTCCTTTTCTTTACTCAGCAGTTAATAAACACTAATATTGTGCTTGGGATTGTTTTCAATGCCTTAAATCACTTAACTTTTCTAATTGGCATAAAACCCTATGAGAATTATCACTTCTTTGTAGAAGAAACTGAGGCAGAAGGAAGTTAAGCAACTCGTGCAAGATGACTCAGCAAGTACATAACAGAGCCTGGATTCAAACCCAGGAAGTTTGGCTGCAAAATGACACTACACTGCTGTTATACTGCCTGTCCATAGTAGTACTCTCTGTATTACAATCATGTGCCAAATAATGATATTTCCACCAAGGAAGGGCCACATTTATAAAGTTGGTCCCATAAAATAATAATGGAAATGAAAAATTCCTATTGCCTAGTGTTAGGGTAGCTGTTCTCATGTGGTAGTGCAAAGTATTACACAAGTACTTACTGTTATATCACAATTGCCTTCTGTATTCAGTATAGTAACATGCTGTATAGGATTGTAGTGGACCTAGGAGCTGTAGGGAAACAGAATATGTCACCCCAAAATAAGTCTTTTTCACAGAAAGCTTATTTTGGGGTGGTTAATTTTAAGAAATCGCCCATCTGGCATGGCTCAGTGGTTGAGCGTTGACCTATGAGCCAGGAGGTCATGGTTCTATTCTCAGTCAGGACACATGCCTGGGTTGCTGGATCAATCTCCAGAGTGAAGCGTGTAGGAGGCAGCCGATCAATAAGTCGCTCTCATCATTGATGTTTCTATCTCTCCCTCTCCGTTCCTCTCTGAAATCAATAAAAATATTTTAAAAATAAATGGCACACATGGGAGAAGCTTGTAAAATCAAGTAGAATTTGCCCTTTGTGTGTGGGACAGGGTGCTGACCTATCTTCTCAGTGCAGATGAAAAGACATAAATCTGCATAACAACCTTACCCTTGTTTACTGTTCTTTCTTGGTAACCTCTCTTCACTGAATCCTTCCATCTGAAACATCTTCTTCTGTCTTCTACTGAAGATGGTATTTTAAGGTGGTGGTCTCAGCCATTTTGGCGAGATAAATCAGTTTTCCTGCGTCTCTCCCATATGTACAGGAGGTGTTATTAAACTTTTGTTTGTTTTTCTCCTGTTACTATGTCTTTTATTCCTGTGATATCTCAGCCAAGAACCCAGGAGAATAGAGAAGAAATTATTCCTCCCCGGAAAGCTAGGTCTGTAGTAGGCTGTACCATCTACATTTGTGCACTCTGATGTTTGCATAACCAGAAATCACCTAAAGACACATTACGGCCCTAGCTGGTTTGGCTCAGTGGATAGAGTGTCGGGCCTGTGAACTAAAGGGGCCCAGGTTCGATTCCGGTCAAGGGCACATGCCCAGATTGTGGGCTCGATCCCCAATAGGGGCCATGCAGGAGGCAGCTGATCAATGATTTCCTCTTATCATTGACTAGAGGCCTGGTGCACAAAATTCATGCACGGCTGCCGTCCCTAGCCTGGCCAGCAATCAAAGCTTGAGCGTCTGGCATGGAAGGGCAGGTCCTAGCTGACTTCTGGGCCCTGGGCAGCACCTGGGCCCCTGGGCCCCCGCACACACCTCTCCGCCTGAGTCATGGCGCCCGAGTTCCCATGTGGAGATGTGGTGAGTGTAGCCAGATGTCGCGGACCAGGGCGCAGCATGGACCTCTGGGTGGCCCAGCAGCGCCGCATGGAAGCCGGGCAGGCAGCACACTCTCTCCCAGCTGGCCTTGCAGACCGGCTCCTGAGCGAACCCACAGGGAGCCCGACCGGCCCCTGAGGTCCATGCGGGTGCAGGGTGGGCTCCTCCCAGGCACCTGGCACTTGTGTGGGGGGCTTCCCTGGCGCGTAAGCCCTGGCATCTCGGGGGAGGGTAGCAGGGGGAGTGAGAGCGAGCTCTGTGGACACCCCACATTCTTGCCGCACCTCCGTCCCCATTACCCCTGCCCCCAGGTAGCTGGCAAGAGGTCGCAGCCCCCTGTCCGGGCACCGCAGGAGGTTGGTCACCGCCACCCACCCCCAATTCCCCGTCCGAGCCTAGGGATCAGCCCCCATAGGGCAATCAGGGCCTGCGGGTCACCGTCTGCGGGGTGATCGGTTATGGTGGGGGTGGGGGCCCAGCTCCCTCAGTGCCTAGGAGCCGGGCGAAGGCCTCACCCCTTGCCACTGCTGCTAACCATCATCTGTGGGATGATCGTCGGGGCATGATTGGGCCCCTGTTCGCCACCCCCCTTAGCCTGGCGCTGCCCACTCACCTACTCCACCATCCTGCCGTGGTCCTGCTCTCATCGGGGCTCATCGGGGCCAGCAGTGCCTCCTCTGCCGCCCGCTGCCAGTGCAGCATCGCTGACGCCTGCCGTGTTCTGCACCGCCCCCTGGTGGTCAGTGCACATCATAGTGAGTAGTCGAACTTCCAGTCGAACAATTTGCATATTAGACTTTTATTATATAGGACTAGGGGCCCGGTGCATGAAGATTCATGCACTGGGGTGGGTCCCTCAACCCGGCCTGCACCCTCTCCAATCCGGGAGTTTCTGTCTGTCTTTGCAATCATATGAGTGAATTGTCTGAGACCCCCAACCCAGTTTGGTTTGTTGCTCACAGAATAATAGAGGCATTTTGTTTTTCTTTGCTTCATTGCTGGAGATTTCCTGGGAGTTGTAGGATATCTTCCCTTTAATTTTTCCTAGACACTCTGATTTTACTTATGTCTCTCACCTTTGCTTTCCCTCCATCCCCCACTGCAACAGTAACTTGCTCCAGGCTCACTTTGCACTAGTGCAGTGGTTCTCAACCTTCTGGCCCTTTAAATACAGTTCCTCATGTTGTGACCCAACCATAAAATTATTTTCGTTGCTACTTCATAACTGTAATGTTGCTACTATTATCAATCGTAATGTAAATATCTGATATGCAGGATGGTGTTAAGTGAACCCTGTGAAAGGGTCGTTTGACTGCCAAAGGGGTCGTGACCCACAGGTTGAGAACCGCTGCTCTAGTGTCCAGGACAGGGATGGGCAACCTTTTTGTGAGTGCGTGCCAAAACCAGCAAAATCTCTGACTCAAAATTCTTCTGCGTGCCAGCCCTAATTCTTTGAGTACATGTTACGCCTACTTGATATCTCTTAAGGTGTACGTATGTGAAGAACCTTGAAGAAATAATAAAATTCATTCGAGCGAGAAAAACACAGTATATGATGATGAAAAATACATTTATTTTTTAATGTATACATGTACACTGATAGTCCGACAGAAAACTTTATGACTCTGTTTGATATTATCAGTGGGACTTTTGCTGCTGCATCACTGATGACAGATTTTACATCAGGTTTATATTTCGTGACCTTCAGAGATATGTATGAGCTACTACTTTCATCCATCAGGCTACTCTTATTACGAGACTTAACAAAATTCATCACTGAGAACAAAGATTCACAACCATGTGTGGATGAAACCAAAACATTGGTCGGATCTAGGAAGGCAGGGAGATTTAAGGCAGAGGCATAGAAATTGCTCTTCCCCTCTCTCGTCAATCCATGTCTGTGGTCTTTAAGATAACTTGTTATGTAAAATTATTTATTTATCTAAGATGCACCTACACTGAATTTATCTGAAAAATAAAAAAGTCAATATTAAGAAAAAAATTATAAATGGAAGATTATAAGAGAGGGTTTTGCGTGCCAGCAAAAGTTACTGGCGTGCCATGTTTGGCATGCGTGCCAGGGGTTGCACACCCCTGGTCTAGGAGATCCATCTGCCACCAGAACTATGATTTCCAGCATTCCTGGTGCTCCCCACGTTCTGGGCTTCTGCTTCAGGTCCTGGGACTGCCACCAAAACTACTATTCCTAGAATTCCTGTTGCTCCCCGTGCTCTTGGTTTTCCCTTCCTGCTCTGTCTCCATTTCACGGCCTCCCACGCTGTCAAGTCCTCCAAGCTACCAGCTCTCCCTCTCTGCTCTCCGTCTGGTAGCTTGGGGAGCCAAGTTCCCCAAGCTGCTCCACACTCTGCTGGCTCTCCCGCTCTGCTCTCCGCCCAGTGGCTGGGGGAGCGACCAAGGGAGCCATGTCCCCACAAGCTGCTGGCTCTCTCGCTCTGCTCTCCGCCCAGTGCCTGTGTATGCAAATTAATCTGCCATCTTTGTTGGGTTAATTTGCATACTCACTCCTGATTGGTTGGTAAGTGTAGCGAAGGGATGGTCAATTTTCATGTTTCTCTTTTATTATATAGGATGTTTCTATCTCTCTCTCTCTCTCTCTCTCTCTCTCCCTTCCTCTCTGAAGTTAATAAAAATGGAAAAAGACGCATTACGGCGCATTTCTCATTTCTCAACATATCCCCATCATTAAGTGGTGCACAACTGTATGTATAGAGCTAATTTTTTCACATTTGCATGATGTTCCACTATATTAATATAGCATAATTTTTTTAATAAGTGGACTGTTCCAAGACTGCCTTTTTAGAGCCTTCCTCTGTTTTTTTTTTTTTCCTATTAGATTGTTGGTAATTTACCTACTAATATTTTTTAACTATACTTCTGATATTTTTATTTGTCTTAGTGGTTGCTCTACCTTCAAATAATGTTATACCACTTCAACTATAGTAGATCCTCAAATAACATTTCATTCAGCATTGTTTTGGCACAGTGTTGATGGGGAAAAATCAATTTCTGGCCAGACCACTGTCTTAATGTGAAGTTTGCACATTCTCCCCATTTCTGCATGGATTTTCTCTGGGTACTCTGGCTTTCTTTCCACTTCCCAAAAATGTTCATATTAGATTAACTAGTATGTCTAAATGGCCTCCAGTCTAAATGAGTGTGTGTGTGTGTGTGCGTGCGCGCGCGTGCGCCCTTTGGTGGTAGAAAGGCATCCTGTCCACAGTAGGTTCCCAACTTTCCCCTGAGCTGCCTGCAGAGACTCTGAAGAACTGCAACCTTGAACTGGAATAAGCAGGTTGGAAAGTAATTATCTTACTTTTAAAATTAATCTTTCTTAAATGTATGTATAGCTCACATTTATCTCAACGTTTAATACTGGAAGTGTTTTGAGTCTTTTTTATATATAAATTATTGGTTTCAGAGAGAAGAAGGGAAAGGGAGAGATAAAAACATCAATGATGAGAGAGAATCATCAGTCAGCTGCCTCCTGCATGTCCCCTGCTGGGGTTTGAGCTTGCAACCCAGGCTTGTGCCCTGACCTGGAATTGAACCATCACCTCCTGGTTCATGGGTCGACATGCAACCATTGAGCCACACTGGTTGGGCTTGAGTCTTTATTTAGAAGTTTGGTGATGTTTTTGTGACCAGAAATATGCTGTAGAAACCTAATTCTTGTTATCAATTAACCTATGGTAAAGTTGCTTTCGTCATGTCTCATTTTACTTAAAGTTGCACTTTCCAAGAGTTTATCTACAGTATTAACTGAGGACTTAATGTATAACATATACTGCAACAGTATACTTTCATTTTTCCCTCTCCCCTTCTTAGAATTAATCATCAGATGTTTTACATCTACATATGTTGTAAAACTTGCATTAATTTTGTATAATGTTCAAGCATTATTTTTAGAAATATTTTTTCTCCTCTTTTCCCCCACACCTTCCCCTCCTGGAACTTTAATTTCATGTATGTTGGACTGTTTAACACTAGTAACTTACAGATCACTGATGCTCTGATTATGATGATGATGATAATTATGGCAGTGTTTTTACTCTGATTAATTTTTTATAGTTTCTATTCCTATGACTTCTAAGTTTACTCATCTTCTGCAATGTCTAATTTTCTGGTAAACTCATCAAGTAGGATGGGATATAATTTCAGATACTTTTTTAACCTCCCATTTCTCCATTATGTTCCTGTTTTCCTTTATTTCCTTGAGTATGTTTGTAAGAGTTTTAATTGTTGCTTTAAGGCCCTTATCCTCTAATTTCATCATCTCTTTTATCATTATGTGATTCTACTATTTCTCCTGGGTATGGTTCACATTCTCCTGCTTCTTTGCTGGTAATTTTTATAGAGCTTTAAATTTTGTTGTATTCCTTTAAATAGTGTTGGATTTTGTTCTGCTGTACAATTAAATGGCTCGTCAGTTTAATCTTTATAGGCTTGCTAGAGTGGGTCCTGACTAACCAGAGTCTGGAGCTACTTTAACCTCACTAATAAGGTGGTATTCTAAAGACCCCATTTCCTCAGCACCCTGCCTGATGGGAAAGCAATTCCAGGGCTATGTGAACGTTGAGAATTGTTGAGCGGCTGCTTTCTAGTGTCTTTTCCCAGCCTTGTGGATTTTTACCCCATCATACACAGATTAGTACTCATCTAAAATTTTTCAGAGACCCTTCTACTGGGCTCATTCTCTGTGCAGATTCCTCTCTCCAGTACTCTGACCTGCAAAATATTGCTGCTTTGGTCTTGGTGAACTCCCGTCTCTCTCCTAATTCAGTGAGACTGCTAAACTTCGTTTTGGTTCCTCTTCCCATGCTACAGCCTGGAAACTGCTTCTAGCAGCATGCTCTGGCAATCATAGGGCTCATCTCATTTGTTTCCCTTTTCTTATGCATCACAGTCCTGTGCTGCTTGTTTCCGGTATTTGAAAATAGTTGTTTCATATAATTTGGCTACTTTTCTTATTTACAGTGGAACAGCTGTTCTTACAATAGTTAATCTTTTATGGTCAGAAACAGATCTTGTCACCTCTACTTACTGTTTTTTTGTTTTAAAATATATAACAGCTTAGCATGATACCTCCCAGGAGCCTACCCACTCATGCCCTTCCCTACCCCCTCTTCTTCCCTTTCAGGCCTTCATCTCCTAAACTCGAAGGGATCACACAAGACTTGCAACTAGGAGAGCAGCGGACAGCAGCAGCTTGTCCAAGGCTAACCCCCTTGAACCTGTCTCCAAGACCCCCTTTTCTTTGACTTCTTAGTGAGCCAAAGCAGCCCGGCCTAGGCTCATCTCTTTCCTAGAACATTCCTAGAGACAAAGCGGCCCTGCCTAGGCTCTCCTGCCGCTGCTTCTGTCCGAAGCCCTTTCTTGTTTCACTGTCCCCAGCTTTAATAAATGTACTCTCAAAAATTAAATATATATATATATATACCAGCTTATTGAAATATAATTCTTATACCATACAACTCACCCATTTAAAATATAGAACTCAATGACTTTCAGTTTATTCATAGAATTGTGCAACCATCACCACAGTCAACTTTAGAACATTTTCATCATCCCTAAAAGAAACCCCATACCTATAGTAGTCACTTCCCATTCCCCCCCAGTCCGAGGCAACCACTAATTCATTGTATGTCTATAGATTTGCCTACTTTAGACATTTCATGTAAATCGATGTGTACAATATGAAGTCCGCTGTGACTGGCATAATGCTCTTTTTTTTTTTAGCATAATGTTCTAAAGTGCGTCCATATTATAGTGTGTATCGGTACTTCATTCCTTTCATTTTACTGAGTACTATTCCATTAGATATACAAAGTTTATTTCTCATCTGCTGATGGACATTGAGTTCATTTTTTTGTTATTTTGAATAATTTTGATATGGGTATTTTTGTGTGGATGGTTTTGTTTCTCTTGGGTTACTTATTGGTTTTTGAAGCCCTTTATGTTGTGGTAATATTTGTCTTTTATTTGTGGTGTGATTAGGAAATGTCTTAAATCGTTCTTTTCTGACTTTTTAAAATTTTAAATAGATACTTTTCCTTGTTATGTGTTATTTCTTATTTTAAAAATTGATTTTAAAGAGAGAGGAAGGGAGAGGGAGTAAGAGAGAAACATCAATGTGAGAGAGAAACATTGATCATTTGCCTCCCATAAGAACCTTGAATGAGGATCAAACCCACAATCTAGGTGTGTGCCCTGACTGGGATTAGAACCCGAGACCTTCTGGTGCATGGGATGATGCTCCAACCAACTGAGCCATACTGGCCAGGGCTACTTATTAGTCTTTTATTTTATGTTTTCTTAGTTTTGTGTAATGTTTAGAATGGCTTCCTATCATGGTTTCTTACGGTACTTTTATGGTGTGTGTTTTTTTATGCTTATGTCTTTGAACTTCCACTTACTTTAAGGAAGGAATCCAACTTTCACTTTCATCATAAAATCAAACCTCAATATAATGGACTAATTTGTGTGAGGGTGTGTCCATTAAAACTGAAAGTCCATTATACAATAAAGTAGGTTTTACAAATATGTATGCCAAAAAATTGAAAAATTAGTTAATTTATCTCTTTTTACTTATGTAGACACATTTGTATAATTAAAATTAAGTATATATGAAAAGTTCAGCCCTAGCCTGTTTAGCTGAGTGGATAGAGCGTCAGCCTGTGGACTGAAGGGTCCCAGGTTCCATTCCATGTACCTTGGTTGCAGGCTTGATCCCTGGCCATGATCGAGGCTTCTGTGAGAGGTAACCAATCAATGTGTCTCATCAATGTTTCTCTCTCTGTGTCTTTCCCCCTCCCTTCTACCCTCTCTGAAAATCAATGGAAAAAAATATCCTCAGGTAAGGATTTAAAAAAAAAAGATTCCAAATTGTTGGCAAAAGCAGTTGCTTTTTAAAAATAATATATTTTTATTGATTTCAAAGAGGGAGGGAGAAGGAGAGAGAGATAGAAGCATCAGTGAGAGAGAATCATTGATCTGCTGCCTCCTGCACACCCCGTTTTGGGGATTGAGCCCGCAACCCAGGCATGTACTCTGACCGGGAATGGAACCATGACCTCCTGGTTCATGGGTTGATGCTCAACCACTGAGCCACACTGGTGGGCAAAAGCAGTTGCTAATGACAGCTGTTTCATTGAATCCAGCCTGGCCTGGGGATTTCTCATTCTTTAATGTTTTTTTAAAAAATCTTTATTGTTGAAAGTATTACATAGGTTCCCTTGTTTTCCCCATTGACCTCTTCTAGCCTGCCCCTACCCCCTCATTCTTTAATTTTTTAAAAAATATATTATTTAAAAATAATTTTATTGCTTTTTAGAGAGAGAGGGAAGGGAGGGAGAGAGAAATTCAGATGTGAGAGTGAAACATCATCAATCAGCTGCCTCCTACACACCCCCCACCAGGGATCAAGCCTGCAACCCAGGCATGTGCCTGGGCCAAGAAGAATCGAACCGGAATTGAAATGGCAACCTCTAGGTGCATGGGACAATCAATGGAAACTGACCAGGGCTCATTCTTTAATATTTTTAACCAACCTGATGTCATGTTGTCAAATGCAGTTAGTTCTCCTTCATTTGCAGTTGCTTTATGGGTACTTTGAGTTACCTGTCAGCTCTTCACCAGCCACATGGATTTGCTCTTTCTTTAGTCATCTGCTTAGATTCCTGCCTGGTGATCAGCTTTTTCCAGTCTGGAATCTTAAGGTGTTTGTTTGCCCTTTTGCTGAATTTGGTATCTCCATAATGAGTCTCAAAACAACTTGGTGTCTTGCTCTGCAGAAAGGGCTGCTAGATGTGCTGTAGTTGTTTATAGCAATTATTTCTCTCTCCTCCAGGAAAAGTTGCCTGCCTCACTTGTCACTCTCCTGTGATCGAAATTCCTTCCTTCCTTCCTAACTTACTTACTTCCTTCCTTCCTTCCTTCCTTCCTTCCTTCCTTCCTTCCTTCCTTCCTTCCTTCCTTCCTTCCTTCCTTCCTTCCTTTTTATAAGAGAAAGTTTAAAGTCACAGAGGTAGAAGAAATGAGCCGTAGAAGAAACAGGCTCAGAAAATAAGTTACAGAGGCAAAAGCAAGGTCCTTGGAGCTTAAGGGAAAGAGGGAGATTTCTGCCTTGAGAGATGAAAGAGGGAGGAGAGGTGCAGGTCTGCTCCAGAAAGGAGCGAGAGAGCACCCCCTGGGCATACTCCATAGAGAGAGAGAGCTGCCTGCATTTTTTAATAATATCAGTTCCTCCAGCAGCAACAGGTTTTAATTTGAGTTCTTCAATTCCTTTCTGTAATTCTGTGCATCTTACTTTAGCTTTCTGTATTAGCATCATCTGCTTCTTCTTTGGTCAATGTTTTAACCTTCCACACTAAAGGGAAGCCTGCTGGTCAAGTATTCTCTCCACTTTAGATATCCTGGTTCCCGAGGTGGCTGGAACCCGCCCACCATGGCCCCATCGTCCACAGCACCAGCCACTGCCTCCACTTTTATTTTAGAAGCTGTACTTTAGGCCCTGGCCAGGTAGTTCAGTTGGTTGGGACATCCTCCTGGTATGCCAATTCCCTATAATAAATCTCTATCTCTATATATAAAAGCCTAAGCGTTAGGTCGACCGGTCGCTATGACGTGCACTGACCACCAGGGGGCAGACACTCAACGCAGGAGCTGCCCCCTGGTGGTCAGTGCGCTCCCACAGTGGGAGTGCCGCTCAGCTGACCAACGCCAGGCACTGGGCTCACAGCTGGCAAGCACAGCTGCGGCAGCACGAGCCTCTCCCGCTTCCCTGGCAGAGCCACTGAGCGGTGGCAGCAGCAGGCGCAGCAGAGCTGGGATGAGCAGGAGCGGCAGGGTGCCTGGCTGGGGCTCAGGTTCCTCCCCCAGGCGCCTGCTGCTTTTGCGCACTACTACATCGCGGGTGGGGGAGGGGGGGCGGGAGGGGGGTGCTGGTGTCTGGCCTGCGGGGATTGGGCCGAAACCAACAGTCGGACATCCCCTGAGGGGTCTCGGATTGCGAGGGGGCTCAGGCCAGGCTGAGGGACCCCACTGGTGCACAAATCCATGCACCGGTCCTCTAGTACACACACACACACACACACACACACACACACACACACATCCTGTTGAAGTTAGTCAAGTTAATTGCAAGTGATTTTACTGACTTTTACTAACTTCAATGGTTTGGTTTTTCTGGAGAACTGTAATACATGTCATAAATTTTCCAATCAGTAAAAATTCCTAGAAACATTCTTATGAATAAATTTTTTTATATTCCTACAAAATAGTTTATACACTTTTGGGTGTCCTTAGTGTAGATATTATCTCCATATAGAGATGAGGAAATTGTGATGCCACAAAATTAGGAAACTAGCCCATGTTTCCACACCTGAAGAAATAGGCACCATTTGGGGAGTCTGCCTCACTGACAGCCCTCTATAAGCTCCCTCACCTATAGGGCAGCCAATACTTTGTGATTGTGATCTTGTCCACCAGGATTTGAGAATAGATACTGAGTTTGGTCAGGTTTCCTCAATGAAGAAGTACATTCAGAAACCTTCATCCACCATGTGGACTGAAGAGCAGAGAAGCTAGTCTGCAGAAAAAGAATGAAGCAAATATATCAAAAGAAGAGACGGTCCTATGACTGTCCTGTTTATAGTTCCAGTTTCTTCTTAATGCTTAGCCTTATTCTGCCTTAGGGTTCTATGAGATACTCTGTATCCTTTTATCTTTTTTCCCCTCAAGATTTGTGTTATTTACATTTTTATTTTGAGTCCCAATAAATGCATGTAGTAAATGGCTAGAGCTAGGTCTGTGGAGTTCTAAAAACCCATATTTTAAACTATGATATCAGTAAATGTTGGCATATTCATTTTTTTGTGGTATATATAGTTTTATAATAAACATTATAGTGTATGAATCCTTGCCCACATTTCTGGGTCATTGTATATACATTTAGAACATTTAGAGCTTTTTTATGTATAGACAAAATGCTTTCCAGAAAGATTGCATCTATTTTCATTAACATAACAATGTATGAGAACAAGGCAGATATATCATTAATGTGTTATCGTTGTCAAATGTTATTTATACATACACTATCCAGTCCTCAAATTCAAAATATATTTTTTTCTGGTGTCTGCCTTTGTCCCATATTTAAATTATTCTAAAAATTTTAAATTCTATTAAAGATAGTTTTTGTAATTGCTTTAATTGCAAGTAATTTTATTGACTTCTTTTACTAACTTCCTTGAATGTAAGTGGAAAATGCCATAACGTAAAAAATAATTCTGATTATGTGTGATAAAATAGGTAAGGAAAGCTTATCAGTAAGAATACAACTGTTCAGTAGAATAACTGAAGGAAATGTTTAGATAAGTGTTCCTGTAGTATGATGTGCAATGAAAAGATTAGAAAGTATGTAATTAAAAGCATTTATGAGGTCCTGTGGACTGTTTTGGTTTTGGTAAATTTTTATTAATTTGAAAATAATGTGAGGACTTAGACATTTTACTTTCATCTTTTTTTTTTTTTATAAGACCTAAAGGTTGAGTTTAAGTAAAAACCTTATTTGAGGAGATACATAAATTCAGTTGATAAAGGTCAACATTCTCCAAGAAAAAGAAAATAGAAACTTAGGAACTCCTGCCAAACTTAAATTATTACCTACTGTAATTGTGTGCTATAAAAAGTGGAAAATAACAAGCATAATAAATTGTAAAAAGCATCAGAATAGGCCACTAGAATACACTATTAAATGTTATTTAGCGTTTCCTGGGTCTGTTTCATCTGTAAAGTGAGGAGAGTAAAATTAATACCTTTAGCATCTCTTTTACCTCTAATTAAGTGAAATTTGTACCTAACTCCATTATAAGAAAAATATAATTAAAAATAACTGAGTGATGCCCTAGCCAGTTTTGCTCAGTGGATAGAATGTCGGCCTGGGGACTGAAGGATCCAAGGTTTGAGTCCAACCCAAGGCACATACGTCAGTTGCAGGCTCGACCCCTGACCCTAGTATGCATGTGTGTGTGCGGGAGGTAACCAATCTATGTGTCTCTCTCAGTCTCTCCCCCTCCTTCCCATTCTCTCTAAAAATCAATGGAAAAATATCCTCAGGTGAGAATTAAGAAAAAAAAATTACTTCATCTATTAACATTTCAGTAAAGAACAAACCCACATTCATTTCTTTTAACATCTGCCTACAATTGAACTTTGGGCTTAAAAAAAATCCAGCCAGTCTATTTATCAGAAATAAAGGGTTGAATTAGGTAGGAATAGACGTAGAAAGTGAGAGTGGCCCGGCCAGCGTGGCTCCGTGGCTGAGCATTGACCTATGAACCAGGAGGTCACAGTTTGATTCCTGGTCAGGGCCCATGCCTGAGTTGCGGGCTTGATCCCCAGTAGCGGGTATACAGGAGGAAGCCAATCATTGAGGTATCTCTCTCTTCCTCCCCCTTCCTCTCTGAAATCAATAATAAAAATATATTTTCAAAAAAAAGAAAGTGAGAGTGGAAGACTGGATTTACTGTTTCTTTTGTTTCTACGCTCGGTTCTGCAGAGGCAATCAGGCATTTCTTCATCATAATTAACTTTCTGGGAAACTGTGGTCTTCCTGCAGCTCTAAAATGACATAAACTATAACACATAGCCTTTCTCTTTCTCGCCTCACAAATCCCTCCCCTATAATAGGAATTGAGAAATGGATCCTATTTTGTTAACATAAGGCTATATTAACTAGTATGGTAACAATTAGTACTTTCCTTATTACGGTTTGTAATATAAGTATATTTATAATTAATATTTATGTAATGAATTCTATTGTTAAACTGATACTTTGTGATTTGAGTTCAAAAGAGAAACAGTAACTAAAATGACTTCAGATATGAATAGGTCAAAACAATAGATTGAATTGAAAATGTTTCAGTTCACATTTTTTTAAAATCTTCACCTGAGGATGTGTGTGTGTGTGTGTGTGTGTGTGTGTGTGTGTGTTAATCCTCACCCAAGGATATTTTTCCCATTAATTTTTTTTAGAGAGTGGAAGGGAGGGAGGGAGGAAGAGAGAGAGAGAGAGAGAGGAGAAAGGAAGAGAAAGAGAAAAAGAAAGAAACAGAAACACCACCCGTGAGAGAGACACATCCATTGGTTGCCTCCCACATGCACCTGGACCTGGTTTGTGGAATTGAACCCAAGAACCTTTGGTCCATGGGACACTAACCATTGAGCGAACCTGCCAGGGTGATATGTTTTTGTTTGTCTGGTTTTTTTATTGGTTTTTTTTAGAGAAAAGCATTTATGTGAGAGAGAAACATCTATCATTTGGTTGTGTCTAATAAAGGCCCAGACCAAGAGTCAAACCTGCAACCTTTTGGTATATGGACGATGTTCCAACCAACCAAGCCATCTTTATATTTTTATCATTAATATGTTAATTAAATGACTGTATGTAGGTCACTTTTTGTCTTACCTATTTGAACTCATATATTATTCTACATTAGCCTACTAGTGTGGAAAGTACTGTGAGGGAAAACATGACTTTGATTAAGTTTTTTGGTTTGTTTTGTTTTTGCATAGAAAATATGGTTCATAATGTGCTGTTGTATAAAGTGGTTTTTATATTTCTATAAACCTTTGTTTTAGAAAGTGTATATTAGTTTTAAAAGCTTCAAGCTACAGAATCTGTAACTAATAAGGATTATTCTAAAACAGGCATTGGAAATTCCTTGTCCTAAGTTAATTCAAAAGGATTTTCAGATTGCAGTTTATTATAGTGGATTGCAGAGATGCTACTACAACTTAACGTTAACACAGCCCAGGCTTGAGGTCAGGAACTGAATACTATGGTATCATTGGTAATCCCAAGTTATGAATATGATACTCTAAGACTGATTTCCTTAGTGCTGCAGGCTTATGTTTATTTCATTGAACAATTTTTATTTTTTATCAAATATTTTTTTATTGATTTCTGAGAGAGGAATGGAGAAGGAGAGAGAGATAGAAACATCAATGAGAGAGAATCATTGATCAGCTGCCTCTTGCACACCCCCTACTGGGGATCGAGCCCTCAACCCGGGCATGTGTCCTTGACCAGAATCTAACCTCGGACCCTTCAGTCCGCAGGCTGACACTCTATCTATCCACTGAGCCAAACTAGCTAGGGCAACAGTTGTTTTTTTAATTAACAAAAAAATTAAACAGGCCTTAGTGCCTGATACAAAGACAGAGGCCATGGTTATCTCTCACCTAGATTATACCAACAGCCTTCTAACTGGTCTCCGTTACCCCCCTTGATCTCTTATTGTCTAATCTCAACATAGCAGCCATCATGACAGTGCTCTGCTCAAAAGTCTGCAATAGCTCCCCATTTAATTCACAATAACAGTCAAATTTCTTTTTTTAAAAAATATATTTTATTGTTTTTTTTACAGAGAGGAAGGGAGAGGGATAGAGAGTTAGAAACATCAATGAGAGAGAAACATCGATCAGCTGCCGCCTGCACACCTCCCACTGGGGATGTGCCCGCAACCAACGTACATGCTCTTGACTGGAATCGAACCTGGGATCTTTCAGTCCGCAGGCTGACGCTCTATCCACTGAGCCAAACCAGTTGGGGCAAGGGCTGAATTCTTACTAGTACTTACACCAGTGTTTAAGGAACAAGAAGAAGATGTGCTCTTGTGTGGGAAACAAACAAAAGGAAATAGATGGTTAAAAGGGAACCAGGAGAGTATGATGCTGTATAAAGAAAGTGGTGGGTCATGTCAAATGCAAAGAACTATGTACTAAGTCTTTACCATTCTTCTTACAACCCTACTTAACTTGCTTTTTTAAACACCACTTCTTATTGAACCACCTTGGCTTCAAATTCTTGAGAATTAGAAACTTACCCCTCTCTACCCTTTCTTTCTCCCCTCTAATGCCAGGAGAGTCAAAGCTAACTCATATACTGGTGCCATTGATACCAAGACTTGTCTACATTTTGTTTGTTCCTTTTTATAGCCTACTGCTCCCAGTAACCCATCAAAATTTTTCTCAATAAAGTTACCAATTGAAATTTTAGTGGTGGGGCAGAAGAGGAAAACATATTACAAGGTGTTGTATATTGAATACAAAACGGGGAAATGTCAATAGGAATTGCAGATAGCAGTTACTAATGGAATTGAGAGGGAGATAATGCTTAGTCTTCATCCCCAGGGAAGTGAAGACCCTTACATGGGCCAGATTCAGGTACTATTCCAGAGGCGCTTTTATTTGTAGCCACATTAAAAGTATGTCCCCTACCTGTTTTTCTTCTTCTGTAGCATGCTGGTGATTGAATCTTTACTGTAAAAGCAAAAATGAGTCAGTTCCCACAGTGGAAGAGTAAGGAAACATAAGTTTCATCACTTGTTCATTTCATGCAAAAATATTTCTTGAGTGTCTGCTGTGTGTCATGTTAAGGGTTAGTGCTGGGAATACATTGGGGAATGAAAACACACAGTTCTTGTTTTCATGGAACTTATAGTGTAGTGATTGTTTTTAATTGCTTGTTTACATTTAGCCTAATTTATTTCATTTTGCTTTTTCCCCCTTTAGTATCCTCTTATCTATGGACTGATTCTTATTCCCTGCTGGTGTTCCCTAGTTTGCCTAAGTAGAATTTACATGGGAATGCACTCCATTCTGGTAAGAAAAATGTTGTATTTATAGTGCTTTATTTTTTCTGAAATTGATAGGCAATTTAATAATTTTTAATCATCTGTAAACTTATGTGACACCTAAATGAGAAAATGTTATTATTGTAAGTCTGTGTTTTGCAAAAATATCAGCATGATTTTGTGAAGTTTTAATGTAGTAATCATGTACTTCATAAAAACAACTCCCAGCAACCACAATAACCAGGTATTATACTCAGGATAACATTTCTCCCTTCTTCCCGTCTCAGTTTTATTTATTTTTTTCTCATTCTTTTCTATGCCTCTCCTGACTCTGAGTCAAAACCAACAGTGTGAATACAGAAACCAAGGAGAGCTCTACTTGTTAGTGACTAGAAACTTAAATGCACTTAAACTATTAGGGTGCCACTTGTATTTACATATTAAACTCTAGTGTCTTCTCTTTCCTAGCAGTACTTTCGGGCTCACAGCAGATGTTTTATTGTGAGAATGCAATTCAGTTTCAAAAGCAGCAACACAGAGACCATGTACTCTTTTCAGTCACATGTGCTCACTTCCTCTCTGTCCCTATTGGCATTCCCTTAGTCATCTCTCAACCAAATTATTGCAACAGCTTCTTAATTAGTTCTCTTTCAGGTCTGACAGGGTTCCATGCAGTGTTCAGTCTCTTGTAGTGTACCTCCCAAAGCAGAAATATGAGGCCATACAGAATGACTTTACATCTCCTCAAATGCAAAGGGTGTTTCTTACCTCCATACGTATAGGATTTCTATAACCTATGTATGAAATGCCCTTTATCTTTCTTAGACTAGCCTAGCTAATCTACCCATTGTTCAAGATCCACAAAAATGCTCTTATCTCCTAAAGCTCTCATTACCTTTCCCGTCTTTCCTTTCTTAAGACCCTTCTCTCAGAGCCTTTTGAATATAATTCTGGCATTGCACTTATCCTAAACTGCAAATGCTTTTTTCTTTATCTGTTACCCCCACCAGACAATAAGCAACACGAAAAAATAAACTGTTTTCTCTCTGTAACCTTGCATCTAGTGTGGTGTCTCCTAAGACATTCTATGAACCTGTTATACATTATACCATAATGAAAGATCAGAAGGAAAGGTGGAGATATATGAACTAATTCACAGAATCCAAAAATTTCTAGTGAATTATATTTAATTTTTCTTGTCTTTAACAACGTTTACTTTTAGAATTTTCCTATTTGACTTTTATAATTATATTAATACAAATTGTGAATTTATATACAGTCCTATCTAATATCAATCAATTTTATAATGAGATTAAGTATCACAGTCTTAATGTCAACCATAATATTTGTCACAAGAAAATATTATTATCTATCTCTGTGCCTTGTTAGAGTTATTCCCTTCTACTACCAAAATTTAGCAATGTCACTCCTAAAAAACTTTCAACTGGTTATGCATCTTTGAGTGAAAAAATTAATCCTTGAGATTTCCTGAAGAAAAATGTATCCTATATAATAAAAGGGTAATATGCAAATTGACCCTATCAGCAGAACAGCTGGTTGCTATAACGTGCACTGACCACCAAGGGGCAGACGCTCAACGCAGGAGCTGCCCCCTGGTGGTCAGTGTGCTCCCACAGGGGGAGCTCCACTCAGCCACAAGCTGGGCTGACGGCTGTGAGTGCAGCAGCGGTGGTGGGAGTCTCCCGCCTCCTCAGCAGTGCTAAGGATGTCTGACTGCCATCTTAGGCCCAATCTCCCAGGGAGCAGGCCTAAGCCAGCAGGTGGACCTCCCCTGAGGGGTCCCAGACTGCAAGAGGCCACAGGCCGGGCTGAGGAACCCCCCCACCCCAGTGCATGAATTTTTGTGCACAGGGCCTCTAGTTAGATAATATTTTCTATACCTAGGTTCATTATTATCATACAATGAGTAATATGATTATATTGAATGTATAATCTCAAAGATGCTGCTCTTTTTTAAAATATGTATATGTATTTTTTTATTGATTTCAGAAAGAAAGGGAGAGGGAGATAGAGATGGAAACATCAATGATGAGAATCATTGATCAGCTGCCTCCTGCATGCCCCCTACTGGGGATCAAGCCCACAACCTGGGCATGTGCCCTGACTGGGAATTAAACTGTGACCTCCTGGTTCATAGGTCAATGCTCAACCACTGAGCCACACCAGCCAGGGCTAGATCATTTTTTATATACCAGATAATTCCTATTCATGAATCAGCTGAAATAAAAACAGTATTGATTATTATTTTTCAAATGATGACTCCTATAACCTTAATCCTTTTAAGTATATAAGAATTGTCTCATGTATATTACAAGTTTTCGCTTTTCCTTTAAAAGTAAAATCACAGATAATTTGTGAATTATGATTATGTTATAACCACAACTATTTCTAATCAATAATATATTGCTTATCATTTAATAATTGGTAATGAACCCTTTTTTTTGACATTTGGGCCTAATTTTCCCCACAATTTTTGTTGTTTTTTTTTTTTTTTGTATATATATATATATATATATATATATATATATATTTTTTTTTAGTATATTTTATTGATTTTTTTACAGAGAGGAAAGGAGAGGGACAGAGAGTTAGAAACATCGATGAGAGAGAAACATCGATCAGCTGCCTCCTGCACACTCCTCACTGGGCATATGCCCACAACCAAGGCACGTGGCCTTGGCTGGAATCGAACCTGGGACCCTTGAGTCCGCAGGCCGACGCTTCATCCATTGAGCCAAACCGGTCAGGGCTTTTTTTGTAAACGGTGTCCTAAAATTCACGCAAGAAGTAATTTTGATAGAAAATACAGGTTTATAATTAAAAATTGTAAATTTTTTATTGATTCATAAAGTATACAGTATAGGGTTATGTATGGAATAGCATATCGGGTAAATGGTCTCCACGGCTTTGCTGGCACATATGCACTCTTTTGTTGAAATTTTCCATGACCGTTTTGCATAAATATGGCTGAATTTTGATGAGGCTCATTTTCATCTTGATGGCTTGGTTAATCGACAGAATTTTCACATTTGGGGTTCAGAAAATCCACGAGTGATTGGTGAGAAACAAATGCATCCACAACGTGTCACTGTTTGGTGCGGATTTTGGGCTGGAGGCATCATCGGACCATTCTTCTTCGAAAATGCGGCTGCTCAGGCAATAACAAAAGAGTGCGTATGTGCCAGCAAAGCCGTGGAGGCCATTTACCCGATATGCTATTCCATACATAACCCTATACTGTATACTTTATGAATCAATAAAAAATTTACAATTTTTAATTATAAACCAGTGTTTTCTATCAAAATTACTTGCGTGAATTTTGGGACACCCTTTATATTTTAATGTTTTGGTAATTACCTGCATTTTGAACTATTTTCTTTTTTTTTTTTAATCCTCACCTGAGGATATTTTTTCATTGATTTTTTAGAGAGAGTGGAAGAGAGAGGGAAAGACAGAGAAATATCAATTTGAGAGAAACACATTGATTGGTTGCCTCTTGCACGAGGAGGTATGTGCCCTTAACAGGAATCGAACCCAGGACCCTTCAGTCCACAGGCTGACGCTCTATCCACTGAGCCAAACCGGCTAGGGCTGAACTGTTTTCTTAATCATAGTTTATATCTTCACTGTTTATTGTGAAATTAGTATGGAATTATAGGCAGAGTGTGCCCTAGAGGTTGCTCATAGGTGCTTAGATACCGTATTACTTAAGCTGATATCGTCATTAACATTAAGAGGAGAGTTCAGATGTGTTCTAAATAATTTATAATGAAAACTTCATTCAGTATTTCCTATATGCTTTGTTACTGTTACAACACAAAGAACAACAGCTTCGTTTATTTTTAATATCCACCTACTTCCCTAAATTGATTTTCTTTATCCCCATATTTTCTTTGTTACCAAACCTAACTCTCAAATTTAATTTCTTAAAACACAAGCCATTTTCAAGTTATAAACTGAGTACTTGTCAAATTACTTTTGTTATAGAGAAAGATCTAAAACAGTAAACACTAAGGGTTTTTATAGTGGTGAGTTTTAATAGTAGTAGTTCCTAGATAATAACTATTTGGGTTTTTTTATTTTATTTTATTTTATTTTTAAAATATATTTTATTGATTTTTTACAGAGAGGAGGGAGAGAGATAGTTAGAAACATTGATGAGAGAGAAACATTGATCAACCGAGGTACATGCCCTTGACCGGAATCGAACCTGGGACCTTTCAGTCCGCAGGCCGACGCTCTATCCACTGAGCCAAACCGGTTTTGGCGTATTTGGGTTTTTTTAATTTGGTTGGTTGTTTTTGGGTTTTTGTTTTTGTTAATCCTCACTCGAGGTTATTTTTTCCATTGACTTTTTTGAAAGTGGAAGGGAAGGAGGAGGGGGAGAAGGAGAGAGAGAGAGAGAGAGAGAGAGACATCGAAGTGAGAGAGACACTTCCACATTAGCATATAACTTAACTTTCAGGGCATAAAAATTATAATTAATATCTAAATTATTCACTAAGTTTCTTCTTGGAAAATTTGCTACTTAAGTTCTTTATGTTACATTTAACATTAATTTTCTTTATTGCATACTTTGTGATGTAATACTTAAGAGCACTTAGTTATACATTTTAATGTCATACATTAAATATCCCAGTGATAACCACCGTGTTTATGTCCTGAACTCAATCATGCATTACTTCTGGTTTTGTTGCATGGAATTTCAGCATGCCCTTACTATCCAGTGTAATATCATGAACAGTTAATAAATAAACAGGAAAGGAAGCAGTCCTAGCCGGTTTGGCTCAGTGGATAGAGCGCCGGCCTGTGGACTGGAAGGTCCCAGGTTCGATTCCAATCAAGGGCACATGCCAGGGTTGCGGGCTTGATCCCCAGTAGCAGGCGAGCAGGAGGCAGCCGATCAGTGGTTCTCTCTCAACATTGACTTTTCTATCTCCCTCTTCCTCTCCGAAATCAATAAAAATATACGTTAAGGCCCCACTGTAGTTGAAAATAAGAAAAGAAAGCAGATTTGCATAGTCTTGTAGCAATCTAAGTTTAATATTCATGGAGATACACAATCACCACTTACTTAAAACATCTAATTCTGTATGAGAATTATAAAGCTCAGAACATTTCTGCATTAGCATATAACTTAAAATTTTGAATCAGTCATGAAGTTTAAATAAAAAATAAGCAACAGCTTCCATCCGAGTAGTGAAAATCTTGTGGTGGTTCCCTGAGACATGTGCCTTTAATTTCAAGTAGGGAAGGAAGGGTAAGACAGCAAAGGAACATAATCTCAGAAAGTGAAATTGTTTGGCAATTGGGGGCCTGAAATATGAGGAATAGAGTTTGACAGTCATATGATTTGAGATCTGCATATTCTAAAGTATGGTCAGAGGTAGGGTTATTTGCAAAATCTTTGAGTGATTGCAATAAAATTTAGTTAACCAGAATTCTTAGTAATTCTTTTAGTGTGCATCAATGAGTTTTTATGGAAGACTTCATGTTTTAAAGAATGTTGAAATTTTAGTTTCTTTTACTCTCAATATTTAATTCCTAATATTGAGATTATTCTTTTTTGTAAACAAACATATTGAGCACTTTCAATCTAGGAGATTAAACAACTAGCTATGTGGCCTTAGTTTATTTTTCTTTCTTTAAAAACTAGTTATTTACAGGAACCATAAATTTTCATCAAATTTGGACACTTTTGAAAGGGAAGAAAAGTACTTTTAATGTTTATTTTTAGGGCAACAAAGTAATACAGTGGGGCCTTGACTTATGAGTTTAATTCGTTCTGGGACGGAGCTCATAACTCAAATTACTTGTATGTCAAATCAATTTTCACCATTACAATGAATTGAAATGCCATTAATATGTTGTGGCGTTCACTGTGACGTTCGCTGCGCCAACTAGTAGTGGGGTATCTGAAGCTGGCTCGTAACCCGAATTTTAGCTCGCAACTCAAAGCAAAAAATCAGCCGAGAGACGGCTCGTATCTCGAAAAACTGGTTAGTCAGGACACTCGTAAGTCAAGGCCGCACTGTATGTGATTGTGCCAGGCCAGCTATATCAGGGTGGTTGTGAGAATTAAATATAAAATCCTATATAATAAAAGTGTAATATGCAAATTGACCGAACTGTGGAACTACTGGTTGGCATGGGGCGGGGCCGGTGAGCAGGCAGTGCCAGGCCAAAATACATGCCAGCGGGCTGAGGGAGGGGACGGCGATGGGGGAGGGGGGTAGCAGCAACCAGCAGCAGCAGCAGGGCAATGGGGGGTGTGGCTGGCCACTCGCCAGCCAGTGCTGTCCCCTGATTGGCCCTCAGGGAGCAGGCCTAAGCTGTCAGTCAGACATCCTCTGAGGGCTTCCAGACTGCCAGAGGGCAAAGGCCGGACTGAGGGACACGCCCCCTCCAGTGCATGAATTTTCATGCACTGGGCCTCTAGTATTATAATAAACGTTTTTAGTACACAAAGAATTATTATTTCCTGAAAATGTCCTTAGCCTAATTTCAAGAAATTATGTTTCATCTATTTCTCTTACAGAGTTCTTGTCAGGCAAAATGTGATGACTCTAAAGAATTACTTTAACTGTCTTAATTTAGCTCACCAAGTATTTATTGCCTGCTTACTGTGTGCTAGACACTGGGTATCCATATATATAAAAAGCCAGGGGCCGTGAAGACCAAAACAACCTGTCGCCATGAGGTGGCATTGACTGGTGTGCGGGCTGAACTGCTGACCTCTCGATCCTTTCCCCTGGCTCCCATGGGCAGCAGGGGCTCCCTCCCGCCTCCTGCGGGCGCTGGTGGCTCCCACCTGCCTCCAGCGAACCGCTGGATGGGGCCGGCCAACCTCCCATCGCAATCAAGAGTGGGCTGCACAGAGCCTGGGCCCTTCCTGGCAGCCCCGAGTCCCTGGGGTTGAGAATCTGATGGCCCTGCCCAGAGAGTAGGCACCTGACAGGCAGGGACAGGGACCACAGGCCTCCAGGGAGCACCGCAGAGTTGGCAAGGAGAGGAGAGGGCCTGTGGAGGGGGGAGGAGGTGAAGCCAGTGGACATCAGCCCAGAATCCAGCGCTTCCCCCTAGAGGCAGCGGGCCCTCAACCCAGAACCCCAGCCCGAATCGGAAGAGCCGAGGGAAGCTTCAGGGAGCTCTATGCAGAGCTGCACATTGAGAACGAGAGACTTCGTGAGGCCCTGACCAAGACCACGCTGCTGGCTGGCACAGCTCAAGGTAGAGCTGGAGTGTGCCATGCAGAGGCAGGAGTGCTTTGCAAAGAGGCCGGCCCTCCTGGAGCTGGAGAGATTTGAGTGTAGCGCCCTGGAGCACAAGGCTGCTGAGCTGAAAGAGGAGCTGAAGGGCCTGTCCAGCCTCCAGGCTGACAATCAGTGCCTCAAGGACGAGAACACAGCCCTGATCCGTGTCATCAGCCAACTGTCCAAATGACCCCGGAGGACTTGCCCCTGCACCCGCATTTATACAGCTGCTTCTGCCACACGCACCCCTCCCCCGTGTGAACACGAGTGACAGGGCTGCCGGGGAGTCTCTGAGAAGCCATAACCTCCCCTTGGGACCTCCAGGCTGGGAGGGGAGGACAGAGCACCCAGGAGCCAATGGGGCCATTGAGGCCAGGATGGAGAAGGAGGGCTGAGCCAGGTATGGGGACCAGGGCTGCAGGCAGGACCAGGAAGGAGCCAAGGACCAGGAAGGTCCAGGACCAGTAGCCAGGACCAGAGTGGCTACCTGGAAGTTCCCTCTCATGTTTGCTGCCACCAGTCACCCCTTCCGCCCTGAGCAGGGATCCAAGAATGTGCCAAGCATCCCACTGGCCTGGGCCGGGTGGGCCTGTATATAGGGTCCGTGTGCAATACGGAGGAATGTCTTCTATTTTTTACTGCCCCCTCCCCAATGCAGTTGGGGGTGATTAGGCGTCGATCAGGCCAGCAAGGGAGTGGTTAGGGGGCAATCAGGCTGGCCGGCAGAAGCAGGGGCAATCAGGCAGGCAGGCAGGTGAATGGTTAGGAGCCAGCGGTCCCGGATTATGAGAGGGATGTCCCAGATTGGAGAGGGTGCAGGCCAGGCTGAGGGACAACCCTGCCCTCGGGCTCTCTCAGGCCCGGTGCTCACTATTTGAATCACACTGGATTTTTTATTTAAATGCATGAAAATGAAAATGGTATCTTTGAAAAATAGGTATATTCTTCTAGAAATCAAAACTACATAATTTAATATAAATTGTTCAGGATTTGAGTATGAATTTCTGTGTAGTATATATGTGTTTACTTAAATTTATAAATACATATATATATACTAGAGGCCTAGTGCACAAAAATTTGTGCACTTGGCGGGGAGGGGGGGTGTCCCTCAGCCCGGCCTGTGCCCTCTCGCAGTCTGGGACCCCTTGGGGGATGACCACCTGCTGGCTTAGGCCTGCTCCCCAGGGGATTGGGCCTAAGATGGCAGTCAGACATCCCTCTGGCAGCCCGGCAGCCCTCAGGGAATGTCTACTTGCCAGCGGGGAGCAGACCTAAGCTGCAGTCAGACATCCTTAGCGCTGCTAAGGAGGCAGGAGAGGCTCCCACCACCACTGCTGTACTGGCAGCCATCAGCCTGGCTTGTGGCTGAGCAGAGCTCCCCCATGTGGGAGCGACTGACCACCAGAGGGCAGCTCCTGCATTGAGCGTCTGCCCCCTGGTGATCAGTGTGTGTCACAGTGACCAGTTATTCCCAGTCTTTCTGCTGTTAGGGTCAGTTTGCATATTACCCTTTTACTATATAGCAGGGGTCCTCAAACATTTTAAACAGGGGGCCAGTTCACTGTCCCTCAGACCGTTGGAGGGCCGGACTATAGTTTAAAAAAAAAACTATGAAC
This sequence comes from Myotis myotis, assembly GCF_014108235.1. NCBI lineage: Eukaryota > Metazoa > Chordata > Mammalia > Chiroptera > Vespertilionidae > Myotis > Myotis myotis. The sequence continues at coordinate 195,161,471 of NW_023416313.1, read as the reverse complement.
AAATTTCTATGCACACTACACATATCTTATTTTGAAGTAAAAAAACGGGAACAAATACAATATTTGTATTTGCATGTGGCCCACGGGCCGTAGTTTGAGGACCCCTGCTATATAGGATAGAGGCCTGGTGCACAGGTGGGGGCCGGCTGGTTTGCCTTGAAGGGTGTCCCGGATTAGGGTGGGGGTCCCGCTTGGGTGCCTGGCCAGCCTGGGCGACGGGCTGATGGCTGCTTGCAGCTGGTCACACCCCCTTCAGGGTGGGGGTCCCCACTGGGGTGCCTGGCCAGCCTGGGTGAGAGGCTGATGGCTGTTTTCAGGCTGGCCACACCCCCTTTAGGGTGGGGGTTCCCACTGGGGTGCCTGGCCAGTCTGGGTGAGGGGCTGAGGGCCGTTTTCAGGCTGGCGGGGACTGAAGCTCCCAGCCTCTCCTTTTTTTTCTTTTCTTTTTTTTTTCTGGGATTTATTTACCTTCTATAATTGAAACATTGTTGCTGTCACTGGCGCTCCCAGCTCTGAGGCCGTGGCCAGCTGAAAGCAGGTATATGGAGTTTGTTTAGCTTCTATAATTGAAACATTGTTGCTTTCGGGCTCAGAGCAGGCCTTGGTAGGCGGGGAACCTTGGCTTCCTCCATCACTGGAGCAAGCAAGCCTCCTGCTCGCTTCAGCTGCATGGTTGCTGACAGCCATCTTTGTTGGCAGTTAATTTGCGTATCGCCCTGATTAGCTGATGGGAAGCGTAGCGGAGGTACGGTTAATTACCCTTTTTGTCTTTTATTAGATAGGATACTTTAAAAATATATATTATTATTGATTTCAGAGAGGGAGAGGGAGCTGGACAGAGATAGAAAGAAACATCAGTGATGAGAGACAATTATGCCTTTTGCATACCCTATATTGGGGATGGAGCGCACAACCCAGGCATGTGCCCTGACCAGGAATCAAACCATGACCTCCTGGTTCATAGGTCAACTGAGCCTCACTGGCCGGGCTATATATACTTTTAACTTACATTGTAAATTCATTTATGAAAGGGTAGAACTATGAAAACATAATTCTTTTAACATGTCTTTTTTATTATTATTAAAAGTTGTTAGTACCCATATATGCAGGTAGTAAAGTTTACTTTGACAAAGTGACATCTTTTTTAAAATGTGTATTTATGAACATTTGAAATATAAAAAATATATATCTTTTTAATGCCAAATTTAGTATTATACTAAACAACTCTACTTTTCTCTTTTCCCAGGATATTATTGCTGGATTCCTATATACCATTTTAATCTTAGCTATCTTCTATCCATTTGTGGACCTGATCGACAACTTCAACCAAACTCACAAATATGCTCCATTAATCATCATTGGGCTTCACTTAGCCTTGGGGATCTTTTCCTTCACTCTTGACACCTGGAGTACATCCCGAGGAGACACAGCTGAGATTCTAGGAAGTGGTGCTGGAATTGCATGTGGCTCTCATGTTACCTATAACATGGGTCTAATGTTAGATCCTCCTCTGGATACGTTACCTTTAGTTAGGCCCCCCATTACTGTGACTCTCCTTGGAAAAGCCATGTTGCGTATCCTTGTAGGGATGGTATTTGTACTACTAGTCAGAATAATAATGAAAAAGCTCACCATTCCTTTAGCCTGTAAAATCTTCAATATACCATGTGATGATGTGCGAAAAGCGAGACAGCACATGGAAGTTGAACTCCCTTATCGGTACATTACCTATGGAATGGTTGGTTTCTCTATCGCATTTTTGGCTCCTTACATATTTTCCTTTATTGGTATCTCTTGATGGAGAAATATTGTTTACGATAAGAAAGAAGGGTATCAGTTACTGATCTCTAAAAATATATTCTAGTTAAAAGCCAAATCAGAGTTAGGCTTTTGCAGGAATTTAACTTAATTAAGTAAATTCATGAGTTCGTGCATTTTACCATTGCACATCCAGATATTGTTTAGGTGAGCTGAGCTATTTCAACACTGAAAAAATGATTAGTATTCATTTAGACTGTTCATGTAATATTTGGAGAGTTTTGTGCTGTTATGGATTCAAGATATATATATTAAGATACATAATATACACTTATGTATCTAATACATAATATACAATTATGTATCTAATATATGTTATATATAAAATAATATAGCTACATTTTTAAACTGGGGGGGGGTGTATTATAAAGTCAATAATAAATATGCAAACAGTTGTGCCTGTGTATTTGGACTTAATACAGGCATGTTCTTATTACAGATATATTTAATGTTTACTTACTATGGGAGCCATTTCCTAATTAATGCATAATTACTAGACCAGAATTCATATGCTACCACATATTAATTTATGCCTCATTTTACACTGCCATCATGTTACCCATGATGTTAAATATGGGAGGCATTTTATTGGACCAAATTTTCAGAAAAATTAGTTTTTGGATTCCTTTTTCCCCCCAGTTCTGTACTGTCTTGAATGTACTTTATTTGCAATTGTTCTGAACATCAGTTTAATAATTCAGGTACTGAATTTTATTGCTTGCTAATTGTGCCTTTCTGTTTGCCGTATAAGAAATGCCATGTATACTGTGATGTAAAAATAAGATGCTAACTTAATCTTAACTTACATGTAATCAGGCAAATATTTTTAAAATATGTTAAGCTAACAGGGCTAGAAGTAAAACACCCTCAATTCTTTAGCCTTTGTTTAGAAAGAAATGTGGAATGGGCTAAACCTTCTCACTAATTTATTGGGAAACTAAATGGACAAATATTTCCATTTTTGTAAGTATTTTTCTGTGCACTGTAAGTTATAGGAATAAGATATATTTTTTGTACATTGTCTTGATTGTTTATACTACAGGTAGATGTTTCCAGTTAATGGAAAAGTAATTGAAATTTATAGGTGGGACAATGCACAAGCTTCAGATATAAACAAACCATTTTTCTAAATTATTTGGAAAGGATTGGGTGTAGCGGTTACCTTTTAATACTGACTTATTAGTTACTTAAGGTAAATTATAAATCAAAAAGTATCAGTATTTAGATCCTATTTTTTTTCAAATTTTCAGAGGAAAATTTGGTATAGTATTAAACTATTCTTTATTCTGTCTGTGCCTTTATATTTTTGAAGTGTAATTATAATTAGGTTAACATTATGTTTATTTGTAGTAAGTTTTTCATAAAGAAGAGAGTTAACTTTCCATAAATGAGCATCAGGTATGGAATTACTTTAGTGCAATATCTGATTATCCAGAAGTATCCTTTAAGATGTTTCTATTTTGGGCAGCATAACTATTAAAGCTCATATTTTTATAATTCTGATGGAGAATTTAGAGACATGGTAATTTTTACCAATACTGAATCTGATCATTTTAAATAAAGCAACCAAATTTGGGACCTTTATCTATTAATAGGCAACCAGTGCACTTGGGAACATATTGGTATGTTGGAAAACATTCAAAGAACTTTTCTTTCAAAATGTGTTTAATGAATCAAATTTTAGGGACTATTTCCTATAATTTGGGTCCATGCTATCTTATTAATTTTTATATCTAGCTTTAAAGTTATTTTAAAATATTCCATTTCTTTTTATTATTTTCTGTTCTATGATAGTTCCATGCTAAATATATTTAAAAATAAAAGCCAAATTCAGGTTGCAGGCTGTTTTGTTTTGTTTGCCTTCTATACATTTGTCTCGGTATTATCTGGTAGAGACTTATAAAATATGTTTAGAGTTTTCAGTTCCAGTAGGCTTTCCCTCTGAAGCATTTTATTCAAAATCAGCATGTTGTTTTCAGTATTAGAAGACTTTGAAGTAATTCTTTAAGGTTGAAGTTGACTTTGGGCTCCATTTATGATCATTTTGACATTGTACTTTTAATAAAAAGTTTCATAATATTTCTTTGAAAAACTCATGTATAAAACATGTTTCAGTAAAATCTGTGGCTAACAGTATTATAGTTAGTTGACTGTTAATTCATTAATTCAGGAATTAATCATAATACTAAGTACAACTACTTTTTCAAGCAGAATAAACATATGGATAGTCTTTTTTTTTTTATCCACCCACCACAACTCATGGATATTTCATTTGTCATTTAAAAATGTCATTATGTGTGAATTGCAAAAACTAGGTCTTCCATAAACTCATTATAATAAGATATAATATAAAGCAATGCTACTACAGACTTATAAAATTACTTACTAGTTTTCTTTACAAGTAATTTTTAATAATGTATCTTTCAAAGACAGCGTAAAAATTAATTCAATGATCTGAATATAATTTAAAGGCAAATTTTCTAAGACATTTGATAAAGATGAATATATAAATACTAAAATGTTTTTATTTTAAATATAATCACAATTTTATACAGCAAAGGTATTTTTTTTTTTATTGCCAAAGCAGTTTCATTCTTTTTAACAAAGAATGTTTAGATTTAAAAACAAAACTATTTAATCTGGACATCAATAGGTCCAGTTTTTAAAATTCAGCTTTATAGTTGAATTCATTTTTCTGAAGCGAGCCCTTGTTGTCTGCTGAGGAGCTATTTTGAGAAAGGGAAGAGAGAACAGTTTGAGAAAGAGTAATGGAACAGCCGTGGCCTGTGTGGCTCCATTGGTTGGTTGGGTTGGAGCCTTATCCCGTATACCCTCCTCTGTACACCAAAAGGTGGCTGGTTTGATTCCCTGCCTGCCTGATTGCCCCTAACTGCTCTGCCTGCTTGCCTGATCGCCCCTAACCATTCTGCCTGCCTGCCTGATCACCCCTAGCTGCCCGCCTGCCTGCCTGATTGCCCCTAACCGCCTTTGCCTCGGCCCCCGCCACCATGGCTTCGTCCAGAAGGACGTCCAGAATGACATCCGGAAGGTCGTTTGGCTGTCCGGTCTAATTAGCATATTACACTTTTATTATTATAGATTACTCTTCAGATTTGAGGTTTACCCCTTGTCCTAAATTAGAAGTTCTCAAAACCAAAATCCATTATAGCATATATTACACCCTGTCATTGTCTTATGTATTTTTAAATATTTTGGCTTCATTTCTATGTTGTAAGCTCTAGGAGGAAAAAGAGCTTATGCCTCTATTTTGGACCCCTGGGAGACAGTAGGCATTCAACTAATACATGTAGAATGAATACTCACAGTACCTAGACAGGCTTCAGCATGTGCATTTTTCTGGGGAAAAATTCTACACCTTTCATTAGAGGCTAAAAGATACTGATGATCTAAAAAAGTTTAAATTTATGCAATATTCTACCTGTTACTTCTTGTTTTAAAAGTTATCTGAAAAAAAAAGGTTATCTGGTAAGAATTTTGTCACTTTTCATGCAAATATTTAAAGGATAATAATTTAGATTCTTGAAATGTTTTTGCATGTAATTACAATTCCCTGTTGTATAGAATGTGATTTTTATCCAAATTAGTTTTAAAATAATTTCTTTAGAATTAAAACAAGATCTGAAAAGAAAATATTCTGTATATATATGGATATAACTTGTTTTTAGTAATCAGCTATATAAATGTGTTCAGGAGAATATTACTTTGTACAGTTTATAATCTGTGATTTTTATATTTAAAGTGTTAATAATTAAAATGTAGACAAGATATATTAAGGTTTTAAGGATCAATTTTTTTACTTAACATTTAAAGGCTCCCTTGAGGTCTCCAGGCCCATGATTTTTTTTAAGATATATTGACATGTAACTTTATATTAGTTTTAGATGTATAACATGATTTGATATTTTTATATAATGTGAAATGATCACCACAGTAAGTCTAATTAACATCTGCCCCCATAATCTGAAACTGGCCCCCATATATGGAGGGCAGGGAGAGACCAAAGAAAAGCAGGCCACCCCAGATTTGAAGGTGGCAGGTATAAAAGCAAGGGAACTTATGAGGGCTGAGTACATCTATACACCTGTCTGTCAAATCTTAGAAATTTATATAGAGGCCCTAACTGAGGTTGTTATGTATACCATCCACAGGGTTTCAATGATATCTTATTCTCTCAAGGCTGTAGGTATCTTGGGGCAGCTGCTGGGAACAGGGAAGGCAAGAGGAATACACATTCTGGAAAAGGGAGGAGGTGGGGAGCCTCCAATGGCCCAGGTCCAGCTTTTTGGTCAACTAGCGGTCATGTCTTCTTGATGACATCCAACACCACCTTCCAAAACCTCACTAGAGGATTGTAAAGCAAACTGATGACATACCCACAGACGTGCTAGCAGACCATAAGGAAATGTGTCTTAAGGATAAGACCAGTTACAGGGAGCCTTTGTGTGTTCTACACAGAGGACTGCCTCCCAGAGGACTTGTTGATTTCCAGGCATGCTCTAGGGCAGTGGTCGGCAAACCACGGCTCGCGAGCCACATGCGGCTCTTTGGCCCCTTGAGTGTGGCTCTTCCACAAAATACCATGTGTGGGCGCGCACGTACAGTGTGATTGAAACTTCGTGGCCCATGCACAGAAGTCGGTATTTTGTGGAAGAGCCACCCACACCCAAGGGGCCAAAGAGCTGCATGTGGCTCGTGAGCCGCGGTTTGCCGACCACTGCTCTAGGGCTACTGTTGGTGTTCTTCAACTTAATATTTATCCCACCATACTTGAGACCATGAAACTTTAACTGTGGATGGAGCTAAGAGCCTATCATACATCTGACTAATCCCAACTGCTTGGAACAGGAAGATTGTGGGGTGAGTGTAGGAAGAGTGCTCGCTAGTAAAATCACAGAGACACCATCAATATATTCCATATGTGTGAGGTAATCTACAATACACCAATGACCACCTAAATTTTTCTGATTCAACATTATTGTTCCAGAAGGGCCTTTGCTTCCTTATTTGAGTTATGTGTGTGTCTATTTAAAAGACATAATGACCATATTGTCTTACATTTACCTTATAATTAGCAGCTCTCAAACATATTACTAGCCATTGCAGATCTGTAAGTGTAGCCATTCCATTCATCTGCAACTTGCATTCCTAGGACACCTTTGGTGACTTTTCATGGAACAGTTTCATAAGTCTTTGGGGACTTCAATGTGATCCATTGCCATAAGTTACATATTATTTTTGCCCTTGCAAGTCTATAAGAAAGCTGGTTCAGATGCTGGGCTTACAAGCCGTGGTTTCTCTGAAATCCTGACCCTGCTGCTTGTTATTTCTCTTGAAAATTTTTGTGTATGAATTCCATTCTGTGTGAAGATGTTGGTGGCAAAATAGCATTGACTTTCATATTTCCATTCTGTCTGTTTTCTCCAAAAAATGCAATGACAATACAGGTATGTTGGATAAAAGAAACAGACTCAAGTCAGTATGTTACGGATGAAGAAGTCCGAAGACCAGGATTTTTGTTTTGACTTTGACTGTAATTTGCTGGACTTTATTTAAAACAAACAAACATATTTTTACTGATTTTAGAGGAAGGTAGTGGGAGAGAGAGAAACATCAATAAGAGAGATTCACTGATTGGCTGCCTCCTGCACACCCTACACTGGGGATCAAGCCCACAACCCAGGCATGTGCCCTGACCAGGAATTGAACCCTGACCTCCTGGTTCATAGTTGATGCTCAACCACTGAGCCACACTGGCCAGGTTCATTTGCTGGACTTTTAGGCACTAGCTCCATCTGCTATGAGACACAGTTTCCTCGCTTAAATAATGGAGAGGTTTGACTTGATACTCTCTAAAATTTAATGAACTGTACTAGATCAAGTGTGCAAAAACGAAGGTAATATTTCTATTATAAGGATACTAAAATTTATCAAAAAAAGAATTTTAATCCACTTGTACTGAGGGAGCATATCTTGTCCTGTCTGTGAAAATTTAGTATGCACCCCTCTAAGAAAGTTACATGTATTTCCAAAGAGAAGCAATGAGTTTGTTGCTTTAGAAGGGTCATAACAGGAGGTTACAAGGCTTTGTCATAACTTTTGTTTGAATTACAACGTTTAAAGTCACCACTAGGTGTTACCTAATCCAACCTACTAAAATCACCCTACACAGATAGTTCTTTGTTTAAAAAAAAAAAAAAGAGGGATAGGGAAAATACCAAAGACTTCAGTAATCTTATAATTCATTCAACAAATCTTGCTAGCAATGGAAATGGATATATAAATTAACAAAAAGAAAATCTTTGGGAATTTCATGTGGAACTAAAAGACAAAAAAAAAATGCTGAATAAAACACATGGATGTTTCTCTCCCTCTGAAATCAATAAAAGTATATATTTTTTTAAAAGATGGACAATAACAAGTGTTAGTATATAGAGAAATTGGAACTGTCATAAGTTGTGGGTGGGAATGTAAAATGGTGCAATTATTTTGGAAAACAGTTGGCAGTTCTTCAGAATATAAACCGAATTATCCTACAACCCGCAATTTCACTCCTAGGTATTTAACCAATAAATTAAAAACGTATGACCACACAAAAACTTGTACATACGTCTTTTTTTTAATCTTTAAATTCTTTATTAGTTAAGGAATTACAAATGTGTCCTCATTCCCCCCCATTAACCCCCATCCTCCCCCCCCACTCTGTACATACGTCTTTATAGTAGCATCATTTATAATAGCCAAAAAAGTGCAAACAACCCAAATGCCCATCAATTGATAAATGAATAAATAAAATGTGGATGTCCAAAATGTGAGATGGAATATTATTCAATCATAAAAATAAATTAAGTACTGATACATGCTACAAAATGGATGACCTTGAAAATATTATGCTAAATGAAAGAATTCAGATAATAAAAGACTACATATTGTATGATTTCATTATATGGAATGTTCAGATAAGGCATATCTGTAGAGACAGCAAGTAGATGAATTATGCTGGGGTGGTGGGAGAGATTGGGGAATAGCTGCTAATGGATATGGGGTTTCTTGTAGATGGTGATAATATTTTAGAATTAGATAGTGGTGATGCTCACACAACTGTGTGAGTAAACCCCATAGAATTGTACATTTTTAAAAAACAAAAGCTAAAAATAAAAGGTTCTATAAATGCTTTGTGCCAATTTCCCTGTGGAATTATGCAAGAGTTTCTCTTGTGTACATATCCAAAGTGGAATTATTGGGTTATGAGTCATGCACATTTATAATTTTAGTAGATATCACCAAATTGCTCTCCAAAAGAAGTGTACCATTTACACTCCCAATAATAGTACTTTTTGCTTCCTATCATAACCAACACATCCCATTTTTGGCAATCTTATGGCTAAAATATGAAGTAGGATCTCATTTTTATTTGTATCTCTACTCCTTAGTGGAACACTTTTCCCTCTCTTAGCCTTTTGAGTTTCATTTTGTGGCTTGCCTACTCATGTGTTTTGCCCATTTTGCTATTGAATTGTCTTTTAAAAATCAATTTCAGGAGTCCTTTATTCTTTTTTGTTTTTTTAGTTAATCCTCTCCCAAGGATATTTTTTCCACTGAATTTTAGAGAGAGTGGAAGGAAGGCGTAGAGACAATGAGAAACACTTGATGTGAGAGAGACACATTGAATGGTTGCCTTCCACACGGACAGGACTGAGGATGAGCCAGCAATTGAAGTACATACCCTTGACTGGAATTGAACCCTTGATCCTTCAGTCTGCAGGTCAAAGCTGTAACCACTAAGCAACCGGCTAGGACAGGAGTCCTTTATTCTTTGAGTTCGCAGGCCGACGCTCTATCCACTGAGCCAAACCGGTTAGGGCTCCTTTATTCTTTATCAATAAAAATTGCAAGTATCTTCTGCCATTCTGTCATTTGCCTTTTAACCTTTGTCATATCTTTTGCAGTATGGATTTTTTTCTAAAATAGTAAACTTATCTTTTGCTTTATAGCTTCTGCTTTTAAAGTTTTATATATGAAAGCCTTCCCTACCTTGTGGTCATAAAGATATGTCCCCATATTCTCTTCTAATATTTATAGAATTTGGGTTGTTTTTTTCTCCCATCTGTATACAGTTACTCTATCTGAATTTTGTGTGTGTGATGTGGAACCTACTTTTTTAAATTTTTTTATTCTTTATTGATTAAAGTATTACATATGTCTCCTTTTCCCCCCATTGACAGGATCTTTTTATCTTAATATTTTTAATCAATTATCTTAACATCATTTATTGAAGAACCACTTGTGATGTTACTTACATCACAGACTAAGTTCCCGTATTTGCATGGATCGATTTTTAGGCACTCTATTTTGTTTCATTGATATCTTTGTTTCCTCTACTTTTAACATTAGTACACTATGCTTTTTACATTAATACATTACAATATTATACTTTTTACATTACTTCATTTAATTCTTGATATCTAATAAATTTTCTCCATTATTCTTCAAAATTGTCTTAGACATTTGCACAGTTTAATTTTCTCATATGAATTTCAGAATCTAGTTAATAAGTTTCTTACACTATACTGTTGTTACATTAATTTCTAAGATAATTTGGGAGGAATCACAGCTTTAAAAGATTGCATTCTTTCATCTATGTACATAGTATCCATTTAATCAGCTCTTCTTTATGCCCTCAATACAGTTACTTTTCCCAAAGACCTTAAGCCATTTTTATCATATTTATTCTTAGTTTTTTTATAGTTTTTTTTTAATATGTCAGTGCTATCTTTAAAATATTTTCCCATTGGCTATTTATGGTGTAAAATAAAGCCACAAACTTTTATATATTGATTTAATTTTCACCAACTTTTCATAGTAATACTGCCATACTACTTCCATAGTAGTACTGATCATTTTTTTCTATGTGAATGATATCAACTGCAAATAATGGCCATTTGACTCTTTTATTTATTTTTAATATATTTTTATTGATTTTAGAGAGGGAGAGATAAAAACATTAACCATGAGAATCATCATACCTCCTGCATGCCCCCCACTGGGGATCAAGCCCACAATTTGGGCATATACCCTGACCAGGGATCAATCTGGTGACCTCCTGGTTCAGAACCAGCTGGGCTTGACTCTTTCTTTTAAAACTATGCCTCTTATTTCTTTCTCTTGTCTTTGTGCTTTGACTAGAGCCTCTGGTAGAAGTTACAATAGTAACAGTGATAGTGGGCTGTAGGTGTAGTTATTTCTATTATTTTTGCCTAATAGGGTTGATTTCTACTTTGTTTCTTTTGGTACTGATCAGTATTTTCAGAAGTTTTTCTATTTTAGTAGTTTTTTCAAAGAATACTTTATCAGTTTTTAAAAATGTGTTTTGTTTTCTATTTCATTAATTTCTTCTATTATTTTTATTTATTTTCTTAGGGTTTATATCTTTTAAAACGTAATTTCTAGCTTATTTGCTTTAAATCATTTTTGTTTTCTAATAAAATTCAATTAAGGTCACACCTTTTTCTCAAGGGAACTTCTTGCTTCACTCCCAAGTTTCAGTATTAGTGCTTTTATTTGCGTTAATTCTAAATATTTTATATTTTCTATTTATACAATGTATTATGTGCAAGTATTATTTTGTTTTCAAATTTATAGTGAGTTTTCAAGGTGTTTGTGCTGTTGACGTCTACTTTTATTAAAGTGTAAACAGAAAATTCGGCCTCTATATTACCTTGGATTTCGTTGTCATTTCTCTTGTAACTTAATATGTGGTCAGTTTTAAAAAATATCCCATGTGTTGTTGAAAGAAAATCTTTGAAGAAAAAGGTCTCTATATAGTTATTTGATTAAGCTTGTTATCTTGTTTTCAAATCAGTCTAGCTAAGTAGTCTATTTTGGTGATATTTGATCTATTCATTTCTTAGAGAAGTTTCTTAACTTTTACCATCATGGTTATGAAAGTCTAAGTAGTCTACTTTGGTGATATTTGATCTATTCATTTCTTAGAGAAGTTTCTTAACTTTTACCATCATGGTTATGAAAGTATCTATTTTCTCCATAACTTGGTTAGTTTTTCTTTCACATAATTCAAAAATATGGTGTCAGGTGCATGTACATATTATATGCATGAATGTCATATTATCTTGATGGATAATTCTTTTTATCAACATGACATATTCTTCTTTTTCTCTTAAATTTTCTGTGTGGTCTTATTTAAGATATCTCTCTTAAAGAACATACACTCAGCCCTGGCCGGTTTTGCTCAGTGGATAGCATGTCGGCCTATGGACTAAAGGGTCCCAGGTTCGATTCCAGCCAAGGGCACATGCCTGGGTTGTGGGCTCGATCCCCAGTAGGGGGTGTGCAGGAGGCAGTTGATCGATGATGCTCATCATTGATGTTTCTATCTCTATCCCTCTCCCTTCCTCTCTAAAATCAATAAAAATATGTTAAAAAAACAAAAACAAAGCATTATTATATAAAAAAAAACCCAACTATTAAAAAAAAAAGAACATACACTCAGATTTAGTGTTTTTAATAAAATCTGAAAGTCTTGGTATCTCCCTTCATCTATGAATCTGATTTATTTACATTTATTGGGGTTACTGATACATTGGGCTTTTTCTGCCACCTTGTTTTCTGTTTGTGATACTTTATTCTGTCCTCTTCTTTTACTTTCTCTTCAACTCATTCTGATCTGACCTCCATCCTCACCACTTCATTGAAATTCTCTTATTCAGGTAAGCAACAACTTCCATGTTATAAAATCCAGTGTCATCTTCTGTGTCATCTTCCTGAATTCTCAGCAGCATTCCTCACAGTCCACACCCTTTTCATCATGAAACACTTTCTTTTATATCACATTTTCTTCCCAGTCTCCTCTGCTGGCTACTCCTCCTCTGCCTACTCCCTGATGTTGAAATGCCTAAAAGTTCATTCCTGAGCTATTTTACCTTCTCTGTCTACATTCTTTCCCTAGATAATTTCAACCAGTTCCTGGACAACTCCACTTCAATCTTCTCCCTATCCAAACTTCAGATGCATATATCCCAATGTCTATTTGAGATTTCCACTTAGATTTCCACTTCGAATTTAACATGTACAAAGCAGGACTCTTGATTTTTCTCCATTAAATGTGTTCCTAACCTAGTCCTACTCATCTCAGTAAGTGGTACTATCACCCCCTCAATTTTTCCATCTAAAAATCTAGTTGTCATTCTTCCACCTTTCTTAATCCATTTACCTTCAAAGAATAATTTGAATACCTCTCTTCATTCCACCCAGCCCTAAAGCAGCAGCAGCATCAAGTCTTGCCTAGCCCACTGTCCTATAGCCTACTGATCTTGCTTCCACACTGACTTCCTTATCCATCCACTGATTTATTCTCCACACAGACATTTAAAAATTAAATCAGATTATGCCACTCACTTTTTAAAAAAAACCCTAGTGTATTCCCATTGTAGTTGAAATTAAATCTAAACACCTTCATAATGTCATCAAGGGCTTATGTAAACTGGCCTCTAGCTACTTCTTTGCCTTAAACTCCATTCCTGTCATAATGGCCTATTTCTCTGATTCAAGCATCAAAGCCTTTGCCATCTTCCTTGCCTGGAACACTTCTCCCTAGCTCTTCCTATGGATGGCTTACCCTCATTATTCAGATCTCAATGAAGCTTTCCCTGGTCACTTATCTAATGGAACCCCTAGCGCCTGTATGTTTTTCTTTATCAAATTATCCTGTTGTGTTTTGTTCACAGCATTGAAATTTTCTGGTGTATTTGTTTGCTTGTATATTCTTTCCCTACTAGCATGGAAGCTCCATGAGAGCATGGACCATATTTATCATGTTCTCTGCTTACTCCCAGCACCTAGAATTAGTAGGGACTCAATAAATATTTGTCCTATGTATGGCTGAATGGATCTATCTTATTTTTTTATAGTGCTGCATGGTACAATTACAGTTTACTTAACCATTACCCTATTAATGAACTTTCAGATTGCTGCTAACTTTTTGCTATAACAATGCTACTCTGAAGATTGTTGTGTCTTTTTTTTGTAATTGCATAGGGCAGGGAGCTAACAAGAAATAAATAAATAAGACTATATCCTGTTTTCTTCCCTGACATCATTTGTATTTCCTTTCCCACAGATATTTAAAGAGCCCTTATATACAAACTAATTTTTAAACATAAAATAAGTTCGTTGTTTTTAATAGTTCAAATTGAAAGAGGAAGTTGTTACTTTATCATCCAGAATGTATTCTCTGCCCCAGTCTAGTTAGATCTAAAATTCTCTTATATCTCAGTAATCACCATGGAATTATATGAAGCTAGAACAAGATCCTTAAAATTACCTCTGCAAATAATTTTTCATTCAATATTTCATCTCGTCATCTTATTCATCTCTGTTGGCTCCTTGCCTATACACATCCTCCGCAATCTATACTAGAATGTTAAATAGTCCCATACCGAACATTTTGTAACTATCATTTTAAATGGGTATTTATTGCAATTCATATTATTATACTTAAAATTGTTGGTATATTGAAATAAAGAAAATGTATAATTTATTTTAAGAAAATTAGTAGCAATTTTTAAAAGAGCAGATTTAATATTCTTTTTATTGAATTTATTGGGGTGACATTGGTTAATAAAATTGTATAGGTTTCAGGTATACAATTCTATAATGCGTTGTGTGTATATTGTACTGTATGTTTACCACCCTAGTTCAAGTCTCCTTCAATCACCATTTATCCCCCTTCTTCTACCTCACCCACCACTCCCCACTCTTGCAATCACCATACTGTTATCTGTGTCCCGAGGTCAATAATTTCTTGTGTTCCTTACTCTTTCCCTTTATAACTGTTCTTCTAAGTTTTTTGCTAAAATGAGACAATGTTTTATTCCTTGTAAGTACTATATACTATACCTAACTAAATTAATCCAATTGCAGAATATGTTCCTCTGGATATTACAGATTTTTTAAATCCAAAATAGTAATATTGATAAGACTGTATAATTAATTCTCAAATATTAATTCCAACAAATTGTCAATGTTGTATCAATTCAAACCCAAGAATATCTTATAAAATAACAATTGGCAAATGAACTACAAATGAGGCATAAGGACTAATTAACATATTTTAGGCAGGTAGTCTTTAGAGTTTATTATTACTAATTCCCCAAATAAAACATGTAAGCAGCAACCTCCATGTATTCAAACAAATACGTGAATACAATATAGAGCTTGAAGTACACGATGTGAAGTAACAGAAACCGTAGTCAAAATGTTTTTTAAAAATAAAAAGAATGAATTCCCTCATTTGATTGAGTGTCCAGCAGTAGTAGGCTTCAGACCAGGCGTGGTCCAGTGAAATCTAAAGCCATGGAAATAGTTATGATTGCTTCTGGAGAGTTTAGTCTTCACAACAAATGTTTCATCACCTATCAATTAAGAGTGTGTTCCTGAAGGGCTACGTTGTGAAGAACTATTCAAATTCTGCTGATAGAAGTGCTACAATCAAGTAATGATGTCTGTCCAAGAGCAAAGGGGAGAGGAGCTGGAAGATAAGAAGCCAATGGAAGGGACACTAAAGTTTCCAGAAGAACAAAGAGATCAACAGTGTGAAATGCTAGTAGAAGGATTCAGGATGAGGGTAGAGAAAAGCCATGGGTTTCATGCTAACCTTTAAAAGAGCAATTTCAATAATATGTATAGGAGGGGCAGCAGTCAGAGTACAATGAGTTAAGGGGGAAAAAGAAGTTGGGGGATGAAGCAGTAAGTACATTCCTGAGGTTTGTAGATTTGTGAAATTCGTAGATATTACATGTTAGAACTGATTTTATTACATACAGTTTTTTAAAATCTAGTTAAATCTAATATTAGACTGCAGCTGAATCAGGAAGATTATAAAACCTAAAGCAAACAATGTCCATCAAATGACTATAGCACCTGATCTTAAGCAATAAATTTTAGTACCCTTAACCTGGCCTTTTAGTACCATTTATCTCACATCTGTCAAAGTGAAAACATTAGGGAACCACATCAAGGGGATTACAAACTACCTGGAGCAGTGATTCTCCTTATGAAGTTCCTTGACCAGTAGCGTCAGCATCACCCGAGAAAGTGTTAGAAATGCAAACCCCCGAACCGTCTCAGACTTACTGAATCAAACCCTTGAGGGTGGGGCCCCGGTAATTTGTTGAACAAGCTCACCAAATGATTTGGATGCATATTCGAGTTATTGTAGTATAATATCACTTTCTCATTAAATAAGCCACATAGTTATTACGTTACTAATCTACTTGGTCTGCATGATTTAGACTACCTAGATTCTGTACCTTCAAACCAGTTCAAGGGGTTAAAGCTAACTAAGCCTTTTAAGCGTATGGCGGTCTATTGGTCAGCTGTGGTCTATTAAGAAAGCTCAGAGCTGGAGGAAGGATGATTACTCATTTGGGAACCAGCAATCCCTGCAAGTGAGAAAATCTCTCCCAAACTCCCCATGGCTTGAACTCAGAAGGCTCAGGCAACCAGAGCCAATTCCTAATACAGTGGGGCCTTGACTTACGAGTTTAATTCGTTCTGTGACGGAGCTCGTAACTCAAATTACTCGTATGTCAAATCAAAAGTGAACGAGTGAGACATGTGATGCTGGGCTGATGTTGTGGCGTTCACTGTGACGTTCGCTGCGCCAACTAGCGGTGGGGTATCTGAAGCTGGCTCATAACCCGAATTTTAGCTCGCAACTCAAAGCAAAAAATCGGCCGAGACAGCTCGTATCTCGAAAAACTCGTTAGTCGGGACACTCGTAAGTCAAGGCCCCACTGTACATTAAAACTGCATAAAGTAATTTTTGACATATTTGTGACAAATTTTTTAAAAATTTTTGGCTCACTACCCATTTGTAACATGTATCCTGCAAATCACCCCCACCCCCCATTTTCCTCCAACATTTATTTACAATGCTGTTACATACATATTATACTGCACTTCAAAATAAAAAGATCCCTTAAAAAGATCCCTTCATCTGGAAAGCATGCTTATCTTGTTGAGTTCTCCCTTTCAGCCTGCGATTATTTAAGGTCTTTATCTCTGTGTATTTCATAAACTGTTTCTTCCAGAGTAAGTCGAACAACTTGAAATTTGACTTCCACCTAAGTTATCCAGATTTTTAATTTAGCATTTTATTTTCTGCTATGCAGCATTCCTTAAAATCCTGAACTTGATGTACTTCATTTTGAAGACATTTCTTTGTGGGGGGGTGAGGGGGGGACCCACAAATTAATACATAATTATAAAGGTATAAAACAGCTAGAAAGAAACACATAACTCTTCTACTACTAGAGCTTAAGACTATAAAATAAAGACTGTCACCTGCTTAAGGATTGAGCAGAGGTGAGGAATGTTTTACTAGGTCTGAAATAAATCAATAATAAAAGGATGAAGACTTACCAACTGTTAATAATTAACTACCAGTTAAAACTTCAAAGGTCTAAAATGATTTATTACCAGAATGGAAATTAATCTTTGTGGCCAGACTTAACACACCCTCTGCTGTGTTCAAAAGAGAGCATGACTAATGTTTTGTTGGTAATTTCTAATATTGTATACCTACCAATGTGTCATTAGTAATACAGGTAGGACCTTAACTACTACATATGCTACCTTTTTCAAGGTTTTCAATATAAATCTTTCAAATAAGTGTTCAATATAAATTCTGGTGATACAGGTTGACATTTCTTAAAAAGATTCTGTCCTATTTCTGTATTTCTAGAATAGTAATCTCAATATTTTTATCTAATGAAGAATGCTCTCACTAGAATAAAAATTACATTTATATTTCAAAATTTAGTAATACGTGTAACCACAGAAATGTGGAACAGTAGTTGTTTTTTTCCAGAGAAAGTACTTCTCTATTTCTTTGCAGCTATTCAACAATATGTTGGAGTTTTGCAAACTCAGGAAATAACATTAACAACTTCCTTTCACTGTCCTTAATAGAGAAGTCCTAAAACTAATCAGCAGTAAGTTGTAAATTTAAAAAAATAATCAACCCTGACCGGTTTGGCTCAGTGGATAGAGCGTCGGCCTGCGGGTCCAAGGTTCAATTCCGGTCAAGGGCATGTACCTTGATTGCGGGCACATCCCAATTGGGGGGTGTGCAGGAGGCAGCTGATCGATGTTTCTAACTCTCTCTCCCTCTCCCTTCCTCTCTGTAAAAAATCAATAAAATATATTTTTTTAAAAATCAACTTTATTGATGTCTTTTATGTACAATAAGCTGGAGATCAGTGAGTTAAGTTGTAAATTTTAATGTTATCTATACTTTAAAGTGTATTGATTTCTGCTACATGTCAGTTAATCAAAATTAACCAGAATACTTTGAGATGAACTATTTGATTAACTTTTTAAAATAAGATGAGTGTTAAAAGAACACCTTTTTTAAATTTACAAATAAAATTTGCCATGACTTTTTAATTACTTTTTAAACAAAACAAAAACAATGAAAAGTCTAATCACCCCTTACAGTCAAAATCTGGAACACAAATGTTCATGTTCGTCTGTACAGACACCCTGCTCCCGAAGCTTTGAGACTGCTTCTTCCTAAAGGGGATTGTAGCAAAGACTTCTGATTGTGTACATATTTTAACATAGCCAATCAGAAGTGGCCATTTCAGTGCATTCATGTTTTTAAAATTTTATCATAAATTAATAAAACTTGCTTATAGTTACATAAAAAATTAAAATATAAATGATATGAAAATAGTCTCCTTTCTGCAGTTAAATAATCCTCAGAGGTAACCACTGTGATCAATTCTTCTGTAGACTTTTAAAAATGTATATATTAGCATACATATTTTAACTTAAATAAAATGAGCTATATATATGGCTATGTACATTTCATTTTTTATTTAAAAATGTATATGAGCCCTGACCAGTGTGGCTCACTGGTTGGAGCATCAGCCCAACAAAGGGTCTTGGGTTCAATTCCCAGTCACGGTCAAGTCCTGGATTGCAGGTTCAATCCCAAGCCTTGTCAGGGCTGCTGAGGGAGACAACCAATCAATTGCCTTTGCACTCTCTCACATCAATGTTTCTCTCTCCCTCCCTCCCTTCTTTCCACTCTCTCTAAAAATCAATGAAAAAAAATAACCTCGGGAAAGAATTAACAACGAAAGTGTATAAAAGATCTACCTAATTTTAATGCCTGAATATTATATTCTTGTAGCATCATTTAACTAGTATTCTATTTGTACAACTAAGATACATTGCTAGGTTTTAAAAAGTTACAATGACATAGTGACCATCTTTGTATATATATTTTTATGCAGTTATGTGAAGTGGAGTGGATGACTCAAAGCTTTTGTGGTTTTGCCTTGGCCAGGTGGCTCATTTTTTTTGGAGATACCATATACCAAAAAGGTTATGGGTTCAATCCCTGGTCAGGGCTCACAGGGGAGGCAGCCAATCAATACTTCTCTCTCTCTCTCTCTCTCTCTCTCTCTAAAAACAATCAAATAAGCCCTAGCTGATTTGGCTCAGTGGTAACAGCATTGGCCTATGGACTGAAGGGTCCCACATTCAATTCCAGCCAAGGACACATGCCTGGGTTGCAGGTTTGATCCCCAGTGTAGGGCATGCAGGAGGCAGCTGATCAATGATTTTCTCTCATCATTGATGTTTCTCTCTCTCTCACTCCCCCTTCCTCTCTGACATCAATAAAAAATCCTATATAATAAAAGCCTAATATGCTAAGTGTCCGGTCATTCCGTGGGCCATTCAACCAATCAAAGTGTGATATGCTAACACCACTCAACCGCTCGCTATGATGTGCACTGACCACCAGGAGGCAGACAGTCAACTGGTAGGTTAGCTTGCTGCTGGGGTCCGGCCGATCTGGACTGAGTGAGATGGGCTGGACATGCCCTGGAGCCCTCCTGCATCCCTCCCCGGCCAAGTGTGCACTGGAGGGTTCCCTCGGCCTGGCCTGCACCCTCTTGCAATCCAGGATCCCTTGGAGGATGTTGGAGAGCCAGTTTCAGCCTCATTCCACAGGCCAGGCCGAGGGATGCAGGAATTTGTGCACCGGGCCTTTAATTTATATATTTATATAATTTATATATATACATATATATATATATATATTTATTTATTTATTTATTTATTTATTTATTTATTTATGAAAATCAAATAAGCCCAGCCAGTTGAGTGTTGACCCATGAACCAGGAGGTCAGGGTACATGCCCCCGGCCCTCGGGTTGTGGGCTCCATCCCCAGTGGGGGGCATGTAGGAGGCAGCCTATTTTTTTTTTAATATATTTTTTATTGATTAAGATATTACATATGTGTCCTTGTCCCCACGATACCCTCTACCCCCCACCCCCCCACCCCCGCTCATGCCCTCACCCCCCCGTTGTCCATGTCCATTGGTTAGGCCTATATGCTTGCATATAAGTCCTTTGGTTGATCTTTCCCCCTTACCCCCACCCTCCCCTACCTTCCCTCCAAGTCCCGACAGTCCAATCAATGCCTCTCCGTCTCTGGATCAGTCCTTGTTCATCAGCTTATGTTGTTCATTATATTCCACAAATGAGTGAGATCCTGTGGTATTTATCCGCTCTCAAGTTCCATCCATGCTGTGGCAAATGGTAAGAGTTCCTTTTTCTTCTTCCTCTTCTTAAAGAATACCTTTCAGCATTTCATATAATGCTGGTTTGGTGGTGATGAACTCCTTTAGCTTTTTCTTATCCGTGAAGCTCTTTATCTGACCTTCTATTCTGAATGATAGCTTTGCTGGATAAAGTAATCTTGGTTGCAGGTTCTTGCTATTCATCACTTTGAATATTTCTTGCCACTCTCTTCTGGCCTGCATGGTTTCTGTTGAGAAATCAGCTGACAGTCGTATGGGTACTCCCTTGTAGGTAACTGACTGTCTTTCTCTTGCTGCTTTTAAGATTCTCTCTTTATCTTTTGCTCTTGGCATTTTAATTATGATGTGTCTTGGTGTGGTCCTCCTTGGATTCCTTTTGTTTGGGGTTCTCTGCGCTTCCTGGACTTGTAAGTCCATTTCTTTCACCAGGTAGGGGAAGTTTTCTGTCATTATTTCTTCAAAAAGGTTTTCAATATCTTGCCCTCTCTCTCCTTCTGGTACCCCTATAATTCTGATGTTGGTACGCTTGAAGTTGTCCCAGAGGTTCCTTACACTATCTTCATATTTTTGGAATCTCTTTTCTTTTTTCTTTTTCGGTTGGGTATTTTTTGTTTCTTTGTATTTCAAATCTTTGACTTGATTCTTGGGATCCTCTTTTCTGCTGCTGGATCTCTGTAAATTATTCTTTATTTCAGTCAGTGTATGCTTAATTTCTAGTTGGTCCTTTTTCATGTCCTCCATGGTCTCCCTATACTTATTGAGGGATTCATTAAATTTATCGGCGGTTTCCATAAAATTCTTGAAAAACCTTATAACCGTGGCCTTAAACTCTATATCCAATCGTTTGCTTTCTTCCATTTCTGCCATTTGTGACCTGTTTCTTTGTCTCCGCATTTTGGCAGCTTCCCTGTGTTGATAGAGTGGCCCTGTGCGCCAGGTGTCCTGTAGGGCCCAGTAGCTCAGCCTCCCCAGTTACCTGGGGTGGACACTCTTGGTGCACTCTTGGTGCCTTGGTTGTTGTAGAATCACTGGGAGGAATTGACCTCCAGGCCAATTGGCTGTGAGAATCAGCTGTGTCTAAAGTGGGAGAACTTCTGTGCTGAAGACACCCTTCTGGGGCAAGACTTGCTTCAGTGGGGCTTTGGTGCTCACTGAGTCTGCTCCCTGAGTGCGTCCCTTATGGATCTGAGGAGTTGCAGTCTGGATGGACCCCCTCTGACCACTGGGTACAGTGGCTCCTGGATCCAAGGAGGTGCTAATTCAGCCTCTGCCTGAGGCCACACAGCAGGAGCCACGAAGAGGCTCAGCTGTGAAGCAATGCAAGCCGCTGCGGGGCCTTGGGCCTTCTCTTGGAAGTTCCAGGTCTGCCTGGTTCGGCTGCAGTTAGGTACATTCACATGCAAAAGCCTCTGCCGCAGCCTGGGTGGGGCGGGGTCTCAGGGAGTCAGAGGGCGGAGAAAGCGGCCATGGCCGATTCTCTGCCCGGAGTCGCGTGTCTCAGTGTTCCGGTAACGGCTGCAAGCACCTCTGAGGGAAAGCCGCCCTCAAGTTCGCTCTCTGCCGGACAGACCAGCTTCTCCCCGTATGAGACCTGGGTCCCCAGAGACTTCCCGGAACCGGAGTTCAGAGCCGTCGGGAGTTTGTGATTCAAAAAGACAGCCGCGTCCTCAGGCGCCACCCCCTTTCCTCGCGCGCGTGCGCGCGCCGCCGTACCTCTGCACTTCACCTCCGCAGCGCCTCTGGCTCTCAGCGTGCTTTTCTTTCCTTCTAGTTGTGGAATTTACACTCAGCCAGCCTTCCTGTTGTTCTGGATGATGTTTGCTCAGTCCTTTGCGGTAATTTTCAATTGTTGTGTGAGGCGATAATTTCCCGGTGTTTACCTATGCTGCCATCTTAGTTGCTCAGGAGGCAGCCTATTGATGATTCTCTCTCATCACTGATGTTTCTATTTCTCTCTTCCTCTCCCTTCCTCTCTGAGATCAATAAAAATATATTTTAAAAATAGAGCAACTCTTCTTACCATTTATTTTTGTTGGTTTTGGAAAACACATTTTTCATAAAATATATTTTTCTGTTAACATGTAATGGGCTTAATATGTTACTTAAAATACTTTAAAATTTTGTTTTAACTTCAAGTAGGTAAGAATAGACAGACATAATGCACATAAACAAAAGCTCTTTGGGATCCTCATAATTTTTAAGAGTGAAGAGAGGTGTTAAGACCCAAAAGTTTTAAAACCACGGTTCTAAAATGCTCTCTCCTTCATTTATCTTCTCTCCCCCAGCATTATCATGTTTCTTCATGTACATGGAGAAATACATGTGTACCTGTATTATTCCCTCTACTTAAAGAGAGGGGACTCTCTGTATTTATCACAGTTTAATTCTAAATTCGCTCTCCTTTTCAAATTTATCTTTGCTTGACTCTGCTGCTCTGATAGGTAGCCACTGACTCATCTCTTGTTTTCCTTTCATTGCTCCAACTTCTCAGATTTATGCTCTTCACTTACTGGTAGATCCATCCCGAGTGTGGTGACTCATCGGGTGTGGAGAGTGTGGGAAGGAAATAGGGCAGGAATTCAGTCTTGCATCCTGCTAACTTCTTATTAACCTTCCTCAAGTATTGGTATTTTTGTATTATTCTTGCTCAAGAGCCTACAGAGTCCTTGCTTATCACCTCAGATATAAACTCTCTGCCTGTGTTCATTCTTACAATGTTATCCCACCTACGAGCCTTATCTCCCATTAACCCAGCGCAGGCCCTCTCTATGGAAAGGCTGATTGCCTCACATGCTCTTTCCCAATAATACACTTTGTGTACTGGCCCCTCCTATGACCTGGCTCGATGTAATCCAGCCTTTAACCCCAGTTCAGGTCCCATAGTCTCCATTAAGGTTCTGGAGTCTCTTTCTTCCCTCATCATCACAGCAAACATGTACTTGGTAGGTGTCAAGCTCTGGGCTAGACATTTGTGACAGAAAGTCAAAAGTTCGAATCAGCCCAGCAGGTCAGGAGGTCACAGTTCAATTCCTGGTTGCAGGCTTGATCCCCAGTAGGGAACACGCAGGAAGCAGCCAATCAATGATTCTCTGTCATCACTGATGTTTTTATCCCTCTCCTTTCCTCTCTGAAATAAATAAGTAAATATTTTTAAAGAGGCAGAATCAAACACACTCCCTGTCCAGCTCAGGAATGTATCCAATGGGGAGACTGACATGACCCTAATAATACTGTGTTCCAAGCATTTAAAATACATTGTTTCACATAATCCTCAAACAAACCCTATTATATCAGTAGTCCTACTGTCCATCTAAGAAATTAAACAGATATGTGGCCTGCTATCAGATATCTAACAAGTGCCAGGTTCTTCTTGACTCCAAGCTGGAGTTC
The DNA here is from genome assembly GCF_014108235.1 of Myotis myotis. Classification (NCBI taxonomy): domain Eukaryota; kingdom Metazoa; phylum Chordata; class Mammalia; order Chiroptera; family Vespertilionidae; genus Myotis; species Myotis myotis. The sequence continues at coordinate 195,137,605 of NW_023416313.1, read as the reverse complement.
TTTTTTTTTTTTTTTTTTTTTTAACATATTTTTATTTATTTCAGAGAGGATGGGAGAGAGAGATAGAAACATCAATGTGCCCTTGACCGGAATCAAACTCGGGACTCTTCAGTCTGCAGGCCAATGCTCTTTCCACTGAGCCAAACTGGCTAGGGCAGAGCTGGGATTCTTAATAATTATCTAATAATGACTGCTTTTTGACTGAAATAGATCAGAGCATAATGGGCAAAGTGGCGAGCAAGGCAACAAAAGCCTTTGTTTCTGGGAGGAGGCAGGTCTAGTAAGAGAAAGTTTCATGTTGTCCTTCTGTATACACACACACACACACACACACACACACACACACAACCCCCCAAATGCACCACAAGCAAGCATTATCAAGGGTATGATGTTAGGAGTGAAAGACAAACTTGGGCAACATGTTGCTCTCTTTTATGGATTCCCAAAGAATAGGTCATTGTCCATATTTTCACTTACACATCGAATTCATTGGTGTTAATTTTTTTATGCATCTGTTTCTACCATTTGAGCACCTACTGTGAGCTAGTGAGTATAGAAAGATGTCTTATACCCACTAGCTCACAGTAGGTGCTTAACACTTGTTCTCTCTTTTTGATTTTTAGAGAGAGAGATTATTGTTGTTCCACTTATTAATGCATTCACTGGTTGATTATTGTATGTGCCCTGACCGGATGAACCTGCAACCTTGGCATATCCAAAGGATGCTCTAACCAACTGAGCTACTGGGCCAGGGACTCAATGAGTGATCAGTATGCAGGATGTGTGAGGTTGGAGAGAGAATGCTGATAGAATAGATAAGGCAGGGTGAGGCCTGATTTTAAAGAGCATGCTCTGGAGATTTAAGCCTTACTGTGCCAGGCCAGCACAGCCAAGGGTTCGGTGAGTCTGAGGGGGTGGGGGTGGGGGTGTCCGCGAAGGATTAAAGATAGACAAGAGAATAAGCTGGGTCTAGTGGACCTCCCGTGCCTGGCTGAGGCCACAGAGAGATCCAGACGCAAGCTGAGCCTTTATTTTATAGCCACAGGTAAACAAGGTAGTGGTCACCATAGTTACAATGTTCTTGTGAGTTTCACTTGTTTTGGCAGCACTTGCTGCACCTCCCACAGCCCATTAGCTACCCAGATAAGATCTAAGGAGAGTCATAAGGTCAAACTTAATTATGCTAAGAGAGCTGTGCCCTCTAAGCTGGGACTTGTTTGTGGCTTTGCCAACAGGTCAGTCCCAGGCTTAACCCTATAACCGCTCCCTATGGCTTACTATGTAGGCAACAGGGAAGCTATAAGGGTTTTCTTTCTTTCTTTTTTTTTTTTTCTTTTCTTTTTTTTTAATTAAATCTTTATTGTTCAGATTATTACATTTGTTCCTCTTTTTTCCCCCCCATAACTCCCCTCCTCCCAGTTCCCGCCCCACCCTCCGCCCTCACTCCCCACCCGCTGTCCTCATCCATAGGTGCACGATTTTTGTCCAGTCTCTTCCCGCATCTCCCACACCCCTTTCCCCCCCAGGAATAGTCAGTCCATTCCCTTTCTATGTCCCTGATTCTATTATAATCACCAGTTCATTCTGTTCATCAGATTATTTATTCACTTGATTCTTAGATTCACTTGTTGATAGATGCATATTTGTTGTTCATAATTTGTATCTTTACCTTTTTCTTCCTCTTCCTCTTCTTAAAGGATACCTTTCAGCATTTCATATAATCCTGGTTTGGTGGTGATGAACTCCTTTAGCTTTTCCTTATCTGTGAAGCTCTTTATCTGACCTTCAATTCTGAATGATAGCTTTGCTGGATAAAGTAATCTTGGTTGTAGGTTCTTGGTATTCATCACTTTGAATATTTCTTGCCACTCCCTTCTGGCCTGCAAAGTTTCTGTTGAGAAATCAGCTGACAGTCGTATGGGTATTCCCTTGTAGGTAACTGAGTTTCTTTCTCTTGCTGTTTTTAAGATTCTCTCTTTATCTTTTGCTCTTGGCATTTTAATTATGATGTGTCTTGGTGTGGTCCTCTTTGGATTCCTTTTGTTTGGGGTTCTCCGCACTTCTTGGACCTGTAAGTCCATTTCTTTCACCAGGTGGGGGAAGTTTTCTGTCATTATTTCTTCAAATAGGTTTTCAATATCTTGCTCTCTCTCATCTTCTGGCACCCCTATAATTCTGATGTTGGTACGCTTGAAGCTGTCCCAGAGGCTCCTTACACTATCCTCGCATTTTTGGATTCTTTTTTCATTTTGCTTTTCCGGTTGGGTGTTTTTTGCTTCCTCACTTTTCAAATCATTGACTTGATTCTTGCGCTCCTCTGGTCTGCTGTCGGGAGTCTGTATAATATTCGTTATTTCAGTCCGTGTATGCTTAATTTCTAGTCGGTTCCCCAATATAACATCGAGGGTCTCATTAGTTTTCTTGTAGATCTCATTAAGTTTATCGGCGGCTTCTAAACAGTTCTTGAGAGACCTTAAAAGTGTGGTTCTGAACTCTATATCTTCCATTGACAATTTTGTCCTGTTTCTTTGTCTCCGCATTTTGTTATGCTTCCTTGGTGCACCCCCTAGTGGTCTTTGTTCGCAGTCTTATAGTTAAACCTTGATTGTTGTAGCTAATACCAGGGAGGGTTTGACCTCCAGGCCAAGTGGCTATGAGAATCAGCTGTGTCAGCAGTGAGAGAACTTCTGTCCTCTAGGGAGGTGCTAATCTGGCGTTTGCCTGAGGCTATCTGGCAAATGCCTCAGTGCAGGGCTTGGTTGGGGCGGGTCGCACAGGATCAACAGGGTGGGCTGGAGAGAGCAGTTATGGCGGCTCTCAGTCCTGTACCCAGGGGCTCTGCCTCTCTGAGTCCCAGCACCCGCTGCAAAGCTCGGAGAGAAAGCTGCACTCGCTCTGACCGAAGCCAGACAGTCCCGCTTCTCCCGTTTGAGTCTGGGTCCCTAGAGACTCGCCCAGATCTGGAGCTCAGAGTCTGCGACTCCCTCCCGATTGAAAACGCCAACCGCGCCCTCCGCCGCCAGCCCGCTCCGCGCACTCCGCACCTCAGAATTTGACTTCAGCACTACGCCTCCTCTGAGTGTCCGTATGCGTTTCTCTTTCCTCCTAGTTGTAGGACTTCCACTCAGCCAGCGTTCCTGTGGTTCTGAGTGACGTCCGTTCTGTCTTTTAGTTTCACTTTTGAAGTAGTTGTTCAAGGCAGCAAACTCCCGCGTTAACCTATGCCGCCATCTTGGTTCTCCCAAGGGTTTTCTGTTAATAGTACTTACTCCCCCCTCCCCAAAGTTACCATTAAGCTCTGGCCAGCATTGCTCAGTGGTTAGAGCATTGGCCCGCGCACCTAAGGGTAGTGAGTCCAATTCCAGGCACATAGCTGGGTTGCAGGTTCAATCCGCAGCCCCTGTGGGGGTATGTGCGGGAGGCAACCAATCCATGTGTCTCTCTCACATAGATGTCTCTGTCTGTCTGTCTGTGCCTCTCTCTTCACCTCCCTCCCTCCTATCACTCTCTCTAAAAAGCAATGAAATAAATATCCTTGGGTGAGGAATACAAAAAATAAATAATAAATTAAAAAGCCTACACTTAAGAACAGTTGTTTCTTGCCCTGCCCGTAGTGCTGGTCACCAGGCAAATGTCCTTACCTCTTCTGTTTACCTGAATTTACAGCCATATTTCTAAATGTTTTATAGGGTTATTTTTTTAGATATTGACTTCCCACTATAGGGTATGAGGACTTCATTTTCCATGGCCCACTCCCCTCATTATTGCGAATGCTTTTTGGGTCTAGGATACTGTAAGCCTAGGATACTGACATTTCACAATAATGTACCTTTAGTATGTGTTCTCATTTATTGCTTAAGGGATGCAATGGAGACTCATGTCTTCTTCTAGGGACATTTTTTTGTTTTGTGTTTTTTCTTGTGGTTGTTAATCCTCACCCAAGGATATTTTTCCATTGATTTTTAGGGAGAGTGGAAGCGGGAGGGAAAGACAGAGAGAAACATCGATGTGAGAGAAACACATCCATTGGTTGCCTCCTGCAGGAGCCCTGACCAGGGCCTGGGCCAGGGAGGAACCTGCAACTGAGGTATGTGCCCTTGACTGGAATTGAACCCGGGACCTTTTGGTCCATAGGCCAACGTTCTATCCACTGAGCCAAACGACTAGGGCTAGGGACATTTTATTTATATATATATTGATTTCGGAGAGGAAGGGAGAGGAAGAGAGAGATAGAAACATCACTGAGAGAGAATCATTGATCAGCTGCCTCCTGCACACCCCACACAGGGATCGAACCCACAACCTGGGCATGTGCCTGACCAGAAATTGAACTGTGATCTCCTGTTTCCTAGGTCAACGCTCAACCACTGAGCCACACTGGCTGGGCTCTGGGGACATTTTTGTATTATTTCTTTGATAAATGCCTCTCCTCCATTTTCTCTCTCCTCATTCCAGACCTTGTATCAATTGAAACTCCTGAATTAATTCTATAAAATTTTTTTCTTCTATTTTCCATCTTTGCTTTCTATTCTACGTTTTGTGATTTTTTTGCATTTCCAACGAGCTCTTTCTTAAAATAGAATCTGTATATCAAGCCCTTCCTTGTTAACTGATATATGTTACACATGTAATTAGCATGTTAGAGAAAGCTTGTTATATATATGTTAGATATAATACACACTAATACCTGTTTTATGTGCAAACTCTTCTCTTTGTGAGTATAATGAAAATTAGTTTTCCCTACTTCAACCCTATTTTCTCCAGGTCCTACTTGCTTTATGTTGGAGCAGCGGTTCTCAACCTGGGGGTCGCGACCCCTTTGGGGGTCGAACGACCCTTTCACAGGGGTCGCCTGAGACCATCGGATAACACATATATAATTACATATTGCTTGTGTGATTAATCACTATGCTTTAATTATGTTCAATTTGTAACAATGAAATTGGGGGTCACCACAACATGAGGAACTGTATTAAAGTGCTGCGGCATTAGGAAGGTTGAGAACCACTGTGCTGGAGGTTTCCTCCAATGTCTGGGACTTGGCTGTCTGTCCATTTTCAAAGCTGAGAGTGTGTGGGATGGGAGAAGGGACCTGGGAGTCCTTGGACAGACTTTTGGTCCCATGTCTAAAGCTATCTAGTGGCCTCTGGTGCCTGTAAGTACTGAACCTCTGAGGGGTTTTCAGAACTCATTAACTTGTTTTCATTTACATTTCTGATTTTTGTTCCTTAAATTGTTACTTCCTCCACCCTGCTAAATCAATTAACACTCTCCCATTCAATTTTCATCTTCCTATAAATTTATTAAAATCTCATTTTTTCTCTCTTGTTTGCTTGGTTCTTATGGGTTAACTTTTCCCATTCCTTTATAATTTTAGAAAATGGGAGGAGGCAGAGAGAAACTCTGTTACTCTACCTTTTAAAATCAAAAGTCCACTGAAGTTCTAAGTAGGCAGGTTAAGGAATTCTTACCTTTTTAAAGATAAAATATAGGTGACTTTATAGAGAAGAGGCTGGAGAAGGGAGAAAATGGAGGCAAACAAAGTTGGTTTAAAGCTGTTGTAAAGTCCAAGTAAATCATGAGTGGCTGAGTTAGGGAGGTTGTAGTGGGGAAAGCAAGGATACATAAAAATGTGTTTTTTCTTACAGGTACTATCAACACTTGACTTAATGAAGAGGGTCAAATTATGTCAAGGCTTTCAGTGTGGTTGACTGCGATAGCGAAGGTGGAGGCCATTGTTTGTGGAGCTTTGGAAGCATTTACATTCAGAAGGAGGCGAAGGGACTGGAAGAAGACTGGGATGAAAGAGAACCAAAGGACTGTGGTGTTTGGTTTCAAGATGGGGGAGAGGGGCGGAGTCAACGTTTTCCAATGCAGGTAGGTCCCGTCAGACAAAAGCAGAGAAAGCCTCTGCATTTGGCAATTCAAAGTTGAGTTGCGACCTTTGAGAAAAAGGTTTTCATGGAAGCCTAGAGACTAAAGCTATATTCTAGCAGATTGAAGAATGAAGGTAATGAAATAGAGGCAGAATGTAAGGTATTATAGAAAATGGAATAAATCAATGTGTAGTCAGGGTCACAGGAACGTTCTTTATAGAGCAGAAGACATGTATATTTGTAGGAAGAAGGAAAAGATAGCACTGTGGAAGAGATTGCAAATAAAGTGAGGATGCAATTGATGATTCAAGACCTCAGAGGACATGTGATCAAGTTCATGGACAAAGATTGACCTCAGAAAGAAGGGCACTCCTGAGATTTCTAGGATCTTCTTCTCATAAACTCTGCTCCCCTTAAAACACACACACATACACCCACCCACGAGGTTTTTGTCTTGCAAAAAGGGTATTTCTCTCTCTCTCTCCCATACACACACACACATACACACCAGTTCAATTTATGGGAAACAGTAACTCATTGTAACATATGTCCTAAAATATTAGTTATTCAGTCCACAACAACACAATGGATGCTTTATCAAAAGAGTCTAAAGTTGGCTTTGTCATTTCTACTCCTTGTCCCCACCAAAGTCTCTCCATCAGTGTGGAGTGAACAGGGTATCTCTGGTCATCCAAGAGATAACTGTTGTATAAAATATCTATATGCATGTGTGCACATATACATTCACAGGCACACACATACAAACACATACTTCTCAGAAAGAATGTAAACTTATCGTTCTATCATTCTCCACTCTCTTAGCCTGCTTCATTTTTCTTCACAGCACCAGAGCCAATTTTCAGTCAATGTATTTTAGCATGGCTACATCAATTGCTGTAATATTGAAATACCCTACTTCTATGCTGGCAAATAAATAACTGCTGTCCCAGATCCTGAGTCCATCCCCTGCTCTTATTACCCCAGCACTAAGACCTTCCCAGGATTCCGCAACTAAAGGCCTAACACTAGTCACAACAAAGCTAAGGCTGGCCTATTTCTTTTTTACATTTACTAATGAGAAAGAGATTTATCGTTCCACTTATTCATGCATCCCTTGGTTGATTCTCGTACATCCCCTGACCGGGAATTGAACTATGACCTCCTGGATTATGGGATGACGCTCAATCAACTGAGCCACACCAGCCAGCCCTAGTGTCAAGTATTTTTAATATTCCACCCTGTATAGTACTTATCATTAGCTAAAATTACTTTACATACTTTAAAACATTTTTTAAATTATATATTTTTAAAGCATCACTCTTTTTTAAAATATGTACATATTTTATTGATTTCAGAGATGAAAGGAGAGGGAGAGATAGAAACACCAATGATGAAAGTCATTGATTGGCTGTCTCCTGCATGCCCCACACTGGGGATCAAGCCCACAACCCAGGTATATGCCCTGACCATGAATCCAACAGTGAACTCCTGGTTCATAGGTTGATGCTCAACCACTGAGCCACACAAGCACGGCTCTTTATATTCTTTTTAATATAAATTACCAATATTGTCAGTCTGCCAAGTAGAAAGTAAGCTGCATGAGGGCAGGGACTTTGTTTTAACATTATATCTCTGTTATCCTTTTCCCCACTGAGTGCTCAGAGTGAATTCCTTACCATATCTGGAGAAAAAGAATTTTCTGAGACTCCCAAGGGAGGATGAGTGATTTCTATTTGCGTGGAATTATATCCCTGCATCTCTAAAGTCCCATTTCCCTTAACCCAGTCCCGGAAAATGTACAGCTGGGGATTCAGTAGAGCTAGAAGCAAAGCCAATGTCCAGAATTTCCGTTCCATGGTGGAGCTGGGTCCTGTGTAGCATCAGGCTAGTTGCAGTCCATTAGTCCATTCTGTGTGTGGGGTCCACATGGCCGTGGGCTATATGGGCAAGTGCAGGAGCCTGAGAACTCCCCAAGCCAGGAGTGAAGAGAGCATGAGCACAAACCGGGAAGAGAGCGAACTCCTTTGTTTTCTGCCAAGGGCCATTTGGATATTTATAACATATTTCATAGGCCATACAAAATTATCAACTTAAAAATTAAGTTTGCCCAGTCAGTGTAGCTCAGTGGTTGATCTGTGATTCTATCATTCATGTTTCTATCTCTCCCTCTCCCTTCCTCTCTGAAATCAATAAGAAAAAATGTATTTTAAAAAGTTAGACTTCTATATTCAATGAATTCAACTTACTCCTAAGGCGTTGGCAGGGCCAGACCAAATGATTTCGTGACCTTATATGGCCTTTGGGGGCCGAGGGCCGGAAGTTCCCCACCCCTAGTTTAGGGGATTAAGTATCTCAAATCTCCCCATGCTTGCAGTGGTCACGGCTACTGTGGCCAATTATCTATCTCCAGGTATGACTGTCAGTCAATTACCTTCCCTATTTCACCCAGACTTTACTGGGCATGTGTCTAAACTGTAGCTTTCTGGCAACGCTGCACAAATGGCATGCCCATAATACTTGGCCTTCCCTTTGCTCCTTTCCAGTTACTCATAACTAGGTTAAATTACAACAGTATCATCTCCAGGACCTAAAATATACCAGGCACATAATGGATGATCAGAAATATTTGTTAAATAGGAGATATCTGTAATGCTATCAACAATAAAATATATATTTAAAAATGGGGAAAAATATTTGTTGAATGAATGAGCCAATTTTTTAAGGAAAAATATTTTCTAAATAAAACACATTTTTAATGTAAATAGATGTAGTTTTTTGTTACTTTTTTCAGAGTGGTTTCTGTATCTCATTTTTTTATCTTCCAGTTTCCTATTCATGCCCAGAGGCCTCCTTGTGGGTAAGAAATAACCAAAACAGTAAACATTTCATGTTACAGAATCATCTACCTCTAAGGCTACCATCTGTCAATTCAAAGGCCCAGTAAAACTGAAATCCTTGCTTCTCCTTATCTTAGATAGATCAAATAGGCAGTCAAAGCCACTATTTATAGAAAAGAGATTTGTTTTTCTCCTACCCAGAGCATTCTCAGAGGTGGGGGCTGTTATGTCCAGATTTCAAGATCCCCAAAAAGACCACACCAGGGAGCCAGCCAGTCCGATGCAAAAGCAGAGGGTCCTTTATTGAGCTAGCTCGACTCCCCCACCCTGGCTGACGCAGCAACCGGAAGCAGAGTGAAACAGCCATGAGAGAAACAGGGTTTTAATAGGGGGTGGAGTGAGGGGAGGGGAGCTGACTGTGGGCCCTGCCGATTGGCCAGGCGCCAGTCGGGTCTTCTTACACAGGATGTGGTCATCTCTATGGCGCGTATGTCCCTTGATTGTCATTGGTTAGTTTAAAGAAATCCCGGGCGTGGCCAGCAGGGGCCTGGGCTTCTGGGAAGAAGGTACTCTCCTGAGCACATGGCGGCTGCCCCAACATGGAGGGTACGGGGCAAGATGGAGGGCATAGCCCTCGCCCTTTCAGGGGCAAAGGATATAATTTATCCTATTTATACTTGGTATTTATGATCTTGCTTTTTGAAAACAGTTTTCTTCTTTTAACTGTTCATGCTGTTCTAAGTAGTTGTTAGGTAAATTTTTTCAAATGTTATTTTTTAAATATGGGAGATTTATGGGAGAAATTACATCCCACAAGTTTAAGTGGGAAATGATTATCAAAAGTAGCAAATTTTATAGTTCAAACCAAAAACTATCATGTATTGATTTTCAATATTGGAATTTAAGGGTGAAAAATGCTAGTTAATTAAATTAATGTATTCATGACTGAAACTTAAATTTACTTAATGTTCATTTTATCTTCTAAATTTTCCTTTTATTAGCCTGAGAGCAATCATCTGATTACAAAATTTATTCAAGATGTCAACTCTCACTGAGACTATTTTATCTCCTTCATTACCATAATGTACTTCTTAAAGTGAAAGAAAACATTGGCTCTATTGCAATGTGATATTATTGCTCAGATAATAAGATGCTGGCAATCAAGAGCAAATCCATCTTTTTTTTCGGAGAGGAAGGGAGAGGGAGAAAGAGGTATAAATATCAATGAGAAAGAATCATTGATCGGCTGCCTCCTGCATGCCCCACACTGGGGATTGAGCCCACAACCCAGGCATATGCCCTGACTGGGAATTGAACCGTGACCTCCTGGTTCATAGGTCGATTCTCAACCACTGAGCCACGCCGGCCAGACGAGTAGATCCATCTTTATTGTGTATTCTGCCAAGAAAATTTACAGCGTGGGGCAAAAGTAGGTTTACAGTTGTTCATATGTAAAACAATACAAAAATTAATAAATACCAATACAAGAATAAACTCTGTTTTGTGTGTTCACAACTGCAAACCTACTTTAGCCCCTTTGTATTTACTATAATGCTTAGAAAATTAAATTTAATCTCCTATAACTATTTTCCTAGGATAGGAGATGAGAGAGTCAAGCAATATGTAAATCTAAAAAAAAACAGATAATGAGTAGGGATACCATTGGTATTTGAGTCTGGTGGCTAACAGTTCTAGCACTCCTACGAATGAAAACAGAAGGCTTTCATAGTTCTTTTACAGCTCAGATAAATGATTTTGTATTATCATGTAGAGATACAGAGAGCAGTCTTTATAAATGAAGTGACATCTGTAATTTGTTATAAATAATCAAATAAGAGATAGTGGGTGCAAGTATAGATATAAGTTTAGCAATCAGTTGAAGGTGGGTGATAGGGTCATACACATAAGAGTCCATACCGGTTTTTCTACATTTGTGTCTGATGGAACTTTCCAGACTGAACAGGTTTTACAACCTGAAAGGTAGAATCAGGACAGAATTGGTGCAGGTATTGAGGAGAAAAGAAAAACGGTGGAAATTTGTAGTGGTATTTGCCTTAGCAATTTAATAACATTCAGCTTGTCCATCTAGAGCCAATTTTGTGGCATATGCCCTGAATCAACTTCACATGTGTGTGCAAACAGACATATCTTATTTAAGAAAATAGTGAATTTATTTTCACAGTAATTATCAAGATCCCAAGCTGCTCCTTTTGGTCCTAACCATACTTCTCTGTTTAAATAAAAGACCCAGAGACTAATTTACCATATACTCAGGCCTTTTTCTCTTCTCTTAATTCCATTTAAAGTAGCTATGTTACTGTTTGCTCATTCTTTTTAAATTCAAGGTGGCAGGAAGAGAACATACAGCTTAAACTAGTCAAATTGCCAGCCACCTTTGATCAGCTCTGTGAAGAGGTTTCCTGGAGATAATTGGTGTGTTTTTTTAACGTCACCATCAGTTTCAGTAATAGTTCTGCCTATTCCCCAGCTTTCATGTGCTAAACTAAAAGGGGTAATAGTAAAGTCCATCTTAAAACGGAAGGAGTTAAAATATCACCACTATCTTGAAACACACACACACACACCATTTGGCATAGTGACTGGTATAAACCAGTGGGTACCTGTCACAGGATGTCCTCACCACCCCACACTTTGGCTTCAAGGGCAGTCCTGTTGACATTTCAAAAGCTCCAAAGCTGATAACGTGCCAGAAAGTACTCCTTACATAGTAGTATGCATGTCTAAGTGTGGGCCTTAGGTATCGGGAAACACTCAGGGGGCTCTGGGATTCAATAGTTGGGCAAAGGAGTATGGTGCTTAGGAATGGAGCCAGAAGCTCCAAATGCAGGCTGTCAGGCCAAGGTCTCAAGGACCAGCCAGCCAAATGAAGCAGGGAGTCAGAGAGGCAGGCTGGAAAATGGGATTGATTTGTACGTCCTGTATAACTTATTCTAACCCACTCCCACACATACAAGACAGTGTCAAATATTGTTCCCTGGAATGACTTCTAAGCCCGAAACCCCACTCTCAAATGATCTGAAGTTCTTCATCTATGTGTTATTGTGAAGGTATTTTGTAGATGTGATTAACGTTCATAATCAATAGACTTTAAATAAAGGAGATTGTCCTACATAATCTGGGTGGGCCTGATTCAATTAATTGAAAGGCCTTGAGAGTAGAACTGAGGTTTCCCAGAAGAAATTCTGCCTGTGGGCTGAAACTTCCCTCATGCTTGGGAGTTAATAAATAGCCTGCTGTAGGGTCAAGCCTGGACTGACCTGTGGCAGTGCCAGAAACAAGTCCCAGCTTGGAGGGCAGAGCCATCTTAGCATAATTTAAGCTTGACCTTATAGCCCTTCCTAGCTTCCTAGGTAGCTAATGGGCTGTGGGAGGTGCAGCAAGTGCTGCCAAAACAAGGTGAAACTCACAAGAACATTGTAAACATGTTGACCACTACCCTTGTTTTGCTTTGTGTGCTCTGACTATAAAATAAAGACTCAGCTTGTAGGCTGTGGTAGTCTCTCCATCAGAGCAGCAGCGTCCCACTGATCCCCAGCTGTATGCTCTTGTCTGTCTTCTTTAATCCTTCACTGCCCCTCCTCAGGCTCACCGAACCTGCTGGATGGGGCACAGCCTGCCTTTTCTAACAACCTGCTATATTCAGGCTTGACCCCTAGCCAGCCCCCACAACTGTGTAAGTCAATTCCTTGCAAAAAATTCCTTCATGTATATTGCCTCCTGGTTCTGTTTCTCTTGTATACAAAAAAGGGGCCACATACTAAACTTGACAAGATCAGGGGAGGCCTTACAAACTCAGAGACCTACAGTAACCACATGGGATTGTCTGAAATTAAAACTCTAACTAAAAGCGAGTCATGGTGGGTAGTAAAGTTCTAGGCCGGCATCTTCCCTGACAGGTCAAGCTTTACCTTAACTGAGCCTACTGTCTTTTGCATCTACAATAACATATCTTTGGAACGTCAGGGTAATTTCCTTTTTTCCAGACCTCTCGCTGCACCAGGACATAGACCACAAAACCCCTCATTGCTATTGTTATCCTGTTAACTGCTGACTGTCCTGTAACCACAAATGTAAAAGAAGTTTGTGTCTATTTGTTTTACTTTTTATCCAATCCCTGAGATTTCCCTGCTTTGCTTTCTCCCGCCTCCCTACCACCAGTGGATTTCATGTAACCCCCTTCTATCTTCCCCTTTGATTCTGATGTATAAAATAACTGGTAAAACTGCCATTTTCTGGAGCTTTTCTCAATCTGTTGAGATTTTGCTTCCTGGCAATTGTCATCAGTTTGGCTCAAGTAAACTTACAAAAATTCTCTACAGGTTTAAATGTTTCTCATATTAACACTCTGGTTGAGCCCTGATACAGTGATTGAGCATGAGTATTTCAAGTAGTATTATGTACAATTTGGACTTTATATTTTAATAATAACAAATACAAATATTTGTATTTTAATAGCAAATACAAATAGATTTATTTATTTTTAAAAAAATATATATTTTATTGACTTTTTACAGAGAGGAAGGGAGAGGATAGAGAGTTAGAAACATCAATGAGAGAGAAACATCAATCAGCTGCCTCCTGCAAACCTCCTACTGGGGATGTGCCCGCAACCAAGGTACATGCCCCTGACCAGAATCAAACCTGGGACCTTTCAGTCTGCAGGCCGACGCTCTATCCACTGAGCCAAACCGGTTAGGGCACAAATAGATTTTTATATATAGGAGTGAGTGCATGTGGGAAGGGGGGAAGGGCGGTATAAACAAGAGTTCGCTTTTTGACTAGGTCCGACCTTGGGCTCCTATGTCCTTCCTTGTAGTGTCCAGTTCTAGTAAGAATCCTGCTAAGTCATTTTATCTAGAATTCCTCTCCCTCAATATCTGATTGGGTTCTTTACCCTACATTATCCTCCAGGCATATCTCTTATCCTAGCCTGCTTTCAGTAAGAATCTTTTGAGTAGATCTAACAATAATTCTCCTTACCCTCTGATGTTTCCTCTTAGTAATTTTCTATCCACAGACCGCCCCCCCCCCACAACAACCAACTACTTGACTAGAAATTCCCACTTTTCTTGTTGTATTCAATGTTGAGCCCATTTTTTTCTCCTATATTACAAAACCCCACCGTAATAGTCCCCGTTGAAAAAAATGATTTAGTGACTTTAACAAATATACATATATATCTACATATATATTTCAAAAGGTTTATACTGCTATATCACGTATACAGCTTTTAAAACGCTGACATGAAAAATGTTGAGATTAAAAAGTAAATACAAAGAGGGGTTGTAATTCTCTTCCTGTATCTCTAGCAGGGGTGGGCAAACTTTTTGACTCGAGGGCCACAATGGGTCCTTAAACTGGACCGGAGGGCTAGAACAAAAGCATGAATGGAGTGTTTGTGTGAACTAATATAAATTCAAAGTAAACATCATTACATACGGTCTTTTTTTTCAATAGTTTTATTCATTTCAAATTTTGCCCATGGCTGGAGAGTCATCTTGCATTTATCTCACAGTATGTACAGTTGCTAAATTTAGGGTACTTTTCTTTTTTTAATATATTTTTATTGATTTCAGAGAGGAAGGGAGAGGGAGAGATTGAAACATCAATCAATGATGAGAGAGAATCATTGATTGGCTGCCTCCTGCACGCCCTCTATTGGGGATTGAGCTTGCAACCCAGGCATGTGCCCTTGACTGGAATCGAACCTGGGACCCTTCAGTCCTACGCTCTATCCACTGAGCCAAACCGGCTAGGGCAAGGGTACTTTTCAAATTTTCTCAAATATACACTAATATCAAAAAGACCGTCTTGTCGTCACAGTAAAAATTTTACAAACCAGACATGTTACTATTCACCCTAGTATGGTAATTACGAACAACTAGCAGAGCACCAAGCTGAGTAGGAAAGTGTCTGAAACACTAATATTTCCTTTACAAACATGTACATGGAGTCTTTTCAGTTTAACTAAGTGTCTTTTGGCTTTAATGGATAAAAAAAACATATCGCAACACATCAGGACGTCAGCAGGTGTTAATGAGGATTCAGTGGCAACCACCACATTTCAAGATATAGGACTTGCGCGTTGGGGACTACAAATGAGTTCCCTGCGGGGGAGGTGGAGCGACCTTTAAGTTGGTAACTTTTTCAGCCAACGACACAACCACGCCAAAGAGGGAGTAAAAGACTGGTTCCTTTGAGTCATACTTAGAAGTTCTGAGTGTATTCTTGCTAAGGATGTCTCACCTGTAGGAGAAACTTCTGAGACGTTATAGCAATTCCCTACCCAACATTGGCCCGGCGGGAGTTCTCGCATCTAACCCAGGAAGGAACTCACGTGGCCTAGTGTCAACGGAAGAACCCCGTCCCCAGCGGAAGAGGCGGAACCCGCTTGATTCTTGCCCTTTATTGGCCACGCAGCCAGGAGGCTAACCCTTCATCACAACCAATGAGCGGTTGAAACTTCTGGTAACGTCACCTAGCGTACCGGCGGTGGGGTGCGGCGATCTACGTAAACTGGCTCTACACAGGCGCAGACGTCCTGCTGTCGGCCAATCGGAAGAGAGGCCGGCTGCCGGCAATTCCTCGCGTCTCCCCGCCTCTTTCGCTTCCCTGCGCTAGGGCCCGCCTCTCTGTTGCTGACCAATCCTCTTCAGTTTCCGTGGCGCGTTTACCCAATCAGAGAGGTAGAGGGTGGAGTTCCGGTTGTCCGCTCTGCGCCGTGACTGAGCTCGTGTTCTCTGCCGCACCACTTGTGATCTTGTAGCTGAGGTACATTTCCTAGGGCCGGGCTGGGCGAATGGCCGGGCTGGGCAGCTCTCCAGCCAATGGCGGCTAAACGGCTGAAGTCTAGCGCTGAGGGTAGTGGGGAGTAGCCGGGGGGAAGGACCACGCGTTGGGGCTTCTGTTGCCGCGGTCCGAGCTTCGGTCCAACCGGCGCAGACCTGCCCCTACGGCCGCTGCCGCCGCCAGCACTTCCTTTGGGTCATTGATTAAAAGTATTGCGCCTTGCCGAGCCGGTTTGGCTCAGTGGATAGAGCGCCGGCCTGTGGACTGAAGGGACCCCTGTTCGATTCCGGTCAAGGGCCGGTGCCTTGGTTGCAGGCTCGCGGGGCACGTGTGGGAGGCAACCAATCGATATGATCGATGTCTCTCTCCCTCCCCCCCCCCCCTCTGAAAAATTAATGGGAAAAGTATCCTCGGGTTAGGATTAACAATAGAAAAAAACGTAGCGTCGTTCGGCACTCCCTCCGTTCCCTCGGATTCTTTCTTACCTCCTGGGCTTGTTCATTTTCGGGTCGGAAAGCAAGTGTTTACTTGGGCAAAGGCGTAGAACCAACTCCGAGATGATGCGCTATGTTGAGCACTTGGCGTGTATTTATCTCGTTCATCCACAGAGCACTCTGAAGAGATGCTTTGACTGTTCTCATTTTCTCGCGAAAATACACTCGTGCTAAATGACGAGTCCGCGTGTCCCCTAGACGAGTCAGCTTGTCTTGGGCAGCTTAAACTGAGTGTGGCCCTTGATCTCCGTGAACGTAAAATTAGAATGTATTCTCACGTGGAGTTACTTCAGAATACTGCACACCTGCAATAGGTGGATTGGTTGTGGCCGCGGTTAAGAGCTCTAGTAGGAAGGCATCGGGGAAGTCACCCTCTCAGCCTCCGCTGCTTCAAGTGCAGAATCCATACCAGCCTTGTCTACTTCGTAGAGTTATTAGGATCAAAGGAGAAATAATTTTGAATACAAATTACCGATGTTAACTACATATGACTGTTTCTGCTTTTCAAATTCCTGTAGAGTAAGGTATCTCTTTTATGTGTTCCTTAGTGTTAGCATGTATGCTGAGATAAGTGATTCCTTACCTCCATTCTTTTTCTTTTTGGTTAATCCTCAGGAGAATATGGGGTTTTTTTCCCCCCCATTGATTTTTAGAGAATGAAAGAGAAGGAGTGGGGAGAGAGAAACATTGATGTGAGAGACAACAGATTGCCTCCTGTGTGCACTCCAATGGGCTGGGGATTGAACCTGCAACCCAAGTTCATACCCTTGACCTGGAATGGCACCTGTGACCCTTCACACCCTCAGTGGGTACCCTGGCTCTCTAACCACTGAGCATACGGGCCAGGGCCTTATCTCCATTCTTGTTATGGACAATTATCCTTATTATTATTACTTTTTATTGTTTGTTGTTGTTGTTTTAATTTCACCATTCCTTGAAATGCAGCAGAGCTAGCAGATAAGAGCAGATTCTTAAACTAAACTGCCTGAATTGAGTACTGGCTCCAGTTACTAGCTCTATGATCTTTTAGCCGTTTATACATAACCATTCTGTGCTTCAGTTTCCCATTTGTGAATGGGATAATTATAAGTACTTCAGAGGATGTTATGAGAATTAAATGAGAAAATACTTGTGAAGTGTGAAAACAGTGCCTGACAAACACTCTGAAATAAATTCTTTCCTGTTGATTTCATTCAAGTTTTAATGTGAAATAATAGAAGAGAAAAAGCTCTAAGTGATGACTTATATTTTAAACTTACTGTATCTTATAGCTGATATTACTTTAAATCTTTCGTTAAGCCTGTAAAAACTTTACACAGGCAACCAAAATTTGTACTGGACTTTATATCATTGATATTGCCATAATCTTTTAAAAAATCCACATGTGTATGTTTTAAATATTTTAACTCTATTTTGCTTTGTTGTTTGATTGGTGATGATTCATTTCAGTTAGTGCAAATAAGAATTATAATACATACCCCCTGGCCTGGTATGTGGGTTACCAGCTTAGTTGGTTAGAGCTTTGTCCTAATATGCCAAGGTTGCAGGTTCAATCCCTGGTCAGGGCACATACAAGAATCAACCAATGAATGCATAAATAAGTGGAACAACAAATAGATGTTTCTCTCTTCCTCTCTAAACTCAATCAATAAGTAAAAATTGCCCTGGCCAGTGTGGCTCAGATGGTTGGGTGTTGTCCCATTCACCAATAGGTTGCCAGTTCAATTCCCAGTTGGAGCACATGCCCAAGTTGCCTGCTCAGTGCCAACGAGGGGGTGTGCAGGAGGCAGCACATCCATGTTTTGCTCTCACATAGATGTTTCTCTCCCTCTACCTCTTTCTCTAAAAGTCAGTTGGAATATTTAAGAATTAAATAAGTAAAAGCTTAAAAGAATTATAATAACACCATTTTACATTTGAATGGTTATTTTAAAACTAGAAGCCCAATGCAGGACGATTCATGCAAGAATAGGCCTTCCTTCCCCTGGCTGCTGGCACTGCTGCCTTTCTGCCTCTTGCCTTGTCATGTCAGTTTGCATATTCCCTCCTTATTGGCTGTGGGCGTAGCCATCTTTGTCTAGAAGTTGCCATCAATTTGCATATTCCGTCTTTATTAGATAGGATGCTTCATAAACTATGTCCTTTATATCATTTGAGAGTCAGTGTAAGAAAACATTTAAGAGAGTAGTTCTTGAATCATATTTGAGTTCTAGTTTCTGCTTTGCATTTGTGAGTGAAGTGATCTTTGGCAAATCACCTGCCTTTTTTAAGCTTCCATTTCCTAATTATAAAATGGGGGAAGTAGAGGTACCAATTTTATAGGGCTGTCCAGAACGTTAAATGAAATATAATGCATATAAAACATTTAGAATAGTGCCTGGCATATAGCAAGAATTCAGTATACCTTAATTACTGTTATGTCATTGGTGCACACACATACACACAAAATGATAGAAGTGGAAATGTGAGTAAACCAAGATTTAGGTTGGATCTATGATTTACTGAAGGTCACAGGCAAAAAAAAAAAAAATTAAGCACACCTCACTTCTAGTGCTGATCTTTTACTTTAAAAACACTGCCACCTTTTCGAAAGTAACAACTGTTCAGCTTATGCATATTGATTAGGTTCATCTCAGATACAGGTTCCTTCATTTCCCGTTGTGTTTCCAGTTCTTGGCTATTTTTGTTAAACTACCTTTTTTTATTTTTGGTTCTGTTTCTGCCCTTCCGTTTTAAATATATATATTTTTTATTGATTTCAGAGAGAGAGAGAGAGAAAGAGAGAGGCATCAATAATGAGAGAGAATCATTGATCGGCTGCCTCCTGCATACCCCACATTGGGGATCGAGCCCACAACCCGGGCATGTGCCTTGACCAGGAATCAAACTGTGACCTTCAGGTTCATAGCTCGATGCTCAAACACTGAGCTACACTGGCTGGGCTGCCCTTCCCTTTCTTCATGAATCCTTCCTTTAGACCCCCCATCACTCAGACCTAAAGTTGTTAATATGCATTTCAGGCATCTCTTTCCAAGAAAAGAATAGATATTGAAGCTAAATTTTTATAGTGGTTAGTTTTTTGTTTTTTTTTTTAAGTTGTGATCTTATTAGCCTATCATTAATTTGCATTTAATATAACACTGAATTATTTTTATGAAGCTATTTTATTTTCTCCATACTTTTCCCCCTTTTCTCTGAGATTGTAAAAATAAAATGAAGGTTTTTTTTAGGAACTAAGAAAGGAGGTTTGAGAATCACACAAATCCCCTGAGCCATTCTAAAAATACAAAGAATACAATTTATGAATCATTGGGTTATTTTTTAAAATCTTAAATGATTAAAATGTGGATGTGTCTTTTTTTAGCATCGAAAACATGGTTTATATCCTATAAGGCACATAGTATTAACTGCATTTGCAAGAAATTTTAGATAATTTGATCCTATAAAGTATTTTCTGAAGGAAGACCGTTTTGAACATATTGTTAATTCCAGAATTTGGACATATAGGGCTAGCTATTAAATTACATTCAAACCAGCAGGTGTTTATGAAGCTGCAGGAAAGGGACTTCTGCTTCTAAGGCTTGGGCTGTGTGTGTGTGTGTTTTCTGTCTTTGACATTATTTTACATATATGTGTAGTTCCTTATCTTGGTCTTTTTGTCTTCCTCTGTTGAGTTTGTTTTGTGTGTGTTTTTATGTTTATGCTCCTTACAGGAAGTAGGATTTCATAAGGTAGGCCAGTAATAGATTGGTTGTAGAGAATTGGAGAACATGACTTCTGAAGTTTATACTCTACAGTGGGGATAAACAAATATAAGTATGTAAAACATAACTAGATAAAAATACTTCAATACATTTAGTATGTTATTATTGCTGTATAAATAACAGACAATATTTTGACATTCAAGGGAAGTAGAAACTACTTTAGGCTGGGTTAAGAAAAATCTTATAGTGCTAGTAGCATTTGAGCTAGATCTTGAAGCATTGGTTGGATCTAGATAACTCACGAAAATGATTTAGAATTCTTAGAGAGAATAGCAATCCTTTTTGTACTTCTGTTCGGGGAAATATATTGAAAAGTCTAGCCCTGGCTGGTGTGACTCGATTGCGTGGCGTCCCCTGCACCAAAGGTAGCCCACTTGGATTCCTAGTCAGGGCACATGCCCGAATGTAAGCCCGATCCCCTGGTAGGAGGTATGTAAGAGGCAGCTGTTGGGTATTTCACTCTCACATCGATATTTCACTTTCCTTCTCCCTTCCTCTCTAAAAACCAATACAAAATCTTTTTAAAAATTACAAAAAAATATATTGAAAAGTCTGGATTTGCAATAAAATAATGTGTAATTCACATGTTCAAATATATGCAGCATGTGCAGAAAAAACAAAAGAATGTATATACTTTATAAAAATTAAGCATTTTGTTTAAGAACTGTTCATACTTAAGAACTGTTTCTGAAATCATATATTTGCTTTTGTTTTCTATTTAATGTTATGTGAATGTTAGCATTTTTTACAACATGAAGGTAGTTTCTAAGAACGAAACTTTTTATATGATAATTTTCCTGTGGGAAGTAAGACTTTCTTTTTTTTTTTTTATAATAAAGTAATTATTTTTTTTTAATTAAATCTTTACTGTTCAGATTATTACATTTGTTCCTCTTTTTTCCCCCCCACAACTCCCCTCCTCCCAGTTCCCGCCCCACCCTCCGCCCTCACTCCCCACCCACTGTCCTCATCCATAGGTGCATGATTTTTGTCCAGTCTCTTCCCCCATCTCCCACACCCCTTTCCCCCCCAAGAATAGTCAGTCCATTCCCTTTCTATGTCCCTGATTCTATTATAATCACCAGTTCATTCTGTTCATCAGATTATTTATTCACTTGATTCTTAGATTCACTTGTTGATAGATGCATATTTGTTGTTCATAATTTGTATCTTTACCTTTTTCTTCCTCTTCCTCTTCTTAAAGGATACCTTTCAGCATTTCTATAATCCTGGTTTGGTGGTGATGAACTCCTTTAGCTTTTCCTTATCTGTGAAGCTCTTTATCTGACCTTCAATTCTGAATGATAGCTTTGCTGGATAAAGTAATCTTGGTTGTAGGTTCTTGGTATTCATCACTTTGAATATTTCTTGCCACTCCCTTCTGGCCTGCAAAGTTTCTGTTGAGAAATCAGCTGACATTCATATGGGTATTCCCTTGTAGGTAACTGAGTTTCTTTCTCTTGCTGTTTTTAAAAGTCTCTCTTTATCTTTTGCTCTTGGCATTTTAATTATGATGTGTCTTGGTGTGGTCCTTTTTGGATTCCTTTTGTTTGGGGTTCTCCGCGCTTCTTGGACCTGTAAATCCATTTCTTTCACCAGGTGGGGGAAGTTTTCTGTCATTATTTCTTCAAATAGGTTTTCAATATCTTGCTCTCTCTCATCTTCTGGCACCCCTATAATTCTGATGTTGGTACGCTTGAAGCTGTCCCAGAGGCTCCTTACACTATCCTCGCATTTTTGGATTCTTTTTTCATTCCGCCCCTCCGGTTGGGTGTTTTTTGCTTCCTCGCATTTCAAATCATTGACTTGATTCTTGCGCTCCTCTGGTCTGCTGTCGGGAGTCTGTATAATATTCGTTATTTCAGTCCGTGTATGCTTAATTTCTAGTTGGTTCCCCAATATAAGATCGAGGGTCTCATTAGTTTTCTTGTAGATCTCATTAAGTTTATCGGCGGCTTCTAAACAGTTCTTGAGAGACCTTAAAAGTGTGGTTCTGAACTCTATATCTTCCATTGACAATTTTGTCCTGTTTCTTTGTCTCCGCATTTTGTTATGCTTCCTTGGTGCACCCCCTAGTGGTCTTTGTTCGCAGTCTTATAGTTAAATCTTGATTGTTGTAGCTAATTCCAGGGAGGGTTTGACCTCCAGGCCAAGTGGCTATGAGAATCAGCTGTGTCTGCAGTGAGAGAACTTCTGTCCTCTAGGGAGGTGCTAATCTAGCCTTTGCCTGAGGCTATCCGGCAAATGCCTCTGTGCAGGGCTTGGGCGGGGCAGGTCGCACAGGATCAACAGGGTGGGCCGGAGAGAGCAGTTATGGCGGCTCTCAGTCCTGTCCCCAGGGGCTCTGCCTCTCTGAGTCCCAGCACCCGCCGCAAAGCTCGGAGAGAAAGTTGCACTCGCTCTGACCGAAGCCAGACAGTCCCGCTTCTCCCGTTTAAGTCTGGGTCCCTAAAGACTCGCCTGTATCTGGAGCTCAGAGTCTGCGACTCCCTCCCGATTGAAAACGCCAACCGCGCCCTCCGCTGCCAGCCCGCTGCGCGCACTCCATACCTCAGAACTTGACTTCAGCACTGCGCCTCCTCTGAGTGTCCGTATGCGTTTCTCTTTCCTCCTAGTTGTAGGACTTCCACTCAGCCAGCTTTCCAGTGGTTCTGGGTGATGTCTGTTCCATTTTTTAGTTTCACTTTTGAAGTAGTTGTTCAAGGCAGCAAACTCCGGCGTTAACCTATGCCGCCATCTTGGTTCTCTCTCAATAAAGTCAAGACTTTCTCATATACTTCCCATCATTGTCCAGGAATCATATTTTAGATTAAGTGTTTCCTGTTTTGCTCTGTGTCAGAAATGTAGGAGGCTACTATAGTTGTAGATGAGAGGTAATGAGAAACCAGAGAATAATGGCAAAGCAAACAGTGAGGAGAGAGATGTGAAGGGTGATTTTCAAGGTGGGGTCTATTAGATTAATGGAATCATGTTTTTTGCCTCCCTTTAATAATAGATGATTCTGAGATTTTGAGCCTAGATGACTGAGAATATTGTGTGGTTAATTTAAAAAAAAATTTTTTATTTTATTATTTTTTTAAAATATATTTTATTGATTTTTTTACAGAGAGGAAGGGAGAGGGATAGAGAGTTAGAAACATCAATGAGCGAGAAGCATGGATCAGCTGCCTCCTGCACACCCCCTACTGGGGATGTGCCCTCAGCCAAGGTGCATGCCCTTGACTAGAATCGAACCTGGGACCCTTGAGTCTGCAGGCCGACTCTCTATCCACTGAGCCAAACCAGTTAGGGCGAGAATATTGTGTAGTTAAAAGAAATGAAGAGTACAGATATTTGAGTTATATTTTGGGTATATTTAATTTGAAGATTTGGCAGCATGTTCAAAGGTAGGGATCTAGGGAAATATGGGATTGGAATTTTGGAACAAGATCAGAGTTGGTAAAATCTATGAGTTCACATAGAGAAAAAAGAAAAAGAGCAACTAAGCAAAATGTAATTTAATCTAATTTATGGTGACTAGCAGAAGCTTTAATGATTACTAAGTTAAAGCATCTTTCTGTTCAGAGACTTTGTAGTCTTGGATGATATTTTTGTGTTCTCTAATTTTTGGACCTGTT
This sequence comes from Myotis myotis, assembly GCF_014108235.1. Lineage (NCBI taxonomy): Eukaryota > Metazoa > Chordata > Mammalia > Chiroptera > Vespertilionidae > Myotis > Myotis myotis. The sequence goes on along the minus strand of NW_023416313.1, from coordinate 195,114,207 downwards.
GCTAGATGGCAGTAGTAATCAATGCCAAGGGCTAGGCAGCTTAAGTCTAAGCTAAGCATTTTCATATGTTAAAGTTACAATCGACAGTATGTTATTTCTAGTTCTTTTTATCCTTTATATCAGCTTTATAAAATAAATGTGAAAATTTTTTTCTCTTAATATCTTTTGCTGGATGGTTCAAAAATTATGACTTTTCTTGGTTATTTCTCTGATGTCAGGATCTTTCACTGTGTTCAGAAGAGAGGAAATGAGTTTAGAACTTAACTAGATTCAGATCTTCCCACAAAATGGCACAAAGTGGTTAAAAGCTGGTATGTCCTACTGTATCTTTACATGAGTATAAAGCTACAAAAACTTATGTTTAAGGGTTTTCCCACTGTTTTGATTTCTATTTCAGCAGATCCCTTTTGGATATTCACCTAATTTGGAGTATTAAGTAGTAAATCTACTTCAAAATGTAAAAGAAAGTGTCCAACTATCAAATTAAAAAATATAAAATATTGCCTTATTATATAAGAGTTATGTTGACATTTTTATAAGCTGTCCATTGTCAGGAAGCCTTATTTTGTCCTTAATCTTATTTCAGTCTCTGGTTATATATTAAAGCATCTTTCTATTTGGTGACAATATAATCCTATATAATAAAATGCTAATATGCAAATCGACCAAACGGTGGAACAATCAGTCGCTGTGATGCTCACAGACCACCAGGGGGCAGAAGTTCAACGCAGGAGCTGCCCCCTGGTGGTCAGTGCTCTCCCACAGGGGGAGCGCAGCTCAGCCAGAAGTTGGGCTCATGGCTGGCGAGCATAGCAGCGGTGGCAGGGAGCCTCTCCCGCCTCCGTGGCAGCGCTAAGGATGTCTGACTGCCCCCAAGGGCTCCTGGACTGCGAGAAGGCGCAGATTGGGCAGAGGGGACCCCTGCCCCCCAAGTGCACGAATTGCATGCACCAGGTATTTAGTGTTTATATATTTCTCTCTTACGGTTAACAGTATGGGGTATGTAGGTGTATTATAGATATACATTAGATTTTATACCTAATAGTATATTCTACAAGTTTATTATTTGACTAGGGGCCTGGTGCACGGATTCGTGCACCGGTGGGGTCCTTCTGCCTGGCCTGCAGGGATCGGGATGAAACCGGCTCTCCAACATCCTCCGAGGGGTCCTGGATTGCGAGAGGGCACAGGCCAAGCTGAGGGACCCCACGGGTGCATTATCAGGGTCAGGGAGGGACCGTGGGAGGACTCTAGGGCGTGTCTGGCTCATCTCACCCAGTCCCGATCAGCCAGACCCCAGCAGCAAACTAATCTACCAGTCGGAGTGTCCGCCCCTGGTGGTCAGTGCATGTCATAGCAACTGGTCGATCAGTTGGGCCCTTAGCATATTAGGCTTTTATTGTGTAGGATGCTAGTGTATTTCTTTGAAATTCTCTGTGCTGACACTTGTCTTTTTGTGTGTGTGTGTGGGTCAGGCATCATTCTGAGCATTTAACATGTAGTAATCAATTTATTCATTATAACAACCGTGTGAGGTTGGAACTATTATCTCCTGCTTTAAGAATGGGAAGCTCATGGGTTGGTAGAATTAGAATCAACATCATTAAAATGTCCATACTACCCAAGGCAATCTACAGACTCAATGCAATCCCTATTAAAATACCAACAGCCTATTTCACAGGTCTAGAACAAATACTCCAAAAATTTATATGGCATAAAAAAGACCCCAAATAGCTGCAGCAATCTTGAGAAAGAAAAATAAAGTTGGAGGAATTACAATACCAGATTTCAAGTTATACTACAAAGACACCGTAATCAGAACAGCCTGGTACTGGCACAAGAATAGGCATATAGATCAATGGAACAGAACAGAGACCCCAGAAATCAACCCAAGCCATTCATTATGCTCAATTAATATTTGACAAAGGAGGCAAGAGCATACAATGGAGTCAAGACAGTCTCTTCACCCTGTTATTTGCAGATTCTTAATATTTCCTACAACTTTTGTGATATTATACTGTGTTAGTACAGTTTTGGTAATATATTTAAAATCTTTTTTCTTGAAATATTAATATTTATTGCATGTAATATATTTAAAATAGTTTTTCTTGAAATATTAAAGTTTATTGCATGTAACATTAAAAAAATGAGTCTTATCAATAAATGGTGTTGGGAAAATTGTACAGATACATGCAAAAAAATGAAACTAGACCACCAACTTACACCATACACAAGAATAAACTCAACATGGATAAATGACTTAAATGTAAGTCGGGAAACCATAAAAATCCTAGAAGAAATCATAGGCAGCAAAACCTCAGACATCTCTCATAGCAATATGTTTATTGATACATCTGCTAAGGCAAAGGAAACTAAGGAGAAAATACACAAATGGGACTACATAAAAATAAAAAGCTTCTGCACAACAAAAGAAGGCATTAACAAACTGAAAAGGAGCCCAATGTATGAGAGAACATATTTGGCAATGATACATCTGCTAAAGGGTTAATATCCAAAACATATAAGGAACTCACATAACTTAACAGAAGGAAGACAAACATCCAATTAAAAAATAGGCAAAGGACCTAAATAGACACTTCTCCAAAGTGGACATACAGATGGCCAAAAGACGTATGAAAAAATGCCCAAAGTCACTGATCATCAGAGAGATGCAAATTAAAACGACAGTGAGGTATCACCTCACACCTGTCAGAATGGCTACCATCAACAAATGACAAGTGCTGGCGAGGATGTGGAGAAAAGGGAACCCTAGTACACTGCTGGTGAGAATGCAGACTGGTACATCCATTGTGGAAAACAGTATGGAATTTTCTCAAAAAATTAAATATGGAACTGCCATTTGACCCAGTGATCCTGCTTCTAGGAATATATCCTAAGAAACCCGAAACACCAATCAGAAAGAATGTATGCACCCCTATGTTCATAGCGGCACAATTTACAATAGCTAAGATCTGGAAACAGCCCAAGTGCCCATCAGTAGATGAGTGGATAAAAAAAAGCTGTGGTACATATTTACCATGGAATACTATGCAGCAGTAAAAAAGAAGAATCTCTTACCTTGGAGACAGCATGGAGATACCTGGAGAGTATCGTGCTAAGTGAAATAAGTCAGAGAAAGATAAGTATCACATGATCTCATATGTGGACTCTAAGTAAAAATAAACTGATGAACAGAATGGATCCAGAGATGTGGAAGCATGGAACAGAGTGCTGAATCTCGGAGGGAAGGCTGGGGAATGTGGGTAGGTGGGAGGTAATCAACCAAGGACCTTATATGCATAGCCCAGGGACACAGATGAGGCCAAGCATATATGGGGCGGTGAGGACATGGGGGGGAGGGGTGGAGACGGAGACAGGCTGGAGGAGGTCAATGGGGGAAAGGGACATATTTAATACTTGTAACAATAAAGAATTATTTTAAAAATGAATGAGAAGCTGAGCCTGGCCAATGAGACTCAGTGATTGAGCTTCGACCCATGCACCAAGAGTTCTCTGGTTCTATTCTGGTCAGAGCACATGCCTGGGTTGCAGGCTCTATCCCTAGCAGGGGGCATGCAGGAGGCAGCTGATCAGTGTTTCTCATCTCTCATCAATGTCTCTATCTCTCTAAAAATCAGTGAAAATATTCCCTAGCCGGTTTGGCTTAGTGGACCAAAGGATCCCGGATTCAGTTCCAGTCAAGGCACGTACGTACCTCGGTTGCAGGCTCCATCCCGGCCCCAGTCAGGGCGTGTGAGAGAGGCAACCAATTGATGTGTCTCTCTCACATTGATATTGACTGTCTCTCCCCCTCCACTCTCTCTAAAAACAAAATTAGTGGAAAAATATCCTCAGGTGAGGATTAACAAAACAAAAACAGCAAATGCAAATCAATAAAAATATATTTTTAAAAAACAATAGAAAGCTGAAACATAGCTATCAAAGCCAGGAGTTTAACCCTAGCAGTCTGGTTATATACCCATTTTCTAAATAGGTAGTTCACCATGAAATACCTATTTTTCTAATCCTTAATTTCCTCATCTAAAAAGCAGTCCTGCCGAAACCGGTTTGGCTCAGTGGATAGAGCGTCGGCCTGCGGACTGAAAAGTCGCAGGTTTGATTCCGGTCAAGGGCATGTACCTGAGTTGTGGGCACATCCCCAGTGGGAGATGTGCAGGAGGCAGCTGATCGATGTTTCTCTCTCATCGATGTTTCTAACTCTCTATCTCCCTTCCTCTCTGTAAAAAATCAATAAAATATATTTTAAAAAAATAAAAATAAGAAAATAAAAAGCAGTCCTAAAATAAAAACCCTAGGTTGTGGGTTCTGTCTCCAACTGATTGGTGTTTCTCACATCAATGTTTCTCTGTCTCCCTCCTTTCTCTCTCAAATCAATAAAGCATATCCTCAGGTGAGAATTAAAAAAAAACACATTTTGTGGTTTGTGTAGGTTACAATATACTTGAACTTGTCAAAGCTACCTTCAAATAAGATGATGCCATTTATGTTGTAAGAACCTTGCAACATTTTCTATTTCCTCCCTCCCATCTTCTATTTCTGTCATATATTTTACTTTTAATAACCCCTCAATATGTGATTACTATTTTTGCCTTAAACACTCAATTATTTTTTAAGGATTTTTTTTTTTTTTTTTTTTTTTGTCCACAGAAATGTATTACTAAAAATAAAGCAGGTGAAGTTTTTCTCAGGGAAAAAAAAACTGTCACCATGGGAACCTCCACTAAAAGTTGTGTTAATTTAATATCCTCTTCACTTCTGAACTGCTGCCTCCTTTCATATATTTTAAGTTTTAGTTTAAGTTAAAAATCATCATGATTCCCAGCCGGTGTGGCTCGGTGGTTGAGTGGCGATTCAATTCCAGGTCAGTGTACATGCCCAGGTTTGGGGCTTGATCCCCCATCAGGGGGCGTGTAGGAGGCAGCTGATGGGTCAACGTCAATATTTCTATCTCTCCCTCTCCTTTTCTCTTTCTAAAATAAATAAAAATATTTTTTTTAAATCAGCATGATGAAAATGAAGTGACATCTGATCCCTTGTTCAAGATTGCATTGGGCTACACTACAATGGATACTTCAAGTGCTGTAGGTGATTGTCTGCCAAGGGTTCACATGGGTGGTGGCTTTCACACAAAGTATTTTCAAGTTTCATCCATGTTGTAGTACATTTCCTTTTTTTAAATTTTTCTTTTGTTGACACTATTATAGATATTGCCCCACCCGTGCCTTTGACTTTTATGGCAAATTATATTCCCTTATCTGCCTATCTACCATATATTGTTTATCCATTTATTAAAGTACTTTTGAGTTGTTTAAACTTTTTTTGCTGTTATGAGTAATGCTATTCTGAACATTAGTGTACAGATTTTTGCATGTGTATGTTTAACTTTATGAGAAACTGCCAAACTGTTTCTCACAGGGGCTGCTACATTTTATATTACCACCAGCATTGTATACAATTCCAATTTCTTTACATTCTTGCTAACATTTGTTGTAAAGTCCATCATCTCAGTTATCTCTGGGCCTGTTCTGTTCATTGACTCATTTTGACAGTTTGTTGTGTTTTTCTTGCTTGTGTGTGTGTCTCTTTTTTGAAATTGAATTCTGGATATCATGTATAGAATAATAGTAGAGACTGAGGTAAATAATATTTATCCTTGGAAATGGCCACCTCTGCTTCTGTCAGACTATTGGTGTTGGATATTGAACAGTCTGATCGCTAAGGGAGCTGACTTTGGTTTTGTTGTTGCTATAGTTACCTTCTGTACACTAGAGACTTGAAATTCCTCAGCAGTGGACTGTCAATATCTTGTGCTTATATTGGGCCTGGGATGTTGAAGGGTTTTCCTCATTGTTTGTCTTCCACTGTCAACTTTTAGCAGGCCCTACTTATCTGTGCCAAATAGAGGCGTTCTCGTCCTGCTCTTCCTCTTCCAATAGTAAACTGTTGATGCTTTTTACACGGTGTGAGAATCATGTTAAGGCAAGGCCTCATTCTCCTCCATGATGGTTTGGGTTTTTTTGGAAATGTAGATATCTGTGCATAGTCACCACCCACAGTTCTCTTTCCCAGTCCATATCCCCTCCCCCCCAACCCCCCGTAAAAGATAACCACTGTTCTGATTTCTATCATTATATATTTATTTTGCCTATTCTTCAACTTTGTATAAATGAAATCATATAGTACTCTTTTGTTTCAGGCTTCTGTCACTAAACAATTCTAAGCTTTATCCATATTGTTGCATGTACCAGTAGTATGTTTTATTGCTGTATAGAAGTCCAGTGTATTATTAACATAACACAGTTTATCAAAGACTATTTATCAATTGGATAATTGTCTATCTAATTAATCATCTTGCATTTATCTTTTTTAAAAAATATATTTTATTGATTTTTACGGAGAGGAAGGGAGAGGGATAGAGAGTTAGAAACATCGATGCGAGAGAAACATCGATCAGCTGCCTCCTGCACACCCCCTACTAGGGATGTGCCCCCAACCAAGGTACATGCCCTTGACTAGAATCGAACCTGGGACCCTTGAGTCCGCAGGCCGACGCTCTATCCACTGAGCCAAACCAGTCAGGGTTGCATTTATCTTAAAAGCTTGTAAATATCCCAAAAGTAACATGCCAATGGTATATTTGCCTTATTCCTCAGGCCAGAAACTTAAGGATCATCATTAACACCTTTTCTTATACCCCACTTGCAGTCTAATCAGAAAATTCAGTTTATTTCTCTTTCAGAGTTGTGGCCTGAAATCCATCAACTTCTTCCCACTCTCATATCTCTTGCCTAGAACTTTGCACAAACCTCTTCTCACTATTTCACTCTTGTACTAAGGTCTGTTCTCCAGGCAGCAGCCAGAGGTATATCTTTATTAAAGAGTTCTCACTTGATCCCAACCTGCAGTGGCTTTCTTTCTCACTTGAGAATGAAATTTAAAGTTCTTATCATGGCCCACAAAGTTCTTACCTGCCTCCAGCTACTTTATTGCCTACACCACTTTCTCTGACTTAACTTGCTGTTTCTGTCTGCCAGGAGGCTCTTGGCCCTCAAGAGGCCAATACCTTGCTCCCTCTTTTGATTCTGGTCTCAGCTCAAATGTCACCTCATGGGAGAGGTTTTCCTTTAATGATCAAATCTAAAAATCCTTTCTAGCTTTATTTTTCTTGCCTTACCCTGTATTATTTTTATAACACGAATCACTGACTATTTTCATTATCTGTCCCCCCACTGCCCTCCTTGAGGGCAAGGATTTTGCTTTTGTTCTTTGCTCAATCTAGTGTGTTTTAGGCCTCTTACATCAGCCCTTTGAGACTTGTTGAATTATTGAATAAGGTACATCTTTAGGAATTTTGAGTAGATTTAATGTAGACATTACTTATCAATTTCTAACTATAACACAGTATTCAAGGGATCTTTTTTTTCGTAATGCTACATCATTCTGTTATAGGCCATGGTTCTTTTTGTTTGTTATTTTAATCCTCACCAGAGGATATTTTCCCCTTGATTTTCAGAGAGGGGGAAAGACAGAGAAATACCAATGTGAGAGAAACACATCGATTGGTTGCCTTCTGCGTGTGTCCTGACCAGGGCCCTGGTTAAGGAGGAGCCTACAACTGAGTTAGAAAGGAAGTTAATATTTGTTGCTTATTTTCTTTATGCCAAGAATTGTACTCTCTACATACTTGACCAGCATCAAACCCATGACCCTTCGGTTCTCAGGCTGATGCTCTATCCACTGAGCCAATCTGGCTAGGGCAGGCCATGGTTCTTTTTATCTCCCACCTCTTTTCTTTTTATAGTTATTAAAGAGAGCATTTGCTTAGCAATTTTCAAAAGGGTTTACTAAGAATTAGAAAAAGAATTAGTAGTAAACATTACCAATTCAAGAATTGGATTATTCCACATTGTTACTGACTTTGAAATTAAGCATCTGGTGACTGGGGAAGGGTGGTTTCACTGTGTTTGCTTAACCAGCTGGTTGTTATGGAAAGGCAAAGGCAGATCATTGTTCTTGTTGAAAGAAGCTGGGTATTCATAGACTTAATTTAAAGGGTGAGTTTTTGTCCAGTCAGCGTGGCTCAGTGGTTGAGTGTCAACCTATGAACCTGGAGGTCACGGTTCGATTTCTGGTCAGGGCACTTGCCCGGGTTTTGGGTTTGAACCCCAGTAGGGGGCATGCAGGAAGCAGCCAACCAATGATTCTCTCTCTTTGATGTTTCTCTCTCTCTCACCCACTCCCTTTCTCTTTGAAATCAATAAAAATACATATTTAAAAATAAAAATAAAGGGTGAGTTTTGCATGGACGATAATCTCATACCATATAAAAAGGTGTGTGTCATTCCCTCCAAACCCCCACCCCCATTTTCCTTGGTAACAGATTCCTGCACTTTGAAAACTGTGCTTTTTGTAAGAATTTTAGTGTATTTAATGTATGAGATACCATATGTTGCTGCAACCAGTTTCTTGAACATTTATGTGAATAAGAAGAGCATATTCAGACTCACTAAACAGGATTAATTTACAAACTCATTAAGACTCAATCATTAATGAATATGATATTTAAAATTACATTGAAGTTGTAGCAGATGTCAGGTTAGCATACCTTCCACTAAATATTCAGCACTTTCCCCCAAATTAAAAACAAGTGTTTTTTTTTTTCTTTGCAAATTGTTTAAAAGCCAATTCTGGTTAGTTTAAAACACACACAAATTTCTCTGAATTTTTTTTTTTTTTAATATATTTTATTGAATTTTTACAGAGAAGAAGGGAGAGGGATAGAGAGCTAGAAACATCGATGAGAGAGAAACATCGATTAGCTGCCTCCTGCACGCTCCCCACAGGGGACGTGCCCGCAACCAAGGTACATGCCCTTGACCGGAATCGAACCCGGGACCCTTGAGTCCGCAGGCTGACGCTCTATCCACTGAGCCAAACCGGTTCGGCCACAAATTTCTCTGAATTTTTTGATACAAAAGTTTTCTGAGACATGTTTTGCTGAAGTTAAGCTAGTACATGCTTTTTATCCCAAGGTGGTGCTTCTCTTAGGACATACTGGTAATGCATGTGAGTGAGTGTGTTCCTATTTCACTCTTCCCTGAAATACTAATAACCAGATTCCTAAGTTTTACCCATGCAGTTTTGCTTCCGATAAGTTGACTTTAGATATGCTTGATAACTAATAAGCTTCTTTAATATTCAGTATGGAGCTTTTCTGGCTACCATTGGATTTTTCAAATTTGCCACTAACTTTGCTACTAGCACATGGCATTAGACAGTAGCTACTGCTTCCAGGTGTTCTGCTATACACCCTACTCCCCCTTTTTAAAAAAAGTATGAAATATGCTTCTTATACCGGTAACTTAGTCTACTCCTATTTTTTTAAATATATTTTTATTGATTTCAGAGAGGGAGGGAATGGGAGAGAGAGATAGAACCATCAATGATGAAGGAGAATCATCGATCAGCTGCCTCCCATGCACCTCACACTGGGGATCTACCCGCAACCTGGGCATGTGCCCTGATTGGGAAACGAACCGTGACCTCCTGGTTCATAGGTCGATGCTCAACCACTAAGCCACACCGGCCAGGCAAGAATTTGTAGTTTTAAGAATAGGAATATGAAATTAAATAAAATAAAGGCATATTGAATGAAAACATGTTAGAAAGGAAGTTAGCCGAACCGGTTTGGCTCAGTGGATAGAGCGTCGGCCTGTGGACTCAAGGGTCCCAGGTTCGATTCCGGTCAAGGGCGTGTACCTTGGTTGCGGGCACATCCCCAGTGAGGGGCGTGCAGGAGGCAGCTGATCGATGTTTCTCTCTCATCGATGTTTCTAACTCTCTATCCCTCTCCCTTCTTCTCTGTAAAAAATCAATAAAATATATTTAAAAAAAAAAAAAGGAAGTTAATATTTGTTGCTTATTTTCTTTATGCCAAGAATTGTGCCCTCTACATAATTCTGTTCTATATTCCTGTATCATACTCTGATTACCTCTGTCCTTGTGTCTGCCACCCTCTAATTGTTTACTGGTCTAACTCCCATCTTCTTGACAGCAAATATGTTTTTCACCCGCATCATCAGCATTTAGCACATTGCACATAGTATTTTGTCATAATAAGCACTCATATTGTGTTAATTTTTATTCCCACTTTAAAGATGAGAAAACAAGCTTAGAGAGGTTAGGCAATTTGTACAATGATGACTTTGCTAGTTTGTGGTAGAACAAGGGATTGAAATTGGGGTGTTTCTTAAACCTAAGTGCCCTTTTTACTTTTTAAAGATATTTTAATTGCCCTTGACCAGAATCAAACCTGGGACCCTTCACTCCGCAGGCTGATGCTCTATCCACTGAGCCAAACCGGTTAGGGCTATAAATGCATTTTTAAAATATCCAAAAACTTAATAGATTGAGTTTTAAAATATTGTATCATTTCAGTGGTTTGTTGTTGTTGTTTTCTATTTTGTTGATGTCTTTAGAATCAGGAAATTCTACAATTATTACTGAGCATAGATTTTTATAGTCTTCTGAAAATTCCTTTGTGTATCATTTTTCTTTTATTTTGGAACAAAAACAACTAAAAAAAGTGGGGAGGAGAGGATATAAGCTCTAAAGGAAACAAAATATTAAAGTCCCTCTTTAATGTGAATGAAATTTGGCTTTTTAAAGTATGCTCTCTAAATTTTTCTTTGTAGGAGCCTCTATATTAAGTCAGTACTTGATTATATACCCAAGGACTTTATTTGATTATCCCTAACTAGTTAGGGTGATTCTGGTTGCATTAACAAAAACTGTGCTGCAAAATGACTTAAGTAGTCAGAAAATGTGGAATCTCATAACCGTGGGATAAAGGTTCTTTCCATCAGTTGGATTGGGTCCACTTTAGAATGAATATTCTACATCTGAACAAATTGTAGTTGGGAAGGGAATACATACATGGATTAGCAAAAATGCAAGGTTTCTAAACCAAATTACTGGTTACAAGAGATGGAATTACTGTGATTGGTTTTGGCTAATCAGGATCTGCCCTTGGAACTGGGGTCAAAGTCCTAAAATTTTGTCGATGCCACAAAGAGTGGGGAGAGGGGAGTGAATCGGAAGGGTTTCATCACACTGTCCACTGGAGTTTCTTAATTGCCCTTCAAAAAAAAAATGTGATGTAGCCTTAGCTCGTTTGGCTCAGTGGATAGAGCGTCGGCCTACGGACTGAAGGGTCCTGAATTTGATTCTGGTCAAGGGCACATGCCCGGGTTTCGGGCTCGATTCCCAGTAGGGGATGTGCAGGAGGCAACTGATCATTGATGTTTCCAACCCCCACTCCTCTCTCCCATCCTCTCTGAAATCAATAAAAAAAATTTTTTTTAAATGGGATGTATAAATTGACTTCCTGTCTTGCGGAATATAATTGTTCAAACAGGGTGATGGAAGCATAAGGGTTTCTTTTACTATTCTCTGCTCCATACAAATTCCATAATAAAAAGTTTAAAAGAAAGCTAAGTGGGGCACAAGAAAATAGAGTGATGGTTGTTTATGGCAGCATTTTTCTAGGTTGGTGTTTTTCCAATCATCCTGCTCAATTTCTTCTCTGCTTATATGTAGAATTAACATATAATTCTTCCTCTCGAAGCCTAATATGGATATACCTTAATTAAAGTTGACACTAATACTTTAGTACTTACATAGAAGAGCAATAGCATGGTATTAGAATGGACACAGCTTCACAGGTTTTGAAGTTACAGCTTGGGTTTCAAACCAGATTCCCCTGTGTCCTCCCATTAGTAGTTATGAGATCACTGCAAGTTACCCCGTTTCTCTGAACTGCAATTTCTTCTCTAAGATGGGGATAAGAATACCTATCTCATAGGGTTAAATGATTAGGATAAAAAAATTAAATAAGTTTCTAGCATATAGCCTAGCATTTGTTGAACTCCAATTATGGTTATTTTCTTCTCTGTGAGGCTCAATTATCCTAGCCCAATTTGATAGACGTGGTAGCATTATTATAGTTGAGTTATAAGTGCGGATTGTGAAGTTATTAGAGCCCATCCCTGTATGTCTTTTCCCATTAACCATCTCCTACATTTGCGACATTTGCTGGACCTCTGCCTTTCACAATCATCATAGCTAGTTTCTTATGGTCAATGGGCAATATTAAGTTTTAGCTGTGGGGAATTAGGTTTTTTGGCCCAAGTCTAATAAATTATCTCAATAGTTTAAAAATATAATTGTGTATGATGCTTATGCTGTCAACTCTCAAATATGGTGAACATTTATGCCTGAAAAGTAGAAATATACCTATTTCTAAGAATACTGCTCATTTCTGATTTTATAAAATAATATGTAGGAGACTTTTACTATTGTGCCTTTTGTAATCAGTAGTTTCTAAATAGGTGTAAAGTGTATGTTTTTTTCTTTTAATACTTTTTTTGTCCCTTATTTATGTGGGGGGAAAAGCTACTTCCTTATTCATTATGGAATTATTTAAGCTAGGCTGTCCTTCAGATTTCATATTCAAACTTAGCCAGTTCAGCAATAAGAGCAATACCTAGTTGCAGCTAGATGTGTTTAGGATGTACTTTATATGCAGAAAGAATATTTTACTGGGTTTATTTTCATAGGAAGTAAAATAACATTTTGATTGATAAAAAATAACAAATCTTTTTAAAGCCAAAGCCACAAGAGGAATTCATAATTATGTTTAGGAACTTGCTATTAGGTAATCAACTTTTAATTCTATAAGGACAGTTATTCAGATAAGAGGTTAGTTAGCAATTTCCATCTAGTGTATTGCAAGATGGCGGTTCACCAGGAATATCCTCACCCTCTTGAAGGTTATCCTAAGGTGTTTGTTTTAGGGTGTCTTTCTGACATCTCACATCTGCATTATGTTCAGACATGGGAATTGTGTATCCCAGTAAGAACCACAGCAGCAGCCGTGGCTCAGTGCCAGGGCACTGCTTGAGGTTCTGCTATGTCCTGATCTGCACTAGGTGGGTCAGGATGAGAGAATTTTTCTGCCTCCATTCTCAGAACAATTGGGTTCATATTTAAATTGGTTATGATTGCTTGCTACATTCTCTAATTCAAGGACAAAGAATTTATTTTAATGAAGAAAAGTTCCTTTTAACCGAGCAAACTATCATAGCTTTATACTTGACTAAACTTCCTGTATCTGGGCCTCACTGTCTGGACTCGGTGTTGGGGCAGTAAGAACTGCAGTGTTTCACCCACATATAATTAAGGAGGTAGTGGCAGTAACTCCCCTTTCTTTTTTATTCACTCCTTTCTCTTTTAGATTATCTTCATTTCTCTTTTCTCCTCTCTATTCTGCTTTAGTACTCTTTTCTGTTCATATCTTTTTGTATCCTTTTTAATGTGTGTGTGTGTGTGTGTGTGTGTGTGTGTGTGTGTGTGTGTTGACAGAAGAAAGGCACTCTCCATGTCCTCATCTCTCACTAATCTGTTGAGGTCTAGAATGCTAACCAAGCTTTTTTTAATACATCTAACAAAGAAAAAGTAAGATAAAAATTATGGTTACTCTTATTTGCTCTCTGCATATGTTTTTGTTAAGTTGAACCATATGAAGTTGTCAATATTTTTTTGATCCACAGACACAGATTTAACCTAATACTTCTCTAAGCAACCTTTAGCTATAATAGGATTTGGAAATTTACCAAAATGGAAAAAATTGAGAAGTTTACTTTTTTATTTGTTTGTTTTGTTAAGGGAAGGCTTGGGGGCGGGGGGAGCATAAGTAATGAGTTTATTTTGTGGTGTAGGGGGACACGTTCAAGGAGAAGTGAATGTCTAGTAGAGATTTGTAAACAGGATTTTTAAATAGAGAGATGAGATCATTGGCATATAGGTGGCACTTGAACATGAATATGAATGAGGTTACCCCGTGAGAGTGTAGTGAGAAGAAAAGACAGCCTATGGCTTCTCTTGCACACTGGGAAGTGGATCATGCAAGTAAAACTCAGATGAGGGCTATACATAGAAGTAAAAGTGTATTCATCATTTTTGAATGATTCAGTAGTATGTAAAATTAAGCATTAACTATATGGCCTTGGAAGTTTTAGTTCAGATATTACTCATTTGCATACTAATGTGTTTAAACATAGGCTAGAAGTTTTCGTGTTTCCCCATAAGAGATTAAAATGTATCTGTGGAAGAATATAAGCTCTATAGCTTGAGTATTGGCGGACATACCCTCCTTACCTCTGACATCTTGTTTGTTTATTTCTTTTTTTCTCTCTTTCTGTACTTCATTTAAACAGTGTATCACGTGGACATCCATTGTGATTGTTACCATTGCTACAGTCCTGAAGTGCTAGTTTGCTGTGCCATTCTGTCTGAGGTCCTGCCTCATCAATCACCAGAATCCTTTGAATTAAAGTCTTGCAGGACTGTTTCAATGTGAAACACTTTCCAGGCAACAAAATGAAGGGAAGGAGTCTAGTACTACTGTCCTGCTTGGGTATAACAGTTCATAGGCATAGTCCTATAAGTTACTATTAGCTTAAAGGCCACATTAAACTATCTTATTGTTTAAAATTCTCATTAGTCTGATTTTCCATATGCAGAGATCAGATGGAAGCAGTAGCAAAGAATTGTGGGTTTTAAAAAAATAATCTCATATTAACATTTACCCACTTATTGACCTCCTTTGCAATGTCTCTCTCGGTGCCTTTCTCCCTGCAATGTATCCCTCTGTACCTTTCTCCCATAGTAACATCTCCCTCTGACTCTCTTCTGCTCCATGGATTTAAAAGGATACTGGTGATCGATTACATTGGACCCACCAAGATAATCCAGAATAATCTCCCCCTTTTATTTTTTTAAAGGGAGATTTTTTTTTTTTTTTTAATTGAGTTTTAGAGACAGGGGAAGGGAGAGAGACAGGGAGAAACATTAATCAGCTGCTTCCTGCACACCCTCTCCTGGGGATCAAGCATGTAACCCAGGCATGTGCCCTGACCAGAGTCTAACTGCAACCTCATGGTGCACAGGACGAAGCCCTACCAACTGGGCCACCCTGGCCAGAGCTAATCTCTCCCTTTAAAGTTGACCAATTAGTAACCTTAATTCCATCTGCAACCTCAATTCCCCCTTTTTTTAAAAAAATATTTTTTTATTGATTTTGTTGTTATTAATCCTCATCTGAGGATATTTTTCCATTGTTTCCTAGTGAGAGTGGAAGGGAGGAGGAGGGACAGAGAGAGAGAAACATCAATGTGAGAGAGACACATTGATTGACTGATTGTTTCCCGCATGCACCCCAATCGAGGCTGCAACCGAGGTATATCTCCTTGACTGGAATCGAACCCAGGACCCTTTAGTCTGAAGGCCGATGCTATATTCACTAAGCCAAATCAGCTAGAGCTGTTTTTATTCATTTTTAGAGAGAGAGGAAGGGAAAGGGATAGAGAGAGAAAAACATCAATGAGAGAAGCATCAGTTGGCTGCTTCCTGCACGACCCCTACTGGGGATTGAGCCCACAACCTGGGCCATGTGCCTAGGAATTGAACCCATGACCTCTTGGTTCATGAGTCGACACCCAGCCACTGAGCCACACTGGCTAGGCTCAATTCCCTTTTGCCATGTAACCGAACATAGTTACAGGTTCCAGGGATTAAGGTATAGATCTCTTTGGGGCGACCATTTTTTCTGCATACACACTTATTTTAGGCTCTAAAGTTGTATAAGTCAGCTGGGACCAGGTGTAAATGAGTCCAAAGTAGAGATCCTAACTAAGGTTGAGGAATATGAATAGGACCAATAGTTGGGTTTGAGCTAAAAACCAACTACTCAGCAGTGTATGTACCTGTTTGTAAACTCTCTCACTGGCATAAAGTATATGTAGTAGATTTGGTGTTCAATAGAGAATTAGAAGGAGGTAAATTATTTTTAGTTACATCATGGTAGGGAAATGATTACAATATTAAAATCGATTTTATTTCTGTTTTATGTCATCCTTCAGAAGGAAATGTTCTTGATTTAATTTACAATTTTAGAGAAGCTGTGGATTTAATTTTAATTTTTATATTTTTATTACAGATATTTACTACCCTTAGATGCCACTCCTATTATGGAGAAGATTGAAGAGCAATTTGCTAATCTGAACATTGTTAAACGTTCCTCAGGAACTGAAGAGCCTACTTATCTGCTTGACATAGACACATCCAAGACTGTACCAGCAGAAAAAGGAAGCTTGGTTGCTGTTTTATGTTCTAATGGGTTAATCAGAATATATGATAAAGAAAGGTTAAACATAGTACGAGAATTTAGCGGACATCCTGGACATCTTAATGGCGTCAAATTTGCAAATTCTTGTGACATTGTATATTCGTCATGTACCGATAGCACAATAAAATGTTGGGATGCTCGATTAACCAGTGAAAAACCTGTCCAGCTTTTCAAGGGTTATCCTTCCAATATATTTATCAGTTTTGATATCAGCTGTAATGATCATGTCATTTGTGCTGGTACAGAAAAAGTTGATGATGATGCATTGTTGGTATTTTGGGATGCAAGAATTAATTCTCAAGATGTGTCTACCACTAAAGACCCACTTGGTGCATACTCAGAAACACATAGTGATGATATCACTCAAGTATGTTTCCATCCCAGCAATCCCAACATGGTAGTCTCAGGTTCCACAGATGGCTTGGTAAATGTATTTGATATTAGTGCTGATAATGAAGAAGATGCACTGGTTACAACTTGTAACTCAGTTTCATCAGTTAGCTATATTGGTTGGTCTGGGAAAGATTATAAACAGATATACTGCATGACACATGATGAAGGATTTTATTGGTGGGATCTTAATCATCTGGATACTGATGAACCAATTACATGTTTGAGCATCCAGGATGTCAGAGAAGTAATGAATTTGAAAGGAGGTGTTTTGGACTATTTGATTGGTGGCCTATATCATGAAAAGATGGACAAATTATTTATTGTTGGAGGAACAAACACAGGAGTTATTCACTTAATGAGCTGTACTACATCAGGATTGAGCCATGTGACCAGCCTTCAGGGAGGGCATGCTGCTACAGTCCGCTCTTTCTTTTGGAATATGCAGGATGATTCTCTGCTGACTGGAGGAGAAGATGCACAGTTGTTACTTTGGAAACCAGGAGCAATAGAGAAGAAATTTACAAAGAAAGACAACATGAAAATAGCATCCTCTGTGCACCAGCGAGTTCGAACTCACAGTAACGATTCTTACAAGAGAAGGAAAAAGCAGTGATATTACATTGTGAGTTTACTTGTTAGATTTTATAGTTGCAAATAATTATTTTTGTGTACTACCTGTGGAAGACATGTTTAAAGTTCATATGTAAAAACAAGCCAGTTAGCAAACAGTTCTGGAAAAATGTTGAGAATGGTTTAATTCAATCTTCATGTATTCTAAAATTATTTTTTAAAGGCACCAGTTGACTATGTAATCAGTGAATTGAAAGTAAAATTACTTTCCTCATTTCTAAAACCCATCTGTTGAGTTAGTAAATGTTGGGTTTTAAAAAATAGCTTTGATAAGGACTTTTTAGAAGTAGATGGCTGGTGTGACTTAAAAAAACAGGTGGTTTGGGCTGTTTTTTTAAGCTCAATTTTTTACATTTTAAATCTTTATTATTTACAAAACAAATGAGACTTTTCTTCATTTGAGTAGCTCCTACTTGCCTAATACACAAAGGTTACCTTGGAGTATTTAATATAAATTTTCTAATGAGTCTAAATAGAAATAAAATGATTTGATATCTATTTAATGAAAATGCTTAGTAAATATTTGCATCTGTACTTAAATATTGTAGGTTAAACAGTGACAGGTATTTCACTGATGAAAAGGAAATTATTTTGTAAAATTCATTTTGAGACTCAAAGCGAATCTACAAAAATAAAAGTATGATAGCAAAATGGCTTTTTATTTCAAAATACCCTAATATTTTGTGATAAAATTTTCTTCCATAGTGTTTCATTCATAATTTTAAACCTGAATTTTTGTTTGCTGCTGATGAAAGAATCTTCATTATAAAGTTAATTTATATAAAGGTTTGCTATCTCTTACTATGCTTAATTAAAAATAAAAATATCTTTATAGATTAAATTATTTGCAACAGTATTTTTAGAATATTTTATTTTTTGCATTAGAAATATTGTCATGAGAAATACAAATGTTGCCTGGCTCAGTGGTTGAGCGTCGACCTATGAACCAGGAGGTCCCTGATTCCTGGTCAGGGCACATGCCCAAAATCAAAACAAAAAGCTTTAAAAGGGGAAGGGATTATTAAAATGAAGTAATACCAGAGGCTATTCCAGAACCTCACTCTTCAGATTGAAAGGCCCAATAGAGTGTCAAGTGTAATGAATGAAAAAACCCACACCAAGGCATAGCACTATGAAGTTTCAGAACTGTAAAAATAAAGAGAAAACCTTGAAAGTTTCCAAAGAGTGGGGAAAAACAATCACCTAGGAACAAGAATAATGTTAGACACCTTATTAGCAAATCAGGATGACAATGATGGATCAAGGCCTTTAAAGTTCTGAGGACAAATTCCTGCTACCTGAACTTATTACACTCTGCAAACTCATGAGCAAGTAAATTATAATAAACTAGAGGCCCGATGCACAAAAATCATGCAAGAGCAGGCCTTCCTTCCCCCGGCTGCCCGCACCGGGCGTCTCTCTGGCACCCGGGACCCGGGCTTCCCTCGCAGCCCCAGCTTCGTCCGGAAGGACATCTAGTCTAATTAGCATATTACACTTTTATTTTAGATTTTGAAACATCCCTTGCTAAGTGAACATTTCCTACTTATTCTCAAATTCAGGAGCTGAATTTATTTGGACTAAATTTTTATCAGAGTATCCATTGCTCATCAAACTCATTGGCTGAACTGGAGATTGGGGTTTTGGGAGGTATTTGCTTTTCCAATCTATAATTCTGTGGTCAAAGTGTCCTCAAGTGTGAAGTTAAATAATTGCAGCCATACAAAACTTCAAACTTTTTATACAGCTTTTTTTAAAAAAAATATATTACTGATTTCAGAGAAGAAGGGAGAGTGAGAAAGAGATAGAAACATCAATGATGTGAGAGAAGCATTGATTGGTTGCCTCTTGCACGCCCCACACTGGGATCAAGCCTGCAACCCCAGGCATGTGCAGGGCATTATTGAGCATTATAATGTTATGGAGTTGGAGATAACCTGGATATCCATGCATGGGCGATAGGTTAGGTAAAAATGTGGTGGATGTACACAATTCGTATTCTGCAGTAGTTACTTACAAACCATAGAGGTCCACTTTTTAAAAAAATATATATTTTATTGGTTTTTTTACAGAGGGGAAGGGAGAGGGATAGAGAGTTAGAAACATCAATCAGCTGCTTCCTGCACACCCCTCACTGGAGATATAGGTGCAACCAAGGTACATGCCCTTGACCGGAATCGAACCTGGGACTTTTCAGTCCGCAGGCCGGCGCTCTATCCACTGAGCCAAACCGGTTAGGGCCACAGAGGTCCATTTTAACCATATGGCTTGATCATGAAAAAACAGTGCCCAATGAAAACAGTGAGAAACAGAATGCATGTGTGGGGAAAGCCATTTATATAAATTTAAAATATACAAAAATTCATTTTGCAAGAATGTGCAATTATACATATTAATCACCATAGAGTTGTTGCCTGGTATGGGGGAAGAAGGGAATGGAAGTGGGTTTAGAAATAAAAGGAAGAGAGGATGAGAGGGAGGAGAGAAAGAGAAGACATGACAAAAATTTCAATAAGAAAAAATCATTTTGATAGGATAGTATAACTTGGAGAATTTGAGAACTAATAATAGAAACATGCAAAGGAAAGGGGGTGGGGAATAATTTTTTAACTCCAAGGGGTAAAGAATTGTATAAGAAATGTAAGCACAGTATGTATTTTATCAAAAGTTGTAAAACTGTATTGCAAGCAGGGAAAGGAAAGGTTGTGCACATGCGTAATTTTCATCTTCCATAGTATAAAGTGAGCATTCTTTCTATGGATAAATCAAGAACATAGCAATATAAGCATGTTATTTAAAAGCATCTAAGTAAATCACCT
This sequence comes from Myotis myotis, assembly GCF_014108235.1. NCBI lineage: Eukaryota > Metazoa > Chordata > Mammalia > Chiroptera > Vespertilionidae > Myotis > Myotis myotis. Next base: position 195,094,098 of record NW_023416313.1, on the reverse strand, counting down.
GGAAAAATAGCTAAGAATTAAAAGTGGTCCTCCTCCCCCCTCACTACCCCTCTCCCAGAAGATAGAAAGGCGGAAGAGGAGGAGGATGGGGGACTGCTGTTGTTATTGTTCTTTGACCTTTTGGTAGAATACAACCTGTGGTAGAGTATCAGGGTACTTTGGTTGCAAATAACAGCTCAATTCAAATGAACCAAATGAGGAACATATTACCTCACAGAAGTTCAGAAGCGTTTCTAGGGTTTGATTGTTAACAAGAATGCAAATTCTTGCCAGTTTTCTGCTCTGCCAATCTTTATCTTGTCAGCTTCAAGTTCACAAGATAACTGCAATCAGCCAGTGATCATATTCACACTCAGCAAAGTACAGGGGAAAAGGGACTTTTTCTTTGCTTGTGCCTCTGCGTAAAATAGTCATGAGCAAGAAAAATTCGATCACTACCAACTGGCCCAATCATGATTCACTGCCTGTGGGGCTGAAGATAACATACACTCCCCTGAAGCACATGGTTTCAGAGCAGGGTACAAAAAGTAGGTTGGGTTGATGAATAGTTGTTCTACAGGTACTACTTGATTTCAGTTACGTGTATATGTTACTTCAAAATATATCTCATTTTGCCCAGCTGGTGTGACTCAGTGGTTGAGCATTGACCTATGAACCAGGAGGTCATGATCAGGGCACATGCCCGGGTCCCAGGTTGCGGGCTCGATCCCCAGTGGGGAGCATGTAGGAGGCAGCCGATCAATGATTTTCTCTTATCATTGATCTTTCTTCCTTTCTCTCTTTCTTTCTTTCTTTTTCTCTCTCCCTTCCTCTCTGAAATCAATAAAAATATATTTTATTGATTTTTTACAGAGAGGAAGGGAGAGAGATAGAGAGTTAGAAACATCGATGAGAGAGGAACATCGATCAGCTGCCTCCTGCACACTCCCCACTGGGGATGTGCCCGAAACCAAGGTACATGCCCTTGACCAGAATCGAACCTGGGACCCTTGAGTCCGCAGGCCGACACTCTATCCACTGAGCCAAACCGGTCAGGGCCAAGAAAAATATTTTTTAAAAAAATGTAAATACGGAAAAAATTAAAAGATATATTTTTCATTTTAACATTGAATCAAATAAATAAGATATTTGTGAGGTAATAATTAACTTGCATTATTTTACTTTAATCAGTGTGCATTAGATGCAAACTATTCTATCTATATTGGAATATTGTTTAGAGGGAAGGTAGACAATGATAAAAATTAAAAGGAGAAACTGAAAAATGTGTCCAATGATTTTTGTTGTCCTTTTGGCTAATTTTATGTAATCTTCTGCCACTGCAATCAGCAATGTCAAAATGAATCAATTTACTATTAAATTACTGGCCCATTAGTAAATCCATCTCTCAGATTTGCAACCAACTCTCACTTATCTAGCTTTGAGATTACTTATACATTATGTCTTCTGCACTTTAGTGCTACCTGGGTTTTATGCATTTTACTTCCCATTAACTTTTTTGATCATGTAGTCAGAATTAAAATCATACCATTTTATAGCCCATTACCCTTTAATTCTTTCACTCTATGCCTAATTCATCAGCCTAAAGAAATTATCCCGTTCTCCTTTTTCATAGTTATAGAACCCCCAAATTTTAGGTGGGGAAATGATGCCCAGAATAAAGACTGTATTTCCCAGAGTATTTTACAATTGTTTATTGTTATAAGATTATGTTGGGGTAATGAGATGTAGCCAACATCCTGAACCATGAGGATGAAGGCCACAACTAGCTTCTAGAGTAGTTGGCTAAAAGGAGTCTGGGACCCTGAGGTTTTGTAAAGAGAGAAAAAAATTACTCTGTTTAAGCCACTGTTATTTTAGGTCTCTTGCAAACAGTGGTACCTAACTGGTGACATTGCATACACTTTTATTTTATTTTTAATTAAATCTTTATTGTTCAGATTATTACAGTTGTTACTCTTTTTTCCCCCCATAGCTCCCCTCCACCCAGTTCCCACCCCACCTTCTGCCCTTACCCCCCCCGCCCACTGTCCTCATCCATAGGTGCACGATTTTTGTCCAGTCTCTTCCCGCACCCCCCACACTCTTTCCCCCCCAAGAATAGTCAGTCCACTCCCTTTCTATGCCCCTGATTCTATTATATTCACCAGTTTATTCTGTTCATCAGATTATTTATTTCCGCACCTCCTCTGAGTCTCAGTGTGCTTTTTTTTCTCTTTCCTTCTAGTTGTAGAATTTCCACTCAGCCAGCCTTCCTGTGGTTCTGGACGATGTCCGTTTTGTCTTTTAGTTGTATTTTTGACGTGGTTGTGCGAGGCAGCAATTTCCAGTGTTTACCTATGCCGCCATCTTGGTTTCTCTGCATACACTTTTAAATATTGTTGACAATATTAGATGGGCTAATGCATGTAAAAATTCTTAGAACAGTATCTGAGAGTAGAGCAAGCACAGAGTAATATTTATAATGTTATATAATTTCCATGCTTTGGTAAGGTTGTTCCTCTGCCTTGGCGGTTTGTTTGGTGAACTTCTTTGTCCATAAGACCCAGATCAACCCATCATTTCCTCTGTGAAGCTTTTCTGATCCCCACCTGGAGAATTAATCCTACTGTTGCTTTATACTACTCATTAATCTTGTATATACTTTTGTAACAATTTGCACATTTTTGTTTACACATCTATCTCCCTACTAAACCATTCTTTCTCTTTAAAACAACAACAAACCAGCCCAGCTGGCATGGCTCAGTGGTTGAGCATCAACCTATGAACCAGGGGGTCACAGTTCAATTCCCAGTCAAGGCACGTACCCAGGTTGCGGGCTCGAGTACAGCAGGCAGCCAATCAATGATTCTCTCTCATCATTAATGTTTGTCTCTCTCCCTCCCTCTTTCCCTCCCTCTCCCTTCCTCTCTGCAATCAATAAAAAATATATTTAAAAAAAAATTGGAGTTCTCCTTTAATAAACATAAAAATCTCATGGCTCACATAGATTCTCTGTCATAATATTCAATATGCCAGTCATGCAAACCACCACTCCCCCACCCACAGTTTCTGATACACCACTCCTACAAGAGACCAAGCCTCTTCTCCTGCGCCACTCAGTTGATGAGCTGAGATAAATATCTATTGGGCTGGGCACTGTAGTAGATGATGCAGAGATAACATGCACAGAGTACAAAAGTAGGAGGAATGAGGAAATGATTCATTCCGTTTTCAGGCACAGGTTGAGAAAAGATGATGCCTGTATTTTGAAAGTAAGATTTTTACCTGATGGATTGGAGAAAAGGGAGAAAAGAGCAACAGAAGATGCAATGGCAGAAGGAACATGTGCAAAGGCGCAGAGGCATAAAATACACAGTTAATTTTAGTTATGAGCATTGGAGTCAGGTCTCCCTAAGTTTCTCTGCATACACTTTCACAAAATATTTCATAGGGTGAGTTACCTCTGCAGATGGCTCATCTCATCTATTAGGCCTTGATTTTTCTTTTTCTTTGTTTTAATTCTGAGAACACTTTCCCTGAGCCTGTTTTCTAGACTCAATACCACTAGGTAATAACTGAAGTTATTAATATCGCTATTCTGGGGAAATGTTCCTCGGTGCCAGTTCAAGGCCCCGCTGGTGACTCATCCTGCTATTGTGTACGTTCAGGCTTATTCTCTTCTCTGGCATGCAGAGTGTTGGTAAGATTGCCTGGGAAAATCTTGCTGGTTAGTTTTCGGTTCTAGTTAACAATGGGTTTGCCAGCTTCTACCTTCTGTCTTTAGTCCCTAGCTTAGGGACAACACTGCATTAATTTAGCTTGAGTCTTGTTTGGTTGTTTTTTTTGGGTTGGTTGCTTTTGATCCCAGTAGCCTTGTTGATTAAACTAGTCTGTATGTTTAAAGTTGCTGTCTGTGCTTTCATTTCTGTTCTCTAGGACAGAATAAAGGTGCTATATTTTTTTAGGGGCTTTGCAAATAATGTAGCTTGGCCCAGGCGTTAAATGAAATCTTTATAGACTTAACCAAGTACTCTTTCCCTGGAGACCCTTAGTGGCTAGGAGTCCCACCGAGGCCCGAGCCTGGAGTGATTTTACAGTCACTTAGCTGGACAGAGCTGCAACATGCTGCCTGGAAACTGCTTTTGAAGTTGGATTGGGTTTTCTACAAAGTTTGAAGGCTGTTCCAAATCCAAGCACCATCTGTGAGCACCTGCCAGTGTGGTTTTCTTTTTGCTTCATTGTAATTGACTCGCACACCTCTGCTGTTACATGTAGAGTTTTGTTTCCATTTCTGACAGTCCTATTGGGTATATATAACCATCATTGCCACCATTCATAATGGCCAACAAAAAACAGAATGAGTAAGGAGTGGGTGTCGATTTTACGAATACTCATTCTCTTCACGGGGCCTGAACTAATTAATTACTTGGTCACGGAGTCTTTGATAGGTTCTCGGCATCCATCTGGCCATACAAATGTACTCATTAAGAGATGCTTAACTCCTCTTGGATAAGGATTACTTGTTCTTTACAGAGTGTGGTCCTTTTGCTTCTGGTACCGCCACGTCTGTGCTCTAGGTTTGACCCCCTATCTCGCACTGCTACCAGAGGCAGTGTTAGGGGTGATCCTCACAAACAACTTGTGAGATGAGAACCATTTCTATCCTCATTTTACATGTGAGGGAGCAGAGGATTACAGAAGTAAAGTTACTTCTGACTCTAAGACTGGATCAAGAAGCAATGTGAGAGTGGGAAGTGCCTGGTTCCTGTGATGATCTGGGCGCATCCTCAGGCTATATGTAGGAGACAGTGATGTGATGTGGTTAGGAGTGTGTACTCAGATTCCAGAGTGCCCTGCGTTAAGTCCTTATTACCTCTGTGGTTTTGGGGGACAAGTTACATAACCTGTCTGTGCCTTGGCTTCCTCATCTGAAAAAGAATTGATAAATGAATAGCCCTTACCTTTTAGATTGTTATAAGAATTAAATGAGTTCATACAAGTGAAGCACTTAGCGTAGTGCTTGGGACGTGAAAAGTGCTCAAAAAGGGTTAGCCGCCATCATCATATCATCATCATCATCATCGGAACCAAATTTGCCAGGTAGTAGGAGTCAGATGATTTGAAGTCCAGGGGCATTAGTCACACAGATTTGTACTTACATCATGCTCTCCGGTGTTCAGAGAACTTTCGCGTTCCTTATCCCTCATGTTTTCATCACCACAACACACAATTGTCTGGTACAGCCAATTATGCCATCTTTATTTTATAGATTCACCTATTCAACACTCATATGTGCCAGGCACTGCTACATTCTGAAAATCCAAACAATTCAAAGGGAGAACTTATGGTTCCTGCTCTTATAGTTCCTGCTCTTATACTCACAAGAGTTGTGTTTGGAAGTGGATTTTGAAGGGCCATTTTATATTCTACATTTTGAATTTACATGATAAAAATATATAACTTATGGTCAGAAAAGAAAAAGGTGTGGTGGAGGAAGAATCTAGTGAGAAGGTAGGCATGCAAATTACTAATTACTAGTTGTATTACTAATTACAATACAACAGTCACAGTGAAGGTAAAGACAGGGTCAATCAGTGAACATATAGGAGCACCAGGAGGAAAGTCAGAGTAGTGGCATTCAAGCTGAGACAGGAATGTTGAGTAGAAGCTGGCCAAGTGAATGTAGAAAGAAAGGTGTTCAAGGAGAGGAAGCATGAATATCGAGGAAGCTACAGATGGTTGTGTTGCTTGACATGAAATGAAGGGCAAATGATATAAGTGAAGGCTGGTTCAGTAAGCAGAAGCCAGAAAATGAAGGCACGTGCTAGACAGAGGTGTTCAAAATTTGCCCTATAGGTATTGGATGCCCATGAAGAATTTTATGTTGGGAGTTAACATGGTCAAAATGTATCATTCCATTGTCAATGTAGACAATGGGAACGGATAATTCTCTAAAAGGCTAAAGTGGTCAAAGCAATTTTAATATCAGAACTCAAATCTTTTGACCAAAGTGTAGCAGATTTTTCCATTAAACCATACTGACTCCTCCATAGGGCAGACTATTAAAGGTCCCCTGTTTACTATATTAGTCTGCTAGTGTGGATTTAAATTCTTGACTAAGGAATGGGAAAAGATTTTTACCATATCACTAAGGAACTGGCCTATTAGAAGATCCTTTTCTCTTGAATTCCATCTCTTTGAGTGGAAGAGAGTTTACAATTCATTCCTTCTTCAGATATGTGCAGAGCATACTTTCCACCGAACAATTTGTTCTAGGCCCCATGTTCTTTAAAAATTCATGCAAGTTTTGTTAAGTCTAAATTTAATTTTTATTGATACAGTGTAATCCCATTTCCTCCAGTTCCTTTCAAAAGATTATATATCAAGTCCAAAGATGTATGGACAGCAGCCTTTAGCAGGAGAGCTTGCTTTCTCTATGAATTAATGATTACATTCAGTGTGTTTAATGCTCTCTTTACTTCCACATTCCTGTCCCCATTTAGAGGGCATCAGTCAGCAAGCTGGCCAGCAGAGAATCTTCACTTGGTGTGACTGCTTTTGCCTCCAGTGTCTTCTACCCAGGGCCCATAGCGTCTGGCAGAGAAGGGAAATGCAGTCCCACACCCTCTCTTAGCTTGTCCTCCCTAGAGCACTGTCCCATTAATCTGGTAGGACCTTATTGTAACTCTGAGGGTTCCCCAAGCTCCCCAAATCCTCATGATCCTGTGTTACAATCAGAGCTTTAGTTTGAATTTATCCTAGGGATGCTATCATTGTTCTGGCAAAATTTATGTCATTGAATGTCTCTTTGCCATCTGTGTTCTACTTCCTGCTTGCTGGGAGAAGTGCTAAACTATTCCCTCTCATCAATGACAACACCCAAAGTTCAATTTTTAAAAACTGTACCCAGGAACATGATCTTTTATTCATGCACTCACTCATTCATTTTTCCATTTCTGAGTGCTTATTGCATGCCAGCCACTGTGCTAGTGACTGGAGGCTCTGTATGGAACAAAACAGATAGGTTCTTCCATCTTGAAGCTTCTGATCTAGTGACCCTGATATTGGGGGGGAGGGGTGTTAAAAGTGAAGAACAGCTTGTTAACTGAGACCTGGAGGAAATGGAAGCGTCTACAGTTGCCAACATTGTAATTAATGCATGTTAAGAAGTTTAAACATTTTAATGGTTGTATCTGAGCATGATTGCTGTCTTCATTTAATTAGAGGGAAGGCAATATGCTGCCTCTTAGCATACTGCAAGAGAGTCCCTGAGAAGGGGGATATTTGTTCAAAAGTTAACATGATTCCTAAAAAAAATCCTAAATAATAAAATTACCATATGATCCAGCAATCCCACTTCTGGGTATATATACCAAAGAATTGAAAGCAGGGTCTCACAGAGGTATTCGCACACCCATGTTCAGTGCAGCATTACACGGTTGTCAAGATGTAGAAGCAGCCCAAATGTCCATGGACAGATGAATGGATAAAGAAAATGTGATGTATACGTGCAATATATACAGTCTTAAAAAAGAAAGAAATCCTGTCATATGCCACCACATGGATGGACCTTGAGGATATAATGCTGAATGAAATGTCAGTCGCAAAAAGCAAATACTGTATGAGTCCACTTATATGAACTATCTAGAGTAGTCAAAATCATGGCAACAGAAACTAAAATGGTGGTAGCCAGGGGTTGGGGGCAGGGAGAGGGAGAAATGGGCTGAAGAGTTCCCATTTTGCAAGATGAAACATTTTAGAGATCTGTTACAAAACAATAATTAACTATTAAACTGTACATTTAGAGTTTTAAATTTAAGAGGGGAAATTTAGTATTGTGGGATTTAAAAAAATTTTTGTTGTTGTTGTTGCAATTAGAAAGAAAAATAAAGCCCAGGTGGTATGGCTCAGTGGCTGGGTTTTGACCTATGAACTAGGAGGTCAAGGTTCAATTCCTGATCAGAGCACATGCCAGGGTTGTGAGCTCAGTCCCCAGTATGAGCTGTGTAGGAGGCAGTCAATCGATAATTCTCTCTTATCATTGATGTTTCTATCTCTCCCTCTCCCTTCCTCTCTGAAATCAATAAATATATTTTTTAAAAAGAAATAAAAATAAAAACATTCTAAAAGTTAACATTGTTAACATGGAAGCAACTACTGGTGTGATAGAATGAGTAGTGCATTAGAGTCAATTTGAAGATTGGGGTTATATAGACTTGGCACTGCCAATTTCTAGCTGTGTGACCCTTGGGCTTGCAGTTAACCTCTAAGCCTCAGTGTCCTCACTGGTAAAATGGAGATCATGTCACCTACTTCAAAGAATTTTGCAAGGATGAAATGAGGTAGGTGATGTAAGTGCAAGTTGGCAGAGCCAAAGCACGATGCAAATGTAAGGCAGTTCAATGTGGTGATGATGGGTTTCTCTATTATCTGGCTTCACACACTGTTGTGCCTGTCCACATCCGGCATGGGGCATGTTGAGGCACCAACTTCAGCTTCTCTTTTCCGTTTTTCCTGCTATTTTCCCCACTTCAAGGTTACAGATGTTAAAAGTGGAATGTCTAACTTGGTTGTTGATCCTCTTACCAGCAACTATTCTTACTGACTTCTCTCCAGCCAATTTCCACTTGTCTCAATTTTTAAATTTTAGTTAACTCAACCACAGAATTGGAGAGATTAAATACAGACAATTGAGAAAATTGAACAGCAATTCAGTCCAAGTTGTTGGACTGAATCCTGACTAGGATAGGACCCCTGGAGTAGCCAGGACCCAGCCGGCCCTTACAGGAAGGACAAGATTTGAATAAATAAAGTAAGGGGAATGGAAGGAAGGGTTAGTTAGCATTCCTGCTGGGAGGGAACCTCATGAGCAGTTTGTAGGAAAAAATGAATAAGGGAAGCTCTCTGGACAAGGAGGACACTGCCTGCTTGAAATGATTGTGAAAGGTGAGGGAGTACACACAAGGGGACTTCAATCGCAGGCTGAGGGTATTTTATGCAGTGAGGACTTCAGTCATTTTGGTTTGAGAGTAGAGGGATGAGCTGTCAAATGTGGTTTTTAGACCAAACTAATTCATGGACCTAATGCAATTCCAATAAAATCTCAATGGGTTGTTTAGGAGGGCTCTACAAAATTATACTGAAGTTCAACCAAATCATCAGGTGACAATAAGTAAGATAAAGATTTAAAAAGCGTAATTAAAGAGGACTTGCCTTATCAATAAACGGTGGTGGGAAAATAAGTTACTTATTAAAAACATCAATTTGGGTTCCCATTTCACACCATATGCCAAAATTAATTCAAGCTCGATTAAAAAGTACAGTGTAAGAGAAAAAGAAAACAAAAATTAGAAGATAAGATAAACGATTACTTTCTGGATGGGTAAGGAATTTTGAGAGACACACAATCTCCTATATACTGTGGTGGGATTGTTAATTAGTACAATCATTTAGGAAAGCAGATTGCCGCATCTCGTGAAGTTGGAGAAGTGCTAACCTGCGACCTGATTCCACTCCTAGATTCACACAGGAACTGGAGAAACCATAGTACCCAGGATGTGCCTAGGAATGTTCACAGCACCACTGTTCAAATCAGTTAAATGCTGGAAATAACCCCAAATCACAAAACAAGGGGATGAATGAGCTGCAGAACATTTTTTTCTTAATTAAAATTTTTTTTTTCAATTACAGTTTACATTCAATATTATTTTATATTAGTTTCAGGTGTACAGCATAGTGGTTAGACAATCAGATACTTGACAAAGTGTTGTTCCCCCTGATAGTTCCAGTACCCAACTGGCAGCATACATAGTTATTACACTATCATTGACTGTATTCTCCACGCTGTGCTTTACATCCCCATGGCCATTTTGTAACTGAGGATCTATACTTCTTCATCCCTTCACCTTCTCAGCCAGCCCCCCAACCCTCCTCCCCTGTGTCAACCCTCAGTCTGTTCTCTGTATCTATGAGTCTGTTTCTGTTTTGTTTAGAATGTTTATAAATGGACTGTTACGTAGCAGTGAAGGGAAATAACCTAAAGCGTCTGTATCCTGTTTAAATTCAGAGCACATCATGCTGAGTGAAAATTGTTACAGAGAATACATATAGCATAATGCCAATTATATGCAATCCTAAAATATCAAAAAAGCACTACATGCTGCTTAGGGTTATGTACATGTTGAATAAAAGTATGACATCATGGGAATAAAAAGCACCAGACTCAGGGGTGTGGTGACTTCTGAGAAAGAAGGGATGTGATGGAGAAGGTTACACAAGAGGCTTCTGCTGTGTTGGTATTTTAGAGCTGTGTGGTAGGTACATGGGTATTTGTTATCTTATTCATTGTGGCACTTTGTAAATCTAAAATGTTTTGTGAAATAAAATTTAAAGGCAATATAAATTCCTTATAGCAAGTTAAAACATTATCTAAGTGTGTAGTGATTTAACCTTTACCACTCACCTCCGACCCATGCCCAAATGTATTCAGTTAACAGTTCCAAGTATATTCTCTCAAACCTTTTCAAGACATTTACCTTTTCTAGATAGCTGTATATTCCAGACATCAGGTGTTTTTTAATATAAATAGGGTGCTATTTTACCTTTAATTCTATAATTCTTGCTTTTTCCCCACTTAGTATCATAGATACTTGGCTATATGAGTACCTATATGTCTCCTATGAGTACTTATAGGTCTACCTTATGTATAATGGCTCCATATTATTCCATAGTGTGAATGTGCCATAATTACTTAACTATCCCTCTACTGATACATATTTAGGTTGTTTCTATTTTTTCTTATTAAAATTTTGCAATGAATATCCCTGGTGAACCTTAGGAGTATTTTTATTTTATTTTTAAATTTTATTTTTAATTGATGAGAGAGAGAGAGAGAGAGAGAGAGAGAGAGAGAGAGAGAGAGACATCAATGTGAGATCTGTTGCTTCCCGTAGGTGCTCTGTGCTCTGTCTGGGGATGGAACCCACAAGGACCTTCTGATGTATGGGACGACACTCCAATCAACTGAGCCACGCTGGCCAGGGCAAGAGTATTTTTGTCTGTAAGATTTCCAGGAGGAGTAATTTCTTTTTTTGGGGGGGGTGGGGGTGGGGGCAGAATAACATACTGTTTTATTTCAGAACTCTGAAAACAGTGTGCCACGGTTTAACTCTTCCCTTGGACTTAATTTCTTCGTGCTTCAATTTCTTCATCTGTAAAATGGGAATAATAACAGTGCCTATCTCATGATGTTACTCTGAGGATGAAAGGTGTTAGCACATGTAAAAAGCTTACTACATTATGACAATAGATGCTCTTTGTAGAATAATTTAGTCTTGTCAGGAGTGGCAACAATTATAAATAGACTCAGTAAATATTTTACAAGTAAGCAAGTCAACACTGTATTACATATGTCTCCTTTTCCCCCATTGACCTCTCCCTGGCCCCTCCCACCCCCCAGCACATGCCCTCACCCCTCTATTGTCTATATCCATTGGTTATGCTCATATGCATGCATACAAGTCCTTTGGTTGATCTCTTACCCAACCCTCACCCTCCCCTGCCTTTCCTCTTAGGTTGGACAGTCTGTTGGATGCTTCTATGACTCTGGTTCTACTTTTTTTTTATTTTTTAATATGTTTTACTGATTTTTCACAGAGAGGAAGGGAGAGGGATAGAGAGTTAGAAACCTCGATGGGAGAGAAACATCGATCAGCTGCCTCCTGCACACCTCCCACTGGGGATGTGCCCACAACCAAGGCACATGCCCTTGACCGGAATCGAACCCGGGACCTTCCAGTCTACAGTCCGACGCTCTATCCACTGAGCCAAACCAGTCAGGGCTTTTTATCCATCAATTTATGTTGTTCGTTATATTCCACAAATGAGTGAGATAATGTGATATTTAAATTTCTCTGACTGTCTTATTTTGCTTAGCATAATGCTCTTCAGGTCCATCCATGCTGTTGCAAGTGGTAAGAATTCCTTCTTTTTTACAGCATTGTAGTATTCCATTGTGTAGATGTACCACAGTGTAGTGGGTTTTTTTTAAGAGTATAGAGAGGTTTATTCAGAATAGCATAAATCTGTAAGGATATTTATCCATTCCATAAAAAGTTCATCCAGGAGGAGGAATTTTTAAGAAAAAGACTTTCTAAGAATTTATGCCTGGAGATGACAGGAACCCCAAAGAAAATATGGTATACTCTATGTAAAGTCACTTATGTAAGAACTTGATATAAGTCAATCACAAAGCACTAAAACTATGATAGAAAACTAGGCAAAGCACACCAATAGACAATTCTCCGAAAAAAGAAATCTAATGACTACTGAATACATGGAAGTATTTTAACTATTCTTACTTTGTGATAAAAAAGATGAAAGATATATTTCAAATTTTTTGCCTGTAAATATAGACAAGATAAGAAAGGGAGTCATAGTGTTAGCAATGTGGCAGAATTTAATCCAGAACTTCAAAAATGTTCATATCCTTAGATTATTAATTCAATCATCATAAATTTAATTTGAGGAAATAATCAAAGATGTAAGTAGAGAACCATTGCATGTATTTTGGGGCAACTGCTCTTTCTCTTCTTTTCTTCCCCAACATACATGGAAACAGCAGAAAGCCCCCAACATTCATTTTGTGCAATATGATTCTGATCCCTGACCAGTTAGTTGATTGCAGGAGGCATGCGTACTTGATCCAAGCTGGACCAGGGCCCCCTTTTCAGGGGTTCAAGCCTCACCTCTGGCTGCTCTTGTCAATGGAAACATTGGGAACATGAGAGCTTGATCTGCCACATGACCCTGGAGCCGGACCCTCAGAGAAAGCACCTCGTTAGCATGAGAAAAAAATGGAGCACAATCATTAGGAAGGACTGAGACAAAAAATACCTGAGGGCTTTCCCGTCTTGCTGCTAGTCCCTGCTCCCTGAGTCTAAGTGCATCCCTGCCCAGAATTCTAACACCAGTTCCTCTCTTTACTTACACCTGCTCCAGGAAAGTCCTGGTAAGGCTCCTGCTGCTCTGACTCAAGAGAGAGAACCCTAGATTCTGCCTATTACCTCAATACCTCAGCACAGAGGGAGAGTATCCTAATTTCCAACTCTGAAGGTTCTGCTAAGGACGTCGAAAAGGGATGGAAGGGAGACTTTAATCTGTTTGAGCATTTACAAGTACAATGAAAATAATCTATGTGACTTACTTTGGATAGTTCCTGGCCCATAGTAATAATGTCTTAAAAAACAGATAAGCAAACAGGGTGCTAAGCCATGAGTGAATGAGAGTGCTGAGTGTAACAAGGTTCAGCTTAAAATCAATCTCTCTCTCTCTCTCTCTCTCTCTCTCTCTCTCTCTCTCTCTCTCTCTCTCTCTCTCTCTCCTTTCTTTTCTTTTCCATTTTACCTTCCTGGTCACTGGGTTTTGCTCCCATAATAATTAGTCCTTGATCATAACACCTTCAAATACACTAGAGTAATTGCAGTTATTATGTCTCACACAGATTAGCATTTACCCAGAGCACAAAGTAGGTACTTTTTTTGTTGTTGTTGTTGATCTCTTACCCCTCCTCCTGCCCCGCAACCCTCCCCGGCCTTCCCGCTGTAGTTTGACAGTCTGTTCGATGCTGCTCTGCCTCTGTATCTATTTTTGTTCCTCAGTTTATAATGGCCTTTATTATCCAGAAATGAGTGAGATCATGTGGTATTTTTCCTTCATTGACTGGCTTATTTCACTTAGCATAATGCTCTCCAGTTCCATCCATGCTGTTGCAAATGGTAAGAATTCCTTCTTTTTTACAGCAGTATAGTATTCCATTGTGTAGATGTACCACAGTTTTCTAATCCACTCATCTGCTGATGGGCACTTAGGCTGTTTCTAGATCTTCGCACAAAGTAGGTACTTAAATGTTTGGAATGAATACATGAGGGAATGATAAAACAAAATAATGAAAAATTGCTTAGGAAAGTTCTCCTATATTAAGTGTTTGAAGGTTTATTGAAATGCACTGACCGCCCTGACCGGTTTGGCTCAGTGGATAGAGCGTCGGCCTGCGGACTAAAAGGTCCCAGGTTCGATTCCAGCCAAGGGCATGTACCTTGGTTGCGGGCACATCCCCAGTAGGAGGTGTGCAAGAGGCAGCTGATTGATGTTTCTAACTCTCTATCCCTCTCTCTTCCTCTCTGTGAAAAATCAATAAAATATATTTAAAGAAATGCACTGACCATCATGATAGTGATGATTTATCTTTTTAAATTAAAAAATTAGTTTATTTTTAATCAAGGTATAAATTGTTATATAACATTAAATTACTTTCAGGTGTACAGCATAATGATCCAATGTTTGTATATACAGTATAGTGAAATGATTGCCACAGTAAGTCTAGTTAGCATTCATCGGGTGATGATTTCTCTTTAGGTTGAGTACTTGCCACAGTTTGCCTATGAAGCTAGTGACTTTTAGTTAATTATAACGTTTTTCTTCTACTAAAGGATCAAGACAGCTGAAATTTTATACTTTGAATGAGTCTCTTCAGTGCTTCTTTTTCAAAAATATTTTTTTCATACCTTGTTCCAGTTGACAACTGGTTTTCCAAATCTGAGAGTATAAATTTTCTTGACTTAGAAAAAAGATCAATCAGAATGTTTCATGTACTGGAGGTGACTACTGCTGTTCTCCTTGTATTCAAAGCTCTTTAAACATAAATTCTGTCTCCAAACATCTCTTCAGTAAGAAGGTTGAGCCCTAGCCGGTTTGGCTCAGTGGCTAGAGCATCGGCCTGTGGACTGAAGGGTCTCAGGTTTGATTCCGGTCAAGGGCACATGCCTGGGTTACTTGCTCGATCTCCAGTAGGGAGCGTGAAGGAGGCAGCCAATCAATGATTCTCTCTCATCATTGATGTTTCTATCTCTCTCTCCCTCTCCCTTTCTCTCTGAAATCAATAAAAATATACTTAAAGAAAGAAAAAGGTTGATTTAAAGAAAAACTAAAAAAAAAAAAGAAAAGAAAAAAGAAAAAAAGAAGGTTGATTTGGATTTACACAGTAACCGAACTCTCCAGCAAAATGTGTTTCTCACTGAAGACAGAATGGGGGCTCTTCGTTACTTTGGAAAGAGACTTAGATATCAAAGGAAATGAACTGGCAAGGTTTTGTGTTTTCCATATATTCTACACAGCACTATATACAGACCAGGTAGCACAGAGGATTTACAGGGGGGACAGGCAGTATAACAGAGTTTTGGTGCCTATCTTCTAGTTTGAATTCCTGCCCAATTTTGCCATTTATTCGGTGTATGACCTTGGAAAAGAAACTAAAGCTTTCTGAATCTTAGTTTCTGCATCTGTAAAATGGGATAAAAGTACCGACATTAATGGGGTTATTTTGAAGATTAAACAAGATAATGCATACAAAATGGCTGCCACTGGCCCTGGCCAATAGTGTTCAATGAATGGAGAGTTCACGATGATAATAAAAACTTGGCCTCTTCTTTCTTTTCTTTATGATATGGTATAAGACACTTAACGTCTGTTTCTTATTAGTCTTTTCCTTCTGTAAGATGGAGAAAATAGTAGCCTTATATTCACTTACTACTTATCATTAACAAACAATGATTTACAAACAGGTAATTTGGTACGAAGGCCCTTAGAAGAACTGGGTTCAAATTATGGTTCTACTAGTTACTAGCTGTGGGACACTGGACAACTTCCCTGATCCTTACTTTCCTTATTTAAAAAATGCAGATAGTATGTATCTACAGAGTCAAGGTTTAAATTAAGTAGTGCAACTAAATTGCTATGTACATGTTTGCAATTATTATTTCCAGTACCATACAAGATTGTATACATTGTCCTTATTGGTTTATTTTAATAACCGTGTGCTCAGTCTTAAATTTTCACCCTCCTTTGCTTGTCTTGCCTCTTTAGAACATGTTAGTAGTGATTTACCCTATGTTTATAGATTTTTACCCAATTTTATTGATATCTTAAAAACAATGTTCTCTCTCTATGGCAGATAAGAACCTAGATGCAACCTTCAACCATAGGCTGCATTTTCTAAAATATGATCTTGTTAAGAGTCACAGTAAAAATAAGCTATTGAGCCGAAACCAGTTTGGCTCAGTGGATAGAGCGTCGGCCTGCGGACTGAAGGGTCCCAGGTTCGATTCCGGTCAAGGGCATGTACCTGGGTTGCGGGCATATCCCCAGTAGGAGATGTGCAGGAGGCAGCTGATCGATGTTTCTCTCTCATCGATGTTTCTAACTCTCTATCTCTCTCCCTTCCTCTCTGTAAAAAATCAATAAAATATATTTTTAAAAAAATAAGCTATTGAAAAGCTACAGTTTGCTAAGAATAACATTTATTTTCATGTTTGGTAGGTCACTGCACTGTCTTTCATTATGTAGGTATGTTCGAAGGGGACTTAACTCTTCAAGTGTAATTCTTAAGAATAGCTGCTTTGAGTCTTAAAAAAACAAATAAATTAGACTTGATGAATCACATTAGGATAGAATTTCCAGCAGGGGCACTTTAAATGATTTCTTTCATGCTTGAGATTAGATTTCATTTAAAGATCTCATTTAGTTCAACCCTTAAGAAATCCCAGATTCAGGGGCTAAGAGTAAACTGAGGCTTAGAGAGATTAAGTGACTTGCCTGTGTGTTATTAGTCAGGATTCTTTTGGGTGGGAATTTACTGGCTCCTATAACTAAAGCTAGCTTTGGACATAAACTGAATCCAGCAGCTCCAACTGCCTTGTTAAAACTCAGCTTTTGCCCTGTTGGTGTGCTTGAGTGTAGATCTATGAACCAAGAGGTCACAGGCTCGATTCCCCATCAGGGCACATGCCCGGGTTGCAGGCTCAATTCCCAGTAGGGGGCGTGCAAGAGGCAGCGGATAGATGATTCTCATCATTGATGTTTCTCTCTCCCTCTCCCTTTTTCTGAAATCAATAAAAACATACTTGAAATAAAAATTTAAAAAGCCTCAGCTTTTGCCAAAGTTTCTTCCACAGTCTTGGCTTCCTCCAGGATGGAGGAGAGGGAGGCAAATCAGAAGTAGCTCACATTTCTGTGGTTTATGATCCAAAGGAAGAGACGCATCTTGCTTTCAGCATTTCCAGAGCGAATCTTGGGGAATATCCATTTGACCGCCTTGGGTCATGTCCCCATCTTTCTGGGTGACGGAAGAGGGAAGCAGCATGGTTAATAGTCCCACCAAGATCACATGAAGTGAGGGGTGTGGTTCTCAAAGAAAAAGGGCAAATGGGTGCGAAGCAGGTATCCACCACACCAAGGTCATCGGTCAATACTAAAGGCAGCGTAGGACTAGAATCCAGGACCTTAGTCCTACCAAAATTATGGAAGTTACAAGGAGGTAAGCTTAGAGAAAAAATAGTTTGAGCCTCTCTCAAAGGAATATAAAGTAGAAAGTAAGATAAAACTCTGGCCTGGCTGGTGTGGCTCAGTGGTTGAGCATTGACCTATGAACCAGGAGGTCATGGTTGGATTCCCAATCAGGGCACATGCCCAGGTTGTGGGCTCAATCCCCAGTAGGGGGCATGCAGGAGGCAGCTGATCAATGATTCTCTCCATCATTCTCTCTCCCACTCCCTTCTTCTCTCTGAAATCAATAAAAACATATTTAAAAGATAAAACTCTAAAACATTGTTAAGTCAACTGACTATTTTTAACTTTCATAAGTATATGGATGCAAAATCTGGGAGGGAAAGTGGGGAAGGTGGGTAGGTGGGAGGTAATCAACCAAAGGCCTTGTATGCATATATGCATATATGAACACAGACAATAGGGTGGTGAAGGCCTGGGGGGGAACGGGGGGGGACTAGAGGGGGTTAATGGGGGGAAAAGGGGACATATGTCATATTTTTAACAATAAAGATTTAAAAAATAAAAATAAATAAAAAATTAAAAGAGAAACATTGAAAAAAATAGTATATGGATATTGTAAAATGCTAGTCCCTGTTATTGCTAATTAATGGTCCCACACAATTCTATAGTTTAGTGTGGAAGTGGATTGAAAGGCATGGCTCCTTGCTCCTTGTTTACTTCCTGTCACAGAGGGTGTGCCGGAATTTAAAAAAAAGGGGGGGGATACTTCTTAAAGAAAAACTTCTAGATAGATAAAAAGTATTAGAATATGAATAAAGTGGATGATTAGAGTAATAATTAGCATTTATTGAGCTGTTAATATGTGTCAGGCACTGTAGTAAATGCATAAGCTCATTTAATTGAAGTCTATCCTATGACTTAGGAAGTGTTAGTCTGCTTATTTACAGCCCAGGGAGCCAAAGCTGTGAGGGGGGAGTAATTTGCCCCAGTCCCTGACTGGCACAGCTGGGATTCCATGTTGGATATATCTGAATTCAGAGCTTATGCTCTCATCATTATGCTTATAACTAGTTATAGCTTTAGTTCATTTAATTTTACAAGCAACGTTATTATCCGTGGTGCATTATTTTGTGTTTTATCCTGTATAACATAAAGTATAGTTGAAGCTGGCTTTCTCCTTCCTGTTTGTTTATTTTATTTTATTTTATTTTATTTTATTTTTTTTTTTTTTTTAATTAAATCTTTATTGTTCAGATTATTACATTTGTTCCTCTTTTTTTTTCCCCACATAACTCCCCTCCTCCCAGTTCCCGCCCCACCCTCCGCCCTCACTCCCCACCCACTGTCCTCATCCATAGGTGCACGATTTTTGTCCAGTCTCTTCCCGCATCTCCCACACCCCTTTCCCCCCAGGAATAGTAAGTCCATTCCCTTTCTATGTCCCTGATTCTATTATAATCACCAGTTCATTCTGTTCATCAGATTATTTATTCACTTGATTCTTAGATTCACTTGTTGATAGATGCATATTTGTTGTTCATAATTTGTATCTTTACCTTTTTCTTCCTCTTCCTCTTCTTAAAGGACACCTTTCAGCATTTCATATAATCCTGGTTTGGTGGTGATGAACTCCTTTAGCTTTTCCTTATCTGTGAAGCTCTTTATCTGACCTTCAATTCTGAATGATAGCTTTGCTGGATAAAGTAATCTTGGTTGTAGGTTCTTGGTATTCATCACTTTGAATATTTCTTGCCACTCCCTTCTGGCCTGCAAAGTTTCTGTTGAGAAATCAGCTGACAGTCCTATGGGTATTCCCTTGTAGGTAACTGAGTTTCTTTCTCTTGCTGTTTTTAAGATTCTCTCTTTATCTTTTGCTCTTGGCATTTTAATTATGATGTGTCTTGGTGTGGTCCTCTTTGGATTCCTTTTGTTTGGGGTTCTCCGTGCTTCTTGGACCTGTAAGTCCATTTCTTTCACCAGGTGGGGGAAGTTTTCTGTCATTATTTCTTCAAATAGGTTTTCAATATCTTGCTCTCTCTCATCTTCCGGCACCCCTATAATTCTGATGTTGGTACGCTTGAAGCTGTCCCAGAGGTTCCTTATACTATGCTCGCATTTTTGGATTCTTTTTTCATTTTGCTTTTCCGGTTGGGTGTTTTTTGCTTCCTCGCATTTCAAATCATTGACTTGATTCTTGCGCTCCTCTGGTCTGCTGTCGGGAGTCTGTATAATATTCGTTATTTCAGTCTGTGTATGCTTAATTTCTAGTTGGTTCCCCAATATAAGATCGAGGGTCTTATTAGTTTTCTTGTAGATCTCATTAAGTTTATCGGCGGCTTCTAAACAGTTCTTGAGAGACCTTAAAAGTGTGGTTCTGAACTCTATATCTTCCATTGACAATTTTGTCCTGTTTCTTTGTCTCCGCATTTTGTTATGCTTTCTAGGTGCACCCCCTAGTGGTCTTTGTGCGCAGTCTTATAGTTAAATCTTGATTGTTGTAGCTAATTCCAGGGAGGGTTTGACCTCCAGGCCAAGTGGCTATGAGAATCAGCTGTGTCAGCAGTGAGAGAACTTCTGTCCTCTAGGGAGGTGCTAATCTAGCCTTTGCCTGAGGCTATCCGGCAAAAGCCTCTGTGCAGGGCTTGGGCGGGGCGGGTCGCACAGGATCAACAGGGTGGGCCGGAGAGAGCAGTTATGGCGGCTCTCAGTCCTGTCCCCAGGGGCTCTGCCTCTCTGAGTCCCAGCACCCGCTGCAAAGCTCAGAGAGAAAGCTGCACTCACTCTGACCGAAGCCAGACAGTCCCGTTTCTCCCGTTTGAGTCTGGGTCCCTAAAGACTCGCCCGGATCTGGAGCTCAGAGTCTGCGACTCCCTCCCGATTGAAAACGCCAACCGCGCCCTCCGCCGCCAGCCCGCTCCGCGCACTCCGCACCTCAGAATTTGACTTCAGCACTGCGCCTCCTCTGAGTGTCCGTATGCGTTTCTCTTTCCTCCTAGTTGTAGGACTTCCACTCAGCCAGCGTTCCTGTGGTTCTGGGTGATGTCCCTTCCGTTTTTTGGTTTCACTTTTGAAGTAGTTGTTCAAAGCAGCAAACTCCGGCGTTAACCTATGCCGCCATCTTGGTTCTCAATCTGTTTATTTTATTGTTATTTAAAACATTTTTTTAATGGATTTCAGAGAGGAAGGGAGAAGGAGAGATAGACAGAAAACATCAATGATGAGAGAGAATCACTGATTGGCTGCCTCCTGCACACCCCCTTCTGGGGATCGAGCCCACAACTGAGGCATGTGCCCTTGACTGGATTCGAACCCAGGACCCTTGAGTCCACAGGCCGACGCTCTAGCCACTGAGCTAAACCAGCTAGGGTCTATTTGTTTGTTTTTCAATTTTTCTTCCCCTTTAGTGACATAGGCCCCTCTTCCTGTCTAGATTCATCAATAACATCTAGATCAGTGGTTCGCAACCTTGCTGCTCATTAGAATCACCTGGGAATCTTTTTAAAATCCTGATTTCTGGGCTTCATCCTCCAGACATTCTGTTTCTTTGTCACTAATGTTGTGGCCCCATCCCGTAACAAAGAAACAGAATTTCCAGAGGATGAGGCGCAGTAATCAGGTTTTTTAAAAAATTCCCAGGTGATTCTAATGTGCAGCCAAGGTTGAGAACCACTGATCTAGGGCCTCTGACTGCTCAGTAGGGAACTAGAGTACCCAAACATTTTATTTTATTTTTTATTTATTTATTTTTTTTAAAATATATATTTTTATTGATTTTTTACAGAGAGGAAGGGAGAGAGATAGAGAGTTAGAAACATCGATGAGAGAGAAACATCGATCAGCTGCCTCCTGTGCATCTCCTACTGGGGATGTGCCCACAACCCTGGTACATGCCCTTGACCGGAATCGAACCTGGGACCTTTCAGTCCGCAGGCTGACGCTCTATCCACTGAGCCAAACCGGTTTCGGCTCCAAACATTTTAAATGTCAGGCAATAATTATACACATTAATAACGTGGAAAGCCATGAGTAACCTATAACCCTTGAGGCACATCTGAAAATGTAACTGCACTATTTATTTTTATTTTTTAGATAGATTTCGGAGAGGACAGGAGAGGGAGAGAGAGAGAGACATTAATGATGGGAGAGAGTCATCGATTGGCTGCCTCCTGCACGCCCCACACAGGATTAAGCCTGCAACTCTGGCATGTGCCCTGACCAGAATCAAATGTGACCTCCTGGTTCATAGGTCAATGCTCAACTACTGAGCCCCACTAGCCAGGCTAACTGCACTATTTAAATTATGACCCAAGGAAATGTCACTGCTGAGGGTGTTTCCTATACAGATAAACATGGCCTAAAGAAGTCCCTGGTCTACACTAGCTGTTGTGCTAGTTGTTTTACCTAAAAGAGCAGCTCTTGCCTCAGGTTTTTTCACTGTTTCTCCCTCTCAGCCCAAACCAAACTCCACTTCCCCCACACAAACTGGGCTAGTCTATCTCTGATGATGTCTTACCAGCATAGGTCTTTTCCTTCGCTACTTAATAATTGGTCTGATGATGCTTCTGCTTATCATCTTAGCCCTTCTTTACTTCACCAGTCAGCCACCATTTGATCGTCTATGTCTTCTAGTCTTATCACATGGCTAGCCTGCCAGCAGATTAACGATAAGCTCAGCCTTGATATCTGGAAAGCGAGTGCTTTCATCAGATAGCAATGGAGAGTGTTTTGTCATTTGATAATGGCTTCCCAGATGGCTATAATGTATTTCATTTTGTATTATCTACATTGTTTTTGATCATTCATTCCCCTCAGTATATTCTTAGGGAGTTCTTAACCAAATATACTGTATGTATATTTATTCATAAAGTATATACATATGCTACCATCATTAGCTTAAACCTCAAATACAATATATGCCTAGGGTGAAGTTCATTGTTAATGATAAAGCTTATACATTCACATTTCAGATAATCTTCTTGATGAATTATCTTTTTTAAGCGAAATTTGGTTGGATTTACTAGGCTGTTATTTTAACTTCAAAATGTGGCTGTCTAAGAGCTGATACTTGAAGTGTCAGTTCTGTCATTTGTTTGTTTTCCTGTGGTTTCTTTGCAGGGGACTCTGGTAAAGTCACTTGTCTGTTTTCTATGAGTTTGTTTAATGAAACGTAGATAATATAATCAGTAAATCCACTTAACTGGACCTAGTAAACTTCAATGTCACTACAAGTTGGCAGAGACTGACTGATCGGACCACCACACCCAACCTCTGGAAATGGGTAACTCCCACTAGGCTAAGAAACCATTCCACAGATGGAGTGCAGAGCTATATATTCATTCTGTATATAAAATATTAGTTGCGCTTAATGCTTTTTCCCCCCCCAATTTGAATGAAGCATACATAGATGTCCTCATATTTTCTTCTCCTACATCCCAAATGGATTGCCCTGCACTATTCCTGGAGTACACACACTCCTTGGATATATGGACCTCCTTTAGAAACTATTAAGGAAGTACAGTTTCAAGAACAGTTTCTCACATCGGCAAGGATGTTTTGATTTAAAAAGGCCTGCTCATTTTAGTTACTCTGCCATTTTATAGAAAGTGAAACAGTTTGGAAATGAATTGTCTTTATAGAGACCCATAATTTGCAAGCAAAATTCCCACTCTATAAAATGTGAAATGTTCTAAGCAACAGCTGTGAGCTTTTCAAACGTGCACTACTCTTTAACGGTTCAACTGTTGCCAAGGGAAATTGAGTTGGCTTTAAAATCTTCCTTCAATTCTGCATTTACCCTCAATCAGAGATTGAGTAAACAAGTTCTTGGACAGTGTTTTCATAAAGACTGGTAAAAGAAATTGAGATGTGGAAATTTAAGTTTCTTTAAGGTAGGAGACTGGTATTTTAGCCAATTTTATAGGGCCTCATGGTGATGAACTTTGTCAGAGCAAAAATGGGCGGTTAAAAGTGGCCAATCATTTGGAGTCAGTAGGGGGAGTCTGCTTTCACCTGAGAGCCATCTTTTCCTGTCCCCAGTTCAGTTCAAAACAGGAATATTTTTTATCTTTCATGGCACAAAAATTTTCTTTCCCACTCAGGAGCCATTTCTGGGAATGAGCATAGAAATGTGTAAAACTTGATGGTTAACATAAACAAGAGAAATGCAATGCATTTTTTTTTTTGTCACCACTTGCACATACGGTATATATAGTTTTATTTATGTATGTATGGTTCTATTTCCTATGGAAATAGATATGGATGTATGGAAAAGATATAATACCGAGGGGAAGAACTAGGCTACAGGACAAGGCATATTAAAAGAAAAAAAATACTGGAGGGAAGTACACTAAAATGCTAACAGTGGTTGAGGGATTATGAATGTTTATTCCCCTCCCCCCATTTACTAAGTTTTTTTTGGGGGGGAAATAGACCCCCTCCTTTTGGGGCTTTTATTTTATTTGTTTATTTTATTTTTATTCATTTTAGAGAGGAAGGAAGAGGCAGAGAGAGACAGAAACATCAATGATGAGAAAGAACCATTGATTGGCTGTCTTCTGCAAGCCCCCCACTGGGCATTGAGCCCGCAACCCAGGCATGTGCCCTTGACCGGAATCGAACCTGGGACCTTTAGTCTGCAGGCCGAGGCTCTATCCACCAAGCCAAACCGGCCAGGGCCATTTACTAAATTTTGAACAGTCAGTACCTTCACTTTCGAGTTAGCATTAAGAATTTTCTTCCTTTTTTCTTTTTTGCCCTCCCTGCCCGCCCCGCTTCCCCCCGCAAAAGAGGTATGTAGAGTGCATCCAAATAGAGTGAGTGTCCAAGAATATTCTCTGGAAACGCACCATTTGGCCTAGGGTTCGCCAAGGACGCAAACACATTTCTAAATATTTTATCACTTGTTCTAGAGTTAAGTCAAGGCTTCTCCACAAACTCCTTCCGATCCGCCGGCCAATTCAAAGCTCCCAGGTTCCTACAGTTGGGCGCGGGGGTTTCTCCGAGCTCCGCGCAGGCGGAGGGCCGGCGCGGGGGATCCTGATGAATGAGTGCAGAGCGTGGTCAGCGTCCCCACCTGCAGAAGCTACACCGAGCCGCCCTCCAACAAGGCTTGCCGGAGCGCCAGGGAGCTGATATTCAAAAAAGAGGTTTAGGGAAAAGGAGACGAGGTGAGAGAGAATTGGAAGCGATACCCAACCCTTGGCCAGGCCCCAGGGGCTCAGATTTCGGTGCCAGGTCTCCCACAAGGTTCGGCGGGGAGCGACTGCCGGGGGTTCCACAGCAGCAGGCTGCAAGGGACCCATGGACACAGGCGCGGTGGGTATCTTATTTCTGTCTACGCGGCGCTGCTTTCTATCCTGAGCGGGGCTCCTCGAGCCCAGAAGGGTCATCCTAGCCTCTGAAGGGGGCGGAATTCCTGCCGGGGTGCCCCCACCCTTAGCCGATCGTGGCCTTGGAATCCTCTGGTTGAAGACGATCGCCGCCCAGAGGTTCCGCAGTGCGTGGAAACCCATTTCATTGATCTGCCCATCGCACACCTCCCGGGTTTAGGGAGCAGCTCTCAGGCCCGGCGGCGGCACTAATCACCCTCTCCAAGCCACCCAGCCTCCTGGCGGAAGCGGCGGCAGCGCGGCCGGAGCTCGCGGCTGCATCCGGGTCCCTCGCCCTCAGCCCAATCCTCGCTCTCCTCTCTTCCCACCCTCCCGTGTCTCCGCCCCCCCGCCGCCAATCCCTGACAGGCTCTCAGCCGCACATGATGGCATGGGAGTGAAGGCGGGCGCCGGCCAATGAGGCCTCGCTTCCCGTTTGAAGCATCCAGTGAGTGGGCGCCGGGGGCGGGCGCTGCTGGCCAGAAGGTTCGGTTGCGCGTGTGCCATGGACTCAGCCGCCCGGTGATATTGACAATAGGAGAGAGAAAGGGGCATTGACGGGCACCCACTGCGGGTACCGAACGGCGACTCTGGCAGCGGCGGCTCCAGCTCCAGCGGCTCCTCCTCCTTCGCCTGCTGCCGCTGCGGATCCAGTCTTCCTCCTTCCCTTCCCCCTCCCCACGTCGCCGCCGCCGCCGCCGCCGCCAGGTCCGGGGCAACGAGCTGAGGCGCCGCCCGCCGGGAATGTGAGCGAGGAACCACCGGCGGAGCCGCAACGGGGTCGGTGCCGATTTGATGGGACGGGCCCGTGGGGGAGGATCGTGAGGCCGCCGCCGCCGCCGCCGGAGCGCTGAGGTTCAGGACCGGCCGTGAGGCCTAGAGGCGCCGCAGCCGCCGCGGAACCGGAGGGACGCCGCGCCGGACAGCCTTTGCCCCGGGCTCCCTGCCGCTGTCCGGACCTCCTCCCGCAGGTCGGAGTCCCGCCACCCGCCCCCGCTGCGGCCCTCTCGCGCGTCTCCCGCCCCTCAAAGCCACAGATCATCTTCGGATTCTTCCCCAGAAGCTTCAAGGTAACTTCGCCCCTCCAGCACCGGGGTTCGCCCGCTTCCCCGCTTCCTCCCCGTCTTCCTGGGCAGCCTGCGGGGCACCAGCCTCGGGAAGGCCTGACCCGGGCAGGCGAGGAGTGC
Source organism: Myotis myotis (assembly GCF_014108235.1). NCBI lineage: Eukaryota > Metazoa > Chordata > Mammalia > Chiroptera > Vespertilionidae > Myotis > Myotis myotis. The sequence continues at coordinate 195,068,222 of NW_023416313.1, read as the reverse complement.
GGTGGGCCGGGGTGCGGGAGAGAGAGGAGGGCCCGTCCCACTTGTCTGATTTACCTGCAGATGCTTCGGACGATGCCTCTCCCGCACTCTTCCCCCCTGACCGCTTTTCTCCACCTTCCGGCATTGGAGGCGTGTTCTCCGACCCCTGATCCCCCGACGGGGCGGGGAGGAAAAGGGAGATCGGGGTGGTGAGGATTCTGTGGTCGCTGATCTTGAGGGCTTGGGGCTGGGGTGGCTGGGAGCAAAGTGGGTCTGTGAGCTCTCTCTCCCGACGAACCTCTTGCCCGCGGTTCTCCACCCGCCGCCGCCTTTGGCTGCCCCCGAGCCTGGGACATGCCCGATGCTGAGAGGATGAGGCTGCGGGCGCCGCGGTCCAGGCGAAACCTGTTTCCCCGGGCTTCTCCCCGCTGCCGCTGCACGTTCAGTTCTGCAGCGCTTCAGGCTTGAGATCCTTGACGTCGATTTTTGGCCGTGGACATAAGGGCCAGGGGATTAAAAAAAAAAATTGCTATCAATAAACCACTTTTACAAGTGGGAGATGAGGAATAAAGAAGAGATAAAAAGAGTAGTGGAGGAGCAGGATTTACTGAAATAATTGGGTCGTTACGGTTAAATGAAATCTAAACAATTCGCATGCCAGATGGGAAAAGCGGCCCCTGAATTTACAGTGTACAAATATGATGTGGAAGCTTGTCGCTGATGCAGTCATTATGAAAAATTTTAAGTGATCTTCTGTGGTCATACATAGGTTACAATTCCATTTTGGATCTGTCACATATTACCTAAGACTAACAGATGAATTTCTAAAAACTTTTTTTTTTTTTTTAAAAAAGAGAACCAGAATTTCAACCCTCAATATCATATGGTGTTGTGTGCTTTTTTTGTACGTGTGTTTTTTAATGTTTTTGTTATTTTTACTTTGTCAGAAGCCAGGTTATTGAGATAACTTTTTATTCTTACAGGTTCAGGAAGAAACTACCTTACCTTTTCATTTAGAGATTAAAAAACATTTGTCTTAATGTTTGGAGTGACGGCATTTCCCCCATATACATTATTTCTATCCCAGTCTGCCATTAATCTTGCATGGAAATAATGGCATCTGTTTAAATTGTTGAATGAAATTGAGCTCAACACGTTACTTTTAGGAAATAGCCTTCATTTTAATAATTTGACAGGATTAAAAAAATCAAAAGAACTGTTCAGTTTCATCAGTTTGATGGAATGAAAATCAATATTTGATAATGAACTTCAAGGGAACTCAGCTTGGTTGTCTAAGTGGGCTGTGAATTTAAGTTCTCATTTCAACTTTGGTGCATGATTTCATCATAGTTTATTAAGCTTTAATAACTTAAGATGCCTTCATTAAAAAAGATGTCTTTGAAATGATTTTAATTATGCCTTTTATGTGTTCTGTTTAAAGTAATCTAGCCTGTTCTTATTTGCAGTGTGTTGTAGTTTATCATAGCAAACACAGCCAGCACATTGCATTAAAAGTCATGCCTAGATAGTTTCAGTAATTGTAAATGTCACTTGCTGCGATACATTGGTGTGGATGCTTGAAGTAGCATACGGGTTTCAACTGCAGAGCCCATTCATAATATTAAATATCTTGGGAAAATGTATTAATGGAAGTTTTCCAGCTGCAGAATAGTTCCAACATTACTTCAGGAATCTCAAGATGAGAAGAGCTTTGTAGTTAGAAAATGAGTAGATAGTATGGAGTTCTTCAAGTCTAAATGAGCATCTTTAATGCTTATCATAGCAGGAACAGCATAATACATTAGAATTACAGTATTACATATATGGTAGTTATATTACTTCTGTTTTCCACCAAATTTTTATGTTTTCTCATTGAACATGACTTAGTTGATTTTATTTGCTTTCTTTATTACATAGTCCCATTTTCATGAATATTGTATATGGGAATTTTAGAATTTATGCAACTCACATTTATGCTTTAGCCTTGGGAATATATTTATGTTACCTCTTTCTCTTCAGTAGGGATATGTCCTCAGCACCAACTACTCCTCCATCAGTGGATAAAGTAGACGGATTTTCTCGGAAGTCCGTCAGAAAAGCCAGACAGAAGAGGTCGCAAAGTTCCTCACAGTTTAGGTCGCAAGGCAAGCCTATTGAGTTAACACCTCTGCCACTGCTGAAAGGTAAGGCTCATGACCAGGTGATGGATTCCTTTTCAGTTGATCTTTTTAAAGCTATATATAATTTCCTTTTTGTAGAGTTTCATATTTGTTAAATTTTTGTGTCACAAATTGAGGGATGGGAGATTTCAGACTTGTTGAAGTTATTGGTGTGTGACCAGATACACCCTTTTTCCCTTTTAAAGGGCTCAATTTAATATAAATAGTTGTGGATAAATGAAAAAAAAAAACTTATTATCAGGAGGATCTCTCACATTGATAAGTAGGAAAATTGCTAGAGAAAGTTTAAGATGTCTGGGTCTGTATTTTTCATTTGACATTTTGATGTACACGTTGTGTGCTATGATAATTTCAAATTGTATAGTCTTAATTACAGGAAGTAGACCTAATAGAGGAGATGGTACCATTACTTACATATAAAAAATGATGTTTGAAAGATTTCATTTTTAAAAATCAAGAAAAAGATGGATAATGTAGTAATTGATTACATGCATTCTTGTTTTCAGATAGTACAAATATAAAGTATATGTGATGATCATACTTGTTTAATAATATTTTTCTCTTTAAATTGGAATAAATTAAGGACTAGTTTTTTAATATGAACTTGTTTTTTTAAATTAGACCTTTTAACTTTTGTTTAGATAGGTGGATACTTTTGGTTCCTTTTTAAAATTTTATCTGTTTGCTTTATGTTTATGAACAGGCATTGTTTGAAATGTGTTGAAACATAACGTCTATGTCATGCAATCTATCAGAATCTACCTTTTAAAGGTAGAGTTTTGTCTGCCTCACACTTAAGAGGGAAGAGAAAGGGGACATGCACAACATAAGGCACTATAGTGACTTAGAGGAAATCAAAATCTGGTTTGCTAGTTCATTCATGAACATGTATTTCTGTAACAGTTTGTGAAACCAGAAGTTATTATAGGAAAAACTAGATTGACTAGATGATCCTTAAAATTTAGCTTAGGATATTTTAAGCTTGTATATTTTTCCAAGTGAACATTTTTTTTTTTAAAGGGAGGAAGATTTATAAATGAGATGCTAATATTTATATTTGAAATCAGTGGACACTAAATGAATACTGGTTATTGTAAAGATGGTATGTTTACCAGTTAGTAAAGATGAGGTTTTATGAATTGGGAGGGGAGGGGAATATTCTGGCTAAAGATTTTGCTTAAAGAAAAAAAATAGTCTTTATGAAACTTAGGAAGAAAAATGAAGGAAAAACTAGGGATAAAATTAACCATGCTTGAAATACAAAGTTGGGAGGCATACATTGGATTCTTTAGTTACTTATTTACTCTGATATCCTATATAATAAATGCTTATATGCTAAGTGTCGTGTCGACCAGTCGGCTGTTCAACCAATCAAAGTGTAATATGCTAATGATATGCTATGGCTGCTCAACTGCTCGCTATAACATGCACTGACCACCAGGGGGCAGACAGTTGACCGGTTGACCAGTTGCTATGACATGCACTTACCACCAGGGGGCAGACAGTTAACCCGTCGACTGGTTGCTATGACGTGCACTGACCACCAGGGAGCAGACACTCAATGCAGGAGCTGACCCCAGCCTGCAGGCCTCAGGCCAGCCAAGGCAGGTGCCAGTGGGGATGGGGGTGGGGGGGAGCCCCATCACTCTGCTGGGTGGGACACCTGGCAGAGAGAAGCGCCCTGCGGCTGTGGTGACACCGGTGGCGAGTGGACGGCGCCAGGCCGGCCAAGGTGGGTGCCAACAGTGGGGAGCCCCCTTCCTCCACCCTCTCTTTCTCTCCCCCTTCCTTTCGCCCCCAGTTGCCCCGCTGTTTGCCCCACAGATTGGCCCTGATCGCTGGCCAGGTGTAGGGACCCTACCCATGCATGAATTTCATGCATTGGGCCTCCAGTTAGAATATAATCTTCTTTGGTTTAGGAACCTTATTTCTCTTATCTCTAGTTCCTACACTAGTGCCTAGTACATAGTTGGCATTCAATAAGTGTTTGTTAGTAAATGAATGAACATTGTTATTTGACATCTAGGTTATTAGTAATAGTAGGATAGATATTTATTTTTCTTCCCTAAATATTAAAAAAACTTTTCCCCCAAATCCAGGCCATGAAAATTTTAACTTGTAATTTATACAAAATTATAACCTTGTTTAGTGAAGACTTTTTATTTATAGAGGGATCAATTTGCTGAGTATTCACTTAAACTCCTGAGAATGGTTTTTTGCTCTGGAAATTCTGCATGTTTCAAGTTGAAAATTCAGTGGTATCTTGTGGTAAGAGGATAGAGTGGATTTCATATATGACATATTAAGAGCGATTCCTTTTACTTAAGGGGATTCATCATTTCCATTTTACAGAAGTTAAGATGTTAAGTGCAGTGAAACCCCATTTTTGTGCTGCTGTTTGAGCACTGAATCATGAGTTGATCAGATCACCAGACTTTTAAAAAAAACAGTTTGAGAGAATAGCATACCTGAAGTTTATAATGGACTTTTAGAGCAGGGTTTTATGATCAAATTTTCTTTTGTCAAATCTTTTATTTTATAATGTTAGCTTTTAATATTAATTAGATTTTGTAGTGCTTGAAAAAGAACAGTAAAGTTTCTAGATTATTTCGAAAAGGCTGACTAACGTAGCTCTGGTTTCTTTACCAGTGATGACATCCTCTTTTACTCTTTAAAAATATTTTTCTGCCGAAACCGGTTTGGCTCAGTGGATAGAGCATCGGCCTGCGGACTGGGAGGTCCCGGGTTCGATTCCGGTCAAGGGCATGTACCTGGGTTGCGGGCATATCCCCAGTGGGAGATGTGCAGGAGGCGGCTGATCAATGTTTCTCTCTCATCGATGTTTCTAACTCTCTATCTCTTTCCCTTCCTCTCTGTAAAAAAATCAATAAAAATATATATTTAAAAAAAAATATTTTTCTACCCTTTGTATTTGAAGATTTTATGAAAATAAGTAGGGATCTTATTATTAGGTTACAGTAGAATTAAGCATAGGAACATATTGATTGAACAACAATTATTGTATTGTTACCTAATATATAATAATGTATACTTAATATATGTAACATATATATTACCTAAGGGAGGCAGGTGGCCTTCCTGCGGTAAGAATAGAGGCCTTGGGTCACACATAGGTAGGTTTCAATTTTGGGTCCACTCATAGCTATGTGACCTCTAAGCAATGTTTTTTTTGAAAATCTCCAAAATTAGGAGAGGAGTAGTATTATTTAAAAAATATATTTATTTATTAAATTTATTGGGGTAACATTGGTCAACATGAACATATAGGTTTCAGATATGGGTTTCTATGTTACAAACCTGTATATTGCACCATGTGCCCACCACCCAAAGTCCAATCTTCTCCTGTCACTTTATATTAGGACCCCCCTTCTGCCTCCCAACCCCTAGGAGAGTATTAGAATTTACCTCAGAGAGTCAGTGCCTTCAAGTAGGTAAAGCATTTAGCTCAGTACTGGGTACATCGTAGGAGTTGAGTATTAATTATTATAAGTATAGGAAGAACTGTGTAATAGAAAAGGCTTATCAGTGTTTTTTAGTTGATTTCTATTTTTTTAATACATTACATGGATTATTTTCATTTAAGGAAGAAAAATATGGAGCATGTATGTATAGCTGTGAGAATTAGACTTTTAAAGCAAAAAGGAGAACTAGTTCTTTTGGAGCAATCTTAGCATTACTATTTAGTCAACATCAGTTTCACACTGACTTCTGATTTCAGGAATAAGAACTTAAAATGGCAAATGTAATTTATTTTCAAGGTAAATTCCGTTTGTGGAGAATTACTAGATAACATTTTTGTTAAATAACTTAATTGGCAGTTGTCTACTAGGACAGGGTCTCCAAACATTTTTTGTAATTGGTTACTCCTATCAGTAAAAATAGCATGTACAAAGTGTCCCCCAAAATGTACACACACTTTGAATAATTATAAAGGCAATGTTTATTAAAATGCATTTCATTTTCAAAATTGAGCTATCAGCTGTTAAAGTGTGTATACATTTTTTGGGGACACCCTATATATCTATTTATACATTGCATACTTGTGCTATTACACAAATATGTGATGCTTCTTAAGAACATACATGAACAAAGGGAGTTCTAAAGGATGATATTGAAATATAAAATGTAAAGAGTTTAATTCTTAATTTTGTACCTCCTTTTCCCTTGCTCATCCCCAATACATGCACTGGCCCTGAGCACATCCTTGTTTTGAGATTTTGCTTCTAAGAGTGAACCGCCTCTTCAGGTTTTGAGCCTTGTTAGTTTTGTAGCATTTTGTTTTTGAGCCACTGAGAGAGGTGAAGAGGTGAATGAGAAAATTTCTTCCTTTACCTTCTTGAGGTTTTTGTCCAGGTTTTTGAATTTATTGCACTTCAAAGAAACAAAATCTGAATTGAGGATTTTGCCACTTTCAGGAGTGTCATAGGTGGTTCTTTGTCCAGGGCTCTTACCTTGCTGTTGGTGGGTGGGTTTCAGAGGGCCCTTGACCCTCTTGAAGTTCTAGATGGTATTTTATGTCTTTGTGCAGATTGACACTTTTCAGGGCAAAGGCTTTAGAGCTTTCAGCAGATTTTCGGAGGAGTTTCTCCAAAGGCTAGGGAACCGCTGCTTTGGGTGGTAGGCATCATTTCCTCCCTCAGAGCAGAAAGAGATAACTTGTCATATAATCCCTTTCTGTAGAAAGGAGACCACATGACAAGAGGTTTCTTCTGCATGTCTCTCCTGATTTTTAATTCTTTTTTATGTCAGAATGAATTTTAAAAGGTGTTTGAAGGTATAAGTTACTGCATGACTATAGGGGGGTTGCTTGAAAAATTAAGCTAGGTAACTAGGACTACCAATGGTAAAATTGAGTGTGCCTATGAAAAAGCATTTTCCTGGAATAACTGGGGACCTGGGAGAAGTTGGGAGGAGAAACTCAAGTTATCTTTGCTGGTGAATAAATAGTTTAGAAGCAGAAGAGAAGCAGTGGCTGTTGGTTCTGCTGTGTGCCAGGCGATGTAATATATGAGCTTCCCAACAACACCAAGAACAGGATGTCTGCAGTTAACTGAGCCAAGTAACTTGCCCAGTCCTGCAGAGAGAGTCAGGATTGGGACCCCAGGCCCGTCAGGTTCCAGAGCCAGTGCCTCTTATGTGCACTAGCAGTAGATGAACACAGGTGAGCATGGGAGCTAATTGCCATCTTGCTCACGTTGGCCTGGGATTATGTACTAAGTGAATCATCTTACTATGTTTGGAAGGAACCTGAAAATTGTGAGGATACTGAAGTGATAAGAAAGAGAAGCAGAGAGAAAGAAGGGAAGAGCAGCCAGGCAGGCAGTAGCATTGTGGGAAGCTATAGGTAGGTGGTGATGGGGAAGACTCAGGGTAGAGTAGTGGGCCTCAGTGTAGCCAAGAGGCAGGCAGGAAGGGAAGCCAGCACCTCACAATGGTGGGGAGGGGGAAGATGCTGCTCTGGACTCCTGTAGGACTCAAATGCTGTCACAGTAAAGGCATGTCAGCCACGGGGAGGTTAGGGTTTGGTAAACTGGTGGCATTCTGACAGTGGTGTCCTTTACCATTCATCTTTCCATTTAGGGGAATTAGCTTGTTATAGGAAAGGGTATAGGTCAGCCGTAGGCAAACTATGGCCCGCGGGCCAGATCTGGCCCGTTTGAAATGAATAAAACTAAAAAAAAAAGACCGTACCCTTTATGTAATGATGTTTACTTTGAATTTATATTAGTTCACACAAACACTCCATCCATGCTTTTGTTCCGGCCCTCCGGTCCAGTTTAAGAACCCATTGTGGCCCTCGAGTCAAAAAGTTTGCCCACCCCTGGTATAGGTTCAAGTCCAGGCGATTATCTTAGCTTTGTGAACTGACCTTGGTGAACTGAGTGTTGGAGCTTCAATTTCTATTCTTATAAAATGGGACTGATACTTTCTGAGGTGGTAGTGAAGGGTGAGATCAGGTGGGTAAACTGCCTAATGTGTGTTGGGTTGCTTAATAAATATTCTTCTGTCATCATTCTGTTTGTCATCCATCTTTCCTGGAGTTACTCCTCTGAACCTGGATCTTGTTTCAGAACACGAAGTGTTGTAAGGGGAGAGATCTGGCCGAAGTTCATCCATTCATTTGGGTACCATGAAAGACTTGTCATTTTATGGTGATGATATATTTTAATTTAATCAATTCATGGTTGTTTGTGCCTGGAACATTGTTCAAAGTAAGATGGTAAAACATTAAAAAGAACATGGAGAAAATTGGGACTTGGCATCATTTCAGGAAAAGAACTGTCTTCTAATAAGGAAGATACAGGCTTTCGAATTACCCTTTTTTACCAAAGCATCCTTAGAAGAGGATATCTGGAAATAGAAGGGGGTACAACTCTGTCACATTTTATAAGGACATACAGTGAGACTTCTGAGTGGGTTCAGGCTTCTAAGGAGCTTTCAGAAATTATCAGTTTGGAAGTCACAGATATCGTGTGACTTGCACGTTATAGGCATATAACACTTTCTTTTTGAATGACTATTTTGGAATCCAGGGACATTTGTAGCAAAAATGAGTTTCTTTTGAGGGTCAGGAAGCTACTTCAATCTTTGTCTCATCAAGTTAATTTTCCAAAAAGATAGTGATGCATCAAAAGGACTGGTGTTTTTACCTAATTTGTGAGCAAAAGTCAAAATGACTTGAAAGCAGATTGATACAAGGGACTTTTAAAAATGAAGGACATTTAAAAAAAAAAAAAAAGCCCTAACCGGTTTGGCTCAGTGGATGGAGCGTGGGCCTGCAGGCTGAAGGGTCCCAGGTTTGATTCCGGTCAAGGGCATGTACCTTGGTTGTGGGCACATCCCCAGTAGGGGGTGTGCAGGAGGCGGCTGATCGATATTTCTCTTTCATCATGTTTCTAACTCTCTATCTCTCTACCTTCCTTTCTGTAAAAAAATAAATAAAATATATTTTAAAAAAATGAAGGACATTTTTGGGCTCTCTGCTCTGCCCTGTCCTTCTATGCTTCCATCTACATTTGATCTCCATCTACAACTAATACAATGAACTGGTGTTTTTAACAGTAACCAGTCATATAGAAATAATATTCCTTTCACTTTAAGAAACTTAAGGATATTTTAATCAAAAACAGTTAAGATGACGTTCTAAAACTTAGTTCTGAAATTTACTTGGATGTGGCTGGATATAAGGGGAGATCTGTCTGTAAGGTTTCAGGTATGAGGAACTTTGACATAACCTTAGGATGTTGAGAAAGTGTACTTCACTAACTAGGTTTAGTTTTTCCTTAAAAAACTTTGGATAGAGCTATATATAGTTTGTTGTGTTTAGATTTATATCTTAACATTGTAAAAGGCATTTCAGCTAATGGTGGAATTTATTTAGGCTTTTCTGGGTTAGTGGGATGTTCTAGAAATGATGTATACTTTAGATGCCCTTGGGCATAGGAGTAGTAGACCCTGTACTCATATTCTTGAATTATGGTGCTGCTTGAATGAAATAAATCAAGTGCAAATGCTTTTCAAGTATATATGAAGCAAACAGCAATAAAAGGAGTCTACATATGGCCTGGCTAAATAGTCTCTTCCAAGGGCCTTACATTCTAATTTTTGTAATTGTTCTGTGGGCTGTATAATCCAGTCAGTTCATTCATCAAATTTCTGAGCAGTATGATGCACTAGGCACTGCCCTCGGAACACAGTAATGAGCAAATCAAGAATGTTGATGTTCTTCTTCTCCAAAGGTCATTATAGGCCATTATTATAGCTGGAGGTCAGAGACTGATGGTGCTGTTTACATTGTCAGGACCAAATCATTGAGGTTGGGTTAAAATTTGTCCTTGATCCTGTCCTTGTACATATCTGTAAATATACAACTATAGAATATATAAATTACCCATAAACTCCTTACCCAGTCGTGAGGGATAATATTTTCCCCTCATGCTTATATGTTCCAGTGTTGTACTTAAGTTTTTTTTGTTCTATGTGATGATTAATAGCATTATAATTATATTGAGATAGGCTTATCATTGGAGTTGGAATTAGAAAAAGTTCTTTTGTCATGGTAATATCGTGCTTGTCATTTTATGATACTGAGGTTTCTTTGAAAATAACTGGAAGATTACTCTGAGATAGTCTTATTGTTGGATTTGGAATTGAAAAAGTTCTTTTTTCTTGTTTATGGTAACATCGTGCTTGTCATTCGATGATACTGAAGTTTCTTTGAAAACAAATCACTTAATTATTGCTTCCTTTAAAATAATATTACCGCCCTGACTGGTTTGGCTCAGTGGATAGAGCGTTGGCCTGCAGACTGAAAGGTTCCAGGTTCGATTCCGGTCAAGGGCATGTACCTTGGTTGTGGGCACGTACCTTGGTTGTGGGCACATCCCCAGTAGGTGGTGTGCAGGAGGCAGCTGATCGATGTTTCTCTCTCATCGATGTTTCTCACTCGCTATCTCTCTCCCTTCCTCTCTGTAAGAAATCAATAAAATATATTTTAAAAAAATAATATTACCAGTTTACTTTCAGACTATAAATGTGAAATGTACAAAATGTCCTTTTAAATTTAAATAAAATCCATCTGCACGTCCAGCTATATGCTCTATAGGTGGCCCTGTGTTATTGAGTTTATAATCTTAAGTTTTCATGTGTTTTAATTCACTGGGTTATGAACTGCTACTTGGAATAGTGGGGACATAATACAATAGATTGAATTCATTAAAAGAATAAATGTTTAGAAGATTAGAGCTGGAATTACTGTCAGCACCAGTTGAAGTTCATTAAATGAGGATGCAAGCAACAATAAAAGTACAGTTAGGCAAAGCAATTAACATTGGTGATGTTATGGTTACTATGAAGATTGGAAAAATAAATAATTGAAAGTATTTAAAATTTGATAATTTGAATGAAGTTAAAAATTGAATCCACCTCCTTGTCACTTGCTAATTTTAAAATTTCTCGAGCTATTATGATTTAAATTATTTTGTGTTATCTGTGCTGCCTTCTGTGGGTGGTGAAAATTGAGTGGAGTGAGTCTTTTCGTTCTGTACCAGTGCTTGAAGCAGAACTGGATTTGAGATGGTTTACATAAGAGGGAAGCCCTGACCTGTCGGAGAGTCCAACAAAATAAGTATAAGGACTGTGGAGTTTGGAGCCTTTGACAGTCGCCCTTAAATGACCACTCTTGTACCTTAATGGTTAATGAATTTCAAAATAATTTTAGAATCATTTTATGATTAGTCAAATAATGTGCAATCTTGTGAGTGCAAGTTTATATTTAATGTCAATATAGTATTGGTGAAATTATATTAAGGTTTTACTTAATGGAATATTATTTTTCTTTTGCATGGTAATGTAAGTAGAACACTACACCTACATTTTTTTGTCTAGAAAGACTCCCCTGTTATTTTTTAGCAAGGTTGTTTATAATTCTGTACTATCTCTAAAGAGAATAATTTTTTCACATTAGGGTATCATAGTTATTTGTGTCTTTCTTGGTGAGATAGTCATGAAGTTTGCTTGACTCATTTGAAAAAGATGAGAGATCAAAAACTTCTCCATAAGGTGATTTTGAGGATTAAGTTAATATAGCTAATGTTTAGAGTAGGTTCCAGATCATGGTGTTATATAAACGTTAGCTGTCTTTGCTGTCATCGTTGATGTTATTATTAATTTATTTATAAATACTACTGATGGTATTTTAAGATCTGGGTTTCAAGTGGATCTTTTTTTTTCCTTTAAGATATTTTTATTGATTTTAGAGAGGAAGGGAGAAGGAGAGAGAGAGAGATGGAAACATCAGTGATGTGAGAGAACCATTGATTGGCTGCTTCCTGCATACCCCCACACTAGGGGCTGAGCCAGCAACCCAGCATATGCCCTGACGGAGAATGGAACCATGACCTCCTGGTTCATAGGTCGATGTTCAAACACTGAACCACGCCAGCTGGGCTAAAGTGGATCTTTTAAAGATGATTTATTTCTGTATTTTATATTTAGGGAAGTGGCTATTTGTTTTTTAAACTCCATTAAGTCTATCATAGACTAAATTGTTTAAGTGAAACAATATATCACTATATATTGCATTTGCTAATGAACTTTAAAAAGCACTTAAAAAGTATTTTTGAGTGAAGTAACATTTGGAAGCTGTCAGAGTCAGTATACTACCAGACCCAAGGACTAGTCTAGCCAGGTGTGAGCTGCTTTGCTCTATGGCAGATGTTAAAACCTTGTGTTCACCTGTCCTCTCCAGTTGGTATGGGTGATGTGTTGGGGGAGATTGGGGAGATGGATATGTGTGATGACACTGAACATTATTACTGTGAATCATGGGGAAGGATTGTTGGTGGTTGCTAAGCGGTTGGTGAATGTTACCTGGACAGATAGGAAACAGCAGGTAACTTAACATCTTTCATTGAGTGGGAACATTGAAAAAAATTAAAGAAAGAATCTAAAAAAATATCTAACGATGTTGCTAGGAGTTTTGCAAAAGTATCTTTGCAGCAGGTGGCTTAGAATATGAATTTTACATGTGTTAGAAATTTTTCTTCATCTGTGAGTTTTTACCTAACGCTATTTTTATGAACTGAAATTATGAATTTGTTGAGCACTGATAATTTTGATTAGCAGGGAAACCTGTATTTAGTCTTTATTTAGATCTAGAAAATTTGGGAAGTTATGTTTATTACAATGTCCAAACCACTCATTTCTCATACTTACCTCATTGATAATGCATGTTGTCATTGATATGTCTTCAGATTCTATTGAGAGAAGTGGATGTTTTTCCTTTCATAATAAATTCAAATAAAATAAGTGTGAATGAAAATATTCACAAAAGCAACATGTACATATAATTTTGAAGTAGGTATAGAATGAGGGGACCAAGGTTCCAAGAAATAACTGGCAGTTCAGAGTCTAGTAAGTGTGGTTGAATTGAAATGCCAATCAGAATTCTCCTTTCCAAGTTATCTTCCTGAGCTGGCAGATGCTTGATGTTTCTCTTCTACCTTGAGTTCTTACTTTTTATTTTAAAGATTTTAAATAAAGACTCTAAGACTTAACAATGAGAGCTTCAGTTGAGGCAGGACACTGTAAATGTATATACTGTTTGATTTCAGCTTTATTGAAGCAAAAGACAGTCCCCTATAGTTGTTCTCTCCCCCACCCCCATCTATCTGTTAAAAAAAAAAAAAAGAATTTTGACATTTATTTTTTTCTTCCCTTTGTATTTTTCCTTCCTAAGTCATTTTGCAGGTATGTTTGCTTGGGACAACGTACAGAGCTATGGCCAGGTTGGAAATATAAAGGTAGCATGGGAGGCTAGGTAGATTGACGATGAAGACAAAGATATTGCGTGTCCAGCAGGGTAGAGTCATGGAAAGTGGATAGGTTTGTGAGCCAGATAGTCCTAGAATTCCAGCCAATTTTCCTTGCCTGTTAGGTGACCTTGGACAAATGATCTTAGAGCCTCAGTTTGCTCATCCGTAAAGTGGTGATAATATCTGCCTTGCAGGATTAGTTTGAGAGGTGATATATATGAAATGCTCAGACCAGTGCTGATACATGGTAGGCACTTGGTAATTGATAGTTGTTATGATATTTCCATCCTTGAGGTCAGGATTCATGTCCATTCATGATTGAATTCCCATGGCTTAGGACAGTGGTCTGCAAACTCATAAGTTAACAGAGCCAAATATCAACAGTACTTCTTCAAAATAGACTCACCCAGGCCAAACACTGACTTCTGCGCATGGGCCACGAAGTTTCAATCGCACTGTTCACGCGCCCGCAGGTGGTATTTTGTGGAAGAGCCACACTCATGGAGCCAAAGAGCCGCATGTGGCTCACAAGCCGCAGTTTGCTGGCCATGGGCTAGGATAAGTGCTCCCTTTACATCTTCCCTGCTCAATGAGTTCCTGTTGAGTGAAACCATCCTTTCAGTGAGGAAGGGAAATCTTCATGAGGCTGTCCCAAAAAATGTATATACACTTTGAATGATTATAAAGTCAGTGTTTGTTAACATACAGTTCATTTTCAAAATTTAAAAGAATCTACAGAAATGAATAATTTTTTTTGTCAATGCCTGTTTTCAAGCTGATGACTGTTCTGGTACAGGCACTGCTGATAACAGGAAGCAATGGAATGGCAAACATTAAAAATAATTTCATTCGGTATTTGTGCACCCTCAGTTTGTCTACTGTTGCTGGTTTTGTACCATAAGTTTTCTCTTTTATGTATCCCCATAAAAAAAGTCGAATGGAACTTTAGGATAAATTTTCTTAGTTCAAAGCTTAGTCTGGCTTCACTCATTATTTCAAATCAGTTAAACCTGAAAAGGAGTGAAAAATTGAGTGAGTTATCAGCTGTTAAAGTGTGCATACATTTTTTTTGGCCACCCTGTATATAAAATGGTGCTAACTCATAAAATCACTTCATACTCATTCCTTTTTCTTTTCTGGTTTGTATCTTAAATATCCTTTTAAAGAACTTTTTAAAAATGAAGAGTGTTTTTGTGCAATGTAGCTGTGTAATAAACTGAGCATGGCTTTAACTACAAAGTTTTATGATTATGGCCCACTCCGGTTAGCCGAAAAGGTGCTGCTTTGGACAGAACAGAGTCTCTGAATCTGAAAAACTTATGATAATCAAAGCTTGCCAAATGCTTTGACAGGATCTGGGCATAAGTTTCATTTTCTGGTTTTATCCTAAGTCATTTCGGCTCTGATTGAGAGAGCTAGCAGTGTCCGGCGTGTAAGGAGATATGGAATAAGTGTTTATTAAATGAATGAATGCATGAATATGGTGATTGTTCAGGTATCAAAATTTAGTGGGGCCTTTATTAGGTAGTATTTATTTGATCAGCTGTGGAGAGCAGAAATGGTATACAAACATTAAATGAATTTCAGTGTAGCAGCCTTGACAAAAAACAACTCAGTTCCTGTCACATCTCGGGTTTAGACCAGATAGAGGTTTGCTGATTCACAAGAACTGTTGCTGGCACTAACTTGGCACTTTTGCTGCTCTCTTTGGAATACACCGTAGACAACTTTTCTTTTTTTCTCTCGTTTTTTTGGTTAATCCTCACCTGAGGATATTTTTTCCATTGATTTTTAGAGAGGGAGGAAGGAATGGAGGGAGGGAGGGAGGAGAGGGAGAGGGGGGAGAGAGAGAGAGAGAGAGAGAGAGAGAGAGAGAGAGAGAGAGACAGACACACATGTTGACATTGATGTAAGAGAGACACATCAATTAGTTGCCTCCCGCATGCACCCTGAGCAGGACCCTGACCAGGACCAGGGATTGAGCCTGCAACCCAGGTACCTGCCCTTGACTGGGAATCAAACCTGCGACCCTTGGGTCCTTGGGCCAATGCTCTAACCAAATAGCCACATTAGCCAGGGCATATAAAACTTTTCACTGGGCTGGAACCCAGGACCTGGAAAGCATTACCTTTGTTAGTCTCCTCTGGGTAGGTTTGTGGGGGATGTGTGAGTGGAAGAGTGAGCTGTGGGATAGTATAATATTCTAGTCCTTTCTCTTGCTCTGGCCCCTCTTTGCCTTATAGGGATTTATGTCAGCTCAGAGACACTGGTTCTGGCTTCTCATGATTAATGAAAGATGAGTGCTGTAAGAGTTACTTCTCTGGTCCTCTGTAGTTTCTCTTTCCTCCTAGCCAGATGGACTTTTTTCCTTCACTCAACCTGTCTTCACTTTTGTTTGATATGTATTTAGGAGATTTAAAAAGCTTATTTTAATTCTGGCCTTAGGCAATCATAATTAAAAAGGAAAAGTTTCTGTTTGCTGTTGCAGGAAGTCTGCTCCTTCCATCCTGTGCCTCCCATCCCCTACCGTTGGTACATTTTTTAATACTCAAGAAGAGGTGAATTTTAAATTACTCATGTTTCTATCCCTTCATTAGTGAGGATAAGTAAGAGGTGCAAAAATATGATGTGGTTTGCTAAATTTCTAAGTAACAGGAGTTCCTATTTTTGAAAAGCTGTATACAGTATTTGGGAAGTTTTTTTTTAACTAAACCCCTCATTTCCTGGGCTCTTCATTTTGCTATACATAATTTGATAAGACTGTCTGTGTCCTTGTCCTCTGTACTTGAAGGAGGTTCAGTGTATATTCTGAATAGACCTAGGAGGCCTTTCTTTGGAGAGCATATCTTCAGAAATGTAGATAATTAGGATCTGTGTCCAGGAATTTTTTTCTTCTCGAAAACTCATTTCCACATGTCAAATATAAACCAGGCCCATAAACTGTAGCCAGTGCTTTTGTTTGACCATCCAATTTCTGTTTCAGTTCCAAAAAATGTCATTTTTTCCCCCACCCATTAGATCAGCCGTGGGCAAGCTACGGCCCGCGGGCCGGATCCGGCCCGTTTGAAATGAATAAAACTAAAAAAAAAAAAAGACTGTACCCTTTTATGTAATGATGTTTACTTTGAATTTATATAAGTTCACACAAACACTCCATCCATGCTTTTGTTCCGGCCCTCCGGTCCAGTTTAAGAACCCATTGTGGCCCTGAGTCAAAAAGTTTGCCCACTCCTGCATTAGATACTAAGGTTTTCTCTTTTTTTGAGGGAGAGTGGGGTCATTCACTGCTGTTTAGCTCATTTTGGTGATAATAGATGAGCTGTTTCAGAAATCCAGACAGCCAGCATATAATAAATATTAATGTTAGATTTTTATAGAGTTTGGAAAGCTCTTACAGCAGAACACACATATAGAATGGATTCTACTTAATTTATAGGGTAGCTTGAAAGAATTATAAATGTTTTTGTTTTTAAAATTGTGGTGTCAGACATAACTTAAGAGAGAAATAGTCTGGAAGGAGATAAAAAGAAACTGTAAACAGTGGTTATCTTTGGTAAAAAGAAGTGGAAGGTTTCACCTTCTACCTTGACTATGAAAAAAATTAATATAAAACAGAAAAGTAGTTGTGTCAGTTTTCAAAACTAATAAAAAGTAAGCAAACTACTGGGAATAAAATAATCCATTGAATATTGGTCATCATTGATAGGTCCTCCCTTCTCCCAACTGGTGGGCAGAGTAACAGCAAATATGATGTAACCTGCAGCCCGGAAATACCTGAGTGCCTAACCATGTACCTTATATGGACTATACATTAAACCACCAATCAGCACCTACCAAATACCCTAAGCTCTTGACTCCTAAGTATCTGAGTGCCTAACTATGTACCTTATATGGACCATACATTAAGCTACCAGTCAGCGTGCGCCGAGTACCCTAAGCCCCCATTCCTTCCCATTCCTCCCCTCAAAAGGAGTGCTCACCTGTGCATGGGTTGCTGCTCTCCCCTTTTGAGACAGCCCGGCAGGTCTTTCTCCTAATAAAGCCTGTAATCCTGGTTTTTGGCCCCCGACTGGTCTTTCAATCATTACATTAGACCTTTGTATAATCAGTTGTAGCGTGAGGAATCCTTCCATAAAGCATAAATGCTTATTCTCATAATTAATCAAATTAGCAGTCAGGTTAATAATCAAAGTGTTATCTGGTGTATGTTTGTTCTTTTATCCACCCATCATCCTCCATTAACCTATCTGTATCAGCCAAGGAAGAGAAGTCCAGTTTGTGATCTCTTCAATATTATTGGTTTCTTTTCTATAAGGAAAGAGCTTTAATTGCTCATCTCTCTATATTACCTTGAAAAAGCATTATTTTTGGTGTTCAGCAGGAGGGTAAAGTGTAATGCCATTAGAGAAGCCAAGAGAGCTTAGTGGTTTGCATTTGACTTGAGGGATAAAAAGATATTGAATCAGCTTTTGCTGCATAAGAAACCACTCCAAAACTTGGTGGCTTAAAAACAACATCCGTTTATTTAGTTCACCCTTCTGTGGTTGGGCAATTTAGGCTGGTTTCAGATGTGTGATGGTCCTGATCTCCTCGGGCCTCACTCTTTTTATTTTTTTAAATTTTATTTTATTATTTTATTTTATTTATGTTTTTATTGATTTTAGAGAGAGAAAAGGAGAGGGAGTGAAAAACATCATCAATGTGTGGAACATTGATTAGCTTCCTCCTGCATGCCCCCTACAGGGGATCGAGACCCGGAATTGATCCAGCTACCTTTTCGGTGCATGGGAGGATGCTCAACCAACTGTGCCACACCAGCCAGGGCTGGTCTCACCTACAGTCAGCTGGCAGTTGATGGTTTCTTTCCCATACCTGATGGCTGTGGCTACAGAGATGTCTGGGCTGTGTGAGTCTTATCATCCAGCAGGCTAGTTGGGATGTGGGGTTCTCTAGAGCAGTAAGAGAGGTTAAGTGCAAATGCTTAAATACTTTTCAAATCTCTGCTTTCATTATCTTTGCTGTTATTCTGTTGGTCAAAGCAAGTTTCAAGGTCAGCTGAAATTCCAAGGTGGAGGAAGATTCTACCTCTTTGTTGGAAGAGCTTTAAAATTATACCACAGTGGCATGAATATAAGGGTGAAAAGATTTTGTGGCCATTTTTGCACTCTGCCACAGATATTCTGAAGACCCCAAATATCAATGGATAGTTTCTCTATTTTTGAAAAATATCTAGAATCCAAACACTTCTCACTGCCTCCTCCACTACTCCTATTCCAAACCACTATTTTCTTTGCTCCTAACAGGTACCCTGTTTTCCCACCCTTGCCCCCTGTGCAATATGCAGCAGCTAGAGCAAACTAAAAAATGGCTATTCAAAACATTCCATTGGCTTCTGATCTCATTCAGAATAAAATTTAAATTCCCTCTTGAGGCTACAAGACTTTACATGATACGGCCCTTTCTCTTACTTCAGATCACTCTCCTCCTCACACATCCTATTCCAGCTACACTTGGCTCCTTGCTCTTTCTCAAATACACTAAACATGCTCTTGCGTCAAGGCTTTGTATTTGCTGTTTCTTGCCAGATATTCAGCATTGGCTCCCTCCTCCACTTCTTTAAAGTCTTTGTTTATGTTGCCTTCTCAGAGAGGCCTTCATTGACATCCTACATAAATTAATGTTCATTCTTACCAATTTCTGGCTTCTTTACTCCATAGCACTTTTCACCACCTGACAGTTGATTATTTTCTGTGTCCTCCAGTTAGACTGTAAACTCCATGAGGACAGCAACTTTGAGTGTTTTACCTAGTTCCTAGAACGGTGTCTGGCACAGGGCATATGCTCCCTCCGACTCAGTGGAATAACTGTTAAGTGAAATTCATTGCCTGGTTTTGGTGGTGGCTCTTTCCCAGAGCTGGTAAGGCCCGAGGCAACCTATCTCCTCCCCTTGCCTGATGCTCAGCTGGACTAGTGTAATGACATTTAATGAAGTGTCCATCCCATTCCCCTTAAAAATGTAAGCAATTTTAAGCTGATGATATTTGGATCATTTTTCTTTTTTTTGTTTTTGTTAATCCTCGCCTGAGGATATTTTTCCATTGATTTTTTTTAGAGAGAGTGGAAGAGAGAGGGAAAGACAGAGAAACATCAATATGAGAGAAACACATCGATTGGTTGCCTCCTGCATGAGCCCTGACCAGGGCCCGGGCCAGGGAGGAGCCTGCAACCCAAGTATGTGCCCCTGACCGGAATCAAAGCTGGGACCCTTTGGTCCGCAGGCCAAAGCCCTATCCACTAAGCCAAATCAGCTAGGGCTTGGATCATTTTTCTTTATAAATACCTAACTTCATGGATTTAGAAATATATTCATTCCATTATATGCTGATGGTTTATAAGTATACATATGTATGTTTTTTGCAGAGGGTAGTACACAGAGCAGACACTGTAGGCCAGACATGGAAGCTCAGGTAGTTGTGTTTCTACCTTCTCCTTGTACTCTTGAAATTCCTTAAGTTCCTCCAAGCCTCTCTCTCTTTTTTTTTTTTAAAGATCTGTCCCCCAAATTTCTCAGGTCCCACTGGGCCAGGATTCCTCTGAGCTTTAGCTAACCCAGGCTTAGAGTTGCTGTACTTCAAGTATAATTTGTCTCTCAAATGGCTTTCTTGTAGCTGCTTCTGAGGCTTTGAATCTGAATTCTATTGGTCCACAGGAGTTAACCGTTTGCAGGTTTGTGTTTGTAACATATAGTCAAACCTCTAATTTGGAATAATGAGATGGAGATGGGAATAAGTAGGAGGAAGGGCAGTCTGGCTTCGTGAAACCTTTCAATCAGAATATTTAAAAATAAGGGCAACTATATGATTTTTAAATTACAGTGCATATGACAAAGATATAACTGAGACATAATGAGCCATGTGGAAATGTTTACAGTTCACAACAAGCCTACAGAATAAGCTAAGAGTTTTAAGCAGCAAAGTCTGTGTGGGAGTTATTTGACCCAGGATTGAAGGCAAATTCAAAGAACCTTAGGAATCATTAATTTCTTGAAATCTTTGATTTGAGAAAGTTAGTGATTTTTTTTAATGTTAAAATTTCCCAATTTGTAAAGATGTAAAAAAATGTGCAAGTGCAGATTAACTTGTCCTTGATTAGAATCACATTCTTTAAGTTTCAAATGGAAATATCGAAGAGGAGGAGCTGAGACGTGGTTTTACTGCCCGTTTTCTTCCTTCTGGCCGTTCAGGTCTTCCCCTTTGGAATTATCTCCCAGCCCAGAAAGTGGATGGATACTCATTAATTTTTGTTGCCCCAAAGCTTGAGTTAGAAAGCTGGGGAGCAAGACGAAGTATTTTAGGTAATTCAGTGGAAAAAGAGTGCTGGTAAGTGGCAGCAGGGGCTCTGCCTTATTATTAATGGGTTAAGAACATGTACTTTGGAGGCATTCAGGCTAGGGGTTTAGTCTAGTTTTTGCCATTTACTATTTAAGGGACGTTAAAAAATGTTATTTAAGCTCTCAAAGTTTCCTTTGATTAAAAAAAAGAGGGTGCTGACAGTCCCTAAATCTTAGACTTCTTGTAAGGAATAAATAAAGCTATGTATGTCAAAGGCTTAGTACTATAAAGGTGCATAGTATGTGCTTAGGAAATGTTAGGTAACATATATAGAAGGCATGCTTTTTCAAGAATCTAGGAAAACGATGACACCAGAAGGTCTTGAATAGGCACTGGACACGGTCTTTTGTGACATTTGGCCCCTGTGAAAATGCTGAATGTGGGCAGTTTGTGAAACAGACTGGATGAAGGGTGACAAGCAGAGGGAAGGGGCTGCCATAATAACATAAGTCATTCAAGCCATGTTTATATGTACTGCATCATAACAATTTATTCAGCAAACATTGTACTAGGAACTTTTAGGTGCTGGAGTGACAAAGGTGACTAAATTAGCCTTAATTTAACAGTGTTTATTGAACACACATTTATGGTATGCCCTTTTATGGTGTGAGTAAGTGGGCAAGCTCTTGAATTAATAAACAGATTTTAGCGTTTCATGGGTGTTGATTTTTCCTCCCCAAAGCAACTTTAAGCTATGTTTTTTGCTTCTTTGTTTGTTAATCCTCACCTGAGGATATTTTTCCATTGATTTTTAGAGAGAATGGTTTCTAAAAATGGAAGCGGGCGTGGGGAGGAGGGGAGACAGAGAGAAACATTGATGTGAGAGAGACACATTGATTGTTGCCACCCACATGCACCCCGACCAGGGCCAGGGATTGAGCCTGCGACTGGGGACCCTTCAATCCATGGGCCAGTGCTCTGTCCATTTTGCCAAACTGGCTAGGGCTAAACTATTTTTGTGTGTGCTTCATTCCTTCAGTTATTTTAATATGCCAGATAAATAGTTCTTAGGAGTAAGTTGACTAACTTGTTTAATGGGGTTCTTTTGATTGCCAGGGAAAATTCTGCTTGCCAAGATAACATGAGGCCTATTTGGAGAAATCAGAACTTTGAAGTTTATAAGTGCTTATTCAGGTAGTGTGGTAGGAATGATCTGTACCTCTGGCTGATTTTTCATTTGGAAGAAAATTTTGAAGTAGCTTGGAGAGTTATTCAGAACTTCTCATATTCCCTAGCTCGTTAAACAGATTTCATTTCTGAATAATGAACTTATGTATTTAAATTTTGGACTCAAGACTCTGGCATGTGATTTCAGTACTGCTTGCTTAATCAGAACTTCAATTTTTGTTTTTGTATTTATTTGCTTTTAAAACTAGGGCTATGCCCTTTCTTAATAAAGCAGAATTTTGTTTGTTTTATTTGATTGGGGTTTTTCCCCCAAATACTGCTATGTGAACCTTTTAAAAAAAGACATTTAAAGTCTTCATATAATTATTTTAGTTTCATTATACCTAAGAGGAGGAGACTCTGATTTTCAGATGTGAAACTCAAGAAAATATGTAATACATTAAAACATTTTTGGGGAAGCATAGAGTAGTAGGGAGTATTTAAACAACATCTTTTAAAACAACTGTCTCCCTTGTAACGTTTAATATGTGATTTAAATGTACTGGCTTTTGCCCTTACTACTCATTGTTACTTCCTTGCTCTGGAACAGTTACTTGTTTTCAGACTTAAGTGTGCATAAGAATCAGCTGAGGAATTGATTGAGTTGTTGATTCTCATCTGTACTCCCCAGTGGTTGTGAAAAGTAGATCTCGCCTGGGGATGTGTAGGCCAGATGGTTTGGATGCTGTGAGCCACAGACCGGACATTGATTTGGAAGCTTCTCAGTGTTCCTTTCTAACCTCTTTTCTTAGCACTCCTCAACACAGGCCATCTGGCCTGTTTCCAGCCTGCTGCCCCACACCCCATGTTCTTGAATGGCCTCAGTACCTATGGGAATAAATCTCCTGTCTCCTTAGGGCTTAGCTCAAGAGGTGGCCTTCCTGAGAGGGTGCCTTCCTCTAAACTCCTCTGTAATGTGGTAGTTTGTTTTAAATTCTCTAATATTAGGAGCTACTTCTAAAAATCTGGATTTCTAACATACTGGTCCAATATTCTCTCATGTTAACTATTGATTGGAGCTAATTATTTTGCAAGTCTCACCCATACCTGTTACTCTTTCATTCTGGACAAGGCCTTTGTTGTTTATTTTTACATTGGTGCTGCTACCTTATTTTCATTGATCTGGTTTTACTCATAAATTTTCCTTACTTGGCTCTTGTGCATGGAGCATGTAATTCTTGATTTATGGTCCATGTCGCTCATTGGACCATTCCCATATATTGGCCTGCCTCACTAATATATCATTTAGGGCTCCCATGTACAGCTTCCCAGGTTGTACACTGCATAACACTATATGCTGACCCTCTGCCTTTTAATGTAAGAAATAGTCCTTTTTTCTCAATACGATTTTAAGTGCTTTGAAAATAGAAATAATTTAGGCTTTTGTGTTTTCTGTAGCACCCAATAACTATTTATATTCAACTTATTTCTTCTCATTTAAAAAAATGTTTTAATTGATTTCAGAGATGAAGGGGGGGGGGAGCGAGAGCGAGAGCGAGAGAGAGAGAGAGAGAGAGAGAGAGAAATATCAATGAGTGAGAATCATTGATTGGCTGCCTCCTGCATGCCTCACCCTGGGGATGGAGCCTGCAACCTTGGCATGTGCCCTGACCAGGAATTGGTTCATTGGTCGATGCTCAACAATGAGCTACACCAGCTGGCATTTCTTCTCATTTTTAAAATCAATTTTATATAATAGAAAAATATGGTAGTACTGTTTTATCTTTTATTTAGAAAAGAACTGTACTAACAAATGATTTAAGATTAGCCACTGTCTTAGATTTGATGCATGTTCTTTTTAAAAAAATATTTTTAGAGTTCTTTTTCCACCCATGCTTCATTTACACTATAATTAGGAAGTTTTGACAAGTAATGTTTTAACAGCCATTAAAATACTATTCATTGAATGTTGTCTTAATGGAATATACAGTTGCTAAAGGAGATTTTGTTTTAAGGACTTCAGTTAGGAGTCTTGAGCTAAGTTTTTCTGAGTCTTGCCAAAAAAAAAAAAAAGAAAAGAAAAAAGAAAGGTACAAACTGTTCATATGTGAATACTTGAATGTGCTTTTTGGTCTTCTAAAAAAAGGGGAAAGGGAACTTTTTTAAAGTTAAAAGTCATGCGTGTATTATTGTAGAAAATACAAATGAATATGACAGAAGGAGGTAAAAATCATCTTTACTCTCAGCTCTAGAGATGATCACCATTTCAACCATTTTGGTGTGAATTCTTCAAGCTTCTCCCCTCCTCTCCCCCCCTCCTACCCCCTAAAATAGGGTGATGGGGTGGTGGTGGCAGATGCTATATTTGTATTGGCTTGTGGTCTTGAAAATAAATTCTGAATTAATTTGTAAATAAAAATTTTCTTTGAGGGGCTAATTATGTCTTATTCCAGTATGGTTAACTAATCTGGTGAAAGTTTAACAGGTCATCACTGTTAATAATTTATATTAATTTGCCCTTTTGTCAGGTCACATTGAGTGATTAGCTTATTTAACTAGTAATACATCTCCCAGTCAGATTAATGTTTGTTGAACTACAACACTGAAGTGTAAAGAATATAAAGCAGTGTGTGACTAGATACTGCCTCAGTAATCTATGTCTCCATTTTGGGAACCACTAACTTTTTAAAAAATATTGAAAATTGAGCCAGAACGTTTTTGCTTGTGGTTTGGGGAAGGAGAGTATACATCTTCAGTTTCTCTGAAAGATGATTTATGATATGTTTACATTTCTCCAGTTCTCTTATCTTTCCAGTCTTCTAGGCAGAGTCCAAATCACTGCTGGCTAGTGTCAGTACAGACATTTCTTGTGTTCATGGAAGGAGTATGGTGTAGTGGAAGAGAATAGGCTTTGGAGATTTGTTGCTTTCTACTTGTGTGTGACTCTTAGGAAGATCTTAACCCATTTGAGTCAGTTAGCTCATCTATAAAAGGGACTAAGCCTAAACACAAAAGATTATTTGATGGATAAATGGGATAACCCCGTTCTTAAATCTTCAGGCCCATCCTGTTTCATTCCCCCCTTCCTGTTCACGCACCACAATGAATATGCCTCCTTTGTGATGACCAACAGGCATGGATCATCTTGAACTTCCTCAACTTCCTGTCCCATCGCTCATCTTGTATGCATCCATATATGTTTTGTCTTATTTCAGTGCAAATGGTGCTCTTCCTCCTGCTCAGTAGTCAGTTTTCTGTCTGTGCTCTGAATTTATCTCTGCTGTTTCTAGTTCTTGCTCCATTGGTCATCCTTCTGTTAGCTTGCCTTTCTTCTTCCTCCTCCTTTTCTTCCTGTTGAACTCTTATTGATCTACAAGTTGATCTCAGATGTCACCTGCAGGAAGCCTGTGACTTCCTGGTCTCAGGGAGGTGCCCCTCTTCTGTATTCTCTCAGGATCCCCAGCTCCCTTAGAGCACTCTTCTCACAAGGGCATTTGGGGCTTATTTGCCTGTTTTCCTCATCTACAGGGTAAGCTCCCTGAGGCCCACGACTGTATGGTCTTTGCCTTGTGTAGGGTCTATGTGAATGAGTCGGATGAGTGGTGAATGAATAGCTCTCAAAAAAAGAAATATTCTTTAGGAGTAGTAACTAAAGTGGATTAAGGTCAGGACTCTGGTGCCAGACTGCTTAAATTTATACTACAGCTCAGCCACTTCTTAAGCAACATGCCCTTTGGCAAATGCCTCTCTCAAATGGGGCCAATAATACAGTGGGGCCTTGACTTACGAGTTTAATCGTTCCGTGACGGAGCTTGTAACTCAAATTACTCGTATGTCAAATCAATAGTGAATGAGTGAGACACGTGATGCTGGGCTGATGTTGTGGCATTCACTGTGATGTTTGCTGCGCCAACTAGCGGTGGGGTATCTGAAGCTGGCTCGTAACCTGAATTTTAGCTCGCAACTCAAAGCAAAAAAACGGCCGAGAGATGGCTCGTATCTCGAAAAACTCGTTAGTCGGGACACTCGTAAGTCATGGCCCCACTGTAATAGTATTTATTTTATAAGGTTGTGAGAATTAATTAACCAAACAGATGAGTAGTGCTACAGACATTGTGGCACACATTGCGTGCTCACTAAGAATTAGCTATTTGTTACTATTCCTACTAGAGGCCCAGTGCATGAATTTGCACGGGTGGGGTCCCTTGGCCTGGCTGGCGATCGAGGCTTATCGGGGCCAGCCAGCCACGGGGAGAGACCCCGGAGGTTGGCTGTCTGGCGAGGCGGGGGTGGGAGGCACAGGAGGTTGTCTGTGGGAGCTCACTGACCACCAGGGGGTAGCTCCTGCATTGAGCATCTGCTCCCTGGTGGTCAGTGCACATCATAGTGACTGGTCAACCAGTCATCCCAGTCGTTCGGTGGTAATAGTCGCTTAGACTTTTATATATATAGATTACTGCATTTCATGAACTTTCAGGTGACTTCTGATAATTTTCTGATAATCTCCTGATAATTTTGATTTTATAAAACCTCAACATGGTAACATTTATCCTTCCTATAAATGGTATTTGGTTATTTTAGAAGTGTTTTCATTACATCATGTTTCAGTGGTCCTGGTGGCAAGTGAGGGAGTGAGGAGGTTGGGTATTATCACCCTCATTATTTACACAAGGGAAGTTTCCAGTGGTTGGAGGCAGGGCTAGCACTTCCTGCCTCTAACTCCAAGACCCTCTACTTTATGCTGCATTGAAGGTTCCATTAAAATTAAAAAAAAAGCTTAAAAATAATTTTAGGCTTAAAGTTATAAAAGTAGTCATAGAATTCAAACTGCTTCCCCTAGCAATTTATATAACTGTCGTCTCCATTTTTTAATATATCTCAACACTATCTTTTTTTTTAATTTTAAACAGCTTTATGGAGGTATACTTTGCATACTGTGCAGTTCATCTATTTAAAATGTATAATTCATTAGTTTTTAGTATATTCACAGATTTGTATAACTATATTCATAGGCTAATTTTAGAACATTTGTATCACCTCAAAAAGAAACCCCATGCCCATTAATAGTCATTCCCATTCCTCTCTCTACCCCTTCCCCTAGCCCTAGGCAACCACTAATCTACTTTTTGTCTCTAGATTTGCCTGTTCTGG
The DNA here is from genome assembly GCF_014108235.1 of Myotis myotis. Taxonomy (NCBI): domain Eukaryota; kingdom Metazoa; phylum Chordata; class Mammalia; order Chiroptera; family Vespertilionidae; genus Myotis; species Myotis myotis. Next base: position 195,041,078 of record NW_023416313.1, on the reverse strand, counting down.
ACATTTGAGTAAAGTTTCCAATGTCTTTGTATCTTAGTATTTTCTGTGGAGCCGCTGGAGCTACCCTGCCTGGGTTTAAATCCTGGCTCTCCCCCTTACAAGAGTGTGAATGTGCACTTTCCCTTTAATTTGTCTCTGCCTTGATTTCTTAGTTTATAAAATGGGGGCTAATAGTATTGCACATGGGTTTGTAAGAATTAAATGAGTTATCACTTAAAACTGTACCTGTCCTCAATAAGTATTCTATAAATTTAGCTCTGTTATTATGCTAGGATCTGCCATTTTTCTAATGAATCCATTTTGTACTTTTCCATATTGGTATTTATTTGTTCCTATGTTGTCAACAGCTGACCTTATAAGTGTATAAAAATTATTCAGGTCAGTTTTAACGTTGTGTCCTAAATCCTGAGTTTAGAATTTAGTAATTATAAATGATTTCCTGTCACAAAGACTTAGTTGGTGAGAAAAGGGCAGCATTTGGCAGTGTAATTGTGCGCCTTCCTTTGGCAACTTGGTGCATTTATTTGAATGAGAGATGATGCACCCATCTGATCTAAAGCAAAAGTAAAGTAAATTTAGGGCATTGGTTTCTGAAAATCAAATTGCACTTTCACTAAAGTTTGGTTCTTGAAAGTTGCATTTGGAACTAATTTTTTAAAACACATTTATTTCTTATAGATTTCCAAGATTTAAGAGGAGATATGTTCCCATAAGAAAGATTCACAGTGTCCCAAACAAGTCCACCACCACCACCTTCACAGGTGGGAAATTTCTGAGGCTTAGTTTAAATGATCTGCAGGATAATAAAATGCAGTGGAGAAATGTCTGTTTGAAATAGTTATTGTCAAAATAATTTTCAACATAAATAAGAATCAAGTCTAGATTAGGAAATATGAGAGGGATTGTGAAATACTAGATAAGATACAGGAAACGCTGAGCTAGGAACCAGAAGTTCCTGGATAGGGCTTGCTACTAGTCAGCTGAACGACCTGGAGCATGCCACTTATGTTATTTGGGCTACAGTTTCCTCATCTGTAAAATGAGACAATGGGACCAGAATAGATGGCCTCTTGGGGCTTATCCAGAGCAAAAACTATTTGGTTTATTTCTCATAATGACAAACAAAATATTAACAAACGTTGACCAATTCCCTGTGCTTTAGTAAGGGAAGGATATGGAAGAGAAATGTCTACATTTGTGGTTTTACTGCTCTTTTCCCCATATTCATTATTGCTGTTCTAACCCTTATAATTTCACAGTGAGGTGGCTATGTTAGGATTTGTATTTTTGCATTTCTGCCATATGTATTCATCTCTTTTGTAGGCAGCTCAGACCTCTGATATCTTCAAAATTTTACTAAGGTTTTAGTTACAGATGCTCTGGCTGGGGCAGAGGAGCTCAGGAGTAAAATCAGCCTTCCCTCTGGGGTGGTAGAAATGGAAGCTAGTTTGTTCTATGTTTTAGTGTATCCTGAGCCCTTTTTTGAGTAATTCCATTTCTTAAAAATTGCCTATGAAGTAAATTCTTGTATATAAGTGATTTTTGTGGCTAACTTTGATTTTAAATTTGAATTGTAGTTTTATAGGGGAAAAACATTGGTACCTGACAATACATTTTCACTTAAGATTGCAAACATTTACTTTAAAGAGCCGTTCTGTTTGTAACTAGGCACTTTTATATTTCATATTCTCTGCCAGTGATTCCCAAGTGTGAGCTCCGAAAGCTAGAGAGGTATATGGAGTTATTGTAAGAGGTTCAGTCTTCTCTACGAATCTCTAAACTTCAGACTACATGAATAATAAGCCTTGTGTCTGTTAGTGTTTTACAAATATATATAAGCGCTTGTGAGGAATAAAGCACAAATTTATTTAAAATCATGTACTGACTTCATAAAAATTATTTGTCATTTATTTTCTAGCATATAAAGATCCAAGAGTACTTTATTGGTTGTTGTGTTTTTTTTTGTTTTTTTTTTTGTTAATCCTCACCTGAGGATATTTTTCCATTGATTTTTAGGGAGAGTGAAAGAGAGAGGGAAAGACAGAAACATCGATGTGAGAGAAACATCCATTGGTTGCCTCCTGCTCTAGCCCTGACCAGGGCCTGGGTCGGGGAGGAGCCTGCAACCAAGGTATGTGCCCTTGACCGGAATCAAATCCAGACCTTTGGTTCATAGGCCGACGCTCTAGCCACTGAGCCAAACCGGCTAGGGCCAAGAGTACCTTAAGACCTCCCAAATTTGTATACATGAAGCTTGGAAAACATTCTTCTTTAAAAGTCAAGAAGTTAGTGAAATGGTCACAGGATCCACCTGACATTATATTATACATTTGTTTAGAAGCATGTTTATATTAAGTAGTTTCTGTTTTATAGTAAAACTTAAGGGATTTAAATAATGCTTGCTTTTTCATTGAATAAAAACTATATTATTTATTTCTTTGATGGATTTAGGGTATTGGGTCTCAAGATAAAATGACAAACATTAAAAAAAAACACCCTCAAGACTTGGTTGATCTTAACTTTAAAAGCTATCTAACTTATAAGGAAAATATATTAACCTCATTTCTGATAAGATGATTATTTTGTTGATAAATTGGATTAAAATACGACATAATTATAGAAATTGAATTTAGTATTGCCCAAAGTTTATCAAATTTATTATCTTCTAAGCAAATAAGAAAATGAGAATAATTGATATTTGGGACAAAAAATATTGAACAGTGGAGAAGTGATACTAGGTGATGGCATTAACGTAAGTGTGTTTCTGGCCATGAAAGGAGCCAGTGTTCTGTGACAGCTTGCAGCAATCATTGACTTACCTTTCCAGTTTCTGGTAGACTTTGAGCAAGTTCATGCTTACTAGTATACCCAGTTACTTACCCTGTATACTGTCAGTTGCCTTTGGAGGATGGAGAGGTGTAGTTTATCCAGAGATGGTGCTTGTTAAGAAAGAAAAGGGTTGTAGCCTTTATTATTATTTTTATTTTTTTGTTAATCCTCACTCGAGGATATTTTTCCATTGATTTTTAGGGAGGGTGCAAGGGAGAGGGAAAGACAGAAACATCGATGTGAGAGAAACACATCGATTGGTTGCCTCCTGCATGAGTCCTAACCAGGGCCCTGGTCAGGGAGGAGCCTGCAACCAAGGTATGTGCCCTTGACTGGAATCGAACCCAGGACCCTTTGGTCTGCAGGCTGACACTCTGTCCACTGGACCACACCAGCTAGGGCGGATTGTGGCCTTTAAATGTGGGGCCACGTTTTATGAAATCTCATGGAGCTAGTCTTCACATCCAGGGCTCTAACTGAATAAATACCTCTAAGATTATTTTGTCAAATTGTTCTTTCAAAGGAAAGGAAATACTACGTTCACAAGCATTTATGAAGCTTTATATAAAATGTTAGGAAATGAAATCATATGGGAATTGTATATTTGTGATAACTGCCTGAATAAAGTTAAAAAGTCACAGAAAAATGAGAAAATTTAAGCAGGAAGAAATAGATATAATTTATTTTTTTAAATAGCAATTTAGGATGTTCCATTTGAAAGTAGTTAAATGGCCTAGAGCTGGGGCAGAAGGAGAGATGTTAGGGTGGTTTAAAGGCCATAGCTATTATGGTGAGTGCCTGACATTTTGTTTGAAGTATGTCTTCTCGTTTATTTTAGAACCAGAAATTTTTTTTGGAAAACTGCTTTTTTTTTTTTTTTTTTTCCTGGCACCCAGATAACATAATTTGCTATTCCAAATCTAGAATTGAGACTTTAAGTTTTATTACTTGTCAAGTCTGTCAGTCTTTCAGACGTTTGACTTCCTTGTTTATTCATTCAGGATTTAAGTAGGAGAGGAAAACTAGAATTATTTAAATTTGCATATGATCAGATTCTACTAAATTAAACAATAAACATTTATTAAAATAAACATTCTAAATTCAACTACATCTCTCTGGATATCTTCTTAGTTGTTAATTGGTTATGGCTCAAGAGGGCAGTTAGTGGGGTTTCTACCTTTTTGAGGTTCGTTTGGTAAATGGAATCAAGCCTGTGTACCTTGCTTGAAGGTTCAGCATTGTCAGCATAATGGTGACAGGTGGAGAGCGCCAGTACATCTCAATGTACTGAATTATCCACAAAGCTTGATTTATAGAAAAAGTGATATTTGCAAAAGAAAGTTTTTAAATCCTTAAATTGGAAACATTAAAGATAGCCCAAGTCTAATTTTTAAGTATGTCTTGAAAATTATTAATGGTTTAAAATAATACTTGTTGAAGAAATGAAAACAAATTGATGTGTTTTTTTAAAGATTTTTTTCTTTGTTTTCATCTATCTATGTATATACATGTTTATCTTTACAAAAATGGGATCTATCTATCTATCTATCTATCTGTCATCTATGTAGTATATCTATTTCCCACTTAAAAGTTTGTCATGTTGTTGTGTTTCTTAAAATGGCTGGGCAGGCTTCCAAGATATGAATATACAGTAATTTACTTAAAACTGTATCCTTATTGATAATGTTTGTGGTATTTCCAATTTGCTGCAGTCGTAAACAGCGCTGTAGGGACTGCTTAACACATATTTTTCCTTGTGCATAGGTTAGTATATCTGTAGGATAGATTCCTAGAAGTGGAATTTTGAGTAAAAAATGCAAAGTTTGGTAGATGCTGCCAAATTGCTTTACAACTAGCAATTTACATTCCTAGCAAGGGTATCTGAGAATTCTTGTTTTTCCACAGTTCCTGAGTGTCCTCAGGCCTGTTAATTTTTGTTAATTATATGGGTCAAAAAGTAGCATCTTATTTTTATTTTAAAACTTTATTTTTTTAAGCTATATATATATATATTTTAAATATATATTTTATTGATTATTTACAGAGAGGAAGGGAGAGGGATAGAGAGTTAGAAACATCGATAAGAGAGAAACATCGATCAGCTGCCTCCTGCAAACCCCCCACTGGGGATGTGCCCGCAACCAAGGTACATGCCCTTGACCGGAATCGAACCTGGGACCCCTCAGTCCCTAGGCCGTCGCTCTATCCAGTGAGCCAAACCGGCTAGGGCTATATTTTTAAATTAACAAAAAATATCTGAGTTTAGAAGTTGGAACATCATGACTTCTGAATAGTTGACCATCCTTATTGGTTAATCTGATAAAGAAAAATGTCTGCAAACTAAATTAGTTACTGAGGCAGGAGTCTCACTTCCACCATGGTTGAAGAACCTAATATCATGTGAACCTTGGCTTGTTCATATCTCTGGAGTACTTCATTAAATTGTTAGTATCAGAAACATTGTCAGAAATACTTCTTACCATGTGTGCAAGGCCAACCACTGGAGTGCAACTTGCCATCCTGGATGTAGCGTAAACTGCCTTTGATTTGGCTGCTGCAGCAACTTTTTCAGGTGCTTTTGCTCTACATTAGTGATTCTCAACTAGGGTTGTTTCTGTCCTCCAACAGACATTTGGCAGTGTCTGGAGACCTTTTTTGGTTGTCACAACTCTGGTGGGGAGTTAGATACCCACTGGCATCTAATGGGTAGAGAGGCCAAGGATGCCACTAGGTATCCTACAAGTCACAGAACATCATTCAAAATAATTAGCCCTAGCTCAGTGGATAGAGTTTGGCTCAGTGGATAGAGTGTCGGCCTACGGACTGAAGGGTTCTGGGTTTGATTCCGGTCAAGGGCACATGGCCAGATTGCAGGCTTGATCCCCAGTAGGGGGCGTGCAGGAGGCAGTCAATCAATGATTCTCATCATTGATGTTTCTCTCTCTCCCCCTCTCCCTTCCTTTCTGAAATATAAACATAATATGTGTGTGTGTGTGTGTGTGTGTGTGTGTGTGTGTGTGTGTGTATAGGTTGGGAAACCCAGCTCTACATGAAGAAGTTAGGGTTTTCAGCCCTACAACCATCTAATTCCTTTAATTAAACCAATTCTGCCCATTTCTTGCAGCTACATGCCAGGTCTAGCTCTAATACATCAGATGACTATGGCTACCCTTGGCTTCCTGTGAGGACTTTGTTGTTAGAATTTCTAGCTTTTTTTCGTGTTTTACTCAGAGATAGAGACAGTCAGAGTTAGGTGGAGCTTGGCAAAGTAAAACCTGATATAAAGACTGGGTTTCTGAGTTCTAGTAAGGATTCTGGTAATTTCTCTCCTGGAAGAATTGGCTATCATTTAAGTAGGTACTTTTCCACTCAAATGGAGAAGTGAAACAAGCATCCAGCTAAACAACAACAAAAACCCAACCAACAAAACTCTTGGTGAACAAGGTGAGCATAGAGTAATTATCCTTATTTCACATTGCAAGTTTGTACTTGACCTGGGCTAGCATGAAAGAAAACGAACTGGTATGACTGTCTGAGTGCATTTCCAGTGAAGAGGCTGGGAGAGTCCAAAAGAATGTTTTGAGTCATCAGACCCTTTTAAAATGCCAGATTCTTTCCATTGGGTTAATTTAAACCTGTTGTGACCCTTTAAAAATCTTCACAAGAGGCCTCAGAGCCATAACAACACAGAATACTGCTTGTTTAGGGGAAGTCTTTCTAAAGGACACCTTTATATTTGGCCACATTTCTTATATTATCAACCCTCTTACAGGAAAAAAACAGATAGAAATTTTTGGGCCCTTAACAGGAAAGAACTGCTGCTTAGGGCAGAAAGTTTCATGATAGAAGTTTCCTTTTGAATAAGAAGGAAGTTCTCCCATTAAGAAAATAAGGTATATTTTTCTTCTTTCTTCCCTTTGCTGACAATTCAGGTTTGTTTAGTCTAAATATGTGACGTGTATATCAAGGTATAAAAATTCAATGTGCTATTTATTTAAGATATATCTGCAGTTGTTCAGAGGAAGTAAGATGTAAGTAACAGAGAATGATTGGCTTTCTTTTATGACCACAGAGTAGAAAGGTTCTAGGTTATTCAAGGTCAAAGGGAATGGGAAATTCCCCCCACCCTCTTTTTTAAATCCTTACCCAAGGCTATTTTCCCATGACTTTCAGAGAGAGTGGTAAGGAGGAGGTAGGGAGAAAGAGAGTGGTGAGAGAGCGAGAGAGGGAGAGAGACAGACAGACAGACAGACAGACTGACTGACTGACTTTGATGTGAGAGAGACACATTGATTGGTTGCTTTCCACACTTGCCCTTACTGGGGGCCAGGGATTGAACCTGCAACCCTGGACCAGGAATTGAACCTGTGACCCTTCGGTGCCCAGACCGATGCTCTAACCACTGAACAATGCCAGCCAGGACTCCCCTTCGTTTTTGATTGTCTTTCTCTGTTCCCTTTATTTATTTCATTGTTCTAGTTTTGTGCTCCCCAATAAAAATATTATGCAAACCACAATGTGAGCTGCATACGTAATTTTAAATTTTCTAATAGTGCAATTTAAAAAAAGTAAAAAGAAACATGACCTTAATTTTAATAATGCTTTCCTTTAATTTAGCATATCTAAAATATCATTTCAATATGTAACAAAAATGAGTTCTTTTACTTTTTTTTTGTACTAAGTCTCTGAGTTTTCATGTGTATTATATATTTACACCACATCTCACTTAGGACTAGTCATATTTCAAATGCTCAATAGCCATATATGGGCTAGTAGTGGCTACCATATTGAACAGCTTATATAGCACCATCTCTTTTTCTCCAGCTTTATTAAAGTATGATTGACAAATAATATTGTGTATATGTAAAATGTACAATGTGATGTTTTGAGATATGTATACATTGTGAAATTACCATAATCAAGCTAATGAACATATCCATCACCTCACATAGTTAACATTTTTTTTGTAATGAGAACACTTGAGAGCTACTCTCAGCAAATCCAAGTATACAAGATATTATTTTTAACTCTGATCCCCATACCATGCATTAGATCTCTAGAATTTGCTCATTTTATAGCTGAATATTTGTTTTGTTTGACCAGCATCTCCCCATTTCCCCACCCCCTGGACAGTGTAATCTTTTTTCCTCTCTTATTTAAAAAAATATTTATCTTTATTGCTTAAAGTATTGCCGCTATTCCCCTTTTTCTCTCATTGATCCCTCCTCCTCCCCAGCATAATCTTGCTGTTTCAATTCAGCAAGAATTTTACTATCTATTAGTTAAAGGACATTCAGACAAAAGTATTCATATACTAACATATAATTTAAGAAAAAAAAGATTTTGTAATTAGTAACCTCAAACGATTTTGTTTAAGATACTCAAAATATGTCACATTTCAGCATTGTAGTTGATGGCATAAATTGGCCTGAACTACATTGTGTTTGTGGGTGTGCATATACCAATTTTTCAGTGACAGTTATTCTTTAAAAACTGGCAGATAGCTGAGAAAAGTATCATTCAAGTGGGGGTGGTGACTTTTACTTGAATTAAATTTTAGCATACTCTGGTAGAAGCATACTCTGATAGAACCTCAGGAAACTTGTAGATAATTGGTAGATAATTGAAATGAAGAATTTTGGTATTGGTGACTAACATTGAGTGTGGAGCTATATAAATCCATGAAGAAGAAAATGGGCTCTACCTTCATTAAGATTTTACAGATTGAAGATTGGTCTAAGTTGGATTTCAACTTAAACTTCAGTAAATGAAATTGAGTTTTGAGACAAATATAGTTTGTATAGGGTGAGGGTATGTGAGAGGCAGTGACATTTAAAAAGTGAATCAACATTTTATGCTCATTTTTCACTCTCCAATATTTTGCAGTGAGCTAATACTATTTTTATAATCAGAAATACGTTCCCCCCCTAGAAAAAAATTTAAAGAAAAAAATATGTACAAAGCCAAAAACCCAAAACTATCAGTAGTACACAAAAGTGAAAAGATTTAAAGGCCTGGATTCTAATCTTGGTTCTGTCATTGATCATCTGCATGATTTGGGGCAAGTTAGTTAATGTCTCTGGGTCTCCATTTCTTCATCTGTAAAACCAGAGATTAAAGTTGATTAGGTTCAATTGGTCTTGGTCATACAGTAATATAATTACATGATAACTTTCATGCAAGACTTTGGGATGCGTTTAGGAGGAATATATAGCTTGAATAGAGTGCAGGAGCTTCTTCTGAAATCATACACTGAATGACTATTATTAAATGCCTGCTAAGTGTCAAGTAGTTTCCTATAGCCCTAAAGAATTTGGAAGAAATTGTCCCAAGTTGGGGAGTGGGGGATGGGGGATTGAGATAGGCGTGGAAAGAAGGAATTAAGTAAAAAGATGAGAATGAATAATAGAAATAAAGTGAGTATGTACATAGCACTGTATACTTAGGTACTTCCCTGTTTATCTCATTAATACCATTTAGTATTTTGGAGACATGAGGGAGAATACAAAGAAGTGGTTGGGACCATGTGAAAGATAAATAATGCCCTAGCCACTTTGGCTCAGTGGATAGAGCATCAGTCTGTGGACTGAAGGGTCCCGGGTTCTATTCCGGTCAAGAGCACATGCCTGGGTTGCGGGCTTGAACCCCAGTAAGAGGATATGCAGAAGGCACCGAACAATGATTCTCTCATCATTGATGTTTCTATCTCTCTCCCTCTCCTTTCCTCTCTGAAATCAATAAAAATGTGTGTGTGTTTTTTTTAAGATAAAAAAGAGGAAATTATTAACAAAACCTTGAGAGTACTGTAATAAAGCGGTATTTGGAATAACTTGAAAAAAGAATATTTGGACTGAATCTAACAGAAGAATTAAGAAAAAAATGATTGTGCTGAGATGACTAATGTGAGGATGGAACCTTGAAATTAAGCATTGAATTTTAGAAATAACAAGAAGGATTCTTTGACACAGTAAATATGTGGAGGATATACAGTTGGGTTTATTACTGAGTTTAAAGATGTTTTGAAAGCTAAATGATTAATTTGTGAAGTAGAAAGGATTAAAATTACAAATTTGTTAAGATCCTCAAAACATAGATATTCTCATCTGGGGCTTTTATTTTATAGGACTCTTGGAATGCTTTTCAGAAACCATTGGATTGATTTCCAAATGCCCACATCATTGACCCTGACCTGTCCCTTTATCCACATTTACATGCACTTTCCTTCTGCTTTTTAACCACTTTCAATCTCCTTTTCTTCTCCAAATGACTAAACTGAAGAAGAAAAACTTTTGTTGCTCTGGAAAAGGACCAAAGAGAGGAATGTAAAAGAGAGCTGGATAAAGTGTTTTAATTGTAAATCTGATTTTCTAGTGGAATATAACTTTTTTCTTATTTTAAAGTGTTTTAATAACTTGAGTTAATTAATATTTATATTAACTATCAAGCAATGTTTAGTTGGTGGCATTATGGAAACTGAGGCAATATGTTAAAATACTAGGATACTGGTTTTGTATAGCTTTGCTGGAAAAATAACTTTCTCTGATTCTTCCCAAGGCAGAAAGTGGGCTTCTTAAAGGGCTTGGGTGCAGGCCGGCATTATGTGTGGCTGTATTTAAAATACATTATTTGCTATAGATACACATGGGTTTGAGATAGCTCTATTCATGTTATTTGCTGATCTCATAGGTGCTTCAGGGACACAAATATCCTATCTAATAAAAGAGAAACATGGTAATTGGTGTATGACCGCTACCCTTCCCATTGGCAAATCAGCGAGATATGCAAATTAACTGCCAGCCAAGATGGCGGCCGGCAGCCAGGCAGCTTGAAACTAACATGAGGCTTGCTAGCTTCAGTGACGGAGGAAACCAACATTCCCTACCTGCTTTGCCGGCCTCTGAGCCTGCAGTTTAAGAAACATTGTAACAAATATAGAAGCTAAACAAAACCCCAGAAACCTGCTTTCAGCGAGCCCGGGGTCTCAGAGCTGGAGTTATACAGTGTTTTGATTATAGAACCGAAACAAACCAGATACCTTCTTTCAGCAGCAGAAGCCTCAGAGCTGGAGCCAGAGCTAAAGCTGGCCCAGAATAAAAAAAAGAGAAAAAAAGGAGCAGTTGGGAGCTTCAGTCGGCCTGAAAACAGCCCTCAGCCCCTCACCCAGACTGGCCAGGCACCCCAGTGGGGACCCCCCACCCTGAAGAGTGTGTGACCAGCTGCAAACAGCCATCATCCCCTCACCCAGGCTGGCCAGGCACCCCAGTGGGGACCCCCACCCTGAAGGGTGTGTGACCAGCTGCAAACAGCCATCATCCCCTCACCCAGGCTGGCCAGGCACCCCAGTGGGGACACCCACCCTGATCCAGGACACCCTTCAGGGCAAACCAGCCAGCCCCACCCATACACCAGGCCTCTATCCTATATAGTAAAAAGGTAATATGCCTCCCAGCACCGGGATCAGCGGAGCCGAGAGGCCTCCCGGCACCGGGATCAGCGTGACAGGGGGCAGCGCCCAAACCCCCTGATCGACCTGTGGCTCTGTGTGTGACAGGGGGCGGGTCCACGACCTCCCTATCCGCCCTGCTCAGTTCGTGACAGGGGAAGGCACCCCAACCCCCTGATCAGCCCTGCTCTGTGCCTGATAGCGGGGAGCTCCCCAACCCCCTGATTGCCATGTGGCTCTGTGTGTGACTGGGTGCGGTGCCTCAACCCCATGATCAGCCCTGCTCTGTGTGTGACAGGGTGCGGCGCCCCCAGTCCCCCCACCCCACGGGCCCTGCTCTGTGTGTGACGTGGTAGAGCCATAACCTTCCCATCGGCCCTGCCCTGTGTGTGAGAGTGGCGGCGCCCCAACCACCTGATCGGCCCTGCTCTGTGGGTGATAGAGGGCGTCGCCCCTACCCCCACCCCCTCACGGGCTCTGCTCTGTGTGTGATGGGGTAGAGCCATAACCTCCCCATCAGCCCTGCCCTGAGTGTGACAGGGGGCGGTGCCCCAACTCCCCTATCGGCCCTACTCTGTGAGTGACAGGGGGGAGCTCCTCAACCCCCTGATTGGCCCTGCTCTGTTCATGACAGGGGGCAGCGCCCCAACCCCCTGATTGGCCCTGCTCTGTGCATGACAGGGTACGGAGCCCCAACCCCCTGATTGGCCCTGCTCTGTGTGTGACAGGTGGTGGCGCCGCAACCTCCCCATCGACCCTGCCTTGAGTGTGATGGGGCGGTGCCCCAACCCCCCAATCGGCCCTACCCTGAGTGTGACTGAGGGTGGCATCGCAACCTCCCAATCTGCCCTGCTCTGTGCATGACAGGGGAAGGTGCCCCAACTCCCCAATCGGCCCTGCTCTGAGCCCGACCAGGGGCTGCACCTAGGGATTGGGCCTGCCCTCTACCACCTGGGAGCAGGCCTAAGCCAGCAGGTTGTTATCTCCCGAGGGGTCCCAGACTGTGAGAGGGCACAGGCCGGGCTGAGGGACCCCTCCTCCCCTCCGAGTGCACAAATTTTTGTGCACCGGGCCTCTAGTCCTATCTAATAAAAGAGAAACGTGGTAATTGGCGTACGACGGCTACTCTTCCCATTGGCTAATCAGCGAGATATGCAAATTAACTGCCAGCCTAGATGGCGGCCGGCAGCCAGGCAGCTTGCAACTAACATGAGGCTTGCTAGCTTCAGTGACGGAGGAAACGAACGTTCCCCGCCTGCTTTGCCGGCCTCTGAGCCTGCAGTTTAAGAAACATTGCAACAAATATAGAAGCTAAACAAAACCCCAGAAACCTGCTTTCAGTGAGCCCGGGATCTCAGAGCTGGAGTTATACATTGTTTCGATTAGAGAACCGAAACAAACCAGATACCTTCTTTCAGCAGCAGAAGCCTCAGAGCTGGAGCCAGAGCCAAAGCTGGCCCAGAATAAAAAAAAAAAAGAGAAAAAAAGGAGCAGTTGGGAGCTTCAGTCGGCCTGAAAACAGCTCTCAGCCCCTCACCCAGACTGGCCAGGCACCCCAGTGGGGACCCCCACCCTGAAGGGTGTGTGACCAGCTGCAAACAGCCATCATCCCCTCACCCAGGCTGGCCAGGCACCCCAGTGAGGACCCCGCCCTGATCCAGGACACCCTTCAGGGCAAACTAGCCAGCCCCACCCATGCACCAGCCCTCTATCCTATATGGTAAAAGGGTAATATGCCTCCCAGCACTGGGATCAGCAGAGCCGAGAGGCCCCCCAGCACCGGGATCAGTGTGACAGGGGGCAGCGCCCAAACCCCCTCATCGCCTTGCGGCTCTGTGTGTGACAGGGGGCGGGTCCACAACCTCCCTATCCAGCCTGCTCTGTTCGTGACAGGGGAAGGCACCCCAACCCCCTGATCAGCCCTGCTGTGTGCTTGATAGGGGGGAGCTCCCCAACTCCCTGATCGCCCTGCAGCTGTGTGTGTGACAGGGTTCGGCGCCCCAACCCCTCCCCCCCACACCATGGGCCTTGCTCTGTGTGTGACGGGGTAGAGCCATAACCTCCCCATCGGCCCTGCCCTCAGTGTGAGAGTGGCGGCGCCCCAACCAACTGATTGGCCCTGCTCTGTGGGTGATAGACAGCGGCGCCCCCCCCACCCCCCCACCAATGGTCCCTGCTCTGTGTTTGATGGGATAGAGCCATAACCTCCCCATCGGCCCTGCCCTGAGTGTGAGAGTGGCGGCGCCCCAACCCCCTGATCGGCCCTGCTCTGTGGGTGATAGAGGGTGGCGCCCCAACCCCCTGATCCGCCCTGCCCTGAGTGTGACAGGGGGCGGTGCCCCAACTCCCCTATCAGCCCTACTCTGTGCGTGACAGGGTATGGAGCCCCAACTCCCCTGATGGGCCCTGCTCTGTGCGTGACAGGGGGCAGTGCGTCAATCCCCTGATTGGCCCTGCTCTGTGCATGACAGGGTACGGAGCCCCAACCCCCCTGATGGGCCCTGCTCTGTGCGTGACAGGGGGCAGTGCTTCAGTCCCCTGATTGGCCCTGCTCTGTGCATGACAGGGTATGGAGCCCCAACTCCCCTGATGGGCCCTGCTCTGTGCGTGACAGGTGGTGGCGCCGCAACCTTCCCATCGACCCTGCCTTGAGCGTGACGGGGCGGTGCCCCAACCCCCCAATCGGCCCTACCCTGAGCGTGACTGAGGGTGGCATCGCAACCTCCCAATCTGCCCTGCTCTGCATGACAGGGGAAGGCGCCCCAACTCCCCAATCGGTCCTGCTCTGAGCCCCACTAGGGGCTGCACCTTGGGATTGGGCCTGCCCTCTGCCACCCGGGAGCAGGCCTAAGCCAGCAGGTTGTTATCTCCCGAGGGGTCCCAGACTGCGAGAGGGCAACGGCTGGGCTGAGGCACCCACCCCCCCGAGTGCACAAATTTTTGTGCATCGGGCCTCTAGTCTACACTAATAAAAGAGAAAGATGCAAATTAACCATCACTCCGGCACTCCACTACACCCACAGGCCACGCCCACCAGCCAATCAGGAGTGAGTATGCAAATTAACCCATCGAAGATGGTGGTGGCCATGGAGCTGGAGTGAGCAGCAGGCTTGGGTTATCCCTGGCGATGGAGGAAGCCAAGCTTCCCGCCTTCCCTGGCCAGCCCTCGGCTCCACTCAAGGCTACAAAGTTTCATTTATAGAAGATAAATAAATTCCAGATACCTGCTTCCAGGCAGACCTGGGCTCCGCTCAAGGCTACAAAGTTTCAATTATAGAAATAAGTAAATTCCAGAAAAAAAAGGAGAGACTGGGAGCCTGGGTTGCCGGGGGGGCGTGGACAGCCTGAAAACGGCCATCAGCCCCTCACCCAGTCTGGCCAGGCCCCCCAGCGGGACCCCCCAAACCCTGAAGGGGCTGTGCGCAGCCTGAAAATGGCCCTCAGCCCCTCAACCAAGCTGGCCAGGCACCCCAGCGGGACCCCCACCCTGATCCGGGACACCCTAAAGGGCAAACCAGCTGGCCCTCTATCCTATATAATAAAGGGGTAATGTGCAAATTGACCCTAACAGCAGAATAACTGGGAATGACTCGTCACTATGACACACACTGACTACCAGGGGCAGATGCTCAATGCAGGAGCTGCCCCCTGGTGGTCAGTGTGCTCCCACAGGGGGAACTCTGCTCAGCCACAAGCCAGGCTGACAGCTACCAGCACAGCAGTGGTGGTAGGAGCCTCTCCCGCTCAGCAGCACTAAGGATGTCTGACTGCAGCTTAGGCCTGCTCCCCGCTGGCAAGTGGACATCCCCTGAGGGCTCTCGGGCTGCCAGAGGGATGTCTGACTGCCAGCTTAGGCCCGATCCCCCCGGGGAGTGGGGTTAAGCCAGCAGGTGGACATCCCCCGAGGCGTCCCAGACTGCAAGAGGGCACAGGCCGGACTGAGGGACCCCCCCACGTGCACATATTTTTGTGCACCGGGCCTCTAGTAATTAAATATAAGTCCAAGAGGGCAGATATTATTGCGTCTTGTAACATAGTTAAGTGCAATAAGAGAGCTTCAAGATAGGGGCCCTTGCAGTTCAAAAGAAAGAGATCACGTCAGACTGAGGAGATCACCAGGAAAGGTTTCATGAAAGAAGTAACATTTGAGAGGGGCCTCTTAAGGATGGATGGAGATAGAAGCTGGAGGGGAAAGGGGATAGAGTATTTGATGTGGCCAGAGGAGGTGGTGGTGGGCTGTTGATGGGATGATGGTATTATTGGTAAAAGTGAGGTATCCACCAGTGAAATTGGGCTATCCCTTTCCCCACTGGGTGCTGGGGGTCGGGTCCTTACAATATCTTGAGAAAAAGAATTTTCTGAGACTTGTATGGGAGGATGAGTGATGTTTTTTTTTAAGGTACATTTTTTTAAAAAATTTTATTTTATTCTTTAAAGTATTACAGATAGTAGTACATATGTCTCCTTTTTTTTTTCTCCCATTGACCTTCCCCTGGCCTTCCCTACCCCCTGGCACATGCCCTCCCCCTCCTCCCCCCTTGTGTCTTGTGTCCATTGGTTACGCTTATATGCATGCTTACAAGTCCTTTGGTTGATCTCTTACATCTCCCCTTCCCTCCCCAACACTGCCCAGCCTTCCCACTGTAATTTGACCGTCTGTTCCATGCTTCTCTGCCTCTGTATCTATGTTTTTGTTCATCAGGTTATAATGTTCTTTATTATCCAAAAATGAGTGAGATCACATGGTGTTTTTCTTTCACTTCTTGGCTTATTTCACTTAGCATAATGCTCTCCAGTTCCATCCATGCTGCTGTAAATGGTAAGAATTCCTTTTTTATAGCAGTATAGTATTCCATTGTGTAGATGTACCATAGTTTTCTAATCCACTCATCTGTTGATGGGCATTTAGGCTGTTTCCAAATCTTGGCTATTGTAAATTGTGCTGCTATGAACATAGGGGTGCATATATCCTTTCTGATTGGTGTTTCTGTTTTCTTGGGACATATTCCTAGAAGTGGTATTACTGAATCAAATGGCAGTTCCACTTTTAAATTTTTGAGGAAACGCCATACTGTTTTCCACAATGGATGCATCAGTCTGAATTCCCACCAGCACTGAAGGAGGGTTCCTTTTTCTCTGTATCCTCTCCAGCACTTGTCATTTGTTGATTTGTTGATGATAGCCATTCTGCAGGTGTGAGATAGTACCTCATTGTCATTTTGATTTGCATTTCTCGGATGATTAGTGACTTTGAGCATGTTTTCATGTGTCTCTTGGCTTTCTGAGTGTCCTCTTTTGAAAAGATTCTATTTAGGTCCTTTGCCCATTTTAGAAAATATATATATATTATTGATTTTTTTATAGAGAGGAAGGGAGAGGGATAGAGAGTTAGAAACATCGATGAGAGAGAAACATCGATCAGCTGCCTTCTGCACACCCCCTACTGGGGATGTGCCTGCAACCAAGGTACATGCCCTTGACTGGAATCAAACCTGGGACCCTTCAGTCCACAGGCTGACTATCCACTGAACCAAACTGGTTAGGGCTTTTGCCCTTTTTTTTGATTGGATTGTTATTTTCCTTTTGTTGAGTTGTATGAGTTCCCTGTAAATGTTGGAGATTAAACCCTTATCAGAGATAACATTTGCAAATATGTTCTCCCATGCAGTGGGCTTTCTTGTTGTTTTGTTGATGATTTCTTTTGCTGTGCAGAAGCTTTTTATTTTGATGTAATCCCATTTGTTTATTTTCTCCATATTCTCTCTTGCCCTAGTATCTGTCTGTAAAGATATTGCTACAAAATATATCTGCAATTTGGTGCCTATGGAGTCTTGTAGGATTTTTATGGTTTCCCGCCTTACATTCAAGTTCTTTAGCCATTTTAAGTTTGTTTTTGTGTATGGTGTAAGTTGGTGATCTAGTTTCATTTTTTTGCATGTATCTGACCAAATTTCCCAGCACCATTTATTTATTTATTTTTTATTTTTTTTATTTTAATTTTTTTAAATTTTTTTTAAATTTATTGCTTAAAGTATTACAAAGGGTATTACATATGTGTCCATTTTATCCCCCCGCCCTAGACAGTCCCCTAGCCTCCCCTATCCCCCAATGTCTTATGTCCACTGGTTATGCTTATATGCATGCATACAAGTCCTTTAGTTGATCTCTTACCCCCCTACCTCCTGCCCCCCAACCCTCCCCGGCCTTCCTGCTGCAGTTTGACAATCTGTTTGAGGCAGCTCTGCCCCTGTATCTATTATTGTTCAAAAGTTTATAATGGTCTCTATTATCCATGAATGAGTGAGATCATGTGGTATTTTTCCTTCATTGACTGGCTTATTTCACTTAGCATAATGCTCTCCAGTTCCATCCATGACGTTGCAAATGGTAAGAGTTCCTTCCTTTTTAGAGCAGCATAGTATTCCATCGTGTAGATGTACCACAGTTTTCTAATCCATTCATCTACTGATGGGCACTTAGGCTGTTTCCAGATCTTAGCTATGGTGAATTGTGCTGCTATGAACATAGGGGTGCATATATCCTTTCTGATTGGTGTTTCTGGTTTCTTGGGATATATTCCTAGAAGTGGGATCACAGGGTCAAATGGGAGTTCCATTTGTAGTTTTTTGAGGAAACTCCATACTGTCTTCCATAGTGGCTGCACCAGTCTGCATTCCCACCAGCAGTGCACAAGTGTTCCTTTTTCTCCACATCCTCTCCAGCACTTGTCGTTTGTTGATTTGTTGATGATAGCCAGTCTGACAGGTGTGAGATGGTACCTCATTGTTGTTTTGATTTGCATCTCTCGGATGATTAGTGACTTTGAGCATGTTTTCATATGTCTCTTGGCTTTCTGAATGTCCTCTTTTGAAAGGTGTTCGGGCCGCAGCACCATTTATTAAAGAGGCTGTTTTGACTCCATTGTATGCTCTTGCCTCCTTTGGCAAATATTAATTGAGTATAATGGCTTGGGTCAATTTCTGGGTCCTCTATTCTGTTCCATTGGTCTATATGTCTGTTCTTGTACCAGTACCAGGCAGTTTTGAGAACTGTGGCTTGGTAATATAGTTTGATGTCTGGCATTGTGATCCCTCCAACTTTCTTATTCTTTCTCAGTATAGCTGTGGCTATTCGGGGTCTTTTTTTATTCCAGATGAATTTTTGGAGAGTTTGTTCTAGATCTTTGAAATATGCCGTTGGTATTTTAATAGGTATTGCATTGATTCTATAGATTGCTTTAGGTAGTTTGGACATTTTAATGATGTTGATTCTACCAATCCATGAACATGGTATGTTCTTCCATTTGTTTATGTCTTCCTGTATCTCTTTTTTCAATGTCCTGTAATTTTCCAATTACAGGTCTTTTACGTCCTTTGTTAAGTTTATTCCTAGGTATCTTAATTTTTTTGGTGCAGTGGTAAATGGGATTTTTTTTGTTTTCATTTCTCTTTCTGTGAGTTCATTATCTACACTAATAAAAGAGAAAAATGGTAATTGGCGTACGACGCTACCCTTTTCATTGGCTAATCAGGGCTATATGCAAATTAACTGCCAACTAAGATTGGCAGTTAACTGCCAACAAGATGGTGGCTAATTTGCATATGTAGGCACAATGCAGGGACGCAAAAGGGAAAGCAGGAAGAAGCCCCCTGCCACTGACAGTGATCGGAAACCCAGGGGGGAGCTAAGAGCTGGGGGGCAGGGCAAAGGCGGCCTTGGGGCCACCTTTGCCCTGCCCCCCAGCCATGATCGGAGAATCAGGTGCCTTTTCCGCCCTGGCCAGTGATAGCAGGAAGTAGGGGTGTAGCCAGTGATGGGAGCTGGGCACGGTCGAAGCTGGCAGTCCCAGGAGCTAGGGGTCCCTTGCCTGGGCCTAAAGCGAAGCCCATGATCGCGGGGCCGCTGCAGCTGCGGGTCCCCGCTGCCCGAGCCGGACGCCTCAGCCAGAGGCGTCCTGCAGGGGCAGGGGCGGAGCTCGCGTGATCGCGGCGCCCCCCCGCTGCCACTGCAGGTCCCCGCTGCCCGGGCCGGACGCCTAGGCCAGAGGCGTTAGGCCTGGGCAGGGGCGGAGCCTGCAATCGTGGGGAGCTGGGGGTCCCCTGCCCAGGCCTGACACTTCTGCCGGAGGCCTCAGGCCTGGTCAAGGGGCTGATCCGGTGATTGGTGATCAGAGGGTGATGAGGGTCAACTCCTCTGGCCGAGGCATCAGGCCTGGGCGGGGGGCGGAGCCGGGGATTGGGGGGATATGATGGTCCCCTTGCCCAGGCCTGAATCCTGGGTCAGAGGCATCAGGCTTGGGCGGGGGGTGGAGCAAGCGATCATAGGGAGATGGGGGTCCTCTGCCCAGGCATGATTCCTGGGCCAGAGGCCTCAGGCCTGGGTGGGGGCCAGAGCCAGTGATCGGGGGGAGATGGGGGTCCCCTGTCTAAGCCTGACACCTCTGGCGGAGGCGTCAGGCCTGGGCAAGGGGCCGATCAGGCGATCGGAGGGTGATGGGGGTCTATGCCTGAGGGCTCCCAGTATGTGAGAGGGGGCAGGCTGGGCTGAGGGACACTCCCCCCCCCCCACACACCCAGTGCACGAATTTTGTGCACCGGGCCCCTAGTTAGTGTATAAAAGGCCATAGATTTCTGGGTGTTAATTTTATATCCTGCTATGTTGCCAACTTCAATTATTAGGTCTAGTAGTTTTTTGATGGAGTCTTTGGGATTTTCTGTGTATAATATCATGTCATCTGCAAATAAGGACAGTTTTACTTCTTCTTTTCCAATTTGGATGCCTTTTAATTTTTCTTCTTGTCTGATCGCTATGGCTAATACATCTAGTACTATGTCAAACAGGAGTGGTGAAAGTGGGCAACCTTGTCTTGTTCCTGTTCTTAGGGGAAATGGATTTAGTTTTTGCCCATTGAATATGATGTTGGTTGTATGTTTGTCATATAGGGCTTTTATTATGTTGAGGTATGATCCCTCTATTCTCACTTTGCTGAGAGTTTTTATCAAGAAAGTGTGTTGGATTTTGTCAAATGCTTTTTCTGCATCAATTGATATGATTACATGATTTTTGTCTCTCAGTTTGTTTATGTGATATATCACATTTATTGATTTGTGGATATTAAACCATCCTTGCATCCCTGGAATAAATCCCAGTTGGTCATGGTGTATGATCTTTCTAATGTAATGCTGAATCTGATTTGCTAGAATTTTGTTGAGGATTTTAGCATCTATGTTCATCAAGGATATTGGCCTGTAGTTCTCTTTTTTTGTGGTGTCTTTATATGGTTTTGGGATTAGGGTAATGCTGGCTTCATAGAAAGAGCTTGGAAGTGTACCTTCCTCTTTAATTTTTTGGAGTAGTCTGAGTAGGATAGGTTTTAATTCTTTGAATGCTTGGTAGAACTCCCCTGTAAAGCCATCTGGACCAGGGCTTTTGTTTGCTGGAAGGTTTTTGATCGCTGTTTCAATTTCTTCGGTAGTTATCCACCTATTCAGGTTTTTTGATTCTTCTTGGTTGAGTTTTGGGAGCTTGTATTTTTCTAAGAATATGTCCATTTCATCTAGGTTGTCCATTTTGTTGGAATAGAGTTGTTCATAGTATTTTTTCATAATCGTTTGTATTTCTGTGGGATCAGTTGTTATTTCACCTCTTTCATTTCTGATTTTGTTTATTTGGGTCCTCTCTCTTTGCTTCTTGGTGAGCCTGGCTAGAGGTTCATCAATCTTGTTTATCCTTTCAAAGAACCAGCTCTTGGTTTTATTGATCTTTTGTATTTTTTTTTTGGTCTCTATGTCGTTTATCTCCGCTCTGATCTTTATTATTTCCTTCCTTCTGCTTATGCTGGGCTTTTCTTGTTGCTCTCTTTCTAACTCTGAGTTGTAGGGTTAGATAATTTATTGCCATTGTTTCTTGTTTTTTTGAGGCAGGCCTGTAGATCTATGAACTTCCCTCTCAAGACTGCTTTTACTATGTACCTTAGATTTTGGATTGTTGTGTTTTCATTGTCGTTTGTTTCTATTAAGCTTTTTATTTCTTCTTTGATCTCTCTGGTAACCCCGTCATTGTTTAATAGCATGCTATTTAGCCCCCAGGTGTTTGATTTTTTTTTATTGTTGTTGATTTCTAGTTTTATACCATTGTGGTCTGAGATGGTGCTTGATATGATTTCTATCTTCTTGAATTTGAAGAGACTTTGCCTGTGACCCAATATATGGTCTATCTTTGAAAATGACCCATGTGCACTTGAGAAGAATGTATATTCTGTGGCTTTGGGTGAAATGTTCTGAAGATGTCAATTAATTCCATCTGATCTAGTGAATCATTTAAGATTGATGTTTCTTTGCTGATTTTTTTGTTTAGAGGATTTGTCCAATGGTAATATTGGAGTATTAAAGTCCCCTACTATGACTGTATTGCTATCAATCTCTCTCTTGATATCCTCCAAAAGTTTTTTTATGTATTTGGGTGCTCCTGAATTGGGTGCGTATATGTTTACCAGACTTATATTTTCTTGTTGGATTGCTCCCTTTAGTATTATGAAGTGGCCTTCCTTATCTCTTGTTATGTCCTTCACTTTGAGATCTAATTTGTCCGATATAAGTATTTCTACCCAAGCTTTTTTTTCAATTCCATTCGCCTGAAAAATCTTTTTCCATCCCTTCACTGTCAGTCAGTGTATGTCCTATTTTCTGAGGTGGGTTTCCTGTAGACAGCAGATATGTGGGTCATGTTTTCTTATCCACTCAGCTACCCTATGTCTTTTGACTGGGGCATTTAATCCATTAACATTTAAAGTTACTATTATTATTATTATTATTTTAATCTTTAAATTCTTTATTATTTAAAGAATTACAAATGTGTCCTCATCTTCCCCCTATTGACCCCCCCCCCCAAAGTTATTATTGATAGGTACTTGGTTGTCACCATTTTTATTCTTTATGCCTTTGTTCCCTCTTCGTTTCCTATTTCTTCTTTTTACAGCAGACCCTTTAGCATTTCTTGCATTGCTGGTTTGGTGGTAATAAACTCTCTTAGTCCTTTTTTGTCTGTGAAGCTTCTGATTTCACCCTCAATTTTGATTGATAGCCTTGCTGGGTACAGTATTCTTGGATTCAGACCCTTCCTTTGCATGACTTTGTATATTTCATTCCATTCCCTTCTTGCCTGATATGTTTCTGTTGAGAAATCAGTCGCTAGTCTGATGGGGGATCCTTTGTAGGTAACTTTCTGTCTCTCTCTGGCCGCTTTTAAGATTCTTACTTTGTCATTGGTTGTTGCTAATTTAATTATAATGTGCCTTGGCTTCGGTCTTTTGGGGTTCATTTTGTTTGGGAGTCTGTGAGCTTCTTGGATTTGTGTGAGTTTTTTCTTCCCTATATCAGGGAAGTTTTCTGTCATTATTTCTTCAAACAGGTTTTCTAGTCCTTGCTCAGTTTCCTCTCCTTCTAGCACCCCTATTATGTGGATGTTATTTTGTTTCGTGTTGTCCCAAAGTTCCCTTAGGCTCTCCTCCTGTTTTTTAAGTTTTTTTTCTAGATGCTGCTCTGCTTTGGTATTTTTTCCTACCTTGTCTTCTAGCTCACTGATGTGATCCCCTGCTTCTTCTAGTCTACTGTTGATGATTTCCATTGAGTTCTTTATAGCAGCGATGTCATTTTTCATTTCCTCTTGGTTCTTACACATATTGTTGAATTTGTCTTCCATTCTTTTCAGCCACCTTATGACCATTTCTCTGAATTCTTTCTCTGACATATTGATTGCCTCCTTTTTGTTTACTTCCTTTTATGGTGATACCTCCTTATTTTTCATTTACGGGCTGTTTCTTTGTTTCCCCATGATTCTCTTCTCTGGGTGTCTGGTTATGTAGCTCTCTCTCTCCTTTCCGTGAGGAGGAGCAGGGCTCATCTGAGTCCACATATTCGCGCTGCTTGAGATCTGGTGTTCCGGTTTGTAGGTGGTCCCTGGGTGCCGTGGTTGCAGGGTCCCTGGATGTATATGCTTCCAATAACAGCCACTCTCCACTTCAAGAAGGATGAGTGATTTTTATTGTGCGGAATTACATCCTTGGATTTGCAAGGTCCCATTTTCCTTAACCCAGTCCTGGGAGGGGTGCAATTGGGGATTCAGCAGAGCTAGAAGCAGAGTCCAAAGTTTCCGTTCCATAGTGGAGCTGGGTCCTGTGTAGCATTAGGTTAGTTGCAGTCCATTAGTCCATTGTGTGTGGGGTCCATATGGCTGTGGGCCATGTGGGCTAATGCATGTGAGCCAAGAGAGCGCATTCCCTGTAACAAGAGTCCCAAGAGTCCTGTGCAACCAAGAGAGGGAACTCCATTGATTAGGAGCTTATGTATCTCAATTCTTCCCGTGCTTGCAGTGGCCATGCCTACTCTGGCCAGTGACCTGTTACCAGGTGTGACTGACAGGAAAGTACCTTTCCTGTGTCACCCAGACCTTACTGGGCATGGGTCTGTACTGCTGCTTTCTGGCAAAGCTGCACAAATGGCATGTCCATAACACATGGCTTTCCCTTCGCTCCCTTCCAGTTACTTAATAACTGGTTTTATTACAATGATATCATTGGGATAAAGGGTGGCTTGGGTCTTTAGCTGAACCACAAATAACAATTTGGCTGGGCTTAGAGTTTATATGTGATGGTGGGGAAGGAGGAGGCAGAAAGCAGAAGTAGGATAGAAAAGAAAATAGGTGGGGAAGGAATATGGTGGAGTACTGTGGATCTCATGTTTTTTGCAGCTTTATATTCTGATATACCTCAAACTATGGTGCTTGTAAACACTTGGTGATGAGATTTTGCAATGTGGAATTTAGTACACATCTCAAAATAAGAATATTGGTATCCTATATAATAAAAGCCTAGGTGGCGTCATGCCCTCGTGTGACGTCACATGATGGCAGCCGCAAAGATGGCTGCTGCAAGATGGCCGGCACAAGATGGCCGGCAGGGGAGGGCAGTTGTGGGCGATCAGGCCGGCAGGGGAGGGCAGTTGTGGGCGATCAGGCCGGCAGGGGAGGGCAGTTGTGGGCGATCAGGCCTGCAGGGGAGAACAGCTGGGGGTGACTAGGCTGGCAGGGGAGGGCAGTTGGGGGCGATTGGGCTGGCAGGGGAGGGCAGTTGGGGGTGATCAGGCAGGCAGCCAGGCGAGCGGTTAGGAGCCAGCAGTCCTGGATTGTGAGAGGGATGTCCAACTGCCGGTTTAGCGGGATTGGGCCTAAACTGGCAGTCAGACGTCCCCTGAGGGGTCCCAGATTGGAGAGGGTGCAGGCTGAGCTGAGGGACAGCCCCCACGCCCCTGTGCACAAATTTCGTGCACCGGGCTTCTAGTATATACATAATAGATCTTTGTGTATGAATGTGTGTATGTGTGTGTGTGTGTGTGTGTGTGTGTGTGTGTGTGTATAACTTATTCCAGAAAAGAGTCTTTATTTTGGGATTTGTTAGAGAACCTATCATTTGTGCAAATCTTTCTACTTATGAGCACCATGGAAATAAATTACTTCCTGGTGAAAAAGTTTAGAGAGAGAGAGAGCTAGTGTGTGTGTGTGTGTGTGTGTATGTGTGTGTCTCCATTCTGATGCCTTTAGCTGCCCCTCTTAGACTCTGCAGCATATATTTCTGTATATCCAGGCTAGAACTTTCTTTAGTCCAGACCTGCATTTCTAGTTACTCCTTGGTCCCTTGCCACAACCACTTCAAATTCAGCATCCACATCTCTCTAGGATCTCTTCTTTCGAGTTTCCCCATTTTAGGGAGTGGCATCATCATTTCTTGTGGACTGAGCCAAGCTGGTTGAGTTTGGAGTCTTTCTATTTCCAGCTGCTCAGTATAGTTTTTTGCATCTCTATTTTCCCCATCACTACTTTGCTCTGTCATTTCTTGCCTGGCCCTTGCAAAGCTGATTGTGTGAGCTTTCTATATCATAGTTCTGTGGTAGAAGGCCCATTGGCTCCCAGCCCCATTAACCCCCTTCCTCAAGTGGAAATCCTCTGATCTGACCCCTGCCTGCCTCTCTTGGCTGCTTCCTTCCCCCTTTACACTAGGTTATAGCCTGCTGCAAATGCCCTGGTCTGTTGTTCCTCTCACTGCCCTCACATATGCTGTTCTCTGGGCATGCAGAGCCCTTCCTTCTTTGGTGCTTCTGGCCAACTTCTCTTGCGCTCTCAACAGTGACTCAGATGTCACTTCCTCTGGGAGGCAGAATTAAGTGCCTTCTCCTCCTCATTCCCACAGAACGGTGATAGGATCTCATGTAGTACTTACTTACCACACTGATGTCATAACTAGGTAAATGTCTGTCTTTTCCACAAGTCTGTGAGCTCACACTATTTAGAACTGTAACCCTGCCTGCTCTCCATTTCCCTTTTTTCCTCTGCTTTTTCTTTTTTCTATTGCACTTGTCCCCCTTTAACATACTATATGTGATGTTTTTATTTATAATATTATCCGTGTCCCCATGCTAGAACATAAACTCCACCAGGCAGGGATCTTTGTCTCTTGTTCACTGCTGTATCATCAGTGTCTAGAACAGTGTCTGATATACAGAAAATACTCTGAAATATTTATTGAAGGAATGAAATATTTTTTGAAGGAATTTTTGTCTTTCAGGGCCCAGCTAACAGCAGGCACTGGATAATTTAAAAGTCTTGATGAACAGTTTATTCTGTTAGACTTTCTGAAGGATGTATGCCTGTGCTCTTGTCTGGTATTTAGAGGTCAATATAATTAAATACTTTCTAGGATTTTTATGCATTCAAATACATTTGTCCTTTTGTAAAAGGCTGGTTTACTCTTCTTTATTAGTTTCAGATGTCCTAGTCGGCTAGCGTTGTTTCATGCTCACTGTCTTAAATAAGCCCAAACTCAACAACTAAACAACTAAGAAAATATTTCATTAAAGCTCATGCTTTCATAATATCATTTATATAAAGTCCAAAATTACACAAGCCCCATGGCAGCAGTTTTTGAACATTTATGGTCATATAAGTTTGAAAGAGTTTTGTAAAATAATGAATTTTTTCATTACTATTCTGAAAAGTTTTTCTTGTATGTTTAGATAATTGCATGGTGTGTAATTTCTAGGATGTTGTAAATATTGACATTAAGAGAATGTCAGAAAGAGAAGCTACGTGATGGGCCCACAGGGGTTTATTATATTGTTTTTTCTAATTTTGAGGATATTTTAATACTTACATTACACAAGTAAAACCAAATAAAGCAAAAGTTTTCTGTGGAAAATGTTCCAATATGTGTATTTTGGTTTGAGACCACTGTCCTTTGATGTCACTAACACCACTAGTCTTAGTGCCATTAACAAAATAAGGCATTCTCTTAGGTTGAACAAAATGAAATTGCCAGTATTCGACCATTTTTGACCTGTAAAAATGATAGTTTCATATGATTCAGCTTAGCAATATTTAATTGTAGGTATTGGTTTTCCCTCCAAACCAGTTTCCTTTTACTAATTGGAACAGAGCTTGATGGCTCAAGGAGAATTTTTTTCAAGCTCTTTAATCCTCAAACACTATCTTTTTAAAGATTTAAAAAGAATTCAAAAAGAATTTTCATTTGCTGTCAATATGGTGCTAGGTGTTAAACATGCAGCCACTTTTTACCTTTATTTTCCCAAAGACTTAAGTTACATTTTGTTCAGCTCTTTAGCCTGAGTGTGGGCAAACAAACTGGTCAGTTCATTTAGTGAGGTGCTGAGTGAACAGAGGAGAGTGTTCTGGCCAGCTAGGGGAGCTGTCACCTGAGTAGTACCTGACAAGTTGATTTTATGTAGCAGTTAATCTTCTGAAGAGCTCAGAGTATGTCTCTGTGTGTTTTGTCTTTGTTTGCACTATGGGAATAATGGACTGGAGACAGATACTGTTCTTAACATTTTCTTTAATGAGAAGGAGATTGGGATCTAGAGAAGTGAAGCGATTTAATCCGCTCTCATGGTAAATCAGGTTCTTGTGGATTTCATTGCATGTTCCATATCAGACTGGGTGTTCTCAGAATGTGCTGCCCTAGCCAGCTTGGCTGTTGTCACCCAGACTTTCCTGGCTCAGCAGTGATCTTTGCCCATGGTACAATTTGCTTTGATACTTCAACCTCACTATCGAGAACCTCAGAAATATCATATAATTCTTTTGTGCTAACTCAAAAAGAGTTAAGATGCTCAGAAATTATCTTGAATTCGCAATAATGTAATTTTTTAGGTTTTGATCTGGGAGGGGAGCTGCCATGGTTAGAACTATTAAGGCATTTTAGTTTTATGAGTTTTGTGGGGTGACTCCCTAGATGCAATTGGGATGGGTGTTTTAAGCTATAAGTTTTCCAAGTAGGTGCCATGTTTGTATTATCTAACCAGTAGGTGGAACTTAGGGACTGACAAAGATTTTTTTAAATGATTTTTGATACATATCTGTATAAAATTCAACCCCATTTAATCAATATACTTTACCTTTATTGAAAAATACAAGATCACATAAAAGTAGAACTGTCCTGGAAAATCTAGAATGGTATTATTCCGTTTTTTTTTTGCTACCTGCAGTAAATAATTTATTTTACATCCTGACCCCAGTACACACACACACACACACACACACACACACACACACAACCAATATAAAAGTTAAATGAAGCAGAATTTATTTACTGTGATAGGTATAATTGTTTCTGTAATGTTCTATTCTATTCTACTTCACTTTAAAAAATATGGTGTTACAGCCCCCTAAATTGAGTTAAAAAACACACACAGTGAAATAGGGCATACTGTGTTTTTTTTAAAAATATATTTTTATTGATTTCAGAGAGGAAGGGAGAGGGAGAGGGAGATAGAAACATCAATGATGAGAGAGAATCATTGATTGGCTGCCTCCTGCATGCCCCCTACTGGGGTTGAAGCCTGCAACCTAGGCATGTGCCCTGACCTCCTGATTCATAAGTGGGGGCTCAAACATTGAGCCACACTGGTTGGGCAAAAATGGTTTTATTTTTTATGAAATGATGCAGATACTGATAGTTCATGGCCAAGATCCAAATGTGTAGTAGATGTAGTGGGCATCATAAAGGATTCTCCTCAGAATAGCCCATTGAATTAAATGGGTATTATTGGGAAGATTTGGTGCTTGCAAGTAAGCATTTTAAAATAGAGAATTATTGTTTTTTGTTGTTGTTGTGTGTAGTGAAGTCATAAAACAAACAGACACTTTAATATTTTACAGTTTTCTAAATGATTCAACTTGTTCTTTAATTTCCAGCTGTTAGTGAATACTCAGCAGGTAAAGTAGCTTTTTATTTATTTAGGTTTGTACTAAATATATGGTCTTATTTATGAATGTCATGAATAAGTAATTTATGGATTACCACTAATTGTTAGTGGGGTTGAAATCAGTGGAACTTTCTTTTTTTTTTTTTTTTAAATATATTTCATTGATTTTTTACAGAGAGGAAGGGAGAGAGATAGAGAGCTAGAAACATCGATGAGAGAGAAACATCGATCAGCTGCCTCCTGCACATCTCCCACTGGGGATATGCCCGCAACCCAGGTACATGCCCTTGACCAGAATCGAACCTGGGACCCTTCAGTCCGCAGGCCGACGCTCTATCCACTGAGCCAAACCGGTTTCGGCGGAACTTTCAAGAAAGGATAAAAACACAGTGACTACCAGCAGTCTTATAATGAGTTCTGTGTGCTCATTAAGAAAAATAATACAGTGACATAATGAATGAACTGTCAACATTGGCTTTCTAGTATTACACCAGTAGAGTTAGACATGGAATGCCTTGGAAATGATCAGTTTAGCATAACTAATATTTATGTTACTTGGGTGAATAGTTGAGTCTGTTTTTGAAGTCAGAGCATGGTATATGATATTTGAACTAACTCCAGTAGATGGGGTGGCTCAGTATAACCCCTGGTAGTTGCATTTGCTTGGTATATAGTGGAGGTAGATGACTGAACTCATGTCTGCCTTAGTCTATATGTTAAAGAATCTATTAGGAAACTTATCCCTTCCAGGTGGTCCCTCTAGTGTATGTTGTAGGAATGAGGTGAAAAAACAAAACTAGTAATAAGCCAACTCATTACTCTTCAGCAGAGGTGATAATGTACAGGTGCCAGATTGCCTCATCTGAAGCTCATGGGAGACAACAGAATATAGATGGTCTTAAAACTAAGGGGTAGATGAGATCACCTATGGTGAGAGTACAGAAAGTGACAGGAGCCCTGAAAAAATCCTTTCTAGCTGTGTGATCAAGAGCAAGTTACTAAATATTTCTGGGACTCAATATTCTATATGTAAAATAATACCTACTACACAGCATTGTGGAGAGTATTGAATGAGTTAATACATTTAAACTGCTTAGAATAGTGACTATCTCAGTGTAAGTGCTTACTAAGTTTTTACTATTTTTATATATACATGCTATGTTTGGGATATGATGATTCACTCAAGATTTTCAGAAAGAACTATTTATTATGAAACAGGAAATGGCTCTTCAGAATGTGTATCTTTTTTTTCATACCTGATCTGTCCTTGGTGCCTCTTGTTTATTTTGGTTTATTCGTTCATTAACAACTATCTTTTGATATTGTTTATAGTGATGCAGATCCTAAAGGGGCAGATTGTCTGTAGGAGAGCATGGTATTTTCAGTAGAGGATAGATTGTGAAAAATACTCCATTAAGGATTGTGTGAATGAGGTTCTCCCTTCCCATCTGAGTCTATGAACAATCTATAGATAAAGCATCTGGTTTCATTGGAAGTTTGAAACATACACATTTTGTTTGTGCTCTCCATTCCCACAGAGAATCTGGTGCATATTTTTCCAGATATATGTAATATGAGAATTTCTGAGATCTAGACGAATGTCATTTAAAAGGACTTTCCTGAGCTTGCTGCAGTTGGCACTTTGCAAAGAGATACTGTCATTTGCATGCAATGCTTGGTAACACTCAAGTCTTTGGACTTCAGGGTAGCTCAGAAACTATTTATTGCTTGGTTAGTTTTGTGATACAGGGTGCACTAATGGTAGAAGCAAGCAATGTAAATTGTTAAAACTTCAGTATATTTTCTGTATTTATCAAGATGTATCCCCCCCCCCCCCCCCCCGTCCCAAATTGGGTGATAAGGCTTGCCTTACGATCCTTGTGAAAGTAGAATAGATGTGCCTAGAGGGGCTCGAAATAATTTGCCCATTTTATGTTTGAAATTCCCATTGTTAAAATTAGGCCATTGAACGAAGCCATTAGGCCATTCCATGAAGTCTGTGCAGTAGTATAAATATGTTTCTTCATGGTAAGCCCATTAACCCTTTAGCAACCAGGGAACTTAACCACATTTTCAGAGGGAAAGCCGGTTTTTGTGGGTGTGGAAAGGTCATGAGCACAGGGTGTGATTGTGGTGAAAATAACTATGCCTTGGGTTTGGAGGTGGGCTGTAAAAAGGGTGGTAGAGGATGAGGAAGACACATTCATTGCTCTGATCTAATTTCTGCTGCTACATATATCTGTCTAAATTAATGTCAAATATATTTTATTTTGCTATAAGATTATCATACCGTCTGGTTCTATTAATGAAGCTGTTTCTACATTGTAGTTATTGACTCAAACTAATAGAACTGAATATTTTGAGGCCTTAGTTTTCTCATCTGTAAAATGCTACTTTGTAGGGTTTTTGCAAGGCTTCAGTGAGAGAACATGTGAAAGGTCTTGGCTGGAGTATTGTAGGTCTCGCCAAGTGCTTTTCCCATTCCTGTCTCTTAATTTGGTTCATTAAATTTAGGTACTTAATTGCATTTTCCTTGTAATTTTCCTCTTATTTATATATATTAATTTTGCTTCTCACCAGACTGCACTTTTTTTTTTTTTTTTAGGACAAGTATATTTCTTTTTCATTCGCTGTAGTACGTACTCTTATATAGTACATTGTACCTTTTCTTCATAGGGCAGCCTTCATGTTTTACTTTTATATTTATTTATTTATATGACCATTTAATTGAGTTTTCTTCCCTTTTGGTCTGTAAGCTTCATGAAAGCTAGGATCTTGTTTGATTTTGCTCAGAAATGTATACTTAAGACCTAGATTAGTGCCTGGCATGTAAAAAGTGTTCTGTAAATATTTGTGGAATGAATGAATAAATGATTGATTATTAAGTTAAACATAGTAGATTCTAAGCAAATAAAGGTTTTTTCTTGGAAGGTTGAAACTACCTATCACATTCCTTTCAGACTTAGCCTGAGGCCTAGTTGGAGGTTATAAAAAGCTTGCAGAATTTTAGCTAACACCTTAGATCTTTAATAGGGTGTGTAGAAAAGCAAAAAGGTTTACAGAATACTTTGAAGTGGTTCAGAGCTTAATGTTATTTTAGTGGGAAGTCAATAGTATTGATATGAATATGTTATTGTAAAGAACTCTTCAAATGTAAATTATTATTACTACTTTTAGCTTGTATTTATAAGTGTTAACATCTGTGAATATTAATTCAGAATTTAGACTCAAAGGACAGAACTGTCAAACATGGCTTGTTTTTTTTTTTTTTTTTTTTTTTTTTTTAATTAAGCATAAACCGGATGTATCTGGAGCGAGCTCTGGGGATGTGTGAGAACTGGCTGTGTCCTGGTCTTGGCAGTGCTTATCCAGATTGTTGAACTCTTTATAAATTCTTACTTTTCTATCCCAGATGCTCTGTTAGTCTGTCATTCATTCATCCAAACACTAGCTCTCATCGCCCTTCAGGATTTTGACATGTTGCTAATGCATGTCCTGACAGCTGAATCATTTCACATATTGTATTGAGTCAGCATCTTCACCTTTCCTCTAATCAAATTACATTTTTATTTTGAAGTAATCTCACTGGATATTAGTAGGTCAAGCTCAATATTATTTTCTTCAATATGGCTTACACAATTGGACACACACAAAAAAGGGAAGAAACCCTATATATATTAGCAATTTATGTTTATCTGTTAAGTATTGTTTTTCAAAGCTGACGTTTATTGAGCATTTTCCATGTGCCAGGCATTGTGTGAAACATTTTATGTGTTACCTCATGAAATTCTTGAGCTAGCACTGTGACAGAGCTACTATCTTTACACTCATTTACAAAGGATACTAAGGCTTGGCAATGCTTTTTTAAAGAACATTTAGCAACTGAAGTTTATTTAGCACCTGAAAAGTTCCATTGTTCTATGTATTTTTCTTTTTCTTCACACACTTAATTCTTAAGTCAGCTATATCAGGTAGGAACTATTATTATGCCTTCATTTACATATGAGGAAACTGAGGCACAGAAACTCACCTATGGTTTCCAGGCTAGGAAGTGGCAAAGCCAGGTTTAGAATCCAGACAATCTGATTCTGTAGCCGAAGCATGTCAAACTCAAAGGCTATAACATGGGCCAAATAAACAAGGTTTAAGTTTATGTGGGCCGCAAAAAAACCCAAAAACTTCAAATTTCTTAGAAACTTAGGTTTATTTCAATAGAGACATGCTGAATACAAAGGGCTGAAATAAATGAGTAATCGTTAACATAAACAATAGAACGTTTTAAGAAAAATTAATGTATTTTCTTGAACATTAACTTACTAGACACTGAATAACTGCACAAATTAATAAGCGTAACGCAAATAATCCTGTTTTTCTTGTTCTCCGAAAGGGAAATATTTCCTGTTGCGCACACCAAAACAAGTCAGTCCAAGACTAATGATGTGGCAAGCGGCTGCTAAAATATTCACTGCTAGTATTAGTGGAGAGAAATGGTGCGCCTGCGATAAGGCGTGTAAAGGAAATCAGTGCAACACAATTATAGTAATTAGTCATTAGTGAACATTGTAGTTTGTTATTAATAACTAGAGGCCCGGTGCATGAAATTCGTGTGTGTGGGGGGGTGCCCTCAGCCCGGCCTGCGCCCTCTCGCAGTCCGGGAGCCCTCGGGGGATGTCCACCTGCTGGCTTAGGTCCACTGCCGCAGAGAGTGGGCCTAAGCAGGCAGTCGGACATTCTCCGAGGGGTCCTTAGTGCTGCCGAGGGGGTGGGAGAGGCTCCCACCACCACCACTGCACTCGCAAGCTGTGAACCCAGCTTCTGGCTGAGCAGCACTCCCCCTGTGGGAGCGCACTGACCACCAGGGGGCAGCTCCTGTGTTGAGTGTTTGCCCCCTGGTGGTCAGTGCGCATCATAGCGACCAGTCGTTCTGCTGTTCGGTCGATTTGTTTATTAGGGTTTTATATAGGATTATGTATAACAGGATATTGTAAAAGTTAAGTTATGAAATTTTTATTAAAATGTTTCTTACATACTTCTATATTGACTGGGATGAAAAAATATTCCTTGTGGGCCGCATGCAGCCTGGGGGGCTGTGAATTTGACATGCTTGCTCTATTGTTTTATGCTTGACGGCACTGGTTTTTGTTGTTTTGTTTTGTTAATCCTCATCTGAGGATATTTTTTCCATTGATTATTATTTTTTTTAAGGCAGGGAGGGAAGGAGGAGGGAGACAGAGAGAGAGAGAGAGAGAGAGAGAGAGAGAGAGAGAGAGAGAGAGAGAGAGAGAAACATATATGTGAGAGAGACATGTTGATTGGTTGCCTCCTGCACTTGCCCTGTAACCCAGGGCAGGGGATCAAACCTTGTCCGGTACATGCCCTTGACCAGAAATCAAATCTGAGACCCTTTGGTGTGTGGGCTGGCAACTCCAACCACTGAGCATACTGGCCAGGGCGACAGTACTGTTTTTATACATAGTAAGAAATAAGGTTTTAAAAGGATTTCTTTTTTCTTAGTATGGTGTTTCAAATTTGAATTTTTTGGATTTCCTTGACCATTATAGATGGGCTTACATTTATGATATATAGGTGAGTTCCACAATTAGTGGGGTGTACTACATGCCATCACTGGGTTTTATTGTCTAGGTTATGACGTTAATTATAAATATACACTCTTTATTACTCTTGGGTTTAGACGCCATTCCACTATGGTCACTCAGTCCTGTGTCCCTCGCAGGAGCTTAAGATCTCATATTTAAAACTCCCAACTGAGGTTCAGAAATAGCATCTCTAAGCTCGCATTGCAACATTGGATTTACTCTGTTTTCTACCTTAAATCCCTTTTTAAAAAAAAGTTTAATGATGTCTTTGGTGTCAACTGTAAGTTGTAAAATAGCAGACAGTGGGTTTAATTGATATTAATGTGACATCTATCTATTTGTCTATCCATCTGTCCGTCTATCTGTTTTTAAACCTCATATCATAGTGTTAATAGCTACAGGTTCATTCCATTTGAACTGATTTATATTGATGTTAACCCTCAAAACAACTGGAAAGTAGATAGGCCATTTTTATCCCTTGTAGAAGTAATCTCTTGGGGAGAGAGGAACCTTCAATGAACTGAAATACTTGAAAATCATGTGTTCTTCTATTGCATTATTTATTTTTTTTGTGGGGAGGGTCAACCAAAAGGTAGGTGCTTGTGGAAAATCTGTAATTCCATTAATTTATTTCTTTACCTTATAATCATGACATAAGTAAAAAAAGTGCTTTTTGAAGATTTTTATTGCTTATACTTGTGAAAGCTGCTGAAAATTGGCCTTCAACAATTCTGACTCTCGGACATATCCCGGAAGTTTGTTCTGTTAATTCCTTTATACCAGATTATGATTTTATGGTTTGCTCCTTGTTCCTTGTCTTAAAAGACAAGTACAGAAGAGAAGACAAGTTATGGGGGGTATTTGAGGGTTTTAAAAAGATGGCCTTTGTTTAATTGAATTTGACATTATTATTATTTTTTAAAATATATTTTTATTGACTTCAGAGAGAAAGGGAGAGGGAGAGATAGAAACATTAAGGATGAGAGAGAATCATTGATCAGCTGCCTCCTGCACACCCCCTACTGGGGAACAAGCCCACAACCCTGGGCATGTGTCCTGGTCCGGAATCAAACCCAGGATCCTTCAATCCACAGGCCGATACTCTATCCACTGAGCCAAACTGGCTAGGGCGAAGTTTGATATTATTAAAATAAAATTTTATGCCTGGCCAGTGGTTGAGCGTTGAACTATGAACCAGGAGGTCATGGTTCGATTCCTGGTGGCGATATTTTTTCTATTGATTTTTTTTTTTTTTAAGAGAGAGTGGAAGGGGAGAAAGAGAGAGAGAAACATTGATGTGACAGAGACACATTGATTGGTTGCCTTCTACACGTGCCCTTGAGTAGGGGTAGGGATCATGGAACCTGCAACCCAGGTATATGCCCTTGACTAAGAATTGAACCTGCAACCTTCTGGTGCCCAGGCCGATTTTCTAACCACTGAGCAACACTGGCTAGGGCGACACACAAAAAACGGTTTTAAAATTGGGAATTGATCATACTGTCTGCTGTAGATACTTGATAGATGTTTGTCAAACGAAGGGTAACTTTTTGTGAAAAGCATTTTCCACCTTTCAGATAGTCTTCATTTAATACGCATTCAACTCTGTCAAGTACATTTTCTCAATTTTACAGATAAGGAACCTAATGTTCAGAGAAATAAGTGCCTTGTTCAATGTCACCTAGGAAGCAGTCAAGGTACAAATCTAGTTCAGAACCATAATCAAGGCTGAAGTCCTTGTAGTGTTTCACAAGGCCCAAGATTTCAGTTACTAGTCCCTCACTCTTCTGGCCTCTCTCCTTCATTTTCCACTCTGGCTTCTGTCATGTTTGATAATTCACCAGCACGCTCCCTCCTGCCAGAGGACCTTTGCATTTGCTGTCTCCTCTGCTTTTTGTTTTGCCCCCAGACACCCTCTTGGCAGACTATCTAATTTCCTAAAAGTACTTATCAAATGCTATCTTCCAGATGATATTGTATTAAAAATTATATCCTCCATGCCTACATACTATTTTCCCCATCTGATATGCCATATAATGTATTTATTTTTTATAGTTACTATTATTTGTCTCTTCCTGCTAGAATGTAGAGTTTCATGAGAGATTTTTGTCTCCTTTTTTCATTGTGGTATCCCAGTAACACCTGGACCAGACCTCAATGGGTATGAAATAAATATTTGGTGAATGAATGAATAAATGAGTGAATAAGTGCATAGTCCATGCTCTTTCCACTAGACCAGGGGTGGGCAAACTTTTTGACTCGAGGGCCACAATGGGTTCTTAAACTGGACCGGAGGGCCGGAACAAAAGCATGGATGGAGTGTTTGTGTGAACTAATATAAATTCAAAGTAAACATCATTACATAAAAGGGTACGGTCTTTTTTTTTTTTTTTAGTTTTATTCATTTCAAATGGCCGGATCTGGCCCACGGGCCATAGTTTGCCCACGGCTGTGCTAGACCTTTCACTTAAAAAAAAAAAATATATATTTTATTGATTTTTTTACAGAGAGGAAGGGAGAGAGATAGAGAGTTAGAAACATCAATGAGAGAGAAACATCGATCAGCTGCCTCCTGCACACCTCCCACTGGGGATGTGCCCGCAACCAAGGTACATGCCCTCGACCGGAATCGAACCTGGGACCCTTGAGTCCACAGGCCGACGCTCTATCCACCGAGCCAAACCGGTCACGGCATAGACCTTTCATTTTTATTTGTTAATGGTAAAATTGACAAAATTATTAGGTTATTTTGCTATGGAGGGAATTCCTAAATTATACTACTTTATTCATGTTGTGCATTCATCTTTGTTCTGAATATTTTCCTCTCATCCTTGAATATAAACCACTAGAGGCCCGGTGCATGAAATTCATGCACTCGTTGGGGGGGGGGGGCCCTCAGTCCGGCCTGCACCCTCCTGTAGTCTGGGAGCCCTCGAGGGATGTCTACCCATGGGGACTGGGCCTAAGCCAGCAGTCAGACATCCTTAGTGCTGTTGCGGAGGCAGGAGAGGCTCCTGCCACCACCGCTGTGCTTGCAAGCCTTGAGCCCGGCTTCTGGCTGAGCAGCGCTCCCCCTGTGGGAGCACACTGACCACAAGGGGGCAGCTCCTGCATTGAGCGTATGCCCCCTGGTGGTCAGTGCACGTCATTGTAACCAGGCATTCTGCCATTCAGTCTATTTGCATATTAGCTTTTATTATATAGGATTCTTCTATTTTTAATAGTCAGTTAGATTTTTTATAAAGTATTAGAAAATAAGGCATTATCTTACTAGAGGCCCAGTGCACAAAATTTGTTCACGGGTAGGGCCCCTAGGCCTGGCCGGCAATTAGGGCCAATCTGTGGGTTGACAGGCGGGGTGACAGGGGTACCCCCCCCCCCAACTGGCACCTGCCTTGGCTGGCCTGGCACTGCCCCCCACTGCCGCTGCTGGCTGGGGCCTGTGGGCTAGGGGAAGCTCCTCTGTTGAGCATCTGCTCCCTGGTGGTCAGTGCATGTCATAGTGATCAGTTGTTCTGCCATTCATTCTATTTGCATATTAGGCTTTTATTATATAGGATTGAATATTCGTATGGGGCAATTCAAGGAACTAAGGAACTGTGCATTTTTTTTAGTTAGGTTTTTGTGAAGTAAGCTTGTCTTTTTTCTTTTTACATTCATAAATATATTAATTATGAATCATCCTATTTATATTTATTTAAAACTTTTTGAGTTATAATTTACTATAACATTGTGTTAATTTAAGGTATACAGTGTGTTGATTTGTTACACTTATATATCACAAAATGATCACTATCATAGCTTTAGCTAACACCTCCATGTGGTTACCATTTCTTTCTTTATGATGAGAAAATTTAAGGTCTACTTTCTTAGCAAATTTGAGGTATATAATACAGTATTGTTAATTATAATCACCATGCTGTACCTTAGAGCCCCAAAACTTACTACTCTTGTAATTAGAAATTTGTGCTCTTTGACCAACATCTCCTCATTTCTTCCAATCCCCAGCCCTTGGTAACTACTAGTCTCTGTTTCTCTGAGATCGGCTTTTTTAGGTTCCACCTATCACTGATATCATACAAAATTTGTCTTTATCTGATTTATTTTACTTAGCCCATCTTAATTTTTAAATTTGCATTTTGTGACTTAGTATTATTAAAATACTAGAGGCCCAGTGCAGGAATTGGTGCATGGGCGGGGTCTGGCCAGCCTGCCCTGATGAGGGGGGGAGTAGCCGCTGTCCCTGTCCCTGTTCAGGGCCTGATTGGGGCTGGGCAGTGGGGTGGGGGCATGGGAGGTTGGCTGGTTGCCCAGCCCCTGATGGGGGTGGAGGGAACCTATCGGGGTCAGGGCCAGCTGGGGGGAAGGGCCGCAGGCGATTGGCTGGCTGGCCCCACCCCCGGGGGGGGCCAATTGGCAGCCAGGCTGACCGGGAGGAGGGGGCTGCAGGAGATTGGGGAGGCCTGATTGGCCTGATTGGGCTGGTTGGCCATCACAGTGTGCTGTCATAGCGACCGGTTGTTCTGGTCATTCCGTCGTTCTGGTTGCTTGACTTTTATATTTATAGATTAGGAAATAATTTATCAAATATACTATATTAAACATTTTTTTCTATTTAGTAGTTTTATTTCTAGATGAATAAACTTTTGGCTTATAATTGAAAATGTGGAAATATTCAATATATAGAATTTACTGACTCAAACTGCTTTTATTACATACCTACCATATTCTAGAAAATTCTGCCATGTGATAGGTATTAAAAGATGAACAAGACATAAGACTCACTGGTTTAAAAAAAGTCCCAATATAATCTGGCAAGTCTTTGAATGGAGGTATGTATAGAGTTTTATGGAAATTTTTATGTTAGAGAATTTCTAGGGACTACATGGCTTCTGGAAAGTGAGGTACTCCTATACCATGGCTGGTACATGATTATTTTTTCAGCTTTTATTGTCATCTAAATGCACTTGAAATTAGCACTGTCATTAACACTGTTTCCCATGCTACTAGAAAAGTGTTGGAACAGTAGTGATATTGCCCAGAGATCCCCAAATACAGGCCTGTGAAAAAGTTGTTACTGGTACTCAAACTGATGAATGGAGTGGATCCAGAGACATGGAAGCATGGAACAGAGTATGGAATCTCGGAGTGTAGATAGGTGGGAGGTGGGTGGGAGGTAATCAACCAAAGACCTTATATGCAAATATGCATTACCCATGGACACAGACAATAGGGTGGTGAAGGCCTGGGGGTGGGGTGAGGTGGGGGTGGGCTGAAGGTGGTCAATGGGGGACAAAGGGGGACTTTCAAAAGTAAAGAATTATTTTTTAAAAAAGAATATTTGTTACTAGTACTGAGCTAAGTGAAAAAGCAGTACAAGAGAAGGAATTTAGAGGGAGAGAATACACGACTCTGTGTGTGTGTGTGTGTTGTATAGGATTGCCAAGCCTACTTTTTTAAGGAAGGATGGTCTTTTAGTCAGAGATGTGTTCTCTTTTCTTTTTCAAAAGGTCCCTCCTTTTTGTGAAATTATAGTGAAAATAAGTGGTGGCTAGTTATTATTTTAATGCCTTCACCTGGAGGGGAGAAAAAGGCAACCTTCTATTTTTTTTGTAATTTTAAAATTAAGTAAATAAGGTATGTGAAATCCTCAAAAGAGGAAACCACTGACAGAGGTACTTTAGAACACTGTATGATTCTTGTGGCCTTTTTTTCCCCTTTATTTTTTCTTTTGGTATAACCAAGCATGCTTCAGGAATTTATTGTATTAAAAAGGACCAGGTTCTTATACTCCTGGGTGCTCCATCTCTGGAGACAAGCCCTTAGGTAATGAATTAGTATTAGAGAGATGGACAGTGTTAGAGGTGTCATTGGCTTCTGTCCTGTGGATGAACTTGGTGTCAGGAAAGTCACCTACACCTATAATTAGGGAATAGATCAGTTTAAAATGTTTTATTTCTTGTCCTGACAAATTTCAGTGACTGTCTTGGCCTTACATGATAAAACATGAAAGATAGCTGATGAAGGGTTGGAAGCAGAAATACTTATCAGAGATTTTATAACTGTATGTCATGCGTGTGTTTCTCTCTATTTATTCTGATTGGAACATAGTATCAAAAATATTGTGAAAGCCCCGAATCCTGTAATTTTGGTGCTTAGGCCACTAATCTGCATCAGTAGTGATTTTTGGGTCTTGGTTACAAATTGGAGAGCACGAGTTTGTTGCTTTTGGGAAAGGCAAATTGAAGAGATTAATGAAGGAACAATAATAAATACATAATGGTTGTACATGCTGGGAAGAATAATTAATATTCATATACTATTATTATTTAAAAGTATAATTTACCCACCATTGTTCACTAGTTTAAGGCTGATTTTATGCTGTTTAAGTTTTTAAAACATTTAATTTCTTTTAGAAAAATCAATCAAAATTTCCTTTATTTGTAGGTTACAAGTATCTAAGCATGACAGTTTCTACATATCTCCAGTGGTAGTAGTGGCTGTTAGTTGCTGTTATTTATCACAATCATCATCATCGTTGTTATTGGTATGGGCTCTGGAGTAAGACTTCTTGGGTTTGAATACCAGCTGCAGTCCTTAGTAGTGGGAGATGTTGGGCAAGTGACTTAGCTGTTCTGAGCCCCAGTTTTTTTCCATCTGAAAAACTGGGATATTAATAGTAGCCACTCATAAGGTATTCTGAGGATTAAATGGGATAATGTATTCCAGGAGCTTAATACATTGCTTTGCAAAAGCAAATGTTCATTATTGTTGTTATTTTTACTTTGAAATAAATCAGTCCTGGCCTTTTTTGCCTTTTAGTTTGTCGTTTAATTAATACTCACACCTTAGTCTCATTCTTTTGATATTATTTGTGTAGCCATTCTATGAGACATGTTTAGAACCTTTAAAAGAAGTGTATGCTAATGATCAGCAAAGTGCTTTTCAATTTTCCTAACAGATTGGAAAAAGTTCTAAAGGCAGCCAACTCTACATTCATTTATTTATAGTTGAGGCCAAGAAGGAACACTTTCACTCTTGTAGATGTTTCCAGGGGCCTTCCTTTGCTTGAAAACGGATGTTTTCATTGATAGCTTTAAATAAACACAGAGAGAAAGGATTTCAAAGGTGAAAGAGATTAAAGAAGGATTTTAAAGTTATTACTTTAAAAACAATGATTCTCCACTGTGGCCACACACTGAAGTCACTTGAAATACTGCCACCACCAGCATCAGCAACAACAAATGTTTTTGAACCTACTACTTTGAATACAGTAATAAAGTAATGGAATATTCAAGTATATAATACTTAATTTTAGCTAATAGGTTAGTTTCTTACTTGCTCATATACTTGGTACAGTTCATAGGACATGAAGCCCAATTGTATTATTTGATTTGTTATAAA
The DNA here is from genome assembly GCF_014108235.1 of Myotis myotis. Lineage (NCBI taxonomy): Eukaryota > Metazoa > Chordata > Mammalia > Chiroptera > Vespertilionidae > Myotis > Myotis myotis. Next base: position 194,999,535 of record NW_023416313.1, on the reverse strand, counting down.
GATTTATAAATGTCTCATTGTTTTGATGAAATATTGTTGGTTATATCTGTGGTTCTTTTGGCTGTCAAAAGCAATTTCTAATAGAAACATAGTTCTACTAGTAAAATAGGATTCTTTTTAGTTTTCTTGAAATATGTGCTACAAAAAGGGACTGCTGCTTGTATCTATGCATAGAAGTAAAGTTGGTGGCAAGGATTTGGACATTCAACATGGACAGGCAATTACGCACTTTACCATATGTGCTAGTCTGCCAAGTTTCAGTCATTCAAGGCCAAGTCAACTTAATATTTTATAAAACAGTTTATGACCTAGTTTTGCATCCTTTGAATTTTATAAAAATTGAATCGTACTATATGTATTATTCTACAAGTTGCTTTTCTTTACTTCATATGTTTGTTAGTTTTGTGGATAATTCTGGTTTCTATTTCTATTCTAGTGAATACTTGTTGATCACATCTTTATTTAACATCTTGTTCTCCATTTCTTATTGCTTTCAGAGAGGAAGGGAGAGAGAGAGAGAGAGATAGAAACATCACTGATAAGAGAAAATCATAGATCAGCTGTCTTTGGCATGCTCCCTACTGGGGTGGAACTTGCAACCCAGGCATATGCCCTGTCCGGGAATTGAACCATGACCTCCTTGTTCATAGGTCAATGCTCAACCACTGAGCCATTTGCTGGGTCAACTTAATCTTTTAGTGCTCAGCTCTCCCTGGTACTATGGGACTAATTTTCTAGAAACATATTCTTGTATGCCTTATGCAAGTAAAATTCTCACTGACTTTCTTGATGTTTGGAGAGTTTTGTGTGAGGGACTGATAGCATACATGGATGGGGATTTGTACACTGTAGGGAAAGTTGTAAGGGCTGAGGTGAAGGGGATTGAAGACCATGTTTACATACTCAATCTGAGTTGGTACCATTTTTTTTGAGAATTGGAGCAATGGATGGAAATGGGCTAATTAATGCATGTAAACGACACCCAACCAACTGAACCATACAGGCCAGGGCTCCACATACATTTTATTTTATTTATTTTTATTTATTTATTTTTTAAAATAGGTTTTATTGATTTTTTTTTACAGAGAGGAAGGGAGAGGAATAGAGAGTTAGAAACATTGATGAGAGAGAAGCATTGATCAGCTGCCTCCTGCACACCCCCTACTGGGGATGTGCCTGCAGCCAAGGTACATGCCCTTGACCGGAATCGAACCTGGGACCCGTTAGTCCCCAGGCTGATGCTCTATCCAGTGAGCTAAACCAGCTAGGGCACCACATACATTTTAACAGTCTATGTGTAAATAAGCTGTCAGCATATTTATTTATTTATTTATTTATTTATCTTGAAAACCATTGTTTTCTTCCTGTGATATTATGGTTAATACATACAACAATGTAGGCCCGTTTTACTTGGTTGGCATATTTGCAAGTATGAATTTAACATTCTGATTTTCAATAATTTCAGTTTACTGGAGCCAAAGAGCATCAAATCCAAAGGACACCAGGCTCACGTCATATTTCTTCTCCTTGCTACTTCTTGCTTTGCAAAGTCCTGACTGAGTCAGGCTCCAAGGGAAGGTGGGCTGATATTGGATCCATGATCTTGTGCCCCAAATATTAGATGGGATGGAATAATGGAAGCTGTTGATTAGGGAGGAATGAGCTTCTTCTGCCAATTGTAAACAAACAAACAAACAAACAAATAATAAACAACCAGTCTTCAAAATCATACTGAAGGTGAGGGTGTGTGTGTGTGTGTGTGTGTGTGTACACATTTGCGGTGCACATGTAATAGAGGTGGGTGGATGGGCTGTGGCTAAAAAGTATATAGTTCTGTTGATTGTTTTTTAGACACAGGAGAATATTAGTCTTCTAAGTTAACTTGTATTCTCCCTCTACTGTTGAATTCAGTGTCCATTTTCCATTACTTGTACATTTTAAAATCATCCTATCTAATAATAGACAATGATGGTAATTGACCATACCTTCGCTACGCCTCCCATTGGCTAATCAGCGAGATATGCAAATTAACCGTCAACAAAGATGGCGCAAAGTGGCGGAATGAAGACTGAAGGCGGCTCTAGCCGGAGCCCGCCGGAGCAGCGAAGGCTTGAAGGCGGCACTGGCAGGAGCAGCGAAGACTGAAAGTGGCTCCGGCCAGAGCGAAGGCCTGGGTCCCGGGTGCCAGAGGAAAACCGGTGCTGGCAGCCAGGGGAAGGGAAGGCCTATTGCACGAATTTTTTCGTGCAGCAGGCCTCTAGTCTATAATAATAAAAGCATAATACAGTGGGGCCTTGACTTAGGAGTTTAATTCGTTCCGTGATGGAGCTTGTAACTCAAATTACTCGTATGTCACATCAATAGTGAACGAGTGAGACACGTGATGCCAGGCTGATTTTATGGCGTTCACTGTGACGTTCGCTGCGCCAACTAGTGGTGGGGTATCTGAAGCTGGCTCGTAACCCGAATTTTAGCTCGCAACTCAAAGCAAAAAATCGGCTGAGAGACGGCTTGTATCTCGAAAAACTCGTTAGTCAGGACACTCGTAAGTCAAGGCCCCCACTGTATGCTAATTAGACTGGACGTCCTTCCGGACGACCTTCAGGACAAAAGCCGGGGCTGTGAGGAAAGCCTGCGTCCCTGGTGCCAGCAGCCGGAGAGAAGTCAGTGCTGACAGCCAGGGGAAGGAAGGCCTACTCTTGCAGAGATTTCGTGCATCGGGCCTCTAGTCCTGTATAATAAAAGAGAAATATGTAAATTGACTGTTCCTCTGCTACACTTACCAGCCAATCAGGAGTTAGTATGCAAATTAACCCGCCAAAGATGGCTGGTTAATTTGCATACACAGGCATTGAGCGGCCTGGGTTCCGGGAACATCCTCAGGGCTCAGGCTGTTCCTAGCCTGTAGGCCTGCACGTATGCCCTGAATGGCCAGGGTCCCAGAACGTCTCTGGCCACTCCGGGCCTACGGGCACAGTCACCAAGTGGATGTTCCACCCCGTGGCCACTTGAGTGTGCGCCAGCGCCAAGCGGTGGCCCGGGTCCATGCCCCCCAGCCCAGCGCCCACAACGCGCGGGGCTGGCTGTTGGTCTCGGGGGCATGCGGAGACCCGGCAGTTGCTGTGTGCATGGTGCATGGCCCGGGGTCTCTGCACACCCCCAAGCCCACAACGCAGGGCTGGCTGCCGGCCTCAAGGGTGCACCTCCCCCCCCCCCCCCCCCCCGGTGGCGGGGGATACGTCCCTAGCCCAGTGGACACAACGCAGGGGGTCCTCTGTGCATGAGCTGCAGAGGAAACACCTTTTCTTTTTTAAAAAAATATATTTTATTGATTTTTTTACAGTGAAGAGGGGAGAGGGATAGACAGTCGGAAACATCAATGAGAGAGAAACATCACTCAGCTGCCTCCTGCACACTCCCCAATGGGGATGTGCCCCCAACCAAGGTACATGCCTTTAACAGGAATCAAACCTGGGACCCTTCAGTCTGCAGGCCAACGCTCTATCCACTGAGCCAAACCAGTTTGAGTGTAAACACCTTTTCTGACTGCTCATTGGCTAAGCTCCCTGTACGCCATCACTTGCAGTGTTCTTGGTAACTTGGGTTATAAGAATCCAAGAAGGTGATCTAGGGTTTTTCCACCACACTCCTGGAGGAAAAAACAAAGGTCCGCTGCTGGAGTGGCTAAGAAATGTCATATCCTGCCCTAGCCGGTTTGGCTCAGTGGATAGAGCCTTGGCCTGCTGACCGCAGGGTCCGGGTTCGATTATGATCAAGGGCATGTACCTAGGTTGTAGGCTCCTCCCTGGCCAGGGCTCAGGTCAGAGCTCATGCAGGAGGCAACCAATCAAAGTATGCCTCTCACATTGATGTTTCTCTCTCTCCCTCTCTCTTCCACACTCTCTAAAAATATATGGAAACATATCCTCAGGTGAGGATAAAAAAAAGAAAAGAAAATGTCATATCCTATGAAAGACACATCTTGAAAATGCCTAAAGAAAGTTGTCATTTTTTCATGGTGAAGGGACTGGAGTCCGTGTTGATGAAAACATCTTGGCGGCAGCGGTGGCTGGTAGTGGCTGCAGCAGTGGAGTGATGGGACTGGCGCCTTCCCCTGATCAGCCCAGTCGCCTCCCGCAGAGGGAGGCCAGACTGCAGCTTACACCCGCTCCCCATTGGGAGCGGGCCTAAGCCGTCAGTAGGACATCCCCTGAAGGCTCCCAGTCTGTGAGGGGGGGCAGGCTTGGCTGAGGGGGACCCCACCTCCCACCCCCAGTGCATGAGTTTCATGCACCGGGCCCCTAGTTTAGATATAAACACCTTGGAAGTGGGATTATTTTCTCTAGCTTAATGATGAAAGTTGATGGAGGATACTAAGAGATAATAATAGAAAAGGCATATGGGAGAAAATAACTGTTAAAAAAGGAAAGAGAAGAACAAGACAGTGAGATGTATGACTGCCATTTGTATCTTCCTCTGCGTCTGGTTCCATAGACATTAAACTTTTATAATTGAAATATTCTGAACTATTCAGAGAGTTTTCCTTTTCCCATCCTGTCCTGTCCTATCTTTTCACATTCTACTTTTTCAAATCCCAGAATTGGGGAGAGTAGAGCAAGGAGCTGGGGAGCAGCCTGGCTATGTGGGGCAATTCAAGGACTGAACATTACAGAGAAAGCCCTTTACTTGGACTAGGTTATGACATCCTTCAGCACGAATGAAAAAGTTTTTAAAAAATTGTTGCCATGAAGGAATTGGCTCTTTGAGGAAACCTCTCCCTCTCTTTTTCTTTGATTCAGTTTTGACTACTTAAGTTGTTTAAGAAGAAGAAATCACTTTACAAGAATTTAGTCTGTTATAAAGGAGGAAGGAAAGCTTATTGGTATATGTGTTAGTCTCTGGGGAATGGGCTAGAGGGGAGACACAGAAGAGGTTCAGCATGATCTTTTATTAATGGGGCATATTAGAGATTGATTTGTTGATTTCCTTCTGCGTTCTTCCTCTTCTCTTTGCACATACTCTGTTCTATGGAATATGGTATTACTCTTGTCTTTCACTGAGTTTGAATGTTGCATGGTGGTGAAGAGTCCAGGCTTTGGATCAGTCTGCCTGAATTTGAATCCTGTCTCCACTGATTGTTAGCTCTGTGACTCCAGGCAAGTCATTGAATCTCCCTGTGCCTTGGTTTTCTCATTTTTTAAATTGGAAAACTCATTGGTTAAGAATGATTTCTAAATTTATAACTTTTCTGAGAGTAACAGTAATGTCATATATCTTAAAAGATACTGATTCCCTTATATCTGGTAGAGAAATCCCATGTTTTTAGGTGGCCTATCTACATTTTAGACTTATCTTAAAATTGATGCAGCAGGCAGTGTTTTGGGGGAATTACCTACTGCATGGGGTTGTTGTTGGGATTAAAAGAGATATAATACGTGAAAGTGCTTAGAACAGTATCCAATATATGTACCTACTAGAACTCAATACATGTAAACTATCATAATTATTCCATTAAGCAGGTGGAGAACCTTCTTCACATTTGTCTATAACACTACATCAGTTTGGTTAAATAAGGAATACATTTCAGCTGCCTAACATTAAAAAAATAGGACTAAGTGTTAACTGCCTGAATTTTTTTAAATAACCAAATATATGAACCTTTTGAATATTATTGCACTGACCACAAAGATTAATTGTTGTTGGAACTGCTTAAATATGGTTTGCTTTTTGGAAAAAAGGTTATCATTTATAGATTCCTTCTTAATTCATATGTGTTGAGTTATAGAGTTCTCCATGTGGAAGGTCTGGTTTTTAAGCCTTACTAAAGTTACTGTATCAAAAATAGGATTAATTAAAATTTCCCTTGAATATTTTAACTTTAATGTTACAATAATAAGCTCTTTCTTGTTCCTTATACAGCATAAAAACTTCCATTCACCTTTGAGGTATGGGATCTGATTTAGAACTAAGAAAAGTTTAGTAATTAACCATGTTGGTCCTGTGTATGTAGTTAGGCATTGGTTAAGGGTATATAGTCATGTTTATGAGCAGCCTTGTTTAGTTTTTGTTTGTTTATTTTAAACATTGAAGTAGGTAACAGTTAAAAGAGGTTTGGTCTGACTAAATTTAGTTCTTACAGTCTAATGCTAGATCTTTTAAAAGTGATTAAGTCTAGGGGCATAGAGTAAGACATATCTCATGGCTTAACTCAAATTCCAAAATCTTTGACTATAGGATACATTGGGTCTTTAGGGACCTATAGGGGTGGTGGTGGGAGAGGAAACTCATTGGTTAAGAATGATTTCTAAATTTATAACTTTTCTGAGAGTAACAGTAATGTCATATACCTTAAAAGATACTGATTCCCTTATATCTGGTAGAGAAATCCCATGTTTTTAGGTGGCCTATCTACATTTTAGACTTATCTTAAAATTGATGCAGCAGGCAGTGTTTTGGGGGAATTATCTATGAAGTCCTGAGTACTTGGGGTAGCACTTGGGTTGTGAGATGTGAAGAGGGGCAGAGGGTTGTGAGAGGAGTCAGGTGGACCCTGTGAGGAGCCTAGTCCTCACTGCCTTCTGCTGGGGCTGCTGATGGCTATACAGTGTGTGCTGCTAGCTGCTGCACTTACCTTCAGGGAGCAGGTGGCCCATCCTTTGAAGCTGCTGTAAAGTATTCACTGTGAGGCTGGCAACAAAGGCTGTTTGCAAACGACTGGCCAGACATTGTTGAAGTTCTTCATGAGTACTAGGAGTGTGGTTAGAGACCTGGGCACTGTGCCAGCCCCATAATTCATTCATTGTGGAACCTCAAGGATTGTCTCTACTTTTCTTTTTGGAAAATACAGAATAATAATACAATGCCACCTGCTTACCTCTAAGAATGTTTTGAGGATTAATGAGTTAATCATCTTAGATGACAGCTGCAGAGCTTACTCTGGTCATAATTTCATTGCCTTTCTAGGGACGCTCCAATATGGGGGAATAAAATAGGTGAAAAAAGTTAGGAATAGCTCTGTACAACTTAGTTGGTGTATTTCAAGTTCACCTTAGATCAGGCTTCCATTCTAGCTGGTGAATTTTAACCTAAAATTTTTAGGTATTTTTTAGAAATGACACAGAACCAAATGTTGGGCCTGCTGTTTGTGGGAAAAAATAGATGTTTATTCTAAGGACATACTAATAAGATGTTAGTGATTTTCTCCCACTGTAAGGGAAGAAGATGGATCAAAATAGAGAGTGTAGATTTAAATAAAGTTCATTCTTATTGTCCTGGTACTTATGTACTCTTTTGAAAGTTGTTATTACTTAATTTTGTTGACTTCTCAAGTTTCTTTGACAAAAAAACTTCATAGAAAGCAAGCCAAAGTAAAACACACACACACACACACACACACACACACACACACACACACACACATCATTCATCATTTGCTTTAAATACCAAGGATGTCAGCATGAAATGAAAATGAATCATTGACATCTCTGCTTTGAAATTTTTTACCAACAGTGAGAACTTCTTGCTTTTACCTTACAATGGGAAATTTGACCTTTTTCATTGTTTTTGGCTTAAGGATGTTGACATTGGGGTGTTTGGGTTAAAATTAGCTTCAACTCGAATGGCTCTTGGGATTTTGGTCAATCTTCGGTGTGGAATAACAAATGCGGTCAATTATGTTGGTATCATAATTTTTCAAAGACAAGTTGTCCGAAGTAGTGGATGTGGTATCCCCTCCTGGCCATGTGTAACTGTTAAAAAACACTGTTGTCATGTGAATTCTTATTTTTTTGAACTTGCTTTTGAAATAACTTTCACAGAGAATTCCTGTTACCTAGAAATTGATGACAGACTTATACCATTTCCTTTTTTTTTCTTAGACGTTCCATCCTCAGAGCAGCCTGAACTGTTCCTAAAGAAACTTCAGCAGTGCTGTGTCATTTTTGACTTCATGGACACGCTATCTGATCTTAAAATGAAAGAATACAAGCGCTCCACTCTTAATGAACTGGTGGACTACATTACAATAAGCAGAGGCTGTTTGACAGAGCAGACTTACCCTGAAGTAGTTAGAATGGTGAGTTTCTTTTTTTTCGCCGGGGACACTGTTAAGCACCTTCTATAGCCACTCACAGGTGTACTCATGGCAGAGGCAGGTCACCGGAGGTCACCTCCACAAAAGAGAGCCAACCTCCTGAGTGCTAAGCACAAGTAGTCGGCACAGTCCTAGAATTTGAAGAGCACTATTTTATGGGAATGAAATCCAGAACTTTTCACTGACAGCGGTATTGGAGGAATCAATGACTTCAAACTATGAAGCCAAGATTGCCAGGGTATTATTGGTTTTCTGGTTTTGGGAAAAGAACAGACACAGGAAAATCAACAAAATTTTAGAAAAATATTCAAGCCTGTTGGATGTCTTGATTCCCCTCCCCCTTCCTCATTGATTGTGGTATATTAGAAATGGCTTTATGCTTAATAAAATGTGATTTATAGAATCTAGTTAAGCCTCTCTTGGCTTCTTAAACGAATCATTCTCTTTATAATCTTGAAATCTGGGTGATGTCTTTCATTATTTTTGAACAGTGTCTTGCACTTTGTGTGGTTGTTAGGAATTAAGAGAAGAAACATTATTAACTAATGCAAATAATTTGCATTGTATCAATAATTATATTAGTTTGCCAAGAGCTGGGCCAAAATATGATTTTCTGTTAGATTTCTGTGGGCAGGTTGCCTTCCTGGGCACCCTGGAAGATCTGGGATCTATAGAATGCACGCTGTTTGGGAGGGAATGGGGTTGGGGTTTGGGGCTGGTCTACTAACTGGCAAAATTACTTCAGAGACCCAAAAGGTTCAGTTCATATTATCATAATATGGGAAACTGTGACTGATGTGTGAAGGTCATTTCCAAACAACATCCACTGTATTCTTCAGATCCATATCTGAGTGTATATTGCATTTGTTGTTGATTTATAGGAATATAGTACTAGACTGTTTTATAGGTTAACTATTAACATTGTGGCTCTTGAGCAGTGGTTCTCAACCAGGGGCGATTTTGCTTCCCAGGGCACTTTGGCAGTGTCTAGAGACATTTTGGTAGTCACAGCCAGGGGTGGGAGGGGTGTATGTACTATCAGCATGCAGTGGAGAGAAGCCAGAAATGCTGCTAAATATCTTACACTGCACAGGACAGCCCCCCATTCCCCCCAACAAATAATGACCTGGCCCCACTGTCAGTCGTGCATTGTGAAGAAACCTTGCTAGAGTTTGTGTATTGTTTCACTTTTATCCTGATGCTTAGGATTTTCTCTAGTCCACCTGCCTTCTGCAGAAGATGCTCCCTTGCTTTTTTAAAAAAAATATATTTTTATTGACTTCAGAGAGGAAGGGAGAGGGAGAGAGAGATAGAAACATCAATGGTGAGAGAGAATTATTGATTGACTGCCTCCTGCACGCCCCCCACTGGGGATCGAGCCCAAAATCTGGGCATGTGCCCTTGACTGGAATCGAACCGGGACCCTTCAGTTCGCAGGCTAATGCTCTATCCACTGAGCCAAACTGGCTAGGGCAATGCTCCCTTGCTTTTAACTTACCTGTGTCCTCAGCCAACAGAGGTATCCACTGTTTATAACTTCCTTCTGCATCTTTCTGTGGATAGTTTATGAAAATGTTAGCATATAAGTATAAATATTGTTTTCTTGTAAATACAAATTTGTATTCACACTCTGTGACTTGCTTTTTTCACTTATCAGTATATGTCATTATATATACTAGTAAAGCTGCCTCACTCAATCTTATAGCTCCATAATATTTCATTGTGTGGATATGCTATACCTTATTTAACTAATATCCTATGAATATCCTTGTATGCACAACAGTGCAGCCTTGTGTGAGAACATCTATATATTTGCTGATTTTAAAAAACACTTATTTATTGATTTGAGAGAGAGAGAGAGGAAGGGAGAGAGTTTGGTGGAAGGAGGAGCGAAAGAGAAAGTAAAATGTCAATTTGTTGTTCCACTTATTGATGCATTCATTGGTGGATTCTTGTATGTTCCCTGACCGGGGATTGAAACTGCAACTTTGGCATATCGGGACAATGCTCTAACTAACTGAGTTACCAGGCCAGGGCTGATTTTTATTTAAAAAAATATATTTTATTGATTTTTTACAGAGGGGAAGGGAGAGGGATAAAGAATTAGAAACATCGATGAGAGAGAAACATCGATCAGCTGCCTCCTGCACACCCCCTACTGGGGATGTGCGCGCAACCAAGGTCCATGCCCTTGACCAGAATCGAACCTAGAACCCTTCAGTCCACAGGCTGATGCTCTATCCACTGAGCCAAACCGGTTAGGGCTGATTTGTTTTTTAATAGTCTTTCTTTTTCCCCTGTTTGGACCTTCATATATTTCCTACCACCACGCCTCCACCCCTACTTTACCCCCAATCCCCGGGTCCCCACCACTAATTCTGATTTGCCTTTCATTTCAGGACCTTAAAGTGCTACCAGTGTTTCCTGAAAAGGCCAGAGTTTTCTCCTTCCTTAAGTTCCTCAGCAGCCTACCCTTTTGGGTTGGGTTGTTTTTTTCTTTAGCAAATTAGTTCATTTGATGCTTTTTAAATCTTTTCATACTTGTCTGATTTTTCTAATTATAGTCTAAGCACTTCTAGGCAAAAACTATGTTTCTTGCACATCTCTGTGTCCTCCTAATGCCTCCTAGCTCAGGCCTACCTGAAATTGATTGAATGAGTAATGAACCCTCTAAAAATGTTAGCATTTCAGGCATTTAAATCATGATAAAGACATTGAATGTCGGTTGTGGGTTCGATCCATGGTTGGATTATGTACTGGAGGCAACCGATTGATTCTCACATTGTACTTCCTCTCTCTCTCTCTCTCTCTCTCTCTCTCTCTCTCTCTCTCTCTCTCTCTCTCTTCTTCCCTTCTTCTATGAAGACAATAAAAATGTAACTCCCAATGAGGATTATAAAAAAAAGATTGAATGTCACTGGATTCTACTTAGTCTTAAAATGTAGTATTTGGCATAATCCAAATACTCTTTCATTTTTATAACCAGCTTTGATCTTTTAAAAGGAGACTATTTTCTCTTCTCCCTCACCACCTCCCTCCACCCTCCTCACATGTACCCATCACCAAAATTAAAAAAAAGATTTCTATTAGTTGTGTGTTTAAAATATACTTGAGCCCTGGACGGGTAGCTCAGTTGTTTGGAGCATTGTCCTCATATGCCAAGGTTGCAGGTTCAATACCCAGTCAGGGCACATACCAATGAATGCATAAATAAGTGGAACAACAAATCAGTGATATTCCCTCCCTCCCTCTCTCAAATCAATTAAAAAAATTAAATATCCTTGAGCCCTATCCTTAAATCTGTAGTATGCAAGGATTCTAGGGCATTTTAGAAAATTAACTTTCTAGCTCTAGCCAGTCTGGCTAACTTGGTTGAGTGTCATCCCGTGCACCAAAAGATTGCTGGTTTGATTTCTGGTCAGGTTCAATCCCTGGTTGGAGTGAGTACAAGAAGCAACCAGTCGATGTTTCTCTTCCCCTCCCCCTCTTCTCCCCCTCTCTCTCTCCTTTCCTCTCTTTCTCAAATTAAAAAAAATTAAAAGAAAATTAACTTTCTAGGTGGTACTTTATGATTCTCAGTTATAATTTATTTTTTTTTGTATCTCATGATTTGTGAAATTGCTAACTGCTAGTTTTGTGTGGTTCTTGGACAATCGTATTCTCAGAGAAGGATGTAGTATAGCAGAGTAGAAAGTACTTTGGAACCACACAAACATGGTTCAAGTGCTAGCTCTGGCCACATTTATTTCATCATCTTCGTTGTAACCCTCCATCTTTGGGGCCCTCAATTTTCATGTGGTGCTAAGAGTTACATAGGATGGGGGCAAGGTGGCCATAGTCCCTCTTACTCTGCTCCATAAATAGTCCATCTAAGTAAAATTGTTGTGCTTTTGTTTATATTTCAAGGTTCTCACCACCTCAAATATATGTACAAGCTAGTAAGCATAAGCAGTGCTCTTACCGCTCTGTAAGAAGGGTTGGAACCAAGTCCCCACTTGGTGCCCTCTACTCCCTTCCATTTTGCCACCTCTGAACCCCTTGTATATAAAAATTCTGGTGCTATTGCTGCTCACCTTCCTTATCTGTGTCTTACCTATCTTTTGGGTATTTTGTAAGGATTTTTGATGATGTATGTAAAGCTCCTAGAACAGTGCCTAAGACAGCAGACATTCAATCAATAATATGATTATGTTTTGATGATTTTGTTATTGGATGCTTGATTTAACCCACAGTTACTGGTTGTGGACTGAAAATGCTCTATCAGCTAGATGTTTAGCATTCCATTGCTTCAGTGGTTCTCAAATTCTATAATTCCAAGATGATCCTGCCTGTTGAACAGTCACTGTCCCTACCTAGTCTTCTTTCTTGTTACTGTAAAATGAAACTCTTTTGCCCTAACCGGTTTGGCTCAGTGGATAGAGCGTCAGGCTGAGGACTCAAGGGTCCCAGGTTCGATTCCGGTCAAGGGCATGTACCTTGGTTGCGGGCACATCCCCAGTGGAGGTTGTGCAGGAGGCAGCTAATTGATGTTTCTCTCTCATTGATGTTTCTAACTCTCTCTCCCTCTCCCTTCCTCTCTGAAATCAATAAAAATATATTTAAAAAATTTTTTAAATAAATAAAAACACTACATTTCCCCCACCAATCCTATTGAAGCAGTTTCTTTCTTTTTTAAAAATATATTTTATTGCTTTTTTTACAGAGAGAAAGGGAGAGGGATAGAGAGTTAGAAACATCAGTGATGAGAGAGAATCATTGATTGGCTGCCTGCTGCATGCCCCACACTGGGGATGGAGTGTGCAACCTAGGAATGTGCCCTGACTGAGAATTGAATCGTGACCCTCCTGATTTATAGGTAGATGCTCAACCACTGAGTCACCCCATCTGGGCAGTACCAAAAGCTTTTGATCCAACTTGATGGTACCTGTACTTTGAGAATTGCTATGACAAGAAAAGAGTGACAGGTAAAAGTAATCTATGAGTTAAATGAAGTCTGGATACCACCTACAGGCTGCTAGAATTAAAAAAGAAAAACAACTATGTCTGTGCAAACAAAATAAAACAATAGCACTTAGTTTATTTGAAGAATAATAGTGTGGGGTAGTGGAAAGAGCCCCAGACAGAGAATGTGGAAGTTACTGTCCTTAATTCTCACCTTCCACTTAACTAGTGGTGAGGTCTTGGGTAAGCAATTTCTTCTCTAAACCCCAGTATTGTAAATGGAGGGATTGATGATGATCTCTCACATCCTTTCAGCTCTGAAAACTACCAACTCTTTTGGTTAACACAGTCTAAGAAATTTAGAATGGATTCTGCCATTCTTGAAGTTTATAAACCATTGACCAAATAGTTGCTTAGGTAAGTGTTTGTTTTATGTATTTCTCATGGGGTCGTATCTGATGGAAAAATGAGAATCAGGACATTTAGTTCCTTTAGCTTTAGTTCCTTCTGCTTTGTATCTTCTCAAATGTCAGGCTTCTGTCCTTGAGGCAGTCTTTTTCCACATTGTGCTCAGGTTTTCTTTTTGGTTCTGTTGCCATGCATCCATTTGAAAGATTTCTTAGAATTTCTGACTCTCCCAGTATCTTGTGTTAATTTATTTTTACCCAAACTCGAACTCTATGTGTTTTGTATTCTTTATATTCGCACATTTTTCTTCTCAAAAATGTCTCTTGGGCATAGTTCAAATGTGTGAGCTGAAATTGCATTGGTGAAGACATTGTTTTGGTTAACTCCAGATAAGGTTTATTGAATGACTTAGAACCATACCTGTCCTTTTTTTCTTTTTTTTTTTTTAAAGAAAAAGCAAGCAAGAACTTATTGACTGAAGCAAAAATATACTTAGGACAGTGAAATCAGGAAGGGCATAGAAGAAGCAACAGGAGAGCCTGGGCTGGGCTGCTTTAGCTCACTCAGAAGTCAGAGAAAAGCGGGGCCTTGGAGACCGGTTCAGGGGTTAGCCCAGGATGAGCTGCCGCTGCCCATTGTTCCCTAGGTTGGGATCCCTTAGAGCAGCGGTTCTCAACCTGTGGGGCGCGACCCCTTTGGCGGTCGAACGACCCTTTCACAGGGGTCGCCTAAGACCATCCTGCATATCAGATATTTACATTACGATTCATAACAATAGCAACATTACAGTTATGAAGTAGCAACGAAAATAATTTTATGATTGGGTCACAACATGAGCAAGTGTATTTAAAGGGCCAGAAGGTTGAGAACCACTGCCTTAGAGGTTAGGGGATATGTGCCTGTTGGGGAGGGAAGACAGATTAGGGGATGGCACGGGCATGCTCCCTGAAGGGACAGTGCATGCACACTTGTACATTTTGATGATGAAAAAGGAGCAGGGCCCTACTCTGTCAACAAACTCACAATTGGGTAGAAAGGATACTCATGTAAACAAATAATAAGATAATGTCATGTATGCATTAATAAAGGCAAGGAAGGAGTAGAGAGAAAGGGTGGTTGACCAGAGGTAGGTAGGGATGGTGAAGGAAGGTTTTACAAAGTAAGTTTAGCCTCAGTAGGGTATTTAGGGTGGGTACATATTTTTCAGGTGGCTGAAATAGTGTTGAAATGAAAAAGATAATTAGGTGATACAAAGGAATTCCCCAACCCCATGATATAGTCAGAGAAACAGTATATGCCAAATTGTTCCAGTGTTAAATGTGTGAGTGTGTTCCAGAGTGGAAAGAGGTGAATGGTGACAATTGAAGATATAGATGCTAGCCAGATCCTGAAAGAACCTCACAGACTTGGATAACCATTGAAAAGTTTTAAGCAACAGCTGTGTGACATAGATTTACATTGCAATGACAGTGGGTCAGATAGATTGGAGGGTGCTGACATGGAAGGCAGAAAGGAATCTGTTAGGGCAGTGGTTGGCAAACTGCGCCTCGCGAGCCACATGCAGCTCTTTGGCCCCTTGAGTGTGGCTCTTCCACAAAATACCACGTGCGGGTGCGCACGTACAGTGTGATTGAAACTTCGTGGCCCATGCGCAGAAGTCGGTATTTTGTGGAAGAGCCACACTCAAGGGGCCAAAGAGCCCCATGTGGCTTGCGAGCCGCAGTTTGCCGACCACTGTGTTAGGGGACTGCTGTATTAGAGAAGTTGTGCAGGGCCTAAACCAAGCACAGGTGTGGAAGTAAACAAGGAGAGGAGAGGATGGCTTCTGAGACTCAGGAGGTAAAATTGAAGCCACTTAGTATTTGCATGGATGCTTGGAGTGTGAGAGGGGAAGGAGTCTATAGTAGCTTTGGGAATTAGGCAGTTTGTGGTGCTGCTATTTGAGAAAGGTGCAGCAGGAAGGAGAGTGGGTTTTGGGTGGAGGCTGAGGAATTGATTTTTGATGTAATTTTGAGGTTATGGGAGACCTAGATGTAAAGAGCTGGAGATAGATATTGGTAATTATGGGAATAGTAAGGAGAGAAAAAGAACAGTGATGGAACTACAGGCGATACCAGAGAATTGGTGTACGCTAGTGCGGTGGTACAGGTGGGAGCTAGTGGGCTAAGGGAGTGCATGAAGTATGAGGTAGTCGAGATGGCTATAGACAATGATTGCACGCACAGTGGCGGAATCTTGTCTCTACTGTCTTGATTAGAGTAGAATCCTGCCACTGCTCTCCTGCAGAAAGTTTACTTGCCCCACCGGTCATTTGCTGTTATTATTTTCATATTTTGTCTTTTCTTGGTTTCAGATTCTGCCCCACTCTTTATCTGTGGTTAAATCTCTAAATACCTAAAATTATAGAACATGAATTTTCCAAAGCTAACTAGTGTTAAGATATATAAAATATGTTGAATGGTTTTTTTTTAATCTTTTCTATTGAAGTCTTTCCTTTAGTTCTTATATTGCAGTGATGGCGAACCTTTTGAGCTTGGAGTGTCAGCATTTTGAAAAGCCCTAACTTAACTCTGGTGCTGTGTCACATATAGAAATTTTTTGATATTTGCAACCATAGTAAAACAAAGATTTATATTTTTGATATTTATTTTATACTAGAGGCCCGGTGCACAAAAATTTGTGCACTCGGGGGGGAGGGGGGGGGTCGCTCAGCCCGGCCTGTGCCCTCTCGCAGTCTGGGACCCCTCGGGAGATAACGACCTGCTGGCTTAGGCCTGCTCCCGGGTGGCAGAGGGCAGGCCCAATCCCTAGGTGCAGCCCCTGGTCCGGCTCAGAGCAGGGCCGATTGGGAAGTTGGGGCGCCGCCCCATCATGCACAGAGCAGGGCAGATTGGGAGGTTGTGATGCCACCCTCAGTCACGCTCAGGGTAGGGCCGATTGGAGGGTTGGGGCACCGTCCCCTGTCACACTCAAGGCAGGGTCGATGGGGAGGTTGCGGCGCCACCACCTGTCACGCACAGAGCAGGGCCAATCAGGGGGTTGGGGCACTGCCCCCTGTCACACACAGAGCAGGGCCCATCAGGGGGTTGGTTCACCGCCGAGCAGGGCCCATCAGGGGGTTGGTTCACCGCCCTCTATCACCCACAGAGCAGGGCCGATCAGGGGGTTGGGGCGCCGCCACTCTCACACTCAGGGCAGGGCCGATGGGGAGGCTATGGCTCTACCCCATCACACACAGAGCAGGGCCCATGGGGGCGGGGGTTGGGGAGCTCCCCCCTATCAGGCACAGAGCAGGGCTGCTCAGGGGGTTGGGGCCCCGCCCCCTGTCACACACAGAGCCACAGGGCGATCAGGGGGTTTGGGCGCTGCCCCCTGTCACGCTGATCCCGGTGCCGGGAGGCATAGTACCCTTTTACTATATAGGGTAGAGGCCTGGTGCATGGGTGGGGCCGGCTGGTTTGCCCTGAAGGGTGTCCTGGATCAGGGTGGGGGTCCCCACTGGGGTGCCTGGCCAGTCTGGGTGAGGGGCTGAGGGCTGTTTTCAGGCTGGGAGTGACTGAAGTTCCCAACCGCTCCTTTTTTTCTTTTTTTTTCTTTTTTTATTCTGGGCCAGCTTTACCTTGAGGCTTGGCTCCAGCTCTTAGGCCTCCGCGCTGAAAGTAGGTTTCTGGCCTTTGCTTACAATGTTGCAAATCTGCTGGCTGAAGTCCGGCGGTATTTGTTACAATGTTTCTTAAACTTCCCGCTCAGAGGCCTGCAGCCGCAGGCGGGGAACGTTGGTTTCCTCCAACGATCCTCCATCACTGAGGCAAGCAAGCCTCATGTTAGTTTCAAGCCGCCTGGCTGCCGGACGCCATCTTGGCTGACAGTTAATTTGCATATCTCGCTGATTAGCCAATGAAAAGGGTAGTGGTCGTACGCCAATTACCATGTTTCTCTTTTATTAGTGTAGATATTTAAATGCCATTTAACAAAGAAAAATCAACCAAAAAAAGAGTTCACATGTTACCTCTGACACGCGTGTCACCTCTGACACGCGTGTCATAGGTTCGCCATCACTGTATATTGTTTCTTAGCCACCATTAACTTTGTTTTTCCCACTCTCAAATTATACCCTGTCCTTTGGTTATGTAAGTGCTTTATCTTTTATACAATCTGATTTGACTGGAAATCACACTCAGGTTCGCCTCTTAATAGAATAATATGGTTTTGTAGAAAATTATGAATTTGCAATTAAAGGTCTCAGAGTCTGCCTGCACAGGAGTGCTTTGTTAACTTCACTACATACACTGTTGGCTGAAGGACAGAGAGTTTATTTTTGTAAAATAACTATCTAAAAGTAGCCTTGGGAATGGTAACTACCAGGGGAAATACGAAATTTCAATTTCCATCTTCCTGCATCTGATAAGGAATATAAATATGCATCCTGGCCAGAATTTGCCTTGGAGGTGACTCTTCAGACCTAAAGGAGATAAGATCTGTGAGCCATTGAGGTAGGCTGCTTACATGATTGGAAATATAAATACATATGGAAGAGAGTGGAGTGATAGCTGGGAAAAGGCATTTAGGAACTGAAGTTACTGCTAAATTTTAAGGATAGGATGTGTCTAAAAAAGCTAGAACATGAGAATTAAATTAGAAAGTAAAGAATTCCTTGGTATTAGAAAAGAATTGAAGGTTATGATGATGAAGATTACCAAAAGCCATGTTTAGAATGAGATCAGGAAGAATTCATTGCTTAAGGTTAGGAGCAGATTATTACCATGTGTAATTTACCAGAGGGTAGGGAGACTGGCAGACACTTTGCCCTTTCCTTAATTACCGTCTTTAACTATCACACTGTACTTCTGTAGTTAATGCTCACTTAATATTCATTTAGCATTGAAGGGTGTCCATAGGTTGTTTTCATGGGGTCAGTGGACCCTCAATTGTTGGCTGCAAAAGTTTGTGTATTTTATGGTAGAGGAGTGCAGTTTTTGATTAAATTTTCAGATATATCTGACTTCAAAATGGTTTAAGCTTGATTTTACCACATGTGCAGTGTTCTGCTAGGTGCTGCTTTGTTGGAAAATATAGAATGATATTGAAATTCCCCTTTATGGCAGTAACAAAAGATAAAAAATGAAGTTGTTAAAATGATTTCACCAATATGTGGGTCTGGAGTTTTTTCTGTGGGAAGGTTTCTAGTAGTGAATTCAGTTTCTCAAGTATATGTCTGACTCTAGATTTTCTCTTTTATCTTGTGTCAGTTTTGGTAGGTTGTTATAATAGTTCCACAGTTTAGAGTTGTAGTCAAATACTTAATCCTTGGAGGTTCTTCAAAAAGGTGTGTACTAATGATTCTTAACTTTTTTCCTGCCCTACCACTCCCTCTCAGTATATGAGTGCCTGATTTCAGTCTTCTTAAATTTATTGAGACTTGTTTTGTGTCCAACATGTGGTCTGTCCTAGAAAATGTTCCATGTGCACTTGAAATGAATGTATATTCTGCTGCTTTTGTGTGGAATGCTCAGAAGATATCAATTAAATCCCTCTGATCTAGTATAAGAGTGCATGGTGATTGAGGGGAGAGGAGGACTGTGTCGTTCCAAACACTCCTCTGTTCCACCCAAACTACAGTCTTTGAGATGATCCTATTCCCTATGATTATGTGCTCCCCCCATGCCTCTTCTCTCTGTCCCACCAGTAGAAGCAGGCAAGCTCTGCCAGCAGCCTCAAATTGCTTGATTAGCAGCAAGGGAGTTAGATGATTTGAACATCACTTCATCTCCATCTCCATCTCCATGATGGACCCCAATCCTTGGAAGCACTTATTTGTATACAGGCCATTTTTCCTTTTTGTTGTCCTTCCCGGGTGACAGACCTAGGCCCAGCCCTGCTACCGACTTATCTGTGATCTTAGATGGTCTTAATCCTCTTAAGTTTGTTTACCCTATTGTAACTGTAAGGTTGTCGTGATGTCATTATGATCATTATTCATGGTACCACCTCTACCACTTCTGGTAGACTTACCTTTTTCTTTTGATAGCTTGATCAGTTTTTCTAGTTACAATGAAGTCTTGCTAGCCTGAAAGCTTTTTGACTCTTCAATGTGACTTTCCATATCTTTTCTCTGATTGTTGGTTTTAAACTTTAATTCTCTCTGGGAATTTTATCTTTAATTCTTTTTTTTTTTTGAGGACCCTATAAATCTGTATGTATTGTGTGAACAATTATATGTACATGTGTATCAGCCTTAGTTAACCTAAATATAATTTCTCCTGATATACTTGTATATTTATGTCCCTACTGTGTTAATAATTTACCATTTCTCTTCTGCAAACATTTTCTCTTAAGGAATCTGACAGAGATTTTAATGTGTTTAGTGTTTATTTAAATAAGCTAAGGAGCCGGTTTTTACTCAGGAAGCAACTCAGCTACTCTTGATTGCTATTTGCTTCATTTATAAGCTGTAGTCCTTCTGGCTTAACTGTTTTACAGATTGTTCAGAGTTTCCAATGTACTTAAAATTGTTTGACAGCTGTGACTTGTCTAGCACTGATCTGTCCAATACTATCATCTCACTATAAGGAGAATACTTCTACCAGTCTCCTCACTGTTCCAAGCTGTAAACAGAATTTTGTAGAAAAGTTACAGTACTGCATTCAAGTTCTGTTTTCATTTTCTCCCACCTTTTAATTTAACCTTGAAACCGGAAATATGGTTATAAGTAGAAAGCAATATTTCTGAAAAAATCCATCAAGGAAATGAATGATAAGATAATTGGGAATTTTGCCTATGGTACATGCATGTGGGTCTTGGATAATTCTAGTAATTGGTGCTAGTTTATATGGTCCAGCTGTCTCTGTACTGAGGAGAGACAGAATAAGAGAGAGAGAGAGAGAGAGAGAGAGAGAGAGAGAGAGAGAGAGAGAGAGATTGATTGAGATTTATTGGTTGATTCTTGCAGCAGAAAAGCTGGTTACACCACAGTGTAAAAAGGAGAAAATGTGTGACCTCTATGTGGAATTTTCAGAAACAGTAATGCTTGAGGGAAGACTTTGGCAAGGAAACAATCTGCAGGCCATTTTCAGGAGGTAGTTAGCTACTGACCAATGTGAAAAGCCAAATTTGATCTGTAGATGAAAATGAGAAATATGCTATCCAATGATTTCTGCAGAGGATGTTGCCTCTGGAAAGTGAGGAGAAGATAAAGGATTTTTAGAGTAAAAATGCCTTTACAATGATGACTAGAGATGGGGGTTGGCTGAACAGTAGAGAAGGGAAGACTGGAAAGACCAGAGCCTAAGGCAGTAGGCAGGGCCTGGGCAAAAAGGGGCATTGGCAGGGGTGCTAGGGGTGACACACAGAAGAGAAGATGTTTCTGAATAAAAATAGGACTGGTTTAACTTCTTAGTAAGTTGGAGAACAGGTATATTTTTTAATAAAATGGGTAAGTAAGTTATAATAAGAGAACATGGTGTTTCCTGAACCTTTAGAAACGTAGGTAACAAACTAGGTGTGGGGGATAGACAGACAGTGTTAGGTACTAAATGAGCTGCTTTTAAATGTTGTGGAATTTCCCTTCCTGAAGAAGTTAAGGCCTTTATGAGAATAGGCCTCTGGAATAATGTAGGCTCATTTTGTGGGACTGTTGACATTTTCTCTTAGAAAAGTTATAATATTTGTTAAGCTTAGACAATAGAGAAGGTCTGGAAAATTGAGGTGTATATTTTTACTGGCATAGGTAATAAGTGGGGAGCCTATAATGCCCTGTCTGGAAAGTACGAGTAGTTATTTGAGGGATAAAATAATTGGAAGGCAATGATCTTTAAATGCACATTTAAAGTGGAAGCTAACAGGGTTGCTGGACAGTTCCTTATTCCTAGATCCCTCTCTTGGTTTCTTTTTGAGAAACTTGCTTCTATACTCCTGCCTTTCACCCAAGATGAGGCTGGCATGCTTCAGTGAGGCCGGGAAGGGAGGGCTGTCTGTCTCTCTCTCCCCCAGAGTGGCCTGTTTTACTCTGTTATGAAGTAGTTCTATCAGGTAAGGAGTAATGTTATTCTGCAGTCTGATGTAGTTCAGGTATTTTTTAAAAAATTCTTTATTGTTTAAAGTATTACATAAATCTCCTTTCCCCCCATTGACCTCTCCCCAGTTGCCCTCACCCCCCAGCACATACCCCACTTCCCCTTCTGTCTGTGTCCATTGGTTATACTCATATGCATGCATACAAGTTCTTTGGTTGATTTCTTGCCCCCTCACCCTTGGCTTTCCCTCATAGGTTGGACAGTCTGTTGGATGCTTCTATGATTCTGGTTCTATTTTTGTTCATCAGTTTATGTTGTTCATTATATTCCACAAATGAGTGAGATCATGTGATATTTATCTTTCTCTTACTGGCTTATTTTGCTTAGCATAATGCTCTCCAGGTCCATCCATGCTGTTGCAAATGGTTAGAATTCCTTCTTTTTTACAGCAGCATAGTATTCCATTGTGTAGATGTACCACACTTTTCTAACCCACTCATCTGCTGATGGGCACTTAGGCTGTTTCCAGATCTTAGCTATTGTAAATTGTGCTGCTATGACCATAGGGATGCATATATCCTTTCTGATTGGTGTTTCTGATTTTTTGGGATATATTCCTAGAAGTGGGATTACTGGGTCAAATGGAAGTTCCATTTTTAATTTTTGGAGGAAACGCTATACTTTTTTCCACCAGTCTTCATTCCCACCAGCAGTGCAAGAGGGTTCCTTTTGCTCTGCCAGCACTGGGTTGATTTGTTGATGATAGCCATTCTGACAGGTGTGAGATGGTACCTCATTGTCGTTTTGATTTGCATCTTTCGGATGATTAGTGACTTTGAGCATGTTTTCATATGTCTCTTGGCCTCCTGTATGTGTCTATTTTTAGGTCCTTTGCCCATTTTTTGATTGGATTGTTTATCTTCCTTTTGTTAAGTTGTATGAATTCCCTATAAATTTTGGAGATTGAACCCTTATCAGAGATAACATTGGCAAACATGTTCTCCCATGCAGTGGGCTTTCTTGTTGTTTTGTTATGGTTTCTTTTGATGTAGTCCCATTTGTTTATTTTCTTCTTAGTTTCCATTGCCCTAGGAGCTGTATTGGTAAAGATATTGCTACAAAAAATGTCTGCTATTTTTCTGCCTATAGCCTCTTCTAAGATTTTTATGGTTTCCCATCTTACCTTTATCCATCTTAATTTTATTTCTGTATATGGTGTAAATTGGTGGTCTGCTTTCATTTTTTTGCATGTATCTGTCCAATTTTCCCAACATCATTTATTGAAGAGACTATCTTGACTCCATTGTATGCTCTTGCCTCCTTTGTCAAATATTAATTGAGCATAATGGCTTGGGTCAATTTCTGGGTCTTCTTTTCTGTTCCATTGGTCTATATGTCTGTTCTTGTGCCAGTACCAGGCAGTTTTGAGAACAGTGGCTTTGTAGTATAGCTTGATTTCTGGTATTGTGATCCCTCCAACATTGTTCTTCTTTCTCAAGATTGCTCCAGCTATTCGGAGTCTTTTTTTTCTTCTAGATTAATTTCTGGAGAGTTTGTTCTAGGTCTTTGAAATATGCCATTGGTATTTTAATGGGGATTGCATTGAATCTATAGATTGCTTTGGGTAGTATGGACATTTTAATGATGTTGATTCTACCAATCCATGAACACAGTATGTTCTTCCATTTGTTTATGTCTTCCTCTATCTCATTTTTCAGCGTTCTAATTTTCTGAGTACAGGTCCTTTGCCTCCTTGGTTAAATTTATTCCTACGTATCTTAGTTTTTTTGTTGCAGTGGTAAATGGGATTGTTTTTTTAGTGTCTCTTTCTGTGAGTTCATTATTGGTGTATAAAATAGTAATAGATTTCTGGGTGTTAATTTTGTATCCTCCTACATTGCCAAATTCCTTTATTAATTCTAGTAGTTTTTTGATGGAGTGTTTAGGATTTTCTATGTACAGTATCATGTCATCTGCAAATAAGGACAGTTTTACTTCTTCTTTTCCAATATGGATGCCTTTTATTTCTTCTTCTTGTCTGATTGCTATGGCTAGTACTTCCAGTACTGTGTCAAACAGGAATGGTGAAAGTGAGCATCCCTGTCTTGCTCATGCTCTTAGGGGAAATGGTTTTAGTTTTTGCCCATTGAGTATGATGTTGGCTGTAGGTTTGTCATATAACGCTTTTATTATGTTGAGGTATGATCCCTCTATTCCCACTTTTCTGAGAGTTTTTATCAGGAAAGGGTGTTGGATTTTGTCAAGTGCTTTTTCTGCATCAATTGATATAATTACATGAATTTTGTCTCTCAGTTTGTTTATGTGATGTATCACGTTTATTGATTTGCAGATATTGTACCATCCTTGCATCCCCGGAATAAATCCTTCTTGGTCATGGAGTATGATTATTCTAATGTAATGCTGGATCCGATTTGCTAGAATTTTGTTGAGGATTTTAGTTCATCAGGGATATTGGCCTGTAATTCTCTTTCTTTGTAGTGTCTTTATCTGGTTTTGGGATTAGGGTAATGCTGGCTTCATAGAAAGAGCTTGGAAGTATGCCTTCCTCTTGAATTTTTTGGAGTAGTCTGAGAAGGATAGGTTTTAGTTCTTCTTTGAATGTTTGGTAAAACTCCCCTGTGAAGCCATCTGGTCCAAGGCTTTTGTTTGCTGGCAGTGTTTTGATTACTGTTTCAATTTCATCAGTAGTTATTGGCCTATTCAAGTTTTTTTTATTTTTCCTAATTGAGTTTTGGAAGATTGTGTTTTTTCTAGGAATATGTCCATTTCGTCAAGATTGTCGTTTGTTGGAGTAGAGTTGTTCATAGTATTTTTTTTTTTTTATAATCCTTTGTATGTTTGTGGGGTTGGTTGTTACTTCACCTCTTTCATTTTAGATTTTGTTTATTTGGGTCCTCTCTCTGTTTCTTGGTGAGCCTGGCTAGAGGTTCATCAATCTTGTTTATCCTTTCAAAGAACCAGCTCTTGGTTTTGTTGATCTTTAGTATTTTTTTTTTTTTTTGGTCTCTTTGTTGTTTATTTCCACTCTGATCTTTATTATTTCCTTCCTTCTGCTTACTCTGGGCTTTTCTTGTTGCTCTCTTTCTAATTCTTTCAGTTGCAGGGTTAAATAATGTATTACCACTTTTCCCCTTTTTTGTGTATGATAGGCTTGTAGAGCTATGAACTTCCCTCTCAGGATTGCTTTCTCTGTGTCTCATAGATTTTGGATTGTTGTGTTTTTATTGTCATTTGTTTTCAGGGTATTTTTAATTTCTTCTTTGATCACCCAATCATTGTTTAATAGTATGCTATTCAGCCACCAAGTGTTTGAATTTTTTGATTGTTTTTATTGTAGTTGATTTCTAATATTATGCCATTGTGGTCTGAGAAGATGCTTGATACAATTTCAATCTTCTTGAATTTGGAGAGACTTTGCTTATTACCCAATATGTGGTCTATCTTTGAAAATGTCCCATGTGCACTTGAGAAGAATGTGTATTCCATAGCTTTGGAGTGAAATGTTCTGAAGATGTCAATTTAGTCCATCTGATCCAGTGAATCATTTAGGATTGCTGTTTCTTTGCTGATTTTTTGTCCAGATGATTTATCCAGTGATGTCAATGGGGTATTGAAGTCCCCTGCTATGATTGTATCATTGTCAATCTCTCCCTTGATTTCTTCCAGAAGTTTTTTATGTATTTGGGTGCCCCTGTATTAGGTGCATATATGTTCATCAGAGTTATATCTTCTTGTTGTGTTGATCCCTTTAGTGTTATGCAGTGGCCTTCCTTATCCCTTGTTATGGCCTTTACATTGAGGTCTGTTTTGTTTGATATAAGTGTTGCTGTCCCCGCCTTTTTTCCATTTCCATTTGCCTGAAAGATATTTTTCTGTCCCTTCACTCTCAGTCTGTGTGCGTCCGTTGTTCTGAGTTGGGTCTCCTGCAGACACCATATATGTGGGTTATGTTTTCTTATCCATTCAGGCACTCGATGTCTTTTGATTTGAGCATTCAGCCCATTTACATTCAAGGTTATTATTGATAGGTACTTGTTTGTAGCCATTTTTATTTTTTGTGTATGTTCCTTCTTCCCTTTTTATTTCTTCTGTTTACAACAGTCCCTTTAGCAGTTCTTGCATTGCTGGCTTGGTAGTGATAAACTCCCTTAGACTTTTTTTTTTCTGTGAAGCTCCTGATTTCCCCTTCAATTTTGAATGATAGCATTGCTGGATAGAGTATTCTTGGACTCAGTCCCCTGCCCTCCATCACTTCATATACTTCCTTTCATTCCTTTCTAGTCTGATGTGTTTCTGTTGAGAAATCATTTGATAATCTAATGGGAGATCCCTTATAGGTAACTCTCTGTCTCCTGCAGCCTTTAAGATTCTCTCTTTGTGGTTAATGTTTGCCATCATAATTACAATGTGTCTTGGTGTGGGTATTTTTGGGTTCATCTTGTTTGGGACTTTGTGTTTGTGTGACTTTCTTCTTCCCCAATCAGGGAAGTTTTCTGACATTATTTCTTTAAGTAGACTTTCTAACCCTCGCTCTTTTTCTTGTCATTCTGGCACCCCTGTTATACGTATGTTGCTTTATTTCATGTTGTTCCAAAGCTCCCTTAGGCTCTTCACCTGCCTTTTAATTTTTTTCTACAGTTGCAGTTCAGATTGGATGTGTCTTGCTTCCCTGTCTTCTACTTCACTAATTCTGTCCTTCACTTCTTCTAGTCTACTGTTGAAACCTTCCATAGTGTATTTTATTGTAGCTATATCACTCTTTGTTTCCTCTTGCTTCTTACATAAGTTGTTGATTTTCTCATCCATCTGGTTTATGAACTATATGACCCTTATTCTGAATTCTTTTTCTGACAAATTGCATGCCTCCATTTCATTTAGTTCCTTTTCTGGCGATTCCTCTCTTTTCTTTGAGGGTTGTTTCTTTGTCTCCCCATTTTTGTACTCACCCAAGGATAGGTGTTGAGTTTCACTGGCCTGTGACTGCAGCGGCAGGCTTGGCAGCGGGTCACATGGTCACCAGGCCTGGGGTCGATGCGTTGGGCTTGGCAGTGATTCACGCAGTCGCAGCACCTGTGGTTGCTGCTTGAGCACCCGGTGTTGCTGCGTAGGGCTTGGCTGCTCATGTTTGGTTGTGGCGCCTGGGATTGCATTGGGCTTGGCGGTGGCCAGCGCAGTCGTGGCATCTGGGGTTGCTGCATAAGGCTTGGCTGTTCTCATGTGGTCATGGAGCCTGGGCTTTCTGCGTAAGACTTGGCAGTTTGCATGTGGATGGGGCTCCTGGGGTTTCTGTGTAGGGCTTAGTATTCCTGTGTGGATGCGGAGCCTGGGTTTGCTGCGTAAGGCTTGGCCATTTGCACGCAGTCGCAGAGCCTGCTGTTGCTGCGTAAGGCTTGGTTGTTTGCGTGCGGATGTGGCGGCCAGGGTTACTGTGTCAGGCTTGTCTGTTTGCATGTAGTTGCAGCACCCGGGTCTAAAGCATCTGGCTGGTGGGAGGGTAGCGGACTCTGGAACTCACAGGAGCTCACGGTCAGGGAGACTGGAGTCTCGGTGTTTGTGATTCCGCAGCTGAGGCAGCAGGTTCCTGGGTGGAGTGGCTATATGGTCCCGGATTGTGTCCGAGGGCACCCTAGGTGGAGGTGAGGCTGGGCTCCCAGTCATTGCAGCTCTCCCCTTCAAGATGGCATGGCCTCTGTGGCAGAGCCGGCTCTCCCAGGAGAGATTGCAGCAATAGTAGAGGCTGCCTGGCTAGGGGAGCCTCGTACGCCAGCCCCCCAAACTCCTGTGGAATCTAACTGTCCTTCACTCACACACACCCACACACCCCACACGTCGACACACTCCCCTTTTGTTTTCTCACTCACTCACACTCTCTCCCTCATTGCTGTCCTGCCAGCCGCCATCTTCCTCCTGGAAACTTTTAACTCCAGGTATGTTTTTGTTTTTATTACTCACCAGCTAGCTCAGGGCTTTGTTTAACTCATGAAAGGCCACAGACATGCACACAGTGGGGGACAGTGACAGTTTTGGCAGTGTTTCCTGATTACAAATAAGAACACATATTCAGTAGCCAGAAATGTTTATCAGGAGCCTCAAGTTTTAGAGAATTTTGAGAGAGCACAAGCACATGTTTGTTTGTTTCTTAAATATATTTTTATTGATTTCGGAGAGAGGTAGGGAAAGGGAGAGAGAGATAGACACACCAATGATGAGAGAATCATTGATTGGCTGCCTCCTACTGGGGATTGAACTATGACCTCCTGGTTTATAGGTCAACCCTCAACCACCAAGCCACACGGGCCGGGCTCACACATGCATGTTTTAAATTAAAAATTCAAGAGGTTTAAATTTTCTTTCAGTGTTAGCTGATTTTGAGCCATAAAGTGGTCAAATTAGATGTTACAATATGTGTTCTCAAAAAAGCCCTGTATTATTATTGTTTTATCAATTTGTGCACTTTGGTTCTTACAGAAATCACTTCATTTACCAGCTTTCTAGATTTTAGGACCTATAGTCCATACACAATGAAAGGTAGTGAACACCTGGTATTACAGGCTATCCTGTGTGTGGGGCCGAGTGCTAGACTGTGAGCAGTGTGAGAGCCAGCTCTGTATTTATGCATAGTAAGTACTCTGACTATCGCAGTGTTTACACCTCTATTCTTGGATTCCAAGATTTAATATCAACAGTCTTCACTTTGGGATTCACTGCTACATTTCCAGTTTTGGAGACAGTACAGTGTAGTTGTTTCTGTGTGTGAAATATTATTTCCCTGCGATGGTTTTGTGTAGGGATAACAGACTAGAAATACTTAATTTAACATTACTGTCACCATTTAAGCAGGTAAAAAGTTGCTTACTATTTTTAGCAAAGTTTAATCTTGAAATAGGAGCCTAATGGAGTGGAGGGTTCATGTTTGGAATCTCTGGGTAATAAGGTGGGGAGGCAGGGGTGGATCTAGATTATAGAGGTCTTGGCAAGCTAAGTAGAAGAGGTTAGATTTAATCCTGTAGACAGTAAGCAGGAAGTTGCTAAGGTTTTTGAACAGGAGATGAAATGTAAATGGTATTCTTCTTTTTCTTTCTTTAGCCCCCACAAAGAAAGTCTGTACCCTTCTGCCAGTTCCTTTACAGGATTTAGGCTGGCAGATTTAACTCAGGATGGCTGATGACAGAGATCTGTTGTTCTAGTCTTGTCAGATGGTGGCAAAGGAAGAGGAGATGGACAACATATAAAGGAACTCCTCATCCTCTATATTTTTTAACTTGTGCTTATCAAAAAAAAAAGATGAGAGGGAAAACACATAGTTTCATTATTTAAATTCACTCATTGTTCACATTTTGGCCAATTTTCTCCTAGGGTTTTTTTTTTTTTTTTTTTTTTTTTTTTTAATGAGGTTTCCCCCTTAAATAAAAAAATTCATATATATATACACCCTCTCCCTCCAGGGAGTACAACCCTGCTATTCCCTCCCTCCCTGCCCGTTTATAGGTATCCCCTAACCTCTAAGGGACCCCATGAGACTTGCAACTAGGGGAGCAATGGGCAGCAGCAGCTTGTCCCAGGGTAACCCCCTGAACCTGTCTCCAAGACCCCCGATTCTCTGACTTTCCAGTGAGCTAAGACAGTCCAGCCTAGGCTCTCCTGTTGCTTCTTCTATGCTTTTCCTTGTTTCACTGCCCTAAGTATATTTTTGCTTTCGGTCAATAAATTCTTGCTTGCATTTCTACACTTTGTCTCTTGATTGAAATATTTTCCTCAAGAAGACAAGAACCGATGTCTCCTCCTCTCCCCAGTAACAGTAGGTTGACTAGAGCAAGGCTCCAGTCTTCATCTAGTATCTGCTCCTCAAGTCCCCACCCAGAACAGAAATAGATGGAACACAAGTCAGTATCAGCAGAAAGAATGGACAACTTAGTATTATTGTCCATTCTCTTGTTTGTTATCCTTTTAAGTCTTACCAGTCCTATTACTAAAAAAGCTGCAGTTAATTAGAACTTATTATGGGTGAAGACCTTCACATACATTATCATTAATCTTCATACCAAGTAGCATCTTTCCTGCTTTAGAAATGAGGCAACAGAGACATAAGAATGTAGTGAAGCACAGAGAGCTAAAAATCCCAGCATTACTGGGATTCAAATGAAATGAACTGAATGCATCACCATATTTCTTTCCTTAAGATGGAAATATCCCTGAACAACTTTGCTAGTCTCTATAAAGGTAAACAGAGGCTAGAACATGAAAATCCTGTGAGTCCTGTTAGGTATTGCACTACTTGTAAGACATTCCAGAGGACTTGTTCAGGAGGTGGCTCCAAATGTAGGTCATAGGAGTGGCTTTAGGAAAAACATCAGATGTAATTAACATGCAATACAATTAAAAAAATATATTTTATTGATTTTTTACAGAGAGGAAGGGAGAGGGATGGAGAGTTAGAAACATCAATGAAAGAGAAACATCGATCAGCTGCCTCCTGCACACTCCTCACTGGGGATGTGCCCGCAACCAAGGTACATGCCCTTGACTGGAATCGAACCTGGGATCCTTGAGTCCACAGGCCGACGCTCTATCCATTGAGCTAAACCAGTTAGGGCTACAATACAATTTCAAGAACTGATCTTAGGCAATGAATTAAATTGTTAAATAAATTTAACAATTCTATACCACTCATAACCAAATCCCAGATCTGGAGCATCGCTATCACGCAAGAAAATTTCCTTGTGCCTCATTCCTGTTAATTGTTTCCTAATCTATATCTATATCTATATCTATATCTATATCTATATCTATATCTATATCTATATCTATATCTATATCTATCTATCTATACACATTTATATATCTGTATAATTTTGGATTCTTTTAAAAATTATTTTCTTAGCATTATTATGTAAACATGCTTTCTTGTTAAATATCTTTTGAAACATCATTTTCAAAGCTGCCTAATATGCCACCATATGGATATGCCATTGTTTAATTAACTGTTTTCCTGTTTTGGAATATTTAAACTGTTTCCAAATTTTTGTTATTAAAATTAATACCACCATTAGCACCAAAGAGACATTGTGAAGGACTAAATAACACAAGTTGTTGATAAGTTGAATAAAGCAGGTAAAGGAGAGGAAGAGTTAAAGGAAACTCCAAAGGGGTAGGCAGAATTGGGAAGGTGAGAATAGAATTCTCTTTTAGGGGGAAGGTGGAGGTCAAAGAGGATGAGATTGGTTTTGAGTAGATTGAATTTGAGATCTAGTGAGATGTCAGAATTGTTCTGCATGTTACTGGAAATAATGGGACTAAGACATTTATGTGTCCTAGAAACAGAAGTCATGATAGAAAAGGTGACAGAGAACTGAGTATCTAGAGGAGAACATCATGCCAAGGTTTCAGCCTGGCTCTAAGTTCTGGCACTGGCAGTGGCGGCGGCTGCTGCTGCTGCTTCTTCCCCTTCCCCTTCCCCCTCCCCTTCCCCTTCCCCTTCCCCTTCCCCTTCCCCTTCCCCTTCCCCTTCCCCTTCCCCTTCCCCTTCCCCTTCCCCTTCCCCTTCCCCTTCCCCTTCCCCTTCCCCCTCCCCTCCCCCTTCTCCCTCCCCTCCCCTTCTCCCCCCCCCCCCCCCCCCCGTTCACTTGTTCATTGGGTGAAATGATGACTTTTAGACATTCACTTGACTTCTGTATACAGTATCCCAAGGTCCAGAATGTACTTTATTTTCTATTTTTTTTTACACTAAGGCCGAATGTAGTTGGTGCTAATTCTGAGAAAACTGATGTGGGGATCTCTCAATTACCTTGGCTAAGGTTAGAGCAGCTGTTACTTGATTTTCAAGAGGTTCTACTGGGTTCTTTCCCATTAAAATGGGATTGGTATATTTGCATATGAAATTAAATTATTTGAATTAGCAGACTTTACTGGAGAATGGAATAAATAGTTTAATAGGAAATAATCATTTAACTTTTGAGTAAATAGGTGGAGCTGAGGGTAGTGGACAACTTCCTTTTTTGTTTCTATGTTATTCCCTTTTTTCTACTGATTGTTAAACATCTTTTATCATTTTAAGATATTCCTTCTGTCTTAACTTTGGAGTAAATAGGTGGAGTTGAACACATGCATATGTTTATTACCTTTACCTCCTGAAATCACACAAATATTACTGAAAAGAAATAAAACTCAAGAACAAAGCAAAATACAGAGGAGATCTCAGAATCAACATTTTGGAAACTAGGAAGCAAATGAACTGGTGTTCTCTCCCTTGGCCGATCAGAGAAAGTTGAATCCTAAACAGCAGCAAGGAAAGTTCAGAAGTAGCCAGCTCACACCTCATTAACTCCAAGAAGTTCAGAAAGGTACCCTTCAAAGTAAGGGTGCTTGGGAGCAAAAGTAGGAAAATTTATATAAGAAGTAGCTGCAATTGTTGATCCTACCATACTCCCCCAACACCAGGCAGCCTTGTGACTGCTTCTGCCAAATCCCAGCAAAAAACTGAAGGTTGCCCTACCCGTGGTTGGCAAACTGCAGCTCGCAAGCCACATGTGGCTCTTTGGCCCCTTGAGTATGGCTCTTCCTAAGCCTTAGGAGTACCCTAATTAAGTTAATAACAATGTACCTACCTATATAGTTTAAGTTTAAAAAATTTGGCTCTCTAAAGAAATTTCAATCGTTGTACTGTTAATATTTGGCACTGTTGACTAATGAGTTTGCCGACCACTGCCTAGCCGGTTTGGCTCAGTGGATAGATCATCGGCCTGTGGACGGAAGGGTCCTGGGTTCGATTCCAGTCAGGGGCACATACCTTGGTTGCAGACTCCTCCCCAGCCCAGGCCCTGGTCAGGGCTTGTGCAGGAGGCAACCGATCGGTGTGTTGCTCTCACATCGATGTTTCTCTCTGACTTTCCCTCTCTCTTGCTAAAAATCAATGGAAAAATATCCTTGGGTGAGGAATAACCAAAAAACAAACAAAAAAACCTGAAGGTTTACTCTCTGGAGAGGCTCAACTTGAGGGAATCTGGACTCAGGGACATTAGGCACAGCTGAGGGTAGTGGACAACTTTCTGAAAGTAGGGGGTACAATGAATGGAAATATCCCTCACCCTGTCTTCCTTTTAGCTCCCAGATCCCTTGTCTCTAGTCAGGAGATAGGTTAGTCTTCTCTGGAGGGAAAAGACCTAAAGACCTAAACGGGCACCAATTAAAGGAGAGTTTGTAGAGGGGCGAAAGGGCAATCCACTGTGTGAATATGCCATGACTGGATGTGGCACTGTGAGAGCACAGATTTTCTGGGTTTGACTCTTATCACCTGACATTAATACTATCAATTAGTTTTGCATATTTTGAACTTTATATAAATGTACATGGAGGGGCCTCAATGCAAATGTCTTCCTCTTTCCCTTACAGTCCCTCCTTCTTCCCCCCAATTTCTTTTCCTGCTTTTGTGGCATCTCTGTTATCTGATGGGCTTGCAATAGGTCAAAGATAGGTCTTCCTTTTGCCTTCTTATAACTAAATGATGTATTTCTCAAAACTGTACCTTGTATTTACATTTAATTTGTATTCAAATTCTGTTGACTCTCTGTTCTTATCTCTGATGGAGATTCCTTTCTTCCATACAGTTGTCAATGCTCTGATCCTTCTAGAAACTGAACACCTAAAGCAGCGATTTTCAACCCTTTTTTTTTTTTTAAATCTCATGGCACACATAAACTAATTACGAAAATTCTGTGGCACACCAACTTTTTTTTTTTTTTTTTTTTTTACTGGTCTGATAAAAAATATAGGAATAATTTTGATTCATTCAAACCGGATGGCTGTCGTTGTGTTGGCCATTACCACTTTTTTTATTTGACAATCTAAGGGAAAAGAGGTCAGTGCCCCTGACTGAATAATGAGGTATTACATGTTTTAAAATTTCTTGCAGCACATCAGTTGAAAATTGCTGGTCTAAAGGGATCAAATTATTTACAGAAACAATCATTATATATTAAATCCAGTCACATCAGTTAATCATAACAATTATCAACTAAATGCTACCAGCAGCAACAGCAATAACAATGAAGACAGATTTTTAAAGTCTATACAAATATGAACAGTGTGTATATCTCGTAGATTTTAGAAAGAAATACTTGATAAGGGATATATAAATAAAAATGACATCCCTGTGAGTTAGGAAAATAGTATATGCTTATGTTTATATCACTTTAATCTTGTTTTTTGAATTTTGCTGCTTATTTTAAAATTTTAATTGGGCAATATAAATTTTAAACTTCCTTTTTTGTTTCTATGTTATTTCCTTTTTTCTACGGATTGTTAAGCATCTTTTATCATTTTAAGATATTCCTTCTGTCTCATTTCAGAAATCAGCTTTAATAGAAATTGAACTGCTATGTTCTAGAAAGCCCTAATACAAATTTAAAATATGACAATGCATGTTCAACAATAAGGTTGTAGTCATTAGCTTTAGAAATCTTTTAAATCCTCTTCTAGATTTTTATATGTTGTAAAACAAACTTCACAACTGTTATAGTGTACTCTGTCTTTCATTCTGGTTCACTGAATAATTTCTCACAAAGCTGGTTTTATGATAAAAGCAAGGACAGCCTTGCTGGAGTGCTTGTCCACACCTATGTATCACAATATTTTACTTTGTATTGTGTTGCTGAAACCAAATAGGGGCATTGTTTTGGCTCAAGGAATCATATTCAACTGAAGTGAACATGTTTGGGATAATAACTTCTGGAAACTCTTCTCTGAAAATTTTTATTATATTGGTAATATTACATTGCAGTGTCAGTTACATATTTATTATCTTAGAGACTAAAGTTAGAACTATAGTGCATGACTCATAATTTAGGTAGTTACACTAATCTCGAATTAAATTGCTGTTCTTTACAATAAAGTTTTTATATTAGAATAAAGGATTTTAATGGTTCACAAGTTCAGATACCTTTTAAACAGCCATGTTTATTCACATAGATGGTGAGGATTAAAAAGAGACTATATACCTAGTCTGAGGCGGAAACTACAGTGGATTTATTCTGGTAATTAAAAGACATAGTTTGGCTTTAGAAACAAGTTACTGATTGAATAAATTGCTAGTGAATTAAATTAACTCCTAATTGAAAGCTTAAAAATTTTGCTATTTGTTCCCTAATCGGAGCATTAGCTTAAAAGATTTTTATCTG
The DNA here is from genome assembly GCF_014108235.1 of Myotis myotis. Classification (NCBI taxonomy): domain Eukaryota; kingdom Metazoa; phylum Chordata; class Mammalia; order Chiroptera; family Vespertilionidae; genus Myotis; species Myotis myotis. The sequence goes on along the minus strand of NW_023416313.1, from coordinate 194,964,889 downwards.
CTCAGATTCTAAGTCTCTTGAGCATAATTACAGATGCTTTGGGACTTTTCTTCTTGTTTTTATTTATCAACTAGAGGCCTGATGCATGAAATTCATGCAAAAGTAGGGCTTCCTTCTCCTGGCTGCTGGCACCAGCTTCCCTCTGGCACCTGGGACCCGGGCTTCCCTCCGGCCGCTGGCAGGCACCCAGGATCTGGGCTTCCCTGCAGCCGCTGGCAGGCACCTGAGACCTGGGCTTCCCTTGCAGCCCCGGCTTTGTCCGGAAGGACGTCTAGTCTAATTAGCATATTACTCTTTTATTATTATAGATACTTTTCTGTAATTACTTTAGAAGGGGCTGAGAGTCAGGTTTAGAAGGTTCTCTTTCATTGGGACTGTTAAGAATTCTTAATTTGGTGTTATCAAAAGTAACCTGATATTATATGTATGTTTATTATTTGTGACATTTTTTTCAAATCTTTTTTTTTTAATTAAATATATTTTATTGATTTTTTACAGAGAGGAAGGGAGAGAGATAGAGAGTTAGAAACATCGATGAGAGAGACACATCGATCAGCTGCCTCCTGCACATCTCCCACTGGGGATGTGCCCGCACATCCCCAGGTACATGCCCTTGACCGGAATCGAACCTGGGACCCTTGAGTCTGCAGGCTGACGCTCTGTCCACTGAGCCAAACTGGTTTTGGCTCAAATCTTTATTGATGAGAGTACACCCTCTCTATTGCCACCCTCCACTTGGTTCCCACTCTGCCCCAGGCCTTCACCACCTTATTTTCTGTATCCATAGATAATGCATATCTATCCTATCTAATAATAGACAAACATGGTAATTAACTGTACCTCCGACACGCTTCCCATTGGCTAATCAGGGCGATGTGCAAATTAACTGCCAACCAAGATGGCGGCTGGCAGCCAGGCAGCTGAAGCAAATAGGAGGCTTGCTTGCTCCAGTGATGGAAGAAGCCAAGGTTCCCCGCCTGCTGCTGCCTGGCCCTGAGCTGCACTCTAAAAAACAATGCTGCAATTATAGAAGCTAAACAAACCCCAGAAACCTGATTTCAGCCAGCTGGCCTCGGAGCTGGAGCTGCAACAGTGTTTCAATTATAGAAGCCAAACAAACCCAGATACCTGCTTTCAGCAGCCAAGGTCTCAGAGCTGGAGCCAAGCCTCAGAGCTAAAGCCGGCTCTCAGCTCCAGTGACAGCCATAGAAGGTAAATAAATCCCAGAATAAAAAAAAGAAAAAGAAAAAAAGAAGAGGTTGGGAGCTTCAGTCACCCGCCAGCCTGAAAACGGCCCTCAGCCCCTCACCCAGACTGGCCAGGCACCCCAGTGGGGACCCCCACTCTGAAGGGGGTGTGACCAGCTGCAAACAGCCATCATCCTCTCATCCAGGCTGGCTAGGCACCCAAGCAGGACCCCCACCCTGATACGGGACACCCTTCAGGGCAAACCAGCCGACCCCCACCCGTGCACCAGGCCTCTATCCTATATAGTAAAAGGGTAATATGCAAACTGACCCTAACAGCAGAAGGACTGGGAATGACTGGTCACTGTGACACACACTGACCACCAGGGGGCAGACACTCAATGCAGGAGCTGCCCTCTGGTGGTCAGTGTGCTCCCACATGAGGGAGCTCTGCTCAGCCACAAGCCAGGCTGATGGCTGCCAGTACAGCGGTGGTGGTGGGAGCCTTTCCTGCCTCCTCAGCAGCGCTAAGGATGTCCGACTGCAGTTTAGGCCTGCTCCCCGCTGGCAAGTGGACATCCCCTGAGGGCCGCCGGGCTGCCAGAGGGATGTCTGATTGCTATCTTAGGCCCAATCCCCTGGGGAGCGGGCCTAAGCCAGCAGGTGGTCATCCCCTGAGGGGTCCCAGACTGCGAGAGGGCACAGGCCAGGCTGAAGGACCCCTTCTCCCCCCCGAGTGCACCAATTTTTGTGCACCGGGCCTCTAGTATATATATATATATATATAGAAGCCTAAGTGACTGTTACGAATGGAAGACCAGCTGGTAGCTATGACGTGCACTGACCACCAGGGGGCAGACGCTCAATGCAGGAGCTGCTCCCTGGTGGTCAGTGCGCTCCCACAGCCAACCTCCCACGGTCCCTCCCCCTGGCCGGCTGGCCCCGATCGGCCCCAATCAACCCCAATTGGTACTGGGCAAGACAGCCCCGATCGGCCCTGATCGCCGGACAGGCTGAGGGACTCCACCCATGCATGAATTTGTGCACTGGACCTCTAGTATGCATATAAGAGCTTTGGTTAATTTCTTTCCACAACCCCTTCCTCCTTCCCTGAGATTCGTCAGTATGTTCCATGTTTCCATGCCTCTGGTTCTTTTTTTAATTCTTTATTATTTAAAGTATTACATATGTCTCCTTTTTCTGCCATTGACCTCTCCCCAGCCACCCCCCCCACACATACCCTCATCCCACTACTGTCTATGTCCATTGGCTATGCTTACATGCATGCATACAAGTCCTTTGGTTGTTTTCTTACATCCTCCCCCACACCCCACACCCCGCCTTCCCTCTGAAGTTTGATGGTGTGTTCAATACTTCTCTGTCTTTGGATCTATTTTTATCAGTTTATGTTGTTCATTATACGCCACAAATGAGTGAGATCATGTGATATTTATCTTTCTCTGACAGGCTTATTTTGCTTAGCATAATGCTTTCCAGGTCCATCCATGCTGTTGCAAATGGTTAGAATTCCTTCTTTTTTACAGCAGCGTAGTATTCCATTGTGTAGATGTACCACACTTTTCTAACCCACTCATCTGCTGATGGGTACTTAGGCTGTTTCCAGATCTTAGCTATTGTAAATTGTGCTGCTATGAACATAGGGGTGCATATATCCTTTCTGATTGGTGTTTCTGACTTCTTGGGATATATTCCTAGAAGTGGGATTACTGGGTCAAATGGAAATTCCGTTGTGTGTGTGTGTGTTTTTTTTTTTTTTAACAGATTTTTATTGTTTTCAGAGAGGAAGGGAGAGGGAGAGAAAGAGAGAAACCATTAATGATGAGAGAGAATCATTGATCGGCAGCCTCCTGCCTGCCCCTACTGGTGATTGAGCCCAAAAGTCAGGCATGTGCCCTTGACCGGCATCAGACCCAGGACCCTTCACTCTGCAGGCTGACATTGTATCCACTGAGCCGAACTGGCTGGGTGGGAATTCCATTTTTAATTTTTGAGGAAACTCCATACTGTTCTCCACAGTGGCTGCACCAGTCTGCATTTGCACCAGCAGTGCACGAGTGTTCCTTTTTCTCTGCATCCTTGTCAGCACTTGTTTGTTGATGATAGTCATTCTGACAGGTGTGAGCTGGTACCTCATTGTCGTTTTGATTTGCATCTCTCAGATGATTAGTGACTTTGAGCATATTTTCATATGTCTCTTGGCTTTCTGTATGTCCACTTTCAAAAAGTGTCTTATTTAATACTGTGAACAACTCTATTCCAACAAACTGGTTAACCTAGAAAAAATGAACATGTTCCTAGAAAAATACGACCTTCCAAAACTCAGTCTGGTTCTATTTTATTTATCAGTTTATTTTGTTTATTAGATTCCTTGTTCGTTTATTTTGATTTTTAGATTCAATTGTTGATAGATATGTATTTATTGCCATTTTATTGCTCATATTTTTTATCATTTTTTTCCTTCTCCTTCCTCTTTTTAAAGAATACTTTTCAACATTTCATGTAATACTGGTTTGGTGGTGATGAACTCCTTTAGCTCTTCTTGTCTGTGAAGCTCTTTATCTGACCTTCAATTCTGAATGATAGCTTTGCTGGGTAGAGTAATCTTGGTTGTAGGTCCTTGCTATTCATCACTTTGAATATTTCTTGTACTCTCTTCTGGGCCTGCATAGTTTCTGATGAGTAATCAGCTGACAGTTGTATGGGTGCTCCCTTTTAGGTAAGTAACTGCTTTTCTCTTGCTGCTTTTAAGATTCTCTTTGTCGTTAACACCTGCCATTTTAATTATGATGTGTCTTGATATGGGCCTCTTTGGGTTCCTCTTGTTTGGGACTCTTTATGCTTCCTAGACTTGTAAGTCTGTTTATTTCACTAGGTAGGGGAAGTTTTCTGTCATTTTTCCTCAAATAGGTTTTCTTTTTGTTTTTGTTTTTTAAATAAATCTTTATTGTTCAGATTATTACAGTTGTTCCTTATTTTTTCTCCCCCTAGCTCCCTTCCACCCAGTTCCCACCCCACTCCATGCCCTTACCCCCACATTGTCCTCGTCCATAGGTGTATGATTTTTGTCCAATCTCTTTTTCAACCCCATACTCTCTTTCCTCTGAGAATTGTCAGTCCACTCTCTTTCTATGCCCTTGATTCTATTATATTCACCAGTTTATTCTTTTTTTTTTCATTTCAATTTGTTCATTCTTTTTTTTTTTAAATTAAATCTTTATTGTTCAGATTATTACATTTGTTCCTCTTTTTTCCCCCCATAACTCCCCTCCTCCAAGTTCCTGCCCCACCCTCCGCCCTCACTCCCCACCCACTGTGCTCATCCATAGGTGTGCGATTTTTGTCCAGTCTCTTCCCGCATCTCCCACACCCCGTTCCCCCCCAAGAATAGTCAGTCCATTCCCTTTCTATGTCCCTGATTCTATTATAATCACCAGTTCATTCTGTTCATCAGATTATTTATTCACTTGATTCTTAGATTCACTTGTTGATAGATGCATATTTGTTGTTCATAATTTGTATCTTTACCTTGTTCTTCTTCCTCTTCTTAAAGGATACCTTTCAGCATTTCATATAATACTGGTTTGGTGGTGATGAACTCCTTTAGCTTTTCCTTATCTGTGAAGCTCTTTATCTGACCTTCAATTCTGAATGATAGCTTTGCTGGATAAAGTAATCTTGGTTGTAGGTTCTCGGTAGTCATCACTTTGAATATTTCTTGCCACTCCCTTCTGGCCTGCAAAGTTTCTGTTGAGAAATCCGCTGACAGTCGTATGGGTATTCCCTTGTAGGTAACTGAGTTTCTTTCTCTTGCTGCTTTTAAGATTCTCTCTTTGTCTTTTGCTCTTGGCATTTTAATTATGATTTGTCTTGGTGTGGTCCTCTTTGGGTTCCTTTTGTTTCGGGTTCTCTGCGCTTCTTGGACCTGTAAGTCCATTTCTTTCACCAGGTGGGGGAAGTTTTCTGTCATTATTTCTTCAAATAGTTTTTCAATATCTTGCTCTCTCTCATCTTCTGGCACCCCTATAATTCGGATGTTGGTACGCTTGTAGCTGTCCCAGAGGCTCCTTACACTATCTTCGTATTTTCGGATTCTTTTTTCATTTTGCTTTTCTGGTTGTGTGTTTTTTGCTTCTTCGCATTTCACATCTTTGACTTGATTCTTGCGCTCCTCTGGTCTGCTGTTGGGAGTCTGTATAATATTCTTTATTTCAGTCAGTGTATGCTTAATTTCTAGTTGGTTCTTTATCACAACATTGAGGGTCTCATTAGATTTCTTGAGGATCTCACTACATTTATCGGCAGTTTCTAGAAAATTATTGAAAGACCTTAAAAGTGTGGTTTTGAGCTCTATATCTTCCATTTCTGACATTTGCGTCCTGTTTCTTTGTCTCCGCATTTTTTTATGTTTTCTTGGTGCACCCCCTAGTGGTCTTTGCTCGCAGTCTTGTTGTAGTTAAGCCTTGATTGTTGTAGGTAATACTAGAGGGGATTTGACCTCCAAGCCAAGTGGCTGTGAGAATCAGCTGTGTCTGCAGTGAGAGAACTTCTGTCCTTTAGGGAGGTGCTAATCTGGCCTTTGCCTGAGGCTATCCGGCAAATGCCCCTGTGCAGGGCTTGGGCGGGGCGGGTCCCAGGGGATCTACAGGGTGGGTGGAGCAAGCAGTTATGGCTGCTCTCAGTCCCGTCCCCAGGGGTTCTGCCTCTCAGAGTCCCAGCAACTGCTGCAAACCTCGGAGGGAAAGCTGCCTTCGAGTTCCTACCGAAGCCAGACAGTCCTGCTTCTGCCGTTTGAGTCTGGGTCCCTAGAGACTCGCCCAAATCTGGAGCTCAGAGTCTGAGATTCCCTCCCAATTGAAACAGACAACCGTGCTCTCAGCCGCCAGCCCACTCCGCATGCACTCTACACCTTAGTATTTGACTTCAGCACTGCGCCTCCTCTGAGTCTCGGTATGCTATTCTCTTTCCTCCTAGTTGTAGAACTTCCACTCAGCCAGCCTTCCTGTGGTTCTGGATGATGTCCGTTCCGTCTTTTAGTTGTATTTTTGAAGTGGTTGTTCGAGGCAGCAAACTCCAGCGTTAACCTATGCCGCCATCTTGGTGTTTTTTTTTTTTTTCAATTTGTTCATTCTTTGAGAGGCTCCGTGTTTTACCAGTTTATTCTGTTCACCAGATTTTTATTCACTTGATTTCTAGATTCACTTGTTGATAGATATGTATTTGTTATCACTTTTTTGTTCATAATTTTTATCTTTACCTTTTTCTTCTTCTTTCCCTTCTTAAAGAATACCCTTCAGCATTTCATGTAATACTGGTTTGGTGGTGATGAACTCCTTTAGCTTTTCCTTATCTGTGAAGCTCTTTATCTGACTTTCAATTCTAAATGATAGCTTTGCTGGGTAGAGTAATCTTGGTTGTAGGTTCTTGGTATTCATCACTTTGAATATTTGTTTTTAAAAAAAATATATTTTATTGATTTTTTACAGAGAGGAAGGGAGAGGAATAGAGAGTTAGAAACATCGATGAGAGAGAAACATCGATCAGCTGCCTCCTGCACACACCCCACTGGGGATGTGCCCTCAACCAAGGTACATGCCCGTCACTGGAATCAAACCTGGGACTCTTCAGTCCACAGGCTGATGCTCTATCCACTGAGCCAAACCAGTCAGGGCCACTTTGAATATTTCTTGCCACTCCCTTCTGGCCTGCATGGTTCCTTTGGAGAAATCAGCTGAGAGTCGTCGTATGGGTACTCCCTTGTAGGTAACTAACTGTTTTTCTCTTGCTGCTTTTAAGATTCTCTCTTTGTCTTTTGCCCTTGGCATTTTAATTATGATGTATCTTGGTGTGGTCCTCTTTGGATTCCTCTTGTTTGGGACTCTGTATGCTTCCTGGACTTGTAAGTGTATTTCTTTCACCAGGTAGGGTAAGTTTTCTGTCATTATTTTTTCAAATAGGTTTTCAATATCTTGCTCTGTCTCTTCCTCTGGCACCTCTATAATTTGAATGTTGGTATGCTTGAAGCTGTCCCAGAGGCTCCTTACACTATCTTCATAGTTTTGGATTCTTTTTTCTTTTTGCTTTTCTGATTGGGTGTTTTTTGATTCTTTGTATTTCAAATCTTTGACTTGATTCTTGGGGTCCTCTGGTCTATTGTTGGATTTCTGTATATTATTCTTTATTTCAGTCAGTGTATACTTAATTTCTAATTGGTCGTTTTTTCATATCCTTGAGGTTCTCACTAAATTTCTTGGCGGTTTCTAGAAGATTCTTGAGTAACTTTATTACCGTGGTTTTGACTCTATATCCAGTAGTTTGCTTTCTTCCATTTCTTTCGTTTGTGACATGTTTCTTTGTCTCCGCATTTTGGCCGCTTCCCTGTGTTGATAGAGTGGTTTTGTGTGCTAGCTGTCCTATAGGGTCCAGTGTCTCAGCCTTCCTAATTACCTGAGGTTGACACTCTTGGTGCACCCCTTTGTAGGCTGTGTGCATAGTCTTGTTGCAGTTAAGTCTTGATTGCTGTTGTCATCACTGGGAGGAATTGACCACCAGGCCAATTGACTGAGAGGACCAGCTGGGTCTATGATGGGAGAACTGCTGTGCTGGAGACACCCTTATGGAGTAGGACTTGCTTCAGTGGGGTTTTGGTGCTCACTGAGTCTGCCCCTTGAGTGTGTGGCTTATGGATGTGAAGAATTGTACTTTGGTATGGTCTCACTCTGACCACTGGGTACACTGGCTCCTGGATCTCCAAGGAGGTGCAAATTCAGCCGTTGTCTGAGGCCACCTAGCAGGAGCTATGGAAAGATCTGCAGATTCCTCCTCTTTGTTTGGGGTTTGGAAGTGCCCAGATGAGGCCCAGCTATGAAGCAATGCGGGCTGCTGTCTAGGCCAGTGATGACGAACCTATGACACGCGTGTCAGGTGACATGCGAACTCATTTTTTTGGTTGTTTTTTCTTTGTTAAATGGCATTGAAATATACAAAATAAATATCAAAAATATAAGTCTTTGTTTTACTATGGTTGCAAATATAAAAAAATTTCTATATGTGACATGGCACCAGAGTTAAGTTAGGGTTTTTCAAAATGCTGACACACCGTGCTCAAAAGGTTCGCCATCACTGGTCTGGGCCTTCTTTTGGAGGCTTTGGTGCTCTTTGACCCAGCTGCAGTTTGTTAGGTTTTAGATTACAAAAGAACAGGCAATTCATGTGCAAAAACCTCTGCTCACAGCTTGGGTGGGCTTGTAAATAGGGTGGGGCGGTGTCTCAGGGAATCATCAGGGCAGAGGAAACTGCAATGGCTGCCAGTCTGCTCTGTGTCAGAGAGGTCCCAGTGTCTCTGTGTCCCATGGCCCCGTGCAGGAACAATGATGGCTGCAAGCACCTCTGTGAGAAAGCTGCCCTCGTGTTCCGGCCTGATGCCAGACAATCCAGTTTCTCCCCATATGAGTCTGGGTCCCTAGAGTCTCACCCAGAACTGGAGTTCAGAGCAATTGGGAACTTGTATCTCCCTCCCGATTGAAAATGACAACAGCGTACCCAGTTGCCAGTTCATTTCCATGCACGCCTCGTACCTCTGCACTTCCGCATCTCTACACCTCCCAGCAGCTTCAGTGTGCTTTTCTCTTTCCTTCTAGTTGTAGAATTTCCACACAGCCAGTCTTCCTGTGGTTCTGGATGATACCTGTTTTGTCTTTTAGTTGTAGCTTTGATGTGGTTGTGCAAGGCAGCAAGTACAAGTGTGTACCTATGCCGCCATCTTGGAAAGGTTTTCTCTTTTTTAATAAATTTTATGGTGGTGACTGACATTGGTCAACCCAGGGGTCCTCAAACTTTTTAAACAGGGGGCCAGTTCACTGTCCCTCAGACCGTTGGAGGGCCGGAATATAGTTTAAAAAAAAAACTATGAACAAATTCCTATGCACACTGCACATATCTTATTTTGAAGTAAAAAAACAAAACGGGAACAAATATAATATTTGTATTTGCATGTGGCCCGTGGGCCGTAGTTTGAGGACCCCTGGTCAACACGAACATATAAGTTTCATGTGTGAAGTTAGCACCATGTGTCCACCACCAAAGTCAACTCTTCTGTCACCTCATATTAGGATCCCCTTCTCCCCTAGCCCTCCCTAATGGCAACTACCACACTGCTGTTTGTGTTCATAAGTTTCAGTTTTATATCCCTCATGAGTGAAATTGTTTGGTTCTTAGCTTATTAGAGTTTTTCAGGTATATACCCAGAACTTGGGTTTTGGGTCATATGGTAGCTCTATTCTTAATTGTTTGAGGAATAGCCAGACTGCTTTCCATAGTGGTGTACCAGTCTACATTCCCACCAGCATTCAATGAGGGTTCCCTTTTTTTCACAGAATCTCCAACACTTGTTATTGCTTGTCTTGTTGATAATGGCCACTCTAACAGGTGTAAGGTGGTATCTCAATGTCGGTTGAATTTGCATTTCCCTTATTGCTAGTGACGTCTGAACATATATTTATATATCTACTCGAGGCCCGGTGCACGAAATTCATGCATGGGTAGGGTCCCTTGGCCTGGCTGGTGATCAGGGTTGATCGGGGCCTTCTGGCTGCCGGCTGCCGGCTGGGGCCTTTCTTCATTCCGCGGTGCCCCCTGGTGGTCAGCACATGTTATAGCGAGCGATTGAACTGGTTGAACTCCCGCAGGACAGTTTGCATAGTAGGCTTTTATATATATAGACTAGAGGCCCGGTGCACAAAAATTTGTGCACTGGCGGGGGGAGGGGGGGCTCAGCCTGGCCTGTGCCCAGTCACAGTCCAGGACCCCTTGGGGGATGTCCACTTGTTGACTTAGGCCCACTCCTCGGGGGATCAGGCCTAACCTTGCAGTCAGACATCCTTCTGGCAGCCAGGGAGCCCTCGGGGGATGTCCAACTAAAGGCTTAGGCCCCCAAGGGATCAGGTCTAAACCATTAGTTGGACATTCTTAGTGCTGCCATGGAGGTGGGAGAGGCTCCTACCACCACCACTGCGCTGGCCAGCCATGAGTCAGCTTCTGGCTAAGTGGCACTCCCTATATGGGTCTTCTGGGTCCCGCCCTGCCTTGCCTTTTTTTTTTTTTTCTAAGACATTTCACTTTATTTAAAAGAAGCCAATAAACAGGATATGAAGGGTATGATATTTACAACAGTACAGTAAATAGGTTGGTTTCCCGGTAGGATCAGTAGTCTTTCAGTAAGTATAAATCCCCCTTCCCCTTGATGCTCAACCCAGCTGGCAGACAAAGAGCAACAGTGGGGTGGGATGGGACTGCAGGATAGAAAGTCTCCCTGAAGGGATTAAAAATCATGTAGATGCTAAAATGTCCACGAAGAGGGGACCGCAGGCAGGGCTGCACCCAGTCCCTGGGGTGCCACCCCTCCCTTCGCCATCGCAGATCAGGGGGCTGCAGGCCAGCTGGCACCCCTGGCCCCGGGGGTCCTGCACCCCGGCTCTCTCTTCCTCCGATCGCCATGGCGATCACTGGCACCCCGGCAGGGGGGGGGGTGTAGCCTGGCCTGCTGCCGGGCTTTCCACAGGGCTGCCTTTGCCCATCCCCCAGCTCTTGCCTGCCACTGTTCTTCCGTCTTTCCCCTTTTGCCTCCCGTCATTGCGCCTATGTATGCAAATTAGCTGCCATCTTTGTTGGCAGTTAATTTGCATATCTCCCTGATCAGCCAATGGGAAGGGTAATGAAGTTATGGTTAATTACCATGTTTCTCTATTATTAGATGGGATTGGCTGTTTGTATGTCTTCTTGGGAGAGGTGTATTTTCAGGTCCTCTGCCCACTTTTTGATTGGATTGTTTATTTGTTTGGTGTTAAGTTTAACAAGTTCTTTATATATTTTGGAAATTAAACCTTTGTTGGAGCTACTGTTTGCAAATATCATCTCCTATCTGGTTGGCTGCTTGTTTGTCTTTTTGTCTGTTTCTTTTGCCGTGCAGAAGCTCTTCAGTTTGATATAGTCCCATTCATTTACTTTTGCCTTAACATCTCTTGCCTTTGGGGTCAAGTCCAAAATGTGTTTGCTACCACCCAGGTCCATAAGATTGGTACCTATATTTTCGTCTATGTAACTTACGTTTTTGGTTTTATGTTTAAATCTTTGATCCATTTTGAATTAATTTTTGTACATGGGGACAAACTGTAATTCAGTTTCATTCGTTTGCATATGCTTTCCAGTTTTCCCAGCACCACTTCTTGAAGAAACTGTCTTTACTCCAATGTGCATTTCTGGCTCCTTTGTTGAAAATTATCTGTCCATATATGTATGGTTTTATAACTGGGCTCTTTATTCTGTTCCATTGATCTGTGTGTCTGTTTCTCTGCTAATGCCATGGTGTTTTGATTTTCGTAGCTCTGTAGTATAATTTGAAGTCAGGTAGCGTGATTCTTTTCAGGATTGCTTTGGCTATTCTGGGTCTTTTGTGGTTCTATACAAATCTGATGGTTCCTTGTTCTATTTGTTTAAAAAATGTCATTGGGATTTTGATGGGGATTGCATTAAATCTGTATAGTGCTTTGAGTAATATGGCCATTTCAACTATGTTGCTTCTCTCAATCCATGAACATGGGATGTTTTACCATTTCATTGTGTCTTTTTCAATCTCTTTTAATCATGCTTTGTAATTTTCAGTAAATAGGTCTTTCACATTCTTTGTTAAGTTTATTCCTAGGTATTTTATTCTTTTGGTTGCTATTGCAAAAGGAATTGTTTTTTCCATTTTTTTTTTAAGTTTGTTGTTTGTATACAGGAAGGCAATGGATTTTTGCACATTGATTTTGTATCCTGCAACTTGACTGTATTTGTTTATTATTTCTAGTAGTTTTTTGGTTGTGGAAAACGGCGAGTACTGGTGTTTACCTACGTAGTCATCTTAGTTCCCTATTTATGACTTTTATGTTATAAAACAAATTACATAGCAAGGTACCTATACAAATTTTGTTAGAATTTTGGTTCTTATTCTTAGAGTCTAAATATTTATTACAAATTCTAGTATGTTTGGAAATAGTCTCTCTTTTTAAACATCTGATTTATAACCTTAAAATAAGTTTTGCTTATGTTCACATTTTTTATTTTGCATGTGTTTTTAAAAATTGTATCCATAGTAAATGTTGATGAACTCCTCAGAGATTTTCCTATTTTCTTTCAGGATTTAGTTTTACCATATCCATTTAGATGAATCTGTTGGGCTAACACAAAATATTATGAGAATAATGCCTGCTGACCTAGCTTCAACATCGTAGCTCAGTGATATTATTGAAATTGTTACTTGCATGATGTCTTAATACAAATAGTGCTAAAGAAATAATGAGACTTTGAAATTTGCTTGATGATCTCTAACATCATTCATTTAATCCTTTTTGTTAGAAAATTTACTGTTTAGATGTAATCTCAAGAAAATTGATTTTATAGCTTTGATGTCATTATATTTGTACTTAACAGTTTTCTTGCAGTCTTACATAATTGCATGACATTAGTTTCACAGATAAAAGGTAAACTCATTCATCTGCTTTTATCACAAAAAGATGACACCTAATCAGCTAGAAAGATGATTGTGAAGCACAAAGAAGTTGATTTACGTTGCCTTATTATACTGTAGTAAAAGTGGTTCCCAGTTTACCTAAGCCTTAAATAATGATAGTGCTAACAAATATATAACTAACAGAAATTGAGACTGTTTGTTTAACAACTCTCACTATATTTTCCTTACCCTCTATTTTGTTCAGTGTTAATCTTGGTAGATATTTACGAATAGTTACTAGATACTAGCCACATTCTCTTCCTTTATAATTTGCTAATCATTTTTCTTAAACAACAACAAAATGTTATCAAAATTATGGTGTAAAATTAGTAGTCTATGGAGATAAAAGTGTTGGGAATAGTGAGCCTCTTTTCTGTAGTAATTTTAATTTTCAGTGATTTGTATTTTGATATTGCATGTCAAAGGTAATGCTGTTTGTTTAATGAAAACTTGAAAATATACCTAAATACGTCTTCCTCTTTTGCTTATTGGGCCATCCACTTGGGAACCTTTTAGTCCCTTCTTTCATTTTTGGCCAGGACTTTGAAATTTATTTTTTGCACCATAGTTAACAGGAATCAACAGTAACTAAAAAACTGAAAAATAAGCAAGCAGCTGCTCAGTCCTGTGCCTTCCTTGCAGCACAACCTTCTTTCTTCCTCTTCCTCAGCAGGCTGCAGTGCCAGTTCTGCGCACAACTGACTTGTACCCAGTGGATGTTCTTAATCAATATTAGTGTTATTTTAGAGTTGTCAGATTTAGCAAATAAAAACACAGGCTATCTAGTTATATTTGAATTTCAGATAAACAACAAAACAACATTTTTTTTTAGTCTGAGTGTGTCCATTAATAATATGTGGACATACTTGAACTAAAAATTATTTATATAAATCTCAGATTTATTTGGTAATCTTAGTTATTTCCACTTATTGTATACTAGAGGCCTGGTGCACAAAATTGGTGCATAGATGGGGTCCCTAGTCCTGGCTGGCGATCAGGGCCTATTGGGGCCATCTCATCCAGTCCCCATTGTGGCCAGGCTGGCCAGGGCCTGCTGATTGCTGACTTGGGCCTGCCTGACAGGGCCTGCTGGACTGGGGGGGCAGGGGGAAGGATGGGGGTTGGGACCATGGGAGGTTTACCTGCTGGGGGGAGGGACCGGGGGAGGTTGGCTGGCTGTGGGAGATTGGCTGTGGAAGCACACTGACCACCAAGGGGCAGCTCCTGCATTGAGTGTCTGCCCTCTGGTGGTCAGTGTACATCATCGCGACTAGTTGACCGGTCATGCTAGGCATTCAGAAATTAGTAAGGAAGTTCTTAGGGGGCTCAAAATCTAATTGGAGGAGATAAGAGAAGGGATGGGAGGAATAGGAACACCAGAGAGGAAACTATTATAATACTAGTAATCTAGATATTTGGTGATGGGGGTCTGACCCAGACAGTGGGAATGAAGAGGTTGTTATATTTCCCTGTTAATGCTGAGTAAGGTCATCCATCAGCTTATACATGAACTAGAGGCCCAATACATGAAATTCGTGCAAGGGGTTTGGCCACTGCTGCTGTGGCGGCCACCTCTGCCTCAGTCCCCACCACCATGGCTTTATCCTGAAGGTCGTCCGGAAGGACAATCTGGTCTAATTAGCATATTATGCTTTTATTATTACAGATTATAGATGTCCTCAGGTAGGTAAATAGTTTTTATGGGTGCTGTTGAGGGCCACTGGCAGGCCAAGAACCTAGGAAGAAGATTATGAGAGGTGAGAAAATGAAAAAATAATAAAAATAATAAAAAGAAATGGGGAGGCAGAAGGCTCTACCTGAGAAAAAAGAGATATATAAACAAGTAAGGTTCATACATGGTCTTCATGGGTGGGGATAGAGGCGGTATGCCAGAGAAAGACCCTGAAAACCAGCCCTCTTTGCTTATTGGGGCACTGTGTTGCCTTGAAAAACCCATAAGCTCTTTGAGCCATACTTCTTATTTGTAAGATGAAAGTGCTGGATGAAGAAGTTTCTAATATCTGATTCTGAAAGCTACTTTGTGCATCCTCTAATCTTAGGTTTTCTATTTCTTTTAATATCTGCTCCTCCCATTCCCCAGCCTTGCTTTCTGTCCTTATAGTCACTTATTGGAGGTCAGGCCAGGGTCTTCAAGCTTTTTAGTTTGATTCCAGCATTCAGTGTTTATTATAATACTACTAGAGGCCTGGTGCATGAAAATTCATGCACTGGAGTGGGGTTCCTCAGCCCGGCCTGCCCCCTCTCACAGTCTGGGAGCCCTCAGGGGCGGGAGGCGACCCGGCGGTCAGGGGAAGGTGATGCCCCATCACACCTCTGCTGTTGCCACTGCTGGCAGGACAAGCCTTGGCCGGCCCTGGTTGCCTGAGCCTTGGGAGGCCCTGGGTGGCTTGGCAGCTGCCATCAGAGGCTTGCCTGTGCCTTGGGCTGGCCCTGGGGGGCTGAGGGGACTGGGGGTCTCTGGAGGCAGGCACGCGGAGCGGCTGGGCATGTCTGGAGGCGTACCCGGCCTTGCTGTGCCTGCTGCCCTGGCGGGGCTGAGGGGACTGGGTGCCACCATCTTGTGGCTGTGGGCGCCACCATCTTTGAGGGCATAGCAGTCATTTAGCATATTCCCTCCTTATTGGCTATGGGCCTTCTATCTTTGAGGGTGGAGCAGTAAATTAGCATATTCCCTCCTTATTGGACGTGGGCACTGCCATCTTTGTGATGGTGTGAGGGCCAATTAGCATATTCCCGCTTTATTAGATAGGATAGGCCCGGTGCACGAAATTCGTGCATGGGTAGAGTCCCTAGGCCTGGCCGGCAATCAGGGCCAATCGGGGCCTTCCGGCTGCTGGCCGGGGCCTTCCTTCATTCCATGCTGCCAGCTGGTGGTCAGCGCACATCATATGGAGCGGTCGAACTGCCAGCAGGTCGGACTCCCTGTCAGCCTTTTCTTTCTTCTGTTTTCTAAAATTCGATACCTTGCACAAGATGCACAGATCACTGAACCAAGTTATTTATTTGTATTTTTAAATTTATTTTATTTATTTTTTTAAAAATATATATATTTTATTGATTTTTACACAGGGAGGAAGGGAGAGGGACAGAGAGTCAGAAACATTAATGAGAGAGAAACATCGATCAGCTGCCCCCCGCACATTCCCCACTGGGGATGTACCCGCAACCAAGGTACATGCCCTTGACCGGAACCGAACCCGGGACCCCCAGTCCACAGGCTGACGCTCTATCCACTGAGCCAAACTGGTCAGGGCTTAATTTATTTTTTGATTGATTTCAGAGGAAGAGAGAGAGAGAGAGGGATAGAAACATCAAGGATGAGAGAGAATCATAGATCGGTTGCCTCCTGCATACCCCCTGTTGGGGATGGAGCCTGCAACCTGGGCATGTGGCCTGACTAGGAATCAAGCCATGATCTCCTGGTTTATGGGTCAACACTTAACCATTGCCCACACTGGCTGGGCCTCACTTTTATTTTGTGAATATTTATTGGATGCTTGGTATATGCTAGGAAAACAAATGTGAATATGACATTGAATATTTCTGATTAGTGGGGAGAGAAAAACAAATATGTAAACAACTAATTAGTATAGCACATGGTGGGCACTGTCAGAGAGTTTATGTGTCCAGGAATACAGAGGAACAGAAGTTTCTATCTCTTTTTAAAAAAAATATATTTTATTGATTTTCTTTTTACAGAGAGGAAGGGAGAGAGATAGAGAGTTAGAAACTTGATGAGAGAAACATCAATCAGCTGCCTCCTGCATACCTCCTACTGGGGATGTGCCCGCAACCAAGGTACATGCCCTTGACCGGAATCGAACCTGGGACCTTTCAGTCCACAGGCCGACCCTCTATCCACTGAGCCAAACCGGTTAGGGCAAGTTTCTATCTCTTTATCCAGATTTTGACTATACAAAAGCCTGTTTAAAGTTTTTTTTTTTACTTTTATGGTTTACTTTCATATCTCAGGAGAGGAAGAAAAGTTGTTACAAATATAGTAAATATAAATGATTTAATTAGAATGAAAACTCAATGCAGTTTTTGAAATATGTATGTAGTTTAATGAAGACTTGAAAGCAAATTATTAAAAGACTTTTGTCCTTGTGATTGCAGTATGACTGATTGAAGAGAAGTCAAAGGTTGATGGTCATGAAAACTCATTAGTTTCTTTGTATATTTAATTTCTAATAATCATTGGAAGGGACAAAAGTGAAACAGTAGCACTGTGCATGCTGTCATTAGCCATAGCAAAAACATCCTAATGTACTCTTTTTCAGTAATCTAAACTAAATTCCAGCAAAAGATGTGTGGTCTACCTACTCTTCTAGAAGGCAGTGATGGAGCTTAACAATTTGGGTTCGGTTGTAACTTCTGGTTACTAACTGCAACCTGAGATCTTAACAACACTTGTGTTATCAATAGTAAATTGGGGATAATAATAATAATGTGCAATTTTTAGGGTTGCCAAACCTAATAGCAACTGCTTTATGTTCATCTTATTCTCAGAACAGCATTTGCTGCTGTTGATTTACTTCTTTGGACATTCTTTCTTAGCTTCCGAGACCCCCAAACTTTATTTCTTTTCTTCAACCTTCTACTCCTTTCATTTGCGTTTCTTGGCTGTTCTTTTTCTATCTGATTTCTAAATGTTGGGTGCCTGCGGACCTTTTATTTCTCTACTCCATTCCAAGGTGTCCCGTTAGTCCCATGGTTGTAAATATCATGTATATGCTGATGTGTTCTTTTGTCTCCAGTCCTGACCTGTTCAGCTCTGAATTTATGTGATTAAATCCAGATATTCACATATTGCTTGTTCCTAGATATTGCTTGTTCCTGCAACACATTCCTAACTGGATCTCTGGGTCTTCCCACCAAAACAAGCAAACAAAGAAACCCTTTCTCTTTCCGACCTCTCTCTGTCTTGGGTAAATAGCCTTAAATCTATGACTCATACTTGATTCTTCCTTCTCCTCCACCCCATATATCCAAGTCAGCAGTATGTATATTGAATCACTTTATTTCTGTCTGTCTTCTCTGTCACCATCCTAGTCCAAACCATCATCATCTCTTACTATGTTCACAGGGCTTCTGACTTGTTTTCTTCCTGTCTATTCTATACATAGCTACCAGCGTCATTTTTCAATAAAGCAAAAACCAACTCATGTCATGTCTATGATTAAGATCCTCTGGTGGCTTCCTATGGCACTTAAAATAAAATCGAATCTCCTTTGCATGGCTTATATACCTGGGCTTAGTTTCCATAGCTAGGAAATTGGGAATCTGACTTGCACTAGAATGTAAGCTCTAAGGAGGCACAGATTTTTATCTGCATTGCTCACTGTTATTTTCCTAGTGCCTAGAACAGTGTGCACATACACAGTGAACACTTAATAAATACTTGTTGAATGAATAAACACATTTAAGTGATATGGCCCCCCCAAAGCCTTTCTTCTTCCCTATTTCAGATCAGCATATTAAAGCTTAGTATTTTCTGCATGTATAGAAAAGTCCAACAGAGGCTTCTGGTGCAGTATCTCCTTGCTGTTCCTTCATTGCTTTCTAATCATATAACTCACCCTCTCCCCCATTTTCTTCCCTGTTTTGTTCTTCAGATCTGAGGATATGTTTAGAGATACTTAGGATACTTAGGAGATGATAGGTAAGTAGGTCAAGAAAAAGAATAGAAATTGAAAAGGAACTCTGAGAATAATAGCAATAGCATTTAAAAATAAGCATTTTACTGTAGAAATCTTGGACTATATACAAAAATGATAGAATAGTATAATGAATCTTCATCTTGTCATCACCCAGTTAAAACAGTTACTAACTCATGGCCATTCTTTTGAGCAACTAGCATTTAATTTGGAAATTGCCTATGCCTGGTTTATAGAGGTTTGTATCTTATCCAGGGCTTGTTATTATTTTGTAAACCAACAGAACAGATTAGGTCTGATTTTAAGCATATTGGAAGAGTTCTGACCTATCTTCTCTGATGTATTTTTTGTGAAAGCCTGAAATTTCTCCATTAATTCAACTGTCAATTTGAAAATTGTGAATAAGCCTGAGAAGGGAAATGCAGGAAGCCCATTAACGGTTATTTATATCTTAGTGTAAATTGGTTAATTAGAAGCCTGTTGACTGGTAATTAACCAAAAGCAGGCTTTGATGGAAGGTATACTGTCATAGGGACCTGCGGTGGGAAAGACATAAGGACAGGGAGTACTGTTCAGGGGGTAGAAGGTGCTGCTTTGCAGCCTCCAGGCTTTGCCTAGAGGTGGTCCTGACCTCGAAGCGTATAGAAAGAGACCCTCGTACCAGTTTGGTGATACTCCTGTCATCTGTCATCTGTGTTCCTTTTGGATGGCTGCAAAGATCTGTGTAGGGCTGCCTGGGAGGTGCTTCCCAGCTAACTCTGCTGCCTGTTTATTTTTAGGTATCTTGCAATATATTCAGAACTCTCCCTCCTAGTGACAGCAATGAATTTGATCCAGAAGAAGATGAACCCACGCTTGAGGCATCGTGGCCACACTTACAGGTACTTTGAACTACCATTTGTTATAAAAGAAAGATTCATTAACCTATTAGCTGATTAGCATGGGCATTTCTTGAGGGCCGTTAGTCACTTAAAATCAAATTAGGGAACATAATTGGGAAGCCAGAGAATGTCTTTTACCTTTCTTATTTTTGATAATTAGGATGCAAAAGAATAAAATAATAAGTTTCAGTACAATGCTTTAGTGTGGGCCCTCCCACGTTGCAAGTCCAACAGGCAGTTCTTGCTCTTTTATTAGAGTTTCTGTGTGAACTGCCTGCTGGAAGCTCAAGCAAGAACAGAACTGTTTTCACATTAATATTAGTTAGATGTGATTAGGTCACAGAGTACACATCTCATTTTCAGCAGTGGGTAGCCTGGGGACTTGTATGCCTGTCTTCATGATAACCACAAATGTGTTTTTTAGCCTGCAAGGACAAAAGCAAATTACAGTAGCTATTTCAAAGTGTTGGAAGGAGGAGCAATAGCTGAGGTAACGCTTGTGTGATGGCCAGTTTTCCAATCACACTCATATATCAGGACAGATCAGGGCCATCCCTGCATCTCCTTTCCAAGTACTAGGCCCATCTGTGTTGTATTTACTTATTCATACTGGTCATTTCCAATCCTCCTTTCCTGGCTGCCTTCTGTAGAACAACATTTCTCAAAAGAATAGAACAAGGAAATTTAATGTAAGGAACCCCAAAGTCATCTTCACTGAGTCAGACTGTCCTCAGAGGTTGGGTCCTCAGAGGCTTGTCCTCAGAGAACTAGCAAGGATGGAAAGGATGGAAGAGGAAGGATATTATCTTGTACATCTTTACCTCACTGCATCTTTGTGGCTGTGCTCGTGGTTACTGGTTGACTTTCTGAAATGCAGAATCTATTTATCTATATATAAAAGCCTAAGCGACCTTTACGACTGGTTGCTATGATGCGCACTGACTACCAGGAGGAAGATGCTTAATTCAGAAGCTGTCCCCTGGTGGTCAGTGCTCTCCCACAACCAACCTCCCCTGGCCATCCAACCTCCCATGGTCCCTCCTCTCGACTGGCTGGCCCTGATCATCCCCAATGGGGACTAGGTGAGATGGCCTCCATGGCCCCGATTGCTGGCCAGGCTGAGGGAACCCACCCGTGCACAAATTCATGCACCAGGCCTCTAGTATATATAGAAGGCTAATATGCTAAGTGTCCCTCTGCCCATCTGACTGGTTGCTGTGACACACACTGACCACCAGGGGGAAGATGCTCAACGCAGGAGCTGCTATGATGCACATTGGCCATTTACAGAGAAATGACTGTATGGACCTTGCGCTGACAAAGCAACACTTGGCTTCCCCTAAGCGGGATACAGGTCCCGCCACTACACCAGAGTGACAGCCCACCAAATCACAGCTGACGCTGCCTTGGCGCAAAATGCGGCCCACAGCCCAGCCCAGCCCAGCCCAGAAACAGTTGCTGTGGCTGCCTGGGTAATGAAGTCACATAGCAACGCCTGGCTTCCTCTCTCTCTAGCGACAACTAGCCTCCTTGCAGTTTCTTCAGCCCAGGAACACAACTTGCTATAAAGGAGCAAACATTTCACACTTAAACCAAATGTCTGTGAAGTGTTTTCCCATAATTCATCTCATTTGATCCTCACAGAAGTCCTGGAGTAGGTAGATAGGAGACTCAGTGGAATCTTGTTTTCTTTTCATTAGCCGGAAAACGGAGATTTAAAAAGTTTAGATACTTGACCCAACTGAAAAGAAGTAAGAAATGATGGACCTTGAAAATGACTTCAGGTTTTCTCACTGCGCAAAATATAGTCAAACACTACTGCAGTTAAATATTTTACCCTTTGTTCTCCCTGTGTGATCTACAATAATAATGTGCTTTGTGTAGATATTTACTGCTGTATTGCTGACAATTACCCGAAAGAGAAGTTGGGGTGCTTCACTGGGCTGGAAAAAGTTTAGCTACATTAGAGAGCAGGTCAAATTAAGCAAGTTTATTCTATCATATATAATAAAGAGGTAATATGTAAGTTAACCCTCACATCCTCACAAGATGGCTGCCTACGACCAGGCTGGCAGGGTGGTTAGTGAGGGACGAACAAATGACTGAACAGCAGGCTGCATGGGGCGACCAGGCCAGTGGGGTGGGGCCGTGAGGGGCTACCAGGCCGGCAGGGGGGGCAGTTGGCAGCGACCAGGCCAGCAGGGAGGGTAGTTGGGGGAGTGATCAGGCCGGTGTGGAGGGGGGGCAGTTAGGGGCAACCAGGCTGGCAGAGGGGGACAGTTGGGGGTGCCAGGCCAGCAGGCGGAGGGGGCAGTAAGAGGCGACCAGGCTGGCGGGAGGGGCAGTTGGGGGCTAGTAGGCTGGCGGGGGTTAAGTGAGTGGCTACTAGGCTGGCGGGGGGGTGGGTAGTTGGTGGTGACCAGGCCAGCGGGGAGGAGGCAGTTGGGAGCGACCTGGCCGGCAGCAGGAGGCAGTTAGGGGTGACCAGGCTGGCAGGGCAGACAGTTAAAGGTGATCAGGCTGGCACACAGAGGCAGTGAGGGGTGATCAGGCCGGTAGGGGCAGGGGACCGCAGTTAGGGGCAACCAGGCAGGCAGGCAGGCGAGCGATTAGGAGCCAGTGGTCCAGGATTGTGAGAGGGATGTCCCTGATTGGAGAGGGTGCAGGCTGGGCTGAGGGTACCCCCTCCCCATGCACAAATTTCGTGCACTGGGTCTCTAGTCCTATCTAATAAAAGAGAAACATGGTAATTAGCGTATGACCGCTACCCTTCCCATTGGCTAATCAGGGCGATATGCAAATTGACTGCCAGCCAAGATGGCGGCCGGCAGCCAGGCAGCTTAAACTGAACATGAGGCTTGCTTGCTTCAGTGATGGAGGACTGCAACGTTCCCCACCTGCCTTGCCAGCCTCTGAGCTTGCAGTTTGAAACATTGTAACAAATATAGAAGCTAAACAAAACCCCAGAAACCAGCTTTCAGCGGCCTGGGATCTCAGAGCTGGAGTTGATACAGAGTTTCGATTATAGAACCTAAACAAACCAGATACCTGCTTTCATCAGCTGAGGCCTCAGAGCTGGAACCAGAGCTGAAGCTGGCCCAGAATAAAAAAAAAAAGAAAAAAAGGAAAAAAAGAGCGGTTGGGAGCTTCCATCACCCGCCAGCCTGAAAACAGCCCTCAGGCCCTCACCCAGACTTGCCAGGCACCCCAGTGGGGACCCCCACCCTGAAAGGTGTGTGACCAGCTGCAAACAGCCATCATCCCCTCATCCAGGCTGGCCAGGCACCCCAGTGGGGACCCCCACCCTGATCCAGGACATCATTCAAGGCAAACCAGCCAGCCCCCACCCATGCACCAGGCCTTTATTCTATATAGTAGAAGGGTAATATGCCTCTCAGCACCGGGATAGTGGAGCCGCGAGGCCTCCCGGCACCAGGATCAGCGTGACAGGGGGCAGCGCCCAAACCCCCTGATCGCCCTGCGGCTCTGTGTGTGACAGGGTGCGGCGCCCCAACCCCACACCTCACGGGCCCTGCTCTGTGTGTGACGGGGTAGAGCCATAATCTCCCCATCGGCCCTGCCCTGAGTGTGAGAGTGGCGGCGCCCCAACCCCCTGATCGGCCCTGCTCTGTGGGTGATAGAGGGTGGCGCCCCAACCCTCCCCCCCACCACGGGCCCTGCTCTGTGTGTGATGGGGTATAGCCATAACCTCCCCATCGGCCCTGCCCTGAGTGTGACAGTGGTGGCGCCCCAACCCCCTGATCGGCCCAGCTCTGTGGGTGATAGAGGGCAGCACCCCAACCCCCTGATCGGCCCTGCTCTGTGTGTGACAGGGGGCGGTGCCCCAACTCCCCTATCGGCCCTACTCTGTGAGTGACAGGGGGAAGCTCCCCAAGCCCCTGATGGGCCCTGCTCTGTGTGTGACAGGGGGAAGCCCCCCAATCCCCTGATGGGCCCTGCTTTGTGCGTGACAGGAGGGAGCTCCCCAACCCCCTGATCAGCCCTGCTCTGTGCGTGAAGGAGGGAGCTCCCCAACCGCCTGATCGACCCTGCTCTGTGCGTGACAGGGGGCAGCGCCCCAACCCCCTGATGGGCCCTGCTCGGCATGACAGGGGGTGGTGCCGCAACCTCCCCATCGACCCTGCCTTGAGTGTGACAGGGGCGGTGCCCCAACCCCCCAATTGACCCTACCCTGAGCGTGACTGAGGGTGGCATCGCAACCTCCCAATCTGCCCTGCTCTGTGCATGACGGGGTGGCGCCCCAACTCCCCAATCGGCCCTGCTCTGAGCCCGACCAGGGGCTGCACCTAGGGATTAGGCCTGCCCTCTGCCACCCGGGAGCAGGCCTAAGCCAGCAGGTCATTATCTCCTGAGGGGTCCCAGACTGCGAGAGGGCACAGGCCGGGCTGAGGGACCCCCCCTCACCCCCCCGAGTGCACAAATTTTTGTGCACCGGGCCTCTAGTCCTATCTAATAAAAGAGAAACATGGTAATTGGTGTATGACCGCTACCCTTCTATTGGCTAATCATCGAGATATGCAAATTAACTGCCAGCCAAGATGGCGGCCGGCAGCCAGGCAGCTTGAAACTAACATGAGGCTTGCTTGCTTCAGTGACGGTGGACTCCAACATTCCCTACCTGCTTTGCCGGCCTCTGAGCCTGCAGTTTAAGAAACATTGTAACAAATATAGAAGCTAAACAAAACCCCAGAAACCAGCTTTCATTGAGCTGGGATCTCAGAGCTGGAGTTATACATTGTTTCAATTATAGAACCTAAACAAACCAGATACCTTCTTTCAGCAGCAGAGGCCTCAGAGCTGGAGCCAGAGCTAAAGCTGGCCCAGAATAAAAAAAGAAAAAAAGAAAAAGAGCAGTTGGGAGCTTCAGTCCCAGCCTGAAAACAGCCCTCAGCCCCTCACCCAGACTGGCCAGGCACCCCAGTGGGGACCCCCACCCTGATCCAGAACACCCTTCAGGGCAAACCAGCCAGCCCCCACCCATGCACCAGGCCTCTATTCTATATAGTAAAAGGGTAATATGCCTCCCAGCACCGGGATCAGCAGAGCCGCGAGGCCTCCCGGCTCCGGGAACAGCGTGACAGGGGCCAGCACCCAAACCCACTGATCGCCCTGGGCTCTGTGTGTGACAGCGGGCGGGGCCACAACCACCCTATCGGCCCTGCTCTGTTCCTGACAGGGGAAGGCGCCCCAACCCCCTGATTGGCCCTGCTGTTTGCCTGATAGGGGGGATCTCCCCAACCCCCTGATCGCCCTGTGGCTCTGTGTGTGACAGGGTGCGGCGCCCCAACCCCCCCCACCCCATGGGCCCTGCTCTGTGTGTGACGGGGTAGAGCCATAACCTCCCCATTGGCCCTGCCCTGAGTGTGACAGTGGCGGCACCCCAACCCCCTGATCCGCCCTGCTGTGTGTGTGACAGGGGGCGGTGCCCCAACTCCCCTATCGGCCCTACTCTGTGAGTGACAGGGGGTAGCTCCTCAACCCCCTGATGGGCCCTGCTCTGTGAGTGACAAGGGGGAGCTCCCCAACCCCCTGATGGGCCCTCCTCTGTGCATGACAGGGGGGAGCTCCCCAACCCCCTGATCGGCCCTGCTCTGTGCGTGACGGGGGAGCTCCTCAACCCCCTGATTGCCCCTGCTCTGTGCATGACAGGGGGTGGTGCCGCAGCCTTCCCATCGACCCTGCCTTGAGTGTGACAGGGGCGGTGCCCCAACCCCCCAATTGACCCTACCCTGAGCGTGACTGAGGGTGGCATCGCAACCTCCCAATCCGCCCTGCTCTGTGCATGACAGGGGTGGCGCCCCAACTCCCCAATCGGCCCTGCTCTGAGCCCGACCAGGGGCTGCACCTAGGGATTAGGCCTGCCCTCTGCCACCCGGGAGCAGGCCTAAGCCAGCAGGTCGTTATCTCCTGAGGGGTCCCAGACTGCGAGAGGGCACAGGCCGGGCTGAGGGACGCACCCCTCCCCCCCGAGTGCACAAATTTTTGTGCACCGGGCCTCTAGTATATATATATAAAAGGCTAAGTTGACTCACGCATGCGTGATAAATATAAAGCTCTCATCTCTCACTGGTGCCAATAGCACGCACGTGTTTCGATCTGTCATTGTTGATCATGAATTTGGTTGACACTTCTTTTATAGAGAACGGATGAATAGCGATATAAAATATTTCTTCTAATTAATTTCCTTTCAATGTGCACGAATCCGTGCACCAGGCCACTAGTTTCAACATAAATTTGCAGCATTCCCTGTCTTGCTTTGACAATCCAAGGTTGCTACAGATATACATGTATGCTATTTCCTAGTTGTAGAGCGTTTTCAGGGGCTCTGCTCTCAACTCTTATCTAGGCATATTATACATATATATTTATCCTACTAGTGCCAAGATTGAGTAAATTAAAAAGCTGTCATTGATTTACTATCTTAGATGCCTGGTGTTTTTTTTTTTTTAAAGTGCCAGACATGCTATATACATTCTAAGAAATTTGCAAGAACTATTAGTACTTTTTACGTGACAAAAATCCAAAAAAGAATTACTCTTTTGAATGGGTGGACTCCTTGTCATGTCTTATTCTTAATTAGAGGCCCCGTGCACACATTTCGGGGAGGGTCCTTCAGCCCGGCCTGCACCCTCTCCAATCCAGGAATCCCCCTCGCAATCCGGGACTGCTGGCTCCTAACCACTTGCCTGCCTACCTGCCTAATCGCCCCTAACCGCCTCTGCCTGCCTATCTGATCACCCCTAACCACCTCTGCCTGCTGGCCTGATTGCCCCCTTAACTGCTTCCCTGCTGCCTGATCGCCCCCTAACTGCTCCGCTACCGGCCTGATCACCCCCTAGCTATTCCCTTGCTGGCCTGATCTCCCCTAACTGCAACCCCTGCCAGCCTGATTGCCTCCTACTTGCTCCCCCTGCCGGCCTGATCGCCCCTAACTGCCTCTGCCTCGGCCCCTGTCACCGTGGCTTTGTCCAGAAGATGTCCGGAAGATGTCTGGTCTAATTAGCATATTACACTTTTATTAGTATAGATGCATGGCAGCAGTTTATAGAATTGCATTCTAGTCTGGAAAATAATTAAAAAGAAAACAAAAAAACATAATCTCCGGAAAGTTCCACATCTTATGGTATAAGAGACAGGAAAAGAGCTGTCTTTAAAGATTCAACTTGTTTCTCTCAAATAGATGTTTCTCTCTCTCTGTCTCTCTCCCTTGCACTCTCTCTAAAAAAATTAGTGGAAAAATATCCTTGGGTGAGGATTAACAAAACCAGTCAACCCACCAACAAACAAAAAGACTATGATTTTACAGGACTTCCATTTACAATTAAGGGATTGTTTTTAATGCTTTTCACCTGAGACTGAAAAACAAGAATACTGAAGTCTTTTTATTTATGTTCCTTAGTGAATTCTTTTATGTGACCTTGAAAACCAATTGATCCTTCCCAAATCCCCAGTCTTCCTTTAGAAAGGCAAGAGAGATTTTTGATTGAAGTAAAACCTGTCTCTTAAGTCTATAGAACACTTATGCTTATTAATGAATGTGTTTTAGGTGTTTTCACCAAACTGTTTGAAACCATACCTGCTTTCAAGGGCCTGGAGGGGAGAGAGCACTTTGCCAATTCTAGTGGAAAGCCAGGCAGTCCAGTCTGGAAGACAAGAATCTCTTCACTCTGTGGGAGTCAAGAGACAGATGAAACCTCTTGAATGGGTTACTTGAAAAAGCCTTCCATTCTATTTGTAAAACTATGATTTCAAAGATTAGTATATTGAGAAAAGAATGGTTCTAGGAGGTGTTGGGACTCAGGTGTTAGTTACTACGACTAGGAGGATAACATGTACAACTGGACAGTCTTCTTCAGATCATTGGGAAAGGAGATTTTCTAAAATCAGAGTTTCAAAGACAAAAACATCCTATCTGATAAAGAGGGAATATGCTAATTGACCCTCATGCTATTGCAAGGATGCCAGCGCCCACAACCAATAAGGAGGGAATATGCTAGTTGACTGCCCCGCTCTCAAAGATGGTGGTGCCCACAGCCACAAGATGGTGGGGCCCAGTCCCCTCAACCCCACCGGGGCGGCAGACGTGTGGCAAGGCTGCCCAGCCACCCAGGGCCAGCCTGAGGCACAGGCAAGCCTCGGATGGCGGCTGCCCAGCCTCCCAGGGCTGGCCCAAGGTGCAGGCAAGCCTTGGATGTTGGCTGCCCAGCCACCCAGGGATGCCCAAGGCTCAGGTAACCAGGGCCAGCCAAGGCTTGCGCTGCCAGCACTGGCAGCAGCAGAGGAGTGATGGGGTATTGCTTTCACCTGATTGCTGGGTTGCCTCCCGCCCTTGAGGCTCCTGGACTATGAGAGGGGGTAGGTCGGGCTGAGGGACCCCCTCCCCCTCCAGTGCATGAATTTTCATGCACGGGGCTCTAGTCTATAATAATAAAAGTGTAATATGCTAATTAGACCGGATGTTCTTCCAGATGAAGCCGGGGCTGCGAGGGAAGCCTGGGTTCTGGGTGCCAGAGGGAAGCTGGTGCTGGCAGCCAGGGAAAAGGAAGGCTTACTCTTGCACGAATTTCGTGTATTGAAATTTGGCCTCTAGTAGATTTTGGCCTCTAGTAGTTTTATAAAGAAGTAAAATTTTAATGTGAATCTAGTGTTAAATTAGTGTCTGAAGTTAGAAGGTTACTATATGATACATTTGGGTTAGTGGTATCTGCAGGCCCTTTGGGGGGGGCCTGAAACCTGATTTTCAGTGGCCTAAACTAGTGGCCATCAAAACTAGTCTTATAGCCCTGGCCGGCTTGGCTCAGTGGATAGAGCGTCGGCCTGCGGACTGAGGGGTCCCGGGTTTGATTCCGGCCAAGGGCATATGCCTGGGTTGCGGGCTCAGTCCCCAGTGGGGGGCGTGCGGGAGGCAGCCGATCAATGATTCTCTCTCATCATTGATGTTTCTCTCTCTCCTTCTCCCTTCCTCTCTGAAACCAATAAAGAAATATATTTAAAAAAAAACAAAAACAAAAAACTAGTTTTATGATAATACTCCATTATTTGCTCTTTTCACTGTGTTGCTATTTCTACTAATAGCTGTAAAGTGATGGTGGTTGAAATTGTTTGTTGCCTCAGCACAAATCAAGGCAGTTGTGTCAAACTGGCCTAGAAGTCTTATTCTTCACTGCCACGTACTTGCAATAAAAAAAACCAATGGCAATTTCAACTAAGAATATCCTTGAAATGAATATTATAATGATGACCTTTGTTCAATAAGAAACTGATTATGTGAAGTCTCTTCTGCTTAATAAGGGATTTAAAAAAAATCAAGTGTAGCCCTAGCCGGTTTGGTTCAGCATTGGCCTGCTGAGCAAAGGGTCCCGTGTCTGATTCCAGTCAAGGGCAAGTACCTTGGTTGCAGGCTCCTCCCAGGCCTAGGCCCTCAGGGTGCATTCAGGAGGCAATCAATCAATGTTTCTCTCACATCGATATTTTTCTCTGTCTTTCCCTCTCTTTTCCACTCTTTCTAAAGATCAATGGAAAAATACCCTCGGGTGAGGATTAAAAAAAAAAAAAAATCCAGTGGAGCCTGGCAGGTGTGGATTGACCCATGAACCTAGGAGGTCACAGTTTGATTTCCGGTCAGGCTCATGCCCCGGTTGTGGGTTCGATCCCCAGCATAGGGCATGCAGGAGGCAGCCAGTAGATGATTCTCATCATTAATGATTCTAGCTCCCTCTCTCTCTCCCTTCCTCTCTGAAATCAATAAAAATATACTAAAAAAATAAAAATAAAATGTAAATAATCTATCTTATTTAGAAAATGTGAAATATTCACCCCCCCCCCAAAAGAATGTCCTTGAAGAAGCAACAAAATTATTAATTTTATTAAATCTTGACCTTTGAATACACAGGTAAAAAAATATTCTTCATGAAGGAATGGAAAGCATGCACAAAGCACATCTGCTGCTTACCGAAGTGTGAAGGGGTCTTTTGCGGAAGCACTTATGTGATTGCTTTGAGCTGCAAGCCAAGCTGTTTTTTCATGAAATGTCGTTTTTACCTGAAGGAATACCTGACAGTCTAGGATTATTCCCGCTTGAGTATTTGGTGGATATTTTTTCTAAAATGGACAAAGAAAACAATTTTTGCCACTAATACAGAGCATTCAAACAAAATTTAGAAATAAAACTTGAGAGACTTGTATCTGTCTTGTATGTGTCACCTTGAACGTTACAGGTTCCAAAAGCTTAGATTTTTTTGATAAAATTGGAGATATTAAGGAATGTGACTAGTGAAATGTGTCAACATTTGAAGATTCACATAACACAGTGAACCAGTGTTTTCCAGTTGGCCAGTAAATGATATTAGGAAACCACACATGGATAAAGATCCATTCAAAGTGTAAGACAGACTATTGGAATTTAGTGTAACAGAGTATGAAGTATTCACTGGTAAGGTTTCACATTCTGCATTGCAAATCATCTTTAAGAAACGACTGTCGAGTTGTAGTGTGGTTTCAAAGAAAAATATCCCAATTATATGAAAAGACTGAAAATATGATATGGGCTAGATCTGTGTGAAGCTTGATTTTCTTTATCTACTTAAATTCAAACAGATTGAATACTGAAGCAGATAAGACAACTATAGTTGTCTTTTAACATGCTTCTAAAGAGATTTGCAAAAGTAAAAAGCAGTACCTCTTTTCTCAATGATATTTTGGAAAATAAAGTTATTTTTACAAAATATATGATTTATGTTAACACGTAATATGTTTTATTTGTTTTAAAATGAAATAAATACATATTTAAAATGTTTTTGTTTTTATTTCTAATTATATTATAATCTAAATATTCTATATTACATATAAACAAAAGCTTTTTGGGGTCTTTCATCATTTTTAACTGTAAAGTGAGACTAAAAATTTTGAAAGTGTTGTTTTAGGCAACGGTGACAGTGGTGATATAAGTTAGTTCCTGTGTAGAGAAATGAACTTGCCTAGGGCTACACAGTTAGTAAGGAACAGAGCTGGGCTTACAACCCAATGTCTGTCTGTCTCTTAAAAGTTTTTCTTTTAATGTACTGCTGTGTACTATACTAGGATCTTGTGTATACTTCAGCATAAACAATGATCTCCTATTGTTTATCAGAACAGTTATTAAGGTTGACTCTTCAGATGAGAATGTTCTTACTCTTTGCAGATGAGAATATTCTGCCATTCTATGTTGCTTAGAGGAGTGTAAATTGCCACAAACTTTCTGAAAGGAAATATTTCAGTGACTATTAAAAATTCTGGAATGTTTTATATTTCCTAATTTTTAACTTAAAAAGTTAAAAAACATAACAGCATCTGTGAGCCACAATGAAAGGTTAGCTAGCATAAATAGTCCATTTATATTAAAACCCAATTTTCTAAGCCCAGTCATGTTTTCTTTTACAGATTTTTAAAAAAGTTAAAGTATAGCTGATGTATAATGTTATATTAGTTTCAGATGTATATCATAACGAATCAACATTTAAGACCTGTCAGTTTTAGTGTTGTAGGCTTTACATGGTTTTTGATACTATTCTCAGTGTATTATAATTTGAATTTAATTGTGTTGTTGCAGCTTGTATATGAATTTTTCATACGATTTTTGGAAAGCCAAGAATTCCAACCCAGCATTGCCAAAAAATACATAGATCAGAAATTTGTATTACAGGTAAGCAAATTCTTGTGGTTGTATATATTTGTTACTCATTTGATAATATTTTACCTCATTTCTCTTAATGTTTTCAACATCTAGCAATGGCAGTTATATCATCTTGTAAACAAATGTATAAACAGGGTGAGGCAAAAGTAGATCAGTTGTTTATGTGGAAAATAATTAATAAATAATAATACAAGAATACATAATAATACAAGAATAAACTTTTGCATACTCAACTGTAAACCTACTTTTGCCCTACCCTGTCTACATAAGTTAGTTTCCATTAATACCCGTTGAAAGATAGATAATAACTATCTCTTCAATTTATTGTGCTGGAAATTAATTACATTTTAATAGAAAGGAATGCTAATGCCTAAATCCTTTCAGTTTTCTTTCCTAAAATTTAGTTATAAAGGAATTTTATTTTTGTAACCCTAGTTTGCTTGAAAACTGTAAGGATTCTTAAGGAACTACTGCACAGATCTGATAAAACTGAGTAGGCATGGTTCATAACCTTTAATAAACAAAGTCAGAGTATTGGTGAGTTTTCACAGCTAGGAAATGGCACAGCTCAACACTTTAAAATTTCCTTGAAGACATTAACTCCTATCTGTTTGGAACTTATCAGAGTATGTATTTTTCCTGATTTGTCATTTTACATTTTATATCATAGATAAGATCTGCCTTTTTACCTGGGACTTGGGTACTTTTGTGGCACTGAGTGTTTAGTCAACATCTCCTTTTTCTTGTTGACATTCATCTATAAAAGTGGGTAATTTAGCCAGCTGGTGTATGGTTCCTTTCCAAGTGATACATGGACACCTCATGTAGAAAAGAACAAATATCTATTTCCAAGGGGGCCAAGTGTCTCAGTGAGAACTTCAAGTTTAAACCACTAATTTGGCAGGAAATTGACCTTCTCTATGTCTTGCCTGGAAAAAGTTTGGTAATCTTCATGATAACCTCATTCTCTTCCCCTAATTAAATGAATACATTTAGAATTCTGGATTTATTAGGTTGAGTCATAGCTGATATTTTGACTGTTTTTGACATTCAAAACACAGCAGTTTCTTGTGGTTCAGTCTAGTCGAATGCCAGAAGCAGGCTAGTTCCAAGGAGCCGAGGGTCATGGAACTTCCTTTACATCCTCAGTAATGTGGCTGAGTGGAATTAAACCCGAATTCAACTGTCAGCTAAGAGACGGACAGGAACGCCTGTGCCTTGCCTGGTTCATTAGCACCTGTACCCCCCTTTCCCTCTGGTTACGTGGGCAAATCATTGAACTATACTGCACATTTAGCATGCATTGTTACCACACTGGGGAATCATGTCTCACACCTTAACATGGAGGCTTTGGATAACTGAGGTTTGAGATGTACTTAGAGGCAGGTAAGTAGGTGTATAAATGGATCACTGGGTAAATGGGTAGACTGACCCAAATTCTTATACCAAGAAGGCAAAATGCATATCAGATAAAATGAACACAAGACATAACAAGTCTGTGTTTGTATTGGAAAGCCTTTGCATTTATATCGCACTGTATAGTCTCAGAGCACCTTTACTTGCTTTGTATAATTTGATTTGCACAACAATCTAGAATAGACATGGTTAAGTTTTATGCCCATTTTATAGACGAGTGAACTGAGGTCTTGAAAGATCAAGTTTTCCCAAGCATGTCTTCTGTTCCGTTTTTCTGCCTATTGTGCCATGATGCCTCCTTGTGATTCCGAACCTCACAGTAACTTGGAATGACTTCAAGGCAGGAGTATCCCTCGCTTCTCGACACTAATGAAATAACTAGGTTCTCTTATACTTTTGGTAAATTAAACTGCCTGAGAGGATCAGATAATGATTCCACAGTAAAGCCTCTGTTTAGTTGACATGGAAACAGTAAATTCTACAATTGTCCTATGAAGCCAGTGCTTGCTTTCTTTTTTTTTTTTTTAAGTATGTTTTTATTGATTTCAGAACAGAAGGGAGAGAAAAAGAGAGAGAAATATCAATGATGAGAGAGAATCATCTATCGGCTGCCTCCTGCATGCCCCCTGCTGGGGATCAAGCCCGAAACTCAGGCATGTGGCCTGACAGGGAATCAAACCATGACCTCCTGGTTCATGGGTCAATGCTCAACCACTGAGCCACCCAGGCTGAGCGCCAGTGCTTTCTTTACATGAAAAGCATGCTGGCCCAGCTCATTGTGCTCCCCATGGTCTATGGTTACCGACAGTAATGAAGCTCAGTGAGATGAGACAGTAGAGAAACCCCGACTGGGAAAGGATGTTTTGGGCTGTCCATTCTAGTTCTTGTACCAGTCTTCTTTGCAATTCTGATCAGGGGTAGACCTTAGTTTACCCCTTTTCAGTTAGGAGAGGCCACATACACAGGCAGCCTGTCTCAGTTTTTGATGGAGAAATTTTTTTATGTTGAACCTCCCTATACCTGGTACCCTTTGGCCTTATTTCCCAGAATAGTCTCTCAGTATATCACTGGCCCAGCCATAGGTGTGAGGCACAGTTTTTGTGTTTACCCATGGCTCCTTTTCTCTAAATGCAGTTGGAGCTTAGATACTTGCAGGCTCATTTATGGTAACCTGGTACCCAGATGTCAAACAGTGGGAGGTAGACTAGCTCGCCTGAAGGAAGCTTTGGCTACACACTTATTCAGTTGTAGCCAGACTTCTTCCCTCCAAGAAAACATAAGTCCCAGTTTTCATGGGGAATTTTCAGATAGTTCTGATATCCTGATCAGGATGAACTCAGCCCATCTGCTTTCTGTATCTCGCCTAGGTGTGTGCTCTCTGCTCTAGCCCGAGTCCTTATCATCTACCATGGCTCATTTGTCAGTTTTTGAAGTCTTCAACATGTGTCCATTTGTCTTCAAGGGTGACATCTGTGCCCTGAGCCTGGTCAGTCCAGCCCAGCATAGAGTTAGGCTCTCCATTCCTTTGGAGGCTAGATTTCTTAAGAGGAAGTCTCACAGGCTCTCTCCCTGTCCATAACAGCCTTATTTACATTAGGCTTGTGGTTTTAACTGACTTCTAATTTAGCTCTATGCATGTTGTTGTAAAGTGATGGTTTCCCTTGTTTTCTCATTCATTTTGTGCGTGTGTGTGTGTGTGTGTGTGTGTGTGTGTGTTTTAATCTAGGTGTAGGATCTGACATATATTTCTGTAGAATATCATTTTTCATCAGACTTTTGAAGTCTTTCTGGATCTTGAATCTGTCATCCACCTTATTCATTAGTCTTCAATCTTAAGCTCATCGGTGACCTTCTTAAGTATGCTGGCTATTGGCCTTACCAAAGTCATTGATTAAAATTGCTAAACTAGCTCAGACTGACGATAGGGGCCTGTGGCATGCCTTTAGCAACTTTCCTTTACTGTAGCGCAGATTCATTCATCAGCAATCTTTAAATTACATCCTTGAACCAGTCAAGAATTTACTCTAATGTCACATCCTTCCTGTGTTTTAAAATTCTGTTCATGCCCTGGGCGATGTGTGCTCAGTGGTTAGAGTACCAGTTCAAACTGGCAAGGTTGTGAGTTCGATTCCCAGTCAAAGCCACTTACAGCAGTTATGGGTTTGCTCCCCTTCCCTGGTTGGGGCGTGTGTGGGAGGCAACCAGTCAATGTCTGTTTCTCTCTGTCAATCTGTCCCTCCCTCCCTCCCGCACTCCCTCCCTCCCAATCTCTTTGAAAAGCAATGGAAAAAAATGTCCTCAGGTGATGATTAACCAAAAGATATTCTGTTCAAAGTGTAGAAACTTTGTCAGATGCTATAGTAAAGACCAGAATGTTGTGGTTACAGCATTCCCCTCATCTGTGGACTTGGAACTTGATCATAAAAAGGAATGCCATTCATCTGCCTCGAGACACTAGTGAACTTCTGGGCTTATTGCTGTGTACTGGTAAAGTTGCTTTAAGTACTTACAAACAATGGGATTGATTGTCTTTCCTCAAGTCTTGCCAAAGACAAGAAATAAATTATAAATAATGAAGTCCATCCATTTATACTTTACTTTTTCAGGCCCTGCCTCATTTTTACAACTTTTGCTTTCTTTACATTTCTTCTTCTGGATCTCTTGATAAACTCAACCTTTAGACCATGTCTCACCCCAGTTCCTAAATCAGTCATAAAAGGGATGGTTGGAGTTTTGGCAGGTTCAGTGGCACCATTGAGTAGTACTTGAATATAATCACATGACTAGCCAGTGTGTTAACTGTCATGTTGGGCATAAGCCCTGGATGCCAGTTAGCTGCCATTTTTTCAGAATTCCCTATTCATTCATGTTGGTAACCTATAAAGCTGGTCTCCTGTTCCTTTTCCTACTGCTGATGACTTACCTTGGATCTCAGCACCTTCAAGGAGTAGGGCCTCAATTCCCTGCCTGCTGCTTCTGAGCTCCCTTCCTGGGAAGTTTGGTCCTGACTTGGGACCTGTTGGAAATGGATGGGTCTTTAGGAGCTTGAGGCATTATTATTAGAGAGATTCCACCCTGTGGTAACATTTACCTTGTTTCTTTTCTTTGATCAGATTTCTTATTCTCAAAGACCTCAAAAAGAATTTGGTGATCTCAATATATCACTTTTAAAAAATGTTTTTATTGATTTTAGAGAGAGAGAAAGGGAGAGGAAGACAGAGACAGAAACAGCTATTTGAGAGGAACATCGATTAGCTGCCTCCTGCACACCCCCTACTGGGGATCTAGCCCAAAACCCAGGCATGTGCCCTGATCAGAAATCGAACCAGTGACCTTTTGGTGCATGGGTTGATGCTCAGTCCACTGAGTCACACTGGTGGGCTCAACATATCACTTTTTAAGTGTTAGACTTAATTTATTCTAGCCATGAGTTTTAAACTTATTTTCCATAGCAGCTAACTTTTTCTTTACAACCTATTCTGACTCTCATTCACCTGTCAGTAAAGACAAAAGCAAAGTAAGAATTGAGCTATTTTAACACAATGTAGTGGAAAAAAAGTTTGGAAGCTCTGGATTTGAATCCTGACTTCCCTGTGAACTCTTAAGTATATTTTAGGAGATGAGAATATGAGCTGAGGGGTAAGAAGAAACTCCTTTCAAACTCTGGCTTTTCTGCCTATTTGCAATGTGACTTTAAACAAGTTTATTTACTTAATGTCCAAGGTTGAGTTTCCTCATTTGTGGCATGGGGATAACAGGATACATGAGTCATTATTAAGTAAAATAGGGAAACACCCCCAAACTGGCAGCTGTTAATGTTTAATTCAGTTGGCATGATACAAAGATCAGATCCCTACCTTCAATCTTAAACAGGAACTGAAAACTTAGGCAGATTATTGACTATTCTGAGCCTCAGTGTTTTCTTCTGTAAAATGGCAATAACAGCTGCCTCTTATAAGCTACAGCAAGTAGGCTTGTTATGATGATAAAATGATATGATGTGTAAAAATGTCTGCTGATATCATGCATGGTGCATAGTAGTTTCCCATTAACTATTAATTTTTGTTTTCACACTATCCTCGTATTATCTGCCCATAAGAGTAGGATATCTTTTTTTAAAATTCTGATATTTAAAAAAAAAATCTCCAGCTTTTGAAACAAAATTTAAAGATTTATATGAAACAATAAAATTTTGCAAAGAAGGGTTAAATAAAGGCAGAAATGTAACATATTCCTAGAAGGAAAACTTGCCATCATAAAGATATTTATAGAATCTCCAAATAATTTATACATTAGTGCAATTCTAATTAAATTCTCACTAGTTTATTTATTTGAAAAATTTAAATGAAATTTTTATGAAATAAAAGTTTTTGAAAAAGAAAATGAATGATATTTGCTATTAAAATATGCTGTAAAGGTAAACATTCATTTTGAATTGTGGTATGGGTAGAGGAGAATGAAATACAATAGAGGCTTGGGTAGAAAAGCCCCTTCTTGGTACACTGTAAAACCCGTAAGAAAATGTGTAAATAGATACATACATACATGCATACATTAAATTGGCATAATTCTCTGAAGAGGAAATCTGTTAGTATTATATCAACTTAAATTTTGACTGAGCAAGTCCATGAGAAATAGGTATGTATACAAAGATATATGTATAAGGATATTGAATGCATCATTTTTAATAATTCTTAGAAAGATGGAAACAATTTAAAAGTTCCTTAGTAGGGGGTTGGTTGAATAAACTGAACATTTATATAGTGAAATAATCCTAAATTTGTGCAAATAATGAGATAGAGCTATACTTGATCTGTTTTTAAATGAAACATGTACTTTTTTTAAGCAGTGTGATTTTTTTTTTTTTTTTTTTTTTTTGGAGCCTCAGCCTGATATTTTAGGGAAAAGGATTATTTGTATATGCACTGAAAATTTTGGGAGGAGGTATAGAAATTGTTGTTAATTGCCAGATGCGATGTGATTATATGTGATGATCTTCACTTTATAATTTTTGTATTTCTCTACTTTTTGCATTAAAAATAATGAACATATATGTTATAATAGGTAAGAATAGTCAAAATATTTCAGTTATAAGTACATTCTCATTTGGTTGCCCTGCATAAACCTCAGCTGATTTTGTGCATTAGCCTTCCTAAGATTATTTTTGTAAGACAGTGCCATTCCTTTATATTTAACATTCATGATGTTTCCTTCCTTTTATCATTTGGATGTGTCCTTTAAAATCTGAAGCTTGATGGAAAGCTTCCTGTGTTGCCTCAGGAGCCCTTTTCAATACTTCTCATGTTTCTTACTCATCAGGAAGCAGTATAGATTACTGCTTAAGTGTAGAAACGGGTTTGCATTCAGGCTCTACCATGTTTTAGTGCGTGACCTTGGGCAAATTACATAAGTACTCTATGCCTCATCTATTCTGGAAAGTAGGTGGAAAATATCCACAATGTAATAGTAATTATGTTGAAAGGATGTTGTGGAGATTTAATAATTGAATACATAAATAAGCCCATAGAACAATTCCTGACACATACTAAATAGTCAGTAAATGCCACACTGCTGCTGTCACCACTGTTTTTATTGGGATCAGTTCTTGTTTTGAGAACCTTCTTTCATATGTTTTCTTGAATAGCCTCACTCCATGAAGTCATATGGTATTGGTGTCTTATGTCTTACCTCGTGTGTTATATAGAGTTTTTGAAATCTAACTTTCAACATTCTAAAACAACAACAATAAAAAAACCTCTTTGGACTCTATTTTTATGGTTCTTCCCTGGCTGTTGGAATTTTTAAAAGATGTTACACATAGTCTCTCCTGTCCTTGGATTCTCATCAGTTCCAATTGGCCAACTGGTTTCTTCCAATCAGTGTTGAAAGTGAATGTTTATTAGTGCCAGGAGCATGCACTTGTTAATATGTGAGAACCAGGATGGCACATTCAAATCTTTACAGAGGCCAGACAAGTGGTACAAAATGAAGTAGTTCGAATGTGATGAAAGGAGTGATGGACACAGTGGTGACTTAGGGAGCTTTGACCCTGCTGCCAGTCTGCTCCTGTTAACTATTGGCCAGTAGGTAGGTAAGTGGGCCAAGTGTTGCTACATCTTCTAATTTTTCAAGATAAGCTGAAAATCCAGATTTTTTAAAAAAAATTATTTTTATTGATTTCAGAGAGGAAGGGAGAGGGAGAGATAGAAACATCAATGATGAGAGAGAATCATTGATTGGCTGCCTTGTGCACGCCCCACACTAGGCATCGAGCCCGCAACCCGGGCATGTGCCCTTGACTGGAATAGAACTTGAGACCCTTGAGTCCACAAGCCAATGCTCTATCCACTGAGCCAAACCCGCTAGGGCTGAAAATCCAGATTTTTGTATGAGTCTGACAAAATGGTCTGTGACCTGTACCTTTGAACAGTTTGCTGTTTTTTGTTTTTTTTTAATTTAAGAATGACTGGCTTGCTTAAATTTCATTGCAATTTTTATTAAATCTAGATTTACACACCTTTGCCATTTTTTATGTACTTAATCTTAAGTCTTTACACAAGAAAGCTGTCAGATTTATCAGAGATAGTCAATTGATTACACAGTGCATTGTATATGGTAATGTTGATTTTAGACTTAGCTAACTTGGTAACTGCCTTCTATCACTGTAGTGTGTAGGCTTGCCTGGGCTTATGGAACAACTTTCTCTCTTCCCAATAAAGGTAATTTTCATCTGTGTTAGGATGGTTTGGAAAATGGTTTCTTTATTATCTCCCCATTAGATCAAAATGAATTGACAAAATCTTGAATTATTTCATTGGATGGATCATTGTGGCAAGAGTTTAGCAGCATATTTCTAAAGACTGCTTTCAACCACTTTGAAAGTCTGGAAAGCAGTTGGTGGTTGCTAAGAGACATACTATTCAAGTATCCCCATAAACATATGTACTGCTGTAGAATGCTATTTAGTAATTTGTGTCTCACATTTGCAGTTATCTTAGCAGAAAGGTGCCTTATTTATTATGCAGATTATGCAAATCATTCAGTCTGTCCTTAAAAGTGACCTTTAGTTGTGTTTTTAAAATCTCAAGACAAATTGGACATGACAGCTCATTAAAAATTTAAGTTCTTAACTGAAATAAATTCCACAAGGCTTTGAATCTTAATTCCAATACAAAGAACTGTTTCCTGAATAAGTTCTTGAATATGTTAAAATGTTTACATTTCTCTCTTCAGAGTCTTTAGCAAAAACTATAAAATGTTGGAGAATTTATTTCTACTAGGAATTTTATCAGATAGCCATTACCAGTTAACAATAAATCACCTCTTCCCATCCTGTCCACCTGTAACTCAAATACTTTATAAAAGGGCATCACTGCTTCGAGTCCTGCATCCAGAGCCAGCTTCATGGGTGTGCAACTGTGCAGTGGCACAGGGCCCGGTCTTGGAAGGGCCTTGCGCTTGGTTTAATACTTTGCTGTTGCTGGCTCGAAATTTCTAATAATTTTTGAACAAGAAGCACTGCATTTTCATTTTGCATTAGGACTTGCAGATTCTATAGCTAGTTATGTGTCCTGCATCCATGAAGTGCATCGGTCTGTAGCATAACAGCTGTGTCTTGGAAAGCTGACCAGATTGGTTGTCTTAAAGATTTAAGTCACAGGTTTTCTTGAATCAGATAAAATGAGTGCTTAAGAGAGGAAAAAAATGGACTTCCAGTTTGTGAGAAGAATGCCTGAAATTAAGAAGAAAATAGCCCTAGACTGTTTGGGCCAGTGGATAGAACATCGGCCTATGGACCAAAGAGTCCCTGGTTTGATTCCAGTCAAGGGCACATAGTTCAGAGGCAACCAATCACATCGATGTTTCTCCCTCCCTGTCTTTCCCTCTCTCTTCCACTCTCCCTAAAAATCAATGGAAAAATATCCCCGGGTAAGGATTAATAAAGAAGAAGGAGAGAGAAGGAGAAGGAGAAGGAGAAGGAGAAGGAGAAGGAGAAGGAGAAGGAGAAGGAGAAGGAGAAGGAGAAGGAGAAGGAGAAGGAGAAGGAGAAGGAGAAGGAGAAGGAGAAGGAGAAGGAGAAGGAGAAGGAGAAGGAGAAGGAGAAGGAGAAGGAGAAGGAGAAGGAGAAGGAGAAGGAGAAGGAGAAGGAGAAGGAGAAGGAGAAGGAGAAGGAGAAGGAGAAGGAGAAGGAGAAGGAGAAGGAGAAGGAGAAGGAGAAGGAGAAGGAGAAGGAGAAGGAGAAGGAGAAGGAGAAGGAGAAGGAGAAGGAGAAGGAGAAGAAGAAAAAAGCTTATGACTTGGTTGAGTTCATATTTGTATGATTTATACCTTTGAAATTTCTATACTGAAGTTCCTTAGGGGTCTTGAAGTCAGATTGCTAGAAGCTTATAATGTGCAACATTAAAAAATATATATATATTTTTATTGATTTCAGAGAGGAAGGGAGAGGGAGAGAGAGATAGAAACATCAATGATGAGAGAGAATCATTGATTGGTTGCCTCCTGCATGCCTCCTGCTGGGCATCAAGCTGCAACCTGGTCATGTGCCCTTGATTGGAATCGAACGCTCTATCCACTGAGCCAAACTGGCTAAGACATAACATGCAACATTAAAAAAAAAATATTTCAGAGAATGGGGGGAAGAGAAAGAGAGAGAGAGAGAGAGAGAGAGAGAGAGAAAGAAAGAACCATCAATGAGGAGAGAGAATCATTGCTTGGCTGCCTCCTGTATACCCTCTACTGGGGATTGAGCCTGCAAGCCGTGCATGTGCTCTTGGTGGAATTAAACCCGGGACCCTTTAGTCCACAGGCCAACGCTCTATCCACTGAGCCAAACCAGCAAGGGCATGTGCAACATTTTGATCCCTTGTCAACACTGTGTTTTCTCATTGGTTGGCTTACTTTGTATTGAATTGTTCTGATTCATTGGAGTCAAGCTGCCACTGGCTCTTGTTTCTGGGTTCTGGGCTGTTTTCTTCATGTGCATTACTTGTTCAAGGTGAAGGTATTAGGAAGATATAATTTTTTAAGTAGTAGAACAGCTAAGGTTAAAAAACAGCCAGAAATGTGGAGGTCTGATTTTATTTTGGGTGAAAACATTTAGAATACTAATTTTATTATTATAATTTTTATTATTGTTAATCCTCACCCAAGGATATGATTTTCACTGTTTTTTAGAGAGCATGGAAGGGAGGGGGGAGGGGGGAGTGACAGAGAGAGAGAGAG
This sequence comes from Myotis myotis, assembly GCF_014108235.1. Taxonomy (NCBI): domain Eukaryota; kingdom Metazoa; phylum Chordata; class Mammalia; order Chiroptera; family Vespertilionidae; genus Myotis; species Myotis myotis. The sequence goes on along the minus strand of NW_023416313.1, from coordinate 194,923,244 downwards.
AGAGAGAGAGAGAGAGAGGGAAACATTGATGTGAGAGAGACACACACATTGATTGGTTGTCTCCCGCACACACCCCCAGGCTGGGGCAGTGATTGAACCTGCAACCAAGGTACATGCCCAGGAATTGAACCTGTAATCCTTCACTTAGGAAATTCCAAGGGTTTTAGGAGCTATGTGTCAGGAATAGTGGAAGAAGACCAAATACATATTCCTTATTATAAATTACAATATTACAACAATTTTTGAGAACACTGTTTTTTTTTTTGTTTTTTTTTTAAATATATTCTATTGATTTCCCACAGAGAGGAAGGGAGAGAGATAGAGAGCCAGAAACATTGATGAGAGAGAAACATCGATCAGCTGCCTCCCGCACATCCCCCACTGGGAATGTGCCCGCAACCAAGGCACATGCCCTTGACCGGAATCGAACCTGGGACCCTTCAGTCCGCAGGCCGACGCTCCATCCACTGAGCCAAACCGGTTCCGGCATAGAACACTGTTTTTCTGAAAATGTCTTTATTCTATCCACATACTTGATTGACATTTTGTCTATGTATAGATTTATAGGTTGGAATCCAGCCTCCTTCAGAAGTTTTAAGGAATTGGTTCATTTTCTTCTATTTTCCAATGTTGGTATTGAGAAGGCCTATGTCAGCCGAACTCCTCATCCTTTATTGTTCTTATTTTCTCTGTAAGCTTTTGAGATCTACTCTTTGTCCTCAGTGTCCGGAAATTTCAGTGTTGTGCTTTGATGTGGGTCTTTATTTATTGTGCAGAGGACATAATGACTCTCTATATATTGAAGCTCATATCCTTTTTTCTGAAAATTTGAATTCTTTCTCAGATAATTTCCTTCTCTTCATTTTCTCTTTTTCTGTCCCTGTGCCTTTTTGGCATTCCTATTGGTCATGTGTTGGACTTTTGAATTGTTCCTCAATTTTTCTTATCTTATATATATACACTAGAGGCCCAGTGCATGAAATTCATGCACTCTGGGGTCCCTCAGCCTGGCCTGCACCCTCTTGCAGTCAGGGAGCCCTTGGGGGATGTCCGACTCCTGGCTTAGGCCTGCTCCCCGTAGAGCCTAAGCCATCAGTCGGACATCCTTAGCACTGCCACGGAGGCGGGACAGGCTCCCACCACCACTCCTGCACTTGCCAGCTGTGAGCCCAGCTTCTGGCTGAGCAGCGCTCCCCCTGTGGGAGCACACTGACCACTAGGGGGAGCTCCTGCATTGAGCATCTGCCCCCTGGTGGTCAGTGCATGTCATATTGACTGGTCTTTGCCATTTGGTCGATTTGCATATTAGCCTTTTATTACATAGGATATTATTCAGGGTGTCCCAGAAATGTAAACACTCTGTATCCACCGAGCCACACCGGCTGGGCAATGTATACATACTTTGAATGATTATAAAGTCAGTTTTTATTAACATACTAGAGGCCCAGTGCATGAATTCGTGCATGGGTGGGGTCTGGCCGGCCCAGCCTGTGGATGGCCAGCTGGCCTGCCCCAATTGGGGCCTGACTGGGGCCTGATCAGGGCCGGGCTGGCTGGGGGGAGGGGCCACGGGCGATTGGCTGATGGGTCCTTCCCCCAATTTGGGGGTGATTTGGGATGGGGCCATCCATGGGGAGGGGCTGTGGGTGGTGGGCTGGCCAGCCCTGCCCCCGAATGGGATGGGAGGGGCTGATTGGGGGTCAGAAGCTGGTGGAGGGGCCGTGGGAGGTTGACTGGCCAGCTCCACCCTCGATTGGTGTGTGTGTGTGGGCAATCAGGGGCGGAGCTGTCTGGGGGGAGGGGCCACAGGCCATTTGGGGTGTTGGGGGCTGATCAGGGGTGGGGCTGCCTGTGGGGAGGGGCTGTGGGTGGTGGGCCGGCTGGCCCCACTCCCAAATGGGTGGGGGGGCCGATCAGGAGCCAGCAACCTGGGGGAGGTGCCATGTGTGGTTGGCTGGCCCGCCCTGCCCCTGATTGGGGTGGGGGGACAATCTGGGGTGGGGCCAGGCAAGGAGAGGGGCTGCAAGAGGTTGACCAGCTGGCCTGCCTCCTATTGAGGTTGGGGGGGGGGGGCTGATTAGGGGCGGGACTGGCTACGGGGAGGAGCTGTGGGCCTATCAGGGTGGTGGGGGCCCATCAGGGGCATGGCCAGCTGGGTTGAGGGACTGCAGGAGGTTGGCCGGCCAGCCCCGCCCCCTATTGGACTGGGAGGTGCAGATCAGGGGTGGGGAGGTGTAGACCAGGGGTGGGGCGGCCAGGGGGAGGAGCTGCGGGAGGTTGGCTGCCCAGACCTGCCGGCTGTTGGGGTGGGGGGATGCGATCAGGCTCAGGCCGGCCGGGGGGAGGGGCTGGCTTGGGGGAAGGGAGAGCCTTTTGGCCAGCTGGCCCCACTCTTGATTGGGGTGGAAGAGTCCGATCAGGGGCAGGCCGGCAGGGGGGAGGGGCTGCGAGGTTGGCCGGTGGGCCCCACTCCTTGATCGGGCTGATTCGCTGGCCACACTGGGTGTCATAGCGACTGGTCATTATGGTCGTTATGGCCATTACGGTCACTGGCTTTTTATATATATAGAATATATAGTTCATTTTCAAAATTTAAAGAATTTGCAGAAATGAATACTTTTTTTGGTCAATGCCTGTTTTCAAACTGATGACCCTTCTGGCTCAGGCACTGCTGATAATGCGAAGCAATGGAATCACAAACATCAAGAGTCATTTCGTTCAGTATTTGTGTGCCCTCAACTTGTCAACTGTTGCCAGTTTCATACCATAAACTTTATCTTTCATGTATCCCCATAAAAAACAGTCTAGTGGCACTTGAGGATAAATTTTATTTGTTCAAAGCGTAGTCTGGCATCACCCATTTATTTTAAATCAGTTAAATCTGAAAAAGAGTGAAAATTAAGTGAGTTATCAGCTGTCAAAGTGTGTATACATTTTTTGGGGACACCCTATATTTGTCTTCTTGTTATATTTTCATGGTAGATTGGCTCATTTTAATGTTCCAGTCTTTCTGTGGTTTTTTTTTTTTTTTTTCTGTTACATTTTGAGTTTCCTAAAGCTCTTACGTATTTTCTGAATATTCATCTGTAATAGTATGTTGTTTTTATTTCAGGGATTGGATGCACTTGTTTATTTTTGAGTCTGTTATAGATAGAACCTATCTTAATTTTGCATTTTTTTCTATTGCTTGTATTGTAACTACTCAGTTCTTTGTGAGCATTTTGGTCTCTGACTTTTATGTTTTATCTTTATAGTTACACTAGAGTCCCGGTGCACAAATTCGTGCACAGGTGGGGTCCTTTGGCCTGGCCAGCTATCGGGCTGATTGGGGCTGATGGGGGCCAGCTGGCCAGGGAGAGACTGTGGGAGGGCTTCAGGGCATGTCCGGCCTGTCTCGCCCAGTCCCGATTGGCTGGACCCCAGCAGCAAGCTAACCTACTGGTGGTCAGTGTCTGCCCACTGGTGGTCAGTGCATGTCATAGTGACTGGTAGACTGTTCGGACACTTAGTATATTAGGCTTTTATATACACTGAGTGGCCAGATTATTATGACCACCTGACGTTTGCAGGCAAATTAGCTATAATTTCATGCTGAAGTTGCTAGAGAGCCAGACCATTATAAATAAGGAAGCAAGTTGTTTACCACAATAGTAGAAGTGATTTTTTTTCTGAAGATATGGGTAAACAATGTGATTTAACAGCCTTTGAATGTGGGATATATCTATATCTATATATCTATACATACACACACACACACACACACACACACACACACACTGAGTGGCCAGATTATTATGACCACCTGACATTTGTAGGAAAATTAGCTGTACACTGCATCGTATGGGATATGGAAGCCGAAGGCCTGTTCGAACACCTTTGCTGTCTGCAGTTACCAAGATAAAACGTCTCCAATTTGCACAGGAACACAAGGATTGGACAGTTGAGCATTGGAAAAGTCATGTGGTCCGGTGAATCACGTTTCCAGTTGCATCATGCAGATGGCAGAGTGAGAATTTGGCGGAAACAGCATGAAAGCATGCACCCCACATTCATGAGTACAACCCTTCAAGCTGGTGGGGGCAGTGTTATGGTTTGGGGCATGTTTTCCTGGCATGATTTGGGCCCTTTAATTCATGTGGAACAACATCTGAATAGCACAACATACCTAAGTATCATTGCTGACCAAGTTCATCCTATCATGTTGATGGTGTATCCCCGTGGAGATGGCTTCTTCCAACAAGACAATGCACCATGCCACGGTGCTCATATAGTGCAGGAGTGGTTTCAAGAACATGAGGGAGACTTTATCTTGCTTAGGTGGCCCCCACAATCACCAGATCTCAATCCAATTGAGCATTTGTGGGATGAAGTTAAAAGAGCCATCAGGCAGCTGGTTCCACAACCATCAAATCTCACAGAACTGGACAGTGCTATTCATCAGGCATGGTGTCAGATTCCTCGCATCACCTTTCAACATCTCGTGGAGTCAATGCCAAGAAGAATCGCCATAGTATTGAAGGCAAAAGGCGGCCCAATGAAGTACTGATGGGGTGGTCATAATAATCTGGCCACTTAGTGTATGTATGTGTGTGTGTGTGTGTGTGTGTATATATATATATATATATATATATATATATATATATATATATATATATATATATATATCCATATATATCCCATGTTCAAAGGCTGTTAAATTGCACTGTTTACCCATATCTTTAGAAAAAAATTACTTCCACTGTTGTGGTAAACAACCTGCTTCCCTATTTATAATGGTCTGGCCCTCTAGCAACTTCAGCATGAAATTATAGCTAATTTGCCTACAAACGTCAGGTGGTCATAATAATCTGGTCACTCAGTGTGTGTGTGTGTGTGTGTGTGTGTGTGTGTGTGTGTGTGTGTATGTATAGACCAGAGGCCTGATGCACAAAATCTGTGCAGGGGGGGTGGTGTCCTTCAGCCCAGCCTGCACCTTCTCAACCTGGCACCTCCTTGGGGAAACCGGCAGTCGGACATCCCTCTCACAATCTGAGACTGCTGGCTCCTAACTGCTCGCCTGCCTGATTGCCCCTAACTGCTCCCCTGTCGGCCTGATCTCCCACAACTGCCCTCCCATGCTGCGACCCACCTCCTCCGCTCGAGGCAGCGGAGATGCCGGGACAGGCCTCCTCCACATTGCGCAGAGCCGCGGGACCCTCAGGTCTCACTGCACAGAGCAGCCGTGGGGCCCCACCTCTGCTGTGCGTGTGGCCACCTTGGGGCGGCTATCTTGTGATGACATTGCGTGTGAGGGCGCAAGGACCACCTAGGCTTTTATTATATAGGATGTTAGTAATCAGAAAACCTATTAGGGCCTCTCTGTGCATGTGTGTGCGCACATGCGGATGTTTGAGGGAACGTGGTATATTGGGTAGAGACCTTGCTATTTCATTAGTATGTGTATAGGTGTTTCCTCTCAAGGTTGTCAGTTTCTCTAAAAACGGACCTCCTAATCTCCTGCCTCATCTAGAATTGGGAGCTTAGTCAGGGAAGGGGGCTGGCAAAGATCTCACTCTTCAGCATGCAGAGTTTCATTCAACCCCATTATTTTCAGTGAAGGCTTCACTTGCTCTGTGCAATATCCCCAGTGCTAGAGACTTGCTCATTTATTTATTGTCTCCAGACTTCAATTATAAATCTTCAGTGCACTGTGTGGGGCAGGGATCTGGGAGGTCTTGTTACTCCTGCAAACTTTCAACCATCTTCCTGTTTTTAGCTCCTTACACCTTTGCCATCAGATATATCTGGTGCCCTCAGTTCTAAAACCTGTTAAGGGTTCTCTGGTGTGAATTGGCAGAATGGAAAAACACTTAGCAGAGTGGAGAAAGAGGAAACCCAAGATAGTTACGCCTTGCCATCCACTTTCCATCTTTGAAAAATGTACAAACTTGTCTAATCTGCTCTCTAGTCCTCTGTGCCCTGTATTTCCTTCAGTTTTTATTTCTTAACTCTCATGTCAGGGAGGGTTCAAGAAGATAGAGGTTCAGTCCCCATTTTTAACTAGAAGAAACCCTTACTCCCTTTTTCATTTGCCCTTCTCATTTCACTGTTGGTTTATTATGAGCTTCAAAGGAGGTTCTTTGGTTAAACCACTACTCAATTCATCCCTGTTTGTTAGCTTCTGCATGTTGACAAGTCTGTCTTTGCTCTGTAACCATCTTGGGAACTCTCCAGCTTCTTTTTTGACAACCAGTTGCCTGTTATGTTGTAGGGGGCACAGTTCCCCCAGGCATACAAATGCTGGATTATATTTTCATTGCTTTTTTTGTGGGGGGGGGAGTTTTTATAGTTTATATGTGACTAAGCACACACATATTATTTTGTTTGGGAAATCAGCTTATCCTACTCCCCTTTCTTCGCCTGTGCACTATTATACTATTTCCTTTGTCTCATACATAATAAAGTCATCAAGAGTGTGTTCTGTGGACTAGCAAGAAAGTAATTTATATATCTTTCTTTCTTAAAGAACACTAGAGGCCCGATGCACAAAATTCATGCATGGGTAGCGTCCCTAGGCCTGGCTGGTGATCAGGGCTGATCAGGGCCTTGGCAGCTGGGCCTTCTTTCCCTGGTGCCAGCTGCTGGCTGGGGCCTTCCTTCGTTTGGTGCCGCCCCCTGGTGGTCATAGCGAGTAGTCGAATCCTGGTCTCCCAAGGAGACAATTTGCATATTAGTCTTCTATATATATAGATGATATATATTGTGCTTGTGGCTTTGTAAGTGATTCAAGTTAGGCGCCTGGTAATGCATTTTCTTTAAGGGCCTAATGAAAACATTAGTTCAATAATTTTTGCTTAATTATTTTATTTTTTATTAAACTCTTAAGATTAACAATACATGAGCATAGTTGATTCAAGTTTTGCTAAGTTTACCTTCTCAAACCTTTTATGTTGGTTGCAAATTATTCATTAAGCCTTTTTACAACACTGAAACATAGAAACCAAAGGAAAAAATAGATCTTAAAAGGTTAATAATTTCATTAACAAGGAATAGGATAGGTAGGTTAGAGACCTTATGTCATTTTGTGTATGTAGTAGATAAGAGATACTGAACCATGGGGCATTTCTTTGCCTATAGGGACACATGTCTTTCTTTTTTTAGATTGTTTTCTGTGGAACCGTATGATTGACTTGCTTAAAGCTTTTTCTGTGGGCTCCAAGTTTGTGTGTGTGTGTGTGTGTGTGTGTGTGTGTGTGTGTGTGTGTGTCCAGCAATGAGGACAATCGCTAGCATTGATTGATTGATTGATTGATTGATTTCATGGTCAGGTGAGCACAGATATGGCAGGTATTTTAACAGCATCTTCTTTTCAGATAGGCTGCTGGTGAAGGTATGTGGTATTGAATCTGCCATGAACACTTCCACTATCTCTAGCTCCTAATTTCTTCATAGATCATTCTGGATATTACTTCCTCTAAAAGCCTTCCCTGATCACTCCACTTCTCCCAAATAGAGTAGATATGTCTGCTATGTATTTATATAGCATCCTGAACGCCTATCTTGCAGTTTATTTACCACCATCCCTTATTAGAGTAGGCTTCTGAAAGCAATTGTGTCTGCATACATATTTATTCAAAATACTCAGTTTTTGAATGAATGAATGAATGGATGAATGACATTGTGTAGCCAAAAATTGCATCTGTCTCATTGCCCACTTTTGAAGACTGTCCTTCAGTTTGTGCTTCCTGCCATTAATTGAAGGGCCAGGTTTTTGGTCTAGAACTCTGCCTTTTAGTCAAAGAAAAGCACCAAACAAAAGTAGGTAATTTATTTGATTGAATACCACTCACTGAGTATAATATTCTGCTGTCAGTCTTAGCCTCATGTCTTAATCACCTGAAATCATGCTTTTGTATGTTGGTAGATTTTTGGTAATTAGGGGTAGTTTGCTTTCATTTATATGCTGTCTGTATGTTCTTGCAATGTTTTGCTGTAAAGTCAACATTAGAACTATGAGTTCTGCTTTATTGCTATGATAATGAATGTATGAAAAACTCATTAAAATTTAAACCAGTCTCTAAGTTTGTTCTTCAGCCAGAGAAACCTGCCTACTGTCATTTAGAAAAAAAATAACAGCTTTATTGAGATATAATTCATATACCATAAAATTCACCCTTTTACATTTTGTAATTCATTGTTTTTTAGTATAGTCACAGAGTTGTGTAACCATCATTACTATATAATTTATCGTCCTCCAAAGATATACCATACTCGTTAGTCCCTCCTCATTTTGCTTTATAACTCTATTTATTTGCTTATTCTCTGTATTTCATATAAGGGGGATATTTATACATTTCATACAATTTATTTATTTATTTATTTATTTTAAATATATTTTTTATTGATTAAGATATTACATATGTGTCCTTGTCCCCACGTTACCCTCTACCCCCCCCACCCCCCGCTCATGCCCTCACCCCCCCGTTGTCCATGTCCATTGATTAGGCCTATATGCTTGCATATAAGTCCTTTGGTTGATCTTTCCCCCTTACCCCCACCCTCCCCTACCTTCCCTCCAAGGCCCGACAGTCCAATCAATGCCTCTCCGTCTCTGGATCAGTCCTTGTTCATCAGCTTATGTTGTTCATTATATTCCACAAATGAGTGAGATCATGTGGTATTTATCCGCTCTCCAGTTCCATCCATGCTGTGGCAAATGGTAAGAGTTCCTTTTTCTTCTTCCTCTTCTTAAAGAATACCTTTCAGCATTTCATATAATGCTGGTTTGGTGGTGATGAACTCCTTTAGCTTTTTCTTATCCGTGAAGCTCTTTATCTGACCTTCTATTCTGAATGATAGCTTTGCTGGATAAAGTAATCTTGGTTGCAGGTTCTTGCTATTCATCACTTTGAATATTTCTTGCCAGTCTCTTCTGGCCTGCATGGTTTCTGTTGAGAAATCAGCTGACAGTCGTATGGGTACTCCCTTGTAGGTAACTGACTGTCTTTCTCTTGCTGCTTTTAAGATTCTCTCTTTATCTTTTGCTCTTGGCATTTTAATTATGATGTGTCTTGGTGTGGTCCTCCTTGGATTCCTTTTGTTTGGGGTTCTCTGCGCTTCCTGGACTTGTAAGTCCATTTCTTTCACCAGGTAGGGGAAGTTTTCTGTCATTATTTCTTCAAAAAGGTTTTCAATATCTTGCCCTCTCTCTCCTTCTGGTACCCCTATAATTCTGATGTTGGTACGCTTGAAGTTGTCCCAGAGGTTCCTTACACTATCTTCATATTTTTGGAATCTCTTTTCTTTTTTCTTTTTTGGTTGGGTATTTTTTGTTTCTTTGTATTTCAAATCTTTGACTTGATTCTTGGGATCCTCTTGTCTACTGCTGGATCTCTGTAAATTATTCTTTATTTCAGTCAGTGTATGCTTAATTTCTAGTTGGTCCTTTTTCATGTCCTCCAGGGTCTCACTATACTTATTGAGGGACTCACTAAATTTATCGGCGGTTTCCATAAAATTCTTGAAAAACCTTATAAACGTGGCCTTGAACTCTATATCCAATCATTTGCTTTCCTCCATTTCTGCCATTTGTGACCTGTTTCTTTGTCTCCGCATTTTGGCAGCTTCCCTGTGTTGATAGAGTGGCCCTGTGCGCCAGGTGTCCTGTAGGGCCCAGTAGCTCAGCCTCCCCAGTTACCTGGGGTGGACACTCTTGGTGCACTCTTGGTGCCTTGGTTGTTGTAGAATCACTGGGAGGAATTGATCTCCAGGCCAATTGGCTGTGAGAATCAGCTGTGTCTAAAGTGGGAGAACTTCTGTGCTGAAGACACCCTTCTGGGGCAAGACTTGCTTCAGTGGGGCTTTGGTGCTCACTGAGTCTGCTCCCTGAGTGTGTCCCTTATGGATCTGAGGAGTTGCAGTCTGGATGGTCCCCCTCTGACCACTGGGTACAGTGGCTCCTGGATCTAAGGAGGTGCTAATTCAGCCTCTGCCTGAGACCACACAGCAGGAGCCACGAAGAGGCTCAGCTGTGAAGCAATGCAAGCCGCTGCGGGGCCTTGGGCCTTCTCTTGGAAGTTCCGGGTCTGCCTGGCTCGGCTGCAGTTAGGTACGTTCACATGCAAAAGCCTCTGCCGCAGCCTGGGTGGGGCGGGGTCTCAGGGAATCAAAGGGCGGAGAAAGCAGCTATAGCCGATTCTCCGCCTGGAGTCGCGCGTCTCAGTGTCCCGGTAACGGCTGCAAGCACCTCTGAGGGAAAGCCGCCCTCAAGTTCGCCCGCTGCCGGACAGACCAGCTTCTCCCCGTATGAGTCCTGGGTCCCCAGAGACTTCCCGGAACCGGAGTTCAGAGCCGTCGGGAGCTTGTGATTCCAAAAAGACAGCCGCGTCCTCAGGCGCTGCCCCCTTTCCTCGCGCGCGGGAGCCGCCGTACCTCTGCACTTCACCTCCGCAGCGCCTCTGGCTCTCAGCGTGCTTTTCTTTCCTTCTAGTTGTAGAATTTACACTCAGCCAGCCTTCCTGTTGTTCTGGATGATGTTTGCTCAGTCCTTTGCGGTAATTTTCAATTGTTGTGTGAGGCGACAATTTCCCGGTGTTTACCTATGCCGCCATCTTAGTTTTCTCCTGGACTCCATCTCTTCTCATACAATTTATTAATTTCATAAAATATGTGGCTTTTTTTGACTGGCTTCTTTCACTTTGTATGATGTTTGAAAGGTTTATTCGTGTAGTAACATATATCAGTACTTCATTCCTTTTTATGGCCAAATAATATTTTCATTGTAGCATATTTTGCTTATCCATGCATCAGATGATTGCCATTTGGATTCTTCCTACTTTTTGGCTATTATGGATAATAGTGCTGTGAACATTCATGTACATGTTTTTGTGTTGACATATGTTACTGACTTTACAAATGATTGGGAACTTCAATGTTATTCATGTATAACATACATAAAGAAATGTGAATGTTCACCTCAATGAATATTTACAATGATATTTATTTGTTTATCCATGTAACAAGAACCAAGATCTTGAAAGAAACACTATCTGCATCATTAGGGACTTGTTGATGTTTGCTTCGGTTTAGGTTGCTTCATTTACTTGTATGCTCTGGTAGAGCTGAAGGCTTATCTTAACTGTATGTCTGGAACATAAGCTCAGTGGGTACCTGATGTCACAGTAGTGAAGTTGTTGAGATAATGGACTCTAGGGCCTTGGCTGCTTGAGTTCAAATCCTAGCCCAGCATTTATTAGCTTTGAGACCATGGGCAAGTTTACTTAACATCACTCTTCCCAAATTCCTCCTCTGTAAAATGGGGATAAAACTACCTCGGAGGCAGTAATGTAAGTAGGTTGCTTAGAAAATTGCCCGATGATCATACTAAGTACTGTATATGTGTTACATATTATTATTGTTATGGTTATTGTTATTGTGTGTCTTTTCACTAGAATATAAGCCCCCTCCCTTGTCTGACTTATTTATCACTGTATTCTGAAAGGCTAGCACTGTGCCTGGCACATAATAGGTACTCAATAAATTTTTGAGGAAGGAAGGAAAGGATTTTAAATAATGAGTGGCAGAATTCCTAAATTCTTTCCTGAAACCGCTTTTGACAGCACCCTCTTTCGTTTACAACAGCTTTTGGAGCTATTTGACAGCGAAGACCCCCGGGAACGGGACTACTTAAAAACAGTCTTACACAGAATTTATGGCAAGTTTCTTGGTCTTAGAGCATTTATCCGAAAACAGATTAACAATATTTTTCTAAGGTAAGTGGAGGGAGGGGGGAGAAGGAGAAGCAAAGTTGGTGGTTTTATAGAAGTATTAAGTAAACCTCAAATATTTGAATGTAGTGTACTGACTTTATTTCTCTCTCTCTCTTTCTCCCTCTTGCTCTTTCTCTTTCTTAAAGGTTTGTTTATGAAACAGAACACTTCAATGGTGTAGCTGAACTTCTGGAAATATTAGGAAGGTAAGCACATTTTTAGCCAATTGCTAATCTCAGGTGAATATCGTTCTGTGAATTAGGTTCAGGTGGCGCAGGGAAATGCTGACCTAGATCTATTGCTGTATGTACATCTGATACTCTCATTTGTGCTTTAGCATGCTTCCCAACTGACTCTCCAAAATGCGGTTTCCTGTTCCTCTTGTTCCACATTTAGGCATTGCCAATTCTGCTGGGACGACTGAAAGAGCTAGCATTTATTTCCCATTACGCAGACAGTACATCTGATTGCAGTCAGACCAGTTACCACAAAACATCTTATTCTTGTTAGTTTCTAGACTACCTGCCCTTTGCCAGATCTTTTGAAAGCAAGTTTATAATAAATCGGGAAGATTGCCATGTTCCAGGGACCCATGGACCCAGGTGTAGTTCTTGAGCAGCTGTTTCCTGGTGCAGTGGAACGAATTGGAAAGAGACAGCTGTTGTGTAGCTTTCTACACACAAGGGAGACTAATGTAACTGGACAATGTGATTACTTAGTCTCTCCTCCTAATATGAGGAGAAAAAGAAGGTGGAGTCACATGGTTTTCTCTGTAACTTCCTGGGCTGGGCTCTAGGGTATTCTTGGTCTGAGCAGAGATATCAGGGACAGGAAGAAATGTTGTCTAGAAATGGAAAAGGTCATAAGTGAGCAAGGCAGGCAGTTATTTAGGGAAGGAAAAGAGGGAGGAAGAATAAAGAGTTGTTGATACAAAAGATTTGGGGACCATCCAACCAGGTTTCAGAGCACAGGAGCCTGTGCTGGGAGATCAGAAGCCAATTTTCTTCTCTTGAATTTCCTGCCTACTCAAATGTATTCTTTGAAGTAACTAAGAAATCTTGACTGCCCCTGGGATGGTTTTTGGGTTGCTCTGGACCAGTCATAAACTGATTAAGATTTAACCCAATCTCACAAGAACAGTTTGTCTTAGTTTAGCTTGTGGAGGTAGCATTGCTAATTCACGTCTCTTTCCTTCTTCCTAGTATTATCAATGGCTTTGCTTTACCTCTTAAGGCAGAACACAAACAGTTTCTGGTGAAAGTGTTGATCCCTTTACACACCGTCAGGAGCTTATCACTCTTCCATGCCCAGGTAGAATTTTGTACAACTACTTTTGGAAGCAAAGTAAAGTTTGCAAATCCAGTGTTTCTTTGATATTGATATGTGCTTATTTTGTTGTAACAAAGACATTTTTAAGTTTAAAATACCCGCCAAAGAAAATAAAAATGTGTGTGCGTGTGTTTTCAATGCATGGGAGACTCATGGGAATATTTTTCAAGTGAAAGGAGTATTTATTTAGTCATCTCATTTTTCAGAGAATTTAGATGACTTGCCCAGTTCACAAAATTATATATTGAACATGTTGTGTATAGTAATATATGTGTGTGGGCTTTTCAGATTTAGATCTTTAGACATGCGTAATCATTTTTTAAAGTTTTTGAACATTTTGTCTCAGCCTTATTTTGCAATAGTCTGTTAAGTTGCCTTTTGCTCCTTCTTCTAGTTCACTCACCATATCTTTTTAACTTTCTACACACAAATAAATACTCACACTAAACAAATCAATATTTTCACATATTTTTTATTTTTAGCCTCCATTACTTTAAAAAGTGTACCCTGGTCTATTCCCACTCTAATTCCCATGCTAACATTGTCTTGCATGGTAAGCATGTCACTAGGGGGGAGAGAAATGATCTAGTGGCATTTTAATTTTAGTATTTCAAACCTGTGACTCCCCAGTCCCTCCAGTGGGAATGTTTTGAGTTTGCATAAAAATGTAACACATTTTTCTGAGCAGTGTTCCTCTTTAAATGTGAAGTTCTGTGTTTCGAGGAAAATTAGTCCATATGCTTCTAATTTAGAACACCCTCGAAAAGTTGTTTCCCAAGAGTGGGTTTCTTGTCCAAGAATCCTTACCAGCCTTTTCATAAATCTTGCCTCTAGTTTTTGAAGCAGGGTATCACATTGTGTGATCATCTAATAAAAGAATTCTTGCTTAGATGAGTTAGTATCAGATGTAAAACTCATATTTCTCCAGGGTCCAACTGGCAGGTAGAGCCTTCTGTGTCTTCCTGAAACTGCTTTAGTTTGCATGTGCCATTTCAGGCAGCCAGCAAGGTTTTTAGAAAGAGCCTACATCTCATAGAATGCTCTTCTGGAACCACAGTAAAACGCAGTACTGTTGAGGTTAGCACAGACAGAAAGAAAGCCCATGAGATGTAGTTCAAACTATATGTAGATGAGATGCTTTCACAATATATTGAATGTGATATTTCACCTCTGCTTTTCATTAGCTAGCTACTTCATGTCCCAATATTCTTTTTCTTTTGTTAATGTTAGGCTTTAAAAAATATTGATCCTAGAGAGGGAGAGGGAGAGGGAGAGGATGAGAGAGAGGGAGAGAGAGAGAGAAAGAAACATCCGTGTGAGAGAGATACATCAATCACTTGCTTCATCCCCGCAACCTAGTTATATACCTTGACTGGGAATCAAACTGACAACCTTACTGTGTACTGGACAATGCTCCAACCAACTGAGCCACCCCAGCCAGGGCTATCCCAGCCTTCTGTTTTTAAAAAAATTCTCCTGGAGCCTTATTAGTGCTACTCTTTGATTTGAAAAGTAGCTTTTTATATATTTTTTATTTTGAAAATAAATTGGATGTGAAGTTACTAAAACCAGAATCTGGAAACATTTTAGGAAGTTTTAATAATACGTCTTTTGAAAACTTACTATATAGAGTTCCTAATTTTGTCCTTCATTTTTATTTCTCCAGCTGGCATATTGCATAGTACAATTTCTGGAGAAAGATCCTTCACTCACAGAACCAGTAAGTACTTTTTTCCATAATTTTGAATTATAGACCCCTTTTCATGGAGTGCATATGAAAAATTAAGTGTCATTTGTTTTTTTCCTTTCCATTTTAGGTTATTAGGGGGTTAATGAAATTTTGGCCCAAAACATGTAGTCAGAAAGAGGTAAGTGCTTAATGTCAGTGTGTTAATAGCGTACTAAATAATTGGCTGAGTGCCAGGCACAAGCTAATAAGCATGTATAAAATGAATTCTTTCACTTAACCGTCATTGTAGCTCTGTAAGGCAGGACTACCAATGTTCTCATTTTACTGGTTATGAAATTGATGCCTCGAGAAGTTAAGGAGCCTGGCCGAGTACACTAACTATAGGTGGTTAGGCCAGAACCTGCCTTCTCCTTCCTGATTCCTGAACCCTGGACTTTAATCACAGTACTGCGGAAGCCTGAGCCAGGTCCCAGATATGTGTCCAACTGTCTGGGCCTCTCCATGTCACCTTCCTAGTGACCACCTTCATAGTGTGGAGGTTTTGCTGTCACTGTGGATAGGTGCTAGAGCAGTGATGGTGAACCTATGACACGCGTGTCAGAGGTGACACGCGAACTCATTTTTTTGGTTGATTTTTCTTTGTTAAATGGCATCTAAATATATAAAATAAATATCAAAAATATAAGTCTTTGTTTTACTATGGTTGCAAATATCAAAAAATTTCTATATGTGACACAGCACCAGAGTTAAGTTAGGGTTTTTCAAAATGCTGACACGCCGAGCTCAAAATGTTCGCCATCACTGGTGCTAGAGCAAACTGCCCAAATACCCACTTTAAGACATAGTGTAGATGGAATCTTCCTATGCACAGTCATAAAATATGTTACAGACCTGTAGTTTAGCTGTTTACAAGTGGCCTGGACACCTCTGACCTACAATGATTTGTACTTTAAAAAAAAAAGCCATGCAAGGTTGTTGTGGGGGAGTGTCTCTTAACTTGGAAGTGAGCCTAGCTGGGTGCCAGATCTGCATCCACTTTCCTGAAAAAGTTAGAAACGATGTGAAAATGGCCCAGAAAAGATCAGCTGTTTGTTAGTTTTACACTTTGGAAAAATTTGGGGAGAATTTATGTGTTTGGTTTTTTTTTAAATTGAATTCAGAGAGGAAGGGAGAGGGAGAGAGAGATAGAAACATCAGTGATGAAAGAGAATCATTGATTGGTTGCCTCCTGCCCACCCCCTACTGGGAATTGAACCCGCAATCCGAGCATGTGCCCTTGACTGGAATGGAACCTGGGACCCTTCAGTGTGCTGACGCTCTATCCACTGAGCCAAACTGGCTAGGTCAGAATTTGTATCTTGACAAATGGCAAGAGTCTACAAATTTTGCTTTTAATGGAAACACCCTCCTTTTCAAATCAGTTTCAATTCTCCAAAACCCTATACAGCTTCAAAAAAATCATCTAATTTCTTACCACCTGTTAGGTAAAATTAAAAGTATGCATTGCTACTCAGATGTATCTTAAGATATGAAGAAGGCATTGTCATTTTTCATATTTTAATTGCATACTTAATTTTTCTAAGGTAATTATTTTTTATGCCTAGATAGGTAACTTGTTTTTGTTTCTCTGTCGGTTTTCCATTATATTTAAAACAACTGACTATACTATTGATTTGGCTCCATTTTGTGATCTAAAAGCAGTTTCTTGAGGCACATGGTGCTGAGGCCACGAGATTCACTGTGCTCAGTAGTGAACAATGATGTGCATGTGCGTATGTGTAAGTGGAGATTGGGTAGAAAGGCTTTAAAGGCTACCTGCTTGGGGGTGAACCTGCTCATTTGTATCTTTCCGATCCTATGTGTTCTGTTAACAGCATATCCTAGGGCAGGGGTGGGGATCGGGTCTGGCCCGTGGGCCATATGAGGCCTGTGAAATCATTTGGTCTGGCCCTGCAAAGACATTAGGGGTGAGTTAATTAAATGTTTGACCAAATAAAGCAGGCTAATTTTAAGTTGATGATTTTGTATGGCCTGAGAATGATGCTATAAATATCCAAATGGCCTTTGGCAGAAAAAAGGTTCCCCACCCCTGTCCTAGAGGAACACCTACCATAGGTCAGAGCTGGACATATTTGGGAAGTATCTGCATGTGCCATTGTGGACTTTTGTGCATGCATTCAGGACGGCCACTCCCCTGTTGTTTAAAACATGTGGGTGAGGGAAGAGATAGCTGGATTGATAGCAGTAGAGAGAGAGCACAGGACAGTCCTGTATTGCAGGATCCCTTTGTCTAAGAGCAGTTGTTCTGTGTAATAGATGTAACATGTATTTTTTCCAAAGTAAATAGAATTGTGTTTTCAAGGTCAAGGGAACTTGCTCTCAACAAGCACCCTCTGGTGAATTCTTTGTGAAATGAACATCTAGCATAATACCTGTGTTCATATGTTTGGTTTTATGTATAAATTTTTCTTAAAACAGTGCTCTCATTAATCCTCACCGTTCCTATGGATTTTTTAATGAAATGCCTGACATTTTGTGTTTTGTGTGTTACTTACAGGTTATGTTTCTTGGGGAGCTGGAAGAAATATTGGATGTGATTGAACCTTCACAATTTGTTAAAATTCAAGAACCTTTGTTTAAACAAATTGCCAAGTGTGTATCTAGCCCCCATTTTCAGGTTAGTACCAGGAGGGCATGAGGCAGAGTAGCCTATGCAGCATGTATTATTTTGGTAAAATTTTATTTGTATTGAATTAATATAATGGACACCAGCTACCTGTTGTTACTTATTTGCTATTTTCTCACATAATAACAATAATTTTAACAATAAGCACCTTTATCTTGAGCACTACACGCCAGTCACTGTGATGATGCTTTCTGCTTAGTAACTTTAATTCTTCTGACCACCCTGCAGGGAGGGCATTGTGATTTTTACAGACGTGAATGCTAAAGCTCAAAGTGGCAGAATAATTTGTCTAGAGTAAAGTAGCTGAATAAGAGGTAGACTGGTAGGCTTCCTATAGAGCAAGCATGTCAAACTCGTCGCCCATGGGCCGTTTGCCTCGTTAATTTGGCCCATGTTAGCCTTTGAATTTGACATGCTTGCTATAGAGTATAAGAGAGAATGCTAAATAAAGCTTAAGAAAAAAAGAACACTAATATTTTACTCTATACTAGCTGCTTTGTGTACATTATTTCTAAACTTCAAATTATCTTATGAGGCTCCCTTCCCTCCTCCATCCCCCATTTTCTAGATGAAAAAAAAATAAAAACGAGACTCAGAGAATGATTTGCTTAAGGTCCCAAGTTAATATGCAGTGAAATCAATAGGTATAGCTGCTTGTCTGAACGTTCCTGTGGCACCACTCTGCCTCCTTGTGGCCACTTGGGGAGAATACAGTGCAGGTGAACCTGGGCAATTTTCTCTATCGGGCCCTTGCTGCAGTGATGAGGAACCCACACAAGAGGGAAGAGGGTGATCTGGGGTGAATACACATTAGGCTTTATCCTTCGATATCTCACCAGAGGTCTGAATTACAGAGTAGAGAATTGACTCTTGATATACTGCCTGCTGATTTGAAGAGATTGTTCAGATTGTAGTTGGCTAACAGTGGACTTGAGGGACTTTCCCCTGCTCTGCATTATCCTGCACAGTTAGAGACACCGCTGTTGTCTAAAGACATCTCAGTGTGTCAAGTCAGTGATCTCGTGACAATCTTGTGATTGTATAACGCGCCCCCTCCCCCCCCCTCCGTGTCCCCTCCCTCCACACACACACACACTTAGAAACCATTATATGAACCATTACATTGGATGATGTAACACACATCTAGATAGGAGAAATTCAGGATACTATAGATGTTTTGCATATTACACATGGCTGCGGCTCAAACATCTGGATTGTTTACCTTATTTACTGTTTTCATGAGGATGTTTGGTGTAATTAGGGCAAGGAGCAGGAACCTTTTAAAAATATTTTTATTGATTTCAGAGAGGAAGGGAGAGGAAGAAAGATAGAAACATTAATGATGAGACAGAGAGTCATTGATTAATGCTTCCTGCATGCTCTCTACTAGGGATTGAGCCCACAACCCAGGCATTGTCCTGATTGGGAATCGAACTGTGACCTTCTGGTTCATAGGTTGATGTTCAACCACTGAGCCACAATGGCCAGGCAGGAGCCTTTTAATTTTTTTTAAGAATAGCTTATTGATTTTTAGAGAGAGAGGAAGGGAGAGGGAGAGAGAAAGTAAAACATCAATATGAGAGTGCAACATAGATTAGCTGCCTCCTACATGCCCCCACTGGGGATCAAGCCTACAATCCCTGGTATCTGCCCTTGACCAGGAATCGAACTGGCAACTTCCTGGTGCACAGGATGATACCCAACCAATTGAGCCACACCACACAGGCAAGGGCAAGGAGCTGGAATCTTTTAAAATGAGTATCATCAGGAAGGAGTAAGTGATTCTCAGAAGCTCAGAAAGGAGACAAAGTGTCTTAGTCAGCTGGGGCTGACTACTCTAACAAAATGCCACAGACTGGGTGGCTTATGAAAAACAGAAATTATCACTCACAGTTATATGGAGGCTGGAAGTCTGACATCAGGGTGCCAACATGGTTAGGTAAGGGCTCTTTCATGGGCCACAGGCTTCTTCTTGTGTCTTCACATGGCAGAGGGGCTGTTTTGAAAGGCACTGACCCCCATTCATGAAGGCTCCACTCTTATGACTTAAGTACCTTCCAAAGACCCCACCTACTAGTACCGTCATCTTTCAGGGTTAGGATCTCAACACATGAGTTTTGAGGTGACACAAATATTTAGATTGCAGCAGTTTCCATACCAGACTGTATGAACAACAGAAGCTCATTTCTCAGTTCTGTAGGCTGGAAGTCTGGGACTAGAGAGCCAGCAAGACCTGCTTCTGTGAGGGCTTCCTTTCTGTCTTGCAGGTGACCACCTTGTCCCTTGTCCTCACATGGCCTTTCCGTGGTGAGTGCATGTGGAAAGAGAGGCAGTATCTCTCTTATAAGGCCACAAAGCCTGTTCAGTTAGGACCTTACCCTCATGACCTCAACTCATGGGGGTAGGGCTTCAACCTAGGAATTGGCGGGGAGTGGGGAAATGACACAGTTCGGTCTATAGCAGAAAGAAAAAAGAATTTTAAATTATTCGATACAACAAAAGAACTGAAAACAAAAGAAGTAAAGAGGTTCTTTATTCATTCGTTGTGTCCATTGGTTCATCCAGCAAACATTTATCCAGTGCCTCAGACATACTGCCTCAGACACACTGTGTGCTTCGTGGTGTTTAGACACTCTGTCCATGTTGGGGTCTCTGCCTCCCTTCCTGTATTTCCCTCGACCTGGAATGGCCTTTCCTCCTTTCATCCTCCAAAGCCCAGCTGAGATGCCACCCCCTGTGTCATCATCCTGCCACTGCTCCTCTCCCCCACGTCATCAGGGTGTTCTGTCTGCCCTTCCCTCCAGCACTTTATTTCTGTGTCTGATGTGACACTTACCACAGTTTACATGGATAGGCTCGTAGGTCGATTCCTCCTTTCCCCACCGGTGTCTGAGCACCATAGGGATGACAGAGAAAAGCGTTTAAGAGCAGGGACTTTGGAGTCTTCCCCTTGCCAGCCATGTGACCTTGAGCCTCAGTTTCCTCATTGGCAAAATAGAAATAATGCTACCTACTCAGTGTGTCGGTGGTGAGGATTGAATAATATGTATGTGAAACGCTTTGCATAGTGCCTGGCATATGGTAAACATTCAGTAATGATTGTTTCTTTGTACTCTCAGGGTCTAGTGCCTCACAAGTCCCATTCCTTTTTTTTTTTGAACCAAATTGAATAATGTAAATAGAAAGGTTCTAATTTCTCAAGAGTGTATTGGTTGATGCATCTTGTACCATTTTATTAAATTAAATTAAAATTACTTTAAAATTAAATTTATTTTTTATTCTTTTATAGTTTTCACTTAATTTATCCTTATTGTTGAAAGTATTACAGATGTTCCCTTTCCCCCCCTCCACCCCCTTCTGCCCTCCCCAGGGCTTTACTGCACTATTATCTGTGTCCATGGGTTATGCATATATTCATATAAAATTAAAATTAGTTTAAATTTTAATTTTTAAATGAAAACATAATTTCTTAATCTGATGGAATGAAAGAAGCCCCTCTTTTCTCATATAACTACCCTTTTTAGGGATTTTAGAATTTTTTTTGAGAATTGGGTTTATACTGATTCCTATTATAGATGACTTTTTAGATATTTTAGATTATTTTTGGAGGTGTTCTGTTGAATTCTTAGAGTCAGTTGGTAGTGAGGTGGTCAGAGAAAAGGGATCTGAGATAGCAGGCAGTCTTATATACATCTAGTGTCCCCGAGTCCAGAAACGGAGCGACTTTCTCCTGGCTTATTTAGTCCAAAGCAAGGGTGACAGAAATGAAGTCTGGAAAGAGTCCAGGCACTAGACTCGAGTCTTAGCTTTTACCATTTGCTAGTCACGTGATGTTGGCTAGGTTACTAGTCTCTCTGAACCTCAGTGTCCTCCTTCATCCAGTGGGCACAACAGTAGCTACTTTGTAGGTGGTGGGGACGATGGCACATTCTCCCTGCAGTGCAGGCACAGCACCTGCCACAGGAGGTGCTTAGCAGAGGGGACTGCTCTGCAGGGATGGGCAGCTGGGTTTTCTCTGCAGCTATTGACAGTGTCAGCCGTGTGCTGTGTGGGTGAAAGAGGTGAGTCAGGAAAGGGGTTAAAGGAATGGTGGAAACTGTGTGGCATAGGGAATAGAGGTGTCCGGAGCTTGGGAGCTATGCAGGAAAAAGGTGGAATTAGATGAAATGAGCAGTATGAAAGGAGAATAGAAATAGGTAAGGAAACTTCTTTTCCTTCTCCAAATTGATGAACCACTTTGGAACTTTCTGAAAGATTTTAAACCCACAAAAATGTAGAGCGTGATAAATATTTAATTTTACATTTGGTTGAATGATATAAAAATAGTCTTAAAATACTTTTGTTTGGAGATTTTTAATTTTATCTTTGTCTTTTTCTCTCTCTTAACATTTTCTTTTTCTTTTCTCAAAGGTGGCAGAAAGGGCGCTCTATTATTGGAATAATGAATACATCATGAGTTTGATAGAAGAAAACTCTAATGTCATCCTTCCCATCATGTTTTCCAGTCTGTATAGGATTTCAAAAGAACATTGGAATCCGTAGGTTTTCCGTTCCCTCCCTCCCTCTCCCCACCCCTCCCTGCCTCCCCTTCCTTCCTTCCTTCCTTCCTTCCTTCCTTCCTTCCTTCCTTCCTTCCTTCCTTCCTTCCTTCCTTCCTTCTTCCCTTCCTTCCTTCCCTTTCTTTCTCTTTCCCTCCCTTGCTCTCTTCCTTTGGTCTTCTCTCCCTCCCTCCCTTTTTCTCTTTTGCTTAATAAAATGTCATGAGTGCTTGCTATGTGCCAGATGCTGTGCTTGTTGCTAAAGAGGAATATGTGAAAAGATAAAGTCCCTACCTTTAACAACTTCACTGACTGGTTGGCAAGGCCCACAAGTAAACAGATACTTTTATGAAGCAGTATTATAAGTGTGTTCTGTTAACATAGTTCACTTGAGGGCTTCTGGCCCGTCTATGAATGGAACAGATATGGGGATGCTCTGGAGGGAGAGGAAGGGTTTGAGGACATCGGTGGAGTGGTGAGGCGCCAATTGAATCTTAAAGGAATTTGGCAGGTGAATGGGATGGGGAAGCCCTTTCAGAGTGTGGGTCCATCTGTCATATAAAAAGGAATAAAAATGTAAAAAGTCCGAGACCTGAGAGTTTGGGAAGGTTGAAGCACAGGAGGTTGGGGAGGTTGCTGGAAGACGAGGTTAGAAAGGGGAGTGGGGCCCACATGAGCCTTCACCACGTGAATGATAAGGAAACACTAAAGAGTTGTAAAGTGATGTGATCTGAATTGATTGGCATTTTAGCAAGATCCATTTTTAAAAAAAACAACTTATTATATATGTTCTGAGGGAAGAAAAGTTTACAGTCTTCAAAGAGAACTTTAACCTCTAGGCCTGTGAAAGTTAGAGCATTCTGTATTTGAATGGCGTTACATATTTCTCTGGGGAATAGAAAGAAAAGTTAAGGTGGCATTAAAAATCAGCAGGTAGAATTCAGTATATTAGTAATTAGTTTGGCTTTAAAAGTTTTGCATACAACTGTAAAATAATAATACATTTTTCAAATTCACGAAATTTTATTAACAAAACTGGTAAAAATAAGGAGCTGGTAAACAATGAAGTCTCCTTATGCAGATAGTCTCTTGAGAATCTAGCCTAGAGAGTGGTTTCAGCAAGAGTGTGTAACTGCTCAGGATACTGTTTTGGGCCCTTCTCCATCACTGCCCGGAGCATTTGGGGAGGTCATTCGTTTCAGCAGAAGGGAGTATACATTTTCCTTTTACTAATGGGCACAGGGAAGAAGCAACACAGCTTCTTATAAACGTTTTGGAAACATCAAGCCCATGGTTTACTTAACACCTGGCCTAACTTTTGCCAGTGCCCTTTTCAGAGGTATTGGAGCATATTGCAAAAGGGAAGCACTGTTGTATAGTTTTGCAAAGGGCAGTGCTATTTAGATCTGGTCTGAAGCTGTCAGGCCCATCAAGGGACAGTCTTCGTGTTGCCCAAGAGCTTATTCTTCCTTGCTGAGTATGGACCACCGTTTTGGCTGTTTAGCCGTATGCTGTTCCACAGCTCATCGCAGCCATCACCAGCTTGCCTGCTACCTTACCGGCAATATATTGGATCAGCAAAGGGATCAAGTTGGTCTGAGTGGACCGATGCAAATCACAAATAGAAACTAACTCATATTAAACTGCCCAACTTATAGGAGTTTAATATCGTATCTATGGATATGAATGATATAAATTACATATTTCTAGCTTTTGATTTTGATGAATTCTGTATGATAATATACATGCTAATGATAAAAATAAAATTCTATGCAAATTTAGGCCTCTAAGGTTAGTGCTACCACAGGTGCTCCTTTTTAAGGTGGAGTTGCTTTATTTTTATGCTTGCTTTTTTTATTAAATGAAGTTAACAGTTGCCCACAGGCAAGTCTATTCTGGTTACCAATAATTAGAAGGGCAGAATTAGATTTTTCTTTTTTTAATCCTGCCAACCCCTCAGGAAGGTGTCTTGCCTTGAACAGTAAAGACAGTAACTCTTGATTTGGAAATGAACTGTATGTCATTTCTAGTTGTTCCAACTAAAAGGGATGGAGATAGTGTGCAATATGTGGAGCTCATTCAAGGTTTGTGCTTTCTCTCTTTCTCCATCCCATTATGTACAACTAACTAATAAGTCCCTCTTCTCTGCTTCCCAGGGCCATTGTGGCGTTAGTCTACAACGTGTTGAAGGCGTTTATGGAAATGAACAGCACCATGTTTGACGAGCTGACAGCCACATACAAGTCAGATCGCCAGCGGTAACTTTTTAAAGCTTTTTTGTCAGCTGTGCCCAAAGCTATTGAGTTCGTTCCTTGCTCTTTGCTGATGTGGCTTAATTGCACTGAAATCCTAAGCCATACAATTTTAGTTATTTAACTCTTCATTTCTGCATGCTCATTATTTGTGTCTTTTTTAGTGGAGCCCCTGGGCAGCAAAGTGTTGTTTTGAAAAAGGCTGCTTTCCTCCTTCCCTTCTGTAGTGTTTCTCTTCTACCTCAGGGTTAAGAGCTTGGCACAGAGCTGGCATTCAGGTCTGCATAAGGGAACCATCAGGTAGTTTGCCAGCTGGATCTGCTCCTGTCCTGAACTTACTTGAACGACAATTGGGCTGATCTTGTACTTCACTCCAGCAGCAGGAGGGACGAGGCACCATTTTGTTTAGTTCTTTGGCTCAGAATTTATTTTCTATTCTACAGAGAGGAAGGGAGAGAGATAGAGAGTTAAAAACATCGATGAGAGAGAAACATCAATCAGCTGCCTCCTGCACATCTCCTACTGAGGATGTGCCCGCAACCAAGGTACATGCCCTTGACCGGAATCGAGCCTGGGACCTTTCAGTCCGCAGGCCGACGCTCTATCCACTGAGCCAAACCGGTTTCAGTATTTTCTATTCTAGACCCCCAACAAATTCATTACAGTGAAAAGGATAGGGAGGTGAAGAGTCTGGTGTTTTATAAATACTGAAATGCTTAAGACCAAAAGGGGGCAAAGAAGAGGCGAACTCTTTATAATAAATGCTATGGCTGAATAAAGCCTTTCTTAATTTCATTTATGTGATTCTTCAGTTTTGTTATTTCTTGTTCAATATGTCCAACTTTCCAAAAGATGATGTCTTAGTCCATTCGGGCTGCAATAACAAAATACCACATATGGGTGTTTTATGGGCAGCTTGTAAACAACAGGAATTAATTGCTCACAGTCCTGGAGGCTGGAAGTCCGAAAGCATCGCGCCAGCATGGCTGGATGAGGGCCCTGTTTCTGGTTCATAGCTGGCACCTCCTCATTGTGTCCTCACTTGGAGGAAGGGGGGGAGGTGTCAAGGGATTTCTGTGGTATCACTCACAAGAGCAGTAATCCCATTATGAGGGGACCATCCTCTTGACCTGATCACCTCCCAAAGGGGCCCCACCTACTAATATCATTATCTTTGGGGATTAGGATTTCAGCATATGAATTGGGGCTGGGGGCACAAATGTTCAGACCATGGCATCAATGTACTTGGAGACATTGAGGAAAGTCTAGAGAGTTTGTTAGTAGTGGGACCTTTGTTTTTTTGGCTCTGATCATACAGAAGCAAGTGCCACTTTATATATTATAAAACTGTGAACCTAGAGGATCCCAGAGGTGTGTGTGTGTGTGTGTGTGTGAGTGTTCAGACCCAGGACCTTGTGGAATCTCCTGAGCAAAGCTCTCTGTGGTTCCCTTGCTTCTTTGCTTTGCCTGATTTTGAATGTGTTACTTGCATTTATTGATAAAGAGAGCAATGAGGGGAAAGGTTTGATGGCAGGAGACAAAGGACCATTACACTCTTTTAAAAACAATTATACTATGATATATTGAAAAGCAACTTAATTATGGAATATGGCAAGTGTTTAATTGTAGACAGAAGAGGTTGAGATTTTTAATAAAATATTGGAATAAATATTAAGTATGGGATATGTTGGGTCATACTTGCAATTTAAAGAACTTTTATTATATTTACAGTTTTTGCAAATCACTGAATTTATAATAACTTTTCTTGTCCCCAACTTAAAATGCCCATGGTTAATTCTTATCTTTTTTAAAAGTTTGTCTAATTTAAATAATTATTTAAATAAAGGAAGTAAAGTACACATTCATGCTGTGATATACCACTAAAAGGTATATTGTACATAATATTCCTTTTTAAGCAACTAATAGCTTATTATCCCAGTTGAATAAGGATTAAATCTGTAGAATCCAATTAACAGTATTAAAGACTTCATTTCTAAAACTAGAGGCCCAGTGCATGGATTCGTGCAACCAGTAGGGTCCCTTGGCCTGGCCTGCGAGGATCCGGCCAAAACCGGCTCTCTGACATCCCCCGAGGGGTCCCGGATTGCCAGAGGGCACAGGCCAGGGTGAGGGAACCCACCGGTGCACAAATCCGTGCACCAAGCCTCTAGTATGCATATAAGATCTTTGGTTAATCTCTTCCCACCCTCCCCCCTTCCCTTTGAGATTCATCAGTCTGTTCCATGTTTCCATGCCTGTGTATTGAGTGTCTGCCCCTTGGTGGTCAGTGTACATCATAGCAAACGGTTGAACGGTCGGTCACTTAGGGTTTTATATGTATAGATATTGAAATTGATTGAAGTAAATTCATATTTATTGAACTTCAGTAATAAACTGTTTACTGATCATTTATTATTTAAACTAGACAAACTCTTTAAAAAGATAAGAATTAACCAAGGGTATCAGAAATAGACACTGTGAAGTTGATTCTGATAATCTGATATATTAAAGTGACTTATAGCAAATGGGCTTTCTTATTGAGAGAAGGATTAATTTTAAGCAAGGGTAATATTTTGTTCAAAGAACAGTAGAAAGTTAAACAGAATAGATGGAAACATTGGTTTCTCCATAGATATAGAATAGGAAAAGAGAATAAAGAGATTTATTTGGTACTTTCAGAGAACTGAATGAAGGATTTCACTTCTGGATGGCAAGACACCAGTAATTGTTTCAGTTCAGATAAAATTGTAAGGATTGCAAGTCTGAAATCGTGTGTGAAATAAGTAACACTGTTAGATACACATGCCAACATTAGTGCTACGTAAAATTGAAATTGGGAGAGAATTTGACAGTATCCTAGCTTGACAACATGGTTAAGTTTTAAACTCACTCCTATAGGTAGAGAGAAAAGTGGGAACGAATGGGGGTGACACTGACTATATCAGCAATATTTAGAACTTTTGAAGATAAAGTTGTCTGAAAAGATTTATGATAGATCAGCACAAAGTTCCCCTGAAAGAAAAGCCCCACAGGACAGATGGCACTGAATGCCATAAAGCTTTGATCAAAGAAACTCTTCAGGAATAAGATGATGAGTATTTTTATGATGTCGGTTCTTAATTTAAACTGAATTAGGGCAGTATGAACCTTACGTACGTTTAAACTGTTTTTTTAGTTGAATAAAGATCCTAAGGCCTTGCCTACCAATTTCTTCTCCCTCTTCCTCCAAATTAAAGGTCATATTCTTTGAAACCAGCAGGATCTACAGAATTGATTTAAATGTACTCAAATCCATATTCCCTGATAACATTTATTTAGACTTAATATTATTCTTAAACTGTACTGAGAAACCAAAAGAGATAATTTACCAAACAGCTTACTTTTACAGTTAAGAATCTGGAATTCATAATGATCGAAGAATTATCTAATCTTGTCATGTAAATATAAATTTTCAGGGTCAAAATTACCCTACAGGTAATTGTTTGAAAATTATGTCCACTGAAATTACCCTACAGGTAGTTGTTTGAAAATTATGCCCACTGAAATTTATATTGTGCAGATTATGTTTGAGATAGCTGAAATTAATTATAGTAAACAAAAGCTTAAAATAACAAAATATTAATTATGAAATGATAATATTAATGACCATATTACATAATGAAATGTTTCCTTAAGACTAGTAGGATGAGAATATAAAATTACTTAAGTATTTCTAGAGTGGTTTTTTTTTTTGTGGGCAATGAAAATTAATTTCTATTGCTATAGTTATCAACATAACTTTAAAAAATTGGGGATGATATAAAAATATGAGGCATTAGAATTATATACAAATTTCACTTAACCTATGTGGATTTCCCTGAGTAAATATTGTACTGTAACTGCCATTAAATTCTTGCTAGGTAAAGTAACACATGGCCCTTTTTCAGGAATTATCTGAATTTATGGATACACAGATGTCATTTGGGTGTGCTGTTTACTGGCTCATCACAACATGGGAAAGCTAGGGACAGAAATGAATTAATTATTTTAATATATGTGAATTTATTAATTTACATTATATTCATATATTCCTGGATTATGCACTTCTGACTTGGTTGATGTTAAAATCAGCACTATTTCTTTTATAAAAATATGGTAATCTAAACATGTCCTTGGCAAAATAAAATTTATTAACCCTATTTTAGACATCCAGAGTTTTAGTAAATTTTACCAATTTTCCCCCAAATATGGAAGTCACTAGTTAAATTGATATTGAACTAAATTTGAAGCTTTGGAACATTAAAGTTTTAATATATAGTAATATCAACACAATTCTGTCCAGATCATTAAAACTGCAATCACAGAAGAAATAATATATAATTTGGTTGTATTTGTAAGTATTAAATATGTTAATTTAGATTTTGTGATTTATTAACACTTACAAGATACTGCTAAAGAGTTTAAATAGACATAGTGTAGGAAAAACATATTCATAAAGAGGAAGTATATTTTCTTGACCTCCTGCATTCTCTGCATCAGCGTCATTTCTAGCATCTCTTTTGAGAAACTGTTTGGAGACAAAGAGAAAATTAGATTGTAAGTAGATCCCAAGTGAAAGTCACTAATGTGCCCTTGGTTTTAGGATAACAGATACATATAAATGATCCTCATTTTTGTTTCTCAGTAATTTTGAAGTTAATATTCTGTATTAAGTTTAAAGGAATATTAATGTAAAATCAATCCTAGCTGGTTATGCTCAGTGGTTAGAGCATTGGCCCAAGGACTGAAGGGTTGCAGGTTCTATGCTGGTTGGGGCACATGTAGGGGGCAACCAATTGATGTGTCTTTCTCACATCGATGTTTCTCTTTGTCTCTCCCCCTCCCATCCACTCTCTAAAAATCAATGGGAAAAATAT
Source organism: Myotis myotis (assembly GCF_014108235.1). NCBI lineage: Eukaryota > Metazoa > Chordata > Mammalia > Chiroptera > Vespertilionidae > Myotis > Myotis myotis. The sequence goes on along the minus strand of NW_023416313.1, from coordinate 194,894,107 downwards.
CCCTGGGTGAGGATTAACAACAATAAAAAGTTGTCATCTTCTATTCTGTTCATTAATACTACTTTGTGTCTAAATAAGTGTCAGATAAAAGAGCAAGAGAGAGAAAAACCAAAAAGAAGAAATACCCATAAGCTTAATGCCAAGCTTTTCAAAGACCTTTTAAAACATACATGGGAAAAAGAATGTTCAAGGGGCAGTTATTGATGAATAACTTCTTTAAACCTCCCCAGGTATTTACTTTATATTTTGTTTCTTCCCCAGTGAGAAAAAGAAAGAAAAGGAGCGTGAGGAATTGTGGAAAAAACTGGAGGATCTGGAGTTGAAGAGAGGTCTTAGACGTGATGGGATAATTCCAACTTAACAAAAACAATGGCAGCAACATTACTAACCTGTGGAGTCACACATTTATGTAGTAGAAGATGGAGCAACAGTTTTCTGTATTGTGCAACTTTACAGTAGATTTCACATTTGTTTCATTATTACAACAGCACTGTATATACCTGTCTCTAAGTAAAGGAAAAAAAAATAAGGACTTCAATCCAAAGTTTGGACAGTGGATGGACTTCTCAGAACTTTGCAAACATAATCATTGTTCTTAACCCTTTAAAAAAAAAAAAAAAAAGAGCAGTTTTCAGAGACCTGTTAATGAAACTGCTGTTAAAATTCCATTGTCGGGAGTTCCTTATTTATCATTAGCAGAGAGTATGAAACAATTCTCAAATGTGAACAATCTTAAATTTAGCTTGTCTTTCTGCTGAGCTGTTAAATGTATTTATAGGAAAGGAAGAAAAAAAAAAAAAGACTGTCATTTCCATATAGGTTTGTATAACACCCTCTTCTGGATAACTTGACTGTAATTTGACATCTTTTCCTTTTGCACATCTTCTTGAGTTGAATGTCCACATGAAATGGGGCCGTGAGTTATAAAGGTCCCAGATGAGAGTTTTGCTTACTGGAGTGAACATCTTTCCAGTAGCCAGGTAGTCCTGGTACTCCTTTAGGTTTAAAATTTGGAGTAAAAGAGAAGAGGTGATAAACATAGTAGGGAAGGGAATTTTGGATTCGTGCAGGAGTTTAAGGTGAATCCAAATCAATGTCTTGAATCCTTTGCAAACAGGCACTGGGACATCATAGGCTTCAGTACCTGAGCAGTATTAATTGCGTACATCATTGAACACACATACCAGAGATGTTTTAGACATGTCAGAAAACATCCTTTGGACCATTTTGAAATCAGAAAGACAGACACTAAATAGTACAACCATGAAATTGATCGCCAGGATTGCGGATCTAATTGGGAATAGAGTTGAGCAAACAGCTTGGACTGTTTGGAGTTGTTGCCTTACTTTTTAATATGTATTTATAAAGTATTCCAGCAAAAGAGGATGTAGCCTCTGGGGAAAAACAAACATGTTACCGTGTTTTTTGTAGATTCTCCTATATCTCATCACAGCGCCAGCCCTGTTTTTAGCCAGAAAGGATTCAGGATAAACATTATTATGCATTCTGAATTGGATGCGTATTCCTAACTACTGTATTTGTTACCAAAAGTGGTTCTACAAATGCTACTGAAAAAAATCTGGAAATTCCTAATGTCCTGAGTATTAATAATAAAGTTTAAAAATGCTTTTATATCAAAGGTGCATTGTGACCAAATTGTTTAAGAAAAAACAAAAACAAACAAAACAAAATCTAGGGCTGTATTATAGCTATATTTTATTGGCTCTCTGCTTTGTATTTAAAAGAGGACTCTTAACATCTTGGGGAGATAAAAATACTGATAAAACTGTGTACAGTATGTACTTAACCTATTGTGGTTGCGTTATTATGTACTGAAAGATATGTGTTTGGGGCTTATTTCCAGGATGCATTTGCTTGTTATGGACATAGCAGCAGTGAGTTGATAATCCTAAACCATCACTTCAGCAGTCTTCATGGCATAGAGCTGATTCTGTTCATGTGTTGAATTGTCATAGCAGCAAACATGAACATATGAACTGTTGTTGCTCTTAGTAGAAATATAATATCAATATGGGCTTGTATACTTTCTTCCTTCCATTTAAATATAAAGTAGAATATGCAGTTATATTGTTTCCAAGAAAAAAAGGGAAAAAAAGGCAGCTGACCTTTCTCCCCTATTAGGTGTTTCCGGATTATCAGGTCACAGTGTGTGTGTAAAAGTCAGCTAATTATGAATACTGTCATCTCAGCAACTTTGTAAAACAAACAAAACTTGGCATTGAGAATTCTGAGACAGAACCAGCAGTAAAATAGTCATATGCAACACCAAACATAACACGGTTTAATGGAATTCATAGGTTTTTCTTTTTAAAAAAGAACATTCATGGGGATTCAATGTACATTTGGCAGAGACTGCCAAAGATGAAACAACTTCCTTTCAAAGTGCTGGAGCAAAGGTGCAAGTTCAACAACTAAAGATAAAAAATAAATTTATAACAAATCCTCTCCGATTTTAGCTTGTTAGTTTTGACTCTGCATTACATTTAGTTTTGACAGTCTAAATGTTTGTTTGCCATTAATTCATCTTTTTTAGATAAGGGACATTAAAATCCCAGGTTTATGAAATATCTCTGCCCATTAGAATGAAATGCAGTCATTTGAAATGAGAAAGATGAGGCTCCTATTTTGCACCTTACCCTGTCTTCAGAGTTAAGGTGAGAACTACACAGATATCCTTGATGTCAATTTATGTGTTGATTATTCCAAACTGAGGAGAATAAAGCCAGATTTTAGACATACTCAAAGAAGCAATTATAGATACATGTCTAAAATTCATAGGGCAACTTCTGAGAAGAAACACTGTCTTTTCTTTTTAATTGAAAGTGACAATGTGACACTTGTCATGTTGTGTCCGGTGACACAGAGTAACTAGGTTGTCTGACTGTTGCACCATGTGACATATTTAAGGACATACTTGCTGCATTTGCAGCAGCCCTCTCTGTCCTTTCCCGCATTTCTCCTGTTGCTGCGACTTGAGCTCATTGTGACAAATGCATCTTTTTGTTATATTTTGTTTGCTTCATAATTTCCAGAACTATATATAAATCTATTTTTAAAATAGCAAATATTGTAGTTAGTGAGTGATGATCACTCCAAACTTATCCCTACCATATTGGTTTCAGGGGTAGGATTAAGAGTGTCTTTGGAAGAAAAAACAAACAAAAACCCTGTGGTTTAGAGTGATGCTGAGGCCTTAGGCTGTGGGCCTAGAAAACCCATGTGAGTGAACTGACCCCTCTCATCCTTTGAATCGAGCATGCATTCCTTTTCTCATTGTGCAAGTGGCCCCATTGTTTTCCTTCAGTGTTGAGTTTTTGTCCTTTTAAATTTTATTCTATTTTGCTCTTCCTAACATCTGACTGTTTTTTTTTTTATAAAATAAAATAAAAAATAAAAAAGTGAGAAATAAATAATACCCTTGATGCCGCTGGATACTCACAAGCAGGGTTATGCTCCTTCATCTTGGGCTCGTTTGCCTAAAGGGAAGGGTTTAAATTATTTTGTACCTCCTCCTATGCGTGGGACAGTCCAGGGTGCAGAGCCAGGAACTGCTTGTAATTGCACCTGCTATACTTAAACGTATAGCCCTAGGCTCAATCACACTATGGGGAAAAAAGTATATTTAGAGCTTTAAAAGCTTTTTTATTTTTTTGTGGGGATGGGGAGGGTGGGAAAGGGAAAATGTATGGATGTTATTGGCATTCTTAAGTGTTCAGAGTTATGCTCCTCCCCCGCCCTCCCCCCCCCCCCCACACACACACACACTTTAATCAGATGCACCGACCTGGCCCAGGAAATGAAAAGATTCTCTCTTTTGATGCTATTACCAATGTTATTACAAAGTGACAGTCACCTACAGCAAAAAGGTGGCACCGGACATGATCGGTGATGTTTAATTTGCACATCAATATTTTTATTTTTATATTCTGGCTCAGCTGCTTTCTCTGAGTGGAGTTAGGAAATGAGCCACAAAGGATTTTTGTAGTAGGTATATTGGCAATGCATTTTATATTTCTCAGTATTTAATTTTGAAAATCAAAAAGGATTGTGCATCTTGAGAGAAAGTTGAGCAAGTTTTGAACCAGTGGAATGTTCACTTGTGCTGCTGCTTGTGCACGACAGCAGCAGTAGTATCTCTTGGAAATAAACATCCCATATTACGATGTCTATGAATATAGGTTTCCTTTTCTTCCCTCCTCTTCTTCCTCCCTTCCCCTCCTTATCTCTCTCCTTTTTCTTCCTTCCCTTGTCCTTTTCTTTTTTTTAAAAAAAAGAAATCACTTATTGTAAATAAGTTGTAATCCAAACCTCATGTATCAGTGAGGAACTTTCAAATATAAATATTACCAATACATTTTCTGGTTGTTGTCTGATTTTTGATTAAGGGATATGAGAATGACATGTCCATTGCTTTTGGTTTGAGGATTTCGCTTTAGCTCCGTAAATCTTTTGGTATTTTAGTATTTCATTGTTTTAGCAGGAGAGGGCAGCAAAAGTTCATTTTTCCTGTTAGAAATGCTGTGTGGTTCATGATCGATTTTAAATGTGTGTGTGTGTGTGTGTGTGTGTGTGTGTGTGTGTGCGCGCGCGCGCGCATTTAAACAGCATCTGTTTGTGGATAGAGGTAAAAATGAAACATTTTTGAGATGAAAAGTTGCATATGAAAATTATGAACTGGTTCAACCAGACGGCCAAGACTTCTTGTCCACATCAAAGTTAAAATCCACAAAACAATCTTCCAGCTCGGGCTCAAATGTGCTACTTTTCAAACACAACAAAAGGCAAGTGGAGTCTTAAACACTTGAAACTTAAAATGTCTTTGAAAATGATTTCCTTTCTTCAAAGTGGTAACAGAAGCAAAAATGAAGGTGTTCCCAAAGAGAATGTAACTTCCCCTTTGACGGCCGTGTCAGAGGTTCTGTACTGTGGGTGCCTCCTAATAAAGAAGCGTGAAGAATTCCCAGGCGCCTGGCTGTGTGTGTGTTTTTGACCTCTGGCCTCGTGAACCACATAAATAATAGCTTTGATCAACTTGCCTGTGAAACAGTGGGGCTGGTTGGTTCACACTTTCATCTAGAGAAAATCAGGAGCAGTCCAGTGCCTTGCTGTATAACGAACTACTCCAAAACTTAGTGGCATAACCCCAGTTATTGTTTACCAGTGTACAGTTTAGGCAGGGACATGGTAAGATCATCTAGTCTCTACTCCTTGAGCGTCAACTTGGGTTTAGTGGAGTTGGAGAATTCACTTCCAACACGGCTCACTCTGGCTGCTGGCTTCGGGTTCAGCCATATGCCTTAGTTCATGACATACTAATGGGGGTCCTTCACAGCAAGTCCACTCGTTTCTAAGAAAAATTGCTCTAAGAGCCCAGTCGGTGTGGTTCTGTGGTGGAGCATCGGCCTATGAACCAGGAGGTCATGGTTCCATGACTGGTCAGGGCACATGCCAGGTTGCAGGCTCAATCCCACCTTGTGTGTGGGTGTGGCGTGCAGGTGGCAGTCAATCAATGATTCTCATTATTGATGTTTTTATCCCTTCTCTCTGAAATCAATAATACACACACACACACACACACACACACACACACACACACCCCAGAGGCCCAGTGCATGGAAATTTGTGCACTTGGGTCCCCTCAGCCTGGCCTTTGCCCTCTCTCAGTCCAGGAGTCTTTGGGGGATGTCTGACTGATGGCTTAGGCCCACTCCCCATGGGGAGTGGGCCTAAGCCACAGTCTGGTCTCCCTCTGTGGGAGGTGACCAGCAGGGAGATCGGGGGATGGTGCCCCACTGCCCCCTGATCACTGTCCCCTCCCTCTGCCCGCTGGTGTCTGCCTTGGATGGCCTGGTGCCACCTATTCGCCAGCCCCACCCGCTGCCGACCAGTCGTTCTGCTGTTCAGTCGTTTTGCATATTAGGCTTTTATTATATAGGATATATATATATATATATTTTAAAGAAAGATTGTTCTGAGAGACAGGAAGTGGAAACTGCTCATTCTATCACTTCTGTCATATCTTTTTGGTCAAGGAGTCACAGGGTCTGCTCAGATTCAAGTGGAGGGACATAATCTCACTGTGATGTGATGAGAGGAGTGTCATCTTTAGTCAACTACAGGATACTTTGTAAAGCATCTGATGTAGGTGGCTAATTAAATCACATTAGACTGTAACTGTGTAGAGTTAACTAATGTTTCATGTTAAACTCTGAGCTGGGGAGAGAAAAATTCTTGTAAACTCAGCCATTTTTTATTTCAAAGCATAACCATTTGTAACATCTGAAGATCACCCTCTTGGTAAATTACAGGATGAAGAAACTTTAACAAAGAATTTTAGGGTTCAAGGAAATCTGAGTTTATTTCAACAGATATCTACTCTTAAAATTACCTCCTGCCTGTAAATAAATATTTATGATAATGAAGGCAAAGTAAATATACAGTTCAATTCCTATTTCTGAGATTTTTGTATAATACTGTGTCCAGGGGATTTCTAGTAGATTAAGTTCGCATTAGATATTTTTTGAACAGACTAAATTATGGAAAAGCAAGTGGAATTAAAATCTGATTTGCTAATGATATATGTTCATTTTCAAGAATATTTTTGAAAGGCAGAGTTTAGAAAACAAGCTTGATAGCTCTCCAACCTAAAAGTCCACTACAAGACATGTATTCATTGATTGATCAGACCAGTGTTCATTGACTGGCTCTTTTCATATTCTTGTCCATTCTCCGATGCTCAGATTTTCTGTCTTTTTAATCATTTAGTTCAATTCTTTTAAAAATCATAGTCTGAATTGATCATACAATTTGGAGTCAATCTTGGTGGATGCTACATGATATGAGGCCTAGAACCAGGATGGACATCAGCACGGCCCGCGTCACCCTCGCTAAAGCTCTTCAGGTAAGCTGTCTCTGGCCAGGCTCCCAAGGTGCAGGCCATGGACTTGGAAAGCACAGGCCCATGGGATCACTTGGGTTCTGCTATTTGTCAGCTGTGTGACTTTGCGAAAGGTTCTTGATCTAAGCCTCCGTTTCATTTGTAAAATGCAGGTAAAATGGTAGTGTATAGTGTTATATTACATTAGATAATATATATAAAGCAATTAACACAAAGCCTGGCACATGGTAACCTGCAATTAATATCATTACCTGCGTTAAATGCATATTTTATTAGCTATTATTTACAGAGGTGGCTTAAATATAAATGAATAATTATAATAACTAACACTTATCTTGTATGTGTAAGTTTCTTTTAGCCATTAAGTTTTCACAACAATCCTGGGTAGAAGTGCTCATCTCTAAGACAGCTGAGGTTCTACCAAACATTGAACCAAGATTCTGACTCCAGTTTGCTCTGAAGAGTAATCACTATACAGTAGGATGGCTGCTTCTGAGTACACACATCAAATTTTAGTTCCCACAACTTAGAAGTCTGAAATTTATTCCCTTCTTGCAAGAAAGAGCCTTATTTCACTCACCCTTGCATTTCCATTCATAATTCTATCCGTTCAAGGAGTCCCCCCAAACTTCTGCATCATGCTTTTCAAATCCTTTATCCCAATCCCATCCCACTTTAACTTAAAACACACACACACCAAGTGCTGGTGATTATGTAGATAAACCTTTGTGTGCTGTTAATAGGAATGTAAAATGGTGAAACCATTGTGGAAAACGATATGGCAGTTCCTCAAAAAATAAAAATAGAATTACCATATGATCCAGCAATTCCAGTTCTGGTTATATACCCAAAAAGAAGTGAAAGCAGGATCCCAAAGAGATTTGTATATCCATGTTCATAGCATCATTATGAGCAATGGCTAAAACATGGAGTGTCCCATGTATGCATTGAATGAACAGATAAGCAAACATATAGACAGAATTGAATATTATTCAACCTTAAAAAAGAAAGAAATTCTGAAATATGCTATGCCATGGATGAACCTGGAGGACATTATGCTAAGTCAAATAAGCCAGTCACAAAAAGACAAATACTGTATAATTCCACTTATATGAGATACCTAAGAGTAGTTTCTCCTCCTTTGTTGAGATTTTCTATATTTTTATTCATTGTATGTTTTTCTTAATATCACTAATCATAATTACAATAGTTGTCATGAAGCTATTATTTGCAACACTGAGGTTATCGAAAAATCTGCCCTTTTAAATAGTGATTTTCTTGAGAATTTGTTACATTTTCCCTGTTTTGCATATGTTGAGTAAATTTGGATTTTTGTCCTGCATACTTTGACTATTATGGCAACTCTGGATTGTGTACTATTCCTCTAAAGCATATTAATTATTTTGTTCTAGCAAAAACTAACTTGGAGGGGCTCATTCTACAAACTCCTTCTCTTGTGCAGTAGCTCAAGTCTCAAATTCTTTGATCAGTCCCTGGAGTTTGTTCCATGCATGTGAGGGTCAGGTATGGCTGTAGATTTGGGCTGAGTTATACACAAAATTTTGGTTCCTCCTCTCTGGCACTCTCCTTTCTGGGACACCCACCTCCCTTTCTGGTGACTGAGATTGTCCTGATCCATGCCCTCTGGTTCTCCAGACCAGAAAGATAGTTTCTCTATTTGCGTTCTCCTGCTTCACATAGTGCTGACTCTCAGCCTGGAGCCCCGTTAATGTCCCTTTTGCAATCCAGGATTTCACATCACATTTTGTTATGTCTCCTTAGTCTCTTCCAATCTGTGATAGTTCCTTGGTGTTTCCTTATCTTTCATGACTGACACTTTGGAGCAGTTACTTTTTAGAATGTCTCTCAGTTTGGGTTTTCTGGTGATTAGATCGAAGTTGTGCATTATTTGGAAGAATGCCTCAGAGATGATGCTCCTCAGTGCGTGATCTCAGGGGGTACATGATATCACTGTGTATGACTAGGCTGCGGAGAATATTAACATAGTCATATTAACACAATGTCTGATTATTGATTTAATTTAAAATGGTGACATAGCTACATTGGGAGGGCGGGAAAGAGAGGCATAGGTCACACAAAATGAGCTAAATCTTTAATAGATAATGTCTGTGGAGTTGCTAAGTCAAGGAATAGCAGTATAAGCAATTGGGAATGTGGAAGCAGCTACTAACAGCTTAAGGAGTTGAAATTAGCTAAAAGTAGTCAAAAGGGAAGAGAAGAGAGTGATCATGCAAAGAAAGCATAACTCCCATTTACCAAAGTCTCCATGCCTGAGAAATAGATAAAATGAAGTGTGCATTCTTTCTTCCAGTGAAGCAGACCTTAGGCGACCTCAGCAGCAGATTGAGACAGGCCTGTTGGTATAAAAGGGGCATTCTTTGAGTCCAGAGTGATTGCAACAGATAAGGATGAAGCAGGCTCAGGTCAAGCATTAGGAAGTAACATGTTAAGCTGATACCTGCCTCGCTCCTCCTCCCCGCCCCCCGCAACACATAACTATTTTCTTGAGCTTTTGAGAATGCAAGGGGTCAGAACGTGACCTGTGCCACTGTTTGCTGTATCCCAGATGAGAAGAAAGCTGGCACAGGTAGCATCCAGTTTGCTTGAATGAGGAAATGTGAACATCAGGTGGCGTTAATTAGTTAGGTGTTCACAGGCGATTTCACTGACACAAAAAGGATATTATCACTGTTCCCGTTGCGCTTCAGCAGACAATAGCAAATTCACAGAATGAGCCATCTGAAGTGCCAGTGGTTCTGACCGAACAAATCGAACTCGTAGAACCTCAAAGGCAGGCCAGTTTCTTTGTTAGAATCCAAATAGTACTGTTCCTTTAGAAAGCCCATTGCTGGCTATGGGAGGTACAGGGAGCCAGGAAGGGGCCACCTGGACGGGCCTGAGAGGAGGCAGTTAGGAAGGGGAAGGAGCTTCTGGTGGGGTGAAGTCCTATCCTCTAATGTAATTTGATGAGAAATTATTAGAGAGAAACCACTGAACATAAAACACTGCATGACATTGTAGCTCAATTACAGCAGTGGGAGAGAGAAGGGACGTGCTGGGAGAATGCTTTTCAACGCTCAAAGCACATCAATCTTGGAGCTTTATTTTCATTATGAAATTGCATGTAGCCTTTTCTTTTTACTGTTTATTGAAGTAAATATCCTTACAGGAGAGTGCACATGTCATACATGAACAGCGCTCTGAGTTTTTACTGATTGCTTTTTAAAGATAAAAACAAGAAACCAAAGTGAGAAGTAGAAGACAGGCTGGGAGAGACAGTATTCTGCTCTGTCGCCACTGAGTGACAAGTGGCGTGGTGCTCCTGTGCGCACCTGATGGATCTCCCCGGCTTGTCTCAGCTCCTTGAAGGACCCGGCAGGATTGCCCTAGGCATGACCCCTGTGAGAATGCTCACAGTGACGTTCTGCCAACTTCATGGTTGCACCCAGCAGAACCTGGGAAGGCAGTAAGAGTCTTGAGGTTCCGGGCTGTAAAAGAAATAGGACTATGAGCAGGTAAGGGAATAAATACAGATGCTGCTGTGATTTTTAACCCTAGGAAACTCAGGTTTTGTTTCCATCCCATGACTCATCACTGATGCAGAGAAGCAAAAACAAACAAACAAACAAACACAACAAAAAACCTAAATGAAAGGAGTGGACTTCTCTGACTATAAGATCGTGTCACTCCCCTTCCTAAAACCTTTCATGACAATTTGATACACTAGGAATGAAAACTAGACTCCAAACCATGATCTACTCCCCTCCTTTACTCATCGATCCTCACTCTACTGGCTGCCATCCTGGTCCTTGGCCATGCCTCAGGGCCTCTACACTTGCTGTGTCTGTGGGGTTCAGTCTCTCTGCTGAGTGAGTAGGGCAAATTTCCCTGAAGCCAAGCCACTGGGCATAGATTCTGGGCTTGAGGTTTCTGGGAAATATTGACACCGAGGAGGACACACAGGGCGAGAGTGCCTGAAAGGGGTATTGAGGATGATCATTTGCTGGTGAGTTGTGTTTTGTGACCTCCAACCCATCTGAGAGCAGGCTGTTGGGCCACTGCCCACATGTTTCCTCTAGCGATCTGGCCTTTGAGTAGGATGCACAGTTCCTCTGACAGCTGTCCTCTGGGGTGGTGGCCAGGGTACCCAAGCGTTCTGACACATGATAAAAAAGCTGCAGGCTAGAAAGCCCTCCTAGGAGCTGTGTTCTGTTCTAACAAGCCAAGTTGGCAGTGGTATTCCTTGACCTGCGTCCACTTCTGGGGATATACCCTGAAGGTGAGTCTTGCGATCAGCCTGGGGGCCTCCCACAGCTCACGAGTGCTGTTTGGCATTCATGCTTGGTCCCTGCTAATCTGGAATGTTTCTCTGTAGCAAATATCAGAATGACAAATCTAGAGACATTTGAGTTCCCTAAGGATCATGCCTATCTAACTTTGGTATGTATGACAGGAGCTTTATTCTGCATGATCTCAGGAATGCCAGAGGCATGTCCTTATATCTTAGTGTCCTTACATCTCAATTGACCAAGTGAGCCATTCTTCTGCGTGGGAAAACGCTGCTGCATGTGCAACATCCATTCTTACAGCTGTTTTCATTTCATCCAGGTCACTATGTTTTTCCGTTCTAGCTAGCATCGTGTTCTCCACTGTCATGTAAATATATTCTTTCTTTCTTTTCTTTTTTTCTTTTCTTTTCTTTTCTTTTCTTTTCTTTTCTTTTCTTTTCTTTTCTTTTCTTTCTTCTTTCATTGATTTCAGGGAGAGGAAGGGAGAGAAGAGAGAGATAGATAGATAGAAACATCAATGATCAGAGAGAATCATTAATTGGCTGCCTCATACATGCCCCACACTGGAGATCGATCCCACAACCTGGGCATGTGCCCTGACTGGGAATCGAACCATGATCTCTTGGTTCATAGGTCAACACACAACCATTTAGCCACCCCAGCCAGGCCCTGTTTCTTTTTTGAAAGACTCACTTTTACTTGTCTCTTAGGAAAACAGCCTTAATCATGGGTGGTCCTGCCTTATAATTACCCCCAGGAGCCTTTGTCTAAGTTTCTGATCAACTTTCATTAAAACTCATGATCTGTTCTCCTTTTCTGTGTGGATGGGTGTGTCCAGGGTTGTGTGGATAACAATAATTTCAGTTGATGTGAGAAACTGGTTGTCTTGGAGTGCTCTTCTAAGTAGATAATGCCAATTCTTTAAAAAAAACACACCATGCAACTCAAGTAATTCTTGTTTTATTAGCTCTTTTGGAGTGGGCTCCTGTTCAGTTCAAGGCCACATTATTTTTGATTATCAACTATGGAGTGTAACTTGTCTGGAGGGAAGAACAAGCATGCTTAGCAGAGGCGAGTGTACTGCTCCTTCACCCTGCCCAACTCCTCTCAGGAGCAGCTGGCCTCGTCCCTTTTCTCTTTCCCTGGGCTGTAGTGAGTGCTGTGATGGCCCCAGAAGATATTGTCACTGGAACCTGTGGACGTGACCTGATTTGGAGTGGTTCCTTGCAGATGTAATTAAGGATCTAGAGGTTAGATCATCCTGTATTAAGGGCGGGCTCTAAAACAAAATGTCCGGTGCTCTTAGAAGAGAAAGATGGAGACAGAGACTCACACAAAGATGCAGACATACAGAGAAGGTGATGTGAAGGCAGAGGCAGAGACTGGAGTTAGCAGCTCCACACCAAGGAACATGGAGGATGCTGGCAGCTAGGGGAGGGGCACGGAGTGGATTCTCCCTCAGAGCCTCCAGAAGGAACAAATCCTACCGACACCTTGATTTTGGACTTCTGGCCACCAGAACTGTGAAGGAATACATTAATGGGTTGTGGTAATTCATTTTGGCAGCCCTAGGAAACTAAGGCATAGGGTATATGCAGGGATGTGAGATGTTACTATCTGTAGTGTTTGTTTGGATAATCTGAGTTCCCTCCAAGAGAGAGAATTGGGGACTAGCAGATTATTTGGAACTGGTGTCATGGGTCCAGAATGGCTATTGCAAGGTCTTTGGAAATAAAAAAGCCAAGACAGAGGCTGGAGGCCTCCTTGAGCCCACAACACCAGGGATTTGGCTGAAGGAAGACCAGAAGGGTGTATGCCTCTCCATTGAGACCAGTCTGTGCTGTCTGGGTAGAAAATGAACACTTGCTGGGATAAGATATGTTTGCACGTATATAATTTGTGAGGAAAATGACCTCAGGAAGGGAGAGTGATAGAGATATAGCTGTCTCCTGCACATCCCCTACCAGGGATCAAGTCCACAACCCAGGCATGTGGCCTGACCAGGAATTGAACCTGTAACCTCTTGGTTCATGGGTTAACCCTCAACCACTGAGCCACTCTGGCTGGGTGAGGCTAGATTTTCTTTATATGCATCACCAATATTACATGCTACAGCAGATTGAATAAAAAAGATATCTATGAGAATTCAGATGTTTCTATAATTTACAAATGTGTAAAACAGAATAGTTTCTCTTAGTCTTTCTTTTGGGAAACATAATTATTTTTCAAAAAAATGTGTTATTTATGTTAACATGTAATGGGCTTATTATTGTTATTTTAAAATTAATTAATAGGTAGATATATTTTTACAATTCTCAGTTTTATTTTTTACTATGTTAAATACCTATGGGCCGAACCTACATCAACAAAAGCTCTTGAGAATACTCAATACTTTTTAAGAGAATAAAGGGACCCTGAGACCAATATGTTTAATCATGTACACATCCAATATTATTCACATGATAAAGTCTTTAATTTCAAAGTCCTCAGTAGAAGGGAAGCACAAACTATTTGTATATAAGATACACAATGATTGAGATATTTAAATTTTTAAGTATTACTCTTGGTGGTTAATTATTCTTTTTTCCTATAAAATAGGGTTAACATCAATTTAATGGGGTTGTTGCTGTATGTATGTATGCATGAATGTATGTAAATATATATAAAAAGATATATGTAGAATGCATGGCATGATCCACCTGTCTCTCAATGTTCTTTATACTTTTCAAGTAGACTATAAATATGCATAAGTATGTTGACTTAATCTGGGTTATATTCCTCTCCGGTGGCTTTGTGAGCACATCCCTGGGTGGTATGTATAGTCCTACAGCATTGCCCCTCACCATCAAATAAAAATGCCATGTAAAGAATATTTTAGATATCTTTCTTCATGCCCCATAAAGAGAACAGATCCAAGTGGTAACCCCTAAGTAATGATTGCCGTTGCTTCCCTAAACAGAAAAAGCGATGCAGCCTGCTACAAGATGTTCTTTGCGGAGAGCTGGAAAACTGCTGTTGTCCTAAGGCTGTCTCAGAACCTTAGTGAACCTGAGTGACAAGTTCCTAAGAGGAGAGATTACAGAATTCTTTTGGTGCATTGAAAAATCCTTACAACCTTTTCTTTTTCCCCCTCCACTTGACAAACTGTCCCTCAAAACTGTTGCGATTACTACTATTTTCTGTTTTTCTTTTCTCAGATTTACCTACAACCCCTCTCAGAAATCCTTGGCTATGATGTCTGAGATTTCGGAACAGAATGGCTCATGAATGTGACTAGAAACCAGATAATGAAATTTGTGTTTGGCTTAACTACCAGGGAAAGGGCATGGAGAAAAAAGCCACATGTAGTCCTTCTAGTATTTTCCTTTGATCAAATGTCATGGTTCTGAATACTAGAAATCCTGGGTTAGTTGGAAAGCTGACTAAACAGCACAGAGTTACTATGTTATTCTGAAGAAAACAAACACGTCTCTGTTGTCTTTGTAGTTTCTTTTTACAGACGCGTTGAAAAAGTTTTACATTTTAATGATATGGATTTCATTCCCATCTGCGGCATCTGATGGACAGCTTATGAACATGAACTGGAAGAAGATTAATTCTTTAATGTTGGGAATGGCTGGAGAATGTTTTGTTACCAGGTAGGAAACTTTTCCAGTATCCAGTCATGGGATAGAAGCCTGCCTATGGCCTCCTGGAGAGAAATTAGATAATAGGATTGTCCAGTGAATACAGAGGTTAGGTAACTTGGACCTGAAGATACAATCCACAAGAACCAGGGTGCTCTCTGAGGTCTGCCTTTCAACCTTTTTTAAAAAATATATATATATATTTTTTATTGATTTCAGAGAGGAAAGGAGAGGGAAAGAGAGATAGAAACATCAATGATGAGAGAATCATCGATTGGCTGCCTCCTGCAATGGGAACGAGCCTGCAACCTGCGCATGCGCCCTGACCAGTAATTGAACTGTGACCTTCTGGTTTTTAGGTCAATGCTCAACCACTTAGCCACACTGGCTGGGCTGCCTTTGAACCTTTGGATGGTTATTATACCCAGTCAGTCTCCAAGGAACTCATCAGATCAATTAACTATTGCTGCATTGTTATAGTTGTAACAAAACTACATTCTCATGTATGGATATAATATGACATTGAGAAAGTACCTATTTTTCCCAAGTTACTAAGAATTTAAATATTTTAAATAGGAAATAACCATTGTATTTATTTTATCACAAGTTTTTGCAGCCTCTGTTGAGATGACATCATGTGTTTTTCCTCCTTTCATCTATTAATACAGAGAATTATGTGAACAGATTTCCTGTTACCAAATCATCCTTGCATTTCTGGAATAAACCCAACTTGGCCACGGTATATTGTTTGGTTAATATAATGCTGGATTCAATTTGCTAATATTTTATTTATCACTTTTACATCAGTATTCATATGAGAAATAAGATTATAGCTTTCCTTTCTGGTGCTCCCTGGTTTTAGTATTAGTGTCTTTGTAAAAAGAATTGGGGTGCTTTTCTACTCTCCCTGAGATTGTTAAATAGTGTCAGAATTTTCTTTCCTTGGAGATTTAAACAAATTCAGTTTTTATGGTTAACACAATCTACTCACCTTAAAAAACCAATTATTTTTCATATGACTTTCCAGTTTTCACCCATATGCTTGCATAATTGTTAAACAGATGTAGTTATACCATTTATCATGTATAAATTACATTCTGTTTTTTTCCCTTTAAACTTATTTCAAATGCTTTTCTACATGCTGCAGTCTTAATGATAATTTCAATGAATAAATACTTTTCCATTGTGTGGATGGACCATCACTTAATAATTTCATATCCTTGCATAACTAGGATGTTTCTTGTTGCTATTTCTGAAAAATAATGCTTCCAAAAGGCAGTTTGCATAAGCTGTATTCTCATTTTAGATATTTTTGCTTTAAGATAAATTCACAGTCATGGGAGGGTAGAAACTTTTCTATGACTTCTTACACATGTGGGCAAATTATTTTCCAAAAGGTTTGTAACACTATACTAGGTCTTCAGAATTTGGGGACATTATTTGCACAACATTTTTGTCAGTATTGGGTATTATATATATTTCCTGTCAGTAGGTAGGAAATGGCACCATAAACATCTAGTCTGGAGTCTCAGGGGTGGGGCAAGTAGGAGAGAACTTCCCTCTAATGCTGATCACCTTTCCTGATTCCGGAGCTGATTTAGTTGGTGTTGTTTCTCAGGTGTGATGAGCGTTAGTCCTGAGGTCTATCTGGGACCCCGGCCCCAGCTCTTGGATGCATTGTACTAACTGAAGTCAAAGCTCAGAACTCAGACTTTGTTTTTATTTGTTTTGCCTTTTAATGAACATTGACTGAGCTTTTACTATATGCCAAACACTAAGTCTTAACTGCATTTGCTTAGTTACCAAGCAAGATGCAATGGTTGGGAACATGAGGACTTACTTCTCCAGGCAATGGAGTAGGAGCCTGCATCTGATGGCCTCCTTTGAAAGACAAAACACCTCCCATCTCTGCTTCCCCTCAAACCCTCTAATTCGCTGACTATAAACACTAGTCACTATCTTCTGAGAAGGCTGGAAGCTGGCTTAAGGAAGGGAGAAAAAACCTTGGCTCCTTGACACTGAACTTGTAGTCCTTACCTAGTAAATCTAGAAAAAACAAAAGCACTGTTTGCCACTTCAGCAGAAGAGACCTCTTATTTTTGCGAAATCAAAGTACTTTGTAACCATGACGAATTTCCAGTGTCAGTAAACTGTCCCCAGGGAGAGGTTCTGATTCTAAATCCTCACGTAGGATAAGCAGGCTCGCCTTTGCTCGTGCTGGAATTGTCACACAGGTGGCGTCTCCAGGAGGGAGCCTGGTCTCTCCCCACCTGTCAGGGGTGTTGAGAAGGATTAACTGGAGCACAGAAGCCAGTTGACACAGTTTCCATGGTTTTAAAATTTAGTTTAAGTGAGCCCAGGCAATTCAGAAAAAATAAAATACTCCTGTTTTCATGGTGATAAAAGGAAACAAATGGTAGAGTCTAGAAACCAGACTTCTGTTCTTATGTGAGTAAAGAGAATGAGGGGCAGCGAGAACAGGTGTGTTCTTCGATTAAAATTCATCTTGAGTAATATGCTAAAACCTGGTGCTTCCCTGAATTTGAAGCTCATCAGACTTGCTATTTTTTGCTTTTTCTATAAATGAGGTATCAATCATTATTTAATAAACATTTATTGAACATGTAGAATATTCTTAGTTGTGTTTTTGATCCTGGGGATACTAATTCAAATAAAATTTTGTCCCTGTCTTCAAGTTAATTGTATCGTATGAAGAGAAAAAAAGCACATGGACATGAAAATGATAGCTGTTAGGTCAAGGTGTTGTGGGAAACCTGAGGAGATAAATACTTGGTGCAGATGAGCTGAGAACTAAGCTCTGAGGCTTTTTATTTGATTTATTGCCCCTCTTCTCTACTCTATATCTTTCCTGGGATAACTTGTTCAACCCCAAGAGTTCCATCACCCCTGTGTGCAAATGACTCAAGTGTCTTCTTTGTTGCCTTGACCATTCTCTGGACTGCAGACCCACGTGTCCACTTGTGAGTTGATGTCTCTACTCAAACACCTGGCAGATATTTCAAAGTTAACACAAAATGAACTCACTTGCCTCTAAACCTATTTCCTCAGGTTTTCCTGCTGGTCAATAGTGGTACCATCTACTGAGTCTGCAAAACCAGATACTTGGGCCATCTGAGATGCTTCCCCTCCTTCATCCTTTATAACTGCATCCTGTTGCATGAACCCCTCCAAAATAGATTTTTATTGCTCTATCTTTTCTTTTATCCACACTTCCATTGTCTTAGTCCACGTTCTTGGGATTTTCCCCCTCATTACCTCAATGGCCTCATGTTGGTAGGAGTCTCCTTTCTCCAATTTCACCCTCCCTCCCCTACTGCACACACACTTTAGTTATCTGAGTAGAAGGAGCTATCTGGTCATATCACTCTTCTGAATAAAATCCATCTCCTGTCACTCATCCCTATGCCCAAATGACTTTCCCTTCATTCCCTGACCCTTCTGAGTTCCCTCTCACTTATGAGTGTTCTCATGCTCTTTCTCTACCAACAATGAGTATCCTTTTCCTTTCTCTACATGTTTAGTCTCAAGTCGTTCACGTGCTCAGAAGACAACTCATTCCAGGAAGCCTTCCCTTCCTCCTCCAGGTTGGGTTAACTGTCTCTTCTAATTTAGAGCCTCTATACATATACCTGCCATAGCCCTTATCACTGTTGAGATTATTGATTTATTTTTCAGTCTTTCCTAATGGCAAGAACTATTAATTTGTTTTTCATCTCTAACCCAATACCTAAAACGGTGCTCAATAAGTAACTGCAGCATAAATGTTGTTGAAGAGGCAACGGAAACCTCCAAATGAAAAAAAGGGGTCAAGTATTTAGGGCCACGTAAATGACATTCAAATAGATCTTACAGACCTGATAGCAGAACCATCGCTAGTAAACCCTTGGAAGCATGGAGGACAACAAGAGAGCCAAGAGATCAGCAAATGCTGCTTAAATAAAAAGCAAAACAAAACAAAAGGTGAATTATTGAAATTAGACAGGTAAGATTGATAGGTGTACATGCATTTAAGGAGGCAATACTTAAGAGCGATCAACATAAACTCACAAAAATGTCATGCCAAACTAAAAAAATTACTTTGAGAGATTTATGAAGCCACTAGATAAGGAGGATACAGAGCATATTTATTTTAGAAAAGTGCCTCAAATATCTTATTTTACTTTTTCTTTTCATGATAGAGGAGAGACTCAACATGGTGACTGTCATTTGTGGCCCCATCAGCTTCTTCCCTCTTCCCCTAAAACTGTTTGGGAAGATGGGCCCATCGGCCAGTAATTTGTAACAAGAATTGAATGAGAGAGAAAATACTTTGCTTTGGGTTCAAAGAAGGTTCCATATTTGTGCCCATTTGCCTATCCCATTTGTCCCTCCTCGACATTTTAAGTCATCATAAGGTCCTTTGTGGGAACTTTGGGTAGGATGAAGGAAAAATTATACAAACTTCTTTCTCCCTCTCTTCTCTGTATTGAAAACATTGTAAAAGTTTCAGCAAAGAAATGCAGTACATAGGTAAAAAGAGCTATAATGAAAAATGGCATTTTCTTGCTCTTTCCCACCTCACTCCAAATTCAGCTCTCCTGCAACAACCATTTTTAATACTTTTTAGCAGTTTCTTTTGTAATTTACTTCTTCTTTTCCAAGTAATATGCCTCTACTGCTATTTTTAGATATATAAATTTCAGCCACTCTGTATTGACTTTGAGCTATGGAAGATGAGGGGACAGTATAAGCCAGGCATGATAGTAAAATAGAGCACACATATCGTCAGCTCTCTTCCCCTTTCCAGGTCCTTCAAATGCAGTTACCCTGTACCCTCCTGCCCCAGTTTGAGCCTTTATACAGCTGTTATTTCTGGGCTTCCCTCCCACACTCTCATGTTGGAGCCCTAATTTCTGCTTTCAATATTTTCTTCTTCCATTATTTACTTCCTTGTTTACATTCTTTGGTAGCTTCCTGAGATCATGCATGTCTGAACATTTATTTTTTTCTCTTTATTCCTCACCAGAGGATATTTTTCCATTGATTTTTAGAGAGAGGGAAAGACAGAGAGAAATATTGATGTGAGAGAAACATAGATTGATTGCCTCCTGCACAAACCCAGACCAGGGCCCGTGCTCGGGAGGAGCCTGCAACCTAGGTACATGCCCTTGACCTGAATCAAACTTGGGACCCTTTGGTCCACAGGCTGAAAGTCTATCCACTGAGCCAAACTGGCTAGGGCTGATCATTTCTTTATTCTACTCTCATGCTTGATTGAAAAGATGCCTGGGTATAGAATTTCCCAAGATGAAAATAATTTTAATTAGAATTTTGAAGGCATTGTTCCATATTCCTGTGAAGAAGCTACGGTGGAACACTACTAGTTTACCAAATTTATTTCATCTTTTTGGGCACACAGGACAACCTCGTTCCTCAGCCTCATTTGCAGTTAGGTCAGGGTCGTCCAACTGAGTTATGGCCAGTGGATGTGGGTGGAAGTGATGTACCCACTTCAGACTTCCACAGTCCTCCAGGCTCTTTCTTACCCCTCCTTGGCTGTCTTAATAGGCCATACCTTGGAGATGGTGGCACCACAAGATGGATCCCCTGTCCCTTAATGTTTGCAGAGCCCATCTCTCTGCTTTTGCTGACTGTGAGTGATTTCATTGTCTTAAGTCATTGAGATTTGGGGGCTATTGTTAGCTGACCCTGATTCATGATCAAAACCTATGCCATTCTGATTCTAGTTTCTTTTTACATGACTTGTTTTCCATGTGACCTATTTTTCTCTTTGTAAGATTGATGGGAAAAACACAACAAAGATATGTTATTTGAGCATATTTCTGAAGGAAGTGTCTGTTGAGCAGAAGGAGCAGTATAAGCTAGGTTACAATGATATAATAAAGTGTGTGTCAAGAACAGTGAAAATCTGCACAGGAATTCATTCATTCATTCATTCACTATTTATTCAGTGTCTATTACCTGTCAGGTACAATACTAGGGTATATAAGAAAAAATGGCCTTTACGGGTTAGAAATAGAAATAGAAATGTAAGTAAAAATTTATAAAATAATATATAAACACTGTAAGAACACTATAACATATTGACTAAAGGCATGGGCTCTGGATATAGACTGCCTATTTCAAATTATGTCTCCACCAGCTTTGGATGTGTGACCTTGGGCAAATTACTTACCTTTGGTTTCTCCACAGGTAAAATGAAGATAATCATATTTTAACAATATTCTTGTTGTGAGGGTAAAAGGGACAATGAAATGTAGAGTGCTTCACAGAGGAAGACTTTAAAAATATTACCTGTTATTATTATTATTATTATTATTATTATTATTATTATTATTCAGTATGTAGGTGTAGGCTGATGCTTGGCTGGGAAGGATCTGATATGTCAAGGTGTTTGAGATGTATCCTATAGACATTAGCAATTCTTTCAATCCAGAGATGAAGGAGAAATCTATTTTTTAGTGCCTTGTCATTCTCCTTCCTTATAAAACTCAATTTTAAGGGAACAGCAATCTTCCTAAACTTTTATAAACCTTTTACATGGCTCCCCTCAATAGCATGCCTGGGGCATGTTCTCAAGTTCTTGCTTTTATTAAACTGACACTAGTTTCAGAGCTCATCATTCTTTCATCATATACTACTTCGGCATGTACTAGTTTTGATTTCCCAAGGCCAGTGTGAGTCAAATTTCTTCCTTCCATAACATACCTGAGGCTACTGCTTTGACTCACTGCTTCCAGACATTTGAATGTCAGGGCTGGAAGGAGGCTTTGAAGATGCTCTCATCCAATCTCCTAGCTTTTCAGATAACGAAACTGAGGGCCAAAGGGGCGATAGTGATAGATTTTCCTATAGTCAACAATGCTCCTGGCAGTAATTGTTCATGTTTGGGGCTGATAAGTAATCACGACCTTTTCCTTGCTCTGAGCTACAAACTAATATATATATATATATATATATATATATATATATATATATATATATATATATATATATATATAAATAACAGCCCTGGCCGGTTTGGCTCAGTGGATAGAGCGTCAGCCTGAGGATCAAAGGGTCCCAGGTTCGATTCCAGTCAAGGGCACATATCTCGGTTGCAGGCTCCTGCCTGGCCCGGGCCCTGGTCAGGACACATGCAGGAGTCAACCAATGGATATGTTTCTCTCTGTTTTTCCCTCTCTCTTCTATTCTCTCTAAAAATCAAAGGAAAAATATCTTTGGGTGAGGATTAAAAACTAAAACTAAAACACAGGAATCTGACAGGAGGAGGTAAAAACATTGACTTGCAGACTGAATGAAGCTAAATTAGAGAGCACAACTTGGTATGTAGTCACATGACCTTTGCTCTGAATCGAACCAACACACTTGACAGGCCCTGGTGGCTGTCTACTCTACAGACCTTCCTTGCCTTTTCCCATGTTGGCAGAGCTGCTCTTCCACTGTGAGGCTGTGAATGCCAGAGACTCCCATTGCCAGCCTTCCTTACAGCTGTGACATGGCCATGTGGCCTGATTCTGGCCAATGTGGTGAAAGAGGAGTGGTCAGGAAACTCCTATAAGAGCTTTCCTCTCTTAAAAGATAAATGCTTGTGACAAGATACTCCTCTCTCTCTCTCTCTCTCTCTCTCTCTCTCTCTCTCCTCTCTCTCTCTCTCTCGCTTTTGGGTACTGTTACTGAAGGACACTAAGCTTGGAGCTACGGCAGCTCACAAAGGGATGCACGCCAACATGCTGATGATGGCAGACCAGAAAAGAGAAGCACCAGGTCCCTGGTGACACCTGCAGAGCCACACCGACACAGCCTCTCCCCAACTCTGGGCTTCCTGTTATTTCAGCCTGAGTACAGTCATGCCACCTTCAGTGGTTTGTACTTGTTATTTGCAGCCCAAACCATCGTAACTGATAAATCTCCCTGAACTCTAACCTTTCAAGGTGTGGAGTCACCATGTTTATTGACCCATCTCATCAATCAATCAGATAAGGGCCCGGCTGAGAGTGTGGAGTAGAGAGACGGAGGCCTGAGTGTCCCATCAGACTTTTTCCTCTTGCCTGCTACAGAAAAATGAGAGTGGGAAATAAACACCTCCTCCCCCCAACCAGCCCTGATCATAACACTGGGAGGAAAAGATTAGACTGGTCTCTAAAAATAAAAGGATCCTGTATCTTTTAATTGTTCAAATTGAGAAATTAGACCCATGATTTTATGTGATGAACAGAGTTGATCTGTGTGTACTAGTATATGTGTATATGTGTGTGTATTCTGATAGTGCTTCTAAAGAGTCACGCCTTTGGCTCAGTTTGCTGTGGGCCTCATGGATCTTCCAGGCAGTTCAGAAAGCAGAGCATCAACCACAGTGTTAGGCTGACCCGAAATACGTGTCTTGTTTCCAGAGTCCTAGGCATGGACAATGCAAAAAGGATGAATCTAGTGATTACATCTTTGAGGCACAGTAATTTCATTATGAAGTTTCCCTCTTCACTTTTGACCCTGAAGGGAACAGATCATTAAAATTATGTCATTACCTATTAGGCTGTCAGAAAAGGCCACTCCTTTAGAGAGCTCCGGAATAACAGTAGTGATGGAAGAGAATAGCTCTCTGCCAGTCAAATCTGATTTCCATACTCTCCACATTTCTTTGAGGAGGTATTTCAAGCTGCAAAGAGGGAAGTTAATCATAAAACCCAACCAGACCAATGTGCTAATGAGCCGATGTGTGCCCTGTTCAAATTGGCGGGGGGTGGAAACCATCAGGTTTCCTGTCCTGTGATGGGAAAGAAGATAATGAGGAAGTGGACGGTGACCCTGCTCACTGGGCCCAGTGCTTCTAGGATTGCTTGCTGCCTGGGTCAGTCCACACTCCCACGGATGGCCCCACATGGCACTAACTTGAAGCTTGAGGCATTCAATGATGGTGCCTGTGCGAACCCACTGAGTTTTCACTTTGATATGGGAAGGCAAGTCTTGCTGAATGGACTACTTGCTCTTCTGGATATATTTGCCACACTTTAATGGAGACTGACAAAGTTCTGAGTTGGAGGAAAATGCAAATGTGATATTTGCTATTCTTAGTTGTTTATTGTCTACCACATGTGGGCATTGGGGATGGAAGGGTGAACAGATGATCACAGTGCAGGTACGTGGAGCTAACATCTGGAAGCGGTTGGAGACAAGGGAGCTGTTGATGAAGTTGCAATGGGAAAGGAGCTGTGACAGGGAGGCACGAGCCACAGTGAAAGCACACGATTTGGGCACCCACCTCCGACTTTGAAGATCAGAGGAGGCTTCCTGAAGGATGCAGTGGCTAAGCCAAGTCCCAAAGGATGCATAGGGGTGAAGCTGAGGTAGGGGTTGGGGAGGGGAAAGGGCAAGTGTGAAGACCTGATGGAAGAGAGAGTGGTGCTTGGCTCAATCTATAAGTCCTGAGCTTGGAGTGAGCATGGGGAGGGGCAGGCGGAGGGACAGCGGGGCTAAGCAGAGAGCTTTGGTAAGGAGTTTGTATTTTACCCTGCATGTCATGGGGAGCAGGGCAGAGTTTCAACCAGAATATACAAATCAGGATTACACTAACATTTACAAAGGACCTCTCCAGCTACAGTGAACAGAGAGGAAGGAGTCAGAGGCATCAGTAAGAAGGGTCCTCAAGGATTCTGAATTAGGGAACTGAGTCACAATATGTTTGGGAGGTAGAACTGACAGAATTGTGTGTGTAGGGGGGTGTGGGGTGTGGGACAGGGAGGTGCCTAGAATGAATCTCAGGGGTGTCATTTAGAGATGAGGAATGCCAGGTGAAAGGGGTGGGAAAGAGCCTGGAGAGAAAGATAATGAACTTTGTTTGGTACATAATAATGTTGGGGTGTTTCTGTGATATTTACAGAAAGAGGTCATGTAGATAGGAAGGAAATCCATTAGATATTTATATGGTAACATTCAGACTGTTTCAGTGTTGTGTTCTGGGTTTAGTTGGCTTATTATCCTTGGCTTGTTAACTCAGAATCATGGTTTAGAGACTTTGACTTTACTCAGCTCTGAGGTCGCAAACTACATCTCTAATGCTTGGCCAGCATTTTGCAAAGATGAATCAGAGATTCCAAGAGACAATGGGTTCCAAGAGATGCGCCGGCCCCAGGGGCCCCAGCTAGAGAGAGAAATGGGCCTTGGGTCAGCCTACCCTTTATTATGAAATTCCTCCAGCCCCAGATTATATTAGCTTCCCTTTCCTGGACCTGATTACTCTCCTGGCTCCATTGTTCACTAAATGTCAAGGCCATGTCTGCTTTGGAGAAATTTCTCCTCGTAATTTATTTTGGTGCAGGCCCTTCAGTGACACTAGGTAAGAAGCTGTGCTTCAGTCAGGCAAACAACACATTTCCAGAAATTGAGCCTCTCAGACAACGTCATTAGGTGCAGCAGATCAGAAATCAGGTTCTGGATAAACAAGCATTTTGACAAATTCCCAAACAAAAATCTTTTGTGGGCTCTTGGCTGCTTTAAGCTTTGAAATTTCCCATGCATCAGCCACCTGAGCTCAGCTGGTGAGGACTCAGAGATATCAATAAGATTGATCTAATGATTCCTTCCCCGTAGGCCATGGTTTCTCACTGCAAGAACATAGCAAGTAACCATGGCAGCCGAATACAGTAAAGATCAGTCAGGGCTGGATTTAAATCCTAGCTCCACCATTGATTAGTTAATTTGTTTAACTTCTTGGATCTCAGTTTCCTCATCATCAAGGGTAGGTAATAATACTTCATTGGATGTTGTTGTGAGAATTAACAGGCATGCCACATGAAATAAGACTAGAAAGAGTGCAAATGATTTCTCCTTTCCACTGGGTGGTAAATCTATGCATCTGGCCTGCACTATAGTTCTTGAACACGTGAAGTGTGGCTGGTTTGAATTAAGATGTATTGTCAGTTACTAGTATACGTGTTATCAATACAAATCAGACCCAAAGACTTAGTGTAGGAAAAGAATGTATAAAGAGTATAAAATATTTTATTAGTAACTAGAGGCCCGGTGCACAGATTCATGCACCAGTGGGGTTTCTTGGCTTGGCCTGTGGGGATTGGGCCAAAACTGGCTCTCCTACATCCTCTGAGGGGTCCCAGATTGCGAGAGGGTACAGGCCAGGCAGAGGGACCCCATCGGTGCATGATTGGGGCCGGGGAAGACTGCAGGAGGGCTCCAGGACATGTCCAGCCCATCTCACCAAGTCCCCATTGGCTGGACCCCAACAGCAAGATAACCTACTAGTTGGAGCATCTGCCTTCTGCTGGTCAGTGCGTGTCATAGCTACTGGTTGAATGAATGGTTGGACACTTAGCATATTAGGCTTTTATTATATAAGACTAGAGGCCCGGTGCACAAAAATTTGTGTAATCGGGGGGTCTCTCAGCCCAGCCTGTGTCCTCTCACAGTCTGGGACCCCTCGGGGGATGACCATCTGCTGGTTGAGGCCTGCTCCCCTGGGGATTGGGCCTAAGCTGGCAATCAGACATTCCTCTGGCAGCCCAGCAGCCCTCGGGGGATGTCCACTTGCCAGCGGGGAGCAGACCTAAGCTGCAGTCGGACATCCTTAGCGCTGCTGAGGAGGCAGGAGAGGCTCCCACCACCACTGCTGTACTGGCAGCCATCAGCCTGGCTTGTGGCTGAGCAGAGCTCCTCCATGTGGGAGCACACTGACCACCAGGGGGCAGCTCCTGCATTGAGTGTGTCATAGTGACCAGTCATTCCCAGTCTTTCTGCTGTTAGGGTCAGTTTGCATATTACCCTTTTACTGTATAGGATAGAGGCCTGGCGCACGGGTGGGGGCTGGCTGGTTTGCCCTGCATGGTGTACCGGATCAGGGTGGCTGTCCCGCTTGGGTGCCTGGCCAGCCTGGGTGAGGGGCTGATGGCTGTTTTCAGGCTGCCCGCACCCCCTTTAGGGTGGGGGTCCCCACTGGGGTGCCTGGCCAGCCTGGATGAGGGGGTGATGGCTTTTTCAGGTTGTTCGCACCACCTTCAGGGTGGGGGTCCCCACTGGGTTGCCTGGCCAGCCTGGATGAGGGGCTGAGGGCTGTTTTCAAGCAGGTCAAGCCTGCAACTGAAGCTCCCAGTCTCTCCTTTTTTTCTTTTTCTTTTTTTGTTCTAGTATTTATTTACCTTCTGTAATTGAAACTTTGTTGCAGCTCCAGCTCCTATGCCAGCTGTCTGAAAGCAGGTCTCTGGGGTTTGTTTTGCTTCTATAATTGAAACATAGTTGCATTTCGGAGCTGTTGCTTTCAGGCTCAGAGCCAGGCGCAGCAGGCGGGGAACCTTGGCTTCCTCCATCGCCAGGGCAACTAAGCCTCATGTTCGCTTCAGCTGCCAGCCGCCATCTTGGTTGGCAGTTAATTTGCATATCACCCTGATTAGCCAATGGGAAGTGTAGCAGAGGTATGGTTAATTACCATGTTTGTCTATTATTAGGTAGGATGTTTTAAATTGGTTACTTGTTAAGATATAAACATTTTGGATAATATTAAGCTAAATATAATGTTTTATTTCTAGCACTTATCACACTGGAATTAATTATTAAAATTAATCTCACATGTTTTCTTCTACTTTAAAAAAATATTTCTTTATTGATTTCAGAGAGGATGGGAGAGGGAGAGAGAGATATAAACATCAATGATGAATCATTGACTGACTGCCTCCTGCACACCTCCCAAAGGGGATTGAGTCAGCAACCCGTGCATGTGCCTTGACTAGGAATTGAACTGTGACCTCCTGGTTCATAGGTTGATGTTCAACCACTTACCCTACTCCGGTCAGGCTTCTTCTACTTTCTTAATGTGGCTACTAGAAAATTGGAAATTGCATATGTGGCTTGAATTTCATTTTTACTGGACACCCCTGTTTTGGACATAGGACTTTTTCTGAAGGGCTTCCAAGATCTGAGGTTGTGACTAAAGTACTCACCTGGATCACCACTGCAACCCCACAGCTGGCATCTTTGCTCTAATCTATCTCCTCACCATGCCCACAGGGTCTTTCTAAACACAAACTTGGCTCCCACTTTACGTTAAAATAAAGACAGAAACCTTCATAGTACCTGTCTGACATCCCTGTCTCTCTTCCTGGACATTTTTCTGTGCTCAACCATGACGACTTCTGTAGCTTCCAAAACTCACCACACCCTCTTCTATGTCTTTAGTTATTCATTCAACAAAACAGGTTTTGATAATTAACTCTGAGCCAGGCAGTGTTCTAGGCATTGGAGAAATAGGGGTGAATAAGACAATGCTTCTGCTCTGAATTCCAACAGTAGAGTCCATGTGTAGATTCCGCTGCCTGGAATGAGTCCTCTCCCAACTCATGGAAGTCACCTCTGTAGGAAGTTTCTTTTGACAACACCCCATCACCTACCCTCTCATAGCATCCTACCTTCATTTTATGAGAGCACTTATCCATCTAATGTTATATTGATTGATTTATTTTTAAGTTTCTAGTTGTTTTAATTCAGTTTCTTAACAGTAATGCTTAAAAATAATCTTATTTATCTTAATACCTAACAATAACTATATTATCACTTAGAAATGGAGATATAACTGATATATCATATTGTATTAGTTTTAGGTGGACAAATTTGATTTTTTTCCTGTGTTGAGAAATTTTAAGATTTACTCTCTTAGCAACTTTCAAAGATACACTATGCAGTATTAATTGCAGCCACCATGCTGAAGATTACATCCCCTGGACTTATCCTATATAATAAAAGGCTAATATGCAAATCAACCAAATGGTGGAATGACCGGTTGCTATGACACGCACTGACCACGAGGGGGCAGACACTCAATGCAGGAGCTGCCCCCTGGTGGTCAGTGTGCTCCCACAGGGGGAGCAGAGTGCTGCTCAGCCAGAAGCCGGGCTCACGGCTGGTGAGTGTAGCAGTGGTGGCAGGAGCTTCTCTTGCCTCTGCGGCAGTGCTAAGGACCCCTTGGCAGACATCCCCCCAGGAGTCCTGGACTGTGAGAGGGCGCAGGCGGGGCTGAGGGACCCCCCTCCAGTGCATGAATATCATGCACCAGGCCTCTAGTTTATCTTATAAGTCTGAACTTTTTGACCACCTTCACCCACATCGCCCATCCCCTAAGTAAAATATTGATTTGTTTTTAAATCAAACATATTTTGAGATAATTGTAGATTCATATACAGTTGTAAGATATAATGCAGAGACATTCATGTACCTTTTATTCATTTTCCCTCAATGTTTTTTATAGTTAAAACTACAGCACACTATCACAACCAGGGTATTGACATGGATCCAATCACCCATCTTATTTAGCTTTACCCAGTTCTACTTATATTCATGTGTGTGTATTTTACTTCTATGCAATTTTATGACATCTTTTGTTCATGTATCCACCACCACAGTCAAGAGACAGACCATTTCCATCACCACAAAAAATCCTTCATGTTGCCGCTATATGACCACACCCACTTCCTTCCTACCCAAGCAACCACTAGTCTGTTCTCCATTTCTATAATTTTGTCATTGCAAAAATTTGTGTAACTGGATAATACAGAATGTAACTTTTTGGGACTGGCTTTTTTCAGTCAGCACGATTCTCTGGAAATTCATCCAAGTTGGTGTGTGCTCATTCCTTTTTACTGCCGAGTAGTAGTCCATGCTATGGATGTGCCACAGGTTTTGAACCATTCACCTGTTGAAGGACACGTGAGTTGCTTCTAGTCCAATTAATAAAAGGCTAATATGCAAATCGACTGAATGGCAGAACGACCGGTCACTATGTCATGCACTGACCACGAGGGGGCAGAACTCAATGCAGGAGCTTCCCCCTGGTGGTCAGTGCGCTCCCACAGGGGGAGCACTGCTAAGCCAGAAGCCAGGCTCACGGCTGGTGAGTGTAGTGGTGGTGTGAATAAGGCTGCTATGAACATTTGTGTCATACAGGTTCTCGTATGAACATACATTTCCATTTCCTTGGGATAAATGCCTGAGAGTGCAATTTCTGGGTCATATGCATGTTGGTATATTAATCTTCCACACTAGACTATTGACTCTTTGAGGGCAGGTCTTAGCTCTATTCACATTGGCATCATGTGTACTTGGCATATATCTGACATATGGTAACACTCAATAAAACATGGAAGGACAAAAAGAAGAAAGACGTGACAAAGAAAAGATAGAGAAGAAAGAAAGAAATCTATCATTATTGTCAATTGTTAGCTATTCTATCCCCACGCCTCCCTGTGTCATCTTTTTATTGTTTTTAAATTAATCTAGTGACTCCAGTGCTAGACAGTGCCTGGCACACAGCAGTTGCTTAATAAACATGTGTTAAATTATGTAATGAATACTCTGGGGAGTGGAACAGATCTCCTAGTCTCCTCTGCACCCTCCTACCACCTTGCTCCTTCACCCAGGCACAAGCATGGGCGCACGCAGACACACGCACGCACTCTGGGGCCGTAATCCTAGGAATACGTTTCTGGAACAAAGCCAATAACTTTGTTAACAAATGAGGCGTGGTTGCTTCGTAGCTTAGCTAACAACAACCTTGGCCTTGTCTGTGCGACTGCCTGGGGAATTACAAATGAAGGATTTGGGGACCCAGCAGCTTTGTGGACCCATTCCAATGAGAACACAGGATGCACTTGAAATAAAGAATGCGTCTTTGTGACTCATTAAGCTCCTCTCTGTTCCTCTCTATTAGGCATGTGTCTGCCATGCCCTGCAAAGCTATGACATTCAAAAGTGGAAGAGTCAGGCGGAAATAAAAACATTCCACTTCAGTGCCTAACTGTGTGCCCTTAATTTGATATAAATCTGTGACAATTGACAGCTACTTCATTCAGACAGCTGTGGAGGAAGGCTTAACTTGTCCTAGTAAATCAGACACAGGCTTCATTATTTTTAGTATTGTTAACAAAAAGTCACCATAGCAACTGTACTATCATCTAGCAAATGCTATCTCTTTAAGTCAAAATGAGGAGCTGTCCCACAGATACCCAGGGCTGCGAAAGGAAGAAATGACTTTCAGTAAAATAATTTCTTCCAAGACTTCGCCATTCATCTTCATTTGTAATCCTAGTATTTCCCCCTCTGTCATTAAGGGATATTACAAGCAACATACAACTTTTTAAAATCCAAGGCTAACCTTTCTTATATGTGGTTTTGGAAAATCATTAATTGTATTACTTCCTTGAGACATGTAGCTTCATTTGTGGCTTTTTTATTCAGGCACAGGTGGCATAATGCTGATTAATTTGACCCTTGGACAGAACATTGTGTATTCTGAGAGGACAATGGGGAAAACTATAGGGGAGCAAGCACATCTTTTCTCAACTCTCAGGAGAGCACTCATTGTAAGGGATGCAGCCAATGGCTTCGTTCTCTGGGTCCTCCCTTTAGGGTCTGTGGACCAGAGAGGGTTCTCAGGGCGTGATGATTGGCTCAGTTAGTTTGACTCCATTCTTGGTCAGAACTGAAATTGTTTGGAAGCAGTCACGAAGATTATTAATATATTGAATTTTGCTACTATGGTAAACCCTACACCCCCCATAGTGTGATTTATAACTTAACAATTAAATCTAACACTTCAGCCTTTTTACCCCTACTGAAAAACATGTTAATTTCAGTGTCTGATCAGAGCCCCACAAGCTGACTTTGCTTGGTGCCCAGTCTTCCGGTTTCAGAACCCTGATGAGGTCTCATCACCCCCAAAGATTTTGCTTCCTCTATTCTCAGACACATTTTCCCACATTTAATAAATTTGATATCAGGAAATGCCTAATAGCTAGTGGTGTGACATGTTTTTTGTTTATTATTATTATTATTATTATTATTATTATTATTACTAGAGGCCCAGTGCACAAAATTCGTGCATAGGAGCGGGGGAGTTCCTCAGCCTGGCCTGCACCCTCTCCAATCTGGGATCCCTCTCGAAATCCAGGATTGCTGGCTCCTAATTGCTCACCTGCCTGCCTGCCTGATTGCCCCTAACCCAGCCGTGGGCAAACTACGGCCCTCAGGCCGGATCCGGCCCGTTTGAAATGAATAAAACTATTGAAAAAAAAGACCGTACCCTTTTATGTAATGATGTTTACTTTGAATTTATATTAGTTCACACAAACACTCCATCCATGCTTTTGTTCCGGCCCTCCAGTCCAGTTTAAGAACCCATTGTGACCCTCGAGTCAAAAAGTTTGCCCACCCCTGCACCCCTCTGCCTGCCTGCCTAATTGCCCCTAACTGCCCTCCCCTGCCAGCCTGATCACCCCTAACCACCTCTGCCTTGGCCCCCTGCCACTGTGGCTTTGTCTGGAAGGAAGGCAGGATGACCGGAAGATGTCCAGTCAACCCAGTCTAATTAGCATATTACCCTTTTATTAGTATAGATTATTTTTTTATTTTCAAGAAAAATTTATTTTTATAATATATTTTTATTGATTTCAGAGAGGAAGGGAGAAGGAGAGAGAGATAGAAACATCAATGATGAGAGAGAATCATTGATTGGCTGCCTCCTGCATGCCCCCTACTGGGGATCAAGCCTGCAATGCAGGCATGTGCCCTTGACCAGAATTGAACCTGGGACCCTTCAGTCCGCAGGCCAATGCTCTATCCACTGAGCCAAACCGGCTAGGGAAAGAAAAACTGTTTTATTTATTTATTTTTTATTTTTTTGAAAAACTGTTTTAAATGTAATAATGTTACATGCTATAAACATTAATATTTCAAGAAAAATGATTTTAAGTATAATAATGTTTCATGCAATAAACATTAATATTTCAAGAAAAAAGATTTTAAATATAATAATATTACCAAAACTGTACTAACATAGTATAGTATAATATCACAAAAGTCGTAGGAAATATTAAAAATCTGCAAATAACAGGGTTACTTCTATTATATTTTAACATTTTTTTTCTCTGGCTCTATTTTGGTTCATCAGTTTATGTTGTTCATTATATTCCACAAATTAGTGAGATCATGTGATATCATTATTTTTTTTTTTAAAGAATATTTTAAAAATTGATTTTAGAGAGAGGAAGGGAGAGGAAAAGAATGATTGAAACATCAATGATGAGAGAGAATAATGGATCAGCTGCCTCCTGCATGTCCTCTACTGGGTATCGAGCCCAAAACCCAGGCATGTGCCCTGACTGGGAACTGAACTGGAGACATCCTGGTTCATGGGTCAATACTCAACCACTGAACCACACTGGCCAGACATGACATTTTTTATTGGCAGCTTTTTATTTCTTAGGGTTACATACAATGGTGATGAGATGAGAAAGAGTAACTACATTTATTGCCTATTTATCATGTATCAAGCACTGAGATAAGCAATTTTTGGACATTATTTCATAGAGTTTTCCCATGAACCCTATGAAGGTGGCATTTTCAGTTTTGTGGGAGGCTTAGACTCAGAGGGTTATAAGACTTATCCCAAGATCACAAGTTGGCAAGTGTTAGAGTTGAGATTTGAACACAGATCAGGATGGCTTTATTGTAATACTAGAGGCCCGGTGCACAAATTCATGCAGGGGGTGGGAGGGGAGGTCCCGCAGCTCGGTCTGCACCCTCTCCAATCTGGGACCCCTCGGGGGATGTCTGACTGCCGGTTTAGGCCCGATCCCGCTAAACCGGCAGTTGGACATCCCTCTCACAATCTGGAACCGCTGGCTCCCAACCGCTCGCCTGCCTGCCTGATTGCCCCTAACCACTTCTGCCTGCCAGCCTGATCACCCCCTAACCACTCCCCTGCTGGCCTGGTCACCCCTAACTGCCCTCCCCTGCTGGCCTGGTTGCCCCTAACTGCCCTCCCCTGCTGGCCTGGTCGCCCCTAACTGCCCTCCCCTGCTGGCCTGGTTGCCCCTAACTGCCCTTCCCTACTGGCCATCTTGTCTCCACATGGGGGCGGCCATCTTTGATCACATGGGGGTGGCCATCTTGTGGGTGGGCGTGATGGTCAATTTGCATATTACCTCTTTATTATATAGGATGAGCCTTTGAATTCTCTATCTGATTGTCCCTCAGCTTGCTATGGTCATAGAATAGTTTACAAACCTTTAGATTCTGGTGCTAGGAAGGACCTTATGATCACAGGGTCCAATTCATCATGGTACAGAGGAAACAGCTGAGGTGGAGAGAAGTGACTTTCTCAGGGCAGTCACAGAGGAAGCTGTGGCCGAGCCAGTGAGGAGAGTCGCCTGGGGTGGCCCTCCCGGGACCAGCCTCGGCTGCCCACCATCTCTCTGAGGCACTGGCCCTGAGCGCATTCCTCCCCTGTTGTCCTGCTCCTTCCGATCTCAGGATGGTTGCTCACCCATGTCCTTTCTTTCCTCCCCTGACCCCTAGAGAACCTGTATCTTGTGACTCACCCTCTGAAGTGACAGTGATGCTTATGAAGATGATAATGGAAGAGGATGAGAGAAGATTCTCTGGGGCCTGGGCCTGGAGACATCACCCACCCTTTTGTTTGTTACCTCAAGAGAGTGACTTTAAAGGTAGGAATGTCAGTGGAGTGGAAGGGAAAGTGGTGGATGTACAGACTATGGTGGCGATGCTCTATGGGATCAGAGCCTCAAGCACCTTTGTCTCTCACAGCAGCCTCTCGCTCTGCCGGTAGAGAGACAGGTGCCAGGGCCTAGAGTAAGGATTGGCCTCCATGCACCGTTCCTCTTCTCTATACCCACGGCGAGGCTGATGGGCCTCTGCCTTCCACTGGGAATGGGTCCAGAGGCCTTTTTAACAGGGTTCCAGCCAGAACCTTTCAACCGACCCCAGTTGGTTACAGGGATGGAAACCTATCTGCCATCCCCAGTGTCATCGAAGGCAGATTCCAAAATAGCTGAGCCTCCATGTCTCCCAGTGGGTAAAGGAGGAAATAGCCGCTGATTCACAGAATTGCTGTGAAATGTGGGGAACACATGTAAGAGCACAGCAGATTTCATGGAGCCCCGTACTTAGTAACTGCTCGGTGACTATAAATTGTCATTATTATCATGTTCATGCTGCGGGGGGGGGGGAAGGCATGATGTCACAACTGCATTATAAGGAAGTTAATGACTGTAGAAGAAAGGTACTTGTGGCCTCCTTTTGTTATCTTTCTTTACCTTGTGTCATTGCAGACACAAGTCCGGATGTTTCAGGTCAAATCTAAAAGGGTTGAACAGTTTTCTTGAGAAACCCAGTTCAGGATGACAGCTCACCGCCAACTGGCTGGCTCTAGACCCAGCAGGTTGGGAAGATCACACCAGGTAAGCAGTCTGTCCCCATCACATCCAAGTTCTGATCATGCTACTCACAGGCGGAGGGTTGAAGAAAGTCCCTTATTCCCAGGCTCGTTCAATTTTCTATAAATCCCTATAATAGTCTGACTCTAGAAATAGGTATATTGATGATGCAGTGATGGATTCACTGAGGGTTGTTATAGGTCTCAAAAAAAAAAAATGAAACATTTAGTGAGAAGGATGTTTGTTTAAAGAACACTTTTTATTTTGCAGAAATTGGGAATGCTTTAACTTATTTTAGTATCATTTATCCATTTAATGTGCATCCTAAATGTCTCTGGCTATATCATTATTTTCAGTGATATGTAAACTCTAAAGGGCAAGGATGATGTCTGCTTCATTTATTTTTTAGAGCATCCAGAACAATAATACCATGAACACGAGGTTTTCAATCCATTTGTATGCTGCTGTTGCAGATTTGAATACAAACTGTGTCCCATACTCATAAAGAACACTATTTCATTTTTAGTTTAGACTTTTAAGAACCAAAAATCATAGCATTATATGTAGCACAAATGTATACTTATTGGTTTATTTTAATTTTAAAAGTATCACTATTCATTGATTTTCTATCACAAACGTCTGCTCAATGAAGAAAATGTGAAAAATGCTGAAAACTATGTAGAGGACATCCAATGTCATCATTCATTCCTGTGCTGGACGATAAATCACTTTGAACATCTTGGTATTTTTCCCCCTAAATGATTCATTTTCAAGTGCTATTAATATTATCTAATCCTTCTCTCATTTTAAGACTTTCAAAACGATTCTTCTCCCTGCGATTTCCATCCTTTCAGCTCGTGATCCAGTGTTCTTTCCAGGAAGAATTATTGCTTTGTTATTTCTCATTGTATTGAATTGTATTGTGAGTTAAGGGAAAGAGTGTGCCATGAGCTACTAGTGACTGACTCCTGTTTTGAAGGAAAATTTAATCCATCTTGCCCCAATGCATTTGTTGTCCTGAGAGCTAGGTGAACTACCTTTGACTGTTTCCCTAGGATTATGTCACCCACCGAGGTAACTTTCTGTTTCAGTAGGTGATGTTAAGAAACAAAACAACACCCTTTACGTGGATCAGTTTTGGAAAATAGAGACCTGCTTTATCTCCCAGGTCTTTGATGTGTTCAGTGGTTCCTGTAAGGATCTGCCTCTCTTTTGTGTTGATTGACAAGACCTTTCTTATATATTTGAGCAGTCAAGCAGCCCAGTAACAGAGGGTAGAGACATTTCCCCAGAGCGAGCTTCTACCACCCATTGTGACTTGCTGAGACCTTGGGCAAGTGTGAGCTCAAGAGAAGAGTTGGCTTCCGCAAGAGCAGGTGAGTGCATCTCATCTCTGTACCCTCCTTCCTCACGAGGGGAAGTCCAAAGAGCTCTGATAAGGTGACAGGTCAGAAGCAGGAGCTGGGAGATCCGGTTTGGAAATAAATAACTCTGCAACCTGTTTTAAGTGATAATGAATTGGGGGTGTTCCATAAGTGCAATGTCCACTCTCACTTTAATACCCAGGTATGTTCTGTCTAGTGGGCCGAGCGTGAGGGAGGGATTCTGGCTCCTGAAAGAGCCCAGGAAATGACCAAGCTGCAGAGAGGACAGACTTACAGTAGACTGGGATTATGTGTTAGCACCCCCAAGGTTTCCATCATCTGGATTTAAATGGAATCACAACGAGGTGCCATGTCAGCAGAGGCACAGAGCGGAGGCATCGGGCAGTGAAGGGGACACGCTGTTATAGAGGGCCACCAAGTCAGGTGCGGGTTTCATAATATCTGTGCATGACCAGGCTTTGTGGCGGGTTGGGCTAGTAAAAATATAGAAGGGCATACAATTATTATTTACCTGCCTCCCCACCTCGATTCCACAACCATCCATGACACTGAAAATATAATTTTAAGCAAACATGTAACATGGCAGCAAATACAGTGGTTCTGAAGAAAAAGAATGTGTGTGTATCCATGTATTAGGATATGCATAATTTGGGGTGTGATTCATATTTTGTGTTCATTTTGAAGAGACCATTGGAACAGCTTTTTATTTTTTATTTTTATTTTTTAACACCCAAGGCAAGTCCAGCAGTTGGGCCATAATAAGGAAAAGCCTGAGGTTGCCCCTGGAGGGTTGGGTGTCCAGTGAGCACCTGGGCCCATGGAGTCCATACTGGAGTCAGTGAGTCCCCTGTGGTGGAGTTCGTGGGCACCTGCAATTTCTCGGCTTATTTCTTCTGAAATGCTAAGAGCCGGGTCCCTTTGGTATCAGCCTCGTTGGCTGCCCCACGGAGGGCAGCTGGATCAGCTAACAGACTCTCTTTCCTCTCCCTCTCCCGGGAGCAGCATGAAGCTGGCGTACCTGTTCCTCGGCCCCATGGCCCTCCTCCTCCTGGCTGGCTGCTGCTGTGTCCTCAGCACCTCCAGCGGGAACCTGCACACCTTTGTGGGCTGTGCCGTCAGGGAGTTTACTTTCCTGGCCAAGAAGCCGGGCTGCAGGGGCCTTCGGATCACCACCGATGCCTGCTGGGGCCGCTGTGAGACCTGGGAGGTGAGTTCAGGGCAGGTCCACTTGGCCTGATTTCTAAGCATCTGCTTTTTCCTGCAGTTTAAAAAAATACCAATTATTTTCCTGGCTGGTGTGGCTCAGTGGTTGAGTGTTGACCCATGAACCTGAAGTCTAGGTTTGATTCCCTGTCAGGGCACATGCCCGGATTGTGGGCTCGATCCCCAGTAGGGGGTGTGTAGGAGTTAGCTGATCAATGATTCTCATCATTGATATTTCTATCTCTCTCTCCCTTTCCCTTCTTCTCTCTGAAATCAATTAAAAAACTCACACAATTATTTGGCGTGCTCCAAAAAAAAACAAAAAACCTGAAAGAAACCCGATCTTGTCCCTCTAATAATGCATTGGTAAAATTAATAATTTTACTTGCGTGTATCTGTGTATTTGGGAATCATCTCTGTGAAGTTAAGACGTGCTATTATTCTACCCACTTTACAGATCACATGGAGGAATCTGAGGGATAAGTAACTGCAGAGTCATGTTTATTCCTGTAGTGCAAAGGTGGGAATAAATTCTTGGTCCAAGCATGTAACCAAAACTCTCACAGTGTTCTCCCAGCTGTGATGAAGCCAGCCAAGGGACAGCCCTGAGCTGTATAGCGGGTGAGGGTGGATCCTCAGTCCCTCCTCAGTGCCTCTCCCAAAGCCCTGCCCCCGTCCCACCCACTCAGGATTATCACTGGCAGAACCATTAAGTTCCTTTATATTGAATTATATTCAGTCCTTTCAGCAGCATTGCATTTCAAATGGGGATAAAAATCTCAAAGTTAGAACCCTATAGGGCTGTGATGAGGATGTGTTTGCTGGGTGAGAAGAAAGAAGGCCGTTGGGCACCCCATCAAATTACACCGAGTGACTGCTAACTCTTCCCCCTGAGCTCTGAATTGGTGATAATGAAGGACCAGCTCTGATCTTGTCACCAGCTCAGAAGTCATTAAGGACCACCCACTACTGCCAATTCAGTGCCCAACTTTCAAGGTCTGTAGCAATGTGACGCCTGGCTCTTTCCCCAGCAGCTATACATAGCCTGAGGTCTGGCCTTGTCAGATTGATTTTTAAAGGTTTTATTAAACACCCTTCATGAGATCTCACCTTCAGTTCTTTTTGTATCCTTTCTCATCCCCACCTGTCATCATCAGACTTCTTCTCTGAGGCCCTTCTTCAGAGCTGACTCCTTCCCAGGGGCCTTCTGACTCCCTGGCCGGCCTATGACTCTACCTTGCCTTGCATCTTACTTCCTTGTCCACAATACAGCTCCAGATTTGAAGTTTTTTCAGGGCATAGATGAATTCTTGCACCTTTTACAGCTCTTGTCAAAGTCATGTACGAATAAGGCATTCATAAAGACCTGTTGATTTACATGGGATTGACCTCTCCCTGGAGTTATGGTGTTAATCCTCTAGCTTAATCAACACCAACTTAGAAGCCCTTGGGCGCCACGAGAGGACACTGCCATTAGGAAAGCTGTCCTTCTGTTCAGGGACTCGGACAGCAATCTGCTGTCACTTAGACAAACGATGGCCCCACGACAGGGATTGGTTATGGTGATGAACCTCCGAATTAAATGAAACACCAAATTAGCTTTATTTTTGCATCATTTAGGGGCTTGAGACCTAGTAGCCAAATGAAAATGTAGTTGCTAAGGATACTGTGGCTGTGACTTGACATCACACATTCTCAGGGAACTTTGACACCCTCTCATATTCAGGGTTTGGCCTGGTGGTGACCCCTCTGCTCCAATTCCACTTGGGGGCTCTTTGGAGCTCTTTCTGGGCCCAAGTCTCAAACCACCATTTCCCTCAATTCTGTCTTCTTCTTCTTCTTCTTCTTCTTCTTCTTCTTCTTCTTCTTCTTCTTCTTCTTCTTCTTCATTGATGAATGTCTTTAATTGGATCATGGTCACCCACAGGAGGTCACAGGAGAAATGGAAGCAGCAAGGCCATTAGAGACAGGATTCTCCTTGATGCTTGCTAGCTTTTATTTATGCCTTTATTGTGCTGTGAAAGGGAGGTTACTTATAGAAAACAAATAAAAGGATGAGCTTTACTTTCCCAGCAATCTGAAAATTTCTGAGATAAAAAGCACTTATTTTTGGTAACTTAACTGGGAGCACATCTGAAAATAGGATGTTCATGATGAGAAAGTGGCTGCATTTACTTTGAAGGTCGAATGTTGCTGAAAATAGCCTTTGCTCATGGCCTAGGTTTAGGGTTTCCAAATTTAGCGAAAAATAAACCCAAAACAGAACAAAACCACAATGCATTAAACTTGGATGCCGGAGAAACACAACTTTTGGGGGGTATAAGTCTGCCCCATACCGGCCTGCTCTTGTTGTGTTGGCGGTTGTCATTCTTTTATTTGACCATCTAAGGCAGTGGTTCTCAACCTGTGGGTCGCGACCCCTTTGGGAAACACATATTACAGTGGTTCTCAACCTTCCTAATGCCGCGACCCTTTAACACAGTTCCTCATGTTGTGGTGACCCCCAACCATAAAATTATTTTCATTGCTATTTCATAACTGTAATTTTGCTACTGTTATGAATCGTAATATAAATATCTGATATGCAGGATGTATTTTCATTGTTACAAATTGAACATAATTAAAGCATAGTGATCAATCACTAAAACATTATGTAATTATATATGTGTTTTCTGATGGTCTTAGGCGACCCCTGTGAAAGGGTCGTTCGACCCCCAAAGGGGTCGCGATCCACAGGTTGGCAACCCACAGGTTGAGAACCGCTGATCTAAGGGAAAAGAGGCCAGGGCCCTGACTAAATAGTCAGGTATCGCATGTGTAAAACATTCTTGCGGCACCTCGGTTGAAAAGCGCTGTTCTAATGGCTCCCTGTTTTCTACCTGTGGGGACAGAAGCCCATTCTGGAGCCCCCCTACATCGAAGCCCACCATCGAGTCTGTACCTACAACGAGACCAAACAAGTGACCGTCAAGCTGCCCAACTGTGCCCC
Source organism: Myotis myotis (assembly GCF_014108235.1). Taxonomy (NCBI): domain Eukaryota; kingdom Metazoa; phylum Chordata; class Mammalia; order Chiroptera; family Vespertilionidae; genus Myotis; species Myotis myotis. The sequence goes on along the minus strand of NW_023416313.1, from coordinate 194,853,426 downwards.
GGGGGTTGACCCTTTCTACACCTATCCCGTGGCCGTCCGCTGTGACTGCGGGGCCTGCTCCACGGCCACCACCGAGTGCGAGACCATCTGACGCTGGCGTGGCCTGCAGCACGGGTGGCAGCCTGGAACCTCGCAGACCCACCGGCACGGGCAGCACCAGCAGCACCAGCAGCACCAGCAGCGATGACCCCTGGATTCGAGGACTGTTTAATTTGGACCACACTGTGGAGGAGGTTGCCTGTCTCCCTTGGGTTCAGCTCAGGCACCAGGCCCAGAGGCAGCACACAGCTAACAAAATGCAAAGCCACATCTGTGCCTTCACTAGAATAAGTTCTCCGGTTCATACACCTGCAAATTAATTTTCCTCTACCTTGAAGCTCAGGACATAATTTGTATAGCACCATCGTGGGTTTATAACACGCCAGTGGTTTCAATGCAGTGGGCGTAATTAGGAAATGAGGCTAGGAAGTCTTTAAATTCTCATGTCCTCCTTAATGACTGGCCTCCAATAGATTTATGACGAAAGGGCCAGAAATCAATAAACCACTGCTTTAGCCCCCTGCCTCCACCCCAAATCCCCCTGCAAGCTTCCTTAGAGAAAGTCCTCCCTCTCCTGGGAACTGGGCAATTATTAAAGCAGGTAGGGAAATGGTAGCTCAAAAGGAAAGGAATCTGGATTTGGGTGATTTTTTTTTTTCAAGCAAAATTCCCTAAGTCCCCTCAAGGTCCTTAATAAAGAGGCTCCTTTTCAATAAAAGTTCTCTGAAACAATAGGGAATGGCAGCTGTCATTTGCACTTAAAAACTTACAAAATTAAACTCATGTTTTTAGACTCATGGGATGCTCTCCCAAAGCTATGCCCCAAATGATGAACCACAAATATTCTTTCCCATTTAGCCTATTTGAAATTGAAATTGTAATTTCTTTTAAACTCAGAAAAAATGTTTGTAAGGGGTAAGACTGCGTTGCTGGCTTGGGGAACGTGATTGTGTAGCTGTTGGCCTCTCTATAGCCTCTGGCAGCTGGTTCTCTGGCTCTTTTTAAAACTCCAGTGCTTTGCAAGTGTCTTTAATTCTGACATTTTGGGGGTTGAAATTGACCTTGTTCCTTTTCCACAATATGCCGTAAGAATCTTATTACTGCAAATAAAGCCTGTCTTCTGTCTTTTGAATTGATGAGAACTTTCCAAAATAGTTTTTAATACACCTGGGACAACAATAACAAACCCTCTTTAAAATGAACCATGAGGTTCCTTGTACCTTCATGTAGGATGTCGTGTTTAGGAAGGAACACACAGAGCCGGCTGGGTAGCGCGAGTCCCTGAAGTTTCTATCCCTGACGCATCACCGCTGGGAGCCAGGAGTCCTCTCTGAGTGGGGAAATCAAGGAGTCCCCAGGAAAGCAAAAGTTGGGAAGATGGTCAGGGATTGGGATGCTGAAGCAGACATCTGGGAGCAAAATCCACCCCACTCTTCAGTGCAGGTCTGTTTTGGGCGGCAAGAAAGTCAACCGTAGCATGACAAGTAGTTGAGTGCCTGGGGCCTCTGCACAGACGGTGGGCGGTGACAGGGGATAATACCGGGTAGCGCCACTCACACGTTCTCAACCCATCCCTGGGCATGTCCCTCTGGACTTTTTGAGAGAAAGGGCTGCTTCTTCAGGAAACTTAGGGTGACGAGGCAGAGGTTATGGCTGGCCAGAATTTGAGAAATTCATCAGTAAGGGCCCTGGCAGTAAACAAATGACACACTGCAGTGGGACATTGAGGAGAGTTTGAGCAGAGTTAGGGAAACCAACAAGGGCTGTGAAGCACTTCTAAACACTTGTTTAGAAGCAACGGGCAGCCCTAGCTAAAGCAGTGGTCAGCAAACTCATTGGTCAACAGAGCCAAATATCAACAGTACAACGATTGAAATTTCTTTTGAGAGCCAAATTTTTTAAACTTAAACTACATAGGTAGGTACATTGTTATTAACTTAATAGGGTAGTCCTAAGGCTTAGGAAGAGCCACACTCAAGGGGCCAAAGAGCCGCATGTGGCTCTTGAGCTGCAGTTTGCCGACCACGGGTAAAGGAACAAGAAGGGGAAGTGACTGTCAGACCCCAAAGAGAACTGTAGGAGAGGGATGCATAGGAAGATGCAGCCATCACCAAACTGAGGCCTGGTGGGGAGGGAGGCTGGCACACACCCCACCTCACTCTGCTCCATGCCTGGATCTCCTGCCGAATCAAACTGGAAGGCAGGGAGTGAGGGAGCCCATTGACCCACTCCATAGACGCCGGCCTCCTGGGAAGCAGGGGCTATGTTCACCTGGCGGGTCCTGTGGACACGCTCTTAAATAAGGCCGTACAAGGGATGCACAGGTGAGGGGCGCGGGCGTCATGGGAAGCTGGATCGTGGCGGTCCTTTGTAGACGGGGTGATGGCAGGAGAAACTGCCCTGAAACCGAGCTTCCCAGTGTCAGGGGAAGGGAACGGGGTTCTGGAATAACAGATCAGTCTGATACGTGGCCGTAAGCAGCGTAATTGCTGTACCGGCAGCAGAGCGCCTGGCAGCCAGGGGCCTCCGATCTGCAGGGTCCCTGGGGCTGTTCCTAGTCCGTGGTGTTCAAACACTTCCACAGTAAACACACATTGTAATCAGAAAAGTTATCAATTAACAGGAGGAGACCATCTCTGTCAGTGCTCAACTCAAATCCTTTCAAATGTCTCTCTTCACCTTTCCTTTCTCCTCCTCTCTCCCACTCCCCTCACTGCCACAAATATTTATGAACTCTAATTTTGTGCAAGGCACCGTGTTTGGGAAATAAAGCTATAAATATTGCTGCATTGTATAGCTTTCTGGCCGTAAGCAGGACCCTTTTTATTAATTTTTTGTAATTCTTGTGTCAACCACACTCAGAGGCATTGCTGTTACCCTTCTTCGGGTGATGACACCAAAGCTCAGAAAGGTCAAGCACCTTGCCCCAGAGAGACAGCGGATAGACAGCACGCGCCAGGCTCCTCTGACCCGGAACCAAACTCTCCCTACGGGAGCACGAAGCCTTCCTTCTCTGAGTCATTCCTGCCCCAAGAAGCCTTTACATTTATTGCTGTCAGCCTCTCTCCCCACCGATGAGCAAGTTTGCAGTTTCTTCTGGAGGCGCCTAATGCAGACTGGGGTTGTTTTAAGGAGGTTGCAAATTTTCTCTAGTTTCCTGTATAACCTCTAGGAAGACAGTGCTTTACTGTTGCTCAAATCACAGCTGATACCAGGAGAGACTGAGAGGGGTCGGGAGAAGGAGCAGGGCCTCGGAGAAAATTCAGAGAGACTGCTGCTGAGAGGAAGGTTGTGTGCTTGCAACTCGCTGCCCCGGTAATGTGAGCGCTGGCTGTAGGGGAATGATGGCCCGTGCTTTTAGGGAGCGCTGGATAAAACCAACTCTCAGCAGCTCCCTACTCTTGGAAATACGTTTATTTTGCAATTAACAAAAGGTAAGGGGAATTTCCCGGACTCCCCCTCGCAAGAGCATGTTGGAATGGAGAGTATGGATTCTCACAGCTCATTCTACTTCTGGGTTTATTACCTCCATGGATGGAGATGAATGTGATTGTTTGAAGGTCGAGGCTGCATGGCTGGTTGTAGCGCTTCTGGAGTGAAGGGGCTGCTAAAGGCCTCTGAGGAGATGGTTTCTATTAAAGGAACAAGAAATAGGGAAAGGATGAGAACTAGAGGAGCAGGTGCAAAGAACTGTGACTGGGAGGGTGAGGCAGAGACTTGTCTCCAATGGAGAAGAATGTGAGGGGTTATTCTATTCTCTGTCCCAGGTCCTCATTACGAGGAGTAAAACAAATAGTTCCTAAGGTTTTGGCTTTGTATTTGCCTCTAAGTTCTTCCAGCTGTGCCATTTCTTTAGCATACTGGGTAACTGAGTTAACAAAAAAGACTTCCTGACACACAGAATCAATTACATGCTTTGACCTTGATTGCTAAAAAACTGGGGCTTCTGGCCCAGCTGGTGTGGCTCAGTGCTTGAGCGTTCGACTTATGAACCAGGGGGTCATAGTTCAATTCCCACTCGGGGCACATGCCCAGGTTGTGGGCTTGATCCCCAGTAGGGGACGTGCAAGAGGCAGCCGATTATTGTTTCTCTCATCATTGCTGTTTCTATCTCTCTCCCCCTCTCCCTTCCTCTCTGCAATCAATAAAAATATATTTAAAAAAAATTGGGGCTTCTGGAAAATCATTCAAACCCGCAGTACAACCACTTCCCAAAAGCCAACCAACCAACCAGACAACATTCCCCCAAAGAGAAAAACACATTTATTTTAACAAAGAATATCAATATTACCAAAATGAGAATGGTAACTTTTTGGGGGGTGATGTGGAAGATAGGTTTTTCAGCAAGGAACAGATGAAAATATCCCCAAGTTGCAAATACTATTATACAACTTAAAATCATTTGAAGGAGCATCTGTTCACCTAAAATATACTATACACACAATAAAGGACATAGGTGCATCATAAACGGCCATTATCTTGAGAAAGTGTACATGCAGGATTATGCACTTAAAATAGACATTTAACCCTGTTTGTTTGCATGTTCTTTCTACAGGAAACGCATGAACAGACCATGCCTCACTGTGTTGGTCACGCAGATGCCGGAGGTGTCTCCAACACGGTGAGGTGCAGCTTCAGAGGAAGGTGAGCTAAGCTTCGAGGCGCTTTCAAACCTCCAACTTCCATTTCCCTCTTGGAGTCTGCATATGGAAATGAAAACATTTTGGGGGACCAATGTTACTGCGTGGAATTAAGGCATCCAGACTTTTAAAATATGTGGGAAACATTTTTAAGATGAAGATTTTGCTCAGCTTTTGGCTCCGGCTTGTGCAAGCTCAGAAGCTAATGCTGAAACACCTCCCCAATTGAAACAGAAGTACCAGGTAATGAGAAACCGAGTCCAGCTGAAATCGGCTGCAGATTCCAGCATTAACAAATCCAGAGCCAACTTCAGGACACAGGCAAAGGAACTACTGTAGCACTTGTTCACTCATGCCAACCTCTGGAAGGTGCAGACAGGTGGAGGGACAGACGCCAGTGGGCTCTGATCCGGGGGTCTTCTTCTTTAGCACTTAATTCTTCCTTTTTAAAAATGTATTTTTAAAATTTATTACAGAGAGGAAGGGAGAGGGAGAGAAACATCAATGATGAGAGAGAATCATTGACGGGCTGCCTCCTGCAGGCCTCCTACCGGGGATCAAGCCCACAACTGGGGCATGTGCCCTTAACCAGAATGGAACCTGGAACCCTTCAATCTGTAGGCCGACACTCTATCCACTGGGCCAAACCAGCTAGGGCAGCACTTCATTATTTCAATGTGCTTCATTCAGTAGAAACATTTTTATTCAAATGAAGAGAGGCTCTCAGATATCTTGGACTGGGATTTCATGTTATTGTCATAGTAAAGGGACAGTGACTCAAACATTTAAAAATTACAGGTAAATAGATTCTTGAAGAGAGATTGATTATGGATGCCAGTTCTCTTGCCTTATTCATTTCTCCTGAAGGAGATAAACTAGACTTTGCTATACGGGCTGGGGAAGGAAGTGGCTGTGGGTATGCAGGGCCATGGAGGCTGCTGGAGGGCAGGCAGTCCCCGTGTGAGACACTTTTGGCAGCTCACACCAGTGGTTATGAGCAAGCAATCAGAGGTGCACCTGCAATAATGAACATAATCCTTGGTAAGACTCCGTTTTTGGGTTTGACTAAACCCTTCTAAGAACGCCAGCCACGTTGGGTAGCCAAGCTGCTCCCAGATGTAAACACTTTCCCAGTTTAAAAGCCTTTCAGTGTAACAGCATCTTGAAGACAAGTGGGTTCCTGTAGCCGAGAGCGTGAAGGCAGACCTGTCGGTAGGGCCAAGGGAAGCTGCTGCAGGGAGCAGAAGCCGGCCCTGGGCAGAGGAGGTGACGCCGTGAGGACTGGGTGTGCTCAGTGACATCAGGTGCTTTTTCTGCCATTTCCAGGGGCAGAGGGAGTGGCAACCCTCATGCTCTTTCTTCGTTTGTTTGAAGGAAGGTAGGATTTGCCTTCAGAACTTCTCCAGCAACAGTGGAACTTGAATTAGAGACAGTAGGCTTCAGTGTGTGTGTGTGTTTGTGTGAGAGTGTGTGTGTGTGTGTGTGTGTGTGTGTGTGTGTGCGTGCAAGTGTGTACTTTTTAAAAGGGCTCTTGTACACAAGATGGGATGTCGGTGGGAGAACAAAGCTGTTCCCTGTGATGGTTAGTAAAAATGTGTTGACTAGGTGACTACAACTCTGGCCTGTGCTCGGGCCTGCAAACAGAAAGAACTCTGGGGAACGCCCTGCTGAGAGGGCGAGCTGTTTGCAGTCAATCTATTCTGGCATCTAGAGCGCTGTGTCTTAATGAGGTTTCACCAGAAACTTTATGCCTCAGAAATGTGTTTTATCTCCACTTTCTAACTTCATGTGATATGAATCTCTCTTATTTCTTCATGGAAAACCATTCTAGGGAGCATTTTTTTTATCCCCCTATAAACACCAGAGAGGCGTTCAGAACAGCAGTCCTTCAGAGTTAGCGGAGTTAGCAGATCTTTCTCTTTTGATTCCAAAACATGCCTTTTCCTTTTCTGCAGCTGGGCAGCACATGACAAAAAAAAGAAAGGGCTTCCAAAAACCTTTTTATCCATCCAGGAAACAAACAACTCAAATACTAGTTTAAGGAATACCCAGAAGGTAGCATCTGAGAGGCAAGCGAAGCTGACGGTTTCTTCAGCAGGTAATGAATGATGTGTCTGGATGCATGGTTGTCTCATAAATCATCATTCTCAAATATCACTGTGCCCATGAATCACCCAGGGTCTTAGTAAAATGCAGATTTGGGCCCGGGCAGCATGGCTCAGTGGTTGAGCATTGACCTATGAACCAGGAGGTCAGGGTTAAATTCCCAGTCAGGGCACATGCCCAGGTGGCAGGGTTGATCTCCTGTGTGGGGCGTGCCTCTAGGAGGCAGCAAATCAATGATTCTTTCTCATCATTGATGTTTCTCTCTCTCTCTCCCTCTTCCTCTCTGAAATAAAAAAAAAAATAAAAATAAAATGCAGATTTGGATTCATTAAGTCTGGAGTGGGCCTGAGGTTCTATAGTCCTAACTAGCTCCCAGGAAATGCTCACGTTGTTGGTTCCTGGACTACATTTTGAGTAGCAAAGGGCTAGACAATGTTCCCATTTTCTCAGAGGCCTGGGGAAGGCAGTTTCCTTGACTGGTTGCTGGAGACACCCTCAGACTACCCAGAAATGAAAATAGGAGAAAAGACGAATGACTTAAAAGTCAGAATATGGCACAAAACAAATTGCAAGGTTAAAGAGAACATGAAATAAGATGCCACTGATTGTGATAAGTGGACATGGAAAAGCCATTACGTAAGAAGAAGATTGCGAGAGAGCCGACCCTGAGCAGGTCAGCCACCCTTCCCTTGTCAGGCCGTTTCCTCTGTGGAGATGACATGGGGAGAAACAGGGGCTGTTTCAATTGGGATAAAATCCTGCTGAGATGTCCTTACACAGCAGTTGCTGTTTACTCAGAGCAAAAACAATTTAAGTCAGGAGATGAGAAGAATGTAGAATTTTGAACCTTCTGGCCCAGGGATCCTCTAGGGAGAAAAAAAATATCCAATTCCTTAAAAATAATTGATTTAAAAAGTGGTAGTGGGCGATACTTTCAGGTATTTACAAAGCTGCCACAAACATATCACCTTGCCATGAAAGAGTTTTTATTATTTCTCCAAAGAATTAACATAAACTCAAAAGACTGACTTGTGCAGGGTCCCTGGGAGGCTAAGTGGGCTCTGATGGCCTCTGGGCAGGACGCGGTTCTGGGCCTTGGGGGACCCTCTCCTCAGATTGCCCCAGACATCACATTCCTAAAACAGGGATCAGAACCTGTTCACCAATCAAAGATGACTGCATATCCTGGAAGGCTAGGAGGACATGGCTGAAAATGCAACAAAATTACTTCAGCTAGAGAGTATCCTGAAGTTTCCGAGTCACCCCAGAACTCAGAACAAAGTGAAATGACCAGGGTAGAACATGTTTAAAACACACGCACAAAATGACTCTGGATTGTGATAAAATATTCCCTAAGGAGAAAAAAAAATAGATTGTGACCAAGCTTAATCATGCATCCCTTCCTCTGATTTCCTGTGGTGGAAGTTGAAAGCCAAGAACTGTTGCTGAACTTGCATCCCGCGAATTCAGAGACGAGCCAAACCCTCCCGGACGGACGCACTCCTGCCCCAACGCAGACAGCTCTCTGGGGAGCAGGGCCGAGCCTCTGCCGCCGGGAGTGCCTCTGTGTAGAGATTGGTGCTTTCATCTCCTTTCTGGTCTGTGTTGGCCATGGAAGCACCATCCATTGTTGCTCTGTCTCATATGTGTGTACTCCGTTATTGCTGCTGTGCATTTTACATGCCATGTTTCCATTCAGATATATTTCACTGGAGATGATTAAACATCATTCATACAAAGAACTGTCTTTACAGATATCCCGAAGTCATCCATTCAGGTTTCGAGTCATGTCCATTCCCAAGGAAACTTTCAAAATGCTTTATTCATTCATATTTCTCCACGAGTTCCCCTTGACTGCCTGTTCTGTGTTAGCAGAGAAAGTGTGAGGGTTATGACTTGCCCTGATGCTAAAGAGCCCCCTGTCCCCCAAAACCCAAAGAGCATTGTCCAGCATTTTGCCCATTTTTAATGCATTGTGGGGTGGGGTCATCGAGAATTATCACACAATTTACCCTGTTGGTTGACTCTGCCTAGATACTGGGAAATATGGAAGGCCCTTCCCACTGACAGCCCTCCCTTCTTCCCTGTGCCTCTAGAGACCAGGCAGAAATGAGCAATTCTCTGGGAGAACTGTCAGGTGTGTGTGTTTGTGTCTTGTGTTTGGTTTTAGCTTTCTCTCCATCCTCTAAATATTTCCTTTAAAAAAAGTACTTAACTTCCTTTGTAAGAAACTCAGTTTCCCCGACCTTCTCATTTCCTCTGTGTTCCTAATGGTACTTGAAATGAAAATACTTGGTTGAGCTTCCTGATTTGTACTTGTCAGCCTGCACAATGGCTCTTAAGAGAATACCTGGTGACCTGTGGCATTCTCTGTTGAGAGAAAACGCACATTTTGCATTCTGGCATCTAAACATAGGGGTAGATTTAAAACCAAAGACATACATGGTTAGGTAATCATCTCCAGTATGGTATCAACATTCCTTCAAAGCAAAACCTCAGTCTCTAATCTTCCATCACGTTGCTGTCATGGGTAAGTTTGCCTTTAGGAATGCAATACTGCATTGTTTTTATTTTATTTTATTTTTTTTATTATTTTTTTAAATTAAATCTTTATTGTTCAGATTATTACATTTGTTCCTCTTCCCCCCCCCCCATAACTCCCCTCCTCCCAGTTCCCGCCCCACCCTCCGCCCTCACTCCCCACCCACTGTCCTCATCCATAGGTGCACGATTTTTGTCCAGTCTCTTCCCGCATCTCCCACACCCTTTCCCCCACAAGAATAGTCAGTCCATTCCCTTTCTATGTCCCTGATTCTATTATGATCACCAGATTATTTGTTCACTTGATTCTTAGATTCACTTGTTGATAGATGCATGTTTGTTGTTCATAATTTGTATCTTTACCTTTTTCTTCCTCTTCCTCTTCTTAAAGGATACCTTTCAGCATTTCATATAATCCTGGTTTGGTGGTGATGAACTCCTTTAGCTTTTCCTTATCTGTGAAGCTCTTTATCTGACCTTCAGTTCTGAATGATAGCTTTGCTGGATAAAGTAATCTTGGTTGTAGGTTCTTGGTATTCATCACTTTGAATATTTCTTGCCATTCCCTCTGGCCTGCAAAGTTTCTGTTGGGAAATCAGCTGACAGTCGTATGGGTATTCCCTTGTAGGTAACTGAGTTTCTTTCTCTTGCTGCTTTTAAGATTCTCTCTTTGTCTTTTGCTCTTGGCATTTTAATTATGATGTGTTTTGGTGTAGTCCTCTTTGGATTCCTTTTGTTTGGGGTTCTCTGCGCTTCCTGGACCTGTAAGTCTATTTCTTTGACCAGGTAGGGGAAGTTTTCTGTCATTATTTCTTCAAATAGGTTTTCAATATCTTGCTCTCTCTCATCTTCTGGCACCCCTATAATTCTGAATTTGGTACGCTTGAAGCTGTCCCAGAGGCTCCTTACACTATTTTCGTATTCTTTTTTCATTTTGCTTTTCCAGTTGGGTGTTTTTTGCTTCTTCGCATTTTGAATCTTTGACTTGATTCTTGTGCTCCTCTGGTCTGCTGTTGGGAGTCTGTATAATATTCTTTATTTCAGTCAGTGTATGCTTAATTTCTAGTTGGTTCTTTATCACAACATTGAGGGTCTCATTAGATTTCTTGAGGATCTCACTACATTTATCGGCAGTTTCTAGAAAATTATTGAAAGACCTTAAAATTGCGGTTTTTAGCTCTATATCCTCCATTTCTGTCATGTTTCTTTGTCTCCACATTTTTTATGCTTTCTTGGTGCACCCCCTAGTGGTCTTTGTGCTCAATCTTGTTGTAGTTAAGCCTTGATTGTTGTCGGCAATACTGGGGGTGATTTGACCTCCAGGCCAACTGTCTATGAGAGTCAGCTGTGTCTGCAGTGGGAGAACTTCTGTGCTGGATCTCTAGGGCAGTACTAATCTAGCGTTTGCCTGAGGCTATTCGGCAAATGGCTCTGCGCAGGGCTTGGGCGGGGCGGGTCCCCGGGGATCTACAGGGTGGGTGGAGCGAGCAGTTATGGCTGCTCTCAGTTCCGTCCCTAGGGGCTCTGCCTCACAGAGTCCCAGCAACCGCTGCAAACCTCGGAGAGAAAGCTGCCCTCACATTCCGACCGATGCCAGGCAGTCCCACTTCTCCCGTTTGAGTCTGGGTCCCTAGAGCCTCGCCCGGATCTGGAGCTCAGAGTCTGAAACTCCCTCCTGATTGAAAACAACAACTGCGCCCTCCGCCGCCAGCCTGCTCCGCACGCACTCCGCACCTTAGTATTTCACTTCAGCACTGCGCCTCTTCTGAGTCTGGGTATGATATTCTCTTTCCTCCTAGTTGTAGAATTTCCACTCAGCCAGCCTTCCTGTGGTTCTGGATGATGTCCGTTCTGTCTTTTAGTTGTATTTTTGATTGGTTGTTTGAGGCAGCAATCTCCGGCGTTAACCTATGCCGCCATCTTGGTTTCTCTCTGCATTGTTAAAGGCTTACCTCAAGTCAAATGTTTCTTCTTGAAGACCTTCCACTTCACAAGATCATTGCTCAGAAGACCTCAATGCTCTAAATAATGACATTTTTTGGGCTTCAATTTCTGGGTTTAAATTTTTAAATTTTCTCCTTAAATTGTGAGCATAGTTGTGATTTATTCTTTACTACTGTTTAAGTTTTATTTCATTCGTGGTGGTTCTGTGAAAATAGTATATGGTTATATTCACTTTATCTGGTACTTACAGACCAGAATCTTCCAAATGGTTCTTTGCATATCATGATCAGACATATTGTTATCAAAGTCTCATAGCTAAAACTCCCTTCTTGTCATATGTGTATGACTTATTTTTTGATTTCTCAGTTTAGTGCTTCCTGGTTTGGGGATGCTGTAGTTATTACAGTTATTGAGTAACTGTTCTTTGAGTATAACTTTTCTTGGCAGAAATCAGCCCAGATTTATTCCTTTGACATAGCTTTGATTTGTGTCTTAGTACTTTTGTATTTCTAAAATAGTTCAAATAGTCCATTAATTCTACCAAACAACCAATCATCTGATTGAAAAAATATGTCAAACTAGTTATTTGAACCATTAGAATTGGATTACATTACTGTATACTGTGCAATTAAATTAGGATTATATTACATTGTATACTGTGGATTTCAGGCATATCATATGTCAATCAAATTCTTGTCTCTAGGTTAGATGGATTACCTTATGTATATTGACCTAAGTCATGTGTTTGAAATGTGGCTGGGATCTATAGGAAAAACAAATGCTATTCCAGTAATATACCTACAAATGTCCAACTTATATCTGTGATAATGATGTAGTATGGAGTTGAAGGGCACTGGGTGGGAAGTAGAAAAGCTGAGATCTGTCCCAGCTCTGTTACAAAATGTCTTCTCTAACCCATCTAGGCTTAAATTTCCTCATCTGTACAATGAGGGGATTGGACTATAGTTTCTGAGGCCTCTTCTAGCTCTGAAAAGTTAACATCTACCAGCAAAGGGAGATGGGTTGTCCCTTCTTGACTTTGGAAAATGGTGTAGAACATTAAAGGACACTTCTTCAGATTTCTATGCCTCTTCTTATCTTTGGTTGTAGGATATAATTGTATTCAATCTTCTGGCAGAAAATACTTTTTCATGAAATGAACTACCTCTTGCCATGAAACAGGATAAATGAGTAATTGGTGTAATGATACTAACTCATTTAGGTTGCTTTTTTCTTCATTATTTTATTCAATCATTAGCTCATAAGACCTCTAGGAGCCTGTGTCCCACCCACACCTAACAGTCCCTCCAGGTTCTGGTTCCAGGAGAGAGCGAGTGTGACCTTCCCCCTGTGACGGAGGTAATCCCTGTGGCCCACGAGGGAGGGGATGGCCTTGGAACCATTTGCCTGTCAAGTGTACACATCTGGACAATTCTCCTTGGCTGAGCAAACATATTGCTCTCCATTTTTCATTCATATCAGTGAAAAGTGAGAGGCCCTCTAATAAGATATAACTATGCAATAATGTAACAAAATTGGCTAACGGCACTTCATTTATTACAGGGCTAAATGCTCATTATTGTTCGTAAAGAATGAATTTATAATCTCAGCAGAGTTAAGTTTATACATGGTTGATTTCTTACAAAGGTAGAAAGTCCTTGTTTTCTAGTCAAGCTTTGACTTACAAAACTTTCGTTTTCTTTTAGGTTGGTGTGTGTGTGTGTGTGTGTGCATTTAAGAGAATGTTGAGCAACTAGATGGGAGAGAAGGGATATAGAATTTGAAATGTGGAAGAAGGGAAAACACATTTCAGAAATTGTAAAAAACACACAAAATCCAAAACACTGAGGGGGTGTCATGGAAGGCCTTAACAGAGAAGACCCACACCATAAGCTCCTATGTTTACGTGCTTCCTGCAGGGGCTAGAAAGACTGGATTTTCCTAATGGAAGGAGTGTGAATCTGGAAATTCTTAAACTAAAATTGGTGTAATTTCATGCTGCAAAGAGGCACTTTGCTTATGCAATTGAAATAAAAAATAAAGTGCCTACCTGGGTGTGTCTAGGGTAATTGTAGGCAAATGAGAGTAATTAGAAGCCTCTGCAGTCTGTAATTAAAAGCTAGGGAGTAACGAACTCTGTGATAAAAGATCCCTGGATGTTTGGGAGAGACATACAGAAAGGACACCAATCCTTTTTGGAGGTTTTTACTTCCCTAAGGCCAAAGTCCCCGTTCTATGAACACATGATTTTGAAAAGCAGAGTTTGGTCCTCACAGATCTAGCCTCTAAATACACATTTGGGACGATGAGTGTGGGAAAGAGGGAGAGGCAATATTTTAGTATCAGTTATACTTGGAAAATGACATTTAAATAGAATGGGAGCTTACATGGGGGCAAGCTGAGAAGTTCAGTTGTCCCCCCTTATCTGTGGGGTACACATTTCAAGAACCCGAGTGGATGCCTAAAACCAAATCCTATGTATATATGTTATGGTGGTTTTTTTTCCCTATACACACATCATATCTTTTCACTTAAAGGAAGCACTTTACAGCTTCTCTTTGGCATATCCAAATTGCCAACGTCACTGCTCTTGCGCTTTGGGCCATTATTAAGTACAATAAGGATTACTTGAACACAAGCACTGCTCTCTCATGGCAGCTGATCTGATAACTGAGATGGGTACTAAGTGGCCAAGGGCAGGTAGCATATACTGTCCAGTGGATACGCTGGACAGAGGGATGGTTCATGTTCTGAGTGGGACGGAGTGGATGGTTTGTGATTTTATCACACTACTCAAAACAGCATGAAATTTTAAACTTATGAATTGTTTCTGGAATTTTCCATTTAATATTTTCAGATAGCAATTAAACATGGTAACTGAAATGGCAGAAAGCGAAACCACTGATTGGGGGGCAACTGTACTTTCAGTTGAAGCAATAGGAAAAATTAAGGCTCTTTGCTTAACTTTTGGGGACTTTTAAACACTTACTTTTTCACGTCCCATGGCCAGACCCTTCATTTAGATCAGGTTATTATTGGGCATGGGAGAAAGGGTGAAGGCAAAGGAGGTAAAGGGAATGCAATGGGGAAGGGAGGGAGGGAGCAGGAAAGTCCACTTTGCTGAATAAAGAATATTTATGATATTTATGATCAAGATATATGATAAGTCTGCCATATTCTCCCCCCAATCATTTGACTGAAAAGCAAAAATACTACTTTTAAAAACAGAGTTCATACCTAATTTGCCATGACGATATATAATACAGAAAAAATAAGGCTACCTATCAACATAAGCATTTCCAGGGTAAATCTTTGGCAAAAATGTAACCAGCAACAATTCATTCAACCAGGTTCCAAAATCATGGCCCTGAAATTTCCAAAGTCTTAACTCAGAAAGGTTTTCTTGTCTCTTCTTATAGTCAGGCATTCAGAGGTCCAAGTTGTTTCTAAAAGCTTTGGTAGAAACAGGCTGAAGGTAGAAATGAATGCAAAATACTTTGTCTTTAGGCTAATTTGGTATGGATTTGTAAGGCCGGGTACACTGGCAAATTAGTAAATTTCCTAAAATAATACCAGTGACTGTAAGCCACACAGGTAGAATAGCCGATTCAGTAAAAGAGGTTAGTACTGCAGTCCCATGTTTTGTAAAATACACTGAGTAAGGCCATCAGGACAGGAACCAAGCCTCTCTTTTGGTTTTCCCCGAGGACTTCCCATCAGCCGCACGTTTGCGCGAGGGGGCGATGCAGGACAGTCTTTGACTTGGCTTCCCCGCTGTCAGCGCGGCCTGGCTGGCCCCGCTCCGCATTCCCTAGGGTGCGCAGGGCGGACGCTGTGGCTGCAGGGAGGGCGTGGCAGTGGCTGGCTAGTGGCTGTGCGTGGAGGCTCAGGGCGCAGAAGAAGCCCGCGGGTGCAGGGTCCCGCCCTCCTCAGGGCCTTGAGCTTGGTCGCAGAGGCTGGCTGCCCTTCTGGCCCGTAAGTGGGGTGGAGGTGGGTCTCACTCCACCTCAGACAATCGAACAGCAGCGGTGACACCCGGAGCAGCGTTTCTTTTTCTTGGGGTGGAAAATGGTGAAGATGGCTTCATCAAACACCGCCTTGAGACCTTTCTGAGTCAGGGCCGAGCATTCCAGGTAGCACTGTGCTCCGATCTTAAACACACAAGAGAGAAAGGCATGAGAGGAGAGACAGAAAGGCACCGTGGGGTCAGCCCTCCGCCCAGCCAAGGGCTGTTGCAGCTGGTTCCTCAAACAGCCTGGGTGGTGGTTTGGATGTTTGTTTGTTAATCCTCACGCGAGGATATGTTTCCATTGATTTTTGGAGAGAGTGGGCGGGGGAGAGACAGAGAGAAACATCTCCGTGAGAGAGACACATCACATTGATTGGGTGCCTCCTGCACACACCCCAACTAGGGAAGGGTTATTAATCCTGCAACCCACATACATGCCCTTGAACATGCCCTTGACTGGAATCGAACCCTGGACCTTTCAGTCCGCAGGGCAACACTCTATTCACTGAGCCAAACCAGCTAGGGAGGTTGTTTTGTTTTCTTTTGCATTTCACTTGGCTTCTGCTATTCTGATTTTTTGTATGTTTATATTTTTTACTTTCTACCATTAGCAATAAATGGTTATGAATCACTTTTGGTAAGCAGTGCATTCTGAAAGTCATCCATAACCATTTGTTCCTTGTATAAAGTTATGAAAACAGAGGATTGTATTATGGTCTCAGTATATTTTGTGAACAACAGATGTGAGCATCCTCTCACTTGTACCCCGAATGTATAAATTGGGTACAAGTGAGATATTTTTATCGCCTTCTGTACATGGTAAGGCAAAGTGCCAACTTGATTGATAAAACATGAGAAGAGAATGGGTATATGGTTTTACAGGTCATTCTTTTTTTTTTTTTTTTAAATATATTTTATTGTTTTTTTAGAGAGAGGAAGGGAGAGAGATAGAGAGCTAGAAACATCAATGAGAGAGAAACATCGATCAGCCACCTCCTGCACATCCCCCACCGGGGATGTGCCCGCAACCCAGGTACATGCCCTTGACCGGAATCGAACCCGGGACCCTTCAGTCCGCAGGCCGACGCTCTATCCACTGAGCCAAACCGGTTTCGGCTTTACATGTCATTCTTGAATACAATGCACTTCTGGTAAGGTGTCTCTCAGCAAGGTAATATCCAATTGATATTATTTGGTTTTAAGATACTTTAAAAGGCATATTTTTAAGCAGTTAAAAAACCCAAAGCATGAAAAAATAAAAATCATAAAATGCACTTGACAGAGACAACCTCCTTGTCAGTAGACAGTCTATGCATATTTAAAGATAAAATAGTTTGTGCTTGCTTAGAGCTTTATTTCAAAGCCTTTAATGATTTCATACTATGGTATATTTGATAATCACAAAATCCCTGTGAGAAATATAAAAACTCAGGCCAGAACTATAGATTCTCATTAGAAAAACTGTAGGGCAAAGCAGACCATGTTTTGCCATCAACTTCATGAGGTAAGTCATGAGAGGGTGACCTGGAGTTTTAAGTTCTCACAAAGTCAGTATGAGCCAACAGTTTGATGTGGGCCTTTAATATTAAGGACATATAGAGAAATGCTTCTATAATATGCTTCATATTACAAGAATAACTGAAGAATTAAAGCAGGTTTAGAAGAGGGTAGCTTAATGGTGAGCTCCTAGAAACCAAAGCAGATAAATGACTCAACCAGGGTAGCAAAACCACATGTCTATTAGGGCCAGTAGCTGATGCCAATGATAAAGCAGGGCTGGTGCGAGACGATAGGGAGTGGTGGGGATTGCGGCGTGCTGTGAAGTGCACACCACCTCTAGAGTTGGCAGTATTACTCAGCTTTGGGCAATGTTGCCATGCAGGAATGTTGGTTCACTGTTGCCCAGCTCTGTATTTTTCAAGAGGAGTTGGACATTTGGATTTTTAGTTAATGTTTACCAATTTTCAAAATGCTCTGTGGGCCAAGCAAAACACTGACGTGGGATATCTTTGGCAGCAGCCGGCCAGTTTGTAATGTGTGGAGCAAAGAAATTTATGGCTTAGCTTAGAACAGAGTGGGAAAAGCTCCAGAAGGAACATGAATTGTTTAAGGACATCCAAATAGAAAGCAAAAGAACTAGACCCAGAATCTGGGTCTCTTCTCTGTGTGTTCTTTGCCTTGTTCCAGGACAGAAACTGTGACCCTTATCACTCAGCCAGAAGCTGGTCAAGTAGACAATCAAAGAAGTGAGGTTGTGCACTCACTTGAAAGCCCACAGATATAAAACTAAGCATGAAATAAAATTGTTCTGATTGGGTTCAGATATTATGCACTTTTTTCTGGGGGTGTAAAGAATGGTTACTGTCTGAGCCAAAGGAGAATATCCAAAGAAAAGATATTGGATCTTGAAGCTCAATTTTATGGCTTTCATTTGACCATGGCTTTCATTTGACCATGGCTTGACCTTTGAATTAGAACATAACTTTTGTTTTTTAATAATGAAAAACAGTTTCAAGAGAGGGATAAAAGGTAGAGCAATTTTCTTAACAATGCCATGAAATGTCATTTATCACATTTTGGGATTGTGTCCAGTGCTCGATATAAACACCTGTGAGAAGCACACTACCCTAGTGAATGTGTCAACCGAATGACTGCTTGAAGTGTGCTAGCTCTTGTCAGTCATCCTGAAAACTGCCCCGAAAGGGCCCTGGGGCCATTCTGTCTGGAATACCTCCTCACTAATGATCCCGAGCCTCAGCAGACTCTGGAAATTACAGGAGAGCTGGGCTGAGCTCGGCTCACACGTGGGGTTCTGGGCTGTCTGGTCCTACAAGATGGGCCAGGACACTCTCTCCTTCTCCCCCACGGTGCTGCTGAGTGTGTCACAATTTGCCTTTTGATGGTGCAGGAGGAGCCCAAACTTGTCTTTTCCAATTCAGACATTTCTGAAGATAATGAAACAGATCAAGGAATTACTGTGTCACTGGGTCACTGTAACATTATTTTGTACTCATGTATCCAGGAAGAGTAGCAGGCAGATTATGGGTGTGATTTGGGAGCCGTGTGTGAGAAACAGAACCCAGTTATGAGGTGAGTACTGTTAACCATGTATCAAGTGCTCTGAGGGTCAGAGGGAAGAATGCATCCTGGTGCAGGGAAAAGGCACAGCCATGTGATACCGATTGCTAGCAAACAAACACCCTCCCCCCCAACTAAAACAAAGCATACCATTTGCACCCTCAAAGATGCAAATGGAATCTGTCTCAAGGAAATATTGCTTTTCTCTTTAAAAAAATTTTTTTATTGATTTTCAGAGAGAAAGACAGAGAGAGGGAGAAAGAGAAACTTGGATGTGAGAATGAAACACCTGTCAGCTGCCTCCTGCATGACCTCTGCTCATGATCGAGCCCACAACCTGGGCATGTGCCCTGACTGGGAATCGAACCAGCAACCTTTTGGTGCACAGGACAATGCCGAACTAATGGGTCACACTGGCCAGGGCAAATATTGCTCCTCTAGAGCAGCTATGGCCTCTGCTTCTTGGTGCAAAGTGACCTACACAGACACGTATTTAGAACTAACCTATAAAGAGCTCAGGATTTGCAGACCCTTGTTTAGATACACATGCTAGCAATCTGGAACATGCCTCACCAAGAGGATTTCTTTTCAGGAAAATAAAAGAGATTTAGGAATGTAAACTGAGCGAACACTTTTCTAATCTCTCTCTCTCTCTCTCTCTCTCTCTCTCTCTCTCTCTCTCTCTCTCTCCTTCCCCCTCCCTCAAAGCTTAATATGCAAATTGTCTCCTCGGGAGTTCAACTGAGAGACCAGGAGTTTGATCACTCACTATGATGTGCGCTGACCACCAGGGGGCGGTGTGGAATGAAGAAAGGCCTCAGCCAGCAGCCTGTAGCCAGGGAAGGGAGGCCCCAGCTGGCAGCCAGAAGGCCCTGATTGGCCCTGGTCACCGGCCAGACTTAGGGACCCTACCCGTGCACGAATTTCATGCACCGGGCCTTCAGTAACTTTATAAGCTGGGACATTTATCAGAGGTGTGCAGAACATACAAATATCTGATAAGAAGAAATTGAAAAGAAATAAACAAACCCGCAATGACTAATCAAGTGGAAGAAAACTTAGTCCTCTTTCCAGGCTGTCCTTGCTGAGGTACAGAATAAGGGTGTGACTGGAAGGAATAGAGGCAAAGAGGTTTTTCCAGCTGTAGACATGTCTGAGAGGGCACACAGATTCAATAACAACTACAGTTTGCTGAGCCAGACCTTGTGTTAAATTAGCTAATTTAATCGTCCACAAGAACCTTATGAAGTAAATCTATCACCATCCTCATTTGCAGCTCATTTGATGCCCAGAAAGGTTAGGGAACCTTCATCAGGCCTCAAAACTGAGACAATGATGGAGGTTTGAATTTGTTTGTTTCCAGAGCCAGAGTCTTAACCACTCTGCTGGGCTGTGTCTAGCCAGCGTAAAGATGTGGCCGAAAGAGCAAAAGTAATGAACCAAATAGAGAAGGAAAGGAAAAGTAAGGCATTTCCTATAAATGGAGAGGAGAGGTTAGTGGAATAAACAGAGTAAGCTGGAATCTAAAGGAACGGCTAATAGCAGGGAGGTTCTTTATTTCTTATTTAAGAATTAGAAATGATACACAGAGAGGGCAACTTGAGAGCCAAGAAACGGAAAAAGAACTGAATGGCTTGTGTGAGAAAATCCATCTCCACAAATCAGTATTATCATCAAATTGCTGAAAGAGGAAAAGCGTTTGTTAGCCCAATGAATCTGCTATGGATTTTTTTAAGACTATACAGAGGAGATTACCAACTCAAGGGCAGGTAATGTGAGTGCATTCCTTGAGTCTGTAGGTAATATGGAGTGGTGGGGATTGTGGCAAACTGAAGACTCACAGCTTGTCTAAAACACTGTTTAAAACTTGTAGTTGATCTGAAAATGCTGGCTACTTAGGACAGACCTGATTTTTTTAGAAGCCAGAACTGTGTACATTTATGTAAAGTTTTCAAATTGTTCAACATTGGCCACTAAATCACATTAAAAGTATCTGTGTGGACTGATCAAAAGATTTATAGGTGAAATTTGGCCCATCACTTGCCAATGTGCTCCTTAGGCTTTAAAGAAGTGGTTCTCAACCTTCCTAATGCCGCAGCCCTTTAATACAGTTCCTCATGTTGTGGTGACCCTCAACCATAAAATTATTTTCGTTGCTACTTCAAAACTGTAATTTTGCTACTGTTATGAATCGTAATGTAAATATCTGATATGCAGGATGTATTTTCATTGTTACAAATTGAACATAATTAAAGCACAGTGATTAATCCCCCAAACAATATGTAATTATATATGTGTTTTCTGATGGTCTTAGGCGATCCCTGTGAAAGGGTCGTTTGACCCCCAAGGGGTCGCAACCCACAGGTTGAGAACCACTGCTTTAAAGGATGCTTTTGCATGTACTGGTCCCCCTATTTGAAAATTTTCTCCTCAGTCTCCTATCTTTGTCTACCTGACAAATATCCTTGTCCTTTAAACCTGGCTCAGATACTGACTGCTCCAAAATTTTTTCTCTGAATTCTTCTCCCCTGAATGAATCCGTTACTCCCTTTTCTCTAGTACATGTGTTGTATTTATTCAGTTGGCATGCTTTTGTTTGCCTGTCTCTCTGCTCTTCTAGCCTATGGGCCTTTTGAGGGCAGGGGCTATCTTTCTCTCATCTCTGTAACGCACACCTCAGTGATAAAGTGACAGGTTTCAATGACAACAGGAGAAAGAGGACATGGTTGGTATATAAAACCAACTATGGAGGGTAGCAATGAATTTTGCCATCAGGGGGAGAGTAGTGAAGCCTACAGTTGATGATCATGGCTGAATATCGATTACAGGATTTTTGCAGCAATTTTGCTGCTTTAACCCCTCCCCCACCCCCAGTGCCTATTATTAACCCAGCAAGAAACAGTGCTGAAACAAAGAGTAAGAACAATAATATATAGGCACAAGGTGAAGAAAATGGCAGGAAAGGGGGTAAAGAGGCCAAAGACAGAAAAAGGAAAAATGGTAAGTGTTTTAGTAAGAAATACCTTAGGAAGACTGAGCTTAGAAAATCATTTTTAGGTTGTATTAGGCAGAATTGGGAAAGAGACACACAGAGAATTATAATCTTAGAGCTAAAGTGTGGCAAAGCTCCTGGCACATATTGGGTATTCAGTCAATTATTGTTGAATATATCTAGCAATGTGGGCACACACAAATGAGCAAAGGATGGGAAAAGTAGGCTGAAGATGAGAAAATGCAATGATGGAAAGAAGAGGGAGGATCAAACAAGTACAGGGATAACAATGAATATTTATTATAAATTGATAGAAAGTACTCATGTAAATGTGATTGACTTTGGAGTGTAAAAAATTATAAATATATATGATGCAAAGATGTCTTTAAATATGAAATGCTATTTGAGAGCAAAAAGAGATGATAGATGAAAAATGCTTTGGAAAGTGAAAAGTACTGAACAAAAGGAATTGGAAATGAAAAATGTCAACTTGCAAAGTGTTTAAGGCCTGGGGAGAATATGCACATTAAATATGGGCCTTAAGTCCGGCTGGTGTTGTTCAGTGGTGGAGCACTGACCCAGGAATTAAGAGGTTGTGGTTTGATTCCCGGTCACGGCACATGCCCGGGTTGCAGGCTCAATCACTGGAAGGGGGCATGCAGGCGGTAGCCAACCAATGATGCTTCTCTCATCGATGTTTCTATCTCTCTATCCCTATCCCTTCCTCTCTCTCTAAAAAAAAATCAATAAAAACATATTTTTTAAAAATATGGGCCTTCAGCATATAAAAAGAAGCCCTGAATCTAAGGATTTCTTTTCAGATTAGGGGAGGGGAAAAGGAACGTTATGGTTAAAGCCCACTTTCATATCTCAGCTCTGCCACCTTCTAGTGGTGTGGCTTTAACTACTCTGTGTCCTAGTTTTCTCTAGGAAAGTGGAGATAATAATATACACGCCTCAGGGGTTGCTGTGAGGATTAATGAAGACAAGCCATGTAAAGTATTGGCACCAGGCCTAGCACACTGCGCACACTCCATAAATGCCAGATGTTATTATAAACTGCTTGACAGGAAAGTGAGGGAGCAGAGAAACTTAAAGCATCTCTATAATTACATGAATTGTGATGAAACAAGTTAAGCTCTTGTTTGGTTTTCTTCTAAATTGGATCTTGTAAGCTAAACATTATTCTCTCGGTATCTGGGAGCAGATTTGTATGGAACCACAAAATACCCCAAAGAGCCAAAGCAATTCTTAGAAAAAAGAACGAAGCTGGAGGTATCACACTACCTGACTCCAAAATTATATTTCAGAGCTATGATAATTAAACAGCATGGTATTGGCAGAAAAACAGACACACAGACCAATGGAACAGAATTGAGAGCTCAGAAATAAAACCACATGTATATGGGCAAATAATTTTTGACAAAGGAGCCAAAAACACACAATGGAGAAAAGAAAGTCTCTTCAATAAAAGGTGCTGGGAAAATTGGAAAGCCAAATGCAAAAAGAAAGAAACTATTATAGTTTGTCTCCATGTACAAAAATTAATTCAAAATGGAACAAAGACCTAAATATAGGATCTGAAACAATAAATTACATAGAAGGAGAAACTAAGATGGTGGCATAGATAAACACCGGGAAATTGCTGCCTCCCACAACAATTGAAAAATCTTCTAGGAACACAAAACGGACATCATCCAGAACTACAGGAAGGCTGGCTGAGTGTAAATTCTACAACTAGAAGGAAAGAAAAGCACACTGAGAGCCAGAGGAGCTGTGGAAGTAAAGTGCAGAGGTAGGGGGCTCGTGCGTGGGGAAAGGGGCTGGCACCTGAGGATGCGGCTGTCTTTTTGAACCCGGAGGGAGTCACAAGCTCCCGACGGCTCTGAACTCCAGTTCCGGGAAGTCTCTGGGGACCCAGGACTCATACGGGGAGAAACTGGACTGTCTGGCAGCGGGTGAACTTGAGGGCGGCTTTCCCTCAGAGGTGCTTGCAGCCGTTACCGGGACACTGAGACGCGCGACTCCTTAGGGCAGGGCTAAGGATCCGCCATAGCTGCTTGCTCCGTCCTTTGATTCCTTGAGACCCTGCCCCACCCAGGCTGTGGCAGAGGCTTTTGCATATGAATGCCCTGGCCCTTTGCAACCTGATAATTACCTAACTGCAGCCAGGCCAGACAGACCCAGAACTTCCAAGAGAAGGCCCAAGGCCCCACAGCGGCTTGCATTGCTTCACAGCTGAGCCTCATCAGGGCACCTCCAAACTCCAAAAAAGGAAGGGGAATCTGCAGTTCTCTTCGTAGCTCCTGCTGTGTAACCTCAGGCAGAGGCTAAATTAGCACCTCCTTAGATCCAAGAGCCAGTGTACCCAGTGGTCAGAGGGGGACCATCCAGATTACAACTCCTTAGATCCATAAGGGACACACTCAGGGTGCAGACTCAGTGAGCACCAAAACCCCACTGAAGCAAGTCTTGCCCCAGAAGGGTGTCTCCAGCACAGAAGTTCTCCCACTGCAGACACAGCTGATTCTCACTGCCAATTGGCCTGGAGGTCAATTCCTCCCAGTGATCCTACAACAACCAAGGCATAACTACAACAAGACTGTGCACAAAGCCCATGAGGGGGTGCACCAAGAGTGTCCACCTCAGGTAACTGGGGAGGCTGAGCCACTGGGCCCTACAGGACACCTAGCACACAAAGCCACTCTATCAACACAGGGAAGCAGCCAAAATGCGGAGACAAAGAAACAGGTCACAAATGGCAGAAATGGAGGAAAGCAAACGACTGGATATAGAGTTCAAGGCCACGTTTATAAGGTTTTTCAAGAATTTTATGGAAACCGCCGATAAATTTAGTGAGTCCCTCAATAAGTATAGTGAGACCCTGGAGGACATGAAAAAGGACCAACTAGAAATTAAGCATACACTGACTGAAATAAAGAATAATTTACAGAGATCCAACAGCAGACAAGAGGATCCCAAGAATCAAGTCAAAGATTTGAAATACAAAGAAACAAAAAATACCCAACCGAAAAAGAAAAAAAAAAGAGATTCCAAAAATATGAAGATAGTGTAAGGAGCCTCTGGGACAACTTCAAGTGTACCAACATCAGAATTATAGGGGTACCAGAAGAAGAGAGAGGGCAAGATATTGAAAACCTTTTTGAAGAAATAATGACAGAAAACTTCCCCTACCTGGTCAAAGAAATAGACTTACAAGTCCAGGAAGTGCAGAGAACCCCAAACAAAAGGAATCCAAAGAGGACCACACCAAGACACATCATCATTAAAATGCCAAGAGCAAAAGACAAAGAGAGAATCTTAAAAGCAGCAAGAGAAAGACAGTCAGTTACCTACAAGGGAGTACCCATATGACTGTCAGCTGATTTCTCAACAGAAACCATGCAGGCCAGAAGAGAGTGGCAAGAAATATTCAAAGTGATGAATAGGAAGAACCTGCAACCAAGATTACTTTATCCAGCAAAGTTATCATTCAGAATAGAAGGTCAGATAAAGACCTTTATGGATAAGAAAAAGCTAAAGGAGTTCATCACCACCAAACCAGCATTATATGAAATGCTGAAAGGTATTCTTTAAGAAGAGGAAGAAGAAAAAGGAACTCTTACCATTTGCCACAGCATGGATGGAACTGGAGAGCGGATAAATACCACATGATCTCACTCATTTGTGGAATATAATGAACAACATAAACTGATGAACAAGGACTGATCCAGAGATGGAGAGGCATTGATTGGACTGTCGGGCCTTGGAGGGAAGGTAGGGGAGGGTGGGGGTAAGGGGGAAAGATCAACCAAAGGACTTACATGCAAGCATATAGGCCTAACCAATGGACACGGACAACGGGGAGGGGGTGAGGGCATGAGGGGGGGGGGTAGAGGGTAACGTGGGGACAAGGACACATATGTAATATCTTAATCAAAAAAAAATATATTAAAAAAATAAGTTACATAGAAGAAAACATAGGTACTAAACTTTGGACCTTGGTCATAGGGAACATTTTATGAATTTGACCCCAAAGACAGGAGAAGTAAAGGCAAAAGTACATGAATGGACTATATTAATCTAAAACGCTTCTGCACTGCAAAAGAAACCACCAGTAAAATAAAAAGGCAACCAACTGAATCAGAGAGGTTATTTGCAAACAACAGCTTCAACAAGAGGTTAATATCCAAAATATATAAAGAACTCATACAACTTAACACCAAACAAACAATCCAATTTAAAAGAATGGGCAGAGGACATGAATAGACATACAAATGGCCAACAGATTTATGAAAAGGTATTCAATTTCACTAGCTATTAGGGAAATGCAAATCAAAACTACAATGAGAACCACCTCACACCTGCTAGAATGGCCATTAGCAACAAGATAGGTAATAACAGGTGTTGGAGAGGTAGTGGAGAAAAAGGAGCCCTCATTCACTGCTGGTGGGACTGTGGACTTGTATAACACTATGGAAAACCTGGCAGTTCCTAAAAAAATTAGGAATAGAGTTACGATATGACAAACAATCCTGCTTCTGGGTATCTAACAAAAAACACTCAAAAACAGTTATTTGCAAAGATATATGCATCCCTATGTTAACTGCAACATTATTCATGGTGGTCAAGACATGGAGAAAACCAAAGTGTTCTCGATAGAGGATTGGATAAAGAAGATGTGGTATCTATACTAATAAAAGTGTAATATGCTAATTAGACCAGATAGACCGGACATCTTCCGGTCATCCGCTCCTCCTTCTGGACAAAGCCACAGTGGCAGGGGCTGAGGCAGAGGTGGTTAGGGTGATCAGGCCAGCAGGGGAGCAGTTAGGGGCGATCAGGCCAGCAGGGGAGGGTGGTTAGGGGCGATTATGCCAGCAGGCAGAGGCAGTTAGGGGTGATCAGGCTGGCAGGCAGAGGTGATTAGGGGAATCAGGCCAGCAGGCAGAGGCAATTAGGAGCAATCAGGCAGGCAAGCAGAAGGGTTAGGGGTGATCAGGCAGGCAGGCAGGCAGGTGAGCGGTTAGGAGCCAGCAGTCCCGGATTGTGAGAGGGATGTTCAACTGCCGGTTTAGGCCCAATCCCTGCAGGCAGTCGGACATCCCCTGAGAGGTCCCAGATTGGAGAGGGTGCAGGCCAGGCTGAGGGACAACCCCTGTGCACAAATTTTGTGCACTGGGACTCTAATCTATAATAATAAAAGCATAATATGCTAATTAGACCAGATGTCCTTCTGGATGACCTTCTGGATAAAGCCAGGGCTGTGAGGGAAGCCTGGGTCCCGGGTGCCAGAGGGAAGCTGGTGCTGGCAGCCAGAGGAAGGAAGGCCTACTCTTGTATGAATTTCATGCATTGGGCCTCTCATATATACATAATGGTGTACTACTCAGCCATAAGAAAAGGTGGAATTCTGCCATTTGTGACAACATGGATGGACCTTGACAATATTATGCTAAGTGAAATGTCAGACAGAAAAAGCTAAGAACCATATGATTTCACTCATATGTGGGCTATGAAACTCATAGACACACACAAGAGTATGGTGGTTACCAGAGGGAAGGGGTGGAGGATAGTAAAGGGGCCAAATATATAAAAGAAGCCCCAAACCTAAGGGTTTGTTTTCAGATTAGAGGAGGGGGCAGAGGAACGTGGTGGTTAAAGCCCACTTTCATATCTCATCTCTGCCACCTTCTAGTGGTGTGGCTTTAACTACTCTGGGTCCCAGTTTTCTCTAGGAAAGTGCAGATAATAATATACACACGTCAGGGGGTTGCTGTGAGGATTAATGAAGACAAGGCATGTAAAGCATTGGCACCAGGCCTAGCACACTGCGCACACTCCGTAAATGCCAGATGTTATTATAAACTGCGTGACAGGAAAGTGAGGGAGCAGAGAAACTTAAAGCATCTCTATAATTACATGAATTGTGATGAAACAAGTTAAGCTCTTGCTTGATTTTCTTCTAAATTGGATTTTGTAAGCTAAACATGATTCTCTCTATATCTGAGAGCAGTTGCTAGGAGAAGCTGGCAAAAGGCAATAAAGTGGTGAACTCAGCCATTGTTCCTAAAATAAGTATGAAATGAGATGGGAGGCTCTGGAACGACTTCTTTTCAGAGGGAAAAAACAACTCCCCAAGTGAGAAGTCAGGCTAGGAAGCTGATGATGGCGGGAGACAGGCCTAAAGCAAGAGATACGGAAACTGCGCTCCTTGGAAAAAACCCTGCTGGTGCTGAGCCTTGGGACCTTGTTGTGAAAAATGTGCAGCTGGGAATCACATACAACTATTTGTGGAGGCATATATTTCTGCGCCTTTGTAAGGTCATTTAAGCTGGATGTTTGAGGAAAAGGTAGAAGAACCTATAGACATATCTACCCATTTTACAGGAGGGAAAATAAATGGTTGGAGGAGAGTTTACACACAATGGTCAGGTGTGCAGGTGTGACGTCCGCAGAGCTGGAATAGAATTAATTGTTGGTGTTATTATCAGCTGTGAAAATCAAACTTGTTTGTCTCCCTAAGACTCCGTTCCCTCACCTGTAAGATGGGACAAACCCTATCTGCTTGGAAGAGTTATCATGAGGCTGAAATGAGACAGCTTGTGAAGTGCAGAGCATATACTAACAACTGCGAGAAAGGCTCACACTGGTAGTTGACATTACCATCCACAGAAGTAGGAAGCGTTCAGTCCCTCAAGTATTTGTGAGATATTCTCATGAATAACACCCATAAAAACAGAAGTTATTGAACTGATTTCTATTCAAGTGTATCGTGATTAGTTTTGGTGCCTATAAGAAAGTTTTAATAAGAGGAATGCATATGCTTTTGTTAATGAAGCATTTGTAGTTAATTTATTCTTGATCAGTTTAAAAGGGTAGCTCCTACTTCTGCTTGGGGCATGCATTTTTCAGGGTTAGTTTCTTTAGAAAGTAAAAGAAATGTCTGAAATCGCTGGCCTGGGTTGATGGATTTGTGGCTAAATTAACGAAGGGTGGATTCAGCTTATGAAAAAAGATTTATAATCCTTTTGCCTATTTTAGTGTCTGTTTTTGCACACATCTCAGTGGTAATCGGGAGACAAAGATTTGGTGTCTGGCAAATAGCTTTTTAAAGTATTCCCCCTGCCCCCGCCCCCAACTCCCCAAATCACTATTCATGTTAAGAGTGAAGAAAGGTCTGAGAAAACAATTCCAGCTGTGAGCGAATGGCTGTTATCTGCAGCTTGGATTCTCCAACTAGTTACCTTTCGGTCTCTTTTACTCCACTAGGTGCTGTTTGTGACACCAGCCAGCCTCTCTAAGTGGCTGTGCATTATGTGGTGAGAAATACTGAACAAACATAACCCTGCCAGATGCTTTACCTAAGTCTCTCCCAAGAAAACCACAAAATGCCTTTTATGGGGTCATTTAAATGAGTTACACCGATAATAAGCAGTGAGATTTACAAATACATATCTAATGACTCTCTTTATTCATACTAATATGGCAAATGGATATTCTAGAGGTTGCTAAATCACATGCTAAGTGCCTCAGCTGTTTGAAATTCACCAAGTTTCTTTCCTTAATGAAAAACAGATAATGCTGGCTGACAAGAACGCCAACCAAGTGGTCCCTTCTGGCCTGACTGGGACAGAGGGGAGAATATGAAGTGAGCGGAGGTTCTGAACACAGTGCACTTTAAGCGCAAAAGCCTACGGAGCGCATGCCTCCCAAAGCGTACACCAGACTCCTCTCGGCGTGCGTGTAAAATTAAATTCAGACCCGACCCTACCGCCTTTGCAAGCTTCACGCCGTGCTCGTAGGTGAGAGGTTTCTCTTTCATATACAGCAAACGGGCCAAGGTTTTGGGGTCATCACGGAGATCAATCTGGCAAAAAAACACACATGTGATAAACTCATTCCTCTTCTCAGGCATGACCAGGTATTTTAAACTGCGACATAATAGATATCTCCCCTCCCCCCTTGACATCTATGAAGTTGATGAATTTTCTCTAAGGAAGCCCACACACATGCCCATATTAGGTCTGAACAGTACAGCGACTTCCTTGACAATGTACGCATCAGGCTTTCCTTGTCCTCTCCCCTTCAAAGCAGCTACCCCGGGGGCTGAGGGCTTTCTCCAACGATTCGGTGGCGGTCTCAGATGTTTTTGAAATTTTCTATTTATTTCTAGAGCATTCGATAGGACATACAAGATAACTGATCAGTCTCATTACCTTACAGTGATGCTTAGTTGGTCCCACACTATATTATTCATTTTTAATAGTTTATTTCCTGGCAAAAGAGACATATGTTGGCTTTTTTAAACCAAATCTCCGCCCTCACAGGGATGAGGGTTTGCCCATGGTGAGGATATTCTAACAAAGATGCTGCGGGCTCTGAAGGAAAGTCCTAAAGAGAAATTTCCAAAGGGTCTGTTTGCTCAAGGAATAAGCATTCATCTTTTCAAAGGCAAATTGACTCTGAAAGTAGCATGTGTGTTTGGTTAGGTTTTATAATTTAATTAAATATCTTAGTTGCTATGAAATCTCACTGTGTAAGAGAACCCATGCATACATGAATGGGTGTGAATGTGGGCCCATGCCCTTCAGTATTTTTCCTTTCTGTGTCTTCGGGCTAGTACTTTGGGCTTTACACAAAGAACAAAATCTATTTAAAACTATAAAAAGTTGAAACAATATTTAACACCATGTGCAATTACTGTTGGAAATCCAAGCAGCGGAACTTCATTAGCTTTCAAAACACTTTAAAGGCGTTCACAGTCGTAGTTTTGTTTATCTGGAATATCTGCCTTCACTTTGTCCTAAGATCTGGAAGACCCAGGGGCTCACAGGTAAGAGAGAAGAGTGAATCTGTTTGCAGGAGTGTCACCAAGGCTTTCCTGTCATAATATGACCATTCTGATTGCTGGGGTTACTTTGATATTCACACCTATTTTGTGACTTTCAAACAATCATGGAATTTAGATGATATAAAAAATATCAGCTGATAAGTATAATTAACATCCCCTCTTCAGTCTTCTGGCTCAGGCTGGAGAAGGGTGCCAATTTCAAAAATTACTTGGTTATCTATATATATAAAAGGCTAAGTGACCGACCGTCTGACTGTCCAACCGGTGGACCGGTTGGTACATATGACACGCACTGGCAATACTATATAACAAAAGCCTAATATGCAAAGTGTCTGACCGTTCATTCCACCATTCGACCAGTCGCTATGATGCACACTGACCACCAGGGGGTAGATGCTCTGACTGGTAGGTTAGCTTGCTGCTGGGGTCCGGCCATTTGGGACTGGGCGAGACAGGCCTGACATGCCCTGGAACCTTCCCTTGGTCGCTCCGCAGCTCTGATTGGCCCAGATAAGGGAGAGACTGGCCAGACATGCCCTGGAGCCAATCTCCTGCGGTCCCTCCCCAGCCTCTAAAATATTACTTCTAATTAATTTCCTTTCAATGTGCATGAATCCATGCACCGGGCCTCTAGTTTAAGAATAAAAAGCCAAGTGATTCATTTTTAAAGGTCACATTAAAATGCCCTGTTTCGCATTAAATAGCTCTATTCTTTTCAACTATGGCTAAATAATTATGCAGACAGTAAGAACGGCTGTTTGTAGGATTGATCTCTCTGAGATCCTCTTCTATAGTGTTTGGTAGAAAAAGGATGTTCAAGAGATCCCCAAAGGGCCTTCCCTTTTTTGCCACCCTCCCACCCGCCCAACACGCCCTGCCATCGCCGCCTTTTATTTAACCTGGGTCCCGATGAGGACGTAAGGCACATGAGGCATGCAGTCCTTCAGCTCTGGGACCCATTCCTCCTGGACGTTGTGGTAAGAGGCAGGATTTACGACCGAGAAGCAGATCAAAAACACATCCGTGTTGGGGTAGGAGAGAGGCCTCAGCTGGTTGTAGTCCTCCTGTGGGGAGAGCAGAGAGGGTGTACAGCCTGGGAAGGGAGGGTCCCGTTTGGTGCAGTGGAATCCTGACACAGGCAAGGTTCCACAGACCCCGTTCCTTCCCCTGCCCCGGAATCTGGTGCTTGCTTATGTCACTAGAAATAAAGGAGCCATCAGTTAGGAGACACCTTTTTGTTGTGTGTGGAGATGATAAATTGCTCCCTTTTAAGATGAACTTTTAAAAAATATTTTTAACAGCCTTAGTGAGATAATTTACATACCATAAAGTTCACCCATTTAATGCGCATACTTCAATAAGGATTATTGCAATTCTGTCACATTGGAACTGTGTTGTACTGAATATGTTTTTAAATTAGTGGGCCATTGGCCAAGGCATAGAAACTCTCTCCTTATACAATTTTTAAAAGTTGCATTTAAATTTAACTTAGAAGAGCTAACTAAAATGCAAAACAAAGAGTTGAAGAATTATGTTGTGTGAAGGTTTAGAGCTCAGAATTTGGGATTTGTTTCTAAGTCTACCTACCACCATAGGGTGGCCTAATAAATAAAATGCCAGTTTAATTGTTTTCTCCCTAGAGACTTTTCCGACCAGAATATGCTAAGAATGCTCCTTTCCAGGCCATAACCTACAACTGTTTATGACATCTGCCCTTTTCATGTATTCCTCACACCTGGGGTGTCATAAACGGAGCAGGATCTTGCTGATTTTTCCTCATGCCCCACTTGTACTCTGTCCATGGCAAATATTCCATAAGTGCTGTTGACTGATTAGATGACACTGGTCTTCAGTGACCTGCAAATGAACACATGGCTTTTCCATGGGTCACTTACTGCAATAGAATCATCTGGGGAGCTTTAAGACCATCTTGATGCCCTGTTAGCCAACTACCTGCCCTTACCCACTCTCCTACTCTGGGGCAAATTAAATCAGAATACCCGGCTTGCATATCTGGGTATTTGGACTTCCTTGGTCTGGAGTTGAGAACAGTTGTTTACATCATCATCATCATCATCATCATCATCATCATCTTCACCATCAGCTATATATATATAATCAAGGACTCATTCCTAAAGGCATTGTTTCAAGCACTTACATGCATTATCCTGTTGAGTCCTCACCACTGGAATGATGGTACCATCACTGTCCACATTTCATAGAAGAGGAAGTTAAGGTTAAGAGAAGTTCAGCAACTGACAAATGTCACAGAACTATTAAATATAAGGATGGGATATTTAGCCTGAATCCAACTCTAGCTCTTAATCGTGACCACACTATTTCAGAACTTTAAGTGGCAGATTAAACATTTTCTTGAAAATTCAGTTACCCAGGAATCTTAATATAGACTCATGCTTTATCCAGGGAGCTAAGAAACTTAGAGACCACAGGGTATATATAGTTATCTATTTCATGGCCTGCATCTATTAGAAAATACCACCAGATGGCAGCAAACACTGTATTTTTAAAACCTCAAAGCCAAAAAACAAAACACAACCAGGAGGAATGTCACAACGAGATGAGGTAGGAGCAAATAACTGGTAGTCGGAAAGGATCATGTTTATTTGACTTTCTACCCAGAAGCTATCAAATGAGTCCCTCCAGCTGAGGGGCTTCTGACTGTGTCCTTCATTGGACCTTATCCTGCTCTGTATTCTGATCTCTCTTCTGTGGAAACGTTCGTCTTGCTGGGTTATTCCCTTTAAAAAGATGTATTAAGTGCCTCCTGAACATCTGTCACTGTGAAGGATGCTATAAAAACTATAGAAAGTGAATAAGAATTGTCAATCCAGTCGGGGGAAAGAAATGAAAATATGGGAAACAACTCAATTTCTGTGGAAGTGAGACGGTTGAAGTATTTCTTGTTCTTTGTTAGCTCCATGATCACAGAATAATGAGAATCTTGATTTGACTGAATGATCTGACAGTCAGTACCGTGGCTCCCAAAAGCATGGTCCCCGACCAGCACCATTGGCATCACTTGGGCGCATGGTAGGCATGTCCACTCCAGGCCCTGCCCAGCCCTCCTGGAGCTGAGACTCTGGGGGAGAGGGGCTGCACCCTCGGTGTCTCTGTGTGCCCTCCAGGTGACTCTGGAATCGTGTTTCAGAGACACGGGTTACCATGCTTCCCTTTCCCCTCAGCCGATTTTGTAGTTTAAGAAACCCAGGCCTAGACAGATGCTCTAAGTGACTGTATTGGGACTAGAGAGCAAACATACCTTTAAAGAAGCCTCACACCTGGGCCGTCTGGGCTCTTTCAGCCCCCATTTGCCACAGGCCAGAGCTGTGAAATGTGGCAGGGGTTGGGGGTTAATAACAGGGACTCCTGGGGACTGAGAGCCGGGCAGTGGGAGGTCGAGGGATGTGAATGTGTTCCAGCTGATAACTTCAGTGGCTTTTACTTGTGACGGAGCACACTGTGAGCCTAGACTGGAGGTTGAGGTGGTGTAAAGGGCTGAGAGGAGTGGATAAAGAGTCTAGCTGGTATTTGAAATTGAGAGTGGAAGACCAGTGCTTGAGTGCTTCTTGAAGGGACAGTGTTTTAA
Organism: Myotis myotis; assembly: GCF_014108235.1. Classification (NCBI taxonomy): domain Eukaryota; kingdom Metazoa; phylum Chordata; class Mammalia; order Chiroptera; family Vespertilionidae; genus Myotis; species Myotis myotis. Next base: position 194,819,616 of record NW_023416313.1, on the reverse strand, counting down.
TCTAAAAGAACAACTCAAATGGGGCTTTGGAGGGTTAAAGTGGACAAAGAGGCTGGGGTGAGGGTTGGGGTGGGAAATCGGGGGAGGGTGTTACGGAGGGATTTGGAGCAAGGTAGGCTTTGTACTTCCCACCTAACTTCACCCCAAAGGCAGGGGAGTGTTTGGTCTGAAGGCACACCTGGTGTTCTGGGGGGAGTGTGGGTGACTATTAGAAAAGTTCAGGGACCAGCTTAGCATCAAATGGTGCAGGTGGTGAGTGAGACCATTAGACCAGCCCTCCTCAGACTTTATACACATTTGAATCCCCCGGGACCTTGTTAAAGTACAGATTCTTATTCAGCAGCAGGTCTGGGATGAAGCCCAAGAGTTTGCATTTCTAACCACTTTCCAGGTCACGCTGACCCTGCTGGTCCAGGGACCACACTTGGAGTGGCAAGGACAGTGCATCGCACATTCCTTCCGCCTCTTATCCCCCAGTCAATTGGAAGTAGGAGTCTGCTTCCAAGTCTTCTTGGGTTTAGGACATTCATCCCAGATTTTCAGCACAAGCCTCATTTTCACATTATCCCACAAACACACTCATAGCTTTCAGGCTTGGCTTGGAAAATCTTGGCAACATACCTAGGGCGGGAGTGTGGCGCAGCGCTTAAGAGCATGGGCTAGGGAGGCACATTCTCTGGGTTCAAATCTCACCCTGCCGGTGACTACTGTGTAATCTTGGGTAAGTTCTCTCTGCCTCAGTTTCTTTGTCTATAAAATGGTTGGTAATAGTGTTGGCCTCATAGGACTCTGATGGGTACAAAATGTGTTAATATTTGTAGACCACTGAGAACAGAGCCCTGAGTGTAGTATGTTGTTTAGTAGTCAAGAGTCCATCCTCCAACCCATGCCAACGATCGCTGCAGAGTCCTTATCCTCATTGGATAGCAGCACTGAATCCGAAGTGAGCTTTTTATAAACTGAGTAGTAATGAGACCCAATTGTTTACATGCTCTGGTCGAAACTCTGATTCAACGTCCCTACAGATTCATTTTTCAAAATTTTGGGGGAAGTAAGATCGTGTCCTAAGGTTACTTGTCATGTGGGGAAACTGCCATCTAACCCCCAATTTGCACACTTCTAAAACCACATTAAGATGCGTGTGATTAAGAAAGGGTGGGTTACTCATTGAGGAAAAACAATTATTTTGAGGTTTTAGGCAAACTTTCCATGGAGGAATGGTGCCAGGTCCTGTGCTCCAGATGGCCCCACTGGGTGAGCCAACAGCGAAGGGGAAGACTGACGTCCTTCCAAGCAGACCCTGGGTTGCCATTAATGAAGCCCAGCTGTCCTTGGCACCCCCCTCCCCACATCTGTTTCACGTCTCTGCAGCCCATGGGGAAAGGGGGCTTCAGAAACCAGGACTGGTACAGGCCTGGCTGAGGCGTGCAGCTGATGACCTTCCTGCTCCCACATGCCCATGGTCACTGGTGACAGATAAGCTGCCGTGGGCTGTGGTTTCTCAGTGACACACCCATTCTGTGCTTGTCCACGTGCCAATCCTGCGGGGCTTGCATCAGGGAACTCTGGGATATACCCTGCTGAGAACCAGACTCCTGACACCAAAAGATTCTTGTTCCTCCCTGGCAGCGCCACCAACAGCCACTTTTGCAGATGTTGCTTTTGAGATATGTCCATCCTGGAGTTTGGTCCGAGAGGCCTCAATTTGAGCAGCGCTTTGCCCATATGTAAGCCAGGGCCTACTCAGAGAAGGAGGCAAGATGTCTTAGTACCATGGCTGGCTCTACTCTAGGTGGTGGGAAGGGGTGGGAGGACGCTGGGCACAGAGCCATGACCTGGGAAAGACCCCTCTCCTAGCTTGGCATTCCTCAGCCTGCGGAGGGCCAGGCGTTGCTCCAGCGTCCCCACCCCAGCATCCTGCTCTCCACTGGCCTCTCACGATGCACTCCAAACAACAGGCCTGCAAGCACGTCATGGAAAAGTCGGCTCTCGGATTCTTTGAAGCTGAGCCAAAGGCCTGAACTCTAGAGATCCCTTTCAGAGAGATGCTCAGAAATACACTCCTAGGGGCATGTGCCGGGCAGGATGAGGCGGCAAGACCTCGAGGGATCTGGCTCACAGGCCTGGCCTTATTGCTTCCCCAGTGTGAGCTGAGGGGCAACATGCAGAGTCACCCTGAGAAACAGCCCTCCTTTCATTGTCTAACCCAGTGATTTTCAACTGGTGTGCTGCAAGTATTTTTAAAACATGCAATACCTGACTAGTTAGGGGCACTGACACTTTTCCCTTAGATTGTCAAATAAAAAAGTGACAAAAGCCAACACAATAGCCGTCCAGTGTAGCTGAATCAAAATTACACCTATTTTTTTTGTCAGATCGGCAAAAAGTGTAATATAGTCTTTGGTGTGCCCCAGATTTCTGGTAATTAGTTTATGAGATGAAAAGGGTTGAAAATCTCTGGCCCAGCCTAATGTTTGGAATTCTAACTGATGAAGCAGAGTTCTGAAGACTGTTTGTAAAAGACTCTACTCCAAGTCCAAATATTAGTTAGTTTCAGGCTTTGGGGAGAGAGCTAATCTCTAACAGCAGCTGCCATGTGCTGGCAGTGTATGTGTGTGACTTCATTATGAACTGTCTTTATAAAGCAAATGCTTGGCTGGCTTGTCAAGGGTTGGGTTAAGGTCTCAGTTGTGCCCAAGGCCAACAAAGTGCGGCGAAGTGGTGGAAATCAGGTCAAAATATTTGTTCAGGGGTAACTCTGAGGGTAGAAATAATGAGTTCCTATCAATTTACCTTTCAGAACACGTGCTTTTTGAGGTTGGTTTCATCAACTTTGACCCAGAGTTAGCTCAAGCAAAGATGCGGGACACTGCTTCTTGGTTTATTCATGAAATAGAATTATGCACAGCAAGCCATCTTGCTGGGAACTCTATAGCCGGGTTCAGTGACTTATTTCCTTTTTGTGGTTCAAAAAGGAATCAAGTTTGAGATCACGGCTCTTTCTTACTAGCAACTCTGGCCAAATGAGTGTTTTTGAGTTTGTTATAGATGTTCCTTAGCCACATGACTGCAGCAACATTACTAGAATGTAACTGAGGAGGTGACTATTCTATCTGAGGCAGGGAGTGGAAATTTTGGGACAATGCTTCTAAATTAAATTTGTTATAAAGACTGATTGGCAGAGTCATAGAACCATGGGAATCAACTCAGGTAATATTGTTCACCACCTCTTCCTAACGCTAGGGACCATGCCTCAACCACCAAGGACTTCTAGAGGAGTGCTTCTTGAATTTTAATGTGCACATGAATCACCTGGGGATCTTTTAAAAATAAATTTTAGAATGTGGTAGGTGGAGGTGGGGCCTGAGATCTGCATTCCTAATAGGGTCACTTGTGACATGGATGCTGCTGGTCATTGGACCATATTGTGAGCGACAAGGATGATGTACAGACCAGTAGCAGTATCACCAGGAAACATGTGAGAAGAAACTGGGGCTGGGGCCCAGTGGCTGGTTTTTGTGTGATTGTGATGCCCGTTCAAGTTTGAGAACTGGTCTACAAAATGAACTACCTGTCATCCTTCGTGTAACAAATTTCAACATTTAATAATCCTTTACTGCTGAAAGGTTTCCCTTAGGTCTAGCTTCAAATCATTTTGCTTAATTACTCTATTTCTTTTAGCCTTTCTTGGAGTCATCTTTTTTATTTTTAATCCTCACCTGATATTTTCCATTGATTTTCAAAAAGAGGAAGGGAGAGAGAGAAGAACAGTAATTGGTTGCCTCCTGCACGCAGCCCTGTTGGGATCAAACCCACAGCCTAGATCAGTGATGGTGACCTTTGACACGTGAACTCATTTTTTTGGTTGATTTTTCTTTGTTAAATGGCATTTCAATATATAAAATAAATATCAAAAATATAAGTCTTTGTTTTACTATGGTTGCAAATATCAAAAAATTTCTATATGTGACACGGCACCAGAGTTAAGTTAGGGTTTTTCAAAATGCTGACACGCCGAGCTCAATAGGTTCGCCATCACTGGCCTAGCTCGTTGCAAATGCAAATGCCCTGATTGGAAATAGATCCCACAGCCCTTGTGATGCACGGAATGATGCCCAACCAACTGAACCACTGGGCCAGGGCTCTTGGAGTCATCTTTTAAAGTTCCTAACCATAGAATTTGAGGCCTAGAGGAAAATGTAAGACATGTTCTGATTCTTTTTCCTCGTGCTTTATGTTCCCCTATGAGCCTTGTCTACCTCTGAGCTTTCAAAGTAGCTGCTGGAAAACATTAAGGTGAAAGTTAAGTTAAAGAAATACCTAAAACCATTTGTTGTTATATTTTATCCGTGCTCATCACTTTCCCTGGTGTCAGAGGTTTAGGTCATTCTGCTTTCTTCAATTTGGTGTTTAAAGATATTTTTGCACTGCCTTAGAGCTTCAACTCCTATACTAGCATTGTCTAAATTTTTTTTCTATAAAGGACAGAGCAGTGGGAAAGAAGAATTGAACTCCACACAAGCTTTTAAACCATTTTATTGAATTTGAAATTAAATAGAGGCCTGGGGAGGTTGTTCTGGGGACAATTAATGCGCAGAAGCTAACAACTGCATGGACTGCTATACAAGAGGGAGGGCACGAGGGGCACAGAGCGCTGTTTAGAAGGCACGGGAAACAGAGGCTTCAGAGTCAGGCAATAATTCTTGCTGTACAGAACTTTGCAAACTGGATTTAATATCTATAAAATCTGACTATAGGGGAGACGGCTGTAAACTCCTCTTTCTTTAAGGCTGTGAGTCCCTGATGAAGGGGAACACACCAATGATTATGTGATTGAGTTTGGCAACTCCAGACCAAAGAGCAGCGTACCCTTCTTGCTGGAATGCTTTCTGGTGGAGGAGTAGCCAAGTATGAGCTGCACTGAGGCCCCTGTACTTAGCTCAGAGGAGACAAACCAATTTTCCCATATTGGGCATCTGGAGGTATCCTGTCCTAGTTCTGTGTCTTGGTATTAATGTGAGTTTCCACTTCCTGAGAGTAGATGGCCCAAATAGCCATCTGCTGATGAGTGGAAACTGGATGCTCTTAGAAGCCTTGAGTCTGGAGCTAAATTTTCTAGGTTCCCCACTTCCTAGACCTGCCCAACATTAATTAGCCTTTGATGTCCCACAGACATTTATACAGTGGTCCTTGAATGCATACAGAAATCCCAAATAAAATTCCATTTACTATTTTTTTTCTAGTATAGAGCTTTCAAGTTGAGCAGAAAGACATATATCCAGATAATTGGGGTGTGGGGGGGAGGCAGATGTACTAGTATAACTATAAATAACAATTACCAGGAAATTCACAGTGGGAAAGAGTATGGTCAGATGTTCACTCCAAAGGGCTTAAGATGTAAAACTAAACAACCCACTGATTTTGACCTTAATAAATGACCCAAGACATATGGTAACAAAAGCTCTATCATAGAAACTGGCCCACAGCTATCAATTGCTTAACCACTTCCTCTCCAACCCATGAATTTATAACATTAGAAACTTTTCATAATGAAGTATAGGGTGTTAGGAAAGAAAGTGATGGTGGCATTTTCACCAAGTAGAGCAGTGGTTCTCAACCTTCCTAATGCCGCGACCCTTTAATACAGTTCCTCATGTTGTGGTGACCCCCAATTTCATTGTTACAAATTGAACATAATTAAAGCATAGTGATTAATCACAAAAACAATATGTAATTATATATGTGTTTTCTGATGGTCTTAGGCGACCCCGATGAAAGGGTCGTTCGACCCCCAAAGGGGTCGTGACCCACAGGTTGAGAACTACTGAAGTAGAGCATGTGCTAACTGATTAAGTGTTGAGAGTTCTAGTTCATTGCTTTATGTTAATGGTTGGCCAGGTTTTCCAACTTGAAGAAACATATCTGACAGAGTGAGAATATTTCAAAACTCTTAGAGAATTGACAGTCAACTTCTAGTTATTCAGTTATTCACTTTTGGAAAACATCTAGTTCTGGCTTTTCTTTTTCCCAACACTTGCTCTATCTTCTTCCTACCCCTCACTCACTATCCCCTATCTCATTCTGAACATTTTCACAGCTCATTAGGCAATTCAAATAAAGGGTGGGCAAAGAATATAATGCAAAAATATAATGGGTGAAACTCAAATTTGAAATTGACTCAGTAATCCTAGATCTGGAATTGGTATGGGTAGGAAGAACTTGAGAGTCTTGGCCAAATACATTCTTTTGGTTATTGTTAGTCATCAATCAATGAATGAATTATTATTTTCCTATTAAAATCTTGAATCATGAATGGTTTGGTTTTTTGTAATTATAAATATTTTTAAGATATTAAGAATATGCTTTGGTTGTCATTTAGGTAGATAATAAATTTGCCCCCAATGATCAGAAGAGGTAATATCTATTGAATGAACCAATATAATAAAAATAAATCAAGATAATAATAAATCAAGATAGTAAAAATATACCTGTCCTGCCGTGTCATACAGTCCGAGCAAGTGTTGCTTGTCTCCCACGGTCACAGTAACTAGGGGAGAAGAGAAGAGGAGAGCCCATAAATACAAGCTTCAATCAGGAGCCTTCACATTTCTCTATGCCAACATCTCTTTGGGCAGCGAGGATAAGCATATGCCTCATCCATGTATATTCTAAACCACGATGACAGCATGATTTCCAAATGAAAGACAACCTTGCGCCCTAACCGGTTTGGCTCAGTGGATAGAGCGTCAGCCTGTGGACTCAAGGGTCCCAGGTTCGATTCTGGTCAAGGGCATGTACCTTGGTTGCAGGCACATCCCCAGTAGGGAGTGTGCAGGAGGCAGCTGATCGATGTTTCTCTTTCATCGATGTTTTTAACTCTCTATCCCTCTTCCTTCCTCTCTGTAAAAAATCAATAAAATATATTTAAAAAAAGAAAAGAAAGACAACCTTGGGCTGCAGGAAGAGTGGATGGGCTGAGCCAAGTCTAAGTTTTTCAGATGAGATTGTTATTGGGAGAAGTTGGGGTATCATTTTCCCCCTGACTGCCAGGGTTGGAGTCCTTATGATATCTGGAGAAAAAGAATTTTCTGAGACTTGCATGTGAAGATGAGTGATTTTTATTTGCATGGGATTACATCCCTGGGTTTCTAAAGTCCCATTTCCCTTAATCCAGTCCTGGAAGAAGTATAATTGGGGTTATAGTAGTAGAGCTAAAAGCAAAGCCAGTGCCCAGGGTTTCCTTTTGATGTTGCAGCCGGGTCCAGTTCAGCATCAGGCTAATTTCAGTCCATTAGTTCATTGTGTGTGGGGTCCACATGGCCTGCAGTTGAGCCAAGAGAGCACCGCCCCCCTCTCCACAAAAGAGTCCCAAGAGGACAGAGAGAGAACTTCTTTGTTCGGGGGTTTAATTTTCCAAATTTCTTGCCCTTGCAGTGGCCACACCCATTCTGGCCAATGACCTATTCCAGGTGTGACTGACAGGAAAGTACCCTCCCTATGTCACCCCAACTTTACTGGGCGTTTGTCTATCTTCCCTTGCTGGACCCCTGAGGGGTGCAAAATTGTAGCTTCCTGGCAAAGCTGCCCAAATGACATGCCTATAATACTTGGCCTTCCCTTTGCTCTTTTCCTGTTATTAATAACTAGATTAATTACAATGATATCAAGATGAATATTATTGGTGACACTAAGGCACTCTGTAGACTTCTCATTGATTCTTATTAAGCCTTAAAATATCAAGCTCCTGAAGGAAAAAAATGCTGAACTTTTTATTGGTTATTTTTTCATTTTGTTTGGTTTGAGCCACCTTTCAGGACACAGAATTGTGTAAGCAATCTGTTGGAAATGTCTGTTTTTATCTGTCTTTGAAATGTTAATAAAATCCCCAAAACAAAGAATATTAACCCACCTGCATATTTTATAATCTATAAGGCAAAGCAAATAATGAAACAAGATGGACCTTCATATTTATTTTAAAGAAGTTTCTTAAATGGAATATTCCTGTGCTTTAGCTCAACTGGTTCATTATAATTTTGAAACTCAGTTGCAGGAAGACATGTTGTATGGGTTCAGTTTCACATACCTAAAGGGTGTATCTAGAGTGAAAAGTGGAGAGTTTGATTTACCCAGCAGGCCTACTGCTTTGCCAAGCAATTGTATCCAAAAAATGAGAAGTAATAGAGGGATACCATCCACTCTGTACATGTCTGGAAATGAAATAAAATCTCAACTTGAAACTAAACTGAGATTGAACAGATTGAATGCATAATACACTTCTCTTGGTGAGTGGAAAGAACAAACTTAGATTTCTAAAAAAATATTTAATTTCTCTTTGGAAAAAGGATATAAAATAATAAAGGAGAATGTGATTTTTTCCTAGTTGATTAAAAACTGCAAATGCAATGTAAAGGTGCCTTCTACCATTAGCTATGCAGGAAAGAGAAACTGAATTAGCAATCTTTTATTTTTATTTACTGATTTTAGAGAGAGAGGAAGATAGAGCTAGAAAGAGATCTATTTGTTGTCCCACGTATTTATGCATTCATTGGTAGCTTCTTGTATGTGCCCTGACTGGGGATCAAACCCACAACCTTGGCCTATTGGGGCTGACACTCTAACCAACTGAGCTACCCAGCCAGGGCTGAATTAGCAACCTTTTAACCAGTTAACTGTCACGATATTTTGAATTTAATTAAAAAAGGTCCACCGCTTGCGTCTATAGACGCCTATGGTGTGCAAATGGTTAAAACCCTATCTCCAACATATGCCAGCCAAATTCTCTAGTCTGCTGATTTGGTACTGATTTTACTTTTATTTATTTTCAGATTGATGGGCTACATGTATGCAAAGTATTTGTTAAGGGGCTCATCCTTTGCAAAGCACTCGTTTAAAAGCACTGCCTCCACAGACACTGGGGAATTTTTTTTTTAAAATCTACACAGGTCCACATGTGTTAAGTTTGACAACATCGCTGTAGCCACTCAGCTTTTAAACGTGCACTTTAACGTGGTGAACCCAGCTCCATCCAACCCTGGTGACAACACTGGCAGAAGGGATTTTAAACCTTTTTACTTCCTTTCAAACGCCAGGCTAGTGTTGGGAGTGAAGGTGAGCCGGCGTGGCCCTCACTCTTGGTCCTGCTCTGTTTTGCTCTTCCTGAATGCTTTTGCTGAAGTCCAGCCCTATGTTCCTGAACTCTGCCTAAATGCTTCCTTTCGTGGCCAACTCACTACCTAGTCACGGATCAGGAACCAAGGGAAGAAATCCAGCCATTTCCAGGAATTTCCTACCTCTACCAAGCCCAGCGCATCCCAGGGCAGCTGTTCCAGGGACACCCGTGGGCCATGCCACGACCTCCAGGCCCGGAGCCTCCCGTGGCGCAAGCCCTAGCCGCTGTCACCCCAGGCTCCACCGAGAGCTGCAGACATTCCTGAGCAATGGCCCTGACCTTTGCCACGGGAGCCCTGAAGCTCCTGCTCGGGTTTTCAGAGAACCATTCCCTCAGCCCTTTGTCCCCAGGCCTCCCCCCTGGCAGCGGTGGGGCCAGCGCCAGCCCAGGAAGGGTGGGCACGGGCAGAGAGCCTTCTCTTCCCTCTGGCCTCCCCCCTCCAGGGGCCTTTGCGATCCTGGTCCTCTCACTACTGGGAGTAGGAGGCCTGGCGGAGCGTGGAGAGGAGGGGTTACCAGCAAGATGTGGTGCAGCATAGTAAACGCCATGCCAGGGCAGTGCGCACAGGTTAGGTCGAGCTCGCAGGAGGGGTACGACTGTGCGTGCGTACGTGTGTGTACGTACGTGTGCGTGTGCGTGTACGTACATGTGCGTGTGCGTGTGCGTGCTGTGGGGCGTGGGAACGCCAGAGGGGCACTGCTGGGTGTGCGCATGCGCACTGCTGGAGCGCGGTCAGAGAGGGCTCTCCGGAGGAGGTGTGTGAGCTCAGGCCCCAGGATGGCCGCAGGTTCCCCAAGGTGCATCCACCGAAGGGATAAGGGCGGTCCAGGAGCCACCAGGGTGTGCTGGGGGCGGGGCACGGGGTGGCGCACTAGCTCCCTGGGGTGCATAGGGAGATGGGGCAGAAGAAGTGGGCATGCAGGGTGGGGCTATGCTGATTCACGAATGCAGCCTTTATTCGGAAGGTTTTGTTGATCAATGAAAGCCCCCAATTCTTCTTCCCCCCCCCCCCCCCAAGAAAGTGAAAGAGAAGGAATGAAAACAATATCCTTGGGTTCTGGCAAATGGCGGGAAGATGGAGGGTGTCATGTTGGAGTAGAAGTGGTGTGGTTTTCAGCTCTGCTGGGCAGTGGCTGTCTCCTCTGTGTGCTTGGCCAGCTCTGCTGGAGGAATCGAAAGGAAGGGAGCAGGGCTTGTGCCCCTGTCTCTGGAAGTTATTTTTATTCTCTCTTCTCTGCCCTTTCATTTTCCCATTCTATCGAAGATACGTGGATCTCACAGTTGATGGCTAGAGAACATCTAGGAACAGCCAGAGACAGATCCAGGCGTTCATCACAGATGTGGGTTGTCCAAATGCCTTCGTGAGCCCTTATCTTGGACTAGCAGTGGCGGCCTTATTGTTGCCCACAGGCTGCAGTGTCCTCTGAGGCCCCTCAGTTTGGAAATGAATCAGCCACAGCAGCACAGAAGGCAGGTGTGCCCTAAAATGCTACCAGTAAATGTAGTGAGGTTGAAAGAGCAGGATCTAAGTCAGGTGGGTCTCATTACAATCCTGCCTTTGCTATTCGCTGTCTGTGTGACCTTGGGAAGGTCACCTAACAACTCCGAGCCCCTGTTTCCTTATTTGTTAAAAATGGGGATAACGTTGCCTACCAAAGGGAGGACTTGTGAGAAGGAAATTAAATGAGAAAATGCCTTGCACACAGCCTGGCCCATCCATAGTGGGTGCCGAACAACTGTTCTTTTCTCTCCTTCAGCAAATGCTTATTAAACCTCTTCTAAGGACAAGTCTCTCTTGCTCTCCACTGTATACCCAGTGCACATTAACTGGCACATAATAGGGTCTTAATATTTGTGAATTACTGGTCACTTTCTGTCCTAAACAGTAGCTATTTAGATACTTGTCTTATATCTCCAACTGGACAGGAAGGTCCTTGAGAACAGGATTCCCATACCCCATGTCCCACACAGTATGCACACACATCCTGGCAAGCGTAGTAAATGCTGAACACAGAAATGGAACACCAGGGGCAACTCAGGCAGAGGAGAGTCCTTCAAACTGTGCAGACCTGCAGTTTGAGGCTCCTGGCAAGGCCTAACTGCTGGGAAGTGCCCGCAGCCAGCAAATCTGCCTGGCAGACAGCAGTCAGGCTGAAATCCCAGATCACCTTCTCTTCTCAGACTCTTAGCGTTGTTTCCGAGTTTAGAGAGGTTTTAAAGAGAGTGGGTCATATGACATGCTCAGACGGTTCTCTCCACAAAGTGTGAAAGTTTTCAGTGACCCATTAAGTATGTAAAATGGAGGCCTTCTTTGTAAACCTTTTGCTTCCTTGTGTTTCTTCTTTGTGCAGATTGAAGTGGCCTCTGTGAGTTGGAGTGAATCTAAGTCCTGGCTTTGATTTCTTTCACCCAGAGAGAACTTACCCCCCTCAGCAATTCGGCCACCTCACAAAACTCCGTGTCATTTGCAGGGTGAGGACGTGTTGTCATTCCCTGTAAACCAGCCCAGCCCACCAGTCTAGCCCATCAGCAGCAATAGGAACCTGGTTTAAAGCCCCTTTCTTGCTGGCTGGAGGGCTGGCCATCTCAGCTGCCAAGAATGGGCTTTTGAAATCCATCTTGTGAATATATGATGAATCCTGAAAACTCGAAGGCTGAAAATGTCAGGCCACTTAGGAGGAAGCCTTGAAGTGCCCTTCCATTCCCAGCATATAGCCAGCTGACTGCATCACTCATGTTGACTGTATTCTATTTGGCAGGTAGAATGAGGCAGACCTGATGAGGTGGGTGGATGTAGTACCATAAAGGTGCTATTTTGGAGGAAGAAACACTAGATTATAGACATAGCAAGAAATAGAATTTTAAGAAAGTTAATAACATGACTCTCATGGAAATATAGGATGAGGGTATGCCAAAGATTTATGAACTCAATAATGAGAGGACCAGTAAGATGATAAATCTTGTTCAAAGGGCATTTTGAGGAAGTGGGCATACATAGGTACTTAAGAAGCAAAATGTTAGAATAAGATGGCTACATTCAATAAAAAACTGGTTACTGTCCTGTGGAAAAGATAGCCTTTGGTGTTTTCTTTTATACTAAACAGTAAATATTGGCATCTCTACCCAACAAGATTTACAAGTTAGCATGCAGCTTCAGAAAGTCTAAGCTTTTAGTTAATAGTAGAATCAAATGAAGGTGTATTACCCTAGATTGTTACTTCTTGGGGGAGGGTGTTAAACACTGCCCCAGCATGACATTGGACATTGGAAAGACAATTGCATGCACTTTGCCTTATATCCAAGTTGCAGATAATTTTTCTCCATGCCTGAATTCAAGTCCCTACTTTACTACTCATTTGGGGATATGCTGGGCAACTCTGTATGTCTCCTGAAAAATGAACAAATCATGTTTACCCTAAAGATACATAAAAACTCTTTATACGTTATTGAGAAGTCAGGGGGTAATCATCACAGCAGCTTGTCTGTGTCTAGGGGGTGGCAAGAAATGGGGGTTTAAATGGAAACTCACAATCCTGACCCTCATCATACTTGCTGATTGGATATCTTCAGCAGCATCCATTGACCACCGCCTCCCCCCCCCCCCCCCCCCCCCCCCCCGTGCTCCTCTGAACTGACCCTCATTCGCTGCTCTGCTTCCTTCCTAGAAGAGCTTGTCTGGGACTGACTCACCTGGCTCCAGTGTCCACTCTTGGGGGAGCTTGTGTGTGTTTGTGACCCGGTTTAAACCTCCCAAATATGCATGCACATTTTATAAGGAACCATTTTATAAGAAGCCTCTGGGATGAGAGTCACCTCAAGTTAAAATAAGTTAGAAGCAAGTATGAAACTAGAAATAAACAATACATTTTCATAAACAGGAATGGTGGCAAATTCCTTCCTGGTGAGGTATCCATCTCACATACATGATCCTCTTAATGTGGCTTGAAACCCTTCTTACTCATCTGCATGGCTCACCTCAGCCTGCTCTTTTCCCTTATTTGCTAAGAATGCTTCTTGTTTTCTGAGCAGTGGACTGTGTGTGTGTGTGAAATAAAAGTTGCTTGTGGCTCAGGGAAGTCTCTCATTTGATAGGCTGACACGAGGTCCTGTTTCTGTAGAACAAAGAATGAGGAGAAAATCTAATAAGCTTCCTGAAAATCTGTTAGGACTCTGAGCTGAGGGCTTGCTTTTGTGAGGTCTGTGCATTCATCCTGCAGTAACGAGAGTCCATTTGAACAGGGTAATGCATCTGCCATGCATCTTCCCTCCCTGGTCATGTTTCTTTGATCTGTTAGGTATGCCTGTAGTTATTCCAAGTTGAAACCACCCGGAATTTAAGACAGAAGAACTGGTTGGAGCCCTCAGCTTATTGTGAAATAACTCTGGGGCCTTGAGCAAATCACAGCTTCCCTATGTCTACATTTTTTTTTTTTTTTTTTTACTGGCAGAATGGAATTTACTGAGGAGCAGAGGAGATCATGAATATGAAAATTTTGTACACCAAAGCTTACACAAATGTAAGGTGGCATACAGAGCACATGGCTTCTTAAGTAACAACACTTGGGAACAAGGTTGCTGGAATGAAGTTGCACTGATTCTGGTTGTGGGAGGCTGTTCAGGAAAGATCTTTCCTTGCCAGTACTTGTTTGATGATGGAAGAGGAGGAGGGAGGGCGTGGAGAAAAGAGAAGGGGAGGACTTGGAACTGCCTGGGGATGGGGCCAAACCGAAGACAGAGCCATGATTCCATGACATCCACATCCTGGAATTTCAGAGACTTGCTTGGCCTCACCCTTCCTCCCTCAACATTCGCTTGGTCTCCATGCCCTGCCAATTCTACTTGCTAAGTATCTCCAGAACCTAACTCCTCTTTCCCATCTCTGTAGCTACCTCACTGCAGCCCTTACCCCCATTACAGAGGGCTCCCGGTCCACATTCATTCTCCAGACGCCATCTTCTGTGCTGCCTTTTCCTCACTGCCACCAGTCCCACAGCCGTGGCTCCGTCGTCTCTAAGATACAATTCAAATATGTACCTTCAAGAGTGCACGCAATCTTTGTAATCTGGCTTCTGGTTTACCTTTCCAGATCTCTTATTTTTTACTGTCCTACAATCCAGACTGATTGCAGTCTGTCATACTCATGATGCCTTTGCTTAAGCTGTTCCATGTTCTTGGGAAAAGACATTCTAGAATGCTTTCCTTACACTTGTCAGCCTAGACAATTCCCATGACCTGGAAAACTCACTCCCATAACTTCTCTTTGATGCCCGCCAAGTACCTTAAGCCCCTTTTCCATGCTTACTTGCCCATTGGGCCATAAAGTGCTGTGTGTTATTCATTGTCATGTTCCAGCATCTAGAATGGGCCTGGCACGCAGCTCCATAAATAGGGGTTGAGAGACTGACAGTGCGTTAAACTTCAACCAAACTGGAGGTTTTCTCCGAGGCATCTATTTTCTCTAGATTAATCTTTGGCATTTCCTAAAGGGTCACCATGTGTGTTCCTGGACACTAAGGGGCAGGATGGAGTCACCAGCGATGACATCCTACCTACACTAATGCTGGCCTGCTTGTTGTGAGGGGATGCCATGGGAACAAGGCTGTCCTGAATGGCCTCTGTGCTTAGGGCACTTTCCCACTTTTCCAGGCAACTTTCACCAGCTCCAGGGCTGCCGACTCCAGGCCAGTGAGGCAGGGCTAGGGGCAGGGCTCCTGCCAAGGTGTCCTGTGGGTCACTGTGACTGCAAGTTATAGTAGTCAGACTTCCTGGCGGCAGCCACAGAGTACAGGGAGCGGTCTTTTCATTAAGACTTTGGGAAGAAGTGACTGCATTATAAATGAATCCTGCGTGTGGAGGCTTGTGGTCTGCAAACCAGAGCATACTTTTTTTTTTTTTTTTTTCAGGATCCCCTGAATAAAGAAATCTTAAAAAAATAAATGCAAGCTCCTTTAGTCATGTTCATACATGGCTAGGAACCCACAAGAATCAAGCTGCCATTGAGGGATGGTAGAATAAATACCTAAATTAGAGGCAGAAACTTTAGGCTTTAGCATCCACTTTGACTGGTGATCTAAATGCACCTTGGCAGCCACCAGGGGAGCGAGTTAAAAACACAGATTCCCTGATTGCACACCCTACCCCCAAGATTCAGAGGAAATAGGTATGGGGTAGGGTCCAAGAGTCTGCATTTTGATCAGATTCTCCAGGCGAGTGATTCAGATCTGAACCTCAGGCTCTTCATCATTAAAATTCTGAGACTAATATCTCAATTACTCGATAGTATTCCATCCACTTTAGACAGGTTTTGTGAATAATAGATGAAGTAACGTAAAGGAAAAGAACCTTAAAATTTATAAACTCCTACAGAGAGATTATCTTTCTTATTATATCTGTCTCACAGTACAGAAGTAGGCAGTCTGTTTGTAGCAACTCTTTCCCCTTCTTGTCTAGAAATAATCACGGAAGAAATTCAAACACCAGGTGTTGATATAAGTGGAAGAGTGTGTTCCTACCAAGAGTTTTTAAAGAATTATTAGGCTCATAAAAATTCTATCAGGTACCAGCTATAACTAGTTAGAAAAAATGATGGAAAGTATTATTTTTACGACAACAACAAACGCTATAATGTGTCTAGTAATGTGCAAGACCTTTAAGAGAAACAGCACAGGAAGCACTTTGTTGAGATACATAAAGGAAGACAGATGGGGAAGCAGCTCATGGTCTTGGGTTGGAAGCTCTGTGTTGTAAAGATGTTACACCTCCCCAGTTAATAAGTTTAAAGTAATTCTGATAGGATTTTTGAGTTTGGGAGCTTGACAGAGTGATTATATTTGGTACATAAGCGTGTTTACTAATCAATAAGGATAATAATTCAGAAGCAAATAAAGAATGAAGACAACTTATAAACAAACACAGGGCCAATAAATACTGGAGTAAAAAAAATTCAAATTAAACAAGATGAAATTTTTGGCTGGTCAAATTGACAAAGACAATGAATGAGACCCAGTGCTGGTGAACACATGATGATGCGGCACTCGTATACTACTGCAGGAAATATAAATTGGTTCAAGTGGTCTGGCAAACTGTTTGGCAGGATAGATCGAAGGCCTAAATGTGGGTCTATCTTTGACTCAGCAAGCCTTTTTCTGCAATGTACTCTCAGTAGTAATCATACAAGTGCACAACAATATATACAAGTAAAGGCTGTTCATCAAGTGTTTATTATAGCTGACAGCTGGACACTACCTAGATATTCAAGAGTTGGTGATTGGTCCTCATCAGTTATGGGGAAACTTACTATGTAACTTTAAAAAAATATTTTTGTTGATTTCAGAGAAGGGAGAGGGAAAGAGAGATAAAAACATGAATGATGAGAGAGAATCATTGATTGGCTGCCTCCTGCACGCCCCACACTGGGGATTGAGTCTGCAACCCAGGCATGTGCCCAGACCTGGAATCAAACCGTAACCTCCTGGTTCATAAGTTGACACTCAAACACTGAGTCATGCTGGCTGGGCTATGTAACTTTTTAAAGAATATTGAGGATATAATGCTAGATGGTAGGAGATAAAATTCTACATTGTATATGTTAATCAGAAAAAGGATATTTGGGTGCCCAACAATTGTGGTTATGTTGTTGTTATTACTGTTATATACAGATTTGATTAAATGTCATCACATTTAAGTTAAATTGTCTCCCATCACTTGACTTCTACCAATTCTTCTTGGTCCTCTCTGATTTTGTCTTAGGCTTGTCTAGATTTACTTTAGGCTGTAGGGCCAACCTTGTGTTTTTATGAGTAGAACATGTGATGAATAGGTCTGCTGCAGTGCAGATTTATAAACCATGTATTGCAGAGCAGCTTATCTTTTTCAGAGAATTATGATGAACCACTAATATTTTACCTATACTTGCTTTTGGAAGGTACCAAGGAAATATTGTGCATTCAAAGATGCTAGAATCTGCCAAAAACACATTCACTGCATAACGAAAGAAGTATATGAGCTGTAAAGACAACAGCAGTAAATTGGTTCTAAGTATAGCCCTTTATTGACAATGTCTAGGCCTATCAAAATGAACTAGTCAAGTGAATGAATATTTGGAGTGTGTGTTTCTGCTCTCAATAACTTCTTTTCCACAGTATTATAAGATAATTTGGAGATCGTTAGGAGATTGTTTCTACTGTGCGTGGTGGTTACTCTAGATTATACTTACTTGTCTGCCTGATTGTTACTCAGGATCCTAGCATTTTATGTATTTGTAAGTTTTTCTTTTTATTTCATTTAGTTTAGTCTAATATCCCTAACCAGAATAGGTGTTCTTTTCTGTAACTATATATATATATATATATTACTTTTTAATATTTGTTGGTTAATTATGATTAAAGAAAGATGTATGTATGACAGTTTGAGATAAAACAGTTCTTGGGTCCTTTCTGCAATGAATACTTGGGAGCCCATTTGTAACTTTATTTTCTCAAAGTTTATATAAGGTAACACCTACCACTTTTATGTCCTTGTTTACATATTTTCCCAACAATTGTTTTCCCTCCAAACATCTAAAAATAAAAGTATATTTTGGATGCTTATCAGCAATGTAAGGTTCATGGCTAACCAGTCCTGCTAAGGCGATCCAGTGAAAGGATACACTGAGTGTTGGCTACCATTGGAACCTATGTTGAGTATTGTCACTCAAAGCTAGGAGGCCTCATGAAGTGCTTGGCGCCTGGAGTCACCTGTGTCAATGAATTAGCAAGATGAGGCTTTGAATTCTTATTCTTAGTTTTGCTGATGTTTTTCTGTTAGGTTTTAGGTGAAGTACAATCAATCTAGTAGAGTTTCTGTGCATTTTCAAAGATTTAAAAAATATAACAGATAAGTGGGGACCCTTACGGTCTGGTCTCAGTATAGCTTCACATTCAAGGACACAACACTAACAACCCAAATTCCTTCAAACCATTCTGACTTTAAGAGAAAGAGCAAGACACCAACGGGGGATTCGAACTTCTCAGTATTTTTCATAGACTAGTCCAGCCTTGACCCAGCACACCTTCTGTAACTATTTTAGTCTTCTTTCTGCCAACCTGAGAAAGACTAGGACTTGGCTGGTGCTCTCCTTTGGGCTTTGGAAGAGAGGGAAGCTGAGTAGCCAAAGACATTTTCTCTCCTCATCTGAAGGGAGAGGGGTTGGGGGAAGGGAAGGATTATAGGCATTTATAATTTAACGAGTGGCCTAGTGCACGGATTTGTGCACATTGAAGGAAATTAATTAGAAGAAATATTTTAATATCACTATTCACCCTTTCTCTATAATAGAAGTGTCAACCAAATTCACTATTGACAATGACAGATTGAAACACATGTGTGCAATTGGCACCAGCAAGAGCTTTATATATACCAGTGGTTCTCAGCCTTCTGGCCCTTTAAATACAGTTCCTCATGGTGTGACCCAACCATAAAATTATTTTCGTTGCCACTTCATAACTGTAATGTTGCTACTGTTATGAATCATAATGTAAATATCTGATATGCAGGATGGTCTTAGGCGACCCCTGTGAAAGGGTCGTTTGACCGCCAAAGGGGTCATGACCCACAGGTTGAGAACCGCTGATATATACACTGAGCGGCCAGATTATTATGACCACCTGATGTTTGTAGGCAAATTAGATATAATTTTGCGCTGAAGTTGCTAGAGGGCCAGACCATTATAAATAGGGAAGCAGGTTGTTTACCATGACAGTAGACAGATCACAAGAATTTTTGTGTTTTCTGTTCTAAGGCTTGGGGCCAATCACGAGGATTCTTTAAAAAGATATTAGCTTTAAGAACATGTAATAAATAACTTCAAAGTGCAATGGGTATTTAATTTTAAAGCGTGCCTTTAATATTTCTGTAAAACGTTTTTTGTACTCGTTCAATAGAAACTTATCTGGCCACTGGGTAAAGCTAGCAATAAAACTACTGGTCGGCAGTGTGTTAATTAGACCTGCTTTCTGATTTAACTAAACTTTTTCCAGTCCAGTGAAGCACCACAACTTCTCTTTCAGGTAATTGTCAGCAGCACAGCAGTAAATATCAACATGAAGCAGATTATTATTGTAGATCACACAGGGAGAATAAAGGGTAAAATATTTAACTGCAGCAGTGTTTGACTATATTAGTATTCTGTGCAGTGAGAAAACCTGAAGTCATTTTCAAGGCCCACCATTTCATCTTTTCTGTTGAGTCAAGTTTCTAAGCTTTCTAAATCTCCGTTTTTCTGACTAATGAAAAGAAAATAGGATTCCATTGAGTCTCCTATCTGCCTACTCCAGGACTTCTGTGAGGATCAAATGAGATGAGGCATGGGAAACCGCTTCACAGACATTTGGTTGAACTGTAAAATGTTTGCACCTGGCTATAAAGCAGGTCGTGTTCCTGGGCTGAAGAAATTCCAAGGAGGCTAGTCGCTAAGGACAGGAAGCTGGGTGTTGCTATGTGACATCATTATCCAGCACCCACAGCCACCGTTTCTGTCATGGAGTCTTGGCAGTATCGGCTGCGATTTGGTGGGCTGTCGCTACGGGTTGGTGGTGGGGCCTGTGTCCCACTTGGGGGAAACTGAGTGTTGTTTTGTCAGTGCCAGGTCTGTGGTGCCATTTCTCTGTAAATAGCCAGTGCACGTTGTGGCAGCTCCTGTGTTGAGCGTCTGCCCCCGGAAGTCAGTGCACGTCATAGCGACCAGTCAGACAGTTGGACACTTAGCACATTAGCCTTTTATATAGTATACTAGAGGCCCGGTGCACAAAAATTTGCGCACTGGGGGGCTGGGGGGGTCCCTCAGCCCGGCCTGTGCCCTCTCGCAGTCTGGGACCCCTCGGGGGATGACCATCTGCTGGCTTAGGCCTGCTCCCCGGGGGATTGGGCCTAAGATGGCAGTCAGACATCCCTCTGGCAGCCCAGGAGCCCTCGGGGGATGTCCACTTGCCAGCGGGAAGCAGGCCTAAACTGCAGTCAGACATCCTTAGTGCTGCTGAGGAGGCGGGAGAGGCTCCCACCACCACCACTGTGCTGGCAGCCATCAGCCTGGCTTGTGGCTGAGCAGAGCTTCCCCCTGTGGGAGCGCACTGACCACCAGGGGACAGCTCCTGCATTGAGTGTCTGCCCCCTGGTGGTCAGTGTGTGTCATAGTGACCAGTCATTCCCAGTGGTTCTGCTGTTAGGGTCAATTTGCATATTACCCTTTTATTATATAGGATAGATACCCTTTCTGTGTCTCCAACACATTTTTTTTTTTTTTTTTTTTGCAGGTCAAAGACTCCTTTTCCGAGCTCTCTTAGGATACAAGCATCATATCTTTTTCCTGGAACCTAAAGACACAGAGCAGTTTACACTACCACATTGTCAAGGACCCTTGGGTAGTTGGGACTGCAGTTCCTACTAGACCAGAAGGTTCAAGGTTCAAGAGTAGAAAGGGGAATTTGAGATAAGATGATGGCCATCCTGAGTTATCACCAATTGGTCAGTAGAAAAGTGAGATTGTACCAGTGGAAGCCATGCGGACATGGGGTGGGGAGTGCATGTGTGGAGGTCTATAAAATCTTAACTTGATCAGCAGTACCCTGTTAAGTTAGGCATTCAGGACCTCATGTGGCTGTGGAGCTGTGGAGGAGGGGTATTCAGTGGCTTTGCCAGTAACTGTAGAGAAATTGTAATATCAAAGAAGAGAAAAAGAAGTTGGATTTGCTGGAGACAAGGAGTGGTGGTGGAAGTGAGAAAGAAGATGGAGAAGAAAGAAAGGGGACTTGGGAGGGGTGGGTTACTGTAATGAGAACCAACCTTTGGAAGGCCATTGTGGGCTCCATTGCAGGGCAGATTCCAGGAGCTGGTTTAGTCTAGATATCTAGGTTGTTTGGGCCTAGCTCGGAACTTCCATGATATCTCTAGGGTTGCCCTAAACTGGCCTTATTACCAAGATTGCTTTCTGACCTGTGGCCTCTCTGTACTTTTCTCATTCTTGACCTATCACTCTCCAAAGGGAAAACCCAAACCTGTTCTGAAGGAATATTAAAGTCTTGATTTGAACTGGCTGTGGCAGGAAGAGTGATTAGGTCTGGATCTGGGCTCAGCTCTTTCATGAATAACTGTCAAGGGTGCCTGGGACTGGGTGATAAAGAGATGCTCATCATTTCTGTCTAGCTTATTCTTTTCTGCATGGAATTATATGCTCCTAAGCCCTGGCCTCCATTGAGGGCACTGGTAAAGGGAAAATGGTAGATGAAGGATGTTGCAGAAGACCTAAGTGTTTGCCTAGTGAGGAAGGCTGCACCAACATGTCTATAACCTTCACTGTATTCTGGTGACCCACCTTGTGATGCTGGTGCCTCTCCCTCCCCTTCCTATCATGAATTTATGATAAGGGCTGTGATAGTTCATTTTATGTGTCAACTTGACTGGGCCATGGGGTGTCTAGATATGTGGTCAAACATTATTTTGGGCATTTCTGTGAGGGTGTTTTGGGATGAGATTACAATTTTAATCAGTAGAGTACAGCAGATGTCCCTCCATAATGTGGGTGGGCCTCATCCAATTATTTTAAGGCCTGAAACAGGAAGGAAAAAAAAAGGCTGACCCTCCTATGAATAACAGGGAATTCTCCACCAGATTGCTTTGGGACTCCATTGGTACCATCAGCTTTCCTGGGCCTTGAGTCCGCTGACACAGCCACACTGCAGATTTGAATCTGCTAGTCTCTATAATAACATGAGCCAATTCCTTATAATAAAAGTCTCTTTCTATATATATTCACATCCTATTGATTCTGTTTCTCTGGAGAACCCTGACTAATACAAGGGCTGTGTGATAGGACTGCACAGTCTCTCAGCTAGAGGACAAGTATCTAGTACATTGGCCCACTATAGGGGTTTAGCAAATGGATTTAACAAATAAAAGGATATGTTTAGTCACGGAGCTTTTTAGGTGAGAACTGATGCCAGTGCCAGTTGATGTATAGTGTGGTGGGTAAGGGACACAGGGATGAGCTGTGGAAGCATGAAGCTGATGAATGAGGTGTGAAGATGCTTTTCAAATGCCTTGCTCAACAATGACACAGATCATCCTTCTGTTAATGATGGAGGAGGCATCCTTAGTGAAGCCAACGCAAGAGGCATTTCTTCAGCCACCGAGAAATGTGGCTCCAACAGAGACAGAAAAGATAGCACATGGAGCAGCAGCCCTTCAGCTGAGTGCGAGACAGGAGAAAGCAGGGCTGGAGCTGTCTTCATCCCCTGCTGCCATTAGAAGGTGCATTTGAACCATGAGGATGGTGGGTAGGGATGGGTGTTGGGGTTGGGTGCTGATGGTGGATCTTGTTGAAGTGCAGATGCTGATTCAGTTGGTCTGAGTGGGGCTTGAGAATCTACATTTCTAATAAACTATGGGTGGTGCCCCAGCTACTGGTCTGCAGGCCACACATAAGTGACAAGGCTTATCCTTTCTTTAAACATGGCTCTTTGAGCCCCTCAGGTGGTTGACAGATGTGACGTCTACTCCACTAAAGCAGTGCAGGAGGAACGGACTCTAAGCAGTAGCAGGTGTGCTCGCTGTCACCTGCCCACTCACTGGTCTTCAAGAAATTGAGGGGTCAAAGCCGAAGGCATCTGCTCTCAGGGACGCCTGCAGAGAGGGCTGCCGCTTTCTGCAGCAGAGATTTGAGGCCGGGAAGGGACTTGGGCCAAAAAAGAGGACTGTAAACCGACGAAATTATAAACAAGTAATCCTGAGGCCCGGAAAATGTTGCCTCACTCCCCTGGGTCACCATTGAGGGGAAATTGACCTCAAAATGTGAGAGCATGAGTAAAGGAGGGAGGCAAGCAATTTGGGCAAATGAGACCATAAAAAGGGCTGATTTTCTCAGTCATTTATTTCAATATTTCAGTAGATTGTACCCAGCAGCTTGGAGCATAATAAAAACTAATGTGTTTCCTTCTATATGGGGTTTCTGAGTATCTTTTTGGAGTTCTGTGACCTCATTTACAAAAGTGTGCTTCTGGACCTTAGGAAGCACCCACTGCTTGTCTGTCTGCCTCCTAAGGACATGGGCCGACATGGTAAAGTCAGACTAGTTGATCTTCTCAGGCAAGCTCCCTTCACCCCAATTTCTCCTCTCTGGCACTGTGATTAGTCTCCTTTCCTTTTCTCCCTTATCAAAATCTATCTTCTTTGCAGTTCCCTACACTCTGAGGTTCTGCAAATGATTAACTGTGAACTCCTTACACCAAAGACAAACCTCTAAGGCCCAGCATTTTGTCTTGAAAATGATGCACATTCAATGGGTACTTGTTGAATGAATGGATAGCTTTAGATGACCCCCACCCCCAAGGAGGATATTCATTTTAGAGGATCATGACAAACTGCTACAGCTCTAACTGGGATCCCAGGAGCAGCTGGCAGGCTGGCGGGGTGAGGGTAGGGGGTTAGTGGGGAGGGGGAGGAGTTTGTGGAGACTTGCAGCTTTTCTAGCACTCAGGAATAACAGCAGGAGGTCCTGGAGATACTTTCTGGCATGGATGCCAGGATACAATTGTAGAATTGGAAGTGATCAGTTCTAGAAAACAAGGAAAGCTATTGAGCCCATGGCTTGGTCTCACTCCAAGACAGACAGTGATGGAGTCAACCAGCACTGCCAGTTGAGACAACCCTGATTCAGTCTTGAGGGACAAAAGCAGCCATTGAGGGTGTCAATTTCAGGGCCTGAGGGGAGCAGCCCAAGCCCTTGACCCTAACCTCTTCCAAGTAACGGGCTCCAGCATACTCGAACTGCCATGCTGCTGGGAGGACTGTGGGGAATGTTGTGAGAGCTGCACACTCTGCTTCCAAATCTGACTTCCCATCCAAGCAACAGAGAGAAAGATAGCAAAGCACACCTGCTAAATACCTTTCAGTAAAAACACCGAACAAAACTAGTGAGAATAAATGAACACTAACCATACCTCTTCAGACAAATCTAGTTTTGCTTTTGAAAAAATAAAGTCATCACATTGGCTGATCCTTGAGTGTTCAGCAAAATCTGTTTTAGAATTTGGTCTGAGGGTCAGGTCTTCTGGTTCGCCACGAGGTACTGCATTTGTAACTAGTTGTCTTAGTTATATGACCCCAGGAAGAGTGAGAAGGGAGTAGCCCATCAATAAGTGCTGACCCATGTAAAAATAGAAATGGCTGGGGGGAAGCAGAGATAGGGAAGAAGGGAGCAGTGATCTAAACCAGTGAGAAAATACTAAACAAATGATTTAAAATATCTAAAACCTTCATGCTTTTGAAGTACAGTTGACCCTTGAACAATGGCAGGGTTAGGGGTCCAGATCCCCACACATTTGAAAATCTGCCTATAACTGTTGACTCTGTAGTTAAGTCTCTGCATCAGGGATTCAACCAACTGCGGATCGAAAGCAGTATTTTTGATCTGCGGTTGGGAATGCATGCTTGGGAGTGCGAAGACATTGTTTTCCATTTATGGTGAGTTGCATCTGTGAATACAAAACCCTTGGATTCGAAGGGCCACATGTATTTATTGAAGAAAATCTGCATATACATGGACCTTATGCAGTTCAAACCCCTGTTGTTCAAGGGTCAACTTACTTAGGTGAGTGTACTTTTAGAAGATGAGGGAATTAAGAATTGCAGGCAAGTGGCAGCTGAATGCTCCTGATTAAAAACAAAGTTTTGTTGTTTGCATGACACTACGCTGGATTCTAAAGGCTTTCACCTTGGGAATTATAGAGGTCTTGACCTTTTGGTCAAAGGCAAGAAGAATAAACAATATGTATATAAAAAAATCTAGAGCTAGCAGTAGGACTAGAAAAATTGTCTAAAAATCCAGCCAAATTAATCTTAAATAGGTTTGGGGAATTTCCTAATTTCTCTGTCAAATATTACCTCATCACCTTCCTGTTGTTAAGAGATGCTTCTTATCCCATCCTCATATCCCTGTTAGGGGGCTGCTGGAGTTCTGGGGATGAGAATGGAGGCATGAAGGGAAAGAGAGGGAGAAAGAAAGAGGAGAGAGAGAGAGAGAGAGAGAGAGAGAGAGAGAGAGAGAGAGAGAGAGAGAGAGAGAGAGAGAGATGGGAAGGGAGGGTCTGGGAGATCATAGAGAGGGTGGTGAGTTCCAGGCAGGAGGAATAGCAAATAGCTTCTTTCATCAAAGCTGCATGCCAGAGGGCTATTGATTAGGAAGCAGTGACATTTTTCTTAGGGTTAAAATCAATTGTAGAAATATCCCTGGACTACTTTTCCAGGGTGAAAAAGTATTTTATATCATGTCTTCGGAGTGAACTGTTGGAATACATGAATTGGCTTGAATAGATGGTACTGGACTGGTAACAGTTCTTTGATATGGTTTTAAACACATGCCTAATTCATACCTTGGCATTCCACAGGGACCTAATTATTTAGTGTGACAATGGTAGACAGAATAATCCACACTCCCTCTCCCCCAGCAAAATAATTATCCACCTTCTAATTATCCCAAACTGTGAATAGGTAACCTTATATAGTAAAGGAACTTTGCAGATGTGATTAAGTTAAGGATTTTGAGTTGAAGAGATTATCCTTGATTACTTGGTGGTCAGAATGGAAGAAGGGGTGAGAGGGGTGTAACGGAGACCATGAGCCAAGGAATGAGGGCAGCCTTTAGAAGCTGGAAAAGGCAAGAAATAGATTGTCCCCTAGAGCCTGTAGGAATGCAGCTCTGCCTACCCCTTGACTTTGGCCTAGTGAGATACATTTCAGATCTCCAGAAATGTAAGAGAATAAGTTGTGGTGATCTGTTCAGCAGCAGTAGGAAATGAATACAGGGAAGTTTATATGATAGAATATCTACCAGCTGAAATAAATGCTTTGAAGTGGATGATGTTTGGGGAAGAGGATGTCCTTTCCCTTGGCTTAATGTTTCCATGTGAAGGGCGTTACCTAATGTTAGCACTCGGACCTGCTTACTCCAAGGGGAGTGGAGACCATGGAGAATGGTCTGTTGGTAAATTTTGGAACAGTAACTGGGCAAACATCACTTTCCCTTTGAAATCTGTCTGCCTAGGGAAGTAAAAGCTCTGTTCTCTCTCTGTGGATACTTAAGCCTTTGTTTTCAGTGCTTTTTGTCATGGATTAGGAAGCCCACTGTTACCCATGGTCCTAAGCCCATCTGGTCTTTTTCTGTTTGACTCTTTTTTCTCTCTCTCAAGCAGGAAAAAAAAGTGTTATTTTTTGACTCTCCTGAAACACAGTTCATCACATAGATATTATCTCTTTTCCTTGAGTAACTTATTTGTCACTATTTCATTTATTGACTATGTCTTGCTTAGTTCTAGAGAGTATTTAAGATGGCTTATAAGTACATTAGAATTAAAAATGAGCAGAGGAAAAACGAAGGATGGATTTATTGGATGCAACTGGAGTGAGATTAGATACAAAATACATATTGTGAGAGTGTTCTGGTGCTGGCACGGGTGAGCTTGGGGAGGGCCAACATTTGGCTCTGAGCTTCTTATCAGTCAAAGCAAAGAGGGATGCCTAATTGGGTAATGATTTGTAGAATCATAGAATCAAAATCAAATGATTTATGGAATATGGCAGCAAAACACCAACTGGTTACTCAAGAGAAGCATAACTCTTCCCAGAACTGATACTGTGAAAAACTCTTTCCTATGGGTTTTTGTAAAGAGAATACTGACAGAATGTAGTTGTTTTGAGTAAATAGGGCTATCTTGTCCATAAGCTATTTCTGACAGTATTCCTCAGTGTAAGTAAGTGCTACAGTAAAGACATATCCCCCATTGCATTGAGAATTTATTGAAAATCTACTCTGGGTTGGGGAAAGGTTGGTGCTGGGGCATACATGGGTGAGCAAAACAGGATCATCCTTGTCTTCAGGGAGCTTATGGTCTAGAGGGGAGCCAGATACCGTATAAGTAATGCCACACGATGAAGGTATAAAATCAGGCACTAAGACAGCGTAAGACAGGGGACTCACTTTAGATTAGGGGTGAAGGACAGTCTCTTTGAAGAAGTGACATATAAGTTGAGACCTTAGTAGTAAGTAAAGTGAGCAAGCAAAGAATGTGTGTGTGCGCAGTGAGATCAGGTGGTCGTGTGTGTGTGTGTGTGTGTGTGTGTGTGTGTAGAATATTTTAGGCAGGAGAAAACACATCCAGAAGCACTGAGATGGAAAAGATGGAGGAAATGAAAGGTCAGTGTAGCCAACATGTACTGAATGGGGTGGCGGGTGGGAGTGAGCAGACAGTGGCCTGGAGAGCTTGTGTATATTGTAGCATAAGCAGTGGAAAGCCTTTGAAGGTTTTTGAGGAAGGACATGACATGTTATAATATTATATTTTAAGAAGCTCAACTCTGGCTGCTGTGTGACAACAGGCAGGAGAGAATTAGGAGACTGTTGCAGGGGCCCAGGGAGAAGGTGATGGTGGCTTAGACCGAGTGGTGGCAGTGGAGATGTGATGTGTCTGTGGTGGTGGGGGCAAAAGCATGCACAGATAGGTGCTTGCTGTTGATCCAGAAAACATTTATCCCTATTGCTGAACTTGATTGGATCCTAAGTCAATTTTAACTGTTTCTTAGTGGATTATAGCATTTAAATTGGTTGCAATCGCAAATTGGGCATGTTTCCTAGGAGAGACATATCTGTATCTCTAACAAGGTTCTACTTAGAGCAGTGGCTCTCAACCATGCCACACCCGGGACCAATGAAAACAGAATCTCTGGGGCTGAGACCTAGGCATAGATATATTCTAAAGCTCCCCAAGTGCTTCCATTATGTGGCCAAGATGAAGATCCGCTGATTGAGAGCAGTAGATTGACAATGAGGTGTGACATGTGAGTTAGAATGAAATCCAACATTCAAGATGATAAACAAGCTGGAGAAGGAATATTTTTACTAATGTGAGCCAACCCTTTACAGTTTTCTCTAGCCAGCTCTACATGGGAAAAATTAAATTGTAATTAGCTGAGGAAATGAACATCCTTGCAAACACTGTATTTCAGCATCTTCTGTCAAATTTATCTGAAACCTTGAACTTTATAAATAACTGTGAATTCTTAGGAACTGCATGAATCAACGTGCGGGCTAATTGGACTTGAAAGGTTTCATCTCTAAATCATTGCCAGAGGCCAGCAGTTTTGAGCATATGGTGGCTGCTCAGTGGTAGTTTTGAACAGAACAGTCGGCCTGCATCCTGTTGCTATGGAAAGATTCCCAGGGCTACACACTTGTTAGCCTTCATGTATCAGAACTGATTCATGCATGCACTGAGCTGGTGGGTTGTCATCATCCTGCCAGTTCTTCAGAGGCTACCAGTTCTGTAAGGACAGGGAGTGTAGTGTATGTATCTTGTTCCTTCCAGCGTCAATTTCACACCTTCCTCTGTTTTCTAAAAGTGCCCGGAACTTCTCAGCGTTATGCAGTGGGCTCTGACTGGTTGTAGGTCTATAACGTATATCATGATCACATTAATTAGCTGAGTGTTGGCTCATGACCCAAGTCAGACCAGTTGGTATCAACAAGACTCAATTCAAGGCTCTTTATTTGAGCTGTAGGGGAATGGATCCTTTTTCTGGTTGGAAGTGAATGGGCAAAAAGGTAGATCCAGGAGCTGCTGGTAGCCATTTAGGAACTGTGAAAAGAAATATCCCTGAGAATGAGCCAGTCCTAGAAGGCAGGGCTAAAAGATGTTGTGCAAGTCATGTACAAAGCTCCATCCGAAGCTAGGACTACCCTGCAACTTGCAATGATATAGGGACTGTGGCCCCAGCATGACAGCAAATGTTTGTTGAGTGAATGAATGGTAAACAGAGAAAAGAGAAGGATGTTAGGAGATAAAAAGAAATCAGTGTTGAGTTTATGTAATTGCAGAAGAAAAGGACATTATCTAAGAGGCCAAACTTTTATTGTTTTTCTGACTCTGAAATCTACTTAAAATAGCAAAATATGGAATTTCCTTCTGACTATCTACAATGGCAAAGGGAGCTAACATGGGAAAGATCAGTAATAAGTAATAAATCTGGCTGTGGGATGGACAGGAAGGAGCAAATTCTTTTTCCATAACACTAGTATCAAGGGAAATCTGACTCAGATTTAGGCATGTAAGTCAGTGACTTCCCAAACTGAAGTAT
Organism: Myotis myotis; assembly: GCF_014108235.1. NCBI lineage: Eukaryota > Metazoa > Chordata > Mammalia > Chiroptera > Vespertilionidae > Myotis > Myotis myotis. The sequence goes on along the minus strand of NW_023416313.1, from coordinate 194,790,290 downwards.
TTTATCATTTCCTCAGCTTTACAAATGATTCACTTCATTTAATCATCTTTAATTTGACTTAAATTATTAACACTTTGCCCATATTTAAATTTGTAGAATCACCATATCATGAAAGAAAATATGTTCATGTGTTTCAATATACTTATCAAAAGATAAACATGTCTAGTCAGTGAACTACATCATAACTTGCTATATCCTAAGTTTTTGGGGGCTACAAAGATACTTAATATAAGAAATCTGTCTCATTTCACTCATTACATGTGGGTGAGAAAACAGCAAAAGAAAGATCTACCACCAACTTCTGTGATGATTTTTACCCAAGGATGTATTCATATATGAGAAAGAGACAATTCACTTTTATAAATGGGAAAAAAGATAGTTTGTATTTGCCAATGAAAGCTTATATAGTCTCTTTCCAGACAATATACAATGAAAATATCACCATTTCTTCCCTTTCTGATTTCTCTCTTTCTCTCTCTTTTTAACCTACTCACAACACACTAGATTCTAGGCCTGCAGGAAAGAGGGAAGCAGAAACAGAATGATAAAAAGTGGGTAGAGTCTGCAAAGGATAAAAATTTTAATTTCAAATTTCATGCTTTGGAAATCCAAATACATTTGGTGAGCAGGTAACCGCCATTGGAGATGCTGCCTTAGAACTCTGTACTAACTATAGAACGGGCCCTTCTAAGTCCACTGCTTAAGAGACTTGTTGAGGGTCTAAGGCAGCAGTTCTCAACCTGTGGGTTGCGACCCCTTTGGCGGTCGAACGACCCTTTCCCAGGGGTCGCCTAAGACCATCTGCATATCAGATATTTACATTACGATTCATAACATTACAGTTATGAAGTAGCAACGAAAATAATGTTATGGTTGGGGTCACAACATGAGGAACTGTATTTAAAGGGCCAGAAGGTTGAGAACCACTTACTAAGGGAACAGTGTAATGCTGAGTGTCTACACTGAGAGAACCTCAGTGTGTTATTTCAACACAGTTACATAAACTTTTGCTTAGTCTTCAATCTGGTTACTCTATCTTCACTTCATCAGACAATACGGGCCAAGAGCCACATGTCTATTGGGAGCCTCCCTGGTGATCTCTAATTCTTTCTGAGCCCAGCCTTGTTCTGCATCCCCTTCTAATTCTGTCTCCAGACCTGTGACATGGAGCTTGGTAGCAACCCAGAGGAAAAGTTAAAAGGAATTTATCACTCCATTTCCACAAGGGCTGACTCTAAATCTTCTCTTATAAACCTGCAAACAGATTGTGATCTGAATTTGTCAAGCTGAATTTGCAACTTGGAATTTATTCCCCCTCATCCCTCAATGTTTGGGTTTCTAGGCTAGTCCACAACAGCACATAATAAAGCTGAATCCTTATGAATCCTTAAAAGCAGTAGAAAGTTTTCTTTTTTAAAAAAATTGAAGTTATTTGGGTGATATTGCTTAATAAAATCATATAGGTTTCTGGTGTAAAGTTCTGTAATACACCATCTGTATGTTGTATTCTGTGTTCACCACTCTGAGTCAAGTCTCCTTCCATCTCTATGTATCCCCCCTTTACCCTCTTCTCCCTTCTTACTCTACATACTGTTATAGAAGAAAATTGTTAAAAATGTACCTTGAATCTTAGTGGTGAAAGAAAAGCGAGGTGCAGGAAATAGGAGGAGGACGGTAACAGGATTAACACTAGCTAACATGCCCTGAATACTTGCTATGTAGGCACTGTGCTAAAGCGCTTTACCTGAATTATCTCATTTAATAGTTAAGGAAAAAGAGTCTCAGGTTATACAATTTTTCCAAGAACACACTAGTTGTAAAAGATCTGAGAGTGGAATGTACGTTGGTCTGATTTCAAAGCCCAGGCTTTACCCACTATGTGGCTTCTGTAGAGATTCTGAAGAAAATTCTGGAAACTTACCAGGCTCTTGATGTCATTGGCTTATTATTAAGTCCAATTTTCCTAAACACTTAAGACTTTTTTGATTTTTTTTTATTGCATGCTGTGCTTATTTTTTAGCTTATACATGAAATGTTAGAGGAGAGACTAAAAGAGAAATGTTTTGAAGACCAAGATGAAAGATGGGGTTAGAGATGAGTGGTGAGAAGTAAGAACATGAAGAGAAGGCAGGAGGGGAAAGTGAGTATGTGAGAAGGTGATAGTAAACAGACATGGGGTTGGGCCCTTTCCTGGAGTTCAGCCCAGTTCCTTTGGTTGTTGCTAGCGGAGAGCTGGGAGGAGGGAGGAAGGAAGGGTAAGACTTTCCTAAAATGGGTCTTTGAAACATGGGGAATCCTTGTATTAACTATGGATCCATGCACTAACTATGGGACCTCCTTTGGGTTTATGGAATGGTTACATATCATCTGTGTATAGCTACACAGTGAATTGCTGATTAAACCAGGATTAGAATCCAGGTCTATACAAATTCAAAGGCTGGGCTCTAACCACTTCCTTCTTTTGATGTCTCTGATGGTCTGAGCTACTGTGTGTGACTGTGGATATCTGGATGTCTTCTGTGACATCCCTCCCATTGGTGGTTATGGATCTTACCTTTTCCAGACCCTCTGGTTTATAAGCATTTGCCCATGAAGAGATCATAGACCCAGATTTATACACTGGTCTATACTTAGGTCAAATTTGGACAGTTTAAAAAATATATTTTTCTCAGTAATATATTCTGTGTATTAATGTGGCCAATGGAATCTTCTGCCTTTTTTTCCAATGAAGCAAAGCCATCTTGAACTTTTTCCCATTGTTGAGCTTACACTGTAATGACTCAAAGGTAAGAAAAGCAATGTTGACAAGTGACAGTACTGAGAGAGTATAGTTCAGTGATGGCGAACCTTCTGAGCTCGGCATATCAGCATTTTGAAAAACCCTAACTTAACTCTGGTACCATGTCACATATAGAATTTTTTTTATATTTGCAACCATAGTAAAACAAAGACTTATATTTTTGATATTTATTTTATATATTGAAATGCCATTTAACAAAGAAAAATCAACCAAAAAAATGAGTTCACGTGTCACATCTGACACGCGTGTCATAGGTTCGCCATCACTGGTATAGCTGCTTCAGTACCTTAATGCATACAAAGCTCTTTAGAACTCGATGGAAGCCCTTTGGGTTTGGTGTTTCCACAGATGTGATTGAGGTGACGAAGAAATGTTTTCTTTTTAGTTATTCAGTGACTTGATATTATGCTGTGCTGGATCAATTATTTATTAATAATTGATAAGTTAAATTTTATACTTTATATGTTCAATATTATACTTTTTTCAGAAAGGGTCTAAAGGGGCTGGCCAAAACAAATACAAGATTTTGTTCAAGTGAGGAAATCAGGTGAAAATAAAATTAATGAAGGAAAACTTAAGCAAAGGCAAACAAAATGTATACAAAATGCACCATCTTAGCTCCTGTACACCGACTCATGAGAGGCAGACATAAATTTGGTCCTGCACTTTCCACAGTCAATGTGAAGAGGGTCATAGATGACTCTCAAAGTTTGTATAGGTCTATTATGTAGTTAAGGACACGGATGTGCTAACAGGGTCACATAGCTAGTAAGTGCTGGACATTGTATTTAAGTTCTTGTCTGTCTGACTCCGAGGCTCATGCTATTTTCAGTAAGCTGTGCTGCTTCTGTGTACACACAAATACCCATGTGTGAGCGGACTCAATCAGAGACAAGGATGACATCAAAGCTAAGGCTTTGCATGCTTGAAAATGCCTTTATTTGTTGAAAATTCATTTTTATGTAGTTTTGTGGCCTTGGGAAAATTAATTAATGTATTTGAGTTTGTTTCCTTGTTTTTGGAATTGGGATCTAAATACCTTTGTGCTACTGGTGTAAGGACTAGAGATAATGTGTATACATATTGCTAATATAATGCTTGATTGAGATTTGACAGGTGTTCAAAAATGATAGCTGTTAGTAAGTTCCAAAGCTGCGCCTTTTAAACCAGGCATTGCCATGGTTTGATCACATTTCTAACAGTCTCACCAATGCCAAAAATAATAGTAATAATAGCTAAAACGTATTGTCTTCTTGTGCTAATAGCAAAGCATTTTTTTTTTCTGGGTGTGTTGTATCTCAGGCACTCCACCCCAAAGCCCATGAAGACAGAGCTCTACCACCCTCTGTTAGTGACAGTGAGACTGAGGATGAGAAGTTAATAGAACCATCTGTTTTGGAAATGAATGTTGTATGTGTCTGAACAGGAATAGGTGCTATAAATTGATTGATGCTATTCAATTGTAGGAGTTCACGTATAAAACCTGCTTGTTATGATACTACCCTTTTTAGCATCATTTCAAGTGATAGCACCTTTTAGACAGCTGTGTAAATGACTATGTTGTCTTAGAAGAGTCTGTGACTCTCACAGCCCAATTCAGAGTAGTTGTTGTTGTGTTTCCCGCATCATGTTTTAAGACAGTGCTTCTCAACCTTCTGGCCCTTTAAATACATTTCCTCATGTTGTGACCCCAACCATAAAATTATTTTTGTTGCTACTTCATTACTGTAATGTTGCTACTGTTATGAATCATAATATAAATATCTGATATACAGGATGGTCTTAGGCAACCCCTGTGAAAGGGTCGTTCAACCGCCAAAGGGGTCGCGACCCACAGGTTGAGAACTGCTGTTTTAGGAGTCATAAATTAAGCCTTCCTCAGTTGCTGGGGAGTTGTTTCATGGCAATATTTTTCAGGGTGTCCTTGCCATTTAGGCAAAAGATGATGCGGGTCATGGGTAGAATTCTTTGCTAATGCATCGGAAATACCAAGTTTCATGCCACCATGTCATTCCAAAGGGCAGAGGAACAGGAAGAGCTAGCCTGGTTCTCATGGGTGGGTCATTCCAATTGAGAGACTAGTTAATGGTGCCATCTGAGTTACCTCAAGACATACAGGGAAGAAATAATTTTCTTTTCTTAGCTTTTATTAGCACTTGTTCAGATTGGCAGTAGGGAGAGACTGAAGGTATATTTCATCACCTTTTTCCTTGGAAGTTATTTTTCAGATTACTTTAAGTTTAAATTAAAAAAAATTACAAGATACATGGAACAGACTGACACCTGTCAGAGAGGAGGGGGAAGGGGGAACTGGATGAAAGAAGATGAAGGGATTAGCCAAAGAACATATATGCATAGCTCATGGACACAGACAACAGTGAGGTAATGGCCAGAGGGAAGAGGGGTGGGGGAGCTGAGGCTGGGTGGAGGTGAGCAAAGGGAGGGGTAGAAATGGGGACATCTATAGTCATGTCAAAAATAAAAATAAAGTAAAAAATTACAACAAGGAGAATTACTATAGTTCTCCATTAGGCCACCCTATCATTTTGAATATTTCTATACCCCTAGAATCCAGTGGGTTCTTTGTGTTTGGCGGTATCGATAACACGGTATATGACCTCTATTGATTTGAACTGTAAAACTCAATAGAAAATGAACCTTTATTTTTGTATTATTTGTCAGAGTTTTTCATTTATATAAAAATAATGTATATAGCAAATAATTGTGGCTATTTCATGTTGTATCTCTGAGTTATCTGTCTTATATAACCACAAACATAACATAACTGCTTGCATGGGTCTGTTGACAGTTGTATTTACTTCGGATAAGAGCTTACGGATTTTTCTCACAAAATGGGAGTGGGGAATGGCTTATTTACAGAGAACGATGGTGATTGCTTATGTGTGCCTTTCTATCAGGACCAGGCTTCTCATACAGGCAGAACAGAGGTACGTCTTCCTGCAGCATCAGCTCCCAACAAAGCAACCAAATAACACTTCATTTTCACATTAAAGCAAGAAGGCCATTATGGGGGAGAATATCAAATTCATATGGATATTAGAGATAAAACATGGAACATCAGAGAAATCTTTTACTTGCCATTACTGGATATACATTCCTCTCCTGCTCCCCCTCTTCCCCCCCACCAAAAGACTACATTTGGTGGAAAATTTTGAGAGGTACTGGTGATTCTACTATGACCCTTTTATTCACTTGAGGGTAATGTGGTTTTTAAAAATAGTATCCTTATACCACTTATTCATTTAATACCATGGGATCTTCTGGCCCGAATATAAATGAGCTTGACATTTAGCTACTGAATCAACCAGTGCCTGCAGGGGATCTGCTTCTGCAGACCCCCTGCAGGCCTCAGGCTGACTTCCTAGTTGGTGCTGGATGCCAGCCTGCACTGTTTTCCTTTTCAACTCTTAACAGCCTAACTAACTGCTCTGCAGAGTTAACTGGGCATTGATGTCCCTGTCGGCGACAAAGCTGCAGAAAGCACATAAAGGTAGTTCATGTGAGTGTCTTTTGCTTGTACTTGCGTTTCTTTATATCAATAAATCCTAAACCCTCCCTTTGAAGTGACCCCAAACAATTGGCAAGTCATTCTTCTGAACATGTGCCTAGAGACAGGGGGGACAAGTATCTGTTTAAAAATTAAAAATAGACCAGCTGGCATGGCTCAGTGGTTGAGCGTCAACCTATGAACCGGGAGGTCACGGTTCGATTCCTGGTCAGGCCACATGCCCAGGTTGCAGGCTGGATCCCCAGTGTGGGGCATGCAGGAGGCAGCTGATCAAAGATTCTCTCTCATCCTTGATGTTTCTATCTCTCTTTCTCTTTCTCTCCCTTCCTCTCTGAAATCAATAAAAATATCTTAAAAAATAAAGCTGACAAGTCATTGATGAGATTAGAAATCTCTTCTTCTCCCCCTCTTTCTCTTGAGTATTTATGACTATACCAAAGACCTGGGAGGATGCTAATGATTTTTGGTCTTTACTTTTCAGAAGCTTAGAGGACAGAAGATCAATACTATTAGGATGGCTTTGCATTTTTGACTCACAGTTTAAAAATGCACATTAAAAAAAAGAACATCGATGGCCAATGACGGTGGAAAGAATGCACATGTAGCGTGGCCCCCTGGTGTGCTTGCCTGGCCCCTGAGCAGCATTTTGTGAGCCACCTGAGAACTGGCAATAACTTCACAGAGACTTCCCTGTGCAGCGCCCTCGCTAGCTGGGATTTATATAGATTCGTCATTATTTTTTCATGAGCACCCTGGGAAGAAAGCAAGTGAAATACTGAGAGAGGACTTGCCATGGGTTGAGTCAGAAATCAAAAGCTTTAGGCACTTCAGTCCATTGTGAGCACGCTCTTAACTAAACACAGTTTTTATCTCATGGAACCATGATCACAAATGGGAAAACAAATGGGGAGGAATCCCGTGACAAATGTCTTAGTTACATTAACTGAGTTGAATAATTTGCCTTGAACATTCTAATTCCATGGGGAAAGTCCTGATATAACTTGATCTCGTTATTTTTTCCTTGTTCTGTAAAGCTCGTAGGTATTTATGAAGTATCCTCTGTGAGGCTTAATAACAAGATCTTAAAGTGGCCCTTCAGTCTGTGGGCTTGTTTTCTTCTTGACCGCTGCTGCGGCGTATTGATCATCTGCTCCCTGCCTCACTGCTTCTGCTGCATGTCTCATGTAAATATTCCAGTATCTTTCATTTATCCACTATTTCTATTCTGTTGCCTGGAGGCCTCCACATCTCCAGTCATATCATTTTCCCCCTCTGTGATCAATCAGCCAGCAAGTATTTATTTGTTATCTTGTTGTTGTGGCAGGCTTTGCAGGAATTAAGCTATAATTTCTAAAGGAATGGGGAAGACTTCAGTTCAAATTGCTTTGCATAGCAACCAATATAGTAATATTTCATGCCAAAAAGTACTAACTGGGCCTGGCTGGTGTGGCTCAGTGGTTGAGCATCAACCTATGAACCAGGAGGTCAGGATTCAGTTCCTGGTCAGGGCACATGCCCTGGTTGTGGGCTCGGTCCCCAGTAGGGAGCGTGCAGGAGGCAGCCAATCAATGATTCTCTCTCATCATTAATGTTTCTATCTCTCTTTCCCTCTCCCTTCCTCTCTGAAATCAATAAAAACAATATTTAAAGAGTACTTAATGGTTTTGATGAAAATAATAAATACATACTGTAGAAAAGGATAGGATCTTTAATTTCTTTTAAACACAACCACATAAAGACTATTCTAGAAAGAAAGTATATTCTTATACTCTTAATATTAAGACATTTTTATGATTTTTAAACCATGAGTAATATTTATTTCTTCCTAGTAACCAAATCCAACTCCTTTATGGTTTTCTCAATGGCCCTATTTTCAATATTATAAATTATTCATTTTATCATTCTTCCATACTTTCATAGTACTTACCATACAGAATAAAATTATGTGACACTTTATAAGGGAAATGCAAGTCAGGGCCATTATCCCTGAGGACTGGAAACTGACATTCAGATGGCCACAAGGTTTCTATTTTAGTTCTTCAGGATTTCACATCTGGTCTTTCAGCATAGAGCCATCTTGTTTGATACTCTCCCCTTTCTGCTGCTCTTAATTTCAGAAAATATAACACAGGTTGGCGAAAAACCTTCTTGTTTCCTTCCCCTAGTCATCTTGAGAGGTCTGTTTTCAGTCTCTTTGTCCTGCGAGTAGTCAGCAGTGCCCATCACAGAGAGACCCATCACAAAATTACAGCCGCAGCACCCTGCCCTGACTCCCTTAACCCCTGAAATAGAGAAAAGTCCTTGACAGATGCAGAGGGTCAGATTCTGACAACTAAATTGATGGTTCTGGTCAAAGCAACTTTCAGAAACAACTTGTAGCCATTTTAGTTCCCCAAAGGAGTCAGTAAAAGTATTTGGACTGCTGACTTCTAATGCTCTTAGAATGATATGGGAACCACAGAAATTCTGTGAGGCTTGCCCAAAGTTTCTCTGGTAACATGGGTCAAATTTGTTGGATGAACTCTTCTTTCTGTTTCTACTTTGAAATGATTTGTTATTCTTTGAATAAGTTATGGCCAGCAGTGTGCAATGATGTGGAAAGACCATGGGCTGAGTTTGGGTTCCCAGACCCACAGCACCCATCCTAGGCTGTGATAGGCTGTGTGGTTTTATGGTCTGAGCATGGGATGGAATGTCAACTCTGCTGCCTGCTCGTGTGTGATGTGACCGAGGACACATTTCTTAATTGTGCTTTATTGTCCTCATCTCCAGAAATGGAGAAATCAGAGTTACCTCCCAGGATATGTATGAATGTCCCCATCATAGTTCCTGAAGCGGGAGCCATGTTCCATAAACTCCAGGGTGATCGTATCATCATTCTAAGCATGACTGAAAGCACACAGCTCAAGACTTTCCCTGGCCTTGATTTCTCAAACGTTCATGTTATATGATCTGATGATGACTGCAGCTTGAACAATTTCCACAGCTTCCTAAAGGTGGTCTTCTCTGAACTCTGTGATTTTCCTTTGCCCCAGGAAAACAAAGAAACAGATGAGCAAACAAGCAAAATATTGGAATGACCTTTAATAACACTTCTAAGATGGACTTGACTCAGCTTTCTAAATATACCTGAACTCTGCAGTTTTCCCCCTAAGGTCTTACTTATGAGTTATCAAGAAAAAAGTTTTTCCTACAAATGAAAGATTTGTCATGCTAAGCTGAAATCTGCTGCTGGTGGGAACCAAGGTCAAGAGAGACCCATTACAGTGGTTCTCAACCTTCTGGCCCTTTAAATACAGTTCCTCATGTTGTGATCCAAACATAAATTTATTTTCGTTGCTACTTCATAACTGTAATGTTGCTACTGTTATGAATCGTAGTGTAAATATCTGATATGCAGGATGGTCTTAGGCGACCCCTGTGAAAGGGTCGTTCGACCGCCAAAGGGGTCGCGACCCACAGGTTGAGAACCGCTGCCTTAGAGTGAATCTAAAATGTGTTGAGCAGTCTGGAGCTTGCCAATGCTTGGCAGCTGTAAGACCAGCAGGACAAAGCAGGGTGGGGGGCCAGCCAGGCTTATGTGGCAGGGAAAATTCCTTTCATACCTAAGTTGTACTTGCTCAAGAATGAGAAGCATGTGAAAAATCCCTTGACCTCACTGTGACGTGTGATAACAAGACCCGAGTGATGGAGATGGTCCGATGATACCCAGCAATTAATTCAGCCTAACCTGCAAATGCAGTAGAAGTTCACAATTAAATCTGACTTACAAAATGTACATCTACCTTTCGTCAGCATTTCTGTCACATCTCTTGTTTCTACCGTATTTGAATACAACTTTGGAGCTGAATTAGCCTGAAGCTTAACAAGTGCATACTTGGAGGCTTTGACTAATTGAGCACTAATTGAGTGCTATGTTATACAACTCTCTCCTGCTATTGGCCTGCAAGGGAAACCGGGAGAATTTAAGAAATACTAATGACTCTCAAGAGCAGATCTGTTTTAATGTTTAAGATGAAAGTTCCTAGGAACTGGTAGTGCTCGGACATTCATACTATTTTAAGTGTTGTGTAGAATACTTTGGAAACTAAAGGAAATTATTCTTTGTGAGTTTTAAAGCTTTTTTCCTCTCGTGAGATAAACCAAACTGGTTGATGTTTTGGCAGATCATACTTTTGAGCTTATGTCATCTTGTTTCCTGTTAGTGCCAAACTCTTTCTTAACAATAGAGAGACTCTGTTTTTTTTTCTCTTGCTCATATTTTCTCTCATTTCTATAGACAAACTATATCTCATGAAACACCCTCTTTTGTCTACTCAGTGTTCATTGAAATAAGGTTTCCCTGTGTGTGTGTGTGTGTGTGTGTGTGTGTGTGTGTGTGTGTGTGTTTCAAAGTTCTTTCTCCAAAGAGAAAGTTCCAGACCCTTCACTGCTTTTTGGCCACAAGAAAAAATTCCATGACACATACGGACTTGGGAAAGAATATCCCAAAAGGCATTCAGCTGGGTCATCTACCATCACAGCTGGTTCACTTAGCACATTTCGTTGACAAGGCTGTTTTAGAAGCAAAGGAACTATGTCAAGTGCTTCATGAGACTTGCATCCTCTCAGGACCTGCAGCCTCTCTTGGAACTTGCTGGCCATTTAAGAGATTCTCTGGAGTCGCAGTAAGGAGAAAGGACGTGGAAGTGGAGATTGATGTATGTAGAACAATGTAGAAACAGTTTAAACTCTTTGTGAGCGCTGTGTTTAGCTTTTAAAACATTGAAATAGTTAAGAAATATGTTTATGAAGGAAAATTTCTTCTATGTGTCCCATATGCAGACTTTTCTCTTGGGAAATTATTTAAGAAAAAAAGGATATTTTTAAAGAAAGTAATACATTTCCTTTCTGTGTTGAAAATAATTCTAAGCTGAAGTCTTTCGGTAGGTTCTAGAGTAGGGCTAGGGAAATCAATATTCTGATTTAAACACAGGTCCAGATATAATAATCAGAAACAAGCCACCCCTGTAGTGTCAACTTCAACAACACACTGACTTATTTCTAATCCCAAATGACCATCTCAATTTGAAAAAGTGTGTGTTGCAGCACAGGACACAATTATCATTAAAAACCACACAAAACTTTTTTTAAAAAAGGATTTTATCCCAATTTTTTGTTTTGAAAAATTTGAAACATACTGAAAGGTTGAAAGCATGAACTGTATTACCCACCTAGATTCAACAGTGTTAACATTATGTCACATATGCTTTATTTCTCTCTCTGCACACATTCCCTCCTCCCCCTGAACCATTTGAAAGTGAATCGCAGACATGGTGACATTGTACCCATAAGTACTTTAGCAGCATCTCCTAAAAATAAGAACAGTCTCCAAATAACCACTGTCATTATATACTAGAAAGTTACCCACAAAACTGTTATCATACACTAGAAAATTAACATTAATTTTCTCATAGAATCTAAAGTATTCATATTAAAAACTCCAAGTTTTTTTTTAAAGTCAGGACCCAATCTGGTTAAAACATGGCATTTAATCTAGAGTGGTTTCTACCTTTGTTCCTACCTATGATAGTGCCTACTTTATTTTATTTTATTTTTTTAAAATAAGAGTCCAGGCCAGTTTCCCTATGGAAAATATCACATGTGGAACTAGTAATAGTTTTGATATGCCTTTCAATAATTTAGAATCGCAGAAGTAGCAGACTAAGAACTTAGTTTAGTATATCAGTAAACCTAGAGTTACCAAAGTGGTAAATGCTTTCACAATATAGAAACCACAGGAAATTTAGATAAAAAAGAATACATTTGGCAGGAAACATAATAGTATTTTGGGATCACAGTGTTTACAAGTTTTCTGGTTTTTAAATATTCTACAATCAGAAGAAAGGGAACTAATTTCTTTACCAGGCCATCTTTCCTCAGTGGATATGTTTAGCAAATGGCTGAGAATGCCAGTTTGAAGCCTGCAAGAAACACTGTGGTTAAAGAGAACAGTTATTTGTACAGCGGATAGTTATCTGTGGGAACAGGGACCTTCACCTTTCTACCCACATGTATAGGTTCATATACGTTTTTTAGAAGTGGTTCTAAGAAGTAGACTGCTTTCCTTGTTGCCCACTTCCCAGGCACTCGAATGTAGCTTTCTCCCTTCTGCTGTTGTCTGAATACTCCTTGAGATGATAATCTAGCAAAGTGTAGCTGGGGGGGGGGGGGGGGGGATAAGACAGCTTTTCCTATCCATCCTGAATTTAACTGTAATGAGCGCTTATGAAAATTAATCTTTTCAAGTATCAAAAAGGAAGAAAGTATGGCCAAATACCCAAGAATGTAAGAATTTACTCGAGGCAGGTAGTAATAATTCTCTAGTTGAAAATGATTTAATGAAACCTATAGTGTGGGAAGGCTTTACCAAGAGAAAGAAAGTGTAGGTCTAGAAGGGACCCCAGGAAGTCATTTCATATCATCCACTGCCTCAGGCATGTCAGTGTCCTAACCACCCAAGTACTGTCATTTTCTGTTCTCTCTACAGAGAGAGATTCATATATACACACACTCCATAAACTCCCATCCTCATTTCAGCGTCTCATGAAGCAAACCAAGTTAATATTCATTCTATACTGGTTTAATATGTGGACATTTTGTGTTGTGTACTCTTCTCTGGATATTGGAAACTGACCAGAGTCAGGGAAAATGCAGCCTAGGAGATCAGATGTTACAGAAGAACACAGAAGTTGGATTAAGGACCTCTTCCACATGAAACACACACACAATAATAGCAAAGCCACAGATAGTTATTCAACACTGACGCAGATGTTGACACATTGGCCCACTTCATCCTCATGTCCTTGATGAAATAAGTCCTTATCATGTCCCCATTTTACAAATGAAGACACTGTAGCTTAAAGAATGTAAGTGAAGCCAAGACGAAACTGCCACTGAAAGACAGAGCCAAGTGTCTAATTTAGGCATATTTGATCCAGAGCACATCCTGACTACATGTGTGTGCATCCATTCCTACCATGGCTGTGCAATATAGTTATGGGATGAAATTTTGTAAAAGCATGACTAGTTCTTTGCCCACATAACCAGGAAAAACAGTAGTTCAAGTATGGCATGTTTTACAGAAAGTAATTTTGATTTGTTTGAGTAGTTGTAATATCACCCAGCAAGATGGTTGGGTTCACTGAATTATGAAATTGTTCAACTTTTCTGTGCTTATTCATAAGTATGCTCTAATATCTACTATAAAGGACTCAAGAAGTCAGAGCGAAAAGGTAGAGATTAATAAAAAATTAAGGAAAAACCAAGTTATAAATAGAAAGATATAACTAGAAAGTGAAAACGCTTGTAAACTTGAATCATTCACTCAAAAGATATTTATTGAGTACCAAGCATTCTTTTAAATGCCAGAGATATAGCCCTCATCGTAATGGACAGATGGTAAAGAAATGTGCTGTGCGAGCGCATGCATATGTGCGTGTAATATATTATGTGGTGATAAGTTCTGCAAGATAAGTGGAAGTAGTTCATTATTATATAGAAAGACTGGGGAAGACCTTGCTAATTAAGTCACATTTGAGTAGATCTCTGAAGGAAATGAGCAGGCCAGTTGTATGGCTATTGGGGACAGAGTACTAGGCAGTGGGAACAGCAAAAGCAAAATCTCTAAAAGAGAAACTTACTGACAAGGAACAGCAAAGAGACCAGAATGAGTGGAGAGAGAGAGTAAACTTAAAAAAAAATACCGCTAATATTTTTCTTTTATCCAAGCGCATCATCTTGTAGCTCCCATAAAGTGTTAGATAAAAATGGTAACAGGGGAATCCTTACCTTATTTTTGACTTTAGTGGAACTATTCCTAGCCTTTTCCAGTTAAGCATGATCTTGGCTTTTGGATTGAGATAGATAAGCAAAATACCCATGTGTAAGTGGTCTATTGCTGGATGAGAAACCACACCAGAATTTAGTGACTTAAAACAATAATCATTACCTCAGGTTTCTGTGGGTTGACTGGACTTGGCGGGACAGCCTTCCTACTTTACAATATGTCAGTTTGGGCTGCAGTCTTCCGGGAGCTTGACCTGGTTGGAGCTTCCAAGACGGCCCACTTCTATGTGTGGTGGTTGGTGTTGACTTATCAGGGAGCTCAGCTGGCACTGTTGATCAGAGTTTTAGTTCTCATTTTGTTTTTTTCATATGGCTTGGACTTCACAACATTGACATCTGGGTTCTAAGAGAAAGGAAGTTCTGGGTTTTGATGTATCAGAAAATCAATTCCTCTTCATTCTCTTGGTCAAAACAGGTACAGGACCAGTCCAGATTCAAGGGTTGGGGAATGAACTTCACCTCTTGAGGGTGGAGTGACATAGTTATACAGGGAAGGGAGAAATTTGACTATGGTCATCTTTGGGGGCTATCATATAATCAATTCCCTATTGTTATTTAAATAGAAGTGTAAGGATTAATTATTATAATTCTTTTTCAGTCCTCATGAAGATGATCATACCACTTTTCTCCTTAGGCCTATTAATTTTATTAACTGATTTTTCTAACAATAAAATATCCTTAAATACTTGCCAGAAACCTCTCTTGCATTGCCTTTATCTGACTCTTCATGAAGTACTTAGCTTCTGTGCTCTGGACCAGGTCTATGGAGGCTTCTGACATCTTCAGATTATTCTCTTTTCTGGACTCTTTTATGTACATGGGCTATAGATCTTTTCTAGGTGTATCCCTCACTATCTTCAAAAAGTATACTTTTGTTGTCAATTTTTGAGACCTATCACTAATAGGATCTCTCTCAGCTTCTTTCTACTCCCTTTGTTTCTTCTGAGAATTCTGTTGTTTTAGGCATCATTTAAAAACATTTTGAAATATATGTCCTGATTTTACTGAAAATACAGTTTGTATTGTTTTCTACTTTTTTTTCTTTTGGAGGTTTTCAGGAAGAGGAATAAACTAGATTTTTGCAATTATGGTTATATCAGAAGTCTCAATGAAATATTACTAATTTTATAGAAGTAAATATCAAAATATTAAATTGATTTTCACAAGCTCTGAATAAACATTTTAGAGTTGAAATTGCTTGAGAAGGGAAAGATTTTTGGTATTTATGGAACTCAAGGATGAGGTTATTATATGTTAATAATTTATCTTCTTTGGTAACAAATACAGCCCTTTTCTGGAAAGCTAGAGGCAATTTATATTGCTCAGGGGAGAATTTATCTCCTGCCTCAACTTCCAACTATAGCTTAAAAATGTACCAATGATAATTATATAAGTGAGAAGAGTTGTTTAAGTGATAGTTGGATGCAATTAGGGAAAATGCTTTTTCTTGATGGGGTGCAGGGGTTGAGGAGGAATAAGGCTGGGAGTTAGTGAGAGTCCCCAGGATGTGGGTGTGGGATAAGGGTGATCTTGAGCTTCAGAAGTGGGAGAATGCTAGGGAAATCAGAAAAGAAGCAGACAAAATCTTTCAAACAACCAACTTCTGCATTGATCCCAGTAGGGACTAATTGCACTTATTAACTACTTAGAATTTGGTATAAAGTAGGCCTGGATTTTGCAGTAGGCAATAAATTGTTTGAGGTACATTACCAACAGTAAACAGTAAAATTACAATTATGTCTTTAGAATAGAGTGCTTTAATATCCAAATGTTCTTACTGTGAGTCTTTTTAAGGTAATAAAAATGGATTTACATGCTTGATTAGAAACTATTTTTTCTGGTACTGCAGCTGGATGTCTTGGGCTGTGGAGACCCTTATACTCCCCTCCCACGTCTGCTGCTGAGATAACGCCAGCAGTTCTGAGGCGTTTCCCACCCACAAAAGCAACAAGCAACCTGTGTGCGTGAGGTACAGCACACAAAGCAGAGATCTCTGTCCTGAGCCTGATTTCTGGCACTGGAGCATCCATGCTGCTTAGGCATGTGTAGAGGAACAAATAAGGATTGATTGCATTCCTAGGGATGTGGTCCTGGGGAACGAGGATGTTTGGTTTTATGCCGTTGCTGTACCTTGTGACTAATTACTTCTTATGTCATTCTATACTTGTAGTGCATTTAATAAATTGATTTATTACAAATAAGAAAAAATAGCATTGGATAGTGCTTTCTAGCACACAAAATGTTTTCATGTGCATTATGTAATTTGTAATTTCTTAAGGATGTTTGGCTAATACAGATTAGTTACCTGGGGAACCTTACAACATTGTTATCAAGAAGACAGGTTACTTCCTAGATAACTTGGTTTCAATACGAAATTTCATGTTAGAGAGAGTTATAGTGATAATAAATTTGCTCAACAAGATATTTTTAGAGGTACTCAGGGTAAAATTGAACTATAAAATGAGACTATAGAAGCTTTAAGAGTGTTTATGGATAATACCATCTTCTCTTAAAAACAAACAAAACATGTTGCAGTCTATTTACGGGGATGAGATTGAACCCTGATCTGGAAAAGCAGAATTGTGTAAGGGCAATACCTGAGGAATATTAATATACTAGTGTCCCGGTACATGGATTTGTGCACATTGAAAGGAAATTAATTAGAAGAAATATTTTAATATCGCTATTCGCCCTTTATCTATAATAGAAGTGTCAACCAAATTCACGATCGAAATTGACAGATTGAAACACATGCGTACGATTGGTGCATGTGCAAGTCAACTTAGCCTTTTATATATATAGAATAAACTTGCTTAATTACCTGCTTTCTGATTTAGCTAAACTTTTTCCAGCCCAGTGAAGCACCCCAACTTCTCTTTCAGGTAATTGTCAGCAACACAGCAGTAAATATCAACACAAAGCAGATTATTATTGTAGATCAGGCAGGGGGAACAAAGGGTAAAATATTTAACTGCAGCAGTGTTTGACAATATATTCTGCACAGTGAGAAAACCTGTAGTAATTTTCAAGTTCACCATTTCTTACTTCTTTTCAGTTGGGTCAAGTTTCTAAACTTTCTAAATCTCCATTGTCTTGCTAATGAAAAGAAAATAGCATTCCACTGACTCTCCTATATACCTACTCCAGGACTTCTGTGAGGATCAAATGAGATGGGAAAATGCTTCACAAACATTTGGTTACAGTGTAAAATGTTTGCACCTGGCTATAAAGCAAGCCGTGTTCCTGGGCTGAAGAAACTCCAAGGAGGCTTAGTCACTAGGGAGAGGAAGCCAGCCATTGCTATGTGACATCATTACCCAGTGCCAACAGTGACTGTTTCCAGGCTGGGCTGGGCTGTGGGCCGCATTTTGCGCCATGGCAGCGTCAGCTGCGATTGGTTGGCTGTCGCTCTGGGGTGGTGGTGGGGCCTGTGTCCTACTTGGGGGAAGCCAAGCGTTGGTTTGTCAGTGCCAGGTCCGTGGTGCCGTTTATTTTTAAATGGCCAGTGCACGTCATGGCATCTCTGCATTGAGCGTCTGTCCCCTGGTGGTCAATGAGCATCATTGCTACTGGTCAGAGGGAAGGACGGACACTTAGCCTTTTATATATATAGAGAGATATACCTCCTTTCTTCTTTTCCTATCAAGAGAGTTGGGATCTCTCTCTCTCTCTCTCTCTCTCTCTCTCTCTCTCTTCCACCCTCCTCTCTCTCTCTCTCTCTCTCTCTCTCTCTCTTCCACCCTCCTCTCTCTCTCTCTCTCTCTCTCTCTCTCTCTCTCTCTCTCTCTCTCTCTCTCTTTCTCACACACACACACACACAAACACCTCTTCTCTAAGAACATCTAGTTTTCTCATGTTACATGCATACACTGATCCAGCAGAACAGGACTCCAGGCAGATCCTGCTTTTAAATAGCACCTCTCTTGGGGAGTAAGGTGTTACCTAGTCATGGATTCCAGGGACAAAGTATTTTCTTTATTAGTCTTCATCCCTAGAATATAAGGATCTTGTTTCTGAGACTTGATATTGAAACAAGAAAAAAGCAGAAATTTGAAAAATAATAGAGGAGGATTGTTATCTGTACCCAAGAAAGGATCCTGATGGATCCTTGTGGAAAAAGTACAAGGATTTGAGCCCGAAAGAACTTTGTCCTTGAAAAAGCACAGAGACAGTTTACGTAATTTTCTCTTCCCATAGACTTGATAGACATCGCTCAGGGGTGGACTTGCATTCTTCCTTCTGAATCACTGATTAACTCCCCGAGGAAGAAACACTCCACCCTTCTTCATTCCTCTTCTATCACAATGTAATTTCCATAACTGAGTTTCTGTGATTCTCACATATACCATTAAAATACTTCTTACATTTTTTCCCTTAATAAAGGATAACATTTAAATGGTATTAGCATGAAATCTGGCTAATCAGGAGCTTCTTGTCAAATTAATACAGCATTGCCTTTCTTTGAGAAGGGGGGCCTCCCTTTCCTCAGAGGGGAAGCAAAGCTCATGTACATACCAAAGCAAGTTTAGGGTCCTTAAAAAAAGAAGTAGGAGAACTCAATACGAACCAAAACCATTTTAGTGTGGCTCTTTCTTGAACATGTCATATATCTTTTAATAGTAGATTATTGATTTTAAGAACCATGAAAAGAAAAAAAATGCATTAAATCTTCCAAAGTCACCATTTTTGGTTATTTCATTTAAAGGTCGTTGGTGCCCTTTTACAAAGAAAGAGAAAAATGTGAACAATTTTTAATGGGCCAAATGGGTCATTCTGTGGGCTGATTCATCTCAACCTAAAACTGCTTCACTTTTTTTCTCTGGGTTTTGAGCTAATTGCAGGGTTTGTGAAAGTAACCAGATGTTGGCTGTGAAAGTGGAACTAAGTGCCTCTGTCAATGGAATAGAAATTCTCTTCCCCATTTCGTAGGCAATGGTCTTCACTGTTCACGACATGGTGACAGATGGGAAAGCTGAGGCAGTGATGATTTCATAGAGGAAAGCTATGATGGATGTACTAGCTCCTTGTTACAGTGAAAGCAAATAAAATGTGTTTTTTCAAATGATGTGTAGGTCCTTTGAAAGCTATGAGTCGATTAATCTATATTCCTGACCTCCTTCCATAGCTTCCCTACTACTGTAAGTGCTAACACTTGGATATCAGTTGAAATTTTGGAAATGACTTGAGGACCCACATATATAATAGGCACAATGTGAAATAACTTCTTTTACTGTGTACATTACTATGCTTCAGGCTAGTTTATAATGTGGTAGGGTCCAAAATAACTCTTATGACCTCTTGTAGATAATTCAGGGTTTGTGTATAGGTTGGCACGAAGATTTATTTTTGTATCCAGAAGAATCCACTGAGTTCTAGATGACCTTGGACCGAGTTCTAGATTACCCTGGAACAGTTCCTTTTGCAAAACTGGAATTCAATCTGTGGTTACTGGTGAAATTGCTAAATAGCGTGTTTGGCTGATGTACACTACCCTTAAGAAGGTTTTACTATGTTAATGGATAGGAAGTGAATGAAGCATAAAAGTCAGGATGATTTGTAATCTGCTACATACTAAATCCCAGTAATACTAGCTTGTCTGTTACAATGTCAGCATGAGTATTCACTGCTATAAAACAGTGCTCTATGGTAACCACAGGGACCAAAATGTTTCCTGTAATACCAAAACATGTTTCAACCTAAGAACACATTATTTTCCTCATAACAAGGGGAAGAGATGTAAGATAGTGGTGATCAAAAAGATTATTTAGTCTAGACTTCTATATCCTGTTAGGGCTGCACCTAACCCTGTTGACAAGATACCCATTCCTGCCAAAAAATTACAAAAGCTACTGTGTGTTGGCTATGGGTTTGAAATACAAGTTGTTTGTGATGGACTTGAAGTGAATTCTTGAGGAGCTTCCCATTAAAAATGGGAAAAGAATGGGTTATATATTTAATGGGCGTTGGAAAGGTCTGGATGTATTTATTACCTCAGGATGACAAGGATGAAAATTTCCTTGGTCTTCAAATACATTAAGACTCATTATTCTGTGCATGATAATGAGGATTTCACTATCCTTGCTGAACTTGAGTGAGAGGAAGTGGCTTTGATCTGCCACCTAATTAATTTCACCTAACAGGGAGGCTGGTATAGAGAGTTATTAGGAGGGTAAATGAATGAAAAGAATAGTGTAAAACCTCTACAGCAAAGTTTGTGCCTAATGTTGACACTTAAGATTGAATATTCACTCTGTCTCTTTTGAAAGTTTTGGTTAAAACCTGTTTATTTTTGAATATTCTTAAGGCTCTTATTTACCATCTTGAACTATTGCAAGTGTCATATGAAATTCATTTTAGTTGAGAAAAGAAGCATTTAGGGCTCATAGAGCAAGCTAATCCAATATGATTGGAGGGGAGAGAGAGCATAGCCATTCTTCTCCTAACAACTCTTACTTTGACAAGTATAAAGTGCCCCATTATTAATATATATGAACATGTTCATTGAATTTCTTGCAAGCATGCCAGCTGAAAATTAGTACACTTTCTAGAGAATGAATGGCTGCAATTTATAAACATCGCTTATAATTCTTAAGAGGCTTATATCTGATATATATTAAGGAGATTACTGACTTAATGTTTTTTCCCTTAATTTACCTCATTATTTGAAAAAAATTGTACAGTATCTACTTTAAGGATTTAAATTTTTCTTTTTTTTGCCTGTAGTATATGACATCTGAAAAACAGATATCAAATAGAAATCTTTAATATAATCGGGGAAACAACTTTTTGCCTAGTTAAATTATTCAGAATTCATAAGTTTGAAATTTGATTGGAAGCAAAACCTTTTGGAATTTTTTTCCCTAAAAAAATAAAATTGTTTTATATGTTTTAAACAAAGGCAGTATAATATTTCAGAATGTATGTTCATGATTCTTAGGATATATCCTTTTAGGATGTGGGAGGGTTAAATTCAACATAGAAAATTATCCTGACACTTCACACAGGCTTACTAACTTTAGTGTATTGCAGTGGTTAAGACTGTGAGATGCTTGGATGTCATTCATTCATTCATTCATTCATTCTATTAAGCAGTCATTTATTCAGTAGGCATTGCTGGGTTGTAGCCTCATTCCCAGGCACTGGGGACATAAAAGTAAATGAGACAGAAAGAACCTTGCCTTCATGAAGCGTACATTCTATGATGAGATAAGCAATGGGCAATTAAACAAACAACATAATGACTACAGAGGGAATAATCAGGTTTTGAAAGGGAGCCAATTTAATCAGGGTGGTCTGGCCTCATTGAGGAGGTGACATTTGAACTAGGTAGATTTGAATATCCATTCTGACACTTAGCCATGTGATGTTGGACAAGTTACTTCTCTGAGTTTCAGGTTTCTTGCCTACGAAATGAAGATACTTATTACCTGGAGATAATGTTAGGCTCAAGAAAGATAGCAGTGGTAACACAGGGCTCGACACATATTAAATAACTAGCTAATTACTATTTTATTAAGAAACTGTAAATCTTGCTGCAAAAGGATAAGGAAGCAGTTTTGTTCCTTATGGTGCATTCTGCTTCGGCCGCCCAGATCATTGTTTCTCTGTTGTTGGCGAGTAGAGTCACATTCTAAGTCCTCATTTACTAATTTGCCTTAAGAAAAGCTGGAGAGGCTCCAACGGAAGGCTTGGTTCCTCACTAGCAAGAGTGCTTATCAATTGGTTGTTCAGACAAGGTTGCCTGAGTCCCAGTTACGCAATTTCTGCCTCTTCCATAATTTACACGCCGTCTCTTTCAGGAACCAGATTCTAGTCCAAGTTGAAACTTTTTGGACTCTGAGAAATTGAATTTTAGGCGACTTTCCATCTTTTTCTCCTTTTCTCCAAATGTGAGGTCAAAGCATGAAGAACAGAAGGGTTTTCAGAAGGGAAACAGATGTTTCTGTTCATTTCACAATAGTAGAGTTGGATGGAGATGGAAGAGCTATAACAGTGTCCAAGACAGAACCCCCCCAACCACCCCAAGGGTTTCAGGCTCCTTCCTGTTTTTTAAGACTCCTTTGCTCCAGAGGGTAGGTGTTCTCTGATTTCCCTCAGTGACCTTCTGAAGACCTCAGTCTTGCTGATTATTGTTTTACAGGCAGCAGGCTCAGCCAACAGCCATTCATACTAGTACTTATAAAGCCGTGCTAATCAGGACTGCGGCTTTTCTCCCAGCAGCTCATGCTTGGTGCACCCAAGTTAGCCTGGTTAGTCTCCCTCCTGCTTGGTGCCCCCAAGGTAGCCTGGTTAGTCTCCCTCCTGCTTGGTGCCCCCAAGGTAGCCTGGTTAGTCTCCCTCCTGCCCTGGTTTATAGTCCCCAGTTATCTCTGTTCTGAGTCTTCGAGGCTTTCCCAGCTTCCCACCAGCCTTCTCCCAACACTTTCTAGTTCTCAGCCTTGTATGTTCTCTTTCGTTCTGGGTCTCTATGTCCCAGCCATGGGTACAGATCTTTTTGGCAAGCACTCTGGTCCCTCATTTAGGAATTTCCTAGCTGTTTTTGAGCAGCTCTGAAGGCCTCTTCTGGTTTTATACATTTTCTCCCGTTAGAAACTATCAAGTCAAGAAATCATATATATAATTACATGTTATATTTATTTATAGAAATAAATATAAAATTTGTTGTTTTATATATATACACACACACACACATTATTCATATATAAAATTATATATGTATAATTTATATATGTTAAATGGCTTTTTTACTGATTGATGGTTGATTATAGAATTGTTCCTCTTAACTTGATTTATAGGCACCTTTATAGCATAAAGAAGGGTTTTTTGAACTTGCTAAATTACATTAGATCAAACTATGAACTTACAATCTCCAAATGGTTTTGAACTCTAACATGGGAGTTTCGTAGGGTTCATCTGATCAGGAATGCCTAAGGTTGTTATAGAAGTTTATATTTGCAGCTCTATTTCTTAGTGGGTCTGGTGTAGCAGCCTTGGATGACCAAAGACTGCATTTTTAACAAGCAGGTTTTTCTGATGACCAGGCAAACTTAAGAAATACAGGAATGTCATTTGTAGTTGAGTAAACACCTGACTAAATGTGATGCTTAGGGAAGTTTATATTGTTATGTGGGTCTAGTGTATTTAATGTAAAATCTATTAAAACTGTTTTTCTCTTTCTTTGGGCCTATAGCTCAACTTTCTTACAATTATGCGTGGCCGAGGGTCTAACTTCTCTCCAATGAAATGTGAACAGAACTGGGGTGTAAGCAGCTAGTGGACCTGGCCCACCCATTACTCCTTGCCTTCACTCCTTCATGTCCTTTCATCTCTCACTGTCTAGGTACAGAGCACTACAAAGTCCTAGGCAACAGCAGAGTCACAAGGTGGAAAGAAGTCCATCCATGAATGACCGCATGGAATGAACCATCTCACCAATGTGAATACTTGCTCAGGTCTGTGATCTGAGCAAGAAATAGAATTCTAATAGTTTAAATCACTGTATATTAGAGCCTATTTGTTATAGCATCCTATCCTATCTTGTGTGCTGCCCTCATTAAAAAAAAAAACCACTTAAAAAGTGTTGGCTTAGCCATTAAGTGGCAGGTGATAAAAAAACAACAACACAGAACAGGCTGGAAAGTTAAAGATCTATGATCTTCTGTGGAAAAATATTTTACAAGGCTGTTTGTGAAACATGGAAGATAAACCTAGTTCATGGAGAGTTTATAACACTCAAAGGGAAGGTTGGGAAGTGCCAGAATTCTTGCTGTGTTTAGCAAGGTGTTACAAGGAAGAAAAGAGCTGAATTTGTTGTTTTTAAAGCAGAGATAAATAGAACACATATTAAGGGCCTTATACAATTGGAAAGTTGATTGTTTTTAAAAGATATTTATTTATTGTCCTGACTGGTGTGCTTGTGGTTAGAGCATCATCCCGAGTATCAAAGGGTTGAGGGTTCGATTCACGGTCAAGGGCACGTGCCTGGATTGTGGGTTTGCTTCCCCCTCCCCTCCTCACAACCTTGGCACATTGGGACGATGCTTTGACCAACTGAGCTACCTGGCCAGGGAAAATTGATTATTTTGGGATTCCACAAATAAAAGATACAATTAAAAAAAGGTTTGAGCAAAAAAACAAACAAAGCGGATTTGAGCAACAATATTCATTTCTCCATTTAAATAGGAGAATCATCTCTGGGTCAGAGATAAGACCCAGCAAGTATTGCCCTTCTATCTAAGCCTACTGCTTCATAGGGCCTCCAGGTAGCCAAGGTTAATTTGAGAGCAAAAGGCATTGGTTAGAGGAAGCAGACAAATAACACATGTTTAAGAAATTATGTCTAGAAAAGACACTTCAGTCTTAGATGTGGTTGCTGACACATGGAACTTACCAGAAGCCCAGTAAAATTTGGAGAGAGTTGTATTTCCAAAGAAACGTCAAGCTTGGATTAAATATGCTATGACTACAAAAAAAAACCAACAACCCAAAAACCACTTGAGCCCCCAAACTGCACAAGTAAGAAACAGGCTCTGAAGTTGTGCAGCCCCCAAGGAAAACATACCCTCTCAGTTCCAATTCAGATGTGAGTCCCACAGGATAATGGATGAGGAAGAAAAACCTGAAGAGCCTCGCCAGAGAAAGTCAAGAATAATGGATGAAGGAATTCCTCTCAGACAACGGCGTTAGGATCAATTCCCCCCACTTCCAGGGCAGGGTCTTCCCTGTGTTTGCCTTCAGGGTCTGTTATTGCTATGTGTCACCCATTCTTCCTTTTTTTGAAAGGGGACTGGAGTATTTTGGTTATCCCATCCCCACCTGTCATTGTCCAGGGAGTGATTGTGCATATAGGACAGATAATTAGTCTTCCATTGGACCACAGGAGCCACATCTCCATCAGATGGAAAGGACAGTGTGCCACCTGCAGACGCTGGACTTTGACCTGCTTCATTGACAGGATGGGACCCCAGGTGGTTCCTCTTAGGAAAAGGGTGAGTTTGTTTTGCCGGTGGGAAAAAGTGTGCAAGGGTATTTGGTGACTGAGAGTCTGATGCAGGCAGAGATGGCTAGTTTCCACCAAAATCCATTCTTCCCTTTTTTGGCCACGTAGGTGGGCTTCATTTCCCGGCCTCGCGTAGAGGGAGGTGTGGCCTTGTCACTAAGTTATCCCCTCCGGAGTGCTACTAGAAATGATGCCTGTCACTTCCAGACCTGGCCCATAAAACTTTCTATTCAAGTTTCAACATGTTCTTTCTCATTAGGCTGCTTGGGTGCAGATAACTGGAGATCCTAGGGTCACAAGATGCAAGGAGCCCAAGTCCCTAGATCACCATATGGAAGAGAGCAGCCCCACTGACTTGAATGCCCGCCCAAGACCATGACATTAGCAAGGGACACCCTTAACTGCGGTGTGAATCCCTTACATGTTTGGGTCTGATTGTGATAGCAGGCTAGCTAACATTGGCTTTTTGATTAATGTTATTAGCTTAAACCGATACACTGCTTACTTGTTTGTTTACTGTTTCATGGCCTTCACTTCTTCCTTTGCAAGGTATCTGACCTTGGGCAAATTGGTAAATATCTTTGTGCTTTGATTTCCTCATTAGTAAAATTGGGAAAATAGTAGCACCTCATAGGGCAGTGATGGCGAACCTATGACACACATGTCAGAGGTGACAGCGAACTCATTTTTTTGGTTGATTTTTCTTTGTTAAATGCCATTTAAATATATAAAATAAATATCAAAAATATCAATCTTTGTTTTATTATGGTTGCAAATATCAAAAAATTTCTATATGTGACACGGCACCAGAGTTAAGTTAGGGTTTTTTAAAATGCTGACACGCTGAGCTCAAAAGGTTCGGCATCACTGTCATAGGGTCATCGTGAGGAGGAAACCATCCATGTATGAAAATACAAGTGGGACTGAAGGACTATAGGAGTGTACAGTTGTCATTATTGCTATTAACATACACATTCTTATGGTGTTCGGGTTTCATAATTAATACTACCACATACTGAGATTGGGAATGATGAACACCCTGAATGAAAGCTGTATTGTGAACCAAGACAAAATGCTGAGTGAATACGCATGAATCAGCTCTTTTTGTTTTGTGAACATTGAGCAAATCCAAAAGTTCAGAGTATCAGGAATGATGCCAGGCTCTCCATGACTCACAGACGGTCCCTACTGAATTCATGATGGGATTTATCCTGACTGCGCTACACCCGGAAAATTAACTGTTTGGATTCTGCTAACATACCCAAGGGGTGGCGTGGATTTTTTGTTTGTGGGAAAGTAAGTTTTCTGCCTGATCAGAACCTGTATCCTCACACAGTGGGCAGGGCCTCCACAGACCTTTGTGATCATGTGCTCATGATCGATGAGAGAGACAGTCTCTGTTTTCTTCCCTGTCCTTTCCCGAGAGGCCTTGTGTTGTCTACCTTTACCTACATTTGTAGAATAGGCCGACTGTATCCAAAAACATAGACACCCAATGTACTGAGCCCAGTTTGCTATTTGACTGACAAAAAGAGAGAGAGAGAGATGGCAGATTTGGGGAAAGCCATCTCAGAGATAAAATACTGTTTACCTGAAGCCCAACCTCAACGGGCAGTTAAGTAGTAAAATTTATGAAGCATTTCCTAGCTGGTCAGCGAAGGGAGCCAGGCTCTGTGGAACTAGAAGCCTCAGTTGCTGGGAGCCTGTCCGCTGCAGCCTGAATTGGTTACAATCCTTGATTTGCGGGCAGCTAACACTGGGAGGTAGGCAGGTTCTCCAGGTGCAGTTTCTAAACCTGGGAGCATGGCTTTTCCTGGGTCACTCTGGTCATAGATATTTAATTTTCTTTCTTCTTCTTCTTTTTTTTTTACTCCTGAGAGAAGCATTTCACAACTTACCACCTCTGCACTATACTTTTGCTTTTTGAGTGTAATTTCTACCCCTGGAGCCTCTGACCCTGATGGGTCTCATAGGCTTCGCAGTGTAGACTGTGGAAGGAACTAACCATATAATTCCTGTCACTGTGCCTTTGGTGTAGCCTCCATGAGTCCAGAAAAAGCATTAGACACACATCACAGTGCCGTAAAAAAGAGATATTGGGGGTTTGGGTACCTACAAGACTGTGTTTTGAGCATCATTACATTTAGAAGGAATAGAGTGAATGATTCCACTGGCCCATTTTTGTCTCCCCTTTCACTAATTTCTTTTAGATTTGTCTCTAAAGTTAAAATCCTGGTGATTTATTTTAATGTCCCATGAGAGTTGTTTAGGTTTCCTTTTGGCTTACAAAACATGACCCATTCTTCAGAGACTCTCAGGTGTCTTTAGAAGGAACAAAAGAGAAACGATTGAGTAAATGTTCTCTAATGGGCAGAACTGTGTCACAGCCCTGTATAGGCCTGGAGCTTTTAAAATTTTCACTTTTTATTCTCTTATGTTATTTCCCCCCTGCAAATTGGACCCACCTCTGCTTTGGCCATTAACGTTATGATTGAATCTGCCTTGGACCAATCACCATTTAATTAGGTGGAAAAAGTTAGAACTGACTTTCAGATCTCTGTGAAAACTTCCTTTTACATATCACTCAGTTGATAGAGCAACTAGATTCCTCCCCTTTTCCATGAATTGTGTTAACTTCCTGCATAGGCAGCCTGAGTTTGCAAATAGTGGCTTAAAAATGAGTTTCCAAACACAGGTGGTTTTCGACAAGCGGAATGGGTGATAGAAGAAAGAGCCACAGACAAAATCAACTCTGACTCTGAGAGTGATGGAAATGGTGCATGAGGTACATCTTTTCCAGATTTCAGCTGAATGGGCTTATTTCACACACCCACAAACAGAAACATACAAATCACGGTCACAGTCTAACTCAACATGCAGTCTGACTAAGCTCAAAATGAACGTGCTATCCTTTTGTCATGTCTTGTGAAATATTATTTGCTATTGACCCGTCTCAGGGATGGGTTTGCTACAAAACTCAAAGCTATAGACAGGATAAAGTTAGAATGGGAGAAGAAATGTGGTTGTTCCATGGTAAGATGGGAAAGCTCTAAAGGTTGTTAGGGCATGTTGGGCCATCCTGAGGGGAATGGGGAGCAGGGCCCAGACATATTTCTTAGGTATACCTATAAAAGGCATGCGTGACCCTTTCTACCATCATTCTACTGCCCCCAAATTTTAGTCCTAGCCCTTAGTTGAACTTGGGGCTACTCTGGAACATGCTCTTTACATAAGAACTTAAGTGTTTGAGTGTGCTATCCAAAATTTAGGCAGGCTTTTGGATATATGTAGGAATTTTAGTACATCCCATTTGTTACCAAATGAAATTTACACATTTAGACTTACATATTTGATAGATCTGATATTGGCTACTTAGGTTAAGCAAATTCAATGATGTATATGTATCACAATTCCAGCAGAGATGAAATGATTATTTAATATGTGAACAAAATAGTTCATATGTTACATAATAAATATATTAATTTTATATGTTCATTCCTAAAGAGATATCTATGGGATCAGCAATTTGTTCATTTATTCATCAAAGCTTTAATGGACCAGGAATTATCTTGGAACTAAAGGGCCCAAAATAGGAAGGCATACTAATTCATTTATTCAATGCTTATCTATTGAGGGCCTATGTTGGGCTCTATTTTAGAAGCTGAGGGTAGAACAAGACAAAGTCTTTGCCCTTATGGAGTATATATTTCAGTGTGGGATACAAATGGTAAGCAAATATAAGTATAATGCCAGGTAGTCCAAACATGAAGAAAGACATAGCAGGATGAGAGGTTAAAGAGTGACTCTGCAGCCCTAGCTGGTTTGGCTCAGTGGATGGAGTGTTGGCTGTGGACTGAAGGGTCCTGGGTTTGATTCCGGTGGCAGGCACAAACCTGGGGTTTCGGGCTTGATCCCCAGTAGGGGGCATGCAGGAGGCAGCCAATCAATGATTCTCTCTCATCATTGATGTTTCTATCTCTCTCTCTCCCTTCCTCTTTGAAATCAATAAAAAATTTTGGAAAAAAAAAAGAGTGACTCTACATGTGTATGAATGTGTTAACTAGCATAGTCAGTGGAAGTTGAGGAGGATCTGGAGAAATAGTGTCAGGCTGGATACTATAGAGGAAGAGCAAATACAAAGTCTTCCAGGGAGGACAGAGTTGAGTGTGTTTGAAGAATATCAAGATGGCTGGTGTGGCTAGAGCAGAAATACCGAAGAGCAGAGTTAGGAGATGACGTTGGAGAGAGAGCAGGGACAAAGTCATGGAGTGCCTTGTAGGCCATGATAAATGATGGGGTCTGAGTGTGATGGGATTGGAGGATTTGGGGCTGTGGATAATCCCCCTGCCAGCTGTGTGTAGAACTGACTATAGGGGACAATATTAGAAGCAGGGAATCTGGAGGTGTTTACACTAGTTTGGATGAGGAATAATGGTGGCTTGGATAAGAGTGAAGGCCATGGAGGTGGGGAGAAGTAGTCAGGTTTGAGATATATTTTGAATGTTAAGCTATTGGCAGAGGTTGGATGGAGAGGAAGGAAGGCATGGTCAAAGGAAGAAAGAATTTAAGGAGAGTACCAGCGTTTTTGTTCTGAGCAACTGGGTTCATGTATTTCTATGGGGAAGCCTGCGGGGGAAGTAGATTGGGGGAAACAAAAAGTTCTGTTTGGGTCAGGTTAAGTTTGAGATGCCTGTTAGATATCCAAGTGGGCAGTTGGATATCTGAGTCTGGGTCTCAGGAGGTTATTGGGGGCAAAGTACATATTTGGGAGTCATCTGTGTCTAAGTAATATTTAAAGCCACGACACAAGATACAATCAGCCAGGGCATGAGTGTAAATAAAGAGGGCCAAGGACTGAGCTCGGAGGAATGCTGGCACTTAGTGGCTGGGAAGAGATGGAGGAAGCAGCAGAGATGGAGAGAGACCTGCCAGTGAGGGCAGTAAAGAGCAGGAGAATGTGGTGTCTCTGAAACCAAGTAAAGAAAGTGTTTCAAGGAGAGTAACAAACTGTAAGAAAAGACTCCAAGAGATCAAGTAAGACGAGGACTGAGTACTGAACACGGATTTGGCAAGACATGACCCTTTCCCTCAAGAGCTCACAACACAGTGAGATTGGGGACCTAAGATAAACTGTTATCCAATGGTGGAAGTTGTGTTCTAGAAATGTTAACACATTTCTGGAGATGGGTTGAAGATGGAGCAAGGAGCTCCCCTTGGAGAGTCAAGGAAAGCGACGTGGAGGAGATGAACTTTCGGATTCTGGTACATGGGAAAAAGGGGAAATTATTAAGTCTCATAAAACTGAAAAAAAATTTTTTAGTTGGTTATTGATTTTTCTATAATCACTCATGCACAACTGATATTTCCTCTCCCAAGTGAATATCCCGCTATTATAACTCCGTGTGTACATATTTATCAATTATCAATACTCATGATAACTATAAGGCCAGTACACATACTCCATCACACCCTACTCCATTTGGAGGCCACTCTTGGAATTATATTTTTTCTTTGTTATAGTCTTTATCTTTTAGTGATATTTTAATTCCCTTTTAAAGGTGTGTGTAAGTGAAGAAACCCTATTTTAATTATAATAGCTATGATGTACCTACCACCTACCACCGTAAGGCACTGTTCTAAGAACTACATGTATTAATTTATCCTCTCCCCCCCCCAAAAAAATCCTAATACCTCTGTTATATCTTTTATTCCTTCTGTGATAATTGAGGCACAGAGAGGTTGAGTAACTTGCTCAAGGTCACACAATAATGGCAGAGCCAGTCAGGACAAGAACCAGGCTGTCTGACTTCAGAGCTTACCATTTTGAGTGGTATGCTATACTTCCATCCTTACTATTATATCTCTACCTTCCTGGGGTGGGCATCTATTAGGGAAACCTATTCAAGGGATAGGCTGTCTTTGACTTGAACTACAATTTTCTAAAGATTCAGTAAATCAGTTGCATGCAGGTTGTCATTTCAGAATAGTCTGGTAGGACACAGGAACTGGATACCGGTTACTCCACATGAAGAAGAGAGCATTATTTAGTTTAGTTTTGTTTTAACAATTGGTTATAGATTCTCATGTGTAAGAATTTAGCTCATAGATTTAGAGGATGGTGTTAAAAGGAGCTAGAGTCTTTGTGATGGAGGAGATACCTCTATTGATGGAAACGTTCACTTAATTACTATCCTAGATGTATTGGCTCATGTCTTCATTTCCTTTGTAATCTAATTGAAAGCATGTGAAAAGATTGCATACTTAAAAATGTACAAAGTGCCAGGCCAGTGTGGTTCAGTGGTTGAGTGTTGACCTATGAACCAGGAGGTCATGGTTTGATTACTGGTCGGGGCACATGCCTGGGTTGCGGGCTCAATCCCCAATGAGGAGCATGCAGGAGGCAGTCAATCAATGATTCTCTCTCATCATCGATGTTTCTATCCCTCTCCCCTTCCTCTCTGAAATTAAAAAATATATATTTTAAGAAAAGGTACAAAGTATAAATTGGAACAACAATTTTTGGCAATGCCTACTATGTGCAAATGATTGCATTGGGTATAGTGGCTGTGATTTCTTGAGAGCTAAAATCATTGAGTAGCCAAAATCTTTAAGATGCATTGATGTTCAAATAACAATAAGTATATGCACAATTGAAATATAAAATAATTCGACTCTAGTGGAATTTAGTGGTAGTTCAGCCTTTGATCGCTAATGTTTTTGGTTTTGTTTGTTTTTTATTGGCTGACTTTATCTGTAAAGATGGTGTTATTCTCTTTCTTTCTACACTACACTGTAATTGCTTCACTCAAGGATGGGGATGGGATACATATGTTTCAAAAACACTTGAAACCTCTTCCTTTAGGAGATTTTGAGTTCCACCTTTGATCGAAACGTTCTTGAAATTAGGTACCAGCCAGTTTTCCTTTTCTGGCAGAAAGAGGATATGGAATAAGTAACCTTACAACTATCCTAGTAACTTTAAGTCACAGACCCCATAGTTTCATAATTTATTCTTTCCCCTCAAGGTGAAAGCCTACCTGTTCTTCTCTTTATTCTATTCTCATTAAAATATTCTTCCCTGGGCATAGTCATTATCCTAAATAATAAAAGGCTAATATGCAAATCGACTAAATGGGGGGTGTGGGGGGGTGAGTGACCAGTGCTATGATGCACACTGACCACCAGGGGGCAGATGCTCAATGCAGGAGCTGCCCCCTGGTGGTCAGTGCACTCCCACAGGGGGAGCACTGCTCAGCCAGAAGTCGGGCTCATGGCTGGCGAGTGCAGTGGTGGTGGTGGGAGCCTCTCCCGCCTCTGTGGCAGTTGGACACCCCCCCCCAGCCCCTCCCCACTCCCCCTGCCGAGGGCTCCCGGACTGTGAGAGGGTGCAGGCCGGGCTGAGGGCCCCCCCTCCCCCCAAGTGCACAAATTTCATGCACCGGGACTCTAGTATTTTCAGAAAAGCTTAAGGGAGCCCGCATTCAAATTTGCTCTTAATTTCTACAAATACAGAAAACCGGCTGGGAAAAGGACACTGTGGCTCTGTCCCTGTCTGCTCTGTAATATTGCCATAAGCCATGTAAGCCAAGGAGGGGCGGGGAGCCTTAGGTGATTGTTTAGCTCTGGAAAGAAGCTACTTCCTGCAGAAAGAGGCTTCCAAACAGCCACATAACAACAAAGCCAACACTCACACAGGTTTCCTGTGGGCCGCTTCCCCTCTGGGGAGTCTGACCCAGAGCCAAGGGGAAGGAAATGCTCCTCTTACAAAATCTCTAATCTCTGACAACTCACCAAACCGCTCACTACTTTAAAAAGTTATAAAATCGAGGCTGTTGTGAACTTCTGAAGAATTTCATGAACTTGCTTTTAAGAAATTAAATAAGACTTGTTTGGGAAACTAAGAGAAAAAGAGTAAAATGGAAACATTTAGATAAGAGATCACATTGATAAGCAGTCACACTACAAACTTTAGAACGCTTAAAAATATACATACCTGGAAGGATTAAGTCGTGACTACAGTATGTTAACTATCACGCTTTAAATTATCTTATCCCCAATTTTGTCCTTTGGGGACAGACTTTAAAAAGTTTCAGATTTTATTTTATCTTTATTTTTACTTTGTAAAACCTATCAATTAAAAATGTTTCCTTTCCTTCAAGATACAGATCGCCTGATAGATATTTAAACCCTTTCATTACTCTCCCCCCACCCACAACCCCAAGAAAATCAAAGCATAGTAGTACAGCACCAATTGTTACAGCAGCATGACAATTCTGCTGCTTATTATTCCCAACATTTTCATTTCTGAATGGCCCGTGGTGAATATAGGAAAAGTGGCAAGAGCACTTCTTTCAACAGTTGTGTGGTTAGTGGTGATTTCTTTTTTTTAAAAGAAATTGCGATGCAATTATACTACATTTTAAAATATTCCCAATAAAAAAAGTTGATGAATCTCAGGCGCATTTCAGGGAATTTCCCCAGTATTATTCATTTGATTTAACGGGGGAAAAAGTGTTACAATACAAATCGATGTACCAATTGTTCTCCTAATAATTCCAGCAAAGTCCTTGGTTGTATGTTATGCTAAGGTACTTGGGTCTAGCCAGGCCCGCACCCAATACTGACAAGAGAAACCGGCCCGGCCCCTGGGAAGTCGGGGTGCCGCCTCCCGCACCACTCACCCCGCAGGCAGGGACCGGTCTCCCGCCCGTCTCTTACCTGCATAGTGGTCGAACACGGTGGGCACGTACTCCTCCGGGAAGGCGTCGTTGGCGTAGCTCATCAGCAGGCAGGTTTTCCCCACCGCACCGTCCCCCACCACCACGCATTTCAGCATCTTCTTCTCCTCGCTGCCCCCGCAGCCGCAGCTGCTGTCACTCTCCTTGCAGTTCATTCTCGCGGCTCCAGCGGCTGCCCCGGAGCGGCCGCCGTGGCTTCTCCCGCTTCTCCCAAAGCCCATGAAGCACCAGGCTTGAGATCACTTTGCTTTACTTTGGGTCCCTGGGATCCTACAGACTTGTCGCAGGCAGCTGGCACATGCCCTCTGGCTCACCATGCTGGCAAAGGAAGGTGACACACACTTGGGAGAATCAGGAAAAGGGTCTGTCCCATTTCCCTAGCACTGTGAGTCCAGAAACCCTCATTTTCACTGAGGACTAGGGGCTTCCTGGCAGTCTGGCAATTTCAACAGCCTGCGGGTTTCACTCTGCTCTCCCCCTCCCCAGCCTGGCTGCAGACACGGGATTTTGCTGAATCTTCCCCATTTCCCACTTCACAGCTAACATGGAGGAGAGCTGGGCTTTTTAATGGAGTTTCCCCCTTGCTTCCTCCAGCCTGCCGAGTGTCAGGAAATCATGGGTTTCCTGCTGCATTCCATATTAGGATCCGTGGGCTGGGGAAGGCTGCAACAATGGGAGCTCTGTGCGCGTGTGTTTGTACTTGTGGGGAACGCTGCCAGGACCTGGAGTGGGAAAGCACTAGGGGTCCCACTGCAGACTCAAGCTGTCAGACTTCCTGTTCGTCCTCTGCTGGGGAGGCTGTTTGCCTGTGGCTGGCTGGGAAGAGGCTGATGAAAGGGTGGAAACTGGGGAGTACTGTCGGCCACAGAAAACAGGGGAATGGTGTAAGTGAGCAGGGAGAACCACACCAGCCGTTCTAGGATAACATATGACATCATCCCTCTCTGAGTCACCAGTTAAAAGCTCTGTAAATTAAAAACGGACAGTTCTTCACATACTTAAATGAGAAATCTTAAGCAATTCCTCCCTGCAATAAAGAGAAAAAACACACACCCAAAACCCTTCCAGAGTTAGTTACATTGTTTCAAAGGGAAAGGTAGATCATAAGTGTAAGATGTGCGTTCAGATTTTTTTTTTTTTTTTTTTTTTTTTATGGATTTTTTACAGAGAGGAAGGGAGAGGGATAGAGAGTTAGAAACATCGATGAGAGAGAAACATCGATCAGCTGCCTCCTGCACACCTCCTACTGGGGATGTGCCCGCAACCAAGGTACATGCCCTTGACCGTAATCGAACCTGGGACCTTTCAGTCCGCGGGCCGACGCTCTATCCACTGAGCCAAACCGGTTAGGGCGCATTCAGGTTTGTAAGTTGCCACCATTGAGCACGACGCTCAAACAAATGTGTACTCCAGACACAAGCATTTTTATGGTCATAGCACGTAAGAAATCCATCAGATGTGGCGCATTTGCATCTTCTTTTTAGTGAATAAACACACATGTGCTTGGCTCACCCTGACTCTGGGAAATGAGTGTGTGGGACAGCTTTATTGATTTGCTTTAGGCCCCCAAATGCTGCTTTTACTTGGAGGGCCCCCTTTTTGATTTAGCCCCATCCCCTTGGGCCAGCCTGGTTCCTGTCAATTACAAAGGAGCCATTGGCAGCTAATTTATTTGTCTGTTGGATCACTCAGAATGAAGCCCCTTTGAAGCTCTGCGTTTGATTAACGTACTTGGTTTTAGAAAAGAAGTGGAACTCGGCAAATGATTTTGGCAAATGGGTCAAGTCCTTTTTTGATGGAGCAACTGTGTTGAGATTTTTGAGCGCTGATTTTTAAGTATTCAGAATATCTAATTGATTTGAGGAGGTTTCTGTGTGTGTGTGTGTGTATGTAGAGGGTGGGAAAGAAGTCTCTATATATCCACATATATATACTACTGTGTAATAGATACAGCCCAGATTTCTTCTACAGTTACATTTACCACAGTGCTTAATGTCCCCAAATCTTTCGTATAAAGGGCTGGTGTTTCAGTCGGGTTACGGTGTATATACTAGGTTATGTTGCCATGACAAACAGCTCCCAATGCTCCGTGACATAGAATAACACGTGTGTTTCTTGCTTACGCATCTGTAGTGTGTCTTTTTGTCACCTTCATTCTGGGATCTAGGCTGGTGGAGCAGCCGCATGGAGAACATGGACGGTCATCTCGTGGCAGAGGAAGAAATCAATGTGGGAGGTGGCACTGGCCATTAGGCTTCCTCCTGGAGACAACACTCAGTTGTCTACTTGTCAGGTGCTGTGCCTGTGGGTTTACCTGTGTGTAGGTGACTGCCTTTTCCTAAGCTTGTGTTAGAAAGTCTTACACGGGCTGACCACCCAACCTGACCCTTCTCAGGGCTTCAAACTGGGCCCACCTCCCTCTCAGTTGCTGGGCTGGGAGCACCCAGTTCCAGACGGCTCCATCCTGACTGCAAACCAGAGAGCGTTTGTGGGGCTCCTGTCCAGGGGTCACAGGTGGTTTAGAAAACCAGCGGTCACTTAGGTGAGGTGGAGTCAGCAGTGCAAAAGTTGAATGGTTTATGCGTGGTGCCATTCTGAAGCATTTGAAAGCACCCATTACTGCACGTGATCTATATACTTGTGTTTTCATCCAGTCTACCTGAAACATCTGGAATATGGCGTAATGAAATTGCAGTTTGAAAACTTGTATTTTTCTTCTAGAAAATAGCTCAAGTGTGAAAGTGGCAGCCAGATAAATCTGTGCAGGTGGAGGAGTGACTGACAGTGTCGAGAACTCCATCCTGAAGATGAACAAGACCACTTTGAGCACAATGTGCTGAGACATGTTTGGCAGACCATTGAGGAGTTCTGCCTTTGACCTTGTCCCTGAGACCAGGCAGTGAATGTGACCTGGGGTAAGTACACCGTTCAAATACCGTGTGCTCAAACATGGCTGCCCAGCCTGAATTCCTCTGTTACAAATAGGCCCCAACCCACTAAACACTTGGTCTGGAAAAAAAAATTGAGAAATTGGATCGGGTAACATTTTGCTACATCCATGTATAACCTAAACCTTGTGCCATCAGACACAGATATTTAAGTTCGTGTCCATTGCCATGTGAACTGCAATTTAAGAGACAATTAGGAGACTTGATGCAACCAATTATGGGTCTTTTACCTCTGACTCAGAAGGTTGGTACATCTACCAGATTGGATTGTATGCAAACATGGGTCAAGGCTGTTGAGGATGTTGGCTATATTTCTCAAACTTGTTTCATCATTCTTACTATCCGCCCCCCCCCCCCCACCATTGAATATGTACAGGGAATAATGTTTGAGACATTCATGTAAAAATGGCAGAAAAGTTAAAATTTTAATAGCCTGCTTATTATATGGACCAAATTTGCCCATGTAAGAATAAATCTTTTTAAATATTAAAAGATCCACCTGAAGCAGAGTAACAGAATCTTAAAAAAAGAAAAAAAGACAATTCATCATTGTCCTTACAGGTTCACAAGTTTAAAGACTTGTGATTTCTTGCCCCGGCAGAATGGTCGAGAATGTACTTTAATTCCCAAGGTTTCTAGGTATGAACTTAGAAGTGCTGTAGAGACCGTTTGCCACAATGTCCTTTACCAGATGCCTGTCCTTCAGGATCCTGGCCATGTGGAATGACTGGGGAGTGGTTTCATAGCCATTAATTATGTGGTTTACCTCAAGCACCAAGTTTACACAAACTTAGCAGCACACGGTGAAGTCTTGTGGGGCGGCATTTCCTGCTCATTCTAAGAGGCCTTAATTCCTTGGCTCCCTCTTGTCCTCTGAGCTTTGGCAAATGCCAACAGCACGTGAATTTTGCCAAATGCCAACAGAACATGTTTGTATACAATTCTGACTCCTCTGATGGCTCCCGGTTTTGGTGTGCCTTTGAAAAAAAGAGCCCAGACTTCCTCCTCTATTTTTCTTTCTTTTGTATTTGAAATTCGAAGCTATGCAGGGAAATAACGCAATAGGATCAGATACGCTGATTCTGGATTGGCCTCTGCCTAGGAGACTGCTTCAACTCTAATCTTAGGAATGTGCCGTATTTCCTAGGATTCCGGATGCCCAGCCAGTCATCATGCGTCACCCCCATTCCAGAGTCAGGCCTCTGGTGGTGGTGGGAATGATGTGAGGCAGGAGGGAGGGGCTGCTAGTTGTAGGAGTTCTGACCTGAATCTCCCACTGGGCCCAAATCTCAGGATCAGTTGGGCAGTGTTCAAACTTAACATACTGTCCTAGGACTAGCCTGGACAGGAACCGCCCTCCCCAGGGGGACTGAGTCATTGCCTTCAGGGACACTCATTCCTGAACCTCGATATAATTCTGCAATTGATGCCGGTGTAATATAGCTCCCCTCACAGTTATGTTAGAAAGATCAAATGAGCGTTTTAAGAAGCAGAGGTTCTTTTTTGAGGCAGTAGGGTAAGCCATTAAATCCAGGGTGTTCAGATGCCACCATTCTCCCCTCCGTGACCAGGGTAAATGTCATCATGGCACAGGTTCTAGCTGGATCTGGACATGGCTACCAGATCCTTCTCAAACCTGTGCTCCAGGCGTCTGTCGCAGACGGATTGGCATATAAAGTAAAATCCTTTTCTAACCCTGATCAACCTGCACCAGCTGCAGAAAGTAAGTCCTTTTATATAATCAAGGAGGAAGGAGAAAAGGCAGATTCGTCTTCTAACATTTACTACACTTGATCTTAGCCAAAAGGCTGAGAAACGATGCATCTTCTAACATTTAATGAACAACTATTGTATGTTAGACACTGTGCTAAGAAATTGTG
This sequence comes from Myotis myotis, assembly GCF_014108235.1. Classification (NCBI taxonomy): domain Eukaryota; kingdom Metazoa; phylum Chordata; class Mammalia; order Chiroptera; family Vespertilionidae; genus Myotis; species Myotis myotis. Next base: position 194,751,509 of record NW_023416313.1, on the reverse strand, counting down.
TACACTTATTCCATTCAGTCCTTTCAGTAATCAGGGCGGCAGGTGTCACGATTTCCATTGTTCTTAAATGGAAACAGTCTCAGGCCCACGTCACAGAGGTGGTAGGTTCAGTGATGAAGCAGCGGTTCAAGTCCAAGTCTGAATCTGAAGGCCATATCACACTTGCTCACCAAGCCTTTTTAGAATCATTGTTAATAACCACTTGTTTTTATGATTTTAAATGTAGTGTATAGGTTTGGGGAAATGGCTGAAAGTACAGTTTACCATTTCTACAACAGATATTCTTTGAGTACTTACCAAGTACTAGGGATATTGTGGTGAATAAATCAGATTTAAAAATTATTTTCCCATGGAACGTACATTCTAGTGGGAGAAAGTAAATAATAAATAATGAGAGAGTAAATGTGTAAATTATCTTCACAGTGCTATGGGAAAATAAGACTGTAGCAAGATAAGCATAATTGGCTAGAGAAGAGGGCTGGGCCCTCAGAGACTGGATGTTTAATAGGGGATGTCTGATATGTGGGGGAAGAGTGTGTTATACAGAAGGACTAGCTAGTTTAAAGGCCGTAATGTGAGAGTATCCCTGAAATATTTGAGCTCCAGTGTGCCTTAAACAGAGCAAGTGTTGGATAAAGCGATGCGGGGGGCAGGGTTAGGGGGGGAGGGGAGCATGGCGCCAGACTGAAGAGTCTTTTAGGTCATGGTATGGACTTTGGCCAAGTGTGATGGGGAGCCACTGAAGGGTAGGAGCAGAGGAGTGATATGATATGATTGGGTGTATTTTAAAAGGATCACTCTGGCTTCTGTGAAGATTGTAGGCTGTGAGTGAGGGGAGGATGAAAGCAAGGAGCTCAGCTGTAATAATCCAAGTGAAATATGATGGTGGTTTGGACCAGGGAGGAAGTGGAGAGAAGAGGTCATATTCTGGGTATACCAATGGTCTAAAGGATAGGATGTAGGTTATGAGAGAGTAAGAGGAGTCATGGATGAATCTGAAAGATTTTTTTTTCCTGAGCAACTAGAAAGATGGAACTTCCATTAGTTGAGGCTGTGAGTAGAGATTTGGGGGTAGGGAAGACCAAGACTTCAATTTTGGGGATGGTGTGTCTATTAGGCAAACAGGGACATATATGGGCCTGGATTTCAGGAAAGAGCTGGGCTGGAGATGTAGATCTGCTTCCCTGAAGAAAAGAGAAACCTCTTCAGGTAAGAGGAGCAAAGGAGATTGAGGAAGAGCAAGGAGAGTGCCTCCAGGAGGAACCCCATAGAGCAGGGTTGGGCAAACTTTTTGACTCGAGGGCAACAATGGGTTCTTAAACTGGACCAGAGGGCCGGAACAAAAGCATGGATGGAGTGTTTGTGTGAACTAATATAAATTCAAAGTAAACATCATTACATAAAAGGGTACGGTCTTTTTTTTTTTTTTTTTTTTTTTTTTTTTTTTTTAGTTTTATTCATTTCAAATGGGCCGGATCTGGCCCGCGGGCCGTAGTTTGCCCACGGCTGCCATAGAGTGTGGTGTCCAGGAGGTCAAACAGGGAAGGTGTTTCCTAGAGGCGGTAGTGACCAACAGTGCCGAGTGCTGCTGACGTTCAAGAGGAAGGAGGATTGACAAGTAACTGTAATGGGAAGGTAGTTTGTGATCTTGACAAGAGTGGTTTTGATGGAGTGCGTGGGTACAGAAACCTGACCGGAGAGGTTTAAGAGAGGAATCAGAAAAATTGGAGATATTTTTCTTTCAAAGTCCAGAATAATAGCACAGTTTTGGGATGATGGGAATGTGTTAATAAAAAGGGAAAAATTGATGTCGGAGATAGGGAGAGAATTGTGGATGAGAGGGAAGGTGTTCACAAGATTTTGCAATGAGCGAAGAGATAAAAGATATTTCTTTATGATCTAATAATGACAGTTTTCTGTCATTGAAACATTCTCAAGTGGTTTGCTCAAGTGGTATATTTTAGTGATATCAGAATCTCAAATAGCCTGATCCATTACTTGAAAGCTGGCATATCAAGATTTTTAATGTTAAGGATAAAATAATGGGATTTGTTATAAAGAGAATGATCTTCAGCAAAAAAGGCTTCATTGCTATGAGTGTAATTTTTCCCTCAGTCCATGATGATATTCTTCACTGGTTCCAGCAAGAGAAAAAAGATTTTGTGCTGTTGGAGTATTTTGAAAATCATATCGAAGTGCCGTAGGAGAACCTGAAGAAATGCTGTCAGACTTTGATGCTGTAAGAATGGAGTGGGAATTGGTTCAAAGTGCTAACCTTTCTTTCAGCCTTATGTGTAATATGTTCCTTGACTTAGCATCTGACAGAGCTTTGAAAGTGATCTTCAGTGAAAATCATGCCACAAGTTTTGGATCTTCTGCTTAATTCAGTTATGGGGTCTCTGAAAGATCCATCCTAGATTGCCATTCCTGATATCCACATTGTGACTTAGGATTTTAAAGTTTATTGGAAAGAAAATATCAGAAAATAAACCATCTATATGTGGACAGAAACTGATCTAAGTTGACATGGAATTGGATGTCTTCGTGGAAAAGTTGTGAACAATATTCTATTTCTCAGTTATACATAACCATTATTGTTTTTATTTTTAAACTATGAATTTATTATCTAATATTGGGATAAGCCTTTGTTTCTTTTCTCTTTAAAAAATATATTTTTTATTGATTTCAGAAAGGAAGGGAGAAGAAGAGAGAGAGAGAAAAAGAGAGAGAGAGAGAGAGAGAGAGAGAGAGAGAGAAACATTAATGATGAGAGAGAATCGTTGATCAGCTGCCTCTTGCATGCCCCCCATTGGGGATCGAGCCCACAACCCGGGAATCGAACTGTGACCTCTTGGTTCATAAGTTGATGCTCAACCACTGAGCCACTGGCCAGGGCCTTTTGTTAGTGTTTTTAATAAAGATTCTCCAGTTGTTGTATTGGGGAAAGAGGTACAAATGTGGAATTAGGGAGATCGATCAAAGGTTGGTTTGTCTACTTGAGAGATGTTGGTTATTTGGACTGCAGTGGTGGGAAGGTAGACAGTAATATTTAACAGTTATTGAGTACTTACTATAAGAATCCTATGAAATAGATACCATTACTGGTCCCAATTTTATAGGCAAGGAAACTGAGGCACAATGAGGCAAAGTAACTTACCCAAGGTCACACGGCTATGAGATAAATATTGAAATCCAAGTAATCTTATTCCATAAATCACGACGTTAGTCACTAAACTTACTTGCCTCTTCTAGATGGAGATGAGAAAGGTAGATAAAGATATATTAGAGATAGGAACAAGAGGGCTTGATATCTGATTGGTTATGAGAGGCAAGGAAGGTGGATAATGCAAAGATGACTTCTGGAATTGACTAGAAGGATTCAATATTAATTGAAGCAGAGGAAAACTGGAGGACATGCAGATTTGGAGGGGAGTTTGACATGTGCAGGGTGATGCCTGTGAGACATCCAAGTGAAGACATATAGTAGGTCTTGGCCCATGTGGAATTCAGCTCAGGAGAGTTCTGGGCTAGAGATATCCTTTTGGGAACTGGCCGTTTACTGGAAATTACACTTGAGCTTTGAGTTGGCCCACAAGTAGTGCAGTATTTGCTATAAAGTGCGGCCCAGTAATAAGCTGAAGGAATGGATTTGTAGTGCACCGTATCTATATATATAAAAGCCTAAGTGACCATTTGACTGTTCAACTGCTGACTATTTGACCGTTCAACTGCTGGACCATTCGACTGGTAGCTATGATGCACACTGACCATCAGGGGGCAGACGCTCAATCCACAGGCATGGAAACATGGAACAGACTGATGAATCTCAGAGGGAAGGGGAAAGGGGGAGGGTGGGAAGAGATTAACCAAAGATCTTATATACATCCTAGAGGCCCAGTGCATGTGCACTGGTGGGGTACCTCAGCCTAGCCTGTGGGGATCGGGCCTAATCTGTGCACTGGGCCTCCAACATCCCCTGAGGGGTCCCGAATTGCGAGAGGGTGCCGGCCAGGCTGAGGGACCCCACCGGTGCACGAATCTGTGCACCAGGCCTCTGGTATTATAATATGGATGTTAGGTGCTTAATAATGTGCACTCAAAATAGTCTCACTCCTCAGGAATTTCCAATGAAACAACTGTGAAAGAAAAGCACTTGAAAAATATCCATTTCAAACATGGGCATTACTACTTAAAATGTTTAATGAATAGCTCTAATGATCTGTATTTTTATTTTGCTAAGACATAAACATAATTTTTTTAAAGTTATAGACCTCACCAACATTATTAATCAAGATGGTATTGAAAATAATAATTTCTTTTATATTCTAAAGTATTAATAACCTCATGTTTTAAAAGAGTTATACTTAAGCATTTTTAAGTTTATTAAATTTAAAGAAGAGTTATAAAAATAGTACAAAGAACTCCTATAAATTCTTTATCCAGATTCACCAATTAGTAACATTTTGTCACATTTGCTTTATTATTCCTACTCTCCTTATATATACACTAGAGGCCTGGTGCATGGAATTTGTGCATGGGAGGGGAGGTCACTGAGCCTGCACCCTCTTGCAATCTGGGACTGCTGGCTCCTAACTGCTTGCCTGCCTGCCTGGCTGACCACCCCTAACTACTCTGCCTGCCTGCCTCACTGCCCCTAACCACTCTGCCTGCCTGCCTGACCTCCCCTAACCACTCACCTGCCTACCTGATTGCCCCAACCACTCACCTGCCTGCTTGGTCACCCCTAACTGCTAACCTACCTGCCTGATTGCCCCTAACCACTCTGCCTGCCTGCGTGATGCCCCTAACTGCTTGCCTGCTTGCTGGATCACACCTAACCACTCTGCCTGCCTGATTGACCCTAACTGCTCATCTGCCTGCCTGCCTGATTACCCCTAACCACTCTGCCTGCCTGCCTGATCACCCCTAACTGCTCACCTGCCTGCCTGCCTGATTGTCCCTAACCACTCTGTCTGCCTGATCACCCCTAACTGCTCAGCTGCCTGCCCAATTGCCTCTAACCACTTGCCTGCCTGCCTGATTTCACTAACCACTCACCTGCCTGCCTGGTCACTCCTGACTGCTCACCTGCCTGCTTGATCATCTCTAATCACTCTGCCTGCCTGCCTGATCACCCCTAACTGCTCGCCTGCTTGCCTGAATGCCCCTAACTGCTTGCCTGCCTGCCTGATCGCCCCTAACTGCCTCTGCCTTGGCCCCCACCACCACGCTCTGTCTGGAATGACGTCCAGAAGGTCATTTGGCTGTCCAGTCTAATTAGCATATTATGCTTTTATTATTATAGGTAGCATTTTCTGAACTTGTGTTGCAGACATTATATATTCTTACTTCTAAATACTTAAGCATGTCTTTCTTAAGGATGAGCTCATTTATCAAATTCAGGAAATATAACATCTTGATAATTTGCAGCCCATATTCAATTTTCTAAATAGCTGTAATTGAAAAATCACCTTACAACCAACAATTTCTTCAGAGCAATTTCCCCTTCAATAGAGGATCCAAACTAAGAACCTGCTTTTCATCTAGTTATCATGTATTTTTAAACCTCTTTTAATTTGGACAGTTTCTCAGCCTTTATTTGTCTTTCAAGATGTAACTTTTGAAGAATATAGACCAATGTTTTGTGGAATGCTCCTCACTTCAGGTTTATGTGATGTTTCCTTGGGGTCAGATTCAGGTTATGCGATTTGGGTGGGACTATTGTAGTAGTGAGGTGTGTTCTTAGTGGATCATGCCAGGAGGCGAAGGTGCCAGCTTACCTGAGTATTGATGATGTTAACTTTGGTCACTTGGTTAAAATGGTATTTTCCAGATCTCCCTCATAATAAAATTATAATTTATTCCTTTATAATATTAAATTATCTAAAAGAGTTAAATTTTGAAGTAAGACTTGCCCCCTAAAAGCTATATCTACAACTTGAGATCTGGTTTGTTAATTGCCAGATCTCCAGGAGGAAGATGCATTAGCATCCAGATTATTTAACATACATTTCCATTGCCTTATTTTCCTTCTTTACGTGGATTTTAATATTCTCAGTAACCTAAAATCTGGTATTGGCCTTTTTCCTTGTCCCCCCCTCATCTTTTTTTTTTTTTTTTAAAAAGAATATTTTATTTATTTTTAGAGAGAGAGGAAGGGAGAAGAGAGAAACATCAATGTGAGAGCATAACATCGATCAGCTGTCTCTTGCACACTCCCTACCGGGGATGGAGCCTGCAACCCAGCATGTACCTTGACCTGGAATTAAACCAGCAACCTTTTCTGGTACATGGGTCAATGCCCAACCAACTGAGCCACACTGGTCAAGGCTTCCTTGTCTCTTATTCCCTACACTTAGCAATCTCAGAATGCTAAACACACCTTAAAACATCAAGAACTTACTCATATAAATATGAAGAAATATACAACTGAGCTTATTTTCATTTTATTCTTGAGTTAAATGGTTATTCTCTCAGGCCTGTTAGCATCAATTTTAACACAAATTCTGCAGCAACCATTAAAAACATGAGAAAACAACATATTTGTGTAAAGCTTTATGCATATTTTATCCATTCTTATTTTATAAACTTCAATGAGTCATCCAGTATGAATTTTGGCAGACTAGTGTGAAATAGTACAGTTCTGTGTTTTTTCATTTGATAACATTGGGACACATTTTGCCTTGTTACACATCTGTTCAAAGCTTGCAATAAGTTTACCAAAATTCTTGCTGTATAAGGGCAGCTCTAAATGAGATTTCAGAGAGAATTCATTTCAAGCATAAATATTTAAATAAAGCATTTGTGCTTAATTCTCTTTCATGAAAATTGGCTTCCTAGTCCTGTGTTTCCAGTTATTTGACCCTCAAATGAACTCCATTGGGTCAAAAACAATAAGGGAAAATTTGTTCCATTTAATCACATTTATCTTCATGATTGATCCCAAATGCAATGGAATGAATGAACCACATAATAGAAAGTATGTTTTATCTCTTAAGTACTATTCCAAATTTGCTAAGAATCAATTGCCTTATTTACTTTTAAGAAATTAAAAATATTGACTAGCCAAGTTGAAACAGGAACCTCACTTCATTTAGTCAAGAATTAAAATTGGAAGCTTCAGAAATATACATTGCTAATCTGAGCAACTAATCCTAGTCCAACAGTAGGTTGGATGCTTTGAATGCTCTTAGATTCCTTTTCAACTAAAGTCACAATTGCATGAAATATTTTTTTTTTCATAGCCTTGAACGCATTGTATCTTATAATAAGTTATAAGAAATTTCCTTGCACAACATTATTGTAGACTGTCTTATAGTATTCAACTGCAGCAAGATACTTTTTCTGTAGGGGATTATTGAAAGACCCTAATAATTTTATAATGTTCATATCATTTCCCCTTTATGAAAAGAATATCAATTAATTCCAAATTGACCTCAAGCATTATTTAAAACTAAGGCAGAGAGGGTATATTAGTTAGATTAAGACTAAGATATCATAACAAAGAAACTGAATAACAATGTGACTTTAAGAGCACAGAAGCGCATTTCTCTCGTGTTGTAGTCTAGTGAGTCTAGGCTGGTGGGCAGGTCGGGTCCACATACTGATTCAGGGCACCACACTCCTTTTTCTTGTTTGTTTGTTTCTGCACTGTTATCTAGGATATTGTCTATATTTGCTTGGGCGAAGGTAGGTTTGGGGCACATCCATGTTCTAGTCCTTTATAAAGGGAAGAGAGCATGAGGAAGTATATTTCCAATGACTTTAAGGTCCTGATCAAGAAATGGCACACCTTTATCCCGCTCACATTCTTTTGTCAATGGTCACTAAATGTAAGGGAGGCTGGGAAATGTAGTCTAGCCGGGCAGTTGTGTACCCAGTGAAAATTGTATTACTATGAAAGAAGGGGTGGACATCTAGCTCCACAGAGGGGACGGATAACTTGCCTAAGGTCACACAGCTAGTAAGTGGAAGAGTAAGTGGGATTTAAACACAGGTTCTTTAAATACTGGGTTTAAATATTGTTTCAGTTTTTATTGTTGTATAACAATGATCCAAAAAGGTAGTTATTTTTCATGATTCTGTGGGTTGGCTGGGTGGTTCTTCTGTTACCTGGAGTCACTCAGGTGGCTACATTCAGCTGGCGGGATTGGTTCAAGACTGGGCTCCACTGGAGTTGCAAGTGCGGTGCCTTGATGTTCTTCTTTTGGCTTCTTGGCTAGCTTGGGCTTCCTTACAGCACTGTGTTGTTAAGGAAGCATTCTAACCAGGAATGTCTAGGAGTATGGAAAGAGGCACTGTAAGTTCCCTGAAAGCCTGGCATTGGAGCCACACATCTTCACCTCTTCTGCATCCTTGTAATAGATTCAAGTCAGAGGGCCAATGCAGATTTAAGGAGAGGCTCCTGAGCTTTCTGAGTGGAAAACTCAGACTGCAACAGGCATACAGGATGGAGCTACTGCTGTGATCATCTTTCTAAACAATTTATAACAAATACTAGGCAGTTCCACTTCTCAAAACCGAGGACTGTAGGAAAATTATAGCCCAGGAGATCCTCTGATTCAGGTCTGAAATTCATATAAGAGATAGGATCTGTGGTCTTCCCTTTTTCATTCTGCCCTAAGGGAAGGCCATGACAGAAAGTGCAGAAGATTAGATTAAGAGGCTGAAAAAGAATGTCTGGTTTTGAATGGGTGGTGCACACCACTGGCTTCCTGTGGCATTATGTTACATTTTGGGGTGTGTTCAAGGAACGAGGCGGCTTAATGAGTCGATATGTCTTAGAGGGCACTCGAGGTTGGGAATAACTTCATCTGGGGTATGACCAGGAGATGTTCCCTAAATAAAAATACCTGGATCTTAGGGCTAGGCTTCTGTAAGAAGCAGAGAACCTCTCTAGAGCCAAGTAGAGGGGCCAGAGTTGTTTCAAGTAGGAGTCAGGGATCTGGAAGGCAGTCAACAGTGGGAAGTAAAGTTCATTGGGGACACTGGGCAAGGGGATCATTTGGGGTTGGGAGCATGGAAGAGGGGGAGACTGAGAAGAGCTGAGACCTCAGATGGGAATCTGAGATAATTACTCCTGAAATTTTTAAGGGTAGTGAGTACGTCCCATTTATCCTTAGAGGCAAATGAGTGTTAAGCATTTGGTAGATAATCATAGATGTTTATTTAAGTAAAGTAATTTTATACTGAAGAAGTGAGAAAATTCCTAACTAATGAAGTCTAGTAATAGGGGGTGCTAACAAAAAGGCCAGGAGGCTAGTTGGTAGTGAATGGTCAGAATTTGTGATTTTGAAAATCAGGGGGTGCTTAAAAGAGCCATGATACCTCTCTGCTATGGTCTCTCATCTGATGGGAAATACAGCCTCTATGTGCCCATTTATGGGGTCTTGTAGGACTCTCGGGAAAAACCAAATTAATGACATAATGGGGCATTTTAAAGAGGTTTACAATTTATACTAAATTGTATAGCTAAATTCCCAAATCTTGAAGTTGGATCATGCCAGTTGTATTGAATTACTGATTTTCAACAAGTAGTTCCACATTTTTAAGTCTCTTTTGATATGGTGTGCATCAATTCTGTAGTTCTTTTTTTGTCCTTAGTTTTACATGCACTATCAAATCTAACTTTTAAATTTCCTCCCTTTTTTGTCACTGTGGTTTATCAGTTTAGGCAAAGTAAAATTCCTGTAGATTTTAGTGAGCATCATTGCTAGCAGCTGTTAGCTGGCTCTTATGTATACTGTCTAGTGTTTAAGATTTGTTGATTATATTAAAAAGTTCTGTATGGTTGAACCAAATTTGGACACATATACCAAAGAACAGTGATGTAGCCCTTGAGTTTTTGTATAAATTGTCTTTGGGGTTTCTATATTCCAGGGGTAATAGATGAGAATCAGGCTAGAAAAACCTTCTCCTTCTGGTTATGAATAGAAGAATAGGAACGATATTTGCTCCTATGGTAACAATGACAACTAAAAACCCAGATTAAATTAAAATTATTCTTGTATGTAGGATAAATGATGAGGAGTGAACACAGGGAGCCTTAAAGAACTTTCTGAGAAAAAGTAAAAACAAAATAAAAATTGTATATTCAGTCATTATATTATATTCAGTGATATATTAAATATACTATTATATTTAATGACATAATGCAGATATATTATTAAATATCTGTATGTTTATCAGTAAACCCTATTTGTAATAAATCTGTGTTCTAATTTTTTATTAAAAATTTTGTTGTTGTTAATTCTCACCTGAGGATATTTTCCCATTAATTTTTAGAGAAAGTGGAAGGAAGGGGGAGAGACAGAAAGAAACATCAATGTGAGAGAGACACATCAATTGGTTGCCTCCCGTATGGGCCCCGACCAGGGCCAGGGATCAAACTTGCAACCAAGGTACATGCCTTTGATTTGAATTGAACCCAGGACCCTTCAGTTCACAGGCCAATGCTCTATCCACTGAGCCAACCTGCTAGGTCAACCCTGCCTTTTTATTACTTAGTAATCTATGTTGTAGTGGAGCAATGAGAAAGCCACAGATAAAGCCACAAGAATAATAAAAATGAAACCCTGTGGTTATCTTAATACAAAATTCTGGACATAATCATGTATATTCACCGACCATGCTGTAGTGTTCTGAAAATGGGTATCACTACTCTATTTCCATGTCACTTAGTACTACATATACCATGCTAGTATATATTACTTTAAAGGTTAGACAGTGAACTGCTACACAAATATAATAATTCAATCCTGAGTCTTGAATAATTAGATTGTTTTCTACTCATCATTATAAACAAGTACACATCTTTGTGTTCATTCCTAATTATTTTTAGGATAGATTTTTGGAGCTTAAGTTCCTTTTGATATATATTCATTAATCTTCCCATTGTCTGCACCAGTATAATGAACTGTTGCACTGTAACTTTTTCCTTTATAAAAATTACCTGGAAAAAATGATGGTCTTTTCTATTGTTTTGTAGGCACATTCTGAACCGGGAAATGTGCTGTTTTGGATTTTAGAAAATCCAATCCAAGACAAAAGCATTGTTTGAAAAAAAGAAGAAAGGTTATGCTCCAGTGGAAAAGTCATGGCTCAGGTTGACCATCATGCTTCCTTCTTCCTGTTGACTGGGTTTTACTGGAATCATTATGTGGTGTATTATGAGGGGAAAGAATGAGAAGGAGATAGTGGATAGTAGCTAATAGGATGAAGGGAATGCATGGAGACAGAGTCTAGGAACAGGGCAAGGCAAATTGAATGAGTCTGCTGTGGTAGGAAGAATAATGGCCTCAAAGACGCCCACATCCTAATCTCCCGAACCTGCGAATATGTTACTAGTACATGTGGTAAAAGGGACTTTGCAGATGTGATTAAGGTATGGATCTTGAAATAGGGACGTGACCCTGGGTTATCTGGGTGGGCCCAGTGTAATCACAAAGGGCTTTATGAGTGAAAGAGGAAAACAGGAGAATGGGATTCAGAGAAGGAGACAACAGAAGTGGAGGCCAGAGCCATGCCATTGCTGGCTGGAGGGGCAGCCTCTGGAAAAGGCAGGTAACCGAGTCTCCCCAAGAGCCTCCGGAACGAACACAGACCTGCCAACTTCTTGAGTTTAGCCAGGGAGATCTAATTTGGGCTCCTTACCTCCAGAACTTTGAGACAATACATTTGCTTTGTTTTAAGCCACCAAGATGGTGGTAATTAATTATAGTTGAAGTAGGAAAGTAGTACAGATGCCAAATTGAATTGGGGGAGGGCGTTAGGAAGTTATGTGATTTGGAAGAATGTAAGATGTTAGCAAAATGAGTTTGATGTTTGAATGGAGAGACAGTGATGAAGAAGGTAAAAAGTACGTGTGAAATGGCAGGGAGGGGGTAGAGCAAAAGAAGGTTGTTACGACCCCATTTTTTCAGCTCTATGTGATTTTCCTTCAGAGCACTGCTTGAAGGTAAATATATGTTTATGTGTTATTTATTTAATCTCGTCTTTCCCTCTAGATTGCAAACTCTATGAGGGAAGAGGATGTTTTGATCATCATAATCCCCTGAGCAGAGCTGAAATAGATAATAAAGAACAATAAAGACTGGAGTGAATGAGTGAATTGGAAGAAACCAGTGGGTAAATAAGAAATAATAGAAAAATCTATAAGCAGGGAATACTAAAGTATGTCCCTAACATACTTAAATGTGATACTTGTCAGATAACTTGGGCTAACATACAGCAAAAGGCTGCGTCCATCTGTCCATCCATTTGTCCGTCCATCCCGTAGGTTAAGTGGTTAGTAACACAATCAGTGAGGCAAGGGTTCAGCCAGTTACTGTGTGACCTGGGGGCACATTATTTAAATCTTATTTTTGGCCTGTGAAAGAGAGACACTGATAGGGTTGTTGTAAGAATTAGATATAAAGCAATTAGAATAATTCCTGACACATAATCATTGATAAATATTATTCATTATTATTTTAGTTGAGTTAGATACATTTTGCTGTAGAAAGAAGACCAGGCCCACCACTTTATCCCTGAGTGACTGTGGCAAGACTTCACTGTTCTGGTTAGGGGAAGGGATTGTTCTAGACCAGGGGTTCTCAGTCTTTAATGTGAACAACCCAAAGGTCTTTTGAAAATGCAAATTCTGGAGTGAGATTCTGCATTTCTGAGAAGCTCCCAGCCAATGCTGATGGTGGTGGTTCGTAGACCACACTTTGAGTAGTTGGGCGCTAGACAACCTCTAAGGCCCCTAATAGCTTCATTATCTCTGCTATTGATGTCACCCTGCTGTTTCCCAGGCTGTGCATTCCTTGCAGTTTGCATCAACTTTTTCTTTCTCCTCTTTGCCTAAGTCCAATCCTTTTTCACTGATTCATTTCTTCTTTGAAAATGTCTCTTAAGTGTCCACTGAATCTAAATGATGTTACAGTGATTTAGAAAATTGTTAAAACTACTCAATGGTGGAGCCTTTAAAAACTGTAAAGAAGTGTATAAGTGTCTAACCACTATGCTGTCCACCTAAAACTAATCTAAAATATTATTGGATGTCAACTATAATTGAAAAATAAAATTAAAAAAGAAGTATTAACATGATAAAACTTGTAAAATTTGTAACCCATGAATATGCCCTGGCCAGTGGGGCTTACTTGGTTGGGTGTGGTCCTGTGCGCTGAAAGGTGGCTGGTTCAATTCTCAGTCAGGGCATGTGCCCAGGTTTCAGGGTCAATCCGGTAGGGAGAGTACTGGAGGTGGCTGATCTGTGTTCCGCTCCCATGTTGATGTCCCCCCGACCTCCTTTCCCCTCTCATATGATCTATACACACATATATCATGTATGGTTATATCTAAAAAGGAACTCACCACCTCCCCCCCCCCCCCCCATTTTACATACAGAGAAAAAAAGGGCAAGAAGGAAATGCTCCACACGGGCTGAGTTTGGATGGAAGAAATACTGTTCTCTCTGGGTATGTATTATTTTTTCTTTTCTGTAGTTTCTTTAATGAGTATGTTTCATTTGGAAAATGAAAACATTGTTTAAAACAAATTATGATACTGGAATTCTTCCCATTTAAAGGCGTTTCTGGGACCCTTAGGGACTGTTTGCCCTCTTTTCTCTCCTAAATATCTATGCCTCTTTTTCATTCTTTATCTTCAGGCTTTGCTGACAACACAAGTCCCTGCTCTCCAAAAGGATTTTTCACTTCATCTCATCTGTGAATAGAGACTTATCTCCCTCCCCCCAGCCCCCCCACCAGGTCTAGCCTGATGGAAGTGATTAACCTCTTTCTTAAATGATAACATGGGTACAGAAGGCCAGTCCCCACACAGCCAGGTCTCACTTCCAGTGGCTACTGCGGCCTTGCTCCGACTCCTTTAGGGTCGGCCTCACGTAAAAGGAGAGGGGGAGGCAGTGGAAGGATGAAGTCAGATGTCCAAAGACAGCTTATGCCAGAAGCAACTCGAGATGCAACTCCACAGCCGGGAAGCAAGCCAAGCAGCCAGCCACGTCCACAGCCGCTGAGTCTCCAAGGGGAACAGAGCTGTAGAGCCAGATGTTACTTCCAGAAAAAATTGCTGCGTGAGACTTGGCCTCTGAATGGTGCATCTGTCCAACTTATCATCTCCTTGGTCATAGATAATGAAAACTCTGCTGGGAGGGCCTGGAAAAAAAAACAAACAAAGAAGGAACATAACCCGACAATGAAAAGAAAGTCACGGTATATATGTTTTTGCCAAAGCATTTATTTTGGAGTTCCTCAGATTTCCCAGCTTGGGTTCATATTGACATATCCTTTCTGGGAGGAAAAATGTCTGTCGATCAGCTTCGAATGCACTCTCTGCTTGATTTTACTTTTTATGTCCCGTAGGGTATGAGGAGGAGACTGGGTCATACCTTAGAGGAGAGAAGAAAAACCCTTCCCTTGCCCCAGATTCTAGACCTTTCCAGATAAATCTTCTCTCACTGTTGTGCCACTGTACTTTCCAGGTCTGCTGGCTTTGGTGGAACAGCTTGTTTACTACGTGATGAAGAAGGAGGAGGCTAGAATCTTGCCCGTGTTCCACATACGAGGCTGTGCCCTGCGCACGTCTGTGTTCACCTGGAGTGGCATCTTTTTACAAATAATACAAAGATGCTGCTCACTGGCCAAGCGCTGTGCCCACAGGTTTACCTCTGTGTAGACGGATGCCTTTTCCTAAGTTTGTGTTATAAAGTGTTATACAGGCTGATAGCCCAACCTGACCCCCATCTCAGGTCTTCAACTGGGACCAAGTTCCAGGATGGCTCCATCCTGACTGCAAACCAGAGAGTGTTTGTGGGACTCTGTCCAGGTCTGGCCCCAAATTTGTTTCTCTGCTCTGATCTGGGAGGTTTTGCCCTGAAACCCAGGTTCTCCACTTATACTTAAGATATAGAACTTTTTCTTATTTTCTGAGCTAAATTGATAACTCAGACACATGCCTGGTACCTTGGTCCCTTTAGAGAGGGGGACCTGTCTTGGTCTGGTCATTGGCCTATCAGGGGTTCAGCAATGCTCCTGCTCCCCAGCCTGGTTGGTGATCCTACCTTTCTGCTTAGATCTCATCATGTGACCCTCTCCAGGGCAAAACTCCTCCTCCTTATTCTACTTGCCTGTTTGGATGCTTCTGTGAATTTGTGTTATGTTCTGGAAGTCAACAGCTGCCTGTACCACTTCCTATCCCTGTTGCCTTAAATCCTCTGGGAATCCTATTCTGTTCCACGGGCTGAACTTGTCCTTGAGGTCTGGGTCTCTCCATTGGTTCAATGTCTTTTCTTTCCGAGGCTGCCTCATCCTGCTGATGGATGAGGGCACATACCCGGCCATCCTCTGAGAAGTAGCACTTAGCTCCAGGAGGGGATAACTTTATGTGAGCAAACAACTGCTTATATGTTATAATGAATGCACCTTTCTAAAAATACCTCTCTACCAGGTGCGCAGTGTCTGAATTCTACCAAAGACATTGCCCCCTCCAGGAGTCCTCTGCAAGGGTAAGGGACAGTGGCCAGTGAGTCACAAATACCTATGGACATGAATTAGTAACACTATTGTGTGGAGAGTGGCTATAGCGTTTGGACAGGTTCAAGCCTCGGACCAATGAGAGGGCACGGTCCTCCTGTGACAAAGCCACGTGTAGGTCCCAGCTTGGAGGGCAAAGCCCTCCCAGCACAATTATAGTCAAAGGCTATGGTTGTAAGCTTGACCTTATGGTCCGAACCTGTGGCCCCAGGTGGCTAAGCGATGTAGACTGTGGGAGGTGCAGCAGGTGCTGCCAAAACAAAGCCTGATAGAGTTCAGGTGCATGTAATTGAGTAGATTCGAAACCCGAGAGAACATTATAAACATCTTGACCACGCCCTTGCTTTGCCTTGTGGGATCTGACTATAAAATAAAGACTCAGCTTACAGGCTGTGTCACTGTCTCTCCATCTGAAAACAGTGTTCCACCTAGCCTCAGCGATATTCTCTTGTTTGTTTTCTTTAATCCTTCACCACCCCTCCTCAGGTTCATCACTTGCCGTGCTGAGTGTGGTTCACCCTTGTCTCTCCTAACTATAGGAATCCATGGTAGCAGGCTGGCACAGGAGGTTTAGGGAGAGCAGAACAGAAGAGACCTGTACAGGAACAACTAGAGGTAAGTGCTGAGGACAACTTTTCCCATTTTTCTGCCTTTACCTGGTCTCAGCCCTGGGCTGGCAGCTCACATACCTTTAGGCTTTTGTGGTTTGGCACATCATGGGTGTAGAGCAGGGGTGGGCAAACTTTTTGACTCGAGGGCCACAATGGGTTCTTAAACTGGACCAGAGGGCCGGAACAAAAGCATGGATGGAGTGTTTGTGTGAACTAATATAAATTCAAAGTAAACATCATTACATAAAAGGGTACGGTCTTTTTTTTTTTTTAGTTTTATTCATTTCAAATGGCCGGATCTGGCCCGCGGGCCGTAGTTTGCCCAAGGCTGGTGTAGAGAGAAGATTGGAGAAAAAACATTGTCCTTTAGGATCATTGGAAAAAGAAACAGAAACAGGATTTGGGTATTATTTGGAAGTAGGCAGAAAAGCTGAGGAATGAGCCATAACTAAACCAATTCACTAGACTATAATGTAAAATAGGGACCTAAAACATGGCCGTGTCTGACATAAGTTAGGAATAAAGGTAGGGGAAGGATGCAGGGTCACAGGTAACTGAACTACCAATAGTTTGCATGTCTCTCACGTTAAACTTGCACGTCAGTGTTCACACTCAGACCTTCCATCGCAGCTCACCTCTCCAGGACAGCCTAGAGCAGTGGTCGCCAAGCTTTCAGATCTCACGGACCACTGGCCTAGAGCACCTCACCTCCTTCATGTTCATAGGGCGATATAGGCCGATGGGAAGAGCCTAATATCTGATCACTAAATAGGAGTTGAAAACTTTCAGGTGGTTTTCATTCTGGGAGGTGGTGATCCAGAGGGGCTGGAACCTGGCTTTGATGTCAGCCAGGACTGGGTTCTTTCTGATCCTGGCTCACCCTCTTACTGGTTGTATGTACTTGAGTACTTGGCCTCGGCCTCACTTTCCTCATCTGTGAACTGGGTACTATGTCAGAGGGTATTGTGAGGATTGCATGGAATCATGTTATCACATGATACGATACTGCAATGCTCCACACAGAATGTCCAGAAGAGGGTTTTTGAATGGTGCTTCTGTTTTGGAGGAATTCCCTGTTTTCCCAGAAAACAACCTGGTATTCCTGTCAGCAGTTTCTTGGATGTCCAAAGAGGTCAGAAAACTTTCAGTTTTGAATCTTCTGGCATATGAGGATGTGAAATACAAAAGTAGATATATAGTTTGCATGATTACATTTTAACACATCAATGCTGTTGAAACACACACACACACACACACACACACGACTGTTATTCATATGATCCTGTAACCGTACAGGGTGGTCTGGAAGGGACCCAAGTTTAAAATTGGGTGGGGAAAGTCTTTCAGTTCTGTTTGTGTCTTTCTATAACTGAATGTTTAACCTTATTTGGAAATAAGGTGAAAAGTCTAAATTTGAGGCTTAGGCTATTGGCCCTCCTAGGTCCTTATTTGATGAACCCCAACTGTCAGAGAAATCTGGGCTGCACAGACCACTATTCCATTTCTGCTGATAGAAAGCAGAGTGCCTGCTGCTTTCCTGTCAGTATAACCTACACATGCGGTTTAGGCTGAACTCATCTTTGTTTCAGGAGAATCACAGTGTGTGGCACAAGCCCTGGACTGGGGTGGCACTGTTGAAGGTTTGAATCCATGGACCAGTGTTAGGAGATGTGGGAGGTGCTTCTCTCCTCCAGGCTCCGGTGCCCTGTCATTTGAAAGAAAGGGCTAGAATTAGATCTTCCTGAGGTGTCCACTCTGTAACTGTGATCTCGTTGTGCATGGAGTTTGCAGTGTGCATGGGGCACACTTTAAGGTTGGCATGATCTAGCAGAGTAAAAGATTTATCTCACCATTTTCAGACCAACTAAGTTAATTATAAAGGTAATAAGTTGGTAGTTAATCACTAAGTTAATTATACGACTCCTTGGAATAATCATTTAATGGTTATCTTTAGGTCTATTGATATCTTCACAAGAACGAAAACATCAGGGAAAACAATGAATCTGGAGATGAAAGGAGTAAGAAATCAAATATGAAAAGACCTATGGTTATAAAAGGGACCGATCTGGGGTAAAAAACAGCAACCCCCAGGTCTTCAGATACAACTCCAGATCACATCAGATGTTTCTCCATTCAGTCCTTCACTTATTTTTAGCTTTATTTTCCTCTCCATCTACCTTTGACCATTCATTATTCCACTTTTATCTTTCTTTTTTGTTATGTTACTCCTCACCTGAGGATATTTTTTCCATTGCTTTTCAGAGAGTGGAAGGGATGGAGGGATGGAGAGAGAAACATCGATATGAAAGAAACACATTGACTGGTTGCATCCTGCATGCACCCTGAACACGGGCGATAATTGAACCCACAACCCAGGTATGTGCTCTTGACAGGGATTTGAGCCTGTGACCCTTCAGTGCATGGGCCAAGGCACTAACTATTGAGTGACACCAGCCAGGGCTTATCTTTCCATTTGTTTTATAAGTTCATTAGAGGCCTGTTGCATGAAAAAATTCATGCAATAGGCCTTCCCTTCCCCTGGCTGCTGGCACCGGTTTTCCTCCGGCACCCAAGACCCAGGCCTTTGCTCGGGCCAGAGCCGCCTTCAAGCCGCCCTCAAGCCTTTGCTGCTCCGGCCGGAGCCGCCTTCAGTCTTTGCTCCGCCACTTCATGCCTATGTATGCAAATTGACCGCCATCTTTGTTGGCAGTTAATTTGCATACCTCACTGATTAGCCAATGGGAGGCGTAGCAAAGGTACAGTCAATTACCATGTTTGTCTATTATTAAATAGGACGGTATATATAGAATGACTTGACTTAAATATATTGTGTAATGATTACCACAATAGTTAATGCCCATCACCTCATAGAGATGCAGGGGAAAGGAAAGGTGTTCTCCCTTGTGATGATAACTCTTAGGATCTACTCTCTTACATTTTAAAATTTATACAATATAAGGTTTAAAGTGGCATATATTAGAAGATTCTTGCACAAGAGAAAAATCATTTATGAAACAGTTATGACTTAATTGTTTCTCTTTGCCAACAGTGATCAGTTGGAAAGTAGAAAGATATTTTCTAGTAAATAACTTACATACTTGGACATGCTTAACTATTTAGATGAGGGAGGAGAAAAAAGTATGTAACTTTATTTAAAGAGAAAATTAAAAATCTATATTTAAGGTGTTTTTGTGAAAGTAATTTATATGTTAAAAATAAGAGAGATATGTACTCAGGGAAAAACATTAGAAGGAAAACAAAAATTATGCTGTGATTTAAAAAGCTTGAGAGAGAAAGAATATAGCCAGAGTCATTTAATAGAGTTAATTTCTTTACTTGAATAAAAATTCCTTTTAGCTGGAGGAACAGATTTATTTATAAAATACTGTTCACATAAGTTTTTCAAAGATGGTGGGACATTTACTATGATTCCAGATCAAGCCAGATCTTATGGTGGGTTATAGGTGTGTCAATCATGGCTCTCAAATTTCACCCTTAAGAGTTTTATTCCTTTAGGTTCCTGGAAGGTATGGTCCTTTATTTTTTAGTCTTTAGTAGAGGCCCAGTGCACTAAATTCATGCACTAAATTTGGCTGCTGGCTGCCAGCTGCCGGCCGGGGCCTCCCTCCCTTCCCCCGGCCAGCCCTGCCTCCTGGTCAAACTCCCGGACAACTCTCAGTCGAGGGGACAATTTTCATACTACACTTTTATTACATAGGATTCTTTTGAGGGCAAGGCATGGACTGGAGGAGGAGACAAAGGGGCATAATCCCCTCTATTTCACCAGTGTAGCTAGAGAGCTGTTACCAGGAGCTGTGTAGAAGGCTAAAGGCAGAGAAGCCGAACAATGACTTGTTAATTCAAATTCTGAGGGTTATCTTGATAAAAAGGGCAGGGAACTCATTCTTGGAGAGTGAATGCATAGATTCCAGGGAAAGGAGTAATGACCCGAAGTGCATGAAATACTTGGCATCACCATTCATAGAGATTTCCTTTGTTCAGAACTGAATCCAACCTACTGTCTAGGGAAGTCACGGAGTGAATCTGAGGAACTAAAAGTTCAGTTCATGCCTTTGCCTAGGGGGTCAGTGGGTATCTCTCTCCACCTAGTGGCCAGTGCCTCCCAACCACAAAACTAAAAGACAATTGGTTATTATGGCAAGGAAACAAGTGAGGTTTTTTGTTTTGTGATAGCAGGCTATCAGATCCTAGAATGAAGAAGATAATTAAGCATATGTTTGGAAAAACCAGTGGGCAGATTGATAATTAGGTTGGCTTGCATGGTTTCCATTGTGCAGTGACATGCTTTGCATTCTAGTGGAGCATGAGCTGTGAGGGATGGTTGCTGATTACGTAATACAAATGGAATTTAAACTTGTGGCCAATTTCATAATATCAGTTATTCACATGGTAAAACCCACCTTTTAAGGATAAAGATGAGACGAGATTTAAAAAATCTTCAATTATTAATTTGACATGAATTTTTAACATGAATTTTGGATAATCAGTCTCAATTATTGAGCACACTAGAGGCCCAATGCATGAAATTTGTGCAAGGGGCTCGGCTCTCACAGCCCCGGCTTCATCCAAAAGGTCGTCCAGATGGTCGTTCTGCTGTTTGGTCTAATTCGCATATGAGCTCTTTATTATATAGGATTGTAAGTGCTCAATAAAAGCACTTATTGAATTGAATTTAATAGATTCCGCTGTGCCTCAATTTTTAAATTGCTCTTATTGTTTCTATTTTCCCCAACTAAAGTCATATTTCATTAAAAACAAATATATCTTTTTATAATATGCAAGTAATGAGCATTTTTCAGCTGTTTTCATGCTGGTCTTGGCAGACTTTGACACTGTTGAATACTCCCTTCTAGAAACTTTTCTCTTCCCCTCTCCTCTGGTTGCCATGACACCACCCTCTCCTGCTTGTCTCCTACTTCCCTGGCAGGGTTATCTTTAGTGTGCTTTCCAGCGTCACCCTTCCTTCATGGCCTCTTAATACCACCGTGGCCTGAGAGCCTATCTTAGCCTTCTTCTTTTCTCCATTCAACTTGTCTTCCTCCAAGATCACACATGAATATTTGAACTCTAATGCAGATACTGGTGGTTCCAAAGTCTCCATTTCCAGTTCTCACCCATTCTTTCCCGAGTTCCAGACACAAACTCCTGTCTGTTACATAGCTCTATCACGAAATCCTGCAGGCACCTGGGGCCCTATGCAATCCTAACTAAGCCCATTATTTTGCACCCTTCTGCTGCTTGTACTCTTGCCTGCATTTCTTATCTGATACGTGTCATTATTCAGTATTCTGGACCCAAAGGACAAATGGTGTTTGTTTTCTTACAGCACAGCAGTTTCTGATAACAAAATTAATATTAATAGGAGCTGTGCTTTATTAAGCAATTACTATTTTCCATACGTTGTGCTTAGTATTTCACACATTGTACCAGATAATGCCGGAATCCACACCGTTCTGCCTGCATCAGCTTGATTCTAGTGTAGCTGTAGTGAAACGTTCTATTCTTGTTGCCACCCTTTCACTTCAAGAACATACCCACCCCAACTTTCCTGCCTCTGGGCTTCGTCGGAAGCTGGGAAGGCTGGTCAGCCAGTGAATGAGCCAACTGCCAGGTTGTGAGGAGAAATTAAAGCTCCCAGGAGTGAACCTCAATAAATTAGGAGTGGGAGTTAGTGGATAAGTGTCCCCAAGCTTCTTGCAGAGGCACAGTGTTGAGTGCCATTCATTAAGGTACTTCAGAAGACCCCTGCAGGATTGAGCCCTGGTTGCCCAGTCAGTAACGTATGGTTAGTGGGCTTGGTTTTCTCCCTCCCTTGCCCCACTCGCCTTGTGTCCTGGGAGCACCTCCTAAACAAGCTCCCTGAACCTGAGTCCTGTCTGAGACTCTGTTTTTTGGGGAGAACCCAAACTGAGACACACATTTAATCATCACAACAGGCCTTCCTTTGTGATAATATTAGCAGTAGCTCCATTTTATAGATGAGAAAACCGAGGCACAGAGAAAGTGACCAAATTTACCCAGGGTTATTCATCCGACTAGTTGAAGAGCTGGGATTTGAGCATTGGTAGTCTGACTCTGGAACCTTCCATCTGCTAAAACTGAGATCTAAGGGGCAAGTGAGAGAATAGCTGGGCAAGTGTAACTGATTGGCTCTGATGTCTGTAGAGCACTATTCCTTCAATGTCAAGAAAGTGTTTTTTTTTCTCAACTTGTTCCAGTTTGGTGATGAGAATTCTCAGGAGATTTTTGGTTTATCTAGTAGAATGGAGAGATTCACAATGTTAATGAACAGTGCTTCTAAAAAGAAAACAAAATAGATGCGTATTTTGACAACTTTAAAGGATATTAATGTTGTACAAGGAAAAATATGCATGATTTCCGAAACTTTTGATATATTGTACACTTGAAGTTAATGCTTGGATGTTCTTATGAATCTCTCTGCTTTAAAAACAGAGGAATCCAAAATGTTTCCATAACATGAATAATCAGCTTCGTTGTTAAAAGGCATTTTTAAAAGGAGATAAATTGTGATCATTTATACTAATGTGCGATAAGAACATTAGAAACATTAGTGGTTCCTCATGAATTCTTACTATTTCAGACAAAGTGAGAAATAAAAAATGGGAATTCATTTACTTTAAAGTAGCAGATGGGTTTTGAAATATTATTTGAAATTGGAAATAGAATGAAGAAACAGAACTGCATGTTGCCCTAGGGCTTCAGATACGTGATCTCCTTCCACTTTCTTACAACCCTGTAAAAATTGTTGTAATTTTTCTCATTTTATAGATGAGGAGTTAAATTTAAGGATTGGACACACTCCCTTTAAGTCATACAGTTATTAAGTGGGACAGCTGGGATTTAAACCCAGTTGAGTGGCTACTTAAACAACACTCTCATTACATTGCCTGGGAAATAAAATATATGATCAGGATGCAAGGATTTTGTAGATGCAAATTTATAATGAGAAATCAAAATGTAGAAGTCTTTCCAGGTTGTATGATATGACACCTGAGGCAGAGGATGTGGTATAGGATATGCATAAGCACCACTTTGGTGGACCTTGAATTAATGTAGACAGTGACCTCCCTTGGAATAGCTACCTTTAAATTTCCTCCAACATTGTTCCCAGCTTATAGCTGTTTTTAGAGCACAGCATCTGAGTTAAGTAGTGGTGACAGAGACCATATGGCTCTCAAAGCCTAATATACCTCAGATACTTTACAGAAAAAGGTTGTTGATCTTTGTTCTACACTATTTGGTGGCTGGGGGTGAGACTTAGAGCATTGGTTTCCTATGGCTTTGTTTTCTAAAAATCATTTAAATGTTCAATGCAATTACAATGCACACTCAAATACTAATGTGCTTGTACATTTTTTGGTACATGTTACATTTTCTTCTCCATTTTCAAGATCACACTATCTTGAAACTTCTATCTTTCAGAGTCAGCTCCAATAATAGAGACAGGGATGTGAAAACAATTCATACCAGGACTGAGTCATTCTTTGAAAGCAATTTGCCTGGTAGGAATCTTATTAACAGTGGTAATGATGTTGTTGTTTTAGGTATAGTTTTTATTGATTTTTCTGTTTTAATTCATTCATTTTTGCGTTGCCGTTGTTAATGCCTTCCTACTGCTTTTTTGGGGGGCTTTATTTTGTTATTCCCTTACAAACTTTTGAGCCCAATGCATTATTTATTTTCCTGTTTTAATGGTTAAGCATGGGTTTTGATATGTAATTTATTTTGTTACTGTTGCTTTCTAAAAGTTCTATAATTTCTCTTCATATTACCTGTTTGTCTTATGAGATCAGGAATTTTTTTTCTGGGTAGAAGAGTCTTCATTTTCTGAATTTGTAATTAATTGCTAGTTTTCTTTCATCATTATTAGCTAATATTATCTATTTCTGTTTACTTCTTAGAGATTTGTTAAGACTTTCCTTATAGAGTAATATGTAATCATCTTTAGTGAATGTTCCATAGGCACTTGAAGATAAGATATATTTTCTATTTCCGGACAGAAAACTTGGTAACATATCAATCAGATCTACATTACTGATGATGTTGTTTAGGTATTCTGTGTTCTCCATTTTGTTCAAATTGATCTTAGACAAAGGGAGATAAATTTAAATCTCCTTTTGTTAGTACCTCATTATATCCTTCTGTAATTTCTGTTTTATGAAAGTAGCTACTCTGCTTTTTTTGTGGGTATAGATATGGAGGAAAGTGAGAGCAGCTAATGGGGAAAAAAAACAGCTCCTGATAGATTGCTGACAGTTGGTATCTTGCCTGCCTCTTATAGCTAGACAATGATGTTCTGCCGTTGAATGCATATTTCACAGGGTGCCAACATCAGACACATGTTGACCATGATAGGATTGAGTATGACCAAGTAAGACCAGTCCGTAATCATATGTGAGCAAAGGCAAAAATAAGAACTTGTACAAATCAGAAAAATGACTACATATGTCTGCCCCTCCCAGCTATCTTGAGTGACTGCTGCTTCATTACTGTGTTTATTAGTCAGGTTCTCCAGAGAAACAGAAACAGTAGGATCGATATAAATATGCAGAAAAAGGTTTAGTGTGAGATATTGGCTTACATGATTATGGAAGCTGAGAATCCTATGATCTGCCGTTAGTAAGGTGGAGGCCCAGGAAAGCCGGTGGTATAGTTCTGGTCCAAATCTGAATGTGAAGGCTGAAGAATGGGGCTGGGAGGACGGCTGGGGGGAAAAGGGAGATGGTGCACGCCAGTGATGTAGTCCTGGTCTGAGTCTGAAGGCCCAAGAACCAGGAGCACCAGTGTCAGAGGGCAGGAATGTACGTGTGCCCAGCTCAAGAAGAGAGTAAGTCCACCCTTCTTCCGCCTTTGTGTTCTATCCTGGCCCTCCACCTGCATGCTGAGAGTGATTTTACTCAGGTCACCAATTCAAATGCTGATCTCTTCTGGAAATACCCTCACTGATACATGTACCCAGAAATAATGTTTTACCAGCTATCTGGGCACCCATTAGCCCAGCCAAGTCAAATAAAATTAACCATCACTGTTACCAATGAAAGCTTTAGCCCTACTGTGTATTCTCACCTCCTAGATAGACATCATTAAGATACCTGGTCATAGAATTGTTCCTATTTGCAGACACCATCCATCCAGAGCTAAACCATACTTCCCTAAACCTTCCTCCTAATCATCCAGCAGGCCTCAGTCCTATAACTTGCCGGGACACTTGGGGTGTGGCCTTCCTTGTTTCAACAGTGTCACTAAAACCAGCTGGTTCTTCTGTCTTCATTGTGAATTGTACCCATTGGCATTCATATTACAGTCACAACCGCTGCTTTTTAGGTATGTTTTTCTTTATCTTAATTATTTAAAATTAGTTTCAGGCATGTCTTTTGTATATAGTACAGAACTGGATTCTGTTTTGGGAGACTATCTAAAGATCTTTTCCTTTTAATAGCTTACTTAAGCTTATGTACATGTCTTGATAGAACATGTGTGTTTGGCCTTAGTTCTGTAATTTCATATTATGTTTTCTGGTTTATTTATAAAAGTTTTAAAAACTTTTACTATGTGTACCATTTTTCTTCTTCCTTTTCCGATTGCACTCTTTCCCCCCCCTTTTTATTTAGGAAGTTTTAATTTTAAATCTGGGGGCTGCCTTTACCTGATACCCTCATTCCACTTTTATTTAAAACAATAACTATTCCCACATGAGAAGCAATGAAATCAAGCTCTGTTCTCTTGCTCAACCCCTCTCTTCACCTCTAATTTTAATAAATCTAATGTACCTCTCCGTTTGCTGGAGTTTGCCCTCTACAATTTTCCTAAAGAAACTTCCATGTGAACAGTATTTCCTGAGCTTTTGAAACTGCAAAACTATGATCAGTTCTGCTTGTTTGCACATTAGGTATTTGAGAGTTGCTTACTTGCTAAAATTTACCAGTAAACCAAAATCCATGCTCGTGGTGATTTGCAGTCCCTGGTGGGTGTGTGCAGGGGCGAACATTTGCCACCTGATGTGCATGTCCCAGCCGAGGGCACACAGGGCTTCCCCTTCTGGTTTGAGCTTTCATCATGCAGTCTATTTAGCACCATTTTATTTTTTATTTTTGTTGGTGAGTTCAGTGTTTTAAATGGCCCTTAAGCTGTATGATGAAGTGCTGTCTAGTGATTTTAAGTGCAAGAAAGCTGTGAAGTATCTTGTAGAGAAAATACATGTGTTAGGCTTCGTTCAAACATGAGTTATATACTGTTTGCTGTGAGTTCAATGGTCTATGACCTTCTAGTCCTGACTTAAAAAAATAAAATGTTTTTGTACTCCTTTTCCCCTCCCTCTACTTTATTTTTCATTTTTGGTTTTCTCATTTCAGTCTTCTATATCCTCACTGTGCTTTTTATGGTGTCTGGTCTTCCTTTTATTCCTTATCATTTAGTCTTCATTTCTGAAAAGGCTTTGTTTTTTCTCCTATTTCTTTTCCGATTTGAGTGTTGGTATTGCTCCTTTGTAGTCCCAATTGTGGCATAAAAGCTTAACGTTCTCAGTTGGAATGTTAGGTTGTACTTTTTATCCACTTTGTGTCAGTATTTTTCTGGTTGTTTTCATTGTCTCTAAGAAGGCTTTCTTGCTCTTTTCATCTTTTTTTATTTTCCTGGTAGTATCTTTGTGTGAGTATAGAGAATGTCTCCGTCATCACTCATAGTTTAGTGAGGTAGTTTTTTGTGATGTTTAGCAGGAGCTCTTGTGGAAGCCAAGGCCAGGGTAGATTTCTAGGCTCATAGCTCAAGGGCCTCCTCTCTGCTGCCCTAGCAAACGATTTAAAGCAGGGCCTCTTGTGTGGTCCCCTCTTTCTGGCATCAGCCTTGGGCTCACCTAGAGATAATCAACAAGAGATAGAGCCTTCCGGGCGACCCATGCTTTTGTAATTTTTAAATGTGCTGGCTCTTTCTGAGATGATTCCTCCTCAGGCCTTCTCTGCACCCTTTATCCCTCCCTCCGGTTCTGCTCCATCTTTGGGCAGCACTTATTTGAAGTTTTATGATGTTTCTTTCTCCTAGGTTCATTGAGGATAAAATTTATGAGTTTAGTTTTCATTTTTCTTGCTATTCTTTATGCTGGGAAGCTTCAGAACGAAGCCACAGTTGTGTTCCTACCGAACTCTTCTGGGTTGATGGTTCACTTGAATTAGAATCAATATGATATAGTGCTTGTTTGTCCTCAGATTCATTTGGGTTCCAGTCTTGATTCCCGGTTTCCCAGACCTGCAAGCTTGTCCCGAGGCCACAACTGAGATGATGAGTAACAGTTGTTTCGAAGAAATGTAGAGCTAACAATTGAGACTAAAACAGATTACTTTGATTTTATATTTATTTCTCTTTTATGCTGAAAATGTTGCTTCCTAGTGACATTTCTTACTTATTGTACTTAAAAAGCAACACTGGCAGCATTTTCACTAAAAAGAATACAGCTAAATGCTGTTTGCAATTCTGTGCCCCCCCCCCTTTTTTTTGTCTTTCATATACATTCCCAGAGAATGATAACTCAAAATATTTTTTTTTCCAAAATATGTTTTAAAATATGTTTTAGAGTCACTAGAAATAATTTTTCTTCATATGTTCCTATTATCAATTTGGTAGATTATTAGGTACATTTGTTTCAGTGTATTTGTACAGAGTATACTTTTTAACGTCTACTTTTTAAAATTATGTAAAAACATCAACATGGTTCCAAAATCAAAACAATAAGCAAAGTACATTCAGAGATGTAGCTTCGTCCTTGTTGCCTGCTCCCTTGCTCATCCTCCCCCATAGGGAACACCTTACTCATTTTTAGTTTATTCATCAATTGTTGCTTTTTTTGTAAATACACGTATTTGTATCTCCCCATGTTCATTCTTAGATAAAAGGTATCATATAATAAGTATTGTTCTGTGATTTGATTTTCCACTTGACAATATATGTTGTAGATCACACCACGCCATAGCAGTATTTAAAGTCTCCCTCCCTTCCTCTCTCTCCCTTCTTTAAAATTGAGGTATAACAACATATATACAGTAAAGTGCACAAATCCTAGGCATTCAACTAATTGAATTTATTTCATACGTATGCACCTATGTAACCACTACAAGATCAAGTTATAGAAATTTATCACCACCCCAAAAGGCTCCCCTTTGGTCTCTTCCCAGTCAGTATTCCTAAAGAAAACCATTATTTTGATGCCTATTATCACAGGTTAGTTTTACCTATTCTAGACATTCATAAAAATGGAATCATACAGTATGTAGCCTGTTATACATGTAGGCTTTTAACACTATGTCTGTGACACTTTATATTTTTGAGCATTTAGTAATATGTTCTTTTTCAGTACTGTGTAATATTCAGTTGTGTGAATATATTACAGTTTATTTATCTATTCCATTGTTGATAGGAATTTAACCATGTCTAGTTTTTTATAGAGTATTTTATTTTCATACACATGACCAATTGTTCAAAAAACTATGGCTTCACTGAATTGCCTTAACATCTTTGTCAAAAGTCTGTATTTCCATGAGGCTATTTCTGGAATCTTTATTACTTTGGTGTGTGTGTCTCCTTTCACCAGAACTTTATTGTCTGGATTACCAGAGCTTTATATTGTCTTGAAGTCAGGTAACAGGAGTTTTCTAGCTTTGCTCTTCTTTTTAAAAAATTGTTTTGACTGCTTTAGTTCCATTTCCTTTCATATAAATGTTTGAAATAGCTTGTTGTTACCTAAAAAAAAACAACAAAAAAACAAAAAAAACCCTAGGATTTTTACTGGGATTGTGTAGACTCTATAAATGAATTTGGAGAAAGTTGACAACAATTATTGTTTTCAAATCCATGAATAGTGTTTATCTTTCCATTTATTTAGAACTTTTTGACCTAATTTTGATTTCTTTGACAGAGCTATGTAGTTTTCAACCTAAAGTACCTCTACATATAATGTTAGATTTGTACCTGAAGTGCTGTTATAAATGGAACTGGTTTATTTTATTCCGTTTTTTATACTTAAGGATTTATTTTTATTGTTTTTTTCAATATAAATTAAAAATTTTTAAATTATAGTTGAAATACAATATTAAATTAGTTTCAGGTGTACAACACAGTGATTAGACATTTATATAACTTACAAAGTGATCACCCTAATATGACACCATACATAGTTACTGCAATATTATTTACTATATTAATGGTAATGTTTCTTTAATCTCAATTTCCAATTGTTAATTGTATGTACAAAGGCATTTAATTTTTGTATATCGACCTTGTATCTTGTGATCTTGCAAACCTTAGTTCTAGGGGCTTTTTAGGTTGGGACTTTTCTGCCAAGACAATCATCTTGTCTGAGAATAGATGACAATGTATGGCTGTTGTTTTTTTCTTGTCTTATGGAACTGAGTAGGAATTCTCTTCTTTATGCTCATACTCTTCATATGGAGTTTAGTTGTTAGTCAGTGACTTGAGAGGAATTCATACACATATCAGGGGTCCACCTTCCCAGAGTTCCCTTCCCTCTGTGATTATAATCTACAAGTTCTAGCTACTTTGATTGCCCAGGCTCAAAACTTTTTCTCCATAGTTCACTGAGATCTACATATTTTTGCTGGGTATCTATTCATCTGCTTACAGGAAACGTAAAACAATCTCAGGGAAAGAGCCAGATGAGGTGGTAAAGCTTGCCATCTGTACCTTCCTTCCTTTATGCACCAAAGCCCCTCAGACCCTGCCTGTACTCATTGCCTGCAGTTATTTTTAAGTATTTGTCTAGGTTTTGTAATGTTTTCAGTGGTTAGAATGTCCCAAGCCGAACCCTAAAGTATGAATATGCTCACAAAATACCCAAGCACTCTAGGTTTTCCTGAAATCTCCTGATAATACGAGTGCTTAATGTCAGTATTCTTATCTTTGCTCCTGTAGTCTGGTCCAGGTATTTTGACAACATCCCAATCTTTTATTGCCCCAGGAAATTACTCAAAAGCAATATTGAGAAAGATTCCAATCAAAAAGTTGTTTATTCCTGTTTCTAGCTGAAATTTCTATTGCCACTCAAAATTTTTATCTTCAACCTTGAGACTCTTGCCATTTTTTACACAATGCCTTAAAACTGTTCCATTTGTCCAATTTTCCTCCTAGCCAAGCTCCAAGTTGCCATACATGTTTACCACTTTCTGGCTTGCTTCACACCTTCCTTTGATGACTCTCAGTGCTTGCATTCCCAATTTAATTTCTGACTAGTTTGTACCTGTCTTTTTCAAATTACAATTTTACCTCCCACGTTCTGGGCCCCACATAGAGTGGACATTTCTTCAAGGAAAGGACTTTGTCATCTATATATTTTGTGCCTATCTCAGATCTTAACAGAATCTGTTGGTTCAAAGCTACTCCGTAAAAGTTCTCACCAGTTAAACCATAGCTTTATAGAATATCGCCTTTTAGTTGCTTTATGCATAGTTTTTCAAGATTATTTTTTACAGATGCCATTGGTGTTGAGCCCAAAATGAACTCCTTCTGTAAACAATCTGAAGCACTGAAGCTGCTGCAAGGGCACCATGAATAGGGTTGGTGTCAACTGCCCAGGTGGTGCTATAGAACAGACTTTACTGACATTTTCTCATGACCTTTAACTTCCAGGGTTTATAATTGCAAAAGCGAAATAGAAAGCAAATTCTATTTCAGAAACTCATAATGCTGTTTTGGAAGCAGTTAGTAGTGCAGTATGCATGTTGCAAGTTGTTGTAGAAGAGCTAGGCTCCTGGGTCATCTGGTGTCATGACTGGGGTGATGGTGATAGTCATTCTGCCATGTAAAGTAGCACTCCTTTGTGCTCCATTAATATTTTGCCATTGGCCGTCTTGTGAGCAGATTAATTGTGGTAGAAAAGTGTGGATGCTTTATAATGAAACTCAATTTATTCTGGAAATGAAGACCATAAGTGAATATTTTTTTTCTTGTAGTTCTGATAGGACTTCAAAGTGAGAGACAGAAATAAATGTTAGGAATATCTAGAATTTGGTCCTAGAGATTGAAAATGATCACAAGCTCTTTGAATTACATTTCTGTTAACATTGGGGCCTGTTCCCTGTTCTCTCCACATTGAGGCTTCCTCTGTTGTCAGAGATTAATGTTCTCTCTTTATTCATGCAAAAAATTAAAGAGACATATAAATATGAAACAAGTACTTTTCATTAATCAAAGTTTTAATTCATCTTCATCACAGACCTCAAAAGACATACATTGTTGGTGAGAATTAGAACTATCTGATACAGCTAATATGAAGTGGTAGGTAGCCTTATTTTAAATATGTAAACATTTTTATGGTAATCTTTATTTTCATGCTAAATGAGGAGTTGTGTGATGGGTGATGATACTTTCCCAAAAAGAATCACTCTATTGTTGTTATTTTTAAAATATCTTTCCTTCTCTTGGTGGAAATAACAAGATTATTTTTGTTGTTAGTGTTTTATTGTTTTTTTTTTTTTTATCCTTACCTGAGGATATTTTTCCATTGATTTTTTATTTTTTATTTTTTTTTTTAGAAAGAGTGGAAGGGAGTGGGAGAGACAGAGAGAGAGAAACATGGATGTGAGAGAGACACATTGATTGGTTGCCTCCTGCACGTGCCCAAACCATGCCCCAACTGGGGCTGGGGATCTAGCTTGCAACAGAGTTATGTGCCCTTGACCCAGAATCAAATCTGGAACCCTTCAGTCTGAAGGTCGATGCTTTATCCACTGAGCCACACTGGCCAGGGCAACAGAGTATTTGGTTGGAAATATTAGCCACATAGAGGGGTAGAAGGTGTGTCCAGGTGAAGGAAAATGGAGCTAATTTATTGTGATAATACAGTAGGAACTGCAGTGCTGTAAAGGACGTAGAGTTGATCTCTTCATGATTCTTAATGTACAGGGGAGGAAAACTGAGAATGAGAGTAGTAGTGGACTTGCATGAAGTCCTACCAACAGTTGGCTGATCAGGGATATAACCAGGAAAGCTACTCATTATCCCCTAACAATGGTCAGTACCCACACTTAGTGCTTAGGCTGCTCTTCAATAATGGGAGCTCCCCTAACCCCTCAGGGTATAGAGGAAGGGTTGATGGGAGGAATTCCTGCTTATGGTGTTCCATGACCCAAGGAAACTAGGGCATTCATACTTTTAACTATTTTTATGACAAGGTATAGTAGTAGGTCAAGTGAGCACCTACGAAGGCACCTCATTCTCATGCAGGGTGTCTGCCAGCTCCCCTCCAGCTGCCTCTTCTCACACCTGTTGACCCAGATCCCGTCTCTAAACCAGGACACAGCTCATGGGGTATTTCCCCAGAGGTAAAAGTGGAAGCACAGGCAACACCAATTCTAACACAGCTGAATTTTGCTGACTAGTGCCAGGTGGGTTGGCATTGTAAATAGAGGCAAAGTGGTCAAAAGTAGGGGTGTCTGGTATTTAAAAAATCTGTGGAAATTACAGAAATGATATATGGTTGAAAAACATTTAAATATCACCAAAGAAATCTCTTACTCTATCCTTCCTTCTTTGCTCCATGGTACCCACTGGCATCAGATTAATGAGATTACAGCTTTTTCTATGTGTACAAAAACAAAAGAGTTGGGATTTTATTTTGTTTCTATAAAAATGAAGCTATATTCTGCATACCTGATTTTCAACCCCCCTTGCCCCCAACATTTTTTCTTGGATTTCACTCCATATAAGTACCTGGCTACATAAGAGTCCATAGTAAGGATATTCTATTATATATTATAACATTTCTGTGTTTAAGGGCATATCATTGCCTCTAGTTTTTTATTTACAAATAAATACTAGAATGAATATAGCATTTCCTTTTGCTAAATCTGTAGAGGTTGAGTTTTTTGGCCAATGCATTTAGACCAGGGGTCCTCAAACTACGGTCTGTGGGCCACCTGCAAATACAAATATTGTATTTGTTCCCGTTTTGTTTTTTTACTTCAAAATAAGATATGTGCAGTGTGCATAGGAATTTGTTCATAGTTTTTTTTTTAAACTATAGTCTGGCCCTCCAACGTTCTGAGGGACAGTGAACTGGCCCCCTGTTTAAAAAGTTTGAGGACCCCTGAACATTTAAACTTTTCTAGATATAGTCAGTTCTTGGGGATTTGATAAACAAGTGAAAACCAAAGTAATGGGATAGACCTATGTAAAAGGCCTGAGTGTTCTGAGTACCAGAACATCTACAGCAGAGGTCCTCAAACTTTTTAAACACGGGGCCAGTTCACTGTCCCTCAGACATTCCACACATGCACACTGCGGGCCTGGGACGAGTCGGCTGCTAAGCAGGACAGACAACGGGGGCAGAAACACCCGGCGGGCTGGATAAATGTTTTCGGTGGGCTGCATGTGGCCCGAGGGCCGTAGTTTGAGGACCCCCGATCTACAGGTAGAGAGAAGCTAAAATATTTGGCTTCTCTCACTCCTTCTGCACCAGAGCCCTTCAAGACCAGACTCAGACTTGATGGTTTGCTAGGAAGACATACAAGATTCAGAAAAGCTGTCACAATCAGCAAAGGTAAAAGGGTATTAGGGTGAAGTACTGGAGAAGTGAGCTTGAGGTTTGTCCTTTCCCAGTGGAGTCACCTGGTCACCCTTAATCCTCCCAGTTATCTGTGTGGTAACACATGCAAAGCATTGCCAACCAGGGGACTTATCTGAGCCTTGGTGTCCAGGGTTTTAGCTTTATGTTTCAGGTCAGTCTCATAGGTGTGCAGCACCCACGTGATTCACCTCAGTGACTCAGTTTCCAATCCCTCTGAGGTCAAATGGTACAGCATGACCTAGGACCTCAGGCATACACAAAAGGCATTTATCATTAGTCACATTGTTAGCACAAATCAGCTGGTCAAATGGATGCAGCCTGGCCCAAGTCCTCAGGAACATAAAATCACTCTTATCCAGCGGGCTGTTCTTTTTTCTTTCTTTATTGATTAAGGTATTACATATGTGTCCTTATCCCCCAATTGCCCCCCACCGTCCCCCCACTCATGCCTTCACCCCCCTGTTGTCTGTGTCCATTGGTTAGGCTTATATGCATGCATACAAGTCCTTTGGCAGGCTATTCTAAGGGCTCTGAGGTTGTCTCCTCGGACGAGGGCCAGTTGTTCTGCAGTCAGGCCTTCCTTTGGAATGTGCAGGTCTTGGGCAACCAGGCCCGAGTTAACCCTCTACTACACAGGCTCCTTGTACTTTATTGGAGGGATTCTTTCATCATAGGTCCTTATGATCATATTAAGGCTTGAAGAGGAGTTATTAAGGCTACTTGGAGGATGTTTGATCATGTTTTAATTTTAGGACTGAGTAATTTCTACTGCTTCATAAAAGGGAGCTACATAGTGGGGTCAGTGTCTGACCAGGGCTGACACATTGGTTTGAGTTCTCGTCTAAGCAAATCCTGAATTTGAGTCTGGAGAGACCACCATTTCAATACAGATCAGGGATTTGCACATAGGAGCAGAGTAAGACTTTTCAGGGCTGGAAAGGAAGTGATATGAGTCTAAGGAAAGATGTGCTTTTGGGGTATTGATCCTTGGTCTGGTGCGGAAGAAGTGATATTAACAAATGCTCAATATCCAACATTAGGTATTCAGAATATACAAACATTTGTTGTATATCTTCTCCCTGCAGATACCATGATATCCAAGGGTTGACAGAACCAACAACTGGTGAAGGTGTTTAAGCTACCAGTCTGGTGCCTTGTTACAACAGTCCCATCAAATCAGTGTACCTCCAGTACCTGCCTCTTAGGGCATTTCTGCCCTGTCCTCAAACTCCAAGGCATAGACCTTCCTACCTTTTATCTTTATCTTATATTTTCCTATTCACCAGTCACTCCATAGAGTAAATGTATTTGAGTCAAAACAATAGGTCAATACAAAGTCATGTTAAGAAAATAATTGGATAGGTGGCATGTAGACTGTAGCCAAGGAGTCAGTGAAGAAGAAAAATAAAGAATACAATAAGTAGAACAATGTCCATTATGAAACCACAGAACCATTCAAGACTATTCAGTTTCAAGTAGGTCACTGGTTGGGATGATAAAGAAGGAGAGAGAGAGCTGATTCTAACATCTTTGTCCTGGGGTAGTTTGTTTCTTCAATGAATAAATAACTAAAACAATCCTCCATTATATTCACACTACCTTACTGATAAGTTTTGACATATAGTGATTTTATTTTTGTTACTGTCAATCTGAAATAATGTTTGTGATCAGTTTTCCGTCTTACAATATTTTATGCTTTATATAGTTGACATAAAGATTTACGGTAGTTTGTTTCTCTTGTCAACATAAATTTGTCTCTGTGCTATTTAAGTCTTTGTCTGTAATTGGTATGTGCCTCTGGCTTACTTTTGATTTCTGTACACCTGATAACTATATTGACATCCTCTTGTTTTTGGTGTGAGGTGCTCCCAGTTTGACTCCTGGTGTCTGGTAGGCATTCATGTGATGTGTTCCTGCCTCGCTGAGGCAGGATCTTATTGTGTTTTTACCACCTCTGACTCCATGAATCATTGCGATACATTAAAAATTGTAATTCCCAGCACCTGCTTCACGCAGAGCTGCTCTTCCTTTCTCTACCAGCCTCCGAGGTTTTACACACAGGATGGGACCCTCAGGATGAAATATGCTGCCCTCGTGCTCCTTTCCTCCAATTTCCTAGTTAGTTGTTTCCTTGGAATGCAGCCTCTGACATGTGTGGAAAGCGATCTAGTACTGTCTGAGCAGTCTGCAGAGTGGTTAATCTGCAGAGTGGTTCCATTTTTGCATTAATGGAATTTTTGATCCAAAGACAACAGTGGGTATAGTGGACATTACTTTGCCATCCCATTTGTATTCTCTCTTTTTTTTCTGGTATCAAATTCGTTTTTTTCCCCCTGTGAAATAAATACTTCTCTATTCTCTGATATGGGGTGGGAATAGGGAAACAGTTATTTCACTAGAGCACATTTTCCCAAAATGATGCCTTCGCAGAAAATTAGATACATTGAGAAAGTGGCCAAGGTGTAGCTTTGCATATCCTTATTCTCCCTGTGGGTAGAACCTCACAGTCAGTGATGCTGTTCCACTGTCCCTATGCTTTCGAAGGAGTTCCTCTCCCCTGGTTCTAGGGAGGAGGCAGGTGGCTGTGGCATAGCAGACCAGAGCATTGCATGCTCCCCTGATCACAGTCACTCATTCTAAGATGGGATGTGACCAAGGCAGAGCCAATGAGACATAATGTTCCCAGCTGAGAAAGAGATGGATGTTTTGTTCTGCACTTGAGCCCAAGAGAATATGATCCTGGAGCTGCTTAGGGCTCACCACATGGCACCAGAGATCCATTCCATTCAACTAACACAAGAAAAACAGTCAAACATGAAGAGGACTTGAGTCTTAATGATATTACCCAGTCCTCTAGCTTGATCTAAGCCTGAAGTTTTATGCTAATTTGAGGTGGATTTCTCTTATTTGGCAACAAAGAAGCATTGGCTGCTGTAGTGGCAGAGTGTCTCTGTACCTTGTTTTCGGTCTTGTGCCTATGCTTCTGGTAGCAAAGTGTGACCTGTAAGTCACCCATTATTTCTCTTTCCTCCTTTAACAACCTCACAGTTCTTGAAATTCCTTCCAAATTCTTAGCATACATTATCAGTCAGCCCTGGTTTTCTCTTTCTGGTCCTTGTAAATATTTAGTGGGAGGTTAGTGAAAGTTAATGAAGGGCACTTGGATGCATTTTTAAACTGGAATGGTGATGCTGATGGTTGAGCTTTATCAAATTCTCATTTAACAAACTTTCCCAGTTATCTAACGCTGGTCCCTTATTAATTAGGCTTTTTTTTTTTCTTTTGGTTTGACCACATGTAACAGAAAAACCAAGTGAGAGCAGCTTAATCTAATTTTCTCATGTAATGTGGAGCTGGAGGTAGGCAGTGTAGGGATGTCAGGGTGTCATTAGGGACCTGTCTTTCTGCTCAGATATCTCAAGTGTGGATTCTCAGTCTTAAGGGCGCAGGGCCTTGACAGAATTCCAGACAGAGAAGAATAAGACCAAGGAACAAATATCATGTGTCAGCTGAATGAATACTTTAGGAGAGCATTCTTTGAAGCCCTACTGAATAACTTCCACTTATTTTTCATTGGCTTAAATTGTCACATGGCCATTCCTAGCTGCAAAGGCTAGAAAATACTCTTTCTTTCTTTCTTTCTTTCTTTCTTTCTTTCTTTCTTTCTTTCTTTCTTTCTTCTTCCTCCTTCCTTCCTTCCTTCCTTCCTTCCTTCCTTCCTTCCTTCCTTTCTTTCTTTCTTTCTTTCTTTCTTTCTTTCTTTCTTTCTTTCTTTCTCTTTCTTTCTTTCTTCTTTCCTTTTTTTATTTTTTCAAAAGTTCTTTTATTGATTTCAGAGAGGAAGGGAGAGGGACAGAGAGAGACAAACATAAATGATGAGAGAGAATCATTGATCGGCCACCTCCTGTTTGCCCCCTACTAGGGAACGAGCCTGAAAACTGGAATGTGCCCTGATCAGGTTTGGAACCATTACCTCCTGGTTCATAGGTTGACACTCAACCACTGAGCCACTGGCCGGGCGAAAGTACATTTTCTTAATTGGGTACACGGGTGCTCTTAATAATGGTATTCTTTTAGTAAGAAGGAATGGAGTTAGGCAGTTGGCTATCTCATCTATAAGGAGAATAGATATTGATTGAATAGTTAACCAGAAGTCTCATCTATGGAATCCTTAATGCAACAACCCTTTGTAACATATTAACTGCCCTGTATCTATTCCTGTATTTTTTAGTGGTTATAAATATTCTCTGAAATTTTTGTTGTTGCTTTTGGCCTTGTGTCTCTTTCCTTCAGTGCCCTGTTCTCTGAGGTCTCTAAAGCTCACACACAATCACATATTGAAGGATATTAGTGGGTTGCAAGTTACTCATGTTTAGGATGGTATTTCACATACTTAGGCTGGACCAGTGGTCTGGATGGAGTCAGCTCTACTATCCTCTGAGAGTTGGTTGTTGAATTGTTCAGGAATTTTGCAAACTGGCTGTTAAAGCCATAATTAAATAATAAATTATGTGAACTTACAATAAAGTGAATTACATTAAAAATATAGGAAAAATACCAGAAACTCATCACTTCTTAATTATTTTACTCCGTAATTACTATCTATGTTCATGATGTTATTTATGTTTATTTTACCTGTATGGTGAAAATTAAATAATAGTGTGGTACTGTGCATTTCTTCCCAACTTTGCATTTAAAGACACCATGTTTGTAGGGACCATGGTGGGAATTTTTATATCATGGACATCAATAAATCCTGAGTTAGTATTTTGCTGATTGTCTATCTAGACCTAAAAAAGTGATGGAGAAAATGTTAATAACTCAGATAAAACAAGTGTGCCGTGTTTTTAGCTGTTTCACTGTAAATAGCACAGAGAAACTGAGAAAATATTATTTCAGTGTTAG
This sequence comes from Myotis myotis, assembly GCF_014108235.1. Lineage (NCBI taxonomy): Eukaryota > Metazoa > Chordata > Mammalia > Chiroptera > Vespertilionidae > Myotis > Myotis myotis. The sequence continues at coordinate 194,712,849 of NW_023416313.1, read as the reverse complement.
GAAATTGTCTGGTTCAGCAAAGTTGTTCACATAAATGACAAATGTGAAATTTCAATATCTTAATTGTTTCACATTTATCCTACTCGCCAATAGTAACCAAAACATCAACTAAAATTCATGTCAGAATTACACCAAGAGAACTAGTTGTTAAACATTAGACAGCAAACTGTGGCTGCAACCTAAAGGGGAAGGAAGTCATGTTTCTGACTGCTAGAGTTGGTTTATGTTAGAAAGAAACATCAACGAGCCTGCCTTACTTGTGGTATAGGAGTCAACACAACATCACTTGACCTGGACTCTACCTTCGACCTGCCTCTTATGCCCAAATTGAACCTGCCTTGCACTAGGCTCACTGAATCACTTCTCTAATATTCCTTACTTTGTGTATGCTTTCTTAAATCAAGTTATCCTTATTTAATACTTTAAACAATATATGGTTGGTAGATCCTATGTGACCACTCAGGCAGTGTGCCTCTTGGACAGTCACTAGTGTCCACACTCAGTATCTCCCAGCTCCTCTTACCTCCCACTACTTGCTGAGAGGTTGGCATTTGCAGAGCGTCTCCTTAGCTACATTTCCAGACACCCTAAAGAGCAAGCATGCAAATTTGCATTGCACCCTTCATATTAATCTGTATCCTTCTTACAGTGTACCTGGGTACACCAGCTTTTCAGAGTTGTTACTCTAAGGAAAACTATTCAAACTAAGTTGAAGTTTGTAGTTAGCTATTCTGAAGATAAGAGATGCAGCAGGAATCTTTAGAACACTGGGTAGAGAAAATTGGACATGGTCCACCAGCTCAGTAAAATGGCTTTACTGAATCACTTTTCTTACAAGGTCATGATATTGTTAACTACTAAACTGGTGGTGTTTTTCAAATTAATAGAGACAAATCTCATTCATGTAGATGCCACTAATTTGAACAAAGGCTGGTTTGGAGTTTACCTGTGTGCCATTCCTAAAGAACAAAGATTACCAAATGAAGAGTCAAACAAGAAGAGGGGAGCAAGAGTACAAAAATTTTCCGAGTACTGTAGCAGAATACTTGTAAGTATCATATATTACAAATTATAGTTTGTAGTCTGGAGAGAAAGTGAGAGTCGAATCATGATGGGGCTTTCAGGGTCCCCTAAGGAGCCGAACTTCATCCTGTAGCTGTGGAAAAAATTGTTAAGGGAGAAAATAACTTTGGATGTTTGTTTTAGAAATATTATCATAGTTGTAGGAGGGAGGATGGATTATAGGGGCAAGTTATACCACCAAAGGCTTTACTACAAAATGAGGAGGGTAGCTTGCAGGGAGCAGGGTAGAAAGGAGTAGGTTCGAAAGAGATCGACATAGGTGTTGAAAGTGACAATATTGACAACTTTTTGATGTATGGGTGACGAAAAGAGAGGGCAGAACATGGCTGGCCAGGTCTCTGGCCTGGGCTCTTCATGGATGGGGAGATATTTCACGTGGGGAACAACTGAGAGAGAGCGAGTAGGGGGTGAGTGGGGGATACTAGGTGTTGGGTGTAATTTTTAAAGGCGTGGATTTAGAGGTGCATGTGGAATATTTATTTATTTATTTAATATATTTTTTTATTGATTTTTCACAGAGAGGAAGGGAGAGAGAGAGAGAGAGTCAGAAACATCGATGAGAGAGGAACATCGATCAGCCGCCTCCTGCACATTTCCCACTGGGGATGTGCCCGCAACCCAGGTACATGCCCTTGACCGGAATCGAACCTGGGACCTTTCAGTCCGCAGGCTGACGCTCTATCCACTGAGCCAAACCGGTTTCGGCGCATGTGGAATATTTATTTGGTGATCACCAGTGAGTGATTGCAAGTTCAGATTTGAAATGGGAGAGAAGTGCTGGGGATAGAAATTTCTGTTCATTAGCAAGTTGGTAATCAAACCCAAAGAAATAAAACATGTGAGGCAAAAAGTATAGAAAGCAGAGATTGTAGTAAATCAGCATTTAAGAAGCGTGTAAAAGACGAGGCCACAGACAGATGGAGAAGGGATTTTAGGGAGAGAAGGAAAACCAGAGTCATAGGACAATAACTGCTTCTCTCATTCCTTGAACACTACTTTCTGACCAGGTGTTACCTTCACCTGGAAGCGTAGTGCCAGCTATCCTAAAAGTTTGGGCTCTTTATTAATTAGAAAACTTTTTGAGATTCATATGGATATGCACAATACATGCTAGAGCTCAAATAAATACTGATTTGTTTTCTCAAAAAAAAAATTGGGGCTCAAGCAAATTGTTACCAAACACCCTTATCTTTGGTTATTAATGTCTTGAATTTGGTCTATTGCTTTGCCTTGAGACTTGGGTTCCTGAAGATGTTCTGTTTTACCAAGATATTTGGCCAATATATGACTTAAATAAATTACATAATCTCTCTGTAATTCAGTCGCTCATTTGGAAAATATCAGATAGATCAGTAATTTTTAAATTCCTTTTTTAAAGTCATAGAATTTTTTTCTCAAATGAAATATTTTGTGGAGCCTCAATGTAGTAAACAGAAAAAGGCAATAGCTGTTTTGATTGAAGTTGGGTCAGTTGTGAACAGGAGCTCTGTCCTTACATATCAAGTTACCTACCTCAAAAATGTTTTTAGAATTAATGTTCAGCCTTTGCTTGTAGACCCAGATCCTGATAACTCACTTAAACGGAGAAAATGTGCTTTGGTCAACACCAAATATTTCTGAACTTTGACGATGGTGGATATTCGTTTGTGGCAGACACTGTTGGTTGCCTTTTCCTTGTCAATTCCATTTCTCATTTCTCCCTGTCCCTCAATTTTTTATTGTTTGCAGAGCTCTGTTTTTGTTTTATGGTTTCCTTTTACTGCTTAAGAAAAATGATCTTCTTCCCAGCCCCAAAGGATAAATGATAATTGGCCTAATTGAGGTGATCTTCCTCCTTTTCTTAGTGATTTGGTTAGGAATGGGTAGGGCATATAACTCAATCTTGGCCTATAGAACTGAGGATAATTTTACTGAGGGGCTTCTTGGAAAGGTTTCCCTCATTAATGCAAAGAGCTGGATGGAGGAAATAATCCTGTTGTTAGCTGGATGTTGTCATCTACCTGTGATATCTGAAATGATACCAGTCATTCTGCGACTAAACGGGATGGTCCAGCTCATGCATGCTGAGCATGTAGAGCAGAGAGAAGGAAAGAACCTGAGTGTTTGAAGATGTTATTCTAAAGCTGAAATAATTGACCTGAAGCTGACTCAAAGCTACCCTATCCTTGATCTTGTAGATGTGTGACATAATACAATTCTCTATTATTTAGACCTTGCTAGTTGGATCATCCATACTTGCAGCTAAAATGATCATAGTGGATTCCACTGCTCTCTGGTATAAAGGTGATGATACTCAAAACCCATTCATCCTTTGATACATTCAGTAAGCATTCATGAGCATTATGTGCCAAGCATTGCCTATGTGCAGAGGATACAGTAGAGAAGGGCATAGGGATGGAGCTGACATCATGGGATGGTGTAAAAACAGAGAGAAGCTTAGTGTAGCCATAGCATAGCAAGTAAAGGGGAAGAACACTATGGATGCAATCAGGGCAGGGGGAATTCTAAGAGGAGGAGTTATGTGCAAAAGCACAGAAGCATAAGATAATATTGGTTTGGGGAACTAAAATTTAAAAAAGGAAACCAACAGTAAATATAATTGTATGTATGGATTGCACACATAGTTTGGGGTGGACGGAAGAGATTAATGCTTAGAAAGAAGGCTGATTCCGGGGCGAGTATATGGTTAATCATGTATACTACATAAGGTATTTAGATTTTGTGCTGTAACTCAGTTTGCTCGAACCCATGTCAGAGGAAGCTTGGATGCTGACGCGAGAAGGACTTTAGTTTAAATTCAACAAATAATTATTCAGAACCTATTATGTAAGCACTGGGTAATAAAAAATGAGGCCAGACTCCCTCTGACCTCCGAAATGATCATCTTGGTAGTGAACACGAGACATGCAAACCAATAACTTCAGTACAAGGTGGAATGTGAAGCCAGAAGACTTTGAAGCCAGGAGATGTGGGAAATGAGGATGTTTCAGGGAAGGTGGGTGCAGAACGAAAGGCACAGAGCGAGTTTTTGTGAATGTGCATGCGAGTGACTTTATTGTCTGTGAGACTGTCAGCAAGCGTGGGGTGCGGTCAGAAAGGGATGAAGACCGAACTTGTGAACACATGAAAGACACTCTAGGAAATTGAACAACTGAAGACCTAGATGTAAAACTGATACATTAGAGTCAAGGTAACGATGTCACCACATAACATTTGGTTTTATGAAAGAATTCACCATAGACTAAGTAAGCAGTTCTCTCTTCAAAGACCAGATAGAATGTTATTTAAGACCTTTTCTTTATACAACTCGACAGCTCTCACACAAAAAAGGCCTTCTGTCAGCTCCACACACATGACACTAGCATTTTCACTTCACAGGTGCATGTGGCTGTACTGTGACATCTCATTTCCTGAGCCTGTAACTGTCTGAAACCAAAGACAAGTAAGGGCCTGCACTGAGGAGGATAAAAATGTAGGTAATGAAAAGAGATTAATAGCTTGAGCAGGTAGTTGAGTGGCTGCTTTAGGGGAAGCTGATCACTTTACTTCATAGGATAAAGATATTGTGATAATGTTGGTCAAAATCTGCCCCCGGGGAAACCAACCGCTTTTATCTTTACTGCTGTTGGTTGGCAAACCATTAGACTGGTTTTTTTTTTCGTGTGTGTGTTTGTTTATTCTCCACTAAGTCTGGATAATACTATGAGCATAAAACAGCAAGGTTAAAATTAGAAAAATTTTGAATTTACTTTGAAATCTCGTGGCACTATATCCTAAAGGAGAAGAAAAAGCACACTTGAGTTTTGCCGAAACTTAGCTATTTTGCTAGAAAAAGTTGGGAGATTCATAATGTAAAACAGAGACATTGTAATTTTGATAGTCTGGGATTCGGAGCACATGGGAGTAAGTTACTAGAAAAAACCTCTTAATACTCCTTTAATAACTGGTTCAAAGTGTCTAATTTTTACATGCAGAATTAAAAGGTGCGTTGGGAAGTGGTGTGGTTTTGGGGAATTCAGGTTTTGTTTCTCACCTGGTCCTTGTTCCCCAGGAGCTGTATAGATCGGAGGAACACAGCATCGTGTGTGTCTGTATGTTTAAAGCTTCTGCTAAATTGGATTTTTTGGTACAAATCTCGCAGAGGGATTTGTGGAATCCTTTCCAGATATGATATTCCATTATTGTAAAAGCTTTACTGCTCTTATCTTTGTGGGCAGAGGGTCAGAATGGACTGCATGTGCGGATTAAAATCAGCCAGCCCAGGAGCAGAATGAGCTGGGATGGATTACACAAAACATTTTAACAAACGCTGGAGGTCCTGGCTTGCCTTTATCTTTTACCTCTGAGATTTCAGCAAATGTTCCAAGAACATCATTTGGAGGAAGGCAGATATCAGATACAACATTCCAGTAGCCACCAAGGCTGAACTTATATAAAACATTGATCTTATTTTCAGGAACCACTTAACTTAAAAAAAAATAATAGTAGAAATACTTTTTAGCTCTTCCTGCATTGGAGAAACAGGGCACCCCAAGGCTCTGACCTATACTCTACGCTTCCCCCCTCTGTCTCAAAGGAGCTCATTTCCCTTCCCCAGCTTCCTATGCAACCTGCAAGTGAGGATGTGGGCAGCTTCCAGCCACACCTCTGAGCCGGCCTTATGTCCTGGGGCCATCCCACTGCCTGTGGTGCTCTGATAGAAAGTTCTAGAGCTGCTGCTCATCCCATGTGACTAAAACCTGGACCAGTCCCTTTGTTACTAAATTGTTATTGCTAAAGGTTTTGTGGGAAAGTATGAACTGAGGCTATTGATGGCATGGTCTGGGATTAATAGAATACTTTTTTCTCTGACATGTTGCAACCTAAGAACTGTATTGGCCTGCCAGTGCCTCTGGAGAATTAGTAAGAACACCCTTGCCACCTCCATTCAAAAAGACAGATGTTATCTGTGCAATTAAATTATTAGTAAGTTATAAGTAATTAAGATTTAATAAGAGACAGTTTAAAACTAACCAACCACCCTCAAATTACAGTGAGCAGCATCTGACTTTTGAAGTTGGTAGCATAATTCCCATAAGTGGGAGAAATAAACCTCTACATGGGAGCTGATGGGGGAGAGGGAAAGAAAAGAGAGGAACACAGACCTCTGTCCTCTGGGCACATAAGTCAGGGAACCTAGAGAAGGTGGTCCATTACTGAGCCAAGCCACAGGGAGCAGAGAGCTACTGTGTTTTGCAAATGAAAGAGGGGGTTGGGTCTCCAGAGGGTTCCCTGAGGAGGAGAGTTGGGGAGCAGAGAAGCATGAAGCCTTTAGGGAATATCTAATGTTTAGATTATGTTTGCTCTGCAGTACATAGCACTCAGCCTTCATGCCTTATGTTTTGGGTAGAAAACAAAGAAAAGGAGGTTAGGTTGTTTTTTCTCTGACACAAGACAGGAAGGGCAGAGTAAGTTACTAGAAAAAACAACTTCTTCTACCACTTCTCCTCCCCATCCTGCCTCACTTTGGAGAATCCCTGGCAAGGATGTGCAAGGGAGCCCCCCTTTCACTGTAGCTGGGGTGGGGTGGGGGGGTGGATGGGTGGGTGAGAAAGCGTCTTCCTAAGCTCCAAGTGCCTCTGAGTTACACTGGGCTGTAGATGCCTGCTTGTTAGGCATTTTCAGAGGGAATTCTAGAAATGGGAATGGAGACTGTCCTTAGAGAATAATCTTTGGAGCCAACCTGACCTGGGATTAAATCTGGGATCTGAAAATATAAAACTCCGTATGACTATGGGCACATTTTAAGAGTTTTTTTTTTTTTTTAAAGTTTGACTTCTCACCTATGAATCAGGGATGATGATACTTTTTCAAGAGTGTTGTACTGAATTCTGTAATATTTGTCAAGCAGGTGGTGCTGAGTCTGATACGTGACAGGTATGCAGTATATGGGACCTTATATTAATGCCAGTAGGTTGGGTTTCTATACTTAAACTTCAGGAAGTGCTAGAGCCGAGGCAGGAAGAATCATGGGAGGTGGCTCACCTGTTTCTCTTCTCCTTTCTCTCCTCCTTTTAAATCTTTATTATCATCTGTATTCCCTGCCCTGGCACTGACATGGAGTAAGAAATGAAGTCGGGAGGTATTTCCAGGTGGGGAAGGAAGAAAGGAAAGAGGTGCTTAGCAGCAGAGAGAAATTTCCTTGTTCTTCTGGTCAAGGCAGCACTTCCTGTGCTCATTTGACTGACAGAGAGGGATGCTCCCTCTACCTGACCCTACTCCAATCCACCTGTCCCATCTGGCACCTCCGTGTACCTCTATCTCAGGCACTGTGCCTTTCTAACAGATGCCTGTTGGACGGAGGGGTGAGGAAGGACAAGCCATTCTAAGTTATTGGTTCCCTGCTGCTGCTACTGATTTAACACACACAATGTGTCCATGGTGCCCACTTCTGCTCTTGGTGCTCATTTCCTGCCACCTCTGGGTCCCTGGTTCTATCTTCATAGAGGTTTCCCATGGTTTTTAGCCTTCTGAGTTCTGTTAACTTCTTCCTGGCTCAGTTCAAGGACAAGAAAGCCAACTCTCTGTGTTTGTCATCCTTTCCCCTAACTCCCTTTAGAAGTGTTCTTTTTTTGTATCTCTGATTCTGTTCAGATGGTACCCAGCCAGTGAAAACATTTAATTTTGTAATCAGTCTTTTAAATTTGAACAAGTCTCAGTATTATGGAACCTTGGCTACACTGATTAGGTTGGAATGGAGGGTGACTGATTTCAGATAAGGAGGAGCTCGATTAGGTGGTCATTCCGTATATTAGAGAGAGATTTTTTAACTTGTGAAAGGAATCATTTTTGAAAAATACTTGCAAATTGTCCTGCAGTATAATTTGAGAAAATGGCGAAGTGTCAACCTTATCACTGGCTCTATAGGATGGGCAGTGTCCCAACCATAGAGGTGGAGACATGGTTTTTTTATTTTAAGATCACAATAAAGCTGTAAAACAGATTATGATTGGGAAAGTAGTTTTTAAAGCATGATGCCAAATACAGATACTTTAAAAATTACTCATAGTAAGAGAATAATTACTATTACTTGATAAATGTGTTCCTACCATTTACTGGATACTCTGGTTTTTAGAACATTTTTACCTGCACTTAATGCAATGTTGAGGAAAACCCCCACACAGTGTTAAAAGTACTTGCTTCTAGTTTGAGCTTCCACAGTAAGCTTCCTTTTTATAGCTCAGGGGTCTGTCCCACCAATGAAGGGTCTTTCGCACTACTCCACATACTCTAGGCCCCATCCCTGGCATGTCAGCCCTTTCTTGTGTCTAGATTTGGGAAAACCTCTTTTTAATAAATGACATGCATGCCAACATTTTGTTTACTCTTATGACAATGATCTAATTTATTTGACTTGATCTGTCATCAAGACTCCAAGCTTGGGCTTAACACTTCATGTTCACCTTGAAAACTCATTTTACCACATCAATGGGTTTCACATTCAAGGTTTGTGTGGTCCGCCATGTAGTGTATTTGCCCTTATCTGTGATCACTGTTTAAAGAAAGTCCCCCAAAGGCTCAAGTCAGTCATCTGTCAAGAAGGTTAACCTTGGTTCACTCCTTGAATTTGTTTGCAGGACAACTGGCCTTTAAGAGATGACTATACTAGTACCAGTTGCTTTATTTAGTTCAGGGAATCTTCAAGAATCTCGTTCTATGAATTTTGTTGCTATGATTTAGTAGGATTGTGAACCTCTAGAAGTTATAACGATGCTCTTTTTAAAAAATCCTCACCTGAGGATATGTTTTACTGATTTTAGAGAGAGGGGAAGGGAGAGGGAGAGGGAGCGAGAGAGAGGGAGAGGGAGAGAAAGAGAGAGGGAGTGAGAGGGAAAGGGAGAGAGAGAGAGAGAGAGAGAGAGAGAGAGAGAGAGAGAGAGAGAGAGAGAGAGATATGAGAGAAATATCAATTGTTTACCTCTCATACACACCCCACTGGGGATTGAACCCACAACCCAGGTTTGTGCCCTGACTGGGAATCAAACTGGTAGTCTTGGGGTGCATGGGACAATGCTCCAACCCACTGAGGCACACCGGCCAGGTCATAACAATGATAGAGGCCCCATCTATCTACCATGATTTAAGCTACTCCAGGCCTGAGTGCAGCAAGATTCACAGTAGTCTAGAGACACTGCCTGGCCTAACAATTATATGATCCTCTAAAGAATGTTATACTTAATTGGAAAATAAAACACATCACAGCATCATTATAGTTTCTTATAGTTTTCTTTTATGTTCAATATCGTGACTTTGTAGAACAGTGTCTCTCTTTGATCTATCTGTAAAAAAATGTTTACAGATAAATCCCATGTGTTCGTGTTGGAATTTAAGAGGTCAAATGCTACAAGTTTCAAGTTGATGAAATATGAACTCTTCAAATCTGTGTCTTAAAGTAAAATGTCTTAAAGAGATAAATTCCTAAGAAAGATGCACATTAAACTGCAACTTGTAATTTATTTTTTGTAGGAAGACAGCCATGGGTTATTTCAAGTTTAGATCATTTTATTTTGAATTTCTAAATATTCTCTGTGGTTTTCCAGGCACTTTGTTTTTGACTCCATATATTCTTCAGTATTTTTTCAACTATGAGTTGGTGGCTTGCTTACTTTTGTGATGTCATACCTTTGTGAACGTAATAGTGCCTTTCATTCTTCTTACACGAAGGGGGTCTTACATTCACTGAGTATTATATGCTAGGTACTGTGCTAGGGGCATTGCCTACATTATCTTATTAGTCCTTAGGAAATGCATTCTTCTTCTTCTTATACAAATGAGGGGAAAAAGAAAAGAAAAAGAGGTTTAGCAGCTTGTCCCAGCATAACTGTAAACAAATTAGTATATCACAGCACTTGGATTTGAATTTAGATGTTGGAGTCTGACATTTATGAACTTTCTACTAATCCAGGTGTGGGAAGAATGTTTTAAAGAAGTCATCAAGTTATAGCAGTGTTCATAAATCTGGTGTGTGTATTTCATTATAGCCTGACAACTTGCAATAAAGATTTGAGGCATCTCAGAGTCCCGGTGTGTCTTGAGACCACAGTTGCAGAACCCGAACATGGACATGGTCTGGCATGTACCTGCACCGCTGCTTAGACAGCATGGACATGCTTCCCCTCACATGAATTTGGAAACAGAGATCCATCTTTAGGTGTTTTCCTCTGCTGACATCTAGTCCAGGGGTGTCATTGCTAAAGAATGCAAATTGGAATTTAGAAAACTCTAGGTTACCATGAAATTCTGTCCTGCTGGTATGACTTTTAATCACCATGGTGTTACCAGATAGGACTGGCCCCAGAGCAGGTCTGCCTTGGGATGGCTGGTAGTGTGTAGGTTCTTGACTTTGTGTAGGAAATATTTCACAACAAGAGTCCAGGTGATTTTGAGAGTATGTTTATTAAAACCGTGGACAGTGAAACAAAGGAAGGGCTTAAGGTAGAAGAAGCAACAGGAAAGAGAATATCAGATAAAAAGGGGGCCTTGGAGACAGGTTCAGGGTTGAGCCTGGGATGAGCTGCAGCTGCCCACTGCTCCCCTTGTTGCAAGTCTCATGGAGTCCTTGGAGTTTAGGAGAAAGGGAGGAATAAGGCATGGGTATGCTACTTCTTTGGCCTGCCAGAATCCTAGGGAAGATCTATAGGGGAGAGTCTTAACAGAATATTCATTAGATTTCCAGGTGTGTCCTTCAATATGTTGATTCATCAAAATGTGCATCTTTAGGGGTCAGGGGTTGTTTTCTGGATAGTTTCTTGAGGAAGGACCAGGACCAAGGCTGTGCTGCCCCAGAATGCTTTGGAATGTAGAAACCATTTGCTCATAAGAGTACTTGGTTAGGGAAGATAAAACCCTGTGATTCATTAGTTGGCTGCAAATTGCTCCAATTGTTTAGCCTTTAATTATTTTGTCTCAGTTTCCCTTAGTCCACTTATCAAGGAATTCCCCAGGTTTCTTACTACCCTGCCTCAATGCGACTTCAAGTACATAAAGTATGTATGCATGAGATGACGCCAGTGGTCTAGTTATAGAGTTTTAGAAGTCAGCACTCAGGACCCAGTTTTGGCAGTGGTCCACATCTCTCTTGGAAGCAATAGGAATTGGGAGGTTGGAACAATGGCAGGATTAGCCTTTTCATGCTCGCTCACATTTTACACAGAAGAAGATTTTAATTAGCGAGGATTTAGGAAATGGAGGCTTTTTTAGGAGCTCCAAATTAGTAAGGTGCTATGTAAGTAAAATAACCTGGACAATACATGGCTCTAAAAATTATTACAAATCTACCTTTGCCCGAATGAAGAGGAACTGATCACATAAAGTGTAGTAACTTCCTCTGCAGGGGAAATTTATGTATGCATTTAGATGGGTAGAGAGAAGTAGATCCATCCATCCATGGATTCATCAATCCATGTGTAATGTAGAAAATTTAACAACTGCAATAGTAAAATGGAATAAGTAGTACTAATAACTGGATAAGAAATTAAATGACCTTGATACTTGCAGTGACTCCAATAAGGAATTATCCTTGCTTTAGTCTCTTTTGTGCTTAAGGTCCTTCATCAGTAGAACAGTGGTATTCGTGTTTTTATAACTCTCAGAGAGTCAGGAATCAGAAGTTCTACTTTTATTCCTAAAACTTTTCTCACCTGTAAACAAAAGGGTAAATCAGAGGATCTCTAAGATCCCTGTAAATAGTACAGGATAAATGGAAAGAGCTAAGATTTAAAAATCTGACCTATGTTTGAATCCTGGCTTTATTCATTTTTAGTTATACAACTCTTCTGTGCCTTGGATTTTGTCTGTAAAATGGGAGTGTAATATTATTTCATATGGTTGATGGAAATATTAAGTTAGACTAACAAACATAGCTTAGCACATTGTTAATAACAAGGGATTTTTTGGTGCCTTTTTTTTTATGACTCTAAGGACTAATTGAAATACTAAAAGTTAGTATTATTATTGCTCTTGACTTTAATATTTCAGATGAAACTGGTCAAAACATTTAATATTACATGGGCCTATGGACAAATGCATTGCGATAAGCCATGGTTCAGAAAGAGAGAGAGAGAGAGAGAGAGAGAGAGAGAGAGATATCTCACCAGGCTGCAGTGGAAATTAAATAAGTAAAACATTTTAAAGTGATGTGTTGATTCCTCCATTCAAAAAATATTTAGTGCTGGTACCATGCTGGGTACACACTGGTGTGTAAAACTGGACGAGGCTCCTGTCTCCAGGAAGCTTAGACTCTAGAGTGGGGACATTCATTTTCAAAGTAGCACACTTCTCTAGTCCCTTGTCTTGGAACTTAATTAATTTGGAGAATTAATCCACATTGGATCCTAAGAGATACTGGGTATGGTAGGCTTCTGGTTACTCAGTGGTGAGTCAGTCCTTTTGATTTAAGGAATCAGGAGCTTCACTCAAGATCCTGTTCACCCCAGTTTATCTTGAAGATATCTGTGAACTGATAAAGGAAAGCAGACAAGAACTGAGGTCACCTTAGAGATTTGAGGACACTCTCTACCTCCTCATGGCCTGCCATTATCTCTCAGCTCATGGAGTCTTCTTGTTTCTCGCTGTGGGTTTTTTGCCTCATAACATTAACTTCCCATGACTCACTGTGACTGGCAAGACTTCATGGCTTTCTCCCAGCTTTTGCTCACATTAGCAGTCTCATTATCTTAATAATGCCTACTTAAAATTTCTGAGAGGCAACTTGGATCAACTCACCTTTTAGCTTCAAGTTACACCAAAGTCTCTGACCAACATGTCGAATGTGTTCTCCAGTCACTGGCACATTTTTCATTCTCTCAGCTGTGGCCAGGACTGCTGGACTCTCAGAGAAGCAGTGAGTAGAAAGACCCTGGGGTGTCTACTGTGGTTTATCAGTCCACAGAATAAAGCCTAGATACAATATTTCTCCAGACCATCTGCTTTGTATGCACTGTTAATGTACATGTCTGTTCAGGTACCTGAGCTTGGGAACATGAGGCTGTGAATAAGTTACATATGGAAAAGTTGCTGAAATGTAATTAATGGTCACTTCATTGAAAAGTAGTCCATGAAAATTTGGTCAGTAGATTCTATCTCTTGGTTAGTGACCACCCATCTGACCAGCTTTAGGTATAATGACAAAACTGAATGTGCAAAGTGGAGAAAAATACACTGGAATAGTAATGTCTCTGAGAACCAGGTTTGTTCTTTTTTTTTTTTTAATTAAATCTTTATTGTTCAGATTATTACATTTGTTCCTCTTTTTTCCCCCCATAACTCCCCTCCTCCCAGTTCCCGCCCCACCCTCCTTCCTCACTCCCCACCCACTGTCCTCATTCATAGGTACACGATTTTTGTCCAGTCTCTTCCCGCATCTCCCACACCCCTTTCCCCCCCCAAGAATAGTCAGTTCATTCCCTTTCTATGTCCCTGATTCTATTATGATCACCAGATTATTTATTCACTTGATTCTTAGATTCACTTGTTGATAGATGCATATTTGTTGTTCATAATTTGTATCTTTACCTTTTTCTTCTTCTTCTTCTTCTTAAAGGATACCTTTCAGCATTTCATATAATACTATTTTGGTGGTGATGAACTCCTTTAGCTTTTCCTTATCTGTGAAGCTCTTTATCTGACCTTCAGTTCTGAATGATAGCTTTGCTGGATAAAGTAATCTTGGTTGTAGGTTCTTGGTATTCATCACTTTGAATATTTCTTGCCACTCCCTCCTGGCCTGCAAAGTTTCTGTTGAGAAATCAGCTGACAGTCGTGTGGGTATTCCCTTGTAGGTAACTGGGTTTCTTTCTCTTGCTGCTTTTAAGATTCTCTCTTTGTCTTTTGCTCTTGGCATTTTAATTCTGATGTGTCTTGGTGTGGTCCTCTTTGGATTCCTTTTGTTTGGGGTTCTCTGTGCTTCCTGGACCTGTAAGTCTATTTCTTTCACCAGGTAGGGGAAGTTTTCTGTCATTATTTCTTCAACTAGGTTTTCAATATCTTGCTCTCTCTCATCTTCTGGCACCCCTATAATTCGGATGTTGGTACGCTTGAAGCTGTCCCAGAGGCTCCTTACACTATCTTCGTATTTTCGGGTTCTTTTTTCATTTTGCTTTTCCAGTTGGGTGTTTTTTGCTTCTTCGCATTTCAAATCTTTGACTTGATTCTTGCACTCCTCTGGTCTGCTGTTGGGTGTCTGTATAATATTCTTTATTTCAGTCAGTGTATGCTTAATTTCTAGTTGGTTCTTTATCACAACATCGAGGGTCTCATTAGATTTCTTGAGGATCTCACTACATTTATCGGCGGTCTCACCAGTCTTTTCAAGGGCCTTACTAAGTTTATCGGCAGCTTCTAGACAGTTCTTGAGAGACCTTAAAAGTGTGGTTTTGAGCTCTATATCTTCCATTTCTGACATTTGCGTCCTGTTTCTTTGTCTCCGCATTTTTTATCTTTTCTTGGTGCACCCCCTAGTGGTCTTTGTGCACAGTCTTGTTGTAGTTAAGCCTTGATTGTCGGCAATACCAGGGGTGATTTGACCTCCAGGCTAACTGGCTATGAGAGTCAGCTGTGTCTGCAGTGGGAGAGCTTCTGTGCTGGATCTCTAGGGCGGTGCTAATCTAGCCTTTGCCTGAGGCTATCTGGCAAATGGCTCTGCGCAGGGCTTGGGTGGGGCGGGTCCCTGGGGATCTACAAGGCGGGCAGAGGAAGCAGTTATGGCTGCTCTCAGTTCTGTCCCTAGGGGCTCTGCCTCTCAGAGTCCCAGCAACCGCTGCAAACCTCGGAGAGAAAGCTGCCTTCGAGTTCCGACCGAAGCCAGACAGTCCCGCTTCTCCCGTTTGAGTCTGGGTCCCCAGAGACTCACCCGGATCTGGAGCTCAGAGTCTGAAACTCCCTCCCGATTGAAAACAACAACCGTGCCCTCGCTGCCAGCCCGCTCCGTGTGCGCACTCCGCACCTCAGTATTTCACTTCAGCACTGCGCCTCCTCTGAGTCTGGGTATGATATTCTCTTTCCTCCTAGTTGTAGAATTTCCACTCAGCCAGCCTTCCTGTGGTTCTGGATGATGTCTGTTCTGTCGTTTAGTTATATCTCTGAAGTGGTTGTTCGAGGCAGCAATCTCCAGCGTTAACCTATGCCGCCATCTTGGTTTCCTCTTCAGGTTTGTTCTTAGGGTCTTACTGTCCAACCTCTTCATATCTGAGGATGGTCTCACTATTTCAGTTCACATTTGAGAATTAATTTGTTGAGGTGTAATATTGGAAATCACTTCTTTATGCAAAAGCAAATATGAAATGAACAAATAAAATATAGAAAATAAAAATAGCTCTAAACCTGCCACTGAGCAATAACCACTATTTAAATCTTTGTGTACATCATTCCAAAAAGAGGGAAAGAATGTGTGCAAAACATGTACTATGACATTCATAAAATTGGATTATACGTTTCATACTTTTGCGACCTGTTCCCCTCACAATATTTCTGGAATTTTTTTTTCCAATTCTCTAAATGGTCTTCTATTATATCTTTAACTAGAGGCCTGGTGCACAAATTTGTGCACAGGTGGGGTCCAGCCAGCCTGCCCTGTTCAGGGCCAATTGGGGCCAGCATATCCTATATAATAAAAATATAGTATGCAAATTGTCCCCTTGACTAGGAGTTGTCCGGGAGTTCGACCAGGGGGTGGGGCCGGCTAGGGGAGGAGAGGGAGGTCCTGGTCGGTGGTAGCATCAGGCAGCTGTGGGGAGGGAGGTAGTATCAGGCCGGCAGCTGGCAGCTGCTAGGGACACTACCAGTGCATGAATTTTGTGCACTGGGCCTCTAGTTTCATATAAATAGAATAATA
The DNA here is from genome assembly GCF_014108235.1 of Myotis myotis. Taxonomy (NCBI): domain Eukaryota; kingdom Metazoa; phylum Chordata; class Mammalia; order Chiroptera; family Vespertilionidae; genus Myotis; species Myotis myotis. The sequence goes on along the minus strand of NW_023416313.1, from coordinate 194,696,897 downwards.
TGTAGTCATTTATGACTGGCTTCTTTCACTTAGCATAATATTGTCAAGATTCATCCATGTTCATACTAAAATTTCATCAGTTGCCCAAGACTGATACTAATATTTTTTCTTCATTCTAATCCAGATTCATGCAGTGCATTTACACATTTAGGATTGCTATGATTTCTTGATGAATTGATCTGTTTACCATTAAGAAATGTTCCTCAAATATATATTTAAAAGTTATTATTATATTATTATTGAGTTTGGAAACTCTTTATATATTCTGGTTACAAGTTTTTATAAGAAATATGTATTGCAAATATTTGTTTCTGGTGTGTGGCTTCTGTATTCATTTTTTGATAGTATCTTTTGATGAGAGGAAGTTTTCATTTTGATAAATTCTAATTGAATATTACTTTTACTTATGATTTTTCCTTTATATATCCTAAGAAATCTTTGCTTATCTCCATGTATCAAAGACATATTTTAAAATTTTATTTAACAGCTTTTCCTCTGCCTCCTCCCCTTCCTCCCCTAGCTCCCTTACCTTTAGCTTCCTCACTCCCAAGTTCCAAGGGCCCTTCCTTTACTTCTATAACTTGTTCCCTGAGTCGTTTCTTCTAGGAATTACTGCTTCTACCTCTGTGATTTACCAAATAAATGTTCTCTAAAAATTTTATTTTTGTTTAACAGCTTTACAGTTTTATCTTTAATTTAACCCATCTCAAATTATTTTTGAATTAGGGGTTGAGGCTTATTTTTTTTTTCCATATGGATATTTACTTGTTTTCAGCACCATTTGTTTTTAAAAAATACTTTTCTTTGCCTATTGGGTAGCTTTGGCACTTTTGTTGAAAATCAAATGACCACAAAATTTGGGTCTATTTCTGTGTTCTCTATTTTTTCTGTAGATCTCTCACTTTATTCTTATGCCAGTGCTATAGTCCTGATTATAATACTTCATAGTATGTTTTAATTTCAAGGAGCTTAAGTTGCCCAACTTTACTCTTCCCTTTCAATATAGCTTTGGATATTCTAGGTCCTTTGCTTTTTCATATATATTTTAGCAAGAGCTCACCAGCTTCTACAAAGCATTGGCTGGGATTGTAATTAGAATTGTGTTGAATTGCTATATCAATTTGGTTATAGTTGACATCTTAATATTAATTCCAATACTTGAACATAATATATTGCTCCATTTTAGTTAGGTATTTTTAAATCCCAGCAGTAGTTCAATTACATTGCAGATGTGTCCTATATCTTTTGTTAAAGGCATTACTAATTATTTAATTTTTGATGCTATTGTAAATCATATTTAAAAATATTTCTGTTCCAATGGTTTGCTGCTAGTATATTCACCTTATTTTTGTATGTTGACTTCCTACCCAGAGACCTCACTAAGTTTATTTAGGATCATTAGGATTTTCTATGTAAGCAGTCATATAATTTGTGAATAGATTGTTTTCTTTTTCCCCCAATTTTTCTGACTTGTGTTTATTATTTATGCCTCTTTGCACTGGTTAGGGCCTCCATACAGTGTTGAGCAGATGTGGTGAGAGTAGAAGTCCTTGTCTTGTTCTTGATCTTGGGGAGGAGCATTCAATATTTCAGTTATATATAATGTGAGGGTATTAGATGCCCATTATTAGGTTAGAAAAGCTGTCTTTTCCCCCTCATTTGCAGATACATAGCTATTGAATTCCATTAAATGCTTTTCTGCATTGATTGATACAAGCATGTGTTTGTTTCTCCTTTATTTTCTTTAACATGATGAACATCAGCAATTGATTTTTGAATGTAAACCAAACGTACATTTCTAGGGTGAACTCCACTTGGTCATGCAGTATTTTCATTGTTTTGTTTTGCTGGATTTCAGTTGCTAGTTGTTTTTAAAGAATTTTGTAACTATGTTCCCAAGGGGATATTGGTCTTGATAAAGCCAAAGGAGACAAATTCGAGGCCCTTTTGTAAGTTTGTAATGCCTACATTTAAATTTGAAAAGCGGTGAGAAAGTTGTTGAAAATTTTGAAAATTTGTATGGATTTACACATAAAGAAAAAAAAGGCTTACAAATCCTCTGTTGCAAATTGTCACATAGATTAAACTCACAAAGAATCAAACTAGAATTTGAGGGTTTTTTCTTTTATGTAGCTAAATTCTGTATTTTCTTGAATATTCTTAAATTATTTTGAAAAAAGGACTAATTATTTTTTTAAAGTTAAAGTATTAATAGTTATGATTGCTTATTTAAAAATATTGCCTATAACTATTTTTTTTTATCATTGGACTTTTAACTTATGTTCTTATCTTTTCTGACAAGTCTTCTTGATTTTGCCTTTTCTAAATTCAAACCCTACATTCATAATAATAAAACTACTAGGATGGCCTTTATGTCTAAATAATCTTTGAGTTTCCTGGAATGGCCATCAGGAAACACAAAGATTTTCTCCTACTTTATCCTTACAAAGAGAGTGTATAGGAATAATTATGCTTGCTTGGCATTCTCAACATCTTAATTAATTCAAAACTATTGTGAGAGCTCTTCTGTTGATCAAACATTGCATAAGGGAACAATACATGAAACCAACAAATCAAGAGAGAGTTTCAGCCTTCCTAGGGTATTTACGCATGAATAAAATGTGTTAATATGAATAGATCTCAATGATAGCACATCTTTCATATGAAAGTAAACATTATCACCTTCATGTACAATATCTCCAGAAAGGCTTTGTTTCTAGGTTTTAATATTCTTGTAAATCAGGGGCAATCATAATACAGTTTGTGGGATAAATTAAAGGCCTAGGGGTTTGACAATTTTCTCACTTTTCATAATATAATCTTTCTCCCAGCATAATCAGTGACTAAATCTTTATAGAATTGATTGTGTTATAGCTCAGTAGAAGGCTCTCCTCTCCTCCACTCTGGTATTTTTAGTTGTTATGATAAATTAACTAGAGCACTTGGTATTTAATTTTATCATCCACAGGGGTTTCTGCCCCTTCTTTAAATTCACCTAAAGGCCTTTGGTGTAAGATTCAGACCTGGAATGTGTCTTCTGGAAGGAATACCAACATAATATGAGAAAGGACTGCAACAAGTTCTCTCTCTTTCTCTGTGCCCCACATGCTCCCCTTTTTCTCTCTCTCTTTCCCGTTCTTCCTCTATCTCTCCCCTCTCTCTCCCTCTCTGCCTCTCCACCTCTCTAGGCCTCTCACTCCTCCCTCACCTTCTCCCCCCTCTCTCTGACCCTCTCAGGATGTTCACTTTTGGAAATCTGTGACCATGTTGTGAGGAAAACATATATCCAATATCCAGCATTAAACATTGGACAAGTGACTGAGCAAGCTTTAAAGTTATTCCAGTCTCCTTCAAGTTGTCCCAGCTGATGCCCAGTAAAGCCACGAGCTGTCTTTACCAACTCCTGCGCAGATTACAGATCCAAGAGCAAATTAAGTGTTGTTTTGAACCATGCAATTTTGGAATAATTTATTTTGCTGTCAGAATAACTGGAATTGAGTTGAGTTCTGGAATGCAGTAAGTGGAGCAGATACAGGGAACGCATGTGTAGGTAGCACTGACATCATGATCCCCACCAGGTGCCTGAGTCAGGACATCCAGAGCTGTTTGGTTTCAGAAGCAGAACAACAACGTAAAGCAGGTGGCTTCCTTCCCAGATCGTTGGCACATGACTCCCAGATTCCAGGAGCCACTGATTCCAAGAGCTTCTGTGCCTGCTTTTGCTTTTTATCCTCTTTTTTTTTTTTTTCTGTTATATCTTTATGAAAACATATTAGTAGGCAGCACTGTTCTTTAGTTACAGTATTCTCAAACTCTTTATTCTTGACAATGACCAGATATGTGACTAATTCTTTAAATACTGCAAAGTTGAACAACTCATACCTAATTGTTACCTAAGGAGGATCCAAATAAATTAAGGGAATATTTGGGATATGCTTCAAATTTTAATTATAATCTTTGACCCTGGAAGAGGTCTACAAAATGGCTTTGATATATTAGAGAATTATAACTCAGGGTAAGTACCACAAGAAATCTGTGGAGGGCCATTTCTACATATTGAAATAAACATGGATTTTTCATAAACTAAACATAGCTTAAACATGGATTTTTCAAAAACTAAACATAGCTTAGCCAATTTGATAAATACAAACAGGTATAAATATTGTTTAATTTGAATTTAGTGATTACCCCCTTCCCCCAGCAACCCTCTCCTCTGCTCAAAGCCAGAGAGTGTTTTGAGAACGAGAAATGGCTCCAGCCTTTGCCCTTCCTTCCTTCCTTCCTTCCTTCCTTCCTTCCTTCCTTCCTTCCTTCCTTCCTTCCTTCCTTCCTTCTTTCCTTTCTTCCATCCTTCCTTATCTCTCTTCCTTCTTTCCCTTTTCCCCTCTCTCCTTTTTTTCTTTCTCTCCTTCCTTTTAGGTACCAAAATAGCTGCCTCAGTTCTAGGCTTCATAATCTACCACTAGGCAAGAGAAAGAACGCTTCTTCCCAGGAGTGTTCAGTCAAGTCTGTTCACATCTCTTAGTTGTAAGTAATGTGGTCATCTTTAAATGAACCATCATGGGAAAAGTGGATAGGGAATGCTGATTGACTAAAGCTAAAGGGACTCCTCTCCTAGAATTGGTGACATAGTGCAGTTAAGACAATCTATACCCTAGGACTGAGGTTGGGGATGGATTCTGCCAAAGGAACTTAGGGTACAATTGAGAAAGGAGAGGTGGCTATAGGGGGATACATTTTAGAGAAGGAATGAATAGACACACACTATACATCTACTGAGTATTTACTCTGTATCTGGCACTGTGATGGAAAATGCTGCTACTTTTTTTGGCAGCCCTGCTGGCTTTTCCCCTGTTTTACACATAGAATCTTGGACAAAAGAGAATGCAGAGAGAGTAAGAAGAGGATCCGCCCCCACCCCCCCCCAAGTATGTTAAGGAGGACATGTTGCTAGCATAATCCTGAATATTGTGAGAGCGTGAACCTGCTTGTAATTTAGACTAGAGCCTTCCATTTGATTTTTATTACCATGGACAGCTAAGTTATGTTAGTTGTACTTTGGGAAGCCACCTTTTTCTCCATTTAGACAGTGCTTTCTGTTCCCTTCCATATGGAATATAGTTTAAAGCAGAATGGATTTTGAGCATTCCTGAACAAAGGGAGTGGGATTTTTGAATCTGACATATGGAAAAATTATTTTAAATCTTGTAGGTGGTTCCAGCTTTTTAATCCCTGGTTTTATTTGAGCCTGATTCACCTTATCACACATAAGGCAAAGTGATTTGAGGAGTTATTAGTAGACTAGAGGCCCAGCCCGTGAAATCTCACATGGTAGCCTGCCGCTGCTCACAGCCCTGCCCACCCACCCATGGCTGCTCGCCATGTTTGCCACCCTGTCCCCCCCAACCCCCCACTGCCCTGCCGCGCTCACAGCCCGGCCCACCTACCCGCCACTGCTAGCTGTGTTCACCGCCCTGCCCACCTGCCCGCTGCCCTGCTGTGCTTGCTGCCCCACCCGCCTGCTGCCCACCTTGCTGGGATCAGAGCCTGTGGACTGCGGGGGAGGAACCGAGAGGTGCTCAATGCACCTCATGGTGACCGGTCCTTTGGTTGTCCTGGTCGTCATGGACACTGGCTTTTTATATATATAGACTAGAGGCCCGGTGCACAAAAATTTGTGCACTCGGGGGGAAGAGGGGGTCCCTCAGCCCGGCCTGTGCCCTCTCACATTCTGGGACCCCTCGGGAGATAACGCCCTGCTGGCTTAGGCCTGCTCCCGGGTGGCAGAGGGCAGGCCCAATCCCTAGGTGCAGCCCCTGGTCGGGCTCAAAGCAGGGCCGATTGGGGAGTTGGGCGCCTTCCCATGTCAGGCACAGAGCAGGGCAGACTGGGAGGTTGCGATGCCACCCTCAGTCACGCTCAGGGTAGGGCCGATTGGGGAGTTGGGCGCCTTCCCATGTCAGGCACAGAGCAGGGCAGACTGGGAGGTTGCGATGCCACCCTCAGTCACGCTCAGGGTAGGGCCGATTGGGGGGTTGGGGCACCGCCCCCTGTCACACTCAAGGCAGGGTCAATGGGGAGGTTGCAGAGCCACCCCCTGTCATGCACAGAGCAGGGTCCATCAGGGGGGTTGGGGCTCCGTACCCTGTCATGCACAGAGCAGGGCCAATCAGGGGGTTCGGGCCCTGCCCCCTGTCACGCTGATTGATCCCCGTGCTGGGAGGCCTCTCGGCTCCGCTGATCCCGGTGCTGGGAGGCCTCGCAGCTCCGCTGATCCCGGTGCTGGGAGGCATATTACCCTTTTACTATATAGGATAGAGGCCTGGTGCATGGGTGGGGCTGGCTGGTTTGCCCTGAAGGGTGTCCTGGATCAGGGTGGGGGTCCCCACTGGCCAGTCTGGGTGAGGGGCTGAGGGCTGTTTTCAGGCCGACTGAAGCTCCCAACTACTCCTTTTTTTCTTTTTTTCTTTTTTATTCTGGGCCAGCTTTAGCTCTGGCTCCAGCTCTGAGGCCTCTGCTGCTGAAAGAAGGTATCTGGTTTGTTTCGGTTCTATAATCGAAACAATGTATAACTCCAGCTCTGAGATCCCGGGCTCGCTGAAAGCAGGTTTCTGAGGGTTTTGTTTAGCTTCTATATTTGTTACAATGTTTCTTAAACTGCAGGCTCAGAGGCTGGCAAGGCAGGCGGGGAATGTTGGAGTCCTCAGTCACTGAAGCAAGCAAGCCTCATGTTAGTTTCAAGCTGCCTGGCTGCCATCTTGGCTGGCAGTTAATTTGCATATCTTGCTGATTAGCCAATGGGAAGGGTAGCGGTGGTACACCAATTACCATGTTTCTCTTTTATTAGTTAGGATTATAAAGCTCTATTGTGTTAATCCATATAATCTTACTCTCTGGAAATTTCATTCCAAGTACTCCTTTCCAAGGTTCCATAGGTACTAGAATGAAGATTTCTTAATTTTTTAAATTACATTTTGGTCAATCTTTCCATATTTTTAATGTAAATCATAAAAGTAAATGTGTCATATAGTGTCAGTTTTATAAGAAGATAAGAGTAATTTTCTTTATATTTATTTTATGATTTTTATTTTTTAAGATATTTCTGAATATCTGGTTCAGATTTCACAAAATTTAAGAGACATCAATAGTAAATCACAAAATAAATAGGAATCTTACTACTGACAGTTTAATTTTGTGGATTCTTATTGTGGGCTGAATTGTGAGCCCTCAAAATTTGTATGTTGAGGATATAACATCCAGAACCTCAGAATTATGATTGTGGGCCCTAGTACAGTCTGACTGGTGTCTTTATAAGAAGAGGAAATTTGGACACAGGATGTGTGCGCAGAGGAAAGACCATGTGAGGGCACAGTGAGAAGGTGGCCGTCTGTAAGCCAAGTAGAGAGGCCTTGGAAGAAAACAAACCTGCCCACTGACACCTCGATCTTGGACTCTAGCCGCCAGAACTATGAGCAAATGAATTGTGGCACTTTGTTACAGCAGTCCTAGCGAAGTGACATAATCTTCTGTAAGTGTATCTAAAGCCAGGTTATTTCCTTGTGAGTTTAACTGAGGTCAGGGAATATGATGGATTCATCTGTACTTCATCATAGGAGGAGTCTGGCCCAGGGTAGGTGCTGTGGAAGTGTTTGTTGAATTGAATAAACACAAACTATGTTTTGATCACGGCAGCGGCAGAGCAGCTGGCCGCAGCCTGTCTCTTTTCGGCTTCCACCTGAAGTTTCTGAACTGTTGTTTGTCTGCTTCTTTCTAAATGAAAATGGCTGTTTTCTTTCTTTCTGATTATAGAGGCAGTTGTGAAAACACACGCGCACATATAAATGTGTGGTCCTAGTAAAAATAACCTGCTAATGCATTCAAGTGTGATTACTTAGTTCCCTAAGTGAAACCCAGGAGCCCATCACTGAAAGTAACCGCCATTTAAATTTTGATGTATATATCTCACAAGACTTTTTTTTTGTCATATCAATATTGTTATTAATTTACTAGTAGCCCGGTGCACAAAATTTGTGCACTTGAGGGGGGGGTCCCCTCAGTTATTAAACATTTTACGGCACAACACTGACCACATTGGTGGTGGTGGTGGTCTTGTCAGAATTTGTTATATTATGCAGATGAAAATCTATTTAAACAGATTTGATGTAGATATTTTCAAAGATGGAAGAATTGTCCCTGTCAACTGTTTTAGTTGATTCATATCTTCAGTAATTGTCGTCATTGCAAAGTTTTCAGTCCCCATATGGATTGCTGGGTATAATAGGCCATGCGCTGTCCCTGTCCTTTGTAGCCTTTGTTACCTTAAGGACTCTAGTTTTCCATTTATATGTTTAAGTACCAACCTTACCGGCTTAAAAATGTAAGCTTTTAACACTGCTCTCTCTGTTCTGTATCCTTTCGATGAAAAGTGGAGTTGGGTTGCAGCACAGGAGAGAAATTCAGAAGGGGAATATTGAAGTAACGACTACAGTAGGAGAAGAGGGAACCTGTTTCCCTGGCCACAGGCGCTGGCACCCTGGACCACAGGTCTGGTAGCTTCTCTGGGTGGCTGCAGCCTGGGACCTCTGGCTGGTAGCTTGTCCATCTCCTGGGCTGCAGCCAGCCCCAGGTGCTGGTGCCTGGACCAAAGGTGAGCGGCTTCTTCTTCCGGGGGCTTCTTCTTCTTCTGTGCTTCCAGGGAGGGTAGTCAGTTAAGTGTCATGCAAAAATAGGCATCACCAATTGCAGAAGCTGGGTGCGGGGCAGGGAAGCCGCAGCTGGAGAAGCTGGCTGAAGCTGCTTCCCTGCCCACGCACCTGGGTTCTGTGATCACCCCTGCACCGGGCTTCTGCGGTCACCGATTGCAGAATCCCGGTGCAGAGCAGGGAAGCCGGGGACGCTGGCGGTGGACGCTTCCCTGACCTGAACCCGGCTTCTGCGATCACCCCCTCACCTGGCTTCTGCGGTCATCGATCGCAGAAGCCGGGTGCGGGGCAGGGAAGCAGTGGCCGGGGACGATGGGGGCAGCCGCTTCCCTGCCCCTGCATCCGGCTTCTGCAGTCTCTGTCGCTGTCTGTGTCTGCTTCCCTGTCCCACCCCCCAGGCTTCTCCGATAACCCGCTGGTGGCAGGGCAAAGGTGGCCTCCAGAGCCGACCTTTGCCCTGCTCCCTGGCTCTTGCCTGCGCCTGTGTTTCTGATCACTGTCTTCCATCCTTCACCTTCCGCCTCCCATCATTGCGAGTATGCAAATTAACTGCCATCTTTGATGGCAGTTAATTTGCATATCGCCCTGATTAGCCAATGGGAAGGGTAGTGAAGTTACGGTTAATTACCATGTTTGTCTATTATTAGATAGGATTTCTGCCTAAAAAATAAAGACTTTTCTATAGCATTTGTTGTTTACATCACTTTGTGTTCTTCCCCTTATCACTTCACTCCCAGCTCGCTTTCTTAGGGTTTCTTGAGCTTCCCAAATTTCCCCACCCGAGGCCTGATACACGAGCTGTTCCCTCCATTGGGACTGCTCTTCCTTCTATGCTTAGCTTCTTTCCCTCTAATTTGCAGCTTAAATATGACCTCCACAGAGAGACTTTTCCTGAGCACTTAATGTAAAGTATGTCCCCCTTTACTTCTTTCTTTGATCTCAGTCTCTTGTTTCTTTGTTTTTTCTTTCTTAGAACTTCTTTGACTTGCAAATATGTTGCTTGTTAATTGTTGTTGTTTTGTTTTGTTTTGTTTTGTTAATCCTCACTCTGATATTTTTTCCATTGATTTTTAGAGAGAGTGGAAGGGAGTGGGAGAGACAGAGAGAGAAAGACATGGACTGGTTGCCTCCTGCACATGTCTGACTGAGCCTTCAATTGAGGTATGCACCCTAGACTGGGAATCAAACCCCTGACCCTTCAGTCTGCAGGCTGACACTCTAACCACTGAGCCAAACTGGATAGGGCTTGTTAATTGGTTTTCTTGCTTATTTTCTGTCTCCTCTTCTACAAGTCATGGGTGGATGCCAGTGCTGAAGACCCTTAGCCTGTAGGTTTAACTTCACTCAGAGGCAGTCTCAGGACCCACAGAAACATGTCCCCACCAGATATGGCCTTGCTGCCCTACAGCCAAGGTGCAGTGTCTCTGGAATGGGTGCTAGGGGCTTGTAGCCTGTTGAACTGTAATTTTTATCTCATCTCTTCTCCCTGAGCACCTAACCTATATAATAAAAACCTAATATGCAAATTGACCAAATGGTGGAACAACTGGTGGAATGACCAGTTGCTATGACGTGCACTGACCACCCAAGGGCAGACCCTCAATGCAGGCGCTGCCCCCAGCCCGTAGGCCCCAGGCCAGCCAAGGCAGGTGCCAGCGGGGGCCCCTGATCGCCCTGCCGGTCGCCCCACAGATTGGTCCTGATTGCCGGCCAGGCCTGGGGACTCTACCCATGCACGAAATTCGTGCATTGGGCCTCTAGTTCCATATAATGAGGCCTCTGCCTTCAGTTTGAGTTTGAATTTCAATGCCAGCACTAATGGTTCCTTGACCATAGATAGCCATGCCAGCCCTTATCCCTGAGCCGTGGCTTGTTCCCAATCCCATCCCCAGCCATTGGCTGGGTGCTGCCTCTAATCTGACAGAGCCCTTCTCTACTTGTCCTTCTATCCCTCCCTGCCTGTTTCACCACCTGACAAAATATATTGCCACTATCTAGAGCAGGGGTCCTCAAACTACGGCCCACGGGCCACATGCAAATACAAATATTGTATTTGTTCCCATTTTGTTTTTTTACTTCAAAATAAGATATGTGCAGTGTGCATAGGAATTTGTTTATAGTTTTTTTTTTTTTAAACTATAATCTGGCCCTCCAATGGTCTGAGGGACAGTGAACTGGCCCCTTGTTTAAAAAGTTTGAGGACCCCTGATCTAGAGCTTTCCGCCATCCTTCACTCCCAGGTACACATGACACCTACACTGGAACCAAGCTCTCCCTTTGGATATTGGGATTTGGACTGTTCGCTCTCCAGTTCCATTGGAGCCAACCTATGGAAAGAGGAGTTTGTAGCCAAATAGTTCTGACTTTGAATTCCGGTTCTGACACTTACTAGCTGTGTGACCTTAGGGAAATTATTGACTTCTCTGAGTCTGTTTCACCATCTGGAGTGTGGGCTAAATGATATCTGTCTTTAGGAGTTGTGAGGATTAGTGATTACCTGTGACAAGCAGCTAATGCAGAGCCTAGTACTCAAGCCTCACCCTGCCAGCTGCAGCCCCCTGTTCCTAGCTTCTTTCTCCCATGCCATTGCCCAGGATGCCGATTCTGGCCCAGGTTCACAGAGCTGCATGGGCTGTTCTTTCTCTCTTGATCTGAGCTGAGCTGACTTCTTTAACTTTCTGAGTTTCTGTTTTCTTTTTGGCCCATATTCTTTAAACAAAAACTATTTTTTTAACTGCCTCTGGTTTATACTTCTGAGCTACTTTGATCTATTCTTTCTAGCATAAGAGCCATTTGTTCACTTTTGAATGTAAGATGCATTCCATCATGTTTTCAAAGAACCCTATAGACATCTCCAGAGAAGCTGGTCTGGTCTCCTAGAGATGCTGCACAGAGTGGATGGCATTCGTTACCTTCACATGCAAAAGATGTTCTTAGAGTTGGGAACAGTTCTTGCCCAATTTTAAGGCTATAACAGTGTTTTATACTGCAAACGGAATGTAACAGAATGGCCCTTTATGGTAAGAATCTTTTTTTTGCAGTGACTTTTTAAATGCACCATTTTTTTCAAGGTTACAATTAGAATTACATGACCATATGACTTCTCTGGAAGGCACAAAGCTGCTCTCTGGAGCCCAGCCCCCCTCAGACACCTTGGCATGAATAATTTGAAAAATGGCTGGGATCCCATATGTTTCTTCATTCCGCCTAGATAGAGCTGACATTTGGGGATTTATTCTTAGAGTTTGTGTCTTTGAACATGTTTGGTTCAATTAGTCTACTGAAGCTGAGGTGGCATAAACTGTTTTTTAAAGAAGTGGTACCATATTCAGAACTGGATGTTTGAGACACAACAGATGGGCTTGTGATCCTGCTAGATTACCATTTATCAAATTTACAGTAAACCTAAGTGAATCCATAACATCTAACCCAGTTCCTTAGAAAAGTAGATGCTCAAGCAATGCTAGTTAAAAGAAAATGAATAATAAACAGCTAATAGCTGGTATTCTATTGACGTGGGGAAAGGAGAAAATTTAAATGAGTTGGAAATTATTTAATCTGAGAAGGTCAGATGTACTATAGAGTAAACTGTTGCTAATTTTATTTCCTGAGATGAAAGGTCAAAACTGCTTTACATAATTAAGGCTACCACTTTTGAGTATCTACTGTTACGGCTGTCTCTTGTTTGTATTTGTCTAGCATTTCTATTCTTTTTGGGGAACTATGCCTGTCTCCATTGTCAGTGAGATTATCAAACATGGTTGTGCCCAGCACATGCTGCAGGCTGAATCAGGTCCTGTATTACATGTCCCCTGCAACTGTTCTCAGTGTGGCCATAGACATGTAGACATATGACACAGGTAGACCCCATTAGGGTCTTCCTCTAGATCAGCGGTTCTGAACCTGTGGGTCGTGACCCCTTTGGCGGTTGAACGACCCTTTCACAGGGGTCGCCTAAGACCATCCTGCATATCAGATATTTACATTACGATTCATAACAGTAGCGACATTACAGTTATGAAGTAGCAACGAAAATAATTTTATGGTTGGGTCACAACATGAGGAACTGTATTTAAAGGGCCAGCAGGTTGAGAACCACTGCATCTAGATTGATAGCTAGCTATTGAGAAGAGAGGTTTCTCTTTGCACTGGGATGGTTAAACCCAGAATTGATGAATCTGGGAACTAGCATATAGCTAAATGTTTAATGGCTGACTTTGGCTGGCTTTCAAAAAAATGCATCGCATGCATCTATATATATAAAAACCTAAGCAACCTTTATGACCGAATGACCATAATGACTGGTTGACCCCTGGTGGTCAGTGTTCTCCCACAGCCAACCTCCTGCAGTCCTTCCCACCTGCTGGCCGGCCCCCTGATAGGTCTCGATCACTGGCCAGGCCAAGGGACCCCACCTGTGCACGAATTCATGCACTGGGCCTCTAGTACACATATAAACATATTTAAATTTATTATAAATTCTCATATGAAAGATATGTAGCACATAATTTTTAAATAACATTGAACTATTCAGCATCCTTTATTGTAAATTCCACATAGGCCATTGCTACTCACAGTATAGTTTCACTGATTTTTGCCTGACTCTTGATGATAATGCAGTTCCAACATGAACATTGGTTGGTATTTTCTTTTACTTTAATGATAAGAATGAAATAGTGAAGATGTTCGCTAGAATTTACACACTTGCCAATGATGTGAGTGACTTCTTTGTTGAATTGGATAATAGTTTTTGAAAACTGGTTGAATGTTTCCTCAGCTATTTTGTTGCTATTTACAATGTATTCGCTATACACATGAACACTTTTAAGTTTAAACGGCATTATTTATAATCTGCATTTTCTCCACCACTTTCTTAAGTATAGATAATCAACAAAGCAATGAATACAACTCTGATTTGTAGCATTAGCTGATTTCCATGGCTGACTTCCTGTTTCCAATGTGATAGCACTGAACATGGGGTTGGAAATTGGTATGCAGTAGCACACACTACAGAGAATTTACCCCATACAGACATAATAGATGCAAATAATCTCAAGAACATAGATAATAGTAAAATGTGGTAACATAATTAGGAAGTGATAAATTTTGAGTATTGCCTTCATTTTTAATACAATTTATTTAATTGACAAATAACATAATTTAATGCTTATTAGTGATTATGTTTAACAAGCTACTTACAAGGTCTCTGAAAATCTGAAAGTTGGCTCTGATAAGCTGCTCCCAGTACACTCCTGAACATGGGGCTGTTGTTGGGTGGACACTTCCCCCACAAGGTGTAGAGGGCCTGTTTGCGAACAAAGGCTTCTCCCAGGGAAAGCACTGCTGAGAGAGACCAGCAGATGGGATCGTTCCCAGGGATTATGTCAGTTTTCTTTTTTGTTCTTGCTAGATGGACCACTGAATAGTCCTGAAATGTGGAGGACTCTGTTTATAGTACTTACTTTCATGTCTTGAATGGCTTCACAATGAAGGTATTGTCTCCATTTTACAGGTGCAGTATTTTGTTTGTTAAATGCTGTCTCATTTAATCCTCAGAACAATTTATAAGATGTCTGGATACCTGTTTTTCTTTGTTCTAATTTTTCTGATAAGCTGGGAGAAGTTAAGTGGCTTGCTCCAAGGTGGGATTTAAGTCCTGCTCTGTCTGACTGCAAGGCAACTTCCTCAGCCTGCGTTCTCAGCAAATGCAGGGTTACTCAGCAGTGAATAGATCAGCATCTATACAATGACTAAGCTTTAGGTCACAGGAAAATCTGTTCACTGGCTTCCTCTACTTCTCAGCTCCCTCTCCTGTTTGCCAGGATTCCTTGGTGCCCCTTTTCTGCATTTCTCAGGTACTTCACTATTTAACCCTTGTGTTCTCTCAAACCTAGAGATGTTACAGCTTAGGGAAATAAAAAGTGGCTCCTCCCCACTAAAAAGAGTCAGTGCTCATCTTCTTTCACAGATGAGCACACTGAGGCATAAAGTCCCTGGCCCCAGGCATGGAGGCACCTGGAACCAGACTCACTGCCCTGCTTCCTAACTGATGCTCATTTCCTCTGGCTGACTGCTGATAGGAAAAGTACTTAAAAATACCACTGTCTCTCCCCAGATGAATTCTTCAAATGCCAAAAGGAAGTTATGCTTTGGCCATTATTAATGCCCCATGACTCAAAGTTTACAGGGCATGATAATCACCTGGAGAAAGGCAATTTTATCAACCGTTCTGTCAATACCCACAAAAACGTGCCTGAACTTTGAAGAATTATCCTGAGTGAAAGAAGGCAGATAAATAAGAGTACACACTGCATTATTCCATTTATATGCCATTTTAGAAAATGTACACTAATCTATAGGACAGAAAGCAGTTCAGTGGTTGCCTATGGGCCAAGAAGGAAGGATTGATTGAAAGGGGCATAAAGAAGATTCTGGGGGTGATAGGTATGTTCACTACTTGATTGTGGTGATTTTTTAACATTATAGATGTTAAAACTAGTCAAGTTCTACATTTTGTTTTTTAAAAATTATATTTATTTAAAAAATAATTTTCAATTACACTTTGGTTATAATATAAATTAATAAATAGTATATTAATTTCAGGTGTACAACATAGTGATTAGATATTTATATAACTTATGAAGTGGCTACCCTGGTAAATCTAGTGCCCATCAGACTCCATACATAGTTATTACATTACTAGAGGCCTGGTGCATGAATTTGTGCACAGGGAGGTTGGCCGGCAGGCCCCGATCTAGTTGTGTAGATGTGCTGAGGTAGTGGCAAGCAAAGACCACAGACAGAGCGCCCCAAAACGGCCTGAACACCAGCTATGCTCTGAGGTGGAAATACAGCTCTACTTTGCTGCTCGCACTCAGGCTGCCTCACTCTCCCTGGGGCAGAGTTGCTGACAGACAGACTGGCTGTCTCTCCTACCTCAGCCGCACATTTTCTTGGGGCTCACCCCCAAGCATGATAGCTGACTTCGGCCAATGGTGGCACACTGCTGTAGGAGCACTAGCCAATCAGCAGTTGGGAGTCCAGAAAGGTGCAGGGCCGAGCTAGAAGTGGATGATGGAGCAGAAGGGTGAGTGGAGTGGTGTGGTGGCAGAGGTAGGATGTCGGTGGTGCTTACTTTACATCTTTGCAGTTAGGCTGCTGCCTTGCCCCTTCTGCCCCCATCTGAGCTGCTACTCTGTCTTGATCAGAGTCGTCACTCTCCTCTTGCAGGCTTCCTGGACCCAGATTCTCCGGTGCCCGGAGCCTTAGCTGGGGGATGGGGGGGACCACGGGAGGTTGACTGTGGGAGCGCACTGACCACCAGGGGGCAGCTCCTGCATTGAGAGTCTGCCCCTGGTGGTCAGTGCGTGTCATAGCGGCCAGTCATTTCTGTTGTTCTGGTTATTCGGGCATATCGGTCACTTAGGCTTTTATATATATAGATTATTGACTATATTCCCTATGCTCAAATTCTACATTTTAAATATGTGCAGTTTATCTCTCTCTCTCTTTTTTTTTAGAAAAATAAATTGCTTTATACTTATTTCTTGGATGTTTTATGTGTGTCTTTTTTCTGACCAGACTTTTGATTTTTAATGATCTATTTAAACAACTGACAGTGAACATTAAGTAGAAACATTAGTCAGTAACATGAAATATTAGTAATGAAAAGATAAAACAAAACCCCAAACCTGTAACTCACTAATGAGTCATAAAATCTATAGCCTTTTCCCATGCTTCTACTTACAAGTCAAAATATATAGTGTAGAAATCAATGACTATATATTTCTCATTATATATACATTTTCCACTGACCTTTATTTTAAAGATCTTTTCCAAATTTCTACACAGTTCTTGAATTTATCAATTTAACAAATATATATTGCTAGGCATACGTGCAATAAAAATACATTCATTCATTTGCTTTGTGATAGACATATACAAGAATGTTAGAGCAGTTTTATTCATAGTAGCCCAAGCTGGAAACTTCCCCAAAGCCCGTCAGTAGTATAATGGATAAACTGTGATATATTGACACAATGCAATACTATAGAGCAAAGGGAATAAATGAGCTATAACTACACTTAACAACATGGATGGTTTAAAAAAATTAATGTATTGGAGTGACATTCGTTAATAAAGGTATATAGGTTTCAAGTGTACAATTCTGTAATACATCATCTGTATATTGTGTGAATTGGTCAATTCTAATAGAATTTTGCTTACAATTAAAACAACATACAATCATCTGCCTGTTCATTTATTCATATCTAAACATTTGGGTCATTTAGATTTACTAGTAAGAATTCATAATTTAAGCCATTTTTGTAAATTTATTTTTTTCATTTGAATTATCCCCTGACCCTATATCATTGATATTCCAATGTGATGTAGGGAAAGGACACTGGACAAGATGTCAGAAGCACTGAGTTGGGCCTTGACTTGCCACTTACTGGCTGAGGACCTTCTAAAAATCACATTTAAAAAGATGTGAGCAATAGGAATAATTATACCTGTTCTAGTAATCTCACAAGATGCTATTGAAAATAATGACAGATTTTCAGTTATGATTATTATCCATCAATTCCCTTGGCCATGTGCTCATTATGTTCTTTATAGATCTTATTTTGTATTGCTCTGTATTCATACCAAGAAGATTTTTAAGAAAGAATATTTTCTGATCATATTATGAATGATTTTTTCTCATTCCTTCAAGTTCTTTTTCTATATTATGCTTTTTGTATTGTGCGGGTGATATAGTTTTGATGCAATCAAACATGGTAATCTTGTTATTTATCATTTCCTATGCTCCAAAAATAATTTAGAAACCAATTTTAAATAGTTTTAAGTGTTTAACCTGGCAATGTATTTGGAATTTATTATAGTGTATGATGTAAGGTGTGAGTAGAAATTAAAAATTTTAATTCTACACTAAACATTTCCTAACAGCACTGAATAATTAATAAATTGATTTATTTTGTGGCCTGCATGTTCTGGGCACTGAGTCAGGGCTAAACAAACACATATGCAGAAGATACCATCTCTGACCTTAGGGAGTTCACAGTGTAGGGCCGGAGACAGGTAGGTAAAACTAGCTGTAGATGTGATATAATTTCAGTGGGGTACACTTTCTCTGCTTCCTGGGTGACCTCCAGGGCATGCAAGAGTCATTTTACTATGTTCACATCCACATGCCCACTGATTTCTGGGGACTTTTTCTATGCTAATGGACATCCCATCTCTGTAGCCACCCAACTCAACCTTTTCTTCTCTACAGCCTTATTGTGTCCCTTGAGTTCTCTCCAGGAGATGGGGCAGATCATCCTGTCTTGACGCTCATAAACCCATTGGGTTTATTTTGTTATTTTCCTTGGAAATCCAGGACTGTGCCCACATGGCAGCAGAGACAGAACTTCCTTACTCCGCTTCCTCTGCAGCTCATCTCCCTTCCCATGGCACAGGGGACTTTTTTCTCATGAAGACTGAAAGTGGGAACATGTGAGATAGCTGGTTCTGATTAGTTTTTCCCCAAAGCTTTTGGGAAACAGTATGATGCAGTGGTTTAAGAGGATGGTTAGGAATCTAGACTCTGAAGACAGGATACATAATCCTTGCTGCATCACATACCAGTTTTGTGACCCTGTGCAAGTTTCTCCTGTGCCTCCATTTCATTTTGGTTCACTGGGAGTAATTTAACACATACTGTAATACCTGGCACATAAATGCTTAATAAATATTTGCTGAACTGAATGAAATTCAATTTTACTCTATTAAAATTAAATGAATTAAATGGGAAACTGCATGTACTTAGAATAGTATGTAGCACCCGGTAGAATACACATAGCTTTTATTATAACAACTAGAGGCCCAGTGCATGAAATTTGTGCATACGTGGGGTCCCTAGGCCTGGCCTGTGATCAGGGCTGATCAGGTTCCCTGCCTCCCTGCCTCCCCACCTCCCCACCTACCGGCCTCCTCCTTTCCTTTCTGTCCACCTGCCACCACTGTGCAGTTCCTGCCTTCCCTCCTCCCACGCTCCTCATTCCCTCACTGCCCGTGTCTGCCACTGCCCACCCCAGGTTCCCCGTCCCAGTCCAGGGCCTGGCCCCGATTGGGTGATCAGGGCCTGCCAGCGGGGGGGATGGAATTGGGGAGGGACCTGGGAGGTTGTCCCCTCCGGGAAAGGGGCCTCATCCGCTGCCACCCACCCCCAGTTCCCTGTTTGAGCCTGGGGGCCCGCCCCGATCACCAATGGGGCTGCAGGCTGGGGACAGCTCCTGCATTGAGCGTCTTCCCCCTGGTGGTCAGTGAGCGTCATAGCGTCTGGTCATTCCAGTTGTTCTGGTTCTGTGGTAATGATTGTGTAGATATATATATATATATATATTCTTATTGTATTTCTGTTTTTATAATGCTTAGCTTTTGAAATTCAAGAGCATGGTGAGGAGCAATGGTGCAATGATAGCAAGAAAGTAACAAAAAGTATGGGGTAGGGGAGCATTTATTAATATTTCAAAAATATCATCTCCTCATATGCAGGGTTCTCTTACCTAGGTAATTTAGTTCTGGCCTTTTCTCTCCCCAAAGCATCTTTTTTTTTTCTTTAAAAGAAATTGAAGTGTAATTGCCATATAACAATATCTTAGCTTCAGAATATAAGGAAATGATTTGATATTTGTATATATTGTGAAATGATCAGCACAGTAAGTCCAGTTAACATCTGTCACAATACATAGCTGCAGTTTTGTTATGTGATGAGTTCCTAAAGTATCTTGTATACCAATTACACAGAGATTCCATCTCCTAAAATACTATGTCACTTTTTTACTCTAAATATGTCTTTCATTGCTACAGAATAAGCCCAGATTCATTAAATTGGTCTCATGAATCCCTAATTGTGCCTCCAATTCTATCTCCCATTTCTCTTTGTTAAGTCCGAATTATCTACTTTCTGTCATATATCATAAGCTTTTCTATTATTCTGATTTTCCTTTTTTTCTAGTTTCCCCTTAGAAAGTCTCTCTCCTTCTTCCCACTAAGGATACCCATCAAGGAGGCAAATAGAGGCTGAAATATAGTCCATAATCATCTCACCTGCAGATGTCCCTCCCTTGGTCCAGTGACTGTCCGAAGGAGACATCTTCTCCCAATTCTCACAAAGATACCAAAGTGGCAGCTCTGGTGAGGTGACACCTAGGGTTTTAGTGATGTTTGTTATTTGTTTGTTTTTGTTAATCCTCACCTGGGGATAGTTTTCTATTCATTTTTAGGGAGAGTGGAAGAGAGAGGGAAAGACGGAGAGAAACATAAATGGAGAGAAACACATCAATTGGTTGCCTCCTGCATGAGCCCTGACCAGGGCCAGGGCCAGGGCCAGGGAGGAGCCTGCAAGCAAGGTACATGCCCTTGACCGGAATCGAACCCAGGACCCTTTGGTCTGCAGTCCGATGCTCTATCCACTGAGCCAAAAGAGCTAGGGCTATTTTTAAAATTTATAACACTGAGGGCAGTGCTGCAGGAGAGAAAGAATATGGTGGCATTAGAAGAAGACACAGGAAGGGCTCTTTACCTAAAGTCTTGGAGAATCAAAGAAGGCCTTTTGGAGAAAATATCTAATCTGTGTTCTGAAGAATATGCTTGGTGATATAGAACATACGTGAAGGAAGAGAGAGAACATGGTAAGTATATTTGACCCTTGAACAATGAGAGGGTTAGGGGTACTGACACTCCATGCAGTTGGAAATCCATGTGTAACTTTTGATTCCCCCAAAACTAAACTAGTAGCCTACTGTTGACCAGAAGCCTTACTGTCAATTAACACATATTTTGTATGTTATATATATTATATACTGCATTCTTATAATAAAGTAAGCTAGAGAAAACAAAATGTTTTAAGGATCTTTTATCCTTTGAGACAGCATGGATGAACTTGGAGAGTATTATGCTAAGCGAAACAAGGCAGTCAGAGAAAGATAAGTATCACATGATTTCACTCATGTGGAATCTAATGAACAAAATAAACTGATGAACAGAATAGATCCAGAGACATAGAAGCATGAAATAGACTGACGAATTTCAGAGGGAAGGTGGGGGTGGGGGACGAGTGGGGAGAGATGAACCGGGGAATTTATATGCCTATATGCATAGCCCATGAACACAGACAATAGTGTGATGAAAGCCTGGGAGGGGTAGGTGTGGGGTGGAGGGGGCCAATGGAAAAAAAGGGAGACATTTGTAATACTTTCATCAACAATAAAGATAAATTTTTAAAGAAAAAAACAATCATAAGGAAGAGGAAATATAGTTTTTATCTAGAAAAATCACATAAAAGTGGACCCACAAAGTTAAAAACTGTGTTGTTCCAGGGTCAACTGCACAAGGAATAGAGAAGAGTGTAGGGAGCAAGGACATAAGAGGATGTGGGGTTACAGTGGAAAATGAGAGTTGAGACTGGATAGGTAAGCATGAGTCATACAGGAAAGGATAAAAAAAAAAGACTAGCTAAGGGTTTTAGACTTTCACCTGGGGGCAAAGAAAACCTTGGGTGACAAATAGATTTTTGTTTTAAGAGCTTTAGTTATAGTGCAGGGTGAGGAATGAATTGGGGTGGAGCTTGGAGACAGAGATTGAGAGGAATATGGCAGGAAAATGCAGGAAGCAGGGAGACAAGTTGGAAGACTTTTGCAGTAATCCAAGTGAAAGATGAGATTCTGGCACTGTTTGTTACTGTGCCATAACCTAGTCTATCCTGACTGTTACAGATTATGAACTTTCCTTATGTACAGGGAATTAGGGGAATAATAATTCTCAATCCTGACTGCATAGGAGGGGCCTTGCTCTCGAGCAGTGCCAACAGTGATAGTGAGAAGTAAATACTTTTAAGAGGTATATGGGAGGTAGAATGCACTGGGGTGGAGTTGGGGGGATCTTTAAAGAAGCATTGAGGTTACTGACTTGTACAACTGGGTGGATGGAGATGGCGCTCCTGAGATAAGAATCACTGGAGGGGAGGAATTTGGATATGTTGAATTGCCATATAGAGAGACCCACTCAGCACATAGATATGTGTGTCTAGACTTGCAGAAAAGAGATGTGTTTGGAATCCAGAAATTTATGGATTTCTGTATATTTTCATCTTCCCTAACAGGATTAGGGCCAGCAATCTCTGTTTTCAAACACATTACTATCTATGCAGCAAAACATATCAGTATTTGCAGCAAATGGGATAAAAAAAGAGGACAAATAGCTGCATAACAATTCAAGTCAGGCTTTTCTGATGAATAAGTTTGTGACAAATTTATGAAAAAAGTTTAGGATTTCAGAGTTTTCAATTTCAGGAATGTGGATAGAAAAGTATCCACTTGCACTATCTCATTTAATTCTTACGCTGGCCATTTGCGGTAGACACTATTACTATTCTCTTTTTACAGACAAAGATACTCGGGCATAGAGGTCACATAATCAGTATTCTGATTAAAATGCTGAGGTCACATAATCAGTATCAATACCAGGCAGTCTAAGATAGGAGAATGTTTCAAGGAGAGAGGAGTGGTGACATGGTTACATGTCACAGGCAGGTACAATAAAATTAAAAATGAAATAGCCTCACTGGATTTGGCAATTCAAAAAATGGCCTTTGGGAAGGCAGTTTCAGGAAAATAGTGGGGTGGAGGCCAGTTTCTGGTGGGTTAAGGAGTGTGTAGGAGACAAGGGAAGGGAGACAGCTACTACAGATTACTCTTCTGAGAAATTGACACAAAGGGGTGGAAGAGATGGAGCAAAAGCTAGAGCGGATTAAGAAAAAATCAGCAGATTAAGAGAAAATTATTTAAAAAATGTATATTTGTGTTGATTTCAGAGAGGAAGGGAGGGGAAGAGAGAGATAGAAACATCAATGATGAGAGAGAATAATTGATTGGCTGCCTCCTGCACTCCCCCACTGGGGAGTGAGCCCACAACCTGGTCATATACCCTGATTGAGAATCGAACCGTGACCTCCTGGTTCATAGGTCAATGTTCAACCACTGAGCTATGCTGGTCTGGCAAGAAAGCATTCTTAAAGCTTACAAAATGTTGCAGAGAAAGGAATCATGGGACAGCCAGTAAAGTGAGGTCCCTCCAGAGGTTACAAGAGAATAGGATTCAGAGCTCTGGTGAAGCGATGGTGAGGAAATTGCTTCTTGTTCATCCAGAAGAAAAGGAAGAGAGAGCCAAGGCAAGAAGTTTAAGGATTGACAACATGACCCGTTCTCTGTGAGTCATCTTCTGAGACTGAGAGGTGAGAGGGTGACATCTGAGGTGTGGAGAGAAGAAGCTTTGAGAAAGCTACTGTAGAGTATGGAAGGACCATTGATTAGGGATGGGTAGAAGAACTGGGCTTCATTGAGAAGGGCAAGCTGAGTTTGGAGACCTTGAATTTATTGTGCATCAGCCTTGGAGGTTTTGTGATGCTTTCCTGAGATGCTCACCAACTACAAGTATGGAGAAACTCACAAATGGATATACTAGGGTTGGTCTTTGCTGGGTAGGTATAACCTACCTGGGAGTTGAGGGTCTTGGCACAGTTTCTAAATCCCAGAGCGCAGCATTGCTCTAGAACAGAGATTTCTAACCAGTGTGCTGCAAGACTTTTTATACCTGATTACTTAGTCAGGGGCACTGACCTCTTTTCCCCTTACATTGTCAAATAAAAAATGACAACAGCCAACACAACATTAGCCATCTGGTGTGAATGAATCAAAATTGTACATATTTTTTGTCAGACTGGCAAAATATATATATTTCTTTGGTGTGCCACAGAATTTCAGTAACTAGTATAAGTGTGCCATGAGTTGAAAAAAGGTTGAAAATTGCTGCTTTAGGACAGTGGTTCACCACCTTGGTGCACATTGAAATCACCTTGGGAACTTTAAAGCTACTGATGTCGGAGTTACATGCTCAGAAATTCTGACTTGCTTGGTCTGGGAGCTGTGGCCTGGATGTGGGGATTTTTATAAGCTCCTGTGTGATTTTAATGTGCAGATAGGGGATTATTATTCCCCTAAGTTCCTGTACTGAAAGCAAGTTCATAACTTATATTAGTCAGGATAGCCTAGTCCAGTGGTCGGCAAACCGTGGCTCGCAAGCCACATGAGGCTCTTTGGCCCTTTGAGTGTGGCTCTTGCACAAAATACCACATGCGGGCGCACGTACCGTGTGATTGAAACTTCGTGGCCTGTGCACAGAAGTCGGTATTTTGTGGAAGAGCCACACTCAAGGGGCCAAAGAGTCGCATGTGGCTCGCGAGCCGCGGTTTGCCGATCACTGGGCTAGGCTATGATAGAGTAACAAATAGTGCCAGAATCTCAATGTCTTAGCACAACAGACATGTATTTCCTGCCTATATAATGTCAATGGCAGGTCTAGGTAACTCTTCTGGGCAGCTGCTCGCCTTGTGTTCAGCATTCCATGGTCACTGAGGAACTGAGTACTGGCTCTCATCTGCTTACACCTCACCTCCATTCACATTTCGTTGACCAGAACTAGTTTTTGGCCACAGCTCATTGCAAGGAGGTGGAAAAGGCAACTGGATGTTGGTGAACATTATTTATGACCAACACCTCCAGCTTTTGTTGTAAATGGAAAATAGAAGGTGATAAAAAGGCTTATTTACTTACAAACACTTACATAGTGCTTGTTACATGCCAGATATGATTGTAATGGCTTTCAAATAGGAACTCATTTAATTTTCATAACAGCTCTGTTAAGTAGGTAATTTTATTCCCATTTTATAGAGGGGGAGGTTGAGGCTAAATAATTTGCCCTAGGTTATATAGTTAGTAAGTGGCAGATGCAAAATTAAATTACAGGCAGTATGGGTCCAGAGTCCAAGCATTGAACCTCTCTCCATACAGTACTACATCTTTATCCTGCTTTTGCTCAATTTAGATTCAGGGAGGGGGTGTAGAGGGGGGGGGGGGAAGAAGGCTATAAGTGTAAGCGGGTCTTTGGATGCAGAGGAATTGAGCAATGTCTGGATATTTCCCTGCTAGAGCTCAGGTAGGGCTCTGGGGGGAGGCAGAGAGTGAGACTTGGGGAATGGGCTGGGGAGGAGGAAATAGTTTGAACTGATACTACTGCTAATGAGACCAACCCTGGAGGCCAGGATGGAGACCAACTTCTGGCACTTTCCTTTCGTCCTTTCTCTTTCCTCCCCTATCAGAGCCACCCATTTAGCATTCAAAGATTGTACTAGTATGTACCTCACACCTTTGCCGAGGCTAGCTCAGAAACAGTGCAGGGATGGGGACAAAAATCATCTCCCTGCAGAGTTGTGGGTAGGCCATTTTCACAGAAGGGATTAAATATCGTCAGACCGTACCTATTTCTAACGCATTTCTGAGAGTTTACATGTAATTACAGCCACTGACATACTATATTTAAAAATTCTCTAAGGAGGGGTGCTTGAGAAAAGAATCCTCCAGCCAAGCAGCAGTAGTTAGAAACCGTCACTGCTTAATATATCAGCTTTCTAGGTCTTCACTTCTGCTTTAGCTGCTGTTAGACAGGAACCTACCTGCAGCTCAGCCAGCTTTCGTTCATTTCATGGCTGTGACCTGGGAGTCAGCGGACACCTCTGGGTACTAGAACTCTTGGTTCTCACAGACAACACCACTCCAATTGCAGTTCCTCAAGAGAGGAAGAAAGGACAAATGATTCTGCTTTAAAATGGAATGTTTGCCCTAAACAAACAAAAAGAAACCCTCTGTGTGACACTGAAGCCTTTAGATTCCCGTCTCTCACCTGTGAAGCCCTGCAGTTTGGGTATAACATATGGACTCTGTCTGCAAAATGCTTTTGGAATGCTGTACTGGCACCTTGCTGCCATCTGCCAGCACATGGGCAGTGAGTCCATGCGGTGCCGCTCCATTTTCTTAAATTCTGTTTTGATTATGAGCTGTTGCTAGTTGTCAAGGGTTCCTCTTCCCTCTAGCGCTACAAAATGAATGATGGCAACAGAGGTCACTGGATGTTGCTGGTTATTACCACATAAGCCAAAAATCAGATCATTTTCTATTATTTACAAGGAGCTCTGGCTACAGGGTCAGGAGACCCGATTCTAGTCTCATTGCAGCCTCTAAAGCACCGTGTCATCTGGGACTAGGCACTTCATCTCTGAGTCTGTTTCTTCCCCTGTGAAATGAAAATTTAAAACGGATTAAGAAAAGTGTGTCAACCAAGGATTTGATATTTATAATTCCAATTTTTACAACAATTAAAAGAATCCAAAAGTTATAATGCTATGCAGTTATTAAGGACAAAGCAGAAAGGATAAATGCCATTTTAATTAAATCTGCAAATGTCAACGAGCAGGAAGTTCTACCAGTAACTGTGACTGTGTCTTAATGGAGTCCAAAAGAGTTTCCTCTTTGGGAAGTGTGAGCTAATACACCCACAGAGGAGTGATTTAGAGCAGGGATATTTATACTGGATGGGAAATGCTGGGAAGCTGAGGTTTTATATTAATACCCAGAGGCAAGAGTGGGCAGCTGGTGAGGTGCAAAACAACATATAGATTTGAAATATTTCCTTTTAATGTTGATGATGGATTTATCATATCACATTAGAAGTCTAGGATAGCAATCTATAAGTTATATATGTACATACTTTAAAAAGATTAGCCTGCCTGTTCACCACCCCAGTCTATGAATGGTTGATTAGTCTAGGATAGCAATTTTCAACCTTTTTCATCTCACGGCGCACATAAACTAATCACTAAACTTCTGTGGCACACCAAATTTATATATATATATATTTTAGAGGCCTGGTGCATGAATTTGCGCACAGGTAGGTCCCTTGGCCTGACCTGCGATTGGGGCCCATTTGGGCTGGGCCAGTGGGGAGAGGGGGCAAGGGCCATGGGAGGTGGGCCAACTGGCCCACCCCTGATCAGGTTGATCCGATCATGGGGGCTGGCCGTCTGGGGGGAGGGGATGTGGGTGATTGGCCAGCCAGGGAGAGGAACTGTGAAAGGTTGGCCACGGGGCCCCCATTAGGGCTGATTGAGGCTGGCTGGCTGTGGGGAGGGACCAGGGGAGGTTGGCCAACCACGGGAGGTTGGCTGTGGGAGCCAACTGACCACCAGGGGGCAGCTCCTGTGTTGAGTGTCTTCCTGCAGGTGGTCAGTGCATGTTATAGCAACCGGTCGTTCTGGTTGTTTGATCTTAACGGTCACTTAGGCTTTTATATATATAGATTTTTGCCAACTTGACAAGAAATTGATATACTTTTGATTCATCCACACCAGATAGCTATTGCTGTGTTGGCTGTTGTCCTTTTTTAATTTGACAATCTAAGGGAAAAGAGGTCAGTTCTCCTCACTAAATAGTCTGTGCTCCTCACTAAATTTTAAAAATTTTTGTGGCACACAGGTTGAAAATTTCTGGTCTAGGACCATGATGTCTGTATACTAAGCTAGTGACCATGAGCACAGGTCATCTAAAACTTACCCGAGGTTTTTTTTTTTTTTTTAACATTTTTATTGATTTCAGAGAGGAAGGGAGAGAGAGAGAGGCAGAAATATCAATGATGAGAGAGAATCATTGATTGGCTGCTTCCTGCATAACCCCCAATGGGAATTGAGCCCGCAACCTGGGCACGTGCCCTGACAGGGAATCGAACTGTAACCTCATGGTTCATAGGTGGATATGCTCAACCACTGGGCCATGCAGTCAGGCAATGGAGGTTTTTAATTTGCATTTCTCTGATGATTAGTGACGTTGAGCATCTTTTCATATATCTATTGGCTATTTGTATGTTCTCTTTGGAGGTTGGGTGGGGATGTTGGAGGGATTGAGCAAAAGAGAAAATAAAAAAGAGAAAAAGCTCATGGACATGAACAACAGTGTGGTGATTGCTGACAGAGAGAGGGGGCAGGAGGAGGTGGAGGCGAGTATAGGGGGGATAAGTGGTGATGGATGGAGACTTGACTTGGGGTGATGGACACATAATACAAGTGTACAGATGATGTGCTGTAGAATTGTGCATCTGAAACTGGTATAATTTTGTTAACTGGTGTCACCCCAATAAATTTATAAAAAGGGAAAAAAACACCCAAAACTCACCCAAGGGGAAAATCCAACTGTTTAAGGACGCCTCTCCAGCTCCCCTCTGCTTACACACACCCTGTCAACTGCAGGGAAGGAGCTGTAACCTCAGCTACATCTTTGACTCCTGCAGGAGGCAGGCGAACCACAAGGATCCAGTTTGTGCCCAAGTCCCTTGTTATTCAACTAAGACACCCCGGTGTATTGGGAAGGCATTCTAGCTGTAGGGAAGATGCTTGCACAGTGTACCACCAGCAGTGCTTGGGTAGAAAGCTAAAATAGCCTACTGTTATTCCACAGAATTTCTTGATTTTTTGGTGGAAAGAATCCTAGCCGAACAAACTGCTCTTTGCCTCCAGTCAAACTCTGGGTTTGCTCAGCTGCCTAAGCTCTGTGAGAGCAGAGGAAACAAATGACCCCAAGCTAAAGCCCAGATCCTGGTTATGCATTTATGTATCAGCCACAGACGAGGGCCCTGACTCTGGGGTGCTCAGGAGACAGTGATGGTAACTGGAGCCCCATGGCTGGTAATCTAGGGGGTTCCAAAGTCAGGCACCGCC
Source organism: Myotis myotis (assembly GCF_014108235.1). Taxonomy (NCBI): domain Eukaryota; kingdom Metazoa; phylum Chordata; class Mammalia; order Chiroptera; family Vespertilionidae; genus Myotis; species Myotis myotis. The sequence continues at coordinate 194,668,550 of NW_023416313.1, read as the reverse complement.
CCTCCCTTCTTTTCCTTCAGGCTGTGGTCTGGCACTGAGCAGGAGATACTTCCTTCTACCCCGCCCGGGGATTCCCTGTGCTTCTGGGCAACGTAGCCTTGACCATTTCTAACAGGCATTACCAGCATATTCTGACCCCAGGAAAGGGGACACCCTGCCCAACTTTCCGTTTGCCTTCACTGTTTCATGCTTTCCCCCACCAGCAGCCTCTGACCCCGCCTCAGTGCACGTTTTGCCCGCCCCCCCCCCCGCCTTGACCCTGCTTATGCAATCGTAGGTTTTCAACAGGTCCAGGTGGAAAGGAAGTCTTCGATCCTTGCTTCTTAGACTGGAGCATGCAATATTTACCTGGAAGGCTTATTGAAACAGATTGTTGGCCCCTGCCCCTTGTCCCTTCTCTGCCATAGTAGATAGAGCCCCGTAATTTGCATTTCTAACAAGTTTTTTTGGGAGGTGCTAGCTGGTGGGACCACTTTGAGAACCACTGTCTTGGATAAAAAAAGATGCCGCGGTGTGAGCTCCTTTTCTCTCTTTCTCTCCCCGCTGCCTTCTCACCTATTCCATTTCCCCCTCTCCGTAGTAGATTTCGCCTTTTGGACTCCGTTTCTAAGGGTTGCACTCCTGTCCCTGGTACGGGCAGATAGAGGGTTGTTAGGGAGGAATCCTGTGGGCACTCCCAGCCCTGCTCAGCTTTGCTCCCACCTCTGTCCTTGGTTTCCACCGCAAACGCTGCCCGCCCTCTCTGCGGTGGTGGGAATCATTCGCCCTCTTTCCCTACTTCCAGCGTCAAGTGCAATCTGTTCAGCAACTTCGCAGCGGTGGCCGGACTCGCCCGCGCTCCAGCGCTCGCCCTGGGAAGCTCCCCCGTGCGGCTGCAGCTCCTGGCGCCAGACCAGCCTGGGGCGCAGGGGCCATTTGCGTGCCGGTGCTGCTGGCTCCGCTCCGCCGTGGGGTAGGGCAGGGGCGGGCGCTGAAAGCTCCAGCGTTGAGCTCCGCGAGCCGAGCCCCAAAGGGGGGAGGGGGCGCAGCAGCGTCAGGTGGCTGCTCCGTCCCTGCGCGCGAGTCAGTCCCTGCTCAGCGCTCAGCCTCTGCGGAGCCGGAGCATCTCCAACCCCGTAGACGGGTTTGGGGCTCGAGACCCCGCGGGAGAAGCCGAGATGTGATCCTTCCAACAGCCCATTGCCCTCTCTGGCTCCTGCTGCTTCTCCCACTTCCTCTCCCACTCCGCGGCCCCTGGACGGCGAGTTTTGCCTCGATCTCCAGGGAGAGAGGAGTGGATCCGAGGCGCGCAGCCCGGCTGAAGTTGGGCTCGGCGGCGCAGCCTTGATCCAGCTGCGCGAGGCGGGTGGGCTGGGGCCGGGGGAGAGGAAGGCGCAGTGAAGGGGTCTGGGTCTGGCCAGGAGAGACGGGAAGAGAGGCGCTCGAGTTGGCTCTTCCCGCTCCCCCGCCCCGGGGCGCGGGGCAGGGGGAGACATGCTGAGCCCGCGCCCAGGCGACGGCCCCGGCGGCTGCAGCCTCAGCAGCAGCTTGAGCATCAGCACCGGCGGGACAGCGACAGCGGGGGCGGCGCAGGCGCATTGTGCCCCGCGGAGCCTGCAGTTCCCGAGCCCCGTGTGCGGCACCGCCACAGTCTGGGCAGCGGCGGCCAGGGGAGCGCTACTACCATGAACTGCCTGGTCCTCCTCCCCAGAGCTGCTCATCCGGGTCGGGCTGGAGACACAGTCTGGGGACCCCGCCGCCGCCGCCGCGCCCCCTCTTCTTTCGGCTCCATCTTCTCTTCCACCTTTTCCTCCTCTTCCTCTACCTTCTCTTCCTGCATCCCCCCCTCCCCCGCCGCGGATCCTGGCCGCTGCTCTCCAGACCCAGGATGCCGGGGGGCAAGAGAGGGCTGGTGGCACCGCAGAACACATTTTTGGAGAACATCGTCAGACGCTCCAGTGGTAAGAAGAGTTGCAGTTCAAAACACCCCACTGCTGTCCTGCCCACGCGCGCCCCCCATCCTCCCCATCCCACCCCTCTCCCAGAGCCGGTGGGGGATGCAGACAACCCTACCTGGTGGCTTCAGGTACTAGCTGGACCTGATTTGGGGTGGGGGCAGGAATGAGGTGGTGGTGGAAAGTTAGTTGCATACCCTCCTCCCGTGCGCACCCCCCTCCCACCTGTCCAGAACCAGGAACCGGAGGGAGCTAAGGGGGAGCTGGCAGGGTGTAGACACGTCTAGAGAATAGAGTTGAGTTTCAGTTTGGTGAGGGATGTTTTCTTGTCCATCCTCTTTCCACACCACCCTCCCGCACCCAAGTAGGTGGCAGAGACTGAACAAATTCTTAGAGTTTAGTTAATCTCAGTGCAAGGTTTCCCTCAAGTTGGGAATGACTGCAAAAGTGGCGACTTCATAAGATTCAGTCTGGCTTTTGGGCCCAGTGGGTACCGCTGAAGGGAACCTTGGACAAGGGAGAGGAATTGAAGTTGGACCTTATGAAGAGGGGACTTGAACAATGGGAAGACAGTTACCATGGTCACATTTGTGTTGAAAGTTTCTTTCTTTTCTTTTTTTAATTGTGCATTGACTTATAATGATTCATATGATATTTGATTTGACTTAAACAGGAGCAATGTAGAAGGGAAGCAATAGCTTCTGTGCTTTTATAATAACTGGAGAAAGAATTTTAAAAATGCTATTTTACCTTGCTACTGATGTGAAGGTTTTCTTACCTTAAAGTGTCTTTAAAATACCACCATTTATGCATTTATTTCCTCCAAGATGCTCCGAATGGTGATGCTTATATAGTTCACATTTTAAGACCTTGTAAACTCTGCATTTTATGGAAATCTCTAGATCTTCTACTTATTTTTAATTCTTTTACATAATTTTCAAATTTTATAAGGATGATATGTAAAGTATCCTTTAAAATGTTCTCCCCCCACCCCCCTTTAGAGGCCCGTATTTTATTTTGAGATCCCTTGCTTGGAGAATTACGAGAGAGACATTTCTGCATATTGATTAGTGTAGAGCTTAGACCAAAGCAATTGAAATCCTCTCTGTATTTCCATAACTGTTTATTTATTCATTTGCTCATTCATTAAAACAATATATTTTTGGGTGCCTTATACAACAAGACACTCTGTGGGGTCCTTTGGATAAAGCAATGATTAAGACACTTCAGTTCCGAAGAAGTTCCCTGCCTAGTGGGTAAGACCAAAGCACCCTCAAATGACAGTAAATCATTAAATATAATTATGCTTTCCCTGAATTAATAGAATATATTATATTAATTCTTATATGAGGATTCCTTCTAGAACTAGGTTTGCACATATTTCCCCTGATTTGGGGACTATATATATTTAAATGTCCCAAGCTATTTTTCATAAAGTTTTACGTGTAACTTTATTTCTTCCACTGTGGTCAGTACCTGGTACTATACAAGTCTAGAGTAGACTTTCTGGGTTGAAAAAAAAAGCGAATTGGCCTGATCTAATTTAAGAAACCTATAATATTTTTTTAGCCATTGCAGTGTAATTTCAAATGTGTTTTTGATTTCTATGATTATATAAAATATAAATTTACAATGGTAGGCAATTTCTATGTTTGTCTATTACCTTTTTGTATTCCTATTATTCAAGACCTCAAGTACAAGGGGATATTACTGTTAAAACAACCACTTTGGGAAATTTGAAGGTTATTAGAATTAGTTATTTAAAATACGTGAGTCTTATTTCAGCTTTCTCATCCCCTTGAGTTATTTCAGAATAAAGAATAAAACCATTGGCTCTCTGATGCTCTACAGGGTAACCAGAAGGTCACAGTTCTTTGACTGAAGTTTACTAATACAGCATCTTTGAAACTTCATATACAGACCAGAACTGTGAGCGGGTTTTTAGATTACCTTTTATTTCAGATGTACCATGAAATTGAGACTTACCTTGTGTGGCTTAGAAATATCTGCTTCTGTTGCCTCCATTTTACTTCTGCCGTCTAAATGAGTGACTGTTCTGTCTTTTCCACATGTCATGCTTATAATGCTTCATTGGTTCAATGGTTCTTGCCATGGATAACACCTAGTGCAAATGGAAATGTATCTGTTCAGGCATTTTACATACCATCTCTAAGTGCTTATGGGTAACTTTTAATCCCACTACTCAAAAGCTCTGAGCTGTGTTTGAAATGTGTTAGATACTTGAGGTTAGTATATGCACAGGTGTATGTAGTAAGTACTGGAAAGTCTCAGAACCACTTACATAGGAAGAACCCTGGAAAATAAGAATCACAGTATTAAATTGGTCTACATATTCATGTGAGGGTTCCATTTCTATATGATTTGGCAGAGAAATAAATTCGTTCTGAGAAATTGTTTAATTGAGATTAACAGAGAAAATGCTTTTCAGAATTCTCACAGATCAAGTTCGTCTCAGTGAAGATTTCACTATTCTCTAAATTAAGCATGTCAAACTCACAGCCCGCGGGCTGTATGTGACCCACAATGAATATTTTTGCGGCCCAGCCAATATAACGGTGTGAGCAGGTATTTACAATTTGAAAGGAACTTAGTCTCCTGTCAGATCCAGGATTACTGACATTCACCTTGGGTCAGTTTTGAAGTAATCACTGTGAATAAGATTTCCCCCGAAGCAGGAAAGATAGTAGCAGAGAAGAGATGCAAGTGTCAAGAAGAAAACATTAATTTTATCATTGCTCTTTTTTTTAAAAAAAATATTTTATTGATTTTTTACAGAGAGGAAGGGAGAGGGGTAGAGAGTTAGAAACATCGATGAGAGAGAAACATTGATCAGCTGCCTCCTGCACACCCCCCACTGGGGATGTGCCCGCAACCAAGGTACATGCCCTTGACCGGAATCGTACCTGGGACCCTCCAGTCCACAGGCCGATGCTCTATCCACTGAGCCAAACCGGTCAGGGCTATCATTGCTCTTGTTCTTTATTTTTTATGCTGTACTTTTAAAAATAAACCTGCATTTCTATGAAAATTGAAGCTGTTGTTTTTTTGCGGCCCACATGAACTTAAACCTTGTTTATTTGGCCCGTGTTAGTCTTTGAGTTTGACATGCTTGCTCTAAATTAACAACATTGAAAGCGAAGTGTTGGTAGAGCTTTAGTGGAAAAAGAAAGAAAAGGAGGCAGTTCCCCCAGTATATTTAAGAGCTGGAGAGATAGCCTGGGATCGTCTGTTTACCTTTACCCCTTGAAATGCTTGTCTTTCTGATACAACATCATTTCTTTCTTATGAAAAGATCGGATCTTTTAGTGAGAGTCAGATGACGTAGAGACATATACATAGAGATGCACACAGATACACACATGGACCAGCATCCACCTAGATACAAAGATAGATGCAGTAGAAAACCCTCTCTTTCTCACACACACAGAAATGTAGAAAGAAACAGAAATACAGAGGGAGGGAGGAAGGGAGGGAGGAAGAGAGATTAGACATGAAAGGGAAACAGACACAAAGCAAAAACAAAACAGGCTTATTTGTCCATGGATATCACTAATGAGCTGAAATCTCAGCCAATTAGAAAACCATCAGAGAACTTCTTGATGATGCAGAACCAAAGAGCAAGGAGTGTGGTATATTTGGGTATACTTTTTCAACGTGAGGCATTCCTAATATAATGCCAAACTTCTCAGTTGCAATTTCCCAGAATAATGGTGCTATATTCTGTGCCCTAGAGTAGCACTGTAGCCTATTTGCTACAGTTATTTCATACCTCCTGATGTGGGATTTTTATTTTCCTTATTTAGTTAACTCAGTCTGTTATGGGAAGGCATTTCAGATTATTACTGGTGATTCAAAGTCTGTAAAATAAAATAATCAGGGCTATTGAGTAGGATGGATACACACACACTTTATAGACAAATACCAACATATTAGAGATATACTGAAACTCCTTCTTTCAGTTTAAAGATAAAAGGCAAGATCATTTTAGACCAATAAAAGGAATTCACTGATTCTTGGTATGTGATTCCAGTAGGTATAGAGAGCACATTATTACTCCAAGAAGTTGTAAAGGTCAAAAGTATAAAAAGCAAGGTTTAGATACATTATTTTTTTGGCTAGCAGCAGGAATAAATTGGTAGGTAGAAAAAGTTTGGGAACTACATAGTGAGTTCATAACACCATATAACGTCTCCGGCCCAAAGTGCTATTGACCAAATCTGTGTCTGGAATATTATTAGGCTATCTTCCATTATTTTAATTTCAATTATTTGTGCAAGCTATTCATCAACATATATTAGGCTGTAAGGAGCAGTAAGCTCCTGGGTAAAGGGAAAAATTACTGAAATAAAACAAAAGTTTTCAGGACTACTAGATGGGAATTTTAGATTAGAGAACAAAACAAAACATTTCCAAGGTCTTCAATCTGATTATATCTTTGGCAGCACTTGCTATTCAGATGTCTTTGATCCCTTGAGAAGTCGGCAGAAGTGGTTATTTTGGGTGATGGTGAACTAGGTTGCCATTTTGAAAAATTATAATTTCGAAAACAATGTACTTTTATTAGAAATGAAGTATTACTCTTTAATATTTTAAACATTATGAAAAACTAGAAATGTTTTTCTCTTTAGAGAAAAAACGGGCTCAGGAAAGAAGGCAGAAGCGGTAGTATTTTATGAACCACTTAACTTTCAAGAGCAGTTCAAGATACTCAATTTCAACCTTTCTAGAGGTACTCAGGTTGCACAGCCATTTCTTTACTCAGTGACTTCTTATAGGAATATCCACAATTATTTTTGTACTGTAATTAATATTTGTAAAGACTGGGTCTTAAAGGAGAACCCGTGGGAGAGGAAATAGAGACACTAGTGATTTAAAACCAAAACAAAAAAGGAATAATAACTTTTAAGCATTATGCACTTTAAAAGAAATGGTGAAAAAAATGGGTATTTTGGGTATAAATTTCTTGATATTTTTTTCTTGGAAGATTTTCTTGAACATCGAAACCATTATTCAGGAAATACTGATAAAACCATGTAGTGTTTTAGAAGCATTGGTTTACTCAGATATTATAATGTACCTCTCCACTATGACGATATCATAGAGGTTGAAATTATACTGACAGCTTCCTAAATAATATTTACAAATAAGCCAGAGGATTGTCTTTTGCTTTAGAGCCCACGCTGCATTATATAACAAATGCAGCACTTTCCTGACTACAGAGCTGGTTATCCCAGGACACTGTTGTCTTCATTAGAATTGAAGACATTCACTGTTGTCTACCTTTTGCTTGATTCCAGAAGTAGGGTATGCACAAAATCCATGTACCTAGCCATCTTTTAACTGCCCTCCTAACAGAAACACAGACAACATTTTTTCTTGATAGAAGGGAGCAGCTATGAGTATTTTGACAGTGACTGCTTAGATTTCCCAAAAGAAATCCTTTAGTTTAGTCAATATTTATCTCTGACTTTCATTGTTAACAATAGCTGTTTGCTAGCATGGACAAACAATATGTCCACGTTCTCCAGGGTCTGGCCTGGGAAAGGGTCCTATGTATTCTTCTCCAAAGCTCTGTATTTAGGATTTACCACAAGAGGTCACTATAGGTTCTGTCACAGGTGAACCAAGTATTTATATTTTTGTTCTGTTTTCTTTCTTTTTCCCCCTCAAGTTTGATGGGAGGTTAAAATCAATGTTGTTAGTTGTTACTCTTAGAAGAAAATATTTAAAATGTAGGACATAGGAAAGTAAAACGAAGAAAGGTATTTATTTCTTTTAATTATGACAATCTTATTTTAGTTAATGGTGACCAATGTTTTGTGACTATATTAATGGGGTATTAATAAAAACAATTTATGTAAAGAAATAAATTTAAATAAATTTTAGACTAGCGGAAGATTTACTTTAGCAGATGGTGGTGATATATATATAAAATATAAAGAAAATGCCATATAAATAATGTTCATACTAGAAAGATGAATATACATATATGAAATCTTAATAAAATTTGTCCCCTAGCATATGTCTTGATATAATTTATATCAAATTGGTGAAGGAATCGGTTCAGGACAGTACCTTGATTTTATTGACAGATAGTGCACAGATTTATGGTTACTTGCCTAGGATATGATTCTAGTATTTTGATATTATCCAAATTTTTAAAATAAAATATAGTTAAAACAAATATTCTCCAAAGTTCTCCAAATTTACTACCCCAAAAATATGATTGGAGGCAATCTACTTTAAGAGGTGTTGTTTTCTAGAATCTTGATTATAGTCTGAATCTTGATTATTGGGATTTTTTTTTTTCTTTTTGGGAGGGTTAGAAACCACATACTGAGATATGCTTTGAAATGTCCTAAACAAAATTAGTTTTAATGGGAAAATTAAAATATGCCATATAGTAACTTTATGAATAAAATAACTATGTCGTGAAAACAAATAAACTTAAATAACAAGCCACAGCCAAAAACCAGTGGTAACTGTTGTGGAAACTGAGGTTAAAGGAAGTAGTCTTGATGTGCTCTAAGAAATGGATATTTATAAAACATTTTCCTTTACCAATAGCAGAGTTGAATTATAAAAATTCCATCTTATGTTCTTGTCACACACACCAAAAGGAATGAAAATGATAACTATGGGAGGTACTGGATAAAATAATTAACTTGATTGTGGTAATCATTTCATAATGTATACATACATCAAACCATCAAGTCGTATACCTTAAATATATACAATTTTTATTTGTCAATTGTACCTTAATAAAGTTGAAAAAAATCCTCACTATATTCCACCAAATACTCTGACTTAATAATGTATGGCATGACTCCTTTTCATCATTGAGGAATGAATAAAAAGAATTATTTAAGTATCCTTATTTAATATCATGTAGAAGTTAATACTGGAAAGGTTTAGTCTTGAAAATTATTTGATCGAATGAGGGCAATAATAATATAGTCTCATAAATCAGTGTGTGTTTTAGATTTTCTTAATATTTGGTTGTATATAATTACTATTTAAGAAATATCTTTATATACATTCTTAATAGTAGTTTTGTGATGTTTTAAGTTTTCACATAGAAAAAGGTAGGAAAATTAAGTAAGGAACAGAGTAATTTAGAAAGAGTGGTTGAAAAGCTATTTGAAATTTTGTTGTAAAGAATTTCTCTTTCTTGGGGTCTAGTCCCATGAAAGAAATAAGTACTATGTACTAAGTCCTATTGATTTCAAGAAATATGTGATTTGAGATCTGAGCTAAAGTACACAATCATAGCAGTTCCTAAAGGTACTGACATAGAACTGGGAAATCATGAAAATGTCCCTATATGAACTAAGCCCTGTAAGGATATGGGTCATACCTTGCACATCCTATATAGTAAAAGGGTAATAGGCAAATTGACCCTAACAGCAGAATGACTGGGAATGACTGGTCACTATGACACACACTGACCACCAGGGGGCAGATGCTCAATGCAGGGGCTGCCCCCTGGTGGTCAGTGCGCTCCCAGAGGGGGAGCTCTGCTCAGCCACAAGCCAGGCTGACGACTGCCAGTACAGCAGTGGTGGCGGGAGCCTCTCCCACCTCCTCAGCAGCGCTAAGGATGTTGGACTGTAGCTTAGGTCTGCTCCCCGCTGGCAAGTGGACATCCCCCGAGGGCTCCCAGGCTGCCAGAGGGATGTCTGACTGCCAGCTTAGGCCTGATCCCCTGGGGAGAGGGCCTAAGCCAGCAGGTGGACATCCCCCAAGGGGTCCCAGACTGCGAGAGGGCACAGGCTGGGCTGAGGGACCACCCCGAGTGCACAAATTTTTGTGCACCGGGCCTCTAGTGCTTTATATCCTCCACTGTGACGAGCCCATAGCACTAAGTACTAGTTGAATACATGATTTTTTATTTGTTTCCTATATTAAATAAACCTATAATTGATCCCCCCAAACAATGCTGATTAAATTTGTTAAGTAAGCTTGTATAATTAATTGCATACTTTAAAATACTTAATCAGTGTGCACATTTGAAAATGGAAATCGCATTGTGTAGGGCCAATCAGATTGATCTGATGAGAGCATGGGAGGTGAATGTGTAAGTGATCTCATGCTCATCTTTTATTCCAACTTGATATACAGCTGAAATAGTTTCCATCACTTTTGTTCACATCTCCAAGGGTTTAAAAGCTCAACTATTTTATGCAAGAAAGAACTGTTTAGAAGTTTATATATTCCATTTAAATTATTTTTAAAACAACTTTGCAGTTAGGAGTTGCAAATGGTAAGTTTTATCATTGAGAATTGATTCTTACTAGGTTAAGTATCTTCTGAGTGTTTTTGCCTTGAGGAGTAGCTTACAGTCAGTCCTATTCTGTATTCAGTGGAAGAGGGAAAATAGATTTTGGCAATTTAGAGACTGCAGGACCAGCCTCAGACCACCAAGTTTAACTTAAAAAATCAAATAACTCACTTGGATTGAGGAGGAAAGTTAACCTTTATCCTGATCTTCTCTAGAAGTCTTTTTTTTTTTTGTCTACCAGCGCATATATATATATATTTTGGGGGTGGCAAATTAAAGCACAATGAGTTTATTTTCATCTAGTTATAGCACTGAGAAAATAGAGGAGTTTTTCAATGAAGCTTAAATAATCCCAGAATGAAGTCCCTTAAAAACAACTTCCCTCCTTTTGCTTGATCCTCATACTCTTTCTAATTAATCATTCATTAATTCAACAGAAATGTATTGAGTGCCTACTGTGTGCTAGACACTGATCTAAGCACTGGGGGTGAATAATGAACACAATGATAGTGATTTTTTTAAAAAAATGTGAGGGCAGTGTACACGTTGGTTAAGAGCTATAGGTTCTGGAGGTTTACACTAGAGTCCTGGCTCTGATATTTACTAGCTCTGTGACTTATGTATCTGTACCTAGTTTTCTCCTCTGTAAAATACAAGTAATAATAGTACCTAGTTTATGGTGTTGGAGAGGTAATATGTGCAAAGTGCCAAGAACAGTGTCTGGTATATAAGTATTAGTATCAGTGCTGTTAGTTATTATCATTATTTAGATGTTTAAATCTTTGAATGCACCATCTGTAATTGATGCCTTTACTTCTTGGTCACCATTTCCTTTTGTATCTGTTTTCAACTGATTTTCTGCTATACCGTAATGTTGAAGCTTCCTAGAGGGTTACATACAAGTGAGCATTCCTACGAATCTAAAGGCCTTTTATTTGTTCGTATTTTTCTGGCTTCATAGGATTTGAGACTGTGCTCCACTACCCTCTCCATCTCCATGTTCACCTTTTGGATTTCATGTCTGTACTTCCTCCTGCCCTTTTCCCTGGGTTCTCTTTCTGTTCCCTTTTGCCTCTCCTTTTCTCCCCTCCATCCCTTCTTTTTTCTCCTCTCCTCCCTTCTGAAGAGTGAACAGTCATCCATCATCCGGGTTCAACCTTCAGCGGTCTTTCTCACATCTTCACCCTCCTCTTCAGAGCACATTTGTCCTCTGTGCTGGCTCTATCCTCTCCGCATTCCAGTCCCGGGTTTCCAATGGCCTGTACAATTTCTCCTCTTATACTCTCACCAGTCACCTAAAACTCAACATGGCCAGAACTGAATTTATCATTGGCTTTGGCTTCAAACAGACTTAGTTTCTTTGGTATTTCCCTATTTTTGTGTAAAAGGTTTTGTGATATAATTACCAATCACCTGGGTATAAATTAATTAACTCATTCTGCACACAGCACTTATGGAGGGTACAAAAGAAATACATGGCACCCTCCAGGAGTTTAGTTGGTTAAGAGTGCCATCTCAATATGCCAAGGTTGCAGGTTCAATCCCCAATCATTTATTACTTCTTAGGGAGAGAGGGGAAGGAGGGAGGGAAATAGAGAGGGAGGGAGAGAGATGGAGAGGGAGAGGGAGAGGGAGAGGGAGAGGGAGAGGGAGAGGGAGAGGGAGAGGGAGGGAGGGAGAGGGAGGGAGGGAGGAGAGAGAGAGAGAGAGAGAGAGAGAGAGAGAGAGAGAGAGAGAGAGAAAGATATTTATTGGTTGTTCCACTTATTTTGTTGCTTCTTATTGTGCCCTGACCAAAGAAAGAATTAGATATGGAAAGACATTATCCTACTCATTCCTAAAGCAATCTCTCTCTCTACTTGAGCAACAATAGTCAAGGTAACTGGTAATCTTTCTGGAACTCTGTGGAGGTATTTTCAAGTTCAAAGAACAGTGTTCTCAACAGAGCAAAGGCATTTCCATCTTGATGACACAGACTTCTGTCCTGGCTTGAGCCTTTACCTACAGTGACACACTTAGACTCTCCAGGATTATAATAACTACCTTTCAAGGTCGCTGGCAAAACTCAGCAAAGCCACAAATGAGCGGATCTCGCACTGTGCCTCATCATAGTAAGGGTTTAATAAATATTCACCTTTTTCTATTTTCTCTAAGTAAGGTAAGTAAGGTTAGGTAGGTTTTCTTTTTTCTTTTGTTTTCTTAATCTGAGGAAAGCAAAGAATTAGGAGTTGAGATTTCCATAAACTGGTGGATCTGAGCTTAAAAAGCATTTGGATTCACTTTATCAAGGTTGAGGAAAAAAACACAAAAAGCAAAAACAGACAGACACCCCTTCTCTATGCAACACACGTCTATTACTTAGAGCCAAAGAAACATCAGTTCTCCTCACCTCAGTAAGTGGCAGAGCTAGGAGAAGCTGAAGAAGGCAGAAATATCAGCCTCTTTTTGTAACTGACCCAGTGACGTCTAACCAAAGGAGAGAAATGAATTAAATTTGTGATCTCTAGCTCCTAGTGCATAGATTGTAGAAATTAAAAAAAGGGGGACAAAGCTTCAGAAAATTAATTGGATAGTAATGTATTGCCTTGCTTGTTTTTCTACCAGGTATGCAGGTTAGACTAGTCTTTTTTTTTTATTTTTTATATTTTATTGATTTTTCACAGAGAGGAAGGGAGAGAGATAGAGAGTTAGAAACATCGATGAGAGAGAAACATCGATCAGCTGCCTCCTGCACATCTCCCACTGGGGATGTGCCCGCAACCCAGGTACATGCCCTTGACCGGAATCGAACCTGGGACCCTTGAGTCTGCAGGCCGACGCTCTATCCACTGAGCCAAACCGGTTTCGGCTAGACTAGTCTTTTAATTGAAATTCTTCATAGTTATCTTGTCATTAGTGTTCCATTGCCTCAAAAGGTTAACTTCAAAGAAAATATATAATCCCTTCAGAACACACACAATTCATTTGTAAAAACGAGGTTTGTTTATTCGCAGGATTGAAAAATGATGCTGAATCATTAATTATGCAATACTTTTTCCCTTGATAAACACATTATGACTGATTTAGCTTTTATCCAAGATTATATAATTAGTGAATGTCTTATGGCTTTAGGTATTTTAAGAAATTTTATTGTAACAAAATCCAGTAAAAAAATCATCATTATCTGTATTTAGGTAAAGGTTTTTTTTTTTTTGTTGTATTTTGAGACTATGAGTTCTATAAGCCATTATTGCAGTCATATTTTCCTTCTAATGATTCTGACCAGTGCTTTTTTAAAAGCCCATTTTCTTATGCACAAAACACCAACTATTAAAAGTAGTAACTTTGAATTGTTGAACATTTTTTGGTGTGTTTTGAAATTTTTTTATAACAAAATTGCTATTATTCCTACCACTAGAATTTCAGAAATATGAAGTACCTCATGCATTCTGAACCACTTTGGGTTAGATGTAAAAATAATGCCATCAAAGAAACACGGAAACTTAAAAATGTACCTTTGATCTCGAAGGAGATGAAACATGGAGGCATATTTTTAAATTTGATGACAGCTGAACACATTTGAATAAATTAACAGATTTTTTTTTGCATATTTCAAACTCCCACAGTGATGGTCTGCCTAATGTTGCCAATATTACTATATAATAATTAGTCTCACTGTGTCACTGTCGACACACACACATTCACACACACCATCCTATAAAATAAAAGCCTAATATACTAAGCGTCCAACTGTTCATTCCACAGTTCGACCAGTCACTATGACGCGCATTGACCACCAGGGGGCAGATGCTTCGGCTGGTAGGTTAGCTTGCTGCTGGAGTCCAGCCGATTGGGACTGGGCGAGACAGGCTGAACACACCCTGGACGAATCTGTGTACTGGGCCGGTTTCAGCCCAATCCCTGCAGGCCAAGCCGAGGGACCCCACCAGTGCACGAATCCATGCACTGGGCCTCTAGTTATATATGTTTTCTTGTAGAATGTTAGGATACAGGTGTATTGTAAGGACAGGAAAGATAGAGCCTTTTATTCTGTTATTGATATAGTAGAAGGCAATGTACCCCCGAGAAATCAACATTGTGGATGTGGTCATGGCATATAAATTATTTATGCTTTTGTTTAGCCACATGTGCCAAGACTCCATTTAACCCAGGAATTATTTTGTTGTTGCTGTTCTATGAAACTTAAATATATGTATAGATAAAGCTCACCCAGAAGCCAAGATTAAAAAATAATATATACTCATGATTTAAAACCACAAGTTTCCAGAGTGCAGGGAAATCTGCTATTTTTGTATTTTATTTTATTTTTTTTTGAAGAATTGTCAGTTCTTCAAAGAAAAATATCTAGCATGGTCCTTATTTATATTCCTGACAATGTCTAGCATTGCTCTAATAATTATTCATTGTGATGTGACTTTAAATAGGAATCAGAATATTTATATTTGATTTGATCATGTAACAAGTATTTGCAGGTATATAGACATATTCCCTGATCTCATGGAACTTGGAATCTAGTAGGAAGAGAGGCATTCAAAAAAATTGACATCAAATATATCATTACAAATCGTGTAAGCAATTTGAGGAAAGAAGGGAAGGTGCTGTGATTAAGTGTAATAGGGACTAATTTTGTGTGGGAGATGGTGTCAGGGAAGGTCTTTCTAAGGAAGTTGTGCCAAATTGAGACCTAAAGTAAGAGGTATCTAGATGGTAAGCGGGCAGAGGAGGGTTTCATGCAAGGAGAAAACATATGAACATATTTATATTTGATTTGATCATCTAACAAGGAGAGAGAGAGAAAGTGATTGGTTAAGTTTGTGAAGCTCAAAGGCCAGTACAGTTGGATTGCAGTGGACAAAAGAAGAGTAAGATGGGAAGCAAGGATGTGGGTGTCAATTAGGGACCTGGCTATTCAGGCCCAGGCTTTTGCAATATAGCCCAGTGCAGTGGTCAGATCTGACCACAAGAGTAACCTGTTGTGTAACCACAAGTTGGATTGGAGGGAGAAGGAGGGATGATAGGGGACCAGCTAGGAGACTATGATAATAGTCCAGGCAAGAGATGAAGGTGGCATGGCCTGGGATGGCAGCAGTAGAGATGAAGAGAAGTGGATGCATCTACCATGTTTTTGTTCTCTCTCTCTCTCTCTCTCTCTCTCTCTCTCTCTCTCTCTCCCTCTCTCTCTCCCCTCTCCCCTCTCTCCTCTCTCCTCTCTCCTCTCTCCTCTCTCCTCTCTCCTCTCTCCTCTCTCCTCTCTCCTCTCTATCTCTCTCAGAATTATTAGGTTTAGTGATATATTGGATGTCATGAATGAGGGAGAATAAGGATAACTTTCAGGGTTTTGACTCAAGCATTTGGGGATAAATTGATAGATCGAGGTATGGAAGATTTCCCTGAGATGGGGGAGAACTGAAGACAGCCAGATTGGAGTGATGCTTGTGGAGATCACCTGCATCATCACTTTGTCATCTAGCTTCCTTTTCATTCCCTTGAAGTAAAAAAGAATGCAACCCAAGGGAGCTTATAGTGTGGCCATGTACAGAGGTGATTCTACTTATGGACATTCAGAAAAGAGTATCCCAAGCCAGGCAATTAGCTTAGTCAGTTTATTCTCGTGGATTAGAAAATGTAGCTTCAGATTTTTATAAGAGCCCCATTCAGTTGAGAAACTAAGTAAGTTGTTAAACAAAACCAAAATCCCAAACCAAAACCTGACTTTGTAATGAATATTTGACAGTCAGCATTGTCGAGATACCCTCTTCCACCAATCTCTTGTAGAAAATGTTAGTGATTATTGCTACCTGGATTTTATTGTGTTGCTTTTAAGTTTCAAATTTCTCTTCTTGATTTTTGGAATGTGCATTTGGTAGCTTTTTGAATCAGAGGATTGTGGAGGTTGGGGTAAGTTGGAGCTTGAACACCTGCCCTCAAGTCCCTCTTGGAGGAGCAGGAATCTGGGAGAGCAGCTTGATATAGCCCCAAGCCGGGCTCCATTTCCCTCTGGGAGAGCAGCTTGATATAGCCCCAAGCCGGGCTCCATTTCCCTCTGCTGGAGGGGGTCCGTGCAGGGTTTTAGGGTTTTTGGGATAAGAGTGATGATTTCTGGCTGGTGCTTCCCCAAAGTAGGACTAAGTGAGGACAGTCAGTGGGAAAATCCAGTTGACTTTCCTTGGAAGCCGCCCTAGACCTTGGGAAAAATTTAAATGAGCAAAAGTGTTTTATTCTTTCCCTTCACCTGCACTCCATGTCTCTTTGTCAGCACTCTAGAATTCTTTTGTATGTCTTAGCACTTCTTAAAATATCTTAAAACTTCTCTGTGCTAGTGTTCTGCATTATATCCCCAGGGCCATTTGCATAACAAAGACGGGGTGGGAAAGGGAGGAGGAGAAAGATTTAACCTTCCTCCCCATCGTTAATGTGCATGAAATTTCTGGATTGGAACACACAGTTTTCATAAAAGCAAAACAAAAATAAACCCACAAAACTGTCCAAATCATGTCAGATACAGGTATTTTTGGAGCCTCTCAGAGGAAAACCTTCTTTTATTGGAATTGTTGTAGACAGGAAAGAGACATTCACAGACTTTCATTGACTGCATATAACTTCTCTTATTCCAGAAATTTCTATCAGCCGAATTATTGAGCAGTTTGCATATGATCTCCTTTAGGAATGGAAATAATATGCAGAAGTATTGAGTTGATGTGGTTATTTTCTTATTGTCTGAAGGAATAGTACCGTAAAAAGGAAGTGCTTCTTTTATATTATAGCAAAACAAAAGCTTAGACAGCAGTTGGGAAATATAGCGGGATACAATACCAAGTCTTAGACAGCGAGGCCTGGTCCTGGTGTTCCCCCATCACACACCCTTTTCCCAAGTTCGCTGAGTCCTTCCTTTAACTTCCCTGGCCTGCTTTCCCATTTATAAAAAGGAAGGAAAGGATGCACAAGATGAGTGCATTTATGAGCTTGGGGTCACCTGATGGTCTTGCTAAATTCCGGTGGGGGTGGGTCCCACATTCTGTATTGCTGATAAACTCCAGGCGATACAGGTCCACACTTTGAGTAGCAAGGTACTAGATTAAAGTTTTCCAAAGCTGGCTGAGCATGAGACTTTCCTCCGTGCCTGTATTTTTTTGTGTTCTACCCAGAGGGAGTCTGTTCAGCGTGCCTGCATTAGAGTTTAGCAATCTGTATTTTTGACGCTCATCCCAAGATTCCCTTGCGGCTGCCAGCATTTAGGAATTGTTGCAGTAGTAAATTAGAGCTTCTCCACCCTGGCTACGCAGAAGAACCACTGGAGAAGATTTCAGAACAAATACTGATGCCTGGATCTTATTATTTCTGTTTCCAGTATCAACTCTTTACTCTATTGCTTATTTCCCCCTTGAGTGTTGTCACAGTTCTCTGGTTTTTAATTTTTATTTTTTGTATGCCTCATAATTTTTAATTGTATACTGGCTGTTGGGGTGACACATTGTAGAGATTTTTGATTTAATTATTTTTCCTCTGAAGAGGGGTGCATTTTATTTTAGCAGGTAGTTAAATTATTGGGGGGTCACCTTGATTATGATTTTAGCTGTGTGTGTGTGTGTGTGCCTTTGTGTGTGTATATGAGGGAAGGAGATGAGACAGAGAGAGAGAGAGAGAGAGAGAGAGAGAGAGAGAGAGAGAGAGAGAGAGATTCACTCGTCTATATTTTTGATCTTACTTAGACCTTTATCCTGGGACTTCTTTCCTACTCCTAAGCATGGCCTTCTGTGGCTTAAATGGAAATCTTGAGGAATTTACAAAGCTTCTCTAGCTTGATAGGAATGAACTCTGAAATTTGTCTTGTAGCCTTGGGTAGGCTGTGAAATTTCTGCCTGCTTCTTAGCCTTCTAGTCATTTCTAGACTTGAGTTCCTTAGTAGTCTTATCCTGTGTATGAACAGATAAGAATTTGAGGTAAATTCATGTATAGATTTATGGCTCTTTATGTCAAAGCATTCTCCTTAACTTTAAGCTGCTCTGACAGCCCCAAATTATGACCTTTGACTTTTCTGCTTGAAATCTCTCACTCAGGAATTGTACAAATTGGGAAGTGCTCACAGGGGAATGGACAATTCAATGAATATTGCATTTAATGTACTTCATTTTATTCAAGGATTTGTATTTTTCAGTTTCTTCCTACCTTTGTTTGGTTTTCAGTGCCTTGAGACAGATTTCCCTTCATATTTTGTCCTTTACTTCTTGATTTAGCATCTATTCTGCTAAATTGTAATTGGTTGTCACGTAATTGTTTTACTGAATATGTAAGTGTTTTGAGAGTAAAGGATATGGTGTGTTGATCTCCATTCTAGCCAATTAATAGTGCCCTTTACTTAGCAGCTACTTAGTAAATGTTGAATCAGAATTTAAACTTAAAGTTCTCTACTCATAAGTTAATTTATCTTTTTAGTACACTACTCTGAATATAAGTTCAAAA
Organism: Myotis myotis; assembly: GCF_014108235.1. Taxonomy (NCBI): domain Eukaryota; kingdom Metazoa; phylum Chordata; class Mammalia; order Chiroptera; family Vespertilionidae; genus Myotis; species Myotis myotis. The sequence continues at coordinate 194,649,854 of NW_023416313.1, read as the reverse complement.
GAGTTTATTTCAGCCCTAACTGGTTTGGCTCAGTGGATAGAGCATTGGCCTGCGGACTCAAGGGTCCTGGGTTCGATTCCAGTCAAGGGCATGTGCCTTGGTTGCGGGCACATCCCCAGTGGGGGGTGTGCAGGAGGCAGCTGATCAATGTTTCTCTCTCATCCATGTTTCTAGCTCTCTGTCCCTCTCCCTTCCTCTCTGTAAAAAATCAATAAAATATATTTTTTAAAAAAAGAGTTTATTTCAGGTAGATATTTTGAGTATTTTGAAGTGAAGTATTCCTTTTAAAAGTTGTAATCTTTTAAAATATTTACTTTAAAATATTTTTCATTTTTATATCTTAATATTATTTTAATTTTAATTCAGTCTAAATATTGCTAAAGTTATTGCCTAAGACTATTGGACCTTTAATCAAGGTTGATATTAAAAGGTATTATTTTTATATTAATTTTTATACATAAAGAAAACCACTTCTTTATGCAAAATAGATCAGAGATGGTTCTTTATTTAGACTAAAGAGAGTTTCCAAATTTTGTGTACCATATGGTTGAAAATAACATCTTTAAATAATTTTATTTTAAAAAAGAACTCTTCAATGTTATTTTAAATTAGACTTTTTAAGATTAATCGAATTTATTCCATCATGTCCAAAATTATATTAATAGAATTTTTGGAGGAATCATCCAAGTTTGCCTCTGTTATCAAGTCCAATATTCTCAATTTGTGGAGAAGTGACTGTAGCCCCAATCTTAATAAATTAACCTGTTTTTAGGTATAATTATTATAGTCATTAACATTTTTAATATTAACCATACTTTGTCTTCAGTATACTTGAACAGAAAGAGGTATTACATAAACTGACTTTTCTGTTCAATGAAGTTTTTAGTTTGTATACAGATCTTGTACTTACTGCAGATCTCATTTGATGATCATGCTAAACTCATTATGTCAGTTTCAAGAATAGGTTTTATTATTTGTACCATAGAAAACCATAGTTGCATTTGTCTATCTTTATGAATTTGTTTTTTTGATTATTTGAAAGAAGTACATTGATAAATGAAGCTAAAAACGTCCTTTTTTTCTTTCTTCTTCAGAATCGAGTTTCTTACTGGGAAATGCCCAGATTGTGGATTGGCCTGTAGTTTATAGTAATGACGGTTTTTGCAAACTCTCTGGGTATCATCGAGCTGACGTCATGCAGAAAAGCAGCACTTGCAGGTAGGTAATAGAGCAGCTCAGGAGCATTTCCTGAAGTTTAATGTTGAATGTGGCTAAAAGGTTTAAACTGATTTAAACAGTGACATAGTGATCTACAGTAATAATAGAGGAATATGCAAATTGTCTGGAACACCATTGCAGTAACAGTAACGACCCAATAGCAGGCTGCATGGGGCGACAAGGCCAGCAGGGGGGTTAGTGAAGGACTACCAAACGACTGAACAGCAGGCTGCATGGGGTAACCAGGCCGGCAGGGGGCTTAGTGAGGGATGAACAAATGACTGAATAATAGGCTGTGTGGGGTGACCAGGTCGGCAGGGGGAGCAGTTGGGGGCAACCAGGCTGGTGGAGGGGGGAGCAGTAAGGAGCGACAAGGCCAGTGGGTGGGGCGGGGGGGCGGCAGTTGGGGCAATCAGGCCAGGAGGGGGCGGGCAGTTAGGGACAATCAGGCTGGCAGACAGAGGCAGTTAGGGGTGATCAGGTTGGCGGGGGGGGGGGGGGGTAGTTAGGGGTAATCAGGCAGGCAGGCAGGTGAGCAGTTAGGAGCCAGTGGTCCCGGATTGTGAGAGAGATGTATTACATCCCCCAAGGGGTCCCGGATTGGAGAGGGTACAGGCTTGGCTGAGGGGACCCCCCCCCCATGCACGAATTTTGTGCACTGGACCTCTAGCTTATAATAAATATACATTTGGTCTTCAACCTAAGTCCTGGCACAGAGCTCCTAAAAGGCTTGGCATTAGAACAATGAAGGTGCCTTTTGTTATGTTAATAAGGTGACTATTGGAAGACCCTTAGATAATCTGAGGTTGAGGACGGGGTGCCAGGAGAACCAACCACATGATTAGAGGGAGGTAACTTTTAGTATTCCCCACCCCCATCATCTAAGAGAGGGGTTGGAGGTTGATCAAATGCCAGTGGCCAATGATTTAATCAGTGGAAACTCAGTAATGAGGCCTCCATAAAAATTCAAAAGGGCAAGGTATGGAGAGCTTCCTGATTGGTGAATATCTCGAGGTGCTGGGAGAGTGATGTGTTCCTCACTCTTTCTCCATACCTTGCCCCTTACATCTCTCCCATCTGGCTATTCCTGAGTTATAGCCTTTTAAAATCAGTAATCTAATAGGTAAAATGTTTCTCTGAGCTCTGTGTGCTGCTCTAGCAAGTTAATCAAATCCAAGGAGGAGGTTGTGGGAACCTCTCATTTATAGCCTGTCCTTAGAAGTACAGGTGACAACCAGGGCTTGTAACTAGTGGCACCTGACGTGTGTGAGTGGGGGGGCTGTCTTTTAACCCGTGGAATCTGATGCTAGCTATTTCAGAGTAGATAGTGTTGTGATTGAGTTGAATCATAGGATGCCCAGCTGGTGTCCCAAGAATTGCTTGTTGTTGGTGTGGAGACCCTCCCACTTGTACCACACACACTGGAATTGGTACCAAAACCTATTTACTCACATGCAAAAACTATAGGGTATAACTATAGTTATATTAAAATATTAAGGAGACTAAATTGTCAGTAGAAATATACAGCTGAAGAGCCATTGGTGAAAACTTTTGCAGAGAGAAGGATTTTTGCATATATGTGAATGTATGAATTCATCCAATAAATATTTTTTGCCAACCTATTATGAGCCAGGAACTATCTGAAGTGTTGAGTGATCAAAGGAGCATCCTACCTCAGGGAAGCACTGATGGGCGCTAAAACTGTCTTGAACAAAGTAGGGGAAACAATTTCCAATCAAGTAGGACATGGCTCATGAACACTTAAAGAACATCAAAATAAAGTTCTTAGACCCTGTGTAAATCATACATACTTTGTAAGGTTTGTACATTATACCATTGCTATTTTGTTTGACTTATGTAAAACAGATTCTGGCATTTGTATTTGTAAGAATTCTTTCAAAATATGCCATATCTGTGAGCTTAAAGAGTGTATTGCAAAAAGATCATAAAAAAGAAAAGGAAATTCTATGTAAGGAACCAATTTAGAACTGACAACTTTTCACAATATTTCAATACTGAGATGGGATGTGTTTCCCTTGAGCTAATTTTTCCTTAAAGATCTCACTTAACTAAGCACCAAAATCATGTTATTTTAGAACTGTGAGTGATCTGAATTATTTTCTATTCCAAATCTTTTGTTTTTCAGAGAGGAAAACTGAGGTGGAGTTTTGTTATGCGATTTGTCCATGGTCACTCACTCAGAGTTGTGACATTCTTTTGAGTTAATAAAGCTATTGTTATAATAACCATAACCTGCATGTCATTTTCCATACGAACTATTATAAACCTACTTTTGCCCACTCCTGTTCATTCTGCTTCTTCACAGAAGGCAAGGATTTCATTGATACCATGAGTCTAAACCTGGCTGCACAGAGGAATCCCTTAGAGAGGTTTTACAAAACACAGATTCTCATACCTCGCCTCAAACCTATTGAACCAGAATCACCCAGGGTGGGTGTGTGGGGGGCAGGGATAAGTACTTTTAACTGTCAGCTCAGATGGTTCTGATGCTTATCTAGATTTGAGAAATAATCTGTTGAACCGTCTTCCTTTTTCTCTATTAAATCATTCTCATATCAAATCTTCACTCTCTGGTATGAAATTGGTAAACAGGCTGATGAAAATTATGGCCCCTTATTGAAAAACTCAGTAGTACTGATGACTTTTGTGCCTTTTTATCTGTTGGGTAGATATTAGCTCTTGGGCTAGCAATTTTGCTAAGGTGTGTGTTGTAACTTCTGGGAAGTTAAGGTTTGTATTGAACATCTGTCTCCCTTATGTCTTAGAAGGGTTTAGGGTAGAAAAAGTTAGTTTTATGCTAGATGTTACCTGTGGAACAGGCTCCAGAGAAAATTCTAGGGAATATAGAGGCTCCCATACCCATTTCCTCTCCTTGGACTTCAGACATCCCATCATCATACCCATGCCTATTTCAGGTGCCTGAAGGTATTTATGATTTTCTCAACAAGATATGGTTTTCCTTCTATGACTCCCATTAGTTCATCATGTGGCATTATCATCTGGCCTTAAACTAACTAGCTTTCCTTTTCCCTTGGGTTTTTATTGCTATTGTTTCTGTTGTCATTTTTGTTGTTCTATGTGGATCTATTGTGAAGTCCATGCTTCCTGTGTATTACACCTGTCCCCCTCGCGCTTCCACACCTGTCCCCCTCGCGCCCCCCCCCCCCCCCCGTTTTCTTTGGCAGGTGCAATTTTTTCTACAGAAAGTTCACTTAAAAAGTGCTGGCATATTATAGAGTATTAGCATATTTTATCTTCTAAAAGAATTGTTTTTTTCCTTGCTAGCACCAGTGCCAGATTATAAATGCGTCAAAAGTAAGGATTCCATCTTGCTCACTTTTGCATGCACTGCAGGACACAGTTCAGTGTTTTGTGTCAGCATTTGTTGAATTAGATTGGCTTGTTTTGCAATAAACTCCGACCTAGACCTCACATGCCTCCATATAACATGATTTTATTCATCGTATTTCATCCCAAGTGCTATGGTATTTAAGGTGGGCGAGGGAGCAGAGAGCTTTGGATTATGTTATTCTTTTTCATTTTTCATTGTGGGAAGATGTCTTGCCCCAAGCTCTGTTCACTATTTTTAGAGACTATTTTCAAAATGTTAATATTCTTTTTTTTAAAAATAGTATGTTTTTATTGATTTTCAGAGAGAGAGAGGAAAGGAGAGGGAGAGAGAGAGATAGAAACATCAACATTGATCTGCTGCCTCCTGCATGCGCCCTACTGGGGATTGAGCCCCAAACCTGGGCATGTGCCCTGACTGGGAATCAAACCATGACCTCCTGGTTCATGGGTCGACACTCAACCACTGGCCAGGCCATATAGCTTTTTATTTTTTATTCCCTGTGTAAATCTATGAAAGCCTTTGAATATGAGGAAACAAGGAGGAAAGAAGAAAATAATATACACGTTTAGAACTGCAGTGTTAATGGCTAAAAGTTATTGTAGAGTTTTGGAATAACTGAATTCCAATTGAATATAGAGATAAATAATTTGACAATGAGGATAGCCTTATAAATAATTCAAAGAATTTTATTGATTATCATTATCAGTGATATAAGAATAAGAAACTATAAATCTGTGAGTGTCAGTTTGTGTGGAAAAAATATGACACTGTATTCTGGAAAGAAAAGAATCATCTCTATGTACAACTTGCATTAGATGGATTAAAGTAGTAACTGGGTAAAGATTCCAGGTTTTATTGTTTAATTATTCAAATATGAAATGTTCTATGGGAAAATAACAATAGCAATTTATAATTTTACAATATGAAGAGGCTAATATGTATTATTTTTGTTTTCTTATTTTTTTCCTTTCCAACGCTTCCCCCATTAGACCAGATGCACAAAATCTAATGAAACATACTCTTCAGTTTGTCTCAATATTATCATTATACTCCCTCTGGGAAGTTCTCTATGTTATTAAATTTTCTTTTATTTTTTTCCTTTTGATCACATCCCTTGTCCTCTTTTACAGTTATTCAAAATGTGTTTATTGTATGTATTTCTAATCTGTCTCCTATTTGTTTATTAAATATGTGTATTCTTAAATGTTGTTGCTTTGTGCTTGTTTTTAAGACCCACGCAATTCATACTGTGCAATAAGATTTATAGTTTCTTACTTTTTTCACTCAACATTATGTTTTTGGGAATTTTTTTATCCTCATTGGAAGAGTGAGGATATTTTTTCCATTGATTTTTAGAGAGAGTGTGAGGGTGGGGGGAAGGGGGGAGAGAGAGAGAGAGGAGAGAGAGCAAAATATTGATGTGAGAGAGACGTGCTCTTTACTGGGAATTGAACCTGAGATCCTCAGGTTTGCAGACTGACACTCTAATCACTGAGCCACATTGGCAAGTGTGTTTTTGAGATTTTTTTATGTTGCTATATATGATATCCTATTTCATTATGTTTATTGTATAGTGCTCTTGTGTCTTCATAGCCTTAATTTTATTTATCTATTTTATTAGTCATGAACCCCAACTTCTGACATTTTGCTGTCTCAAACTACTTGGAGATAGACATCCTCATACACATCTTCTTGTGGCCCCACGTGAGAAGTTGTCTGTCTTTGTCCAGAAATAGAATCACTGGATAGTAGACTGTATATAGGATTTGTACATTAATTGCTCTCAGATTGCTGTCAAGTGGCCTTCTGTTTCCAAACTCACCACCATGAGTGAGGGTTTCAGTTTCCCTACATCCTTGTACTTCATAGTAGCATCTAAATTTCTATTTTAATACATATGATGTATTCTATGTACTGTCTCATAACTAAAATTTAAAAAATTCTCATGACACTTTAGGGCTTCCAGAATTTAAAGTCTAACCCATTTTATTGTGTAATAATTGCATTTGAAGCCTTTGGATTATTTGGATGTTTACTGAAGGACACAAAACATATTGCATGTATAATGGAGATTATAGGTTTTGGGGGAATGGATCTAAAGCATATGATCTTACCTCATGAGCCCTAGGAAACCCTGACATTCGAGACACACTATCACAGGCTAGGTAGAAACCACATCAGCATTTTAATCTTTTATTAACCTGAAACATTAAAGGCCCATCTGTTGTTGTTTTTAGGATAGAGGGGTGAGGAGAGCAATCATGTAGGTGGGGAGGATTGGAGTAGACAGATGCTTTCAAAATCATTTTTTCCCCTCGAAGGGCCCACTAATAATTCTTTGTCCATGCATCAAATTAGAGAAGGAAGCAGAGGTATTAGGAGACACTTTATTGGATGTATTTCACAGGTAGTTTTATTAACACAGGATTATCTCAGCCAATATGAGCACATTACACATGATAGATCTCAGTCAGTCTGGTTCCATTTGGCTGCGGTCTCTGCTTTGCACACAGTGGCACTGAGGGGAAGTGTTGGAGAGCCAGGTGCTCAGTGATGCTTATGCTCCAAGAGTTAGAGATGTCCAGGGCTATCCCTCCCTTCGCCCAATTACATGCACGGATCGACTCTTTATGACTATCTGAATCCTTCTAAACCCATATAACTTAATGGGCTGTGAAACATTTTGGTTACAATCTATGATACGAAATAATGCTTTGGTTTATTCCAAAATTATCTCTGAGATTTTGAGAGCTGTGTTTTTATTTGTTTCTAAATTCTCCTTCTACTCTCCCTCGCAGGCTTCTTTTTGACCCCTGGGCTATAGATCTCAGCCCATCCTCCATTAACTCGGTGATGATTTCCCTGTTGTGGCTGGTTCTGAGCTGAGGACCACATTTGCCAGCTAACTGCATTAAGTCAATCTGTGATGAAGCATTTGCTAGCCTGTGAACTACACACACTGTAGATAGTATTATTTTCTAGTGGTGACTGAATGTGGTATTTTAGTTCAGGAACATTGTCCAGTCATTAACAGATTGAGCTAGATGGCAGAACTCATGATGAGGTTGTACATTCTTTTTTAGTTTGGAAGTTCCTTTGCCCCTTGAAAGTCTATCAACATTATAGCCATTCTTACTGTGAGTTCTCATAATGAGACTTATTTGTGAGATTTTGATGGCAGAACAAGGGATCCAGGAATAAATAGTAAATGCTGCTATAAACCGAAGTCACCTGACCCCAGAAGTTTCCTAGGACAGAATATACATGAAAGCTATATTGACACCTGCTTAGGCAAGCTGGATATGGGTTAGGCCAGGCTGGAGGAAAATTTCTTCCTTACTTTCAAGACCAGATCTTACCACCACTTAGTTGTGTGGCAAGAGAAGTGGCCAGATAATCCAGGAGCAGGTCCTGGGTTGAGTTTATGCTTCAGCCTCATGGGTTAGCAAAAAAAAGAAGACACAAAATGATGTGCATACCCTTTAAGACTCAGTGACCTTGCCCATTAGCAGGTGTGGCCCAACCCCATTCTAGAATTGTAGGGACACAAGGGAGGGTGGTTGGGGCTGGAGTGGCCTTCTAACCCCACTCCTTAGAAGCATTCCAGTAATCACTCAGCCATTGTACCACACATTCTAATTGGCAACTTCATGTGCATTATGCTTTTAGACCTCACTCTCTGAGTTGAGTTAACATCATCATTTTACTGATGAGGAAATGAAGAACCAGAGGGGTTCTATCCCTTTCTTGTGAATCATAGTCCTGCGAGTGCAGTGCTTCTATTATATTTCTACTGCTCAGTGTTACCGCAGAGATAGATCGCTTCTGTGCATTGCACTTTCCCCTCCAATAAAATGAACAGTGCAGTTGTAGAAGTCATTTATAATACCAGTGGAACAATGTAAGAGTCAAAAGACTCAAAAAAAGTATTCAGATTGTAATAGTGTGGGATTGTTTTCTTAAAATGTCTTTGCATTCTTAGGATAGGAGATTTTAGCATTGGGAGGGCTAACATGATGAAGAATATACTATGGAATTTTCATAGTTTACTTGAAAAATTGCTGGTTTGCATTTTCTCTTCAGATTTTTGGCTGAATCAAATGTGTGTTGTAAGTGGTATTATTACATCAATTTTCAAAACAATCTTTTTTTAAGTTGTACCTTAATTTTCAACCCTGTTAGTTTATTTTTCAAATTATTATCCTATTTTCATCCTGCATTTTCAATTATAATATTCAAATTTCCCTCCAAGTTTTTCTGGTGACCAGTTGTGAATATTGTGTTTTGGTTTGTTGAACTATAGAACCCTGACATTTAGTAATAGGAGTAAAATGGTTTTTCTTTTATGTTTCTTAAGACCACAAACATTTAGTTAGCTTGATAATTATTTTTTGTTCTTAATGTTTTCTTTATATTAAAGAGTTTTTAGATTAAAAACAGTCAATTATCATTATTATTATTTAAAAAACTGATTGATTGAGAGGTTCACCTGTCTGTAAAAATATTATTGACAGTATTAAACTGATGTTTTAATTTTGGAGGGTGGGACTTTTTAACTGAGGTATTCTAATTTAATTATAATGCCTTCAGGAGATTTTCATAAGACTCACATGAGCTGAAACCCAGGCCTTAGACAGGAGCAGTGGCTTTTCAATGCTATCTTATAGTAGGCACTGAAATTTCCTTTGTTAGTTCAGCTGTGAGATTAAGGAGTTAGAGTCTGTTATTTTATTATGAGATTCTCATTATTTTACTATCATAACAACACTAAAATATCTTTTAAAAATAAAAGATAGAAATATTATAATTGAAAATGCAGGATGAAAATTGGCAGGGCAATTTTTTGGTCTGCTACATCTACTTTCTTTCATTTCTTAGTTTCTAAAGTTCTAGTTGTGTAGGTTAGTGTTACCATGAGATTGGCCTGAGTTACTTCTAATTTCTAGAGATATGGCATTGCTATTGAATCCTGCCAGTCTTTGATGGATCTTGCTAACAAATTGCTTTTCAGGTTGTAAATTTCCCAGATTGGTATATTCAAGGGCAGTTTTCCCATGAGGATAATGAATCTTAAACTTCAGGGGCCCCTCCCGTGAGTGGGTGTTGTTTAAGGTTCTGTGCCTAATTTTGTTTTATATATTTTTCCTTTCCTTAAAGGCGGCCCTAAAATTGTATAAGCTTCAGGCCTGCCACACTTGGATTTGCCTCTGGCCAACAGGCTAAGTCATTGAAAACTGGAACAAAAACAATCATAAAGATATACTTGAGTTTTCAAAAACATATTCAAGGTATCTAGCAGTAGCTCACAGATTCCTTCCTGTTGGAAGAAATGATCTAGACAATTATGTTAACTGTATATCTAAAACCAGATGAACAACTGATGATTGTGAACACACTGGGGACAGAGTTTTAGGGGCTTGTAGTCCTTGACCAAATTCTGTTTCTATAGATTATCAGACTTTTGGTGAATTTCTTTTAGAAAAATAGATAATTTCATCGTGTAGATGTACCACAGTTTTCTAATCCATTCATCTACTGATGGGCACTTAGGCTGTTCCAGATCTTAGCTATGGTGAATTGTGCTGCTATGAACATATGGGTGCATATATCCTTTCTGATTGGTGTTTCTGGTTTCCTGGGATATATTCCTAGAAGTGGGATCACAGGGTCAAATGGTAGTTCCATTTGTAGTTTTTTGAGGAAACTCCATACTGTCTTCCATAGTGGCTGCACCAGTCTGCATTCCCACCAGCAGTGCACAAGTGTTCCTTTTTCTCCACATCCTCTCCAGCACTTGTCGTTTGTTGATTTGTTGATGATAGCCAGTCTGACAGGTGTGAGATGATACCTCATTGTTGTTTTGATTTGCATCTCTCGGATGATTAGTGACTTTGAGCATGTTTTCATATGTCTCTTGGCTTTCTGAATGTCCTCTTTTGAAAGGTGTCTATTTAGGTCCTTTGCCCATTTTTTGATTGGATTGTTTATCTTCCTTTTGTTAAGTTGTATGAGTTCCCTATAAATTTTGGAGATTAGGCCCTTATCAGATATGACATTGGCAAATATGTTTTCCCACACAGTGGGTTTTCTTGTTGTTTTGTTGATGGTTTCTTTTGCTGTGCAGAAGTTTTTCAAATATTAGGACAATTTTGTGGGATATAGAAGTTCACTCTTTAATCTGTTTTCTATGTTTCTTTAACCACAGTAATTATATATGCCTCCTTCAGTTTTCCTCCAATTAGCCATAGTTGTATGTATTTAAAAAATCCTCATAAGTGATGAAAATGACAGTATATTATATGTGTAATATGAACTTTTCACGTTTCATTGTACACAGGAGATAAAAAAGACTGCAAGCTGAAATGATGTAATACTATCTTAATACTCAATGGAAAAATTATGATTGTTCTATGACCTTTAACAGTGTCAAAACATTGAAAACTCTCTTTCTATTGGTTATAAATACATAGAAATGAAAGTAACTGGAAAAGTAATATTTAGTATACCATGATTCAGAACATTAAATTAAAGTGTTTCATTTCTTTGTAAAACCTATCACTTGTAATATAACTCATGACATAAAGAGAGCATTTTTTCCTAACTCTTTGCAAATGTTAATAATCCTTTTTAAGTTTGAATCAACTTTAACTCCCTTTTTCTCCCAGGGACACTATTGTGAACTATCTCCTGGGTTTCTTTAATGTGAAGCCTCCCTTCCTCCCTCCCTTCTTCCTCCCTCCCTCCCTCCCTCCCTCCCTCCCTCCCTCCCTCCCTCCCTCCTTCCTCCCTTCCTCCCTCCTTCCTCCCTTCCTTTTTTCCTCCCTTCCTCCCTCCCTCCCTCCCTCCCTCCCTCCCTCCCTCCCTCCCTCCTTCCTTCCTTCCTTCCTTCCTTCCTTCCTTCCTTCCTTCCTTCCTTCCTTCCTTCCTTCCTTCCTTTCTTCCTTCCTTCCATTTTTAATTTGCATCACTTTCTCTGGGAACCCTTGATCCTTTCATCCCAATCACTTTTGTGACTTCTGTTGGTAAGTTTGCCTTCACTCAGTTCCTCTGGCTGCATATCTAGTCTCTCAATGGCAATAATGTCAACATTCCCACATTCATCTTTTTCTTCTCTCACCTTGTTTATGTTTGATTCAAATTCATGTCAGCATTATGACTTTCACTTCTTGATGGACTTTAATCTTTGATGGCGAATTCCTGCTTTCAATTTCCATTTTTATAAAATGTCATGTGGATTTATCACCGAGAAACAAGGGGGCAACATATCTAACGCGCTCTGCTTCTGTGTGTGAATTGAATAACAGATGCACAGTGACCAATGCACAGTTTTGAAAAATCGAGGTGATTGGTCACCGATTATGATGTGTTATCTGTTACTCACCAGTGATTTGTAGACTGAAGAGCTAACATTAAAGTCTAAACTTTATGTGATTATTCAGTTAATATTCCTTAGTAACTGAAATATGAATGGTGCTATTGGGAAGCTGATGTTCTTTAACTACACCATAGTAATAAAAATCTGTACATATATGAACTGTGTAAAGCGAGGATTGCTTTTTGCTCTCTTTCTGTAAGTTTGGAGTAACTTCTAATGCTAGCGTTTAGCAACAAATTTAACAATAATGACAAAAACATGGTATAAATATTTTAGTTCACTTTGTGGGAGCAACATTATATTTTGTAATTAAATTTGATTACTTAATCAACAAAGACAAGGATATGATTTTATGTAGCATTTTAAAAGCAACACAAAACTGAAATGGATTGTTTCCCCCCAGTTTTATGTACGGGGAATTGACTGACAAGAAGACCATTGAGAAAGTCAGGCAAACTTTTGACAACTACGAGTCAAACTGCTTTGAAGTTCTTCTGTACAAGAAAAACAGTAGGTATCTAAATTATCAATAAGATGTGCCAACTCTTTATTAATGTTATGTTTTGGTAAGTAGTAGTTGAGCTATAGTGTAGAGAGAATATAAAACTTTGTTCCTTCTCTTGGCAAGTAAAATTAGATGGGAAAATTAATAATTGATTCTGGCTATGAAAAGCAACCTGTTGAGGAATGGAGGTAAAGCATGGTGCATTTTAGATGTGTGTGTGTGTGTGTGTGTGTGTGTGTGTGTGTGTGTGTATGGTGGCAAATGTTTTGTAATTAATACTCATGATTATGATTTTATAGTTATGTGACAGGAATTTAAAATGACAGAAATTTATTTATTTTTTTGTAGGGTTAAAGAAAAAGGTGATTAGCATCATTGGATATCTGATTACCATTCTATAAATACATAGGTAACATGTGAATATAGGCTATCTACTTGAGGTGAATCTGCTAATATAGCCTTTTGCTGGACTCAAACTCTTTTGTGTGTAACTAGTGGAAGTAGTCATTATTTTATTTTTTAAACCATTATTATAATAATTATAATTATCATTATAATTATTGTTATTAAACCTTTAGAACAGGCCATTCACATCTGGTATATTTTGCGAGCTATTCTCTAGGATGAGCTTTGTGAGTGCTCAGTTATCTATTCTCTAATCACACAAGACATCATGGTCTGGACTCTCCACAGAGTTTTGAGGAATAAGCCAACCAAACAAAAAACCGACTAGGACATTCGTCAGCCAAGACTCCCTTCTAATTCATTTTCTTTGAATATTTATTTACTCTTATTCCTTTTTTGCTACTTCCACAAGTTGATTTTTCTGTTTTAAAATGAGCAGTCACTTCACAAGATGGATTCATTTATTTAGTGTTAATAGTACATGATAGCAAAGCCAATTATCATCTTCAGTGGAAATAGATGCAGTTTGGGACACATTCTCACTTCAACAGGAAATACTTGCTCCATGCTCAGTGTCTGTTGGATCTTGTGGAGCATAATTTATTCTCTCCACTTTACCTCAAACATTTGTTCTCTGTGGACTATTTGGAACTAAACTTAGGTTTCTCTTTTTTAATTGACAGACCAGCATAGGGATAACCACAGCACAGTAGTACATTGGTAATGGAACATTAGTCTTTAGTGATTTTACCTAGGGAATGTCTTAACATCTTATATTTCATTTTAGAATCAAGGCTGAGAGGTATTTCTCTCTGAAGTCATACCCAAATGTCTGTTGGCTTGTCACCTAGAAAACAATCCATTGTGAACGAACAGCTCTGTCCTCTTCAAGAGAAATGTCAGGTGTTTTCTGTTCTTTTTTTTTTTTTTCCACCAGGGCCAAATACATATTGACAATTCATAGTAGATTCTTATGCCCCAATCCCCTTTCATTTTCATATAGTACTGTTATCCCTTAAATGACTTAGATATGGCTCAAGTTTAGCAAATCATTTAAAAATATTTCATATTATTTCACTCTGACATTTAAGCAAAATAAACAGATCTTTGCCTGATTTTGAAACATCAGAGGCAAGCTCATAGTTTCTGAGTTTCTCAAAAATACCGTAGTGGAAATCCTGTTTGTTTATATCCTTTAAATCATGCGAGTAATGAATCGAATTTTGCATTTCCAAAAGTCTCCTTTTGAGGTGGTTTAGATAGTTTGCTTTACTTTAATGGCTTGAAATAATGATCTGACCTTTGTTCAGGCATGTCTGGTTCTTTTCAGATAAGTATCTATGTATGTTTAGATTTCTGCTTAGAGTTAGTAAGAGACAGAGCCCATAGCACTGTAGATTAAAGCTCCTCTCAGCTGTGCAGCATATGCATTGAGTTTATCCCCTTTAATATGAAGGAAAGATATTATCCATGTACTATAATGGAGTTCTACTATACTTAAAAGCAGCTTTAAAAAAATCTTGTAAATAGTTAGCTGAAGCTTTTGAATATCAGCTGAAAAGAGTGTATTCGTGTGATTTTTAAAAATGTTAAAAGGAAAAATCACATGTCTGTAGAAAACAGCTTGGGGATGCCTGAAGGCCAACACCTCCCATTACTTTCATTAAATAATTAGGTTAAACACCATTTTGCCAGTGAGGAGATTGAGGTATCCTATTTAACAGGTGTCACGATTGACATTTCAGTTTGCAACCTCTATTCTTTAGGCCCATGGCTCTGATTAGCAGGGGGCTGTTCCTACTGTTGGAAAAGAAAAAGTGGCTCTGAGATGATGACTGAAAATGGCTCTTACACAAAGGGCAGAACTGTGATATCTGGGTTCATTCCCAATAATCAATGCCAGGGCTCTGCCTTGACCTTCCAGCAGCTATGGGCCTCTCTGCGTGGCCCTCCCAGGTACCCCCTCAAATTCAGAATATGGATATTTCAACAGCCACTCAGCAAGCACTCAGCCTGCTTGCAGAGGTATGACCTGTACTTCAACTTGAAAAAAGTCCACCATGATATCTGAAAGCAATTTAAAAAAATAGCTCTGACTCTATACCACAATTTGAATTGTTGCTGTTTTCATAGATATGAGCTGTAATGTCATCTCTTTCTGTTCAGATTTCCAGCAGACCTTGGAAATCAGCTTATGCTTAGTGCCCCTTTCCCTTTGTTTATGACCCTGCTGCTGCAAGCTCACTATGTTGTAACAGCCATAGGCCATGTGTCTCTGGCGTCTGGGGCTGGTGATTTATAAAACTGCTTATCACTCACAGTTCCTGGACACATTGTGTAAAATCAGAATCAGAAAACAAAGAACAAGCCTCTCTGGAAAATGGTGTAATTGTTTCTGAGATCCCTGCCTCATCCTGTAGTCATTTTGGAAGGGACCATGTCTTTTCATAGGCCTCCTGGTGTTGCAAAGAACCTGGTTGTCTAAACTGAGTATTCCCATAGAAATCTCCTCTCTTTAATTCTCTGACTTCTTTTTGTTTGTTTGTTAATTCTCACCCGAGGATTTTTTTTCACTGGTTTTTAGAGAGAGTGGAAGAGAGGAGGAGAGACAGAGAAACATGGGTGGGAGACACATCGATTGCTTGCTTCCTTCCTGCAGGTGCCACAACTGAGCCTGTAACTGAGGTATATGCCTGAGGGCATTAAGCCTGGGACTCTAACTAGCTGGGAGATTCTCTGACTTCTTGAACTTCTTGTCTAAATGACAAACTCCCTTTTATGGTGACATTATTATGTGGTTGATTTTTTTTTTTTTTTTTGGCCACAGTATGGTGGCGCTTCTTATTTGGTTTTCATTGGTAGCCACCAACAGGCTATCAAGTCTCACCTAGAGACTATTTATAGCTGCACAGCTCACCTGTACTTCACCGCACACCTGACAAAGGCTTTCATGTCTTTAAGGCAGAATATTTGGGGAGGCTTTACTGCACTGTGGCTTAGAGCTAACAATGGAAAATAAGTCTTTTCGATTCTGATGGAACATTCCTTCAGTGTTTTATTGTTTAATGGATAATTACTCCTTTGAAGTCATTTCTCTTATCTTCAGATATTTATTTGACAGAATGCCAGTTCTGATTGGTCCAGAACTTAAGCACAAAACTGTCCTCTGTGGTCTGCAAGAGCCACTGTTTGAACAACCTGGTGAGAGTCCAGCCTCCTGCTTTGAGGGAGGGAGGGAAGAAGCAGTGGCTCATAAAGACACCTGAGTCTCTCAAGGGCTGGGGATAATTTCCCCCCCCTTTAACGTTGTTTTAAAGGCGTCAGGTAGAGCTCTGCGTACACCAGCCTTAGTGTCTCTGATGCGGGGGTACAGTCAAAGCCATAGAGCTATCTTAGAAGTCTATCCCAGCATTTCAGATGTTCTTCCCAGAGAAATACTTACCAGAGCATCAGGTATTACTGTTGAAGTCAAGTGGCACTTCTCAAAGTGACAGAAGCCCCTGGGAGGGGCCACACTTGGTGAGACTATCTGAAGGAAGCTGGTCAGAGCAGCAGTGCTTGTGTCACTTCAGTAGCGAGATTGCCTTTGTGCCCCCACATTGTGAAATGACACCCTGGGCTTTACTTTCAAGTTTTGGTATTTTGTGTTGAAAAATATGTGTATAAATTTATTATTATTATCATTATTCTTTTATTAAAAATTTTTTAGTGTTGACATTATTGCAGAAGTCCTCTTCTCCCCCTTTGCCCACCTCTACCCTCCCCTGCCTACCCCTACCTTGGCTTTTACCAAATTATTACCTGTGTCCATGGTATATGCATATATGTCCTTTTTAAATTATTTAATTTAATGTCATTATTTTTATTGTTGACAGTATTACAGATGTCTCCCATTTTCCCCCTTTTTGCCCCCCTCCACCCAACTCCTGCCCCATCCCAGGCCTTCCCCACGCATATATGTTTTTTAGCTATTTCCTTCTGTTTGTTAATTTTTGAGCAACTGGTAGTTGATACAAAATTAAAGTTTTCTTGAATCCTTTTTAGCAGTTAAAATACTATTGTATTGGTGTTAATTCCTGGCAAAGCAGTTGGCAGCTGAAGTTAGAGGAAAGGCAGGAGACCAAGTCATTGCTGAGGCTTTGCCACACTCTGTTGTCCTTTCTTTCTCTTTCAGGAACTCCTGTTTGGTTTTATATGCAAATTGCACCAATAAGAAATGAACATGAAAAGGTGGTCTTGTTCCTATGCACTTTCAAGGATATTACATTGTTCAAACAGCCAATAGAAGATGATTCAACAAAAGGTAATTTTCAAAGGAATTACTACTCTTAAGAATTTGGCTGTCTTTTAAATATATTATTGTTATTATTATTTTAACAAAATCTATTGGTTGAACTCAAAAATAAAATTGTACTCCATGACTCTTAGACAGTCATACTAGTCATTGTCTGGATCATTTTTCAATCATATTTTTGAATGGAAATAGCAAGTTGAGATAATAGTTACTTAAATTATAATAAGGGGAATTGAAAAAAAGACATAAAGAAGAGATTTCTCAGAACATTATTAATTTAGGATTGATGTAATGGGAGTTTCAGCAACTTATAACACGGTGAGTTTTAGAAACAAAAATTATAACTTGTGGGATGGCTTGGGTGAAATCTTACTAGAACACAGTTGATTAATTTTTGCTAAATTTATTAGAGTTTGATTAATTGACCTTTTCAGGTTACTTTTCACCTTTTATTTATTTTTTAAAAAATATATTTTTGTTGATTTCAGAGAGGAAGGGGGATGGAGAGAGAGAGAGAGAGAAACATCAATGGTGAGAGAGAATCATTGATCTGCTGCCTCCTGCACACCCCCTACTGGGGATCTAGCCTGATACCCAGACATGTGCCCTTGACAGGAATCGAAACTGGAACCCTTCAGCCCACAGGCCGACACTTTATCCACTGAACCAAACTGGCTAGGGTTACTTTTCACCTTTTAAAAATTGGGTTGTTGTAGATTCTCTTGGATAGATGTTGCTAGATTATGTAAAGAATAATTTGGTTATCAAGAGAGGGGCTAGAAAATGAAAACATTCTCCTCAGAATCTTATTGACTATATTCAGAGAGACTGCTATAGAAAACAGTAGTCAGTGGCATGGGATGTTACTCCCTTTGCTCTCATTTTATTCTCTTCAATTATGTTTAAATTAGAAATTGGTGCAATAAATGAAGAATTTAAAAAACCCTTAGGAAAAGTTTTTATGCAATGTGTTTAATAATCTCTTAGAAGACTAAAAATTAAATGTCTTCCTTTTTGCATTTGGCAAACGTTGCCTTTTCTTACGTCTTAAAAAAATTGGCATAAAAGCTTTAATCTTTCCAACTGTAATCATAATTGTAGAGAAATTGCACTGCTCTTATTTCCTGCAGATAAAATCACGTGTATATTACTATAGCTGCTCAGTTTCTGGTTAGCATCAAATTGCAAGGAATATTTTACAATGTGCAAATCATTTAAAGCATGATATAAATCAATTCACTGTTGAATTTCTGAAAATGTGTGTATTAAATCATCTCCTGAAAGAATGAATAAAGCATTCACATTTGGACCTGTCCTACCTGTTCCTATGCCTTTACTCATATACCCAGTGTCTAGGAAGTTTAGGATAAATTCAAATGTTATTTTTTTTTTTAAAAAATATATTTTATTGACTTTTTACAGAGAGGAAGAGAGAGGGATAGAGAGTTAGAAACATTGATCAGCTGCCTCCTGCAACCCCCACACTGGGGATGTGCCCACAACCAAGGTACATGCCCTTGGCCAGAATCGAACCTGGGACCCTTCAGTCCTCAGGCTGACGCTCTATCCACTGAGCCAAACCGGTTAGGGCCAAATGTTATTTCTAATATAATAGTCTTCTAATGGAATAATTTTCTAATTATGCTCATTTGTTTGTTTGAAAATTCAAAGTTCTTCATCCAATAGCAGCAGAATACCTGTTCTTCTCAAGCTTAAATGGAGTGTTCATTAGGTAGATCCCATTCTGGCCATAAAACATACCTTGATAAATTTAAAAGAGTAGAAATCTTACAAAGTATATTCTTAGACAACAATGGAATTAAGTGAGAAATCAGTAACAGAAAGATCGCTAGAAAATTTCTAATGTTTGGAAATTAATACGTTTTTAAATAGACCATGGGTCAAAGAAGAAGGCTTAAAATAAATCAGAAAAATATTTTGAACTAAAGGAAAATAAAACACAACTTATCAAATATGAGGTATGCAACAAACGTGGTGCTTAGAGGGAAATTTATAACATTATATGCTAATATTAGAAAAGTAGAAAGATATAAAATTAATGACCTAAGCGTCCACCTTGGAAAAGGAAGCCAAAGAAGAGCAACTTAAGTCAAAACAAGCTGAAGACAGTAAATAAATCTTAGAGCAGAAATCAATGAAATAGAAAACAGAAAAACATTAGAGAAAATCACTACAATCCAAAGCTGCTTCTTTGAAGAGGTTATTAAAGTTAACAAACCTCTAGCTGGGCTAGCCTGAAACATGGAGAAGGCACAAATTAATAATATCAGAAATTAAAGAAGAGCCATCCATGGACATTAAAGCATTGCAAAAAAAATGGGTGTGTGTGTGGGGGAAGCTAGGTTGGGGAAGAACGGGGGCATATGTAATACTTTCAGCAATAAAGATTAAAAAAATACTTCAAACAACTCTACAGCCACCACATTGGTAATTTAGTTAAAATGGGACAATTCCTTGAAGATACAAACTATCAGAACTCACACTAGGGGCAATAACATGAATTGTCCAGTAGCTATTAAATAAATTAATAAACTTCCCAAACAAGAAAATACCTGGTGCAGATGGTGTTACTGTCAAATTCATAGTCTCTTCCAGAAAATAGAAGTAGTGAGAACTCTTCTCATTCTATGAGGCCAGCACTACCCTCACACCAAACTCAGAAAAAGATAATATAAGAAAGGAAAATTACAGACCGATATTTCTCATGAATATAGATGCAAAAATCCTCAACAAAAGAGAATACAACAATGTATTAAAAGAATTACACACAATGATCAAGCGGGGTTTAGTCCACATATGCAAAGCTGGTTCAACATTTAAAAATCAATCATTGTAACTCACTATATCAACAGGCTAAAGAAGAAACGTAATATGATCATATCAATTTGCATAGAAAAAGCATTTGACAAAACCCAACACCCATTCATGATAAAAACTCTCAGTGAAGTAGGAATGGAGAGGAAGTTCATCAACTTGAGAAGGGAAAGTCTATGAAGAACCTACAACTAAGAGCTGATGATACCTATTGTTTTCTCTAATTTACAGCAAGTGATGTTATGGCACAGCTAATGTTGGCCAAAATGAGTATAATACTTTCTCACAGTTTTGATCTGCTGAACATTAAAGGTGACGTCAGTAACTTTGTAGCCTATCTATGGAAAATGAAAGTTGGCAGCATTTTCTGATGACATTGGGGGGAAGGGTGTAAATATTTAGGGTTGAATTTTATTTTTCACATTAATGTGTCTCCATTTTCCTGCCTCCACCTTCATCTCTGCATTTTCACATCAGAATCACAGAGTTCTTTGTCAGGTATAATCTCTTAAAATGCATAATCCATTCTTACAAAAAAATGAATAAACTCCAGACAACACAGATCACTTGATTTTGAATAACGTGCTTGTTAGACATGCAAATTAGATTCTATAGGAAAAATCTGACCCCATTGTGGAAAGGATTCAACTATCTCTAGTGCCAGAATTTTTAGAGGAAGAGCTTATTTTGAATAGACGTTTATTTTGAGACTCCTCCACACTTTTCAAGTACATAACAGATTGCTGAAAGAAGTATTGCACAGGTAACTATGAATGGTGTATATGAGTAACTTTCTATTGAAGTAATCATCCTACTATTGCTATAAAACTAGAAGTATGCAAAAGCAAGTTTTGAAACTTAGGCAAAATTTGTATCTTTCAACCTTTTAAGTTGAGTAAAGGGGACCATGGAACTTTTGGGAAACAGCAAATGAGATTTTGTGATAAGACCATAATATCAAAATAATTTGGGACTAAAGAATTGAGGTTGGAGACAAGATTACTTTTCATTCAGCCGTGGGTTAAACAGAGTTACTTAACACATTGCAGACGGATCACAAGAATTCTTGTGTTTTCTGTTCTAAGGCTTGTGGCCCAATCACGAGAATTCTTTAAAAAGATATTAGCTTGCAAGAACATGGAATAAATAACTTCAAAATGCAATGGGTATTTAATTTTAAAGTGTGCCTTTACCATTTATGTAAAATGTTTTTTGTACTTGTTCAATAGAAACTTCTCGGGCCACTGGGTAAAGCAGTAAGACCACTGGCCCACAATGTGTTAACATGAGCCTTTTCATGACTCTTCTAGGACTATTTTATTTTCCTTGTTTATCTATTTTATTCATTAAAAAAACCCAAAGTACAAGTCGAGCACACAGTAAGGGGCAAGCACTATTCTAGGTCCTGGAAATACAGAGTTCCTTCCCTCGTCTCCTAATAGGTGGGACAGACACACATATGTATAAAGTGAAAGTTTTCTTCTGATTGTTTCTATTTTCTCAGTAATGTAGGATTCATGATTATCAATTGAGAGCAAAGATGGGAAAGGAGTGAGGAAGTGTTAAAGGTGTGAGGAGAAAGGAGTAGGTATGAACAGTAATCTGTGAGTGTGGAGAAGAGAGTGGGCAAAGGCAATCTATCAGGTTTGTGAGCAGCACTGATGTTTACTTGAGGCCAGTAGTCATGAGTTTCACTAGTATCTGTGAACATAATTATGTGTTTTACTCCACCCGTGTTAGGTCAAAGGTGTACAGATATAGAAGTAGGTGAAGAGTTGGATTTAACCAGAGTTAGAATTTGGTCAGGTGAGTAAGATGAAAAGAATCAGGGAGCTCAAGGATCAGGGAGCAGGATCAGAAGGTCAGGGAATTGAGGATGCTTGCAAGAGAGTAGGTTGAGAGTATTTGCCGAGGATTTAGGAAATAGTGTTTTGGGATGCAGAAAGACAAGTGCATCCACATGCTGGCAAACCAGAATGCAACTTTTAATCCCAGAGCAAGGACGTTTTACTTCTTATTGTGAAAAGGTGTCGTGATTGGAACAAGGGCCTGAGTCTGTTGAAGTTTTGCCAAAATTGATTTGATTGACATCAATCTCCTACTTCTGGTACTTTTTACCAAGAAACATATGGTT
The DNA here is from genome assembly GCF_014108235.1 of Myotis myotis. NCBI lineage: Eukaryota > Metazoa > Chordata > Mammalia > Chiroptera > Vespertilionidae > Myotis > Myotis myotis. The sequence goes on along the minus strand of NW_023416313.1, from coordinate 194,627,715 downwards.
GAAAGACTTGAGTACACTGGCTAAATCTGAATTTTACTTCTGAATGGTATCTGGGATAGTAACTATAACTGACAGCAGCCAACTAATTTGAGTGTATCTCTTCTTCAAAATGAATTTTATGATCACCAAAACTTCATGCTCAGTTTATTTTTGCCTTTAAAATGAATGGCACCAAGTGATGTCAGCTATACCTTTGATTTATACCGTGATGGATGGTAGCAAAAACCATTGGAGCGGAAGGAAAGCAGTTTGGATGAAGTAGTTAATATGTGGCAGGAACTTTATAGTCTTTATCGCACATTTTTATAATTCTGGAAACTACTGTTCTTAGTAGTTTTACTGTTCAAGATCCTGACACTCAAGCCTCACTGATTTCCAATCCCATGTCATCTCTATGGCACTGTGCTGACTCATTCTTTCCAGTGGAAACTTATTGTTTGGGTTTAAAGATGTCCATTTTTCCCTACAAATTTTTCACCTTGATGGTATTTTCCCCCTGCTCTTCTTTTTAACAAACAAAACAAAACAATAACAACAAAAAACCCCACAACCCAAACCCAAACAAGCACAAGTTGAGAATACATTGGTTCTGACAGAATTTTACTGTTTTGAATCAACAGAATTTACTGAAAATAATACAAGGGGGCAAAGTGTTTTTGTTATCTTTTGTTCCTGGTATTGAGGTCTTGGAACTGTTGCTCAGGTAATCAGTCAGTGGTACTCAATACATCATTTATAATAATACAAAGGGGAAAAATTACAGCCAAGAAATCCATTCTGTTGATTAGCCATATGTGTTCTAAAAGAGATGGCTCAAATCTCTGCCCATTTATACTGTATAGTACTTTCAAACAGATTCCAAAATTGCCAAAACACTTACAGTGTGAAATGTCCTGTGCCAAATAGTTATGGCATCTTTGTGCCAATAATTGAGACAAAAATTTTCTGTAGGATGAAAATAAGGGCAAAAATAGCAATCTTCCCCTGTGGGAAGCCAATGATTTTCTTTAGAGAGGAAACAACAGATGAAATATGAGTAATTATACCATGTAGTCTCTTTGGCCAAGAGTATAATTGTTTACCTAAGCTTTTTTTCTTATGGATTAGAATCTTGTGTTGCAGTCCAGTAGATTGATTTAACTGCCTCTGCAACTTCCTTTTATTTTTAAGATTAAGCAGTCCATGACATAGAGGTTAATTGCAACCCAATAGAGCTAAACTAATGTTTTATTAAGAAGGAGTTGGCATCCTGAGCTTTTAGGAGAACAAATGTTCTCATAATACCATGAACAACTTACAGAGCAACTATTAGGCTCTTCATATTCATCTGTCTGTTCACATTATCCTGTATCGACCACGTCTAAGTAACATCAGCGAACTGTGCTGAATAATCAGTCACACAGTTAAGTCTCTGTAAAGGTGAGATCAGTAAATATATCTCTGGGAGAAGTTAGAACTGCTGATGTGTTTTTTTTCCTCTGACCTAGACAGTGTGGCTGCTCACCTTTTTCAAAGTTTGTACCATGGGGGTTGGTGACAGATCAAATGAACTAATTTATCTAATAACATAAGCAGTTCTAGACGTGTCCATGAGCACAGAAGGATAGGCCTAAGGAAATTCACTGTGGCATTGTTAGTGACAGTGAAAAATCTAGAAACCACGGATAAGTGCATGAATAGAACATATGAATGATCAGGAATGAGCAAATGCCTAATTTTCTGAGATGATAAAGGTGGAGGCAAGAATCAGTGTCAAGTGGGTGGGTGTAGAGGTGGAGGGATGGAAGGGAACTGGAACACTGTCATGTTTCCTACGGCTTTTGTTTCTTCAGTAACTTATTTGACGAGGTAATCTGCTGAAAGTGAGGAGAGGCAGCTGGTAAAGGGGTCTCGAGAAAAATGATGACTATTTAGGAATGAGGATTACAAATAAAGCCCTGAACCTAGGAAATGGGGGAACACAAACCATTTGATAATTTGTATTCTTCCATGTGTCATTGAACTTATTCCTTCAGTATATCCTCAATGTTTTTTCCAAAATATTTTCTGGGTAAACATTATTATACACAGGGGATGAAAATAGGCTGGTCTTTTAATCCAATACTCAGATGTACCAAGGGGTATAACATCACCTGTCTTAGAAATATGAAACTTCAATAAGTAGTATAAGATTGATTTGGAAGTTTCTAAAAAATATTCAGTGCAATTATAATATTCAGTTGATGTAAGAAAGAGAAGTGACCACAAGGAAATATTTGAGTACATATTTTGCCAACATATAGTTACTATGATCTAAAGACGTTCTTGTCACTTTTGCCCAACAAAGCAAAACCAACCCTATACAATGCAAAGGGAGCACAGAATTTTGTGGACAGCTAGCCATGCTGGCTACTGGGACTGTATTATAGATATGAGCAAAACTCAAAGGTCACACATAAAATTACTTATTACTTTACAGCCTCACTTGAAATATATGATGAGTCTAGATAGAAGTAAAATACTTTTGTTTGATACTTGTCATTAGTTCTGGATGTTATGTTATTTCTGAGATCATTTGAATATTATCAAGAATGTTGATTATGTGTGAAAAACTGAGACTTTCTCTTCTTATTTTTAAGGTTGGACTAAATTTGCCCGGTTGACACGGGCTTTGACAAATAGCCGAAGTGTTTTGCAGCAGCTCACGCCAATGAATAAAACAGAGGTGGTCCACAAGCATTCAAGATTAGCTGAAGTAAGTGTGAGATTAACTTTGCTTTCCAAGGTGGTGGTGGTGGTACATTACCCCCTTCCCAAATGATTCAGTATTGATATTTTTGGCTATTATTTTACAAATGCTTATCTGATAATTTATTTTTCCCTTACAGAGTTATAGAAATTTCAGATATTTCTTTTTATTTTCTCTTACTTTTGAAATTGGAAAGCAGTTCATGACATCCCAGGTGATGTCTGTGGAGTGTGAGGTGTCCTTTGAGCAAATGAGATAGGGAGTTCATGCATTCATCCATTTATGGATGCAGCACATACATATTGAGGGTTTGCTCTAAACTTGGTACTCTGCAAAGGAGGTAGGTATGAAATAAGCAATGGGCTCTATCATCAAGGAGCTAAAAACCTAGTGGAGGAATCCGGTAATGGGATCGGATAAATGTTATGACAGGTGCAATGGGAGCACATGGGGGCTCTGGAGAGGGCTACCTGAATGAGATGATAGCTGGGCTGAGTGAATCTTGAAGGAAAAATATAAGAGGTAGGTAAAGAGAGGCCAGCATATGCAAAGGCTCAAAATGAGATAGTGCGATGACTTTGAGAGTGACTTCAGTGTGGGTGAAGTTAGGTGGGGAAGGAAAGGTTAAGGTGGTATATAGTGAAACAGTGGTGGTAGGTGTCCCATATGCCAGGAAAGCGACATGACTGCATTCATGCTTCAGAGAAACCTCTTAATGGGAAATTGGTCCCCATGGTTTCCTTTGCAATCCCATATTTTTGTTGCATTAATTTAAAAAGGTTATTCTAAGAAGAGGTCCATAGTTTTCACCAGATTGCCCAAAAAGATCCAGGGCACAAAAATGTTTAAGAACCCCTGCTTGACCTAGTGGCTCTGTGCTGAATGGGTAGAGAGGGAAACTAGTTAAGAGTTTCTAGTGGACATTCAGCTGGGATGACCATGGCTTTAATCAAGGGATCCCAGAGCAGAAGTGGGCAGATTGCAGACACATCAAGATCAGAGTCAACATGTTTGTTGATAGATTAGAATTGAATGTGAAATAAGGAGATGAGTCCAGGTCAACTCTGTGTTGTTAGTGTGGACAACTAGGTAGATAGTAAGTGCTGTTGGTTAATAGAATGGTAAACATAAGAGGAGAAAGAGAAGGTTTGGAGGTAATGATAATGAGTTCAGTTTTGAACATACTGAGTTTGAAGTGTCTGGCAGGAAATCTGAGTGGAGATTTATGGGTCAGGCCCCAGAAGGATATTTGGATTTGCATTGTAGGCCTTGGTGTCATCTTCACAGATATGGCTGCCAAAGCCAAGGATTAGACCATGTTACTCAGAGTCAGTGTATTGAAACCAGAGAGAAAAGGAATGAGCACAGAACTCCTGGGCAGCTCAAAGCTTTGTTGTTCACGTGTCTTCTGTAATCATAATTTGTCTTCCTGATATGAAAGATGCCAAAAAAGCTGATCAAGGTACCAAAACTATGCTGAGCATTTACTAGGGATTCACAAAATATTCTGAGATAACTGAGAAAAGAGAAATTAAATGCATGTGTTCATCAGTTTGTTCTGCTGGAGAAATGTTGAGTGTTTCCTTCCACGTTCTGTGTGGAGTAGGGTTCGGTATCTGAAAGAGGAGCCGCACAACAAATGAGAGAAAAAGACACGAGATAATTTTGCAATATTGGGGGACCAGGCGGCCAAGTCCTGAAGGACTTCCACCCATGCTCAGGCTGCTCCAATCTTTTATTGATCTGGAGTAGCCCTTAGGCAGGTGACCCCCCACTAACAGGCAGACTAGCCCATCAGCAAGGATTTACATAATAATAAATGGGGGAGTAGTTTCAGCTACCACTGTCTGGACAAACAGAGGTGGCGCCTAGCTCCGAGCTTTGCTAGGGCTTCAAAGGCATCCAGCCTTGGGGGGGGGGAGGGGGTGTTTCAGGGAGTTCTCTGTCTATGCTTATCAGATAGTGAAGGCAATAAACATGTGGCAATAAACAGTTTCCCACAAGAAAGGTGAGTTGAAGTGCACAGGAGTAACTTTCTTCATTAGCTGAAGATATTAGTTTGGATTGGAGAGGGTTAGAAATTAAGTATGTTCCTTGAATTTAAAGGGTTCTGCACTTGTTCTTGGACCATAGCTGACAGAGGGACTTGTATTATTTTCTGCTATAAATAGACCTGTTAGCTTGGGGAGAGAGTCATACTTTTATGAGCGGACATGTTTATAAAAGCCCAAATAAGACTTAGCACTGAATATTAACTGGTAATAATCATCACAATATTTTAAAAAAGATGATATGCAATTGGTACAAGATTTAAAGTAGATAATTAGATACAACTTCCTTTTTCAATAATGCTTGTTACTAAGTACTACTCATTTTTGAAGCAACTTTTTTTTTTGGCCTTGAGTTGTCTGTTTCTTTCTACAAATCAAGCTGAAGTGTAGGAGTTTGTTTCTGTGACTGCTGACTTTTATAGTCATGATTCTTTCTGGATCTTAACTACACCCTATTTAGAGCTTTTCTTTTTTTGTTAATACATTGGACAAGAACAAGAGGAAAGGGACCATGAAGAGGAAAAGGAAAATTTTCTACATTAGCACCCGAATCACTCATGATTTTTTTTTTCTCTCTACATCAAGTGGAAAGTTTCTCTTCCATTGACAGCTCATCATTTTTACTTTTATTTTTGAGGAACTCTCATTCTGGTTTCTTCTCATCTGATTTTTTTTTGCTTTGCTTTTTTTATTATTGTTAGTTTCTTTATCAGTCACCCCTAATTCACAAACCTGAATCAGATACAAAACTACTTTCTGTCAGGACTTAGCCTTGGTTTCAGAGAACATACAAGAAAAACAAGGTTCTAAATATATTTAGTCAGATATCCAAGGACTGACACAGAACAAGCACAAAGTTAGCACAAAGATATTGTCTTTTCAGGTGTTCTCAGGATCTTATAATTTGCTCAACCAGAGTATTTGGACTTGCTATTGAATTTCAATAGCTCTTTTACTTTCCCCAAGATATTTAAATTTTATTTTAACTCCACTGGGACATCTAAATTTGGAGCTGGTCTCCAGTTTCAGGGATCCTTGTCTCCATGTAGGCAATGCACCAATTTTCTAGATGCACTGACATCCTGCTGATTGGCTTCAGCTTCTCCCTTTCATACTAGGTAGAGGCAAACATACCACTGTCCATGGTTCTGACTCCATTAGCGTGAACACTCAGATATTCAGAGAGAAAGAATGTATCTGTATTGATACAAAAATACACCAGAAAACTTTATTTTATCTACCCCCCACCTAAGGCTTATTGCTTAGGAAAGTACAAATGAGAATAAAGAGTTGTTACTGAACTGGTTTATAAGAAAGCCCCAGTAAGGGAGTTAAGATTAAGGTAGTGCTCTGTATGTGAGAAAGATCAAAGCTTAAGCATATACCCCTTTAGTTGTTGTTGCCATTCTTTTTCCTCTTCCTCTTTTCTTCTTTTTTTCCTCCTCCTCTCTCTCTTCATAGCATTTTGGAATCACTTTATATATGCAAGTCACTGTCTGAAGAATGGGGTTCTGAATGTCTAAAGAAATAGAAAATAATGGTTTACTTTGGACTGTAAATTATAATCACTTGGGAAGGTTCTGAAAACCCACACAAGATTAACAATTATTTTCTGGGGTGGGGTATAGGTATGAGTATACTGTGCTTTAAAATTTCTTCAGATGATTCTAGTTTGTAACCAGATTTAAGAAATACTGTACTCAGGAGTGATCCCATTCCATCTCTAGAGGATACATCCTACATTATTCCTGGGTACCAAGCAGGGTGGATTTGTCTTTCTGTTAGCAAATCATGTAGGGCCCACAACACTGTCAGAGCTCTGTGGGATGTTTGATTTCTATTAATAGTTGAAGGAAGAAATGAGCTTCAACTCCTTTTCACAATTTCCAAATTCTAGGTTCTGGAAAGCAATGCTAAATCCTGTTACCATGCCCAAGACTTCCCAGACCTCCACTCTTGCTCTGTCCTCTGCTTTTTTGGGTGTGTCTTTACTTAGACCTAATCAAAGTAAGTCAAGGTTCATATAACCTTGCACTGAAAAATTTTCCATTTGTCAAAAAGGTTTGGAGAAGCAAACTCGAATATTTAGTTTTTTTCCCCTAAAGGGAATTTAAATCTGGATTGGAAACACAGTATTCTTTTAAGTCCTGATTGAAGGGAGAAAAGGAAAAGATAGGCTATAACATTTTTAACCCCGATATCACTGTGCCAGTTATTAGGGCCTTTGCTGAGTCCCACTCAACAACATCACCAACATAGGGTTCAGCAAGGCCATCAGAATTAAAGTTATGCTCCCTGAGGTGCTTAAGATGTGCGAATAACAGTGAGTCACCCAAATAATTATTGGACAGTCAGTGAGACACATGTGATTCCACGCATACTTGCCAAGTGAGTGTGCAGAAGGCACTCCCAGAAGTGGATGTCCAGCAGTGCTGTGGTCAGTGTTGGTGTTGGAGGAGGCCATTGAGAAGAAGTGATCGCTGTTTGACCTTCAGCTGGACCTGGGCAATTGGTCCCCTTCCCCTGTCCTTGGAATGTATGCTCTGTCCACCCTTCCCACAGTGGGAGCCATTTTTAAGGACATAGTCTTCAGAGAGCTCTGTGTTAAGACCATCAGTACAGCGTGCATGACTGAGCCCAGTGCAGGTCTACATGTAAACTTTCAAGATTCTGATGGGTAGGTGTAGAGATCTACTCATCTGCAGTCACCCAAGATGAGCCTTGTGCAGAAGTTCCCTTGCTTATTAAAACTGTCACCTACCATCTGGAGTGGTCTGCCTCTTTATTTGGTCTCTTACCCTCTGCATATGGTGCCCGAATTTGTGCATCAATAGTTGGCCACTGGAGAAAAAGCTGGATGGAGCAGCAGTCAGATCAACTTTGGTAGAAGGATTGGACTTGGGATGACTTCCTTTGAACAAACTTTGGTAAAACTCAGGAGAAGAAGGAGATGGAATTATAGGGCATGACTGGCCTTGAAACCAGAAGTCATGATAATGGGCTGTGGTTTGACTGCCAGTAAGTTTGAATTCATTACTGACTGTGCAAAGATATCCACATTACTTATATGTGCATTTTCTCTCTTTTTTAGGTTCTTCAGCTGGGATCAGATATCCTTCCTCAGTATAAGCAAGAGGCACCAAAGACGCCACCACACATTATTTTACACTACTGTGCTTTTAAAACTACTTGGGATTGGGTGATTTTAATTCTTACCTTTTACACCGCCATTATGGTTCCTTATAATGTTTCCTTCAAAACGAAGCAGAACAACATAGCCTGGTTGGTGCTGGACAGTGTGGTGGACGTTATTTTTCTGGTTGATATTGTTTTAAATTTTCACACGACCTTTGTGGGACCTGGTGGAGAGGTCATTTCTGACCCCAAGTTGATAAGGATGAACTACTTAAAAACTTGGTTTGTGATTGATCTGTTGTCTTGTTTACCTTATGACATCATCAATGCCTTTGAAAACGTGGATGAGGTAAGTTTCTCTCTCTCTCTCTTTTTTTTTTTAACACGATGGATCATGTTTTGAGAAAATTAAGATACAAGGAACTTGTAGATAATCAAAACTTCTTTTTAACTACCATTGAGTTTTTATCTGCTTTTTCCACTTGATTTCTGGTTGAAAAGACTAATAACTAGGAAAATGGCTGAGGTTGGAAGTTGTGGTTGGGAGAATTGGAGGCTGTGGTTGGAAGAGGTGGAGCAGAAAAAAAACAGCAGCATTGGAGTCAAATACAGTTCATTAAATGGATCATTGATTGAAAGTTGATTAAATACATGTATTTACTTTAGAAAACTGTAGCATTTTAAAACTCCAGATATCCATAGCTCTTTTGTTACCATATATACTAGATATATATAGTAGCAGTGGTTGGATTAACATAAGAAGAAAACTTTTGTGGCAAAGTAGTTTTGAATTTTTGCCTTTTTGGTTTCTTTATAGCTTTTTCTGTAAATGTATCTAAGTTTATTTTCAGTGAGAGACTGTATTAGATGTCTTCTGATATCTTGTCTAATTGGAGATTCTGCTAATTCAGTGTTATCCGCACAACAAAAATACTTAAAACATGTATATCTTAAAACAATTTCATCTGGAGTTTCTTAGCCTCTAATTTAATAGTAGATAATTTCAACTTGCTACACCAAGCTAATGCGATGCAACCAGTTGTCTCAACTAATAATATATAAAGGAGCCACTATAGAATATATCTGTTATTAAAATGTGTTCATAATGATATTACAAACTTAATTTCCCTGAAGATTCTATTCTGTCCTTGAAGACTGTCAAATGGAAAACTCTCCACTATGTTGTTGTTGCTGTTGTTATTCTATGTGTGTTGGGAGGTAGATCTAAACTTTTCTTCAGTGACTTTCCCCCCCCCCCCCTAAAATTGTCTATTTTCAATCAACTTTAAGTATATTTAAAAACCTATTTTGCCTGAATGTTACATATAGACATTATATCTTGATACTGTACATGTAATGGTTAGTTTAAAAATTATGGTGAAAAAGGAATCATAGTAATTTATTTCCTAACTAGGGATTTTACCTATATCAAGCAATTAAAGGAACATTTATTTCTTTCCAGTTTACCTTCTGGAAAGGGTTGAGAAGAATTGGTTTTAAAATGTTAATCATGTGATAAGGAGATAATAAGCAGAATTTATATTAAACTCACTAAATGGATTAATGTATTAAAATTCATACATTCAGATTTTAGTTATTTAGAACATAGACATAAAGATTTCAAAAAAATAATCAAAGGATTGATTCAATTCATAGGAAAGAAAGTACATTAAATACATTACATAATAAATGCATTTGGTATAATATATAAATACATCAGAAGATCCTCAGCCTCATTCATGTGAAGGAAAATACAAAGTAGAATAACAAATGCCACTGACATCCTATTTTTAGTGATCACATTGTTAAGATCAAATGGCTGCTAGCACGCGAGGCTGGTGAGGACTGTGGCTAAGGAGGTGCACAGCTCACATCTCCCTGCAGGAAGACTGCTGCCTGGAGCACACCTAGTGTCCTGCAGGATCCGCTCTGGTTTGGGAAAGCCAGCTGTTAGCAGCTTTCAAACTCAGCATTCAGTGAGTCATCACACTGGCACACTGGTGGCTTGAAACTGCCCAGAGTGGAATATTTACACCCAGAAAGCTGCAAATGCTACAAATACAGACTTTTTTTTTTAACTTGCTGTAGAACCGGTTGTTCATCATTTACCAACACACCGCTGAACACAGCTGAGGACAGCTGCCGAATTTTCTGATCTGCTGAGGTTCACACATTGCAGCCACATTTCCCCAAGGCGAGGAATTTCCCCAGTGACTAAGGATGGGGGTGATATTATAATTCACCAATCCCTGATCATTGTAGAACTCCTTATTGAGCAGTTTTTGCTCTGGACTTCCCCTTTATGGGTACTGTAGTCTGAGGCTGTTGCTACCCAATCGTTCCTTCCCTTCTTACAGGTGTCAGAACTGCACCGTGGTCCTTCCTCCTCCCTTGATCCTTCCCAGGCATTTATTTCAGTAACATTTGTGCACATCTAACCCTGACTTGGCCTCACTCCCAGGGGACTTGAGTTGATAAAGTGATGGTGTGGGCACGCTCATACGTTGCTCCAGGGAGTATAAATTGGTAGAACCTCTATGAAGACTAATTGGCAATATTTGGTTTTATAAAAGAGCAGACGCTAGAGGAAGCTACTTTAAATTGTTTGGAGGATTCTTTTATTATTTGTTTCCTTTGTCACCAAACAGTAACATTATGTACCTACCTCTTGGCTTTTCAGTTTTAGGTCTTGTCTTTGACTTCTCACTATGGAATTTGAGGTTTTAACCTTCTTTCCCCTCCTGTCCTCACTATATACATGCACTATTTCTATCACCCCCTTCTCACAATATAGATTTATCCTTTTGGTTCAATAGATAGTAGGTTTTTATATCATTAAGATTACAAATATGCTACTTATAACTACATTTCAGCTATGATGCTCTGCTTACTTTTCCTTTTATGTCCTTTCTATTTTCCTGAGAGTTGCTAACTGTCTGTTTTTATCATTTGCTTGTCACTAATCTCTCTATCAATTGTCTAAATCTCTCCTTATTATAATAATGAAAACAATATTCTATCAACATCATTTTCTTAAACAAGTATCTCTTCTTTCTACCCTCCCACCATATTGATAGTTTAGCTAGCTATAATATTCCAGGCTAGAGATCATTTCTCTTCATACTTTTGCAAGTCATAATGCCACTGCAGTCTACCTTCTAATAATTCTGTTAGCAACTCGAAGCCATTGTGATTTCTGATCCTTTACACCTGACCTATTTTCTTTTTCTGAAAGTTTGGTGTATCTTTTCTGTCGCAGAGTTCTGTAACTTACTCATGAAATGCCTTAGTGTGCGTCCATTTTCATTAGTTTTCCTGAGCACTGACTGGGTGGTCTTTTCAATCTGGAAAGAGCACGTCTTGATTTCTTCTTATGTTCTTCACCTTCTCCCCCTTTTTTTTCAGGTTGTTTTTTTTTTTCTTCTTCCAACAATCCTTTTATTTGGATATTGTACCTATTGGACTAGTCCTATAATTTCCTTCGTTTTTGTTCCCCTTTTCTATTTCTCAATGTTTTATCTTTTTGCTATATGTTCTGGGAGGTATCCTCAATATTATTTTCTAAGTTTCTTTGTACCTACTAAAGTTTTTTTTCTTTTTTTGCTTAAGGTCTATTGGCTTGATACTATTAGGGGGATGGGGGGAGGGACAATAGGGGAATAAGGACACATTTGTAATACCTTAATAAACAAAGGAAAAAAACTAAATTCAATTTGGCATATATTTCTATCCGTTAACTTTTTACCATTCTAGATTATTATACTGTAGCTGTATTTTTTATAAATAGTCTATAGATTTTGAACATCTCCCTAATTGGCAGATTTAATCTATGTAAATTTAATGAGATGAATTACACTTTAATTTACTTATAGGGTATATTATTTTCCATTTTAAACTGCTTTTTCTTTGCTTTTCTCTGTGTTTTTGATTTTAGTTTTCTTCCTCTCTGTTATGTTTTGGGTTGATTGAAGTTTTCTTTAATCTCCTGGGTCTCCCCACTGGTTTGGAAGTTTTTCTAATTGATTACTCTTAATATCAGGACCAATATTTTCACATCAATATTTGACTTATTGTTGTCTTTTCTCTTCTCAATAATTCAAGGACCTCTGTTCATTTTCTCACCTTTCAAATTTTTATTGTTTTGTACTTTGGTTCCACATTTTTTAAACTTTCTCTTTTTAGTTATTATATTATTGTCTTATTTAATTACAGTATTTATTTAGTGTTATCCACATGTCTACCAGTTTCTTTGCTGATACAATTTTATATGTTTTTGGCCTTCTATTTTTAGTTCAGTTCCTGTAGGTTGCCTCTTCATTATCTATTACATAATATCCAACTTTCTGGAACATACTTTTTACAGGAAGCCTTTTTACATTATCCCCAAGCAACTCTAATGAATATCTTCACCATATTTTATCTTTACTCATGTGTACATTCACATATTGAAATTACTTTTTTAAAAAAATATTTTATTGCTTTTTTACAGAGAGGAAGGGAGAGAGATAGAGAGTTAGAAACATCGATGAGAGAGAAACATCGATCAGCTGCCTCCTGCACATCTCCTACTGGGGATGTGCCCGCAACCCAGGTACATGCCCTTGACCAGAATCAAACCTGGGACCTTTCAGTCCACAGGCCGACGCTCTATCCACTGAGCCAAACCGGTTTCGGCTGAAATTACTTTTGTTTTGTTGCTTTATGTGTGCTCATGAGCACTGTACCAGTTGTCTGGTGACCTGGGTGTTATGCCTTCTCTAGGACATATTTGTTGTGAATGGTTTCTCTGGCTGTCAGTCCTAACTGTAAAAAAAAGAGAAGGAATGCCTGACTGACTTATATCACAAGGTAATTATAAGGAATAAATGGGAAAAGAGACATGAATGAATTTTGCTTGTAGAACTCTTCCTGTCTGAGGGGATATTATTATTTCATTTCTGTATGTTTCTTTCTTCAGCTTGATTATAAGCCCTGTGATGGTGCAGAATGTGGTCCATCTCCTTGGTGATCCTTTTTGTGCTCTGAGTACTTAGTGGTGACTCATTGACTTAAAGCAATGAAGTGTCAGCAAGGTTTAGGAAATTGTACAATGACATAAAACAAACTAGAACTTAGCAGTGAGGAAGTGAGCTAATGGTGGCTTGGGAAAAGGCGAGTGTGAGTCTGAAAATCACAGTGTGATCCTTTAACATGATGCAGGTCCACAATGACTTAGAGGCCTTAATAACACTCTTTATTTTCAAGACTGTCTCAATTGCTGTGCCCGCTGAAGGTAATTTGATTTACCAGGAATTCATGAACTGGATATGTGACTTTTTAAAAAAGAGAACTGGGAGGCAGGGAAGACAGCGTCCATTAAAGAAAAGCATTCTGTTTGAAAAGAAGTAATGCAGATTTCCTCGAAACCATAACAGGGTAAAACATGTTGTCCCTGCATCCAAGCAATAGAAACAAGCTGCCTCGTGGAGTGCATTTGAAGACAGCTCTGGGAAGTCCAGAAAGCATGATTTCTGGGAGAGGAGAGAGAGCCGAGTTAGAGAACATCAGAAAAAGATGGGGAAGCTGCAGGTAATAGGCTGTTTGGTAGCATAATTGGGCTTAGAAAACATACTTGGGGAATTCAGAGGACAATGAGTGGTATCTGTAAGTGGTAAACATGACAAACTAGGTCAGTACAAGTGGCAACTGGGAAAAACATAACTCCTCATGCATTGTTTCAGGAGGCAAAATAAATGGGTCAGTGACTGCAGAGTGGAAATATATAAAAATATTTCTAATTTTCAGAAAAGTTTATGGTAATTTTCTTTTTAAAAACTGTTTACACTATTACAGGTGTCCCCATCCTCCTCACCCCTCTTTGCCCATTACACTCAGCCCTTGCTCTCTCTTCCCTCTGACCAACACCACACTATTGTCTGTGATCTATGGGTTGTGCATATACAGCGTGTCCCCCCCAAATGCATAAACACTTTAACAGCTGATAGCTCAGTTTTGAAAATGAAATGTATTTTAATAAACATTGCCTTTATAATTATTCAAAGTGTGTGTATACATTTTTTGGGGACATCTTATATGTTCTCTGGCTAATCCCTTCACCTTCTTTCATCCAGTCCCCCCTTCCATCTCCCCTCTAACAGCTGTTGGTCTGTTCCATATGTCCATGCCTCTGTTTCTATTATGTTTCTCAGTTTATTTTGTTCATTTGATTCCACATATAAGTGAGATCACATGGTATTTGTGTTTCTCTGACTGGCTTATTAATAATTTTAAAAATTTTAAATGAATTATGCTGGTCAAGTGTCTACCTGCATCACTTCATTTTAGCATATATGTTTACATTGGACATTTTTATTTCTTATCTAATCATCAAAATAGGAATTGTAACTCAAAGAAGCTATTTATGTTTGTAGATTTTAATGACTTTTGTCAGCCTAGAATCTTTTTGTCCTTTTCATTGAATCTTAGACCCTCTTCCAAAATAGTGTTAGAAATTGCCATTCAATACAATTTGATTGCCATTTTTTTCCATTAAAGCGTATAGATAAATAAAAACAATGTTGGAGTGGTATAGGTAGGAATTATGTAATTTTTTTTAGTTTTTCTAGTTTTAATCTTATTGAATCCATAGAAACACTGCCCAGTCCACCTTGGAATTGACTGATTTTTCTTATCCGTGAATTTGCCTAGCTGGTAAGAAACTTTATATTTAAGGGCAATTTTAGGTTCACAGCAAAATTAAAAGCAAAGTGTAGAGACTTCCCATACAGAGTTTGCTCCCATACATTCGTAACTTCTCTCATTATCAACATCCTCCACCACATCTATTTATTACAATTGAACCTACATTGGCACATCATTATCATCCAAAGTACATTGTTTACATTGGTGGTGTACAGTCTTTGGGTTTTGACAAGTGCTTAATGATATGTATCCATCATTATAGTAATGTACAGAGTACTTTCATTGCCCTAAAAATCATCTGTGTTCTACTTATTGATTCTTTGTCCCCTGAACCCTAGAACCACCTGATCCTTTTACTGTCTCCATAGTTCTTCCTTTTCCAGAATGTCATATAGTTGGAATCATACAGTATGTAGCCTTTTCAGATTGGCTTCTTCACTTAGTAATATGCATTTAAGGTTCTTCCACGTCTTTTCATGGTTATGAACTCATTAAAAAGAAAAACTACTGAATAATATTTCTTTGTCTGGATGTACCACAATTTGTTCAGTTTGTTCATCCAATTACCTACTGAAGGATATCTTAATTGCTTTCAAGTTTTAGTAGCTATAAATTAGCTGCTATAAACATCTGTGTGCAGGTTTTTGTGTGGGCATAAGTTATCAATTCATTTGGGTAAATATCAGGAATATTTTCAGAAACTGCCAAAGTATCTTTCAAAATGGGTGTACCATTTTGTATTCCACAAACAATGAATGAGAGTTCCTATTGGCCCACATCCTCACCAGCATTTGATGTTGCCAGTGTCTGGATTTTGGCCATTGTAATACATGTGTAGTGATATCTCACTGCTGTTTTAATTTGTAATTCCCTAATGATATATAAGGTTGGACATATTTTCATATGCTTATTTGTGATGAATATTGTCTTTGTCATGTGTCTGTTTAGATCTTTTGCTCATTTTGTAATTATGTTGTTAATTTTCTTATTGTCAAGTTTTAACTCTTTGTATATTTTGTGTAATAGCCCTTTATCAGATATATCTTTTGCAAATATTTCTCCCAGTCTCGGCTTGTCTTCTCATTTTCTTTTTTAAATATATTTTTTATTGCTCTTAGAGAGGAAGAGAGAGGGAGATAGAAACATCAATTATGAGAGAGAATTATTGATCGGCTGCCTCCTGCACACCCCACACTGGGGATCAAACCCGCAACCCGGGCATGTGCCCTGACTGGGAATTGAACTGTGACCTCCTGGTTCATAGGTTGACACTCAACCATACTGTACAGGCTCATTTTCTTGACAGTGTCTTTCACAAAACAGGGTTTTAAATTTTAATGAAGGCCAGTTTATTAATTTTTTTCTTTTATGGATTGTGCCTTCGGTGTTATATCTGAAATATAATCGCCATACCCAAGGTCACCTAGATTTTCTCCAATGTTATCTTCTAAATGTTTTATAGTTTTTTGTTTTACATTTAGGTTTATGATCCATATTGAGTTAATTGTCATGAAGGGTGTAAAGTCTATGAATCTATTCATCTTTTTTTTGCATTTGGATGTCTAATTATCCCAGCACCTTTTGTTGAAAGACTTCCTTTGCTCCATTGTATTGAATTTACTCCTTTGTCAAAGATTAGTTGACTATATTTATATGGGTCTATTTCCGGGCTCTCTATTCTGTTCCACTGATCTATTTGTCTATTCTTTCACTGATACCTTACTGTCTTGATCACTGTAGCTTTATGACAGGTACTGTCTGTCCTCTGACTTTTTTCTCCTTCAGTATTGTGTTGGCTACTCTTCACAATTTTTTCCTCTCCATATAAAATCTAGAATTAGTTTATCACCAAACACAAAATAACTTGCTGAAATTTTGATTTGGATTATGTTGTAGCTATAGATCAAGTTGAGAAGAACTGACATTTTGCTAAATTGAGTATTTCTGTCTATGAACATGAAACATTACTCCATTTATTTAGTTCTTTGATTTCTCTCATCAGAGTTTTGTAGTTTTCCTCATATACATCTTATATATATTTTGTTAGATTTTTATCTAAGTGTCTCCTTCTTGTAGACAATAGGGCATTATCCTTTGGCCACCATGTTCACCTCTCTTTTCATGAGTTCCTTTCCATTAATATTCTTATTCTCTAATATATATATATAGTCTTTCTGTATGTTTAGGGATTGCCTCAGGGTTTATTTAGGTCCCCACGCTGGGATCTCCCATTGGAAGTGTAAAGCATTGTGAACAAATTAATACAAAGATGAAAAAAGGCACAATCACTAAACTCAAATGTACCTACCTTCTAGTTTGAGAGAAAAATTTATTTGCTCACACACTATTCAAGGTTGTGAATAAAAGAGGTTGTAAGTAAAAGAGGAGTCAGTATGAGGGAGGAAATGGGGAAAGGATTGGAGAATGGGTAAGAGTCAGCTACAGGTTTCAAATTGGAACACGGTGGCGATGGTCTGAGCTGTTAAGTTCTATTCCAGGTGCAGATGGATGGTTTTGAATGTTATCAAGGATAGGTAATAAATAGACATCTTTCTTATATTTGAAAAACCTGGTTATATTCCAGGAATTTATTCTTTTGCATGAGTTTTCCAAAGAGACAAAGCAGTCTGTCTAACTGAGGGAATTAGCTCTGGGAGGGTAGGAAGTAACAGGCAATGAATACAGCAATGAGATTTCTTTATTTGATGTTTTTCTATACATGAATAGAGATTTTTATCTGTACTGACCTTCATGTAGGATGAATGCTTCCTATTGTTAAGCATTAGGTAATGATTTTGATGTAGGGGCAAAGAAGGTGGAAATACATTGCAATTTGTATATTATGAGTATTATTTACTTATTTTTCCCTTAATTAACTATGGGTACTTGCATAGAAATTGCTCTTTACTGTTTTCTACATAGTCATTATTCCTATGCTTGAGAATATATCATTTCCTCACTCTTCTTTGAAGGAGTTTCTAAACTTTCATTCCTACTCCATTTGGTCTTTTTATGACTTTATTTTATTCCATGATTTCATTTATGCTTTCACATAACAAATACTAACTGACAAGAAACATGATTATCTTTATATTGGAATTCTTCACCTTGAAGAAATCTGTTTTTTAGGCATTGTGGATAAAGGATTAACAAAAGCATTTCTCTGTCTGCATGAGAATTTTACCTTTGGTCAACTGTCTTCCTTTTCCCCCAGGTAACTGATGAAGGAAATATGTTATCTATGCTCCTAGGACAGTGGTAGGCAAACTGCGGCTCGGCAAACTGTGGCTCGCAAGCCACATGTGGCTCTTTGGCCCCTTGAGTGTGGCTCTTCCACAAAATACTGAATTCTGCGCATGGGCCACGAAGTTTCAATCGCACTGTACATGCACCCCTGCACGTGGTATTTTGTGGAAGAGCCACGTGTGGCTCGTGAGCCGCAGTTTGCCGACCACGGTTCTAGGCAATGTTAGGCATACTTTAAAAATACCCGTGATCAGGAAATTGCATATGGGCTGGGAATAACTTTTAATGAACTATAAATAACCTGATGAAGACATCATAGTTAAGAATTCCTGAATAATACAAGTCTGAGCGTATCCCTGTGGACTCTGAAAGCTATGCCTGTGTTATTATTACAAGTTTGGATTAGGTGGAGCATAAGGCATCAAAACCTAGATCCCCAAACATTACCAAAACAACCTGTTGATAAGACAAAGTTGAGCAGAGTTTATTGTTGGCCATTACAAGGGAGAACACTATCTTACAAATATTTGGCAGTTTCTCAGAATAGAAAAGGAGAGACTTTATTGGGAACTGGAAGTTTGATTTATGATGGGTCTTTCAAAGGGAAGGGCTGGGGAATGGGTTTTATTAGGATTGGGTAAGGATTAAGACTCATGAAATAAGAGTCCAGGGTTGGTGGAAACAACAAGGCGAAGATTTTGAGGCATCGGATTCAAAGAGTCTTTAGGTGTAAACTGCCTGTTGATACTTTCTACTTAAGAGTTAATCAGTCTTTGGGAAGTTCCTATAATGAGAAATCCAGTCATTTTTCTGGGCATGGTCATGGAGTCCTGGAAAAGTAACGCCACGCTAAGGACAACAGAGGCCTAGCACAAAGCCATGTTAACATAGTAAGTTATGGTTTCAGTTCTGAGTGTACAAGCTGAGTGTGAAGTTAGACAATTTTAGTTTTAAGGCCTTTAAGTCTAGATGGTTTCAGTATCTGCCAATTGAGTCTCATTTTTACACTTCTGAGTTGTCCCCTGGAGGAAAGATCACAAGCAGCACAGTTCTGTGGACCTCTGCACAGACAGTTATGAGGTCAAAGCCTGTGGAAGAAGATGCCTGATGCGGCCCCACTGATAAACAGTGATTTCTGTCCTATATCCTCGGAGTCTACTGAGAACAAGTATGGTCTATAACAGTCTTGTGAGTCTGAGTGCTCACTTGGTCAGCACTGCAGACACAAATATAGAATCTATAATTAAATGCCTGGTGTGCATTTTTTTCAAGAAGATGTTAGTTTTCAAGGTGATTTGTTTGTGTTTAGGTCATTGTGTCAGTAAAAATCAGCATTTTCAGTTACCTTCCCATAGGATGAGATATAAGTGGCCATACTCAAAAGTTGTTGTTTGAGCCTTTGCAGATATTGCAGTTGCTTTGGCCACAGTGAAGAAGAGGCCTAGATGACAGGAGCTTGTGCGACAATAATTTTATAATAATTACATCTAGACTAGCAGACATTTTTACCCAAATAGAATACTGCTGGAATTTTAAAACCAGTTGTATTTCTTGTGCTAAATATTGACATCTAACAATTAAGTTTAATAATAGCATATCTATTTACAGACAGTGTTACCTGTATTGGTAAAGACATTAATCATAATTAGGAAATACCATCTCCATGTACTGGAGTCTGTCAGTGAATAAGATAAAGTTATGTCACTAGGACTGTTCATTTCTGCTCTTCGTGTATGTTAAGCATACATTAAAGCTTTAAGCATATATACATAATTTCAAATAGCAATATGCTCTACAAATAATAGTACAAGGCATTAGAGAATAGGTAATGACTGCAGTGATCAGCATTGAGTGATGTAGGAAATCTTGTAGTGAGGGCTAACTGCAGCTCTTAGGTTAGGAATTTATTTCAGTTGCAAAGAAAAGAGACTCAAGGGACCTCAAATGGTGGGAGGTTTAATTAAGGGTGGATTTTTTGGAACATTAAAAAAGGAACAATGGGACCTAAGGAACTAGTATATGGTCCTGGACCATGGCAGCTCTGGGAACCTCAGCACAGCCAAGTTGTAATATTAGGGACGTGAGCCCGAAAGTGGGCACTAGGTCGAAGGGCTGGGAAAAGAGGGAAAAAACCTACAGAAATAGAGCTACTCTTTGACCACTTTCTCCACATGCCTCACACACTTGCTTTGCCAGTTTTAAAAATTATATCCTTAACAATTTCATCGTCACCTATTACCATAAAAATGGTTGGAAAAGAGTCACTTTTAGAAAATAATTTTGGAAGACATGATCATTCACTCTGTTCTGTAAGATGTCCCAAAAATCTATACACACACTTTGAATAATTATAGAGGCAGTGTTCATTAAAGTACATTTCATTTTCAAAATTGAGTTATCAGCTGTGAAAGTGTGCATATATATTTTTTTGGACGTCCTGTATTTTTGCAGAGTTTGTAGGTCTTCACTTGAGTGCCCCCCTATTAATGTGGTTCACTTAGTCCTGTCAATATACTTATCTATTTTCTCTTTAATGACTGCATTCTTACCTTCTCTTCTTTTTTATCTCGTGGCTCCCATTCCTGAATCTTTCTAGCTTTCACTACATCATGGCCACATCAGCCTTTCTCTAACTTAACCCTCACTGCCTTCTGCACCATTTCCTCAGCATTTCTTGGACCAGTTATTCATACTATAAAACAAGGGTCTTAACCTATTTAAGGATGGAGATAGTTAGAGGAAGTGTCTGAGGAGGTGACAGTTAAGCCCAGACCTGCAAGATTAATAGGAATTAGATGCATACACAAAAAAGGAGTGGTTGGTGGATTAGGGAGAGTGTTTTAAACATTATGTTTGGAGACCCCCAGGTGAGAGAATATGACATTTTTGAAGAAAGGAAAGAAGTTTCTTTGACTGAAATACAGAGAACAAAGAGAAGTACAAGATGACACTGTAGAAGCAGGCAGGTTGTGGTAAGGAGTTTGGATTATTGTAAAAGCAGCAACAAGTTATTGAAGGATTTAAAGCATCCATCAACATAGTTTGCTTGTACATTTATAATAATGTTTAGGTGGTACACTTCTTTTTAGGGTGCATGTTTTGATCATGCTTTATATTTGCTGTAGACCCAATGGATATCAAAGAGAAAGTATTTTCCAAGAGAAGCATATAAAAATTTAATGCATTATGGATATGGCTGAACATCAATGTCTGTTCTTCATCTTTCTATCTATCTCCTGATGCCACCATGTTTTGAAAAGAATATAGATTGGCTAACATAAATTATTTAAATTGAAGTCTTCTACTGAAGCATGTTAACGAATGCATGGAATAATGAGGATTATTTATTTCCTCATGAATCTTTTGGTAGCATGAGTTGGAGAAGTGAATTCTGAATAGGAAGAAGATAATAGAATTTGTTATCTGGGTTAGAAGTTCAGGTAACAAATGTAGTTTTCAATTTTCTTTTAGTCTTTAAATTGTGCTGTACAAAAGGAAATAGAAATGGACTATGTAGTCATCCACATATAAAATCTATTTAGAATAAGAACCCAGTGGTTTTGAAATGGAGTTTATTATTGTTTGATAGTTTTCATCTAGTTGCCTGATACAGTACTATCTGTGAAGATGAAGTAACTATTAATTATTAATTGTAACATTAGTGCTAGAGGAGTAAGAAGTTACTATGAGAGATTAATGTATTCATTTTTTTCAATAAATATTTGGTGCTTACTACATGCCAGAGAGTGCTAGAGAGCATTCAAAACAATGTTCAAAAGAATGAGCATGATATGAGCACATAATCACAAATAGACAAATGTCAAGAAGGGAATGTATGTGGTCCTTTGAGATTATATGATGAAATGACCTGACCTAGACTGGAGAGGAACGTTTCTCTGAGGAAGCAGTGACCGGGCTGAGATCTGACGTATGAATAGAGCAAACTAGGCTAAGGACAGGGGCATGAGACAGTTGTAAAGCACTCCACTTAGAAATAATAGCAAGTGCATGGACTTCCTGTTTGAGGGGGCATAGCATATTTGAAGAACTGAAAGTTGAATGGAGCATGAGCTTAAGAGTGTTGAAAGATGAGGTTAGAATGGTGAGCAGGGGCCAGACCATACAAGTCCACATAAACCAAAACAGATTCTAAACAATGGAAAGATAGGGGATGATTTGTGTGTGTTTTTGTTCACAATGCTAGATCCCCAATATTTAGAATAAACTCAGTAGACATTTGGTGAGTGGATGAATGAAATCATGTATGGCAACTTTTTTTTGCATTTAAAGAATGAGTTAGAGAAAAATAAATAAGTCCTTCTTGGGCCATTCTTTTATATTTCTGAATGTACCACCACATTTCAAAAGTCGACCTAAGTATGCAGCTTATTGTCCATCCTTATATTAAACGTCCATCCTTATGTTAAATCTCTCATCACTTGAGGTCACTTGAATATTTTTTCTTTGCAATTAAAAAAATCCTAACCTAGCAGCTGCATTTAGCTCAGTACATGCTTTCCTACATCACTCAATCCTGATCATCCCAGTCATTATCTATTCCCTATTGCCTTGTATTATTTTTATTTGTAGAGCATATTACTATCTGAAATTATGTATATGTGTTTTAAAGTTTTAATGTATGTTTAGAATACATGAAGAGTAGAAATGATCAGTCCTAGTGCAGGTACTAATGTTCTTCGTTAAATTATACATTATGCTCTAGTTCCAGTGAGTTCCAGAGTGTGGTCAGACCATGACGTGGTGAGGATCAAGGGGCCTGAAGCAAGAATGCCTGTAGTTGAATCTTGGCTCCTCCTCTTACAAGCTGCATGAACTTAGTCAAATTACTTACCCTATCTGGGCTATGTTTAATGATACCTTTCACATAGGGTTGTTTTGAAGATTACATTTTTAAAATACATATAAAACTCTTAGAACAATACCTGGCATGTAGTAAGCATTCAGTATTATTATCACCATGTCTGTCTTCCAAGTAGCAGTGAATGATCTTGTTTTCTGGTTAGTTTACACTGTGAGAAGGAGTATATGGTACAGGATTGTTGCCATCTTTATTACATCCTTCTATCCCTGTAGGTCCAACTATAATTCTACCCCAGTCTCCTTCCTCCCCCACCCCCATTTTCTTCCACATTGCCTAATAGTATATATTTTTTAGTTTGCTTTTTCTGACAGTCCTTTTCTAACTATATCTTATGTATCTCCTATAGCTATGGTCTGGTCAGTAGAGAAATTAAAGAGAATTTCTCTTTCATACTTGATGCCATACCTTTATACAACTTAAAGCTACATTGCCTGCTTTGTTGTCCATATTTTATTGCTTGTGTTGCAATTTTTCCCCTTCATTTATTACATGTATTGATGGCTTAACATAATATCATATGCCATGATTTGTAATGGACACTAGATCCATTCTTCAAGGGGTTTAGAATTTCCTGGGATGCCAGGCATACAAACAGAGACTTGTAATAAAGTGTTATTGTGACAATTGTTATAATAAAGATGTGCAAAGGTGAATGCTAACACAGAGGAAGGACACCTAACTCTCATAGTTATAGAGAGGGGAGGGTATGGTAATGAATATGGTGGTGGTAGGGTGGTTGGGAAGAAGTCAGAGTAATGCACATGGAGGAGAGAGTTTGTCATAAGCTGTACATAAGACCCTAGCCACCAAGAGTGTGGGAGGGACAAACTTTTTCAGAAGAGGGTACGGCTTGTAATGTAAAATGAACCAGAATGAACACTTTAGGAGCTACATATTGCTGAGGGTGATAGAGCATAGACAGCACAAGGAGGAGTTGGTGGGGGAGATGCTGATTAGGCAAACAGGTACCAGGTCCTGATGGCTTTCCCTGTCACAGTAGAAAGTGGATCCTTAATCCTATAGCATTAAAGATTTTAGATTAGGGAAGGACATGATTAGATTGATGTGATTTTAAAGAACACCAGGCTGCTCACCTGTATAGTGTGACCTGTGAATTAAAGGAAGTGAGACTAGAGGTATAATTACCAATGGAGAGGCTATTCCTTGTCACACAAGTAAGAAAAAAATGAAGTCCTGATGAAGGCATGGCCTTAGAAATGGGAAAGAAAGGAAATTTGTGAGAGATTTAAAAGGTAGATATGGCCTGGCTGGTGTTGCTCAGTGGTTGAGCATCGACCCGTGAACCAAGAGGTCCCTGGTCAGGGCATATGCCAGGGTTGCAGGCTTGATCCCCAGTAGGAGGCATGCAGGAGCATCTGATTGATGTCTCTCTATCATAGATTCTTCTATCTATCCCTCTCCCTTCCTCTCTCTCTAAAATAAATAAAAACATTTTATAAAAGGTAGATATGTATTGAGCACGTGGGCACTTTGGTGGTAAGATCCTCTGGACCTGATAATCAGCTGTATGTGGCAGAGAACAGAGGAGCTGAGGCTCAGCTCCAGGCCTGAGGGACTGAGTAGATAATGATGTCATTAAGAAGAGTAGGAGATAGAGAATTGACTCAGGAGAGGAGAAGGCTTCCCTTTGGGACCTATCACCTTTGAGCACCTATGGGACATATAAATGGAATGGAATGCAGCTGAAGGAAATTGGCTTCTGTATCAGGAACACATTAGAAAATTTTGTGCTAAGAAGTGAACCTGTGATTCTTCCATCTATAGAAGTCAGTTGAAACGTTGATATGCATTAAATCAACCAAGAAAGGGCTGAGGGTAAATCATAAAGAAATCCTAACATAATAGAAGCATGGAGGAGGGTAGCCCTAGAACATGATTTTGAAAGAAATGTCAGTTGGGGAGTTGGCTAAGACCCAGGAGAAAGTGGAGGCATAAGAACTATGTCAGAGAGTTTACAAAATATTTTATAATATTAAGTGGTGTTGGGCATGGCTATAGAAAATGTGCTTTTCTATTAAGTGGAGTCCAGAGCAGGTGCCCCTCTAGGTGGACTGCCTCCTTTTGGGAAAAGCTGCCTACATCAGAGGCCAGGCGAGAGTGTCCTTCCATCTTTGAGGCCTAGGCCTAGGAGGCCCTCATATTTCACATTCCTGTTGAGAGTTGTGACTGTTTTTTAGTTTGAGTAGGGAAAAAATTCTTCTTTCTTTTTAGAGAAAATAATTTAGGTAGAATGACTTTTATCTGCAGCGTTTAAACAGAGGTACCGTGTTTTCTTTTAAGGATTTTAGTTAACTAGAGAACAACAGCAACACTGTTTTTTGTTTTTTGTTTTTTCCCCATTTAACCCTGAGTTTTCTATGCATTTTGGCTATGGGTTTCATTAGAGCTGAAGCAAAGCATGTTTATCTTAATGTCCCCAGGGCCCAACCTGGACTCTTGGCTTATAGAAAGTGTCAACAAATACTTATTTTTGCCTTTCTTGTTTATGGTTACATAATTTCAATTTTTAGGGCTTCCAGGTTCTTTTGAATCTTCTACCTATCAACATCTCATGTCATTGAATTATGCCAATTCACCTTCTGAGGCTTATTAATGCTACTCTTTTGATCTGCCTAAAGTTTAATATCTTTTCTCTCTCCCCAAGTGTGCAAGTGAAATGAGAACTTATCTTAAGGCTTTATTATGCCA
Organism: Myotis myotis; assembly: GCF_014108235.1. Lineage (NCBI taxonomy): Eukaryota > Metazoa > Chordata > Mammalia > Chiroptera > Vespertilionidae > Myotis > Myotis myotis. The sequence goes on along the minus strand of NW_023416313.1, from coordinate 194,602,283 downwards.
CAGCATCGGAGAGTGGAAGTTGAAATAGAGCCAGGCTTAAGGATATCAGGGTTGAAACAAAAACACTGCCAGGATACTTCTGCTGCCCTTTCACGTCCATAAGGGCTTCTATTTCTGCTTCTCTTCGTTTTCTTTCTCTTTCTTTCAAGTCTTTATTTAGAAAAATTTCAATTATATAGCGTATAGTATAACCAAATGCCTTTTTAACCTTTTTACCTTAACTGTGAAGAACTTTACGATGCCATAATTTAGAGTCTTATTAATGTAACATTGGTTCCACTACCCTAACCAATTCCTCCATGTTGGTCAGAAATAAGCTCAGAGTAAGTTTAGGAAGATTCCTTGCATTCCTTCTGGGAGACAGAGTTAGCACTAACGATGTCATGAGACTTGGAGGTGGTGGTCAGATGAGAGGCTTCCTGGATCACTGCTCTATCTTCCATCTTCGTATCAGGGATGCATTTATCCTATCTTCCCAGGTGGCTTATTATAGGCTTCTAAAAACACACACACAAAAACAACCAACAAAACAAAACACACACACACACACACACACACACACACACACACACAGACACAGACACACACACCAACTATGGGACCTATTGAATGAAGAAAGCCTATGCTATATTTCCATTTAGATAATGTTATATTTGGAATTTTAAGCTTCTCAAAAAAATATGATTTCGCTGCTGTTCCCTTTTGATATTCTTTTCTATGACTATTGTTGGAGGATGATAAGATTTGGTAGGTTATATACCTATTCAAGGTTAATTCTTCATTTTCTCAGAGCTCTACAAATTTAGTGCTTATTATGACTGTGGTGGGAAGTAGGGGAACCAACAATGACATTTGCCTGTTCTCCCCATATGCACAGAAATATTTCCGGTGTGCTTGCCTGTGAGATCAGGATTCTTTTTTCAGACATTTTTCAGACATTTATTATAAAGTGAGAAATAAAAATAAATCTTCTAGAGGAAAAGTTTTATAAAAGAAGAAATAAAATGTCTGAACTCATCACCCTATTTTTATACTCTGTGTATTGACTTTGAACATGATTCTCCTTTGTTTTTATTCTGTGCTATTTAAACTGCACTTATGAAAAGAAATTGGGTCTTTCTTAGCTAATGAAATGATTTGTGTAATAATTGACAAATACCTTATTTTTGAGTAGGAAGGAATCAGCATTTAAAAACCTTATAATTTCAGCTTTTTTTGTTGATGTAAATAAAGTCAGAGCTATATTATGCTTATGTTCTTAGTATATAAGTGGTTGATGATCAAGTTCATGAAGGTGAGCCATTGTACTGTTTTATTTTTTGAAAGCGTGTCCCATTTCTTTTCAGGGAATCAGCAGTCTCTTCAGTTCTTTAAAAGTGGTGCGTCTCCTGCGACTGGGCCGGGTTGCTAGAAAATTGGACCATTACCTGGAGTACGGAGCAGCAGTCCTCGTGCTCCTGGTGTGTGTGTTTGGACTGGTTGCCCACTGGCTGGCCTGCATATGGTACAGCATTGGGGACTACGAGGTCATCGACGAGGCCACGAACACCATCCAAATAGACAGTTGGCTCTACCAGCTGGCCTTGAGCATTGGGACTCCATATCGATACAATAGCAGTGCAGGGATATGGGAAGGAGGACCCAGCAAGGATTCACTGTACGTGTCCTCTCTCTACTTTACCATGACAAGCCTTACAACCATAGGATTTGGAAACATAGCTCCTACCACAGATGTGGAGAAGATGTTTTCGGTGGCCATGATGATGGTTGGCTGTAAGTATCTTGCTTTCTTTAAACCATTTTTCTTCTTTACAAACGATTGTTGTTGGCAGTTGTCCAGGCTCTAAGTTCCGTCAGGATTAAAATGAAACTGCTTTGTTTTCAGAAAGGTGTTTAATCCATATTATTTGCATCGGTTTACTTTTTATTCATCTTTAGAAAATAAAAAAAAATGCAAAATGATGTATCTTACCTTTTAGAATATATTAGCCCATTTAAAACAGTGTGGACAGAGCGATACAAACACTGACGTGGAAACTGCTGTTTTATTCTGTTCACAGTAGGAGAGCTCATTCCAAGGGAGACCAGCATCCAGACAGGCAGCATCTGGCGCATCCCACAGGTTTCGCTGGCAACGCATTCAATTCCAGAAAAGCAGACAGGAGCTGTTGTGGGATACATTGTTTAGAAAAAAGTTTATCTAATAATAGAATTGCTGAATTAAAGTTGATTTCTGGATACAGTTTTATGCAGGTTTTACAATTAAGACTAGTAAGAAAGGTTTATAAATCTAATTTCCATTACAAACACTCTAGGTTGGATATATGCCTATTTGAGAGAATGCAAGGATTAGTAAATATAAACCTATTCAGCAATGACAAGAGTAGCTAGGATTTAGCATGCGTACCTGAGTACTAAATGCATTGAGAGTGTTCTTAGGAGTAGAATGTTCTCCAAAGCAGCCAAAGACCATGTATTCTACACTCAGAGAGATTGGATGATGACAGGTCAGATCACTAAGGAAATACATACCCAAGAAGCTGTTATAAAAAAAGATCTTAGGGAGTAGTCACCACTATTCACACCTTCAAATTGACTTAGGTGATTTGTCCAAATCTATTTCTGATACCTAAAGTAACCTTAAGATCATTGTACTGGAATTTTGATTAGTGTTATTAGCAGCAGGTAAGCCTTTGGATCCTGGTCATTGGTTTTTTTTGTCTAAGGCATCCTTTTTATGGTTTTACATTGCAGGGTTTTACATTTTGACTCTGATGGGAAAGATGTTAGAATCCAGGAGTGTCAGCTGGCCTGTGAAGGCTCAATATCTTGGGTTTAAGCAAAGTAGTTTTCAGAGTTCCCAACTTCTGAGAGCTATTGGAGCACCTAGGCTAGTAGCTGTTTAGCTTCTGTCCCTCTACCTCCTTTGTACAGGTATGGAAACAAGAACTCATGGGTTCTATTTGCTGGTTAAAGGTAACAGAGGGAGAGTGAGACTTCCAAGTGTTGTTTGCTCCAGAGGCTTTTAGGAGAAAAAAAATGTTCTTACATTCAAGGAGATCCTGAGGATTAATTAAACTGTTGCCTACATACCAAAATGGTAAGATGTATTGGCAAAAAGGTGCTTTATAAATTCAGAAGACAACATTTTGTCAAATGTCGGATTATTGCTATACTAATTTTAATATTTAATTAATTTTGCATTACAAATGAGCATAATTTTATTTTTTAAAAATTTATTTCAAGTAATTATATATTCACTGGAAGTTGCAAAGACAGTACAGAGAGGGCTTTTGTGTTCTCCACCTGGTTTCCTCCAGTAGTTACACCTTATAAATCTCTAGTAGAAGACCCACACTGACATTGGTGCAAGGTGTGTGCATAGTTCTGTGGTGATCTATCACGCGGGTAAATTCCTGTCACCACCACAGAAATCAAGATACAGAATAGTTCCATCACCACAAATATGCCCCTCATGTAACTGATCTATAGTCACACCTACCCCTTCCCCAAGGCATGCCTAACCCTTGGTAACTATATGTTCTTCATCTCTATACTTTTTTTTTTTTAATTTTGGGAATGTTATATACATGGAATCGTACAAAATGTGACCTTTTGAACTTGGCTTTTTCCACTTAGCATAATCTCCTGGAGATCCATCTAAGTTGTTGAGTACATCAATAGCTCGTTCCTTGATATATCTGAGTAGTATTTCATGGTTTGGATATGCTGCTGTTCAACTGTTCATCTATTTAGGGGCATTTTGGTTGTTTCCAGTTTGGGGCTATTAAAAATAAAGCTGCTATGAACATTCATGTATAGCTTTCTGTTTAGACATAAGCTCTCAGTTCTCTGGGATAAATACCCAGGAATGTGATTGCTGGGACATATGGTAAGTGTATATTTAGTGTTTAAGAAATTGGCAAACTATTTTGCAGAGTGGATATACTAGCATAGTTACATTTTTCACAAAATAATAATAGGAGAATAAAATCTATGGAGAGTTGAAGGGCACCATTATCATTTTGTTTCTCAGGCCCCAAACCTGGAAATTATCCTAGATACCTGTTTTTATCATGTGTTTCACCTAATCATAACAAGCTCTGCTGGCTTTACCTTCAGAATACATTTGAATCTTTCCATTTCCAAACCTGCTGCCCAAGACCAAGTCACCACCATCACTGGCCTGCACATTTGCAGTAATCTCCTATGTGTTCCTTTCTACTGTTGTCTCACATCTCTACCCACAGTGGCCCCATTAAGTAAATGAGATCACACCATTTAAGTAAATGAGATCACATCCTCTGCTCAAATCCCTCCTGTGTTTTTCAGTGCACATAAAGTAAAATTCAGATTTTCTATGCCTGCTATCAAAGCCTTACTGATCTGACCCCTTGTCTGCCTCACCCACTTCACTTTCTCCCCTTGTTTATTCTACTCCCTCCGCGTGAGCCATCTTGATGTCTCTACACAGCAAGCTGAGTCCTGTCTCAGGGTCTTTGTGTTTGTTTTCCCCACTGCTTATAACACCCCTGCCCTGTGTTATGTCCTGCATTCACGCAGACCTATACTCAGATTTCCTCTTCAGAAATTCCTCCCAATGCTGCCCTACTAGAAAAACCACCCCGATGCCAACTGCCTTTGTTCTCTGCCTGTTTTCCCTTTTTCTTCTTCATTGTATGGACCAAGTCCTGAAACCACATTGACTCTGTTTTTCTTTTCCATCAGTATGTGAGCTCCATGAGAGCAGTTGTTTACACCCAACTTGTAAACAGTTTTTAATATCATGCTCAATCTATACTTGTATAAATGAATGAAGTTGGAGATGTCCCTGGTGGTCATAGTGAGTTCTCCTGTCCTTAAGTCCACTCCAGTTAGGTCTCTGACAAAGATACATGCCAGAAAAATGCAGTTTTTGAATTTTGGCCCCGATTCCTTTGTGGAAGCCTTGGTGAGCTCATCTGAAAGCCTGCCTTTGGGAGTGCAGTGGTCCCTTTAGCTGGATTTTGCCCCACCCTAAGTCTTTTGGTAGGCATAGTCAGTAGGAGCTAGTCAATAGAAGCACCAACAAGTCCTTCACCACTTTTTACTATTTACCTCCAGAATCTACCTATATTGGAAATTTCCACATAGATTCAGTTGAGTTTTCAAAATTTCATTTGATTCAGAATTGGTCCCATTCCTTCTTGACTTCATGTGTGACCAATTATATTGCTATATGTACATTTTCTTCTTCTCTTTTCCTTCATTTCCTATCTTGATTTTATGATGAAGACCTGGTCTTAAAGTTAGGCCTTTTACTGAGTTTTTGCTATATCCTTTCTACATCTGAGTGGTTGTTTTCTGTTTAGAAACCAATTTCTGACATCTTTTGCCTGTTGATTTAGGTTTTCTTTTTATGTCTCTGAATAAATTTCAATTGCTATAGCCAGAGTGTTCCTAGGAGATGCCTTTTAATTTCCTTTTTTGACCTGGGTCGTTAGTAATTTTATGGCATATTTCCTTTGCAACAACCTAAGAAGATAATAGAAAACTGTCAAGACCTGTGCAGTGTTATAGTAACTTCCCACAGTTCCAAAATTTATTAGATACACATGCACAAAACATCAACCAAATTGGCAGTTGTAGCTCTTTGCAATCTTAGTTTAATTTTTTTCCTACAATAACGCCAAGGAAAATAGACAAAACAAACCACCAGTGTTCCCAGAACCACCCAGAACCAGTATGTGTTATCAGCCATAGACGTAGCCAGGGATTTAGTGGTAGTAGTGTGTTGTGCGTGCGAGAGAGAGAGAGAGAGAGAGAGAGAGAGAGAGAGAGAGAGAGAGAGAGAGAGAGAGAGAGAGAGAAAGAGAGATTGGGAAGGGGGGAAAGTGAAGGAGAAAGAAAACAGAAAGGCTGGTGCTTTTGGTTGTGCTAGGATTCTAGTCAATCCATGCTGGGTGTTTGAGAAGCACCACTTGTTACCTTATAACTGAGAAAAATGTTTTATCAGAAGATTGTTGGAGCTAAGAATCACTTTTATTCTGTTGAGGAAAATAATCACTACTTGTAAATGATAGCCTCTTTTTCTAAAGAAAGTCACCTGAAAATTTCATGCCTTCCAGCAATATTTAGAAATTTCAACGGCAGCACTTTCAGTTCCTGGGTCCTTTCTGACAAATCTTCAAGTAATATTTATGACCGTGGCCTCCCTTCAATTCTGGTCCCCTGGTGTCTCCTTTTGATCCCTTCTGTGTCAGCAAGATCGCAACATATTTTCCTTCCTTGCTACCAAGGACTTTTTTTTTTAGACTAAATTCTTTGTTCCTACATTTGCCCAAGGTGGAGAATCCTCCTGCTCAGATTCCAGAACTGGAAGGTTGTTTGGATCTGCTCAGAATATGTCTACCACCATGGATTTCCTACCTCAAATTTATCTGTTTTCAGTTTTAGCATGCTCTGTGCCTTGGCTGTACTGCATGGCTCTGGTAGCAGCCATTGCCATTCCTGGATAGTCACCGCCCCCATTTCTCTCTATCTGCCCATTCATGAATGAACCTGACTACTCTGCTGATGGTCACGAAATTCACTACCAAAGGGCTTTTCTGAAAGAGGATATTTTTGCAGTTTATTCTGCAGCACTTGCGGGAAATAAGCATTTTTTTTTTTTTTAGATCAAGATGTGGGTAATCTCTTCGGTAATTTGCGCAGTAAATACTTAATGATGCCTTTCTGCAATGTTTTTAAATCCATTTCATTTATATAATCTCATTATTGAGCCCCTAATATTTTTTTTTCTAAAGATTAGCACACTGACTGATTTTACTTCTGTTTAGAAAGTGCCTTATTGATCTGATGATTTGTTTTGGTGTCTATAAAAGAAAGGAATGGGAGTGTGGAACTTTTTGATATGATTATCCTTTTGTCTTAATATATTTGATGAATCTTTTAAAGATTTATTAAGAAAATAATGCTAGGGTTGCGTTGGTGGTATAGTGGTGAGCATAGCTGCCTTCCAAGAAAATAATGCTTACTTAGTTCCTTCTTCATTACTAACTAATTACATAATTGTATTTTAGTTTAATCCAATCATTATAAAAACTATATTTTTGCATCTTTTATTACAGTTATTAAAAAAGAAACATAAATAAAAAATAGCAGTTATGAATAACTTTTGGCCATAATAATTTGTGTTCAACTGTAAATTTCTCTCTCTAAATATACATATATTTTCTTCTGCTATATATAATTTATTTGTTTTATTTTTACACACTATTAAATAAATTAACAAACATGTAAACAGCATATTTCAAAAGGTTAGTCTAACCTTTCTAGGTTAGACTTTGGGTATTTATAGGGTGGGGGAAAAGTAGGTTTACATGTTGTTTGTATGGAAAGTACTACAATAAGTAAGTAATAAGAAGAACAAACTCTGTCTCATGGATTCACAACTGTAAACCTACTTCTGCCCCACTCTGTGTTTTACTTAAAAGCATTTTTACTCTTTCATTTGTTGCCTGCTTAGTTGTTAACCTTAGGCAGCCTGACTAGCATGGTATTGGATAATGAGAACCTGTCCCGCTAGGATGCCATTCAAACTAAGTCTTTAAAAGTAAAACGAAGCAAAACCAGGAGCTATAAATACAAAATTGCCGAGGTTACATTGGTAGACGGGACACCCAGTCACAATAATGCGAATTGCAGTTTTAAAATTGGATGTAATTGATGATAGCTTGGGCAGTGTGAGGACTTTCTGTAAATGACTGGTACAGTGTACAATGCAGAAGCAAATGTTTAGTACATTTAGAAGTATAGCAGGGCCATCTGCCAGTGGGATGTGTATGAAGGGAATTTGAATCTCCACATAGGAGGTTAAGTGCTGCCGGGGAGCCCTTAGTTACACACTGGCCACTCAGCATCATGCGGAGGAGACTCATGCCATGCATCGCATCCTATTCTCCAGCTGATGAGCTCACTTAGCATCCTCTGTGGAGTTCAGATGAAAGCCAAGCTGAGATAATGGGCATTTCCCTTACCCTTTTCCATTGGAAGAGGAAATAAAGAGAAGCTAGCGAGACCCAGAGAGTGGGGGAATCTATATATATGAAAAGCTAAGTGACCAACCATATGTCCGTCTGACCGACTGACCAACCAGCCAGTGTATATGACACGCACTGGCAATTGAACAATAAACGTTCACTGGTGCGTTTGCGATACATATAAAGCTCTCACTGGCGCCAATTGCACGTGATCAACTGGCTGGTACATATGATGCGCACTGGCAATTGATCAAAACCTCTTGATAGCAGTTTTAATTTAGGAATGGATATTATTGAAATCCTCTGTGAAATGATTTGTAAGGGATCTATTATTGAAGCTACCTTTGGAAATAGTGTATCTATAATATTAAAAATATATCTGAACATGCGATTCTTTGTCCTAAAAATTAGCACATTCATAAATTGAAGAAATTTTGGATATACTCAATGGGGATTTTCACACCTGTTTGAGTGATGATTCCATCGATTCAACGGTTGATGCCAGAAAGGAAAAATTTCCCGTCGAATTTCTTAATAATATTACTCCTTCGGGAATGCCATGTCATAAATTAAAATTGAAAGTAGGTGTATTAGAAAACTGTGGTACATCTACACAATGGAATACTATGCTGCTGTAAAAAAGAAGGAACTCCTACCATTTGCAACAGCATGGATGGAACTGGAGGGCATTATGCTAAGTGAAATAAGCCAGTCAATGAAAGAAAAATACCACATGATCTCATTCATTTATGGATAATAAAGACCATTATAAACTGATGAACAAAAATAGAGCAGCATCGAACAGACTGTCAAACTACAGCAGGAAGGCTGGGGAGGGCTGGGGGGCAGGAGAGGAAGGTAAGAGATCAACCGAAGGACTTGTATGCATGCATATAAGCATAACCAATGGACACAAGACACTGGGGGATAGGGGAGGCCGGAGGAATGTCAAGGGGGGGGGGGGAAGGAGACATATGTAATACCTTTGTAATACTTTAAGCAATAAAACAAAATTTAAAAAAAAGAAAGTAGGTGTAATCATTATGCTACTGAAAAATCTTAATAGTAAATGGGGTCTTTGTAATGGTACTATATTTATTATCCAAATATTGTGACCTAACATAATCGAAGCTGAAGTATTAACAGGATCTGTGGAAGGAGCGGTTGTTTTGATTCCAAGAATTGATTAGTCCCCATTTGACACTGGCTTCCCATTTAAATTAATTTGAAGACAGTTTCTCGTGATGCCAGCATTTGCAATGACTATTAATACATCACAAAGAAAAACTCTAGAAAGAATAGGAATATTCCTGCCTGAACCCATTTTTAGACATGGTCAGTAATACGTTGCTTTCTCTGGCATTTGAAGAGCGTGTGATATTAAGTTAAAGTTGTAAATACTTCATCACAAGGAAAATTAGTCAAGCACTCTGAAAGTTTTTTTACTCTTAATGTGGTGTACAGGGAGATATTAGAATAAGTTTAATCAATTTATCAGTCATTGTTTTTATCAATGTTTTTATATCATGCCTTTGTTGTTGTTATGTCATGTTTATTTGTTAATCAATTTATCAATCATTGTTTTTATCAATGTTGTTTTTATATCATGTCTTTATTGTTTTTATATCATGTTATTGTTTATTAATCAACTTATATATTATTTTAATATACATTTTACTAATTTTCTTGCATCTCTTGCACTTATAGAAAAAGGGTAAATAGCTATATTAAAGTATTTTGTATTTTAATTTTATAATACTATATTATATATACTATTTTGACGTAATTTTTTTTACAGTAATGTAATCACCGCACAAATCTTTTTTCTAATTAATCTCCTTCCAATGTGCGTGAATTCATGCACTGGACCACTAGAATAAAATGAGTTGAGGACAAAGGCCTGTGTGGCCTTGGATAGTCTTTGAGTTTCTCTAAGTTTTATTTTTTTAAGTTGTGAAATATAGGAGTTAAAATAAATGTCTTTTAAGGCCCCTTCAGTGTTAACATTCTACAGATCTAAGACTCTGTTAGTGAACTTCTGCCACTGTCCATAGAGTTGGGCTGGTGGTGTTGGAGATGAGGTTAACATGGAAAAGAAGCGTGTGTCATTTAAAGGCTTTAGGGCTTTTCACGTGGATTGCATACCTTGATTTATGGAGAGTAAGGTGTCTTGTATGGAATATGTTCAGTCAAGAGTTAAGAAGGGAGACTGTCAGGGAATATTATAGAGAAAAGATAGGTTTTGAAAAGATAAGTGTTTTTTCATACAGAAATTAGGAAGCTAGGAAGACTGGAAGGCATTTGCCTCAAGGGCAGAGAAAGGGAGCTGGGGAGAGTGGGTACACCATGCCAGTGGGGACTGTGAACGCTTTCTGGCCCAGATGGATATCCAGGTGGGTTTAAAGTGAGTTGTTATCCTTTTCCAATTCTAAAGTAATTCCTCTGCAGATTTTAGTATGAGACTCAGATACAATATCCAGTTATATGTTAACTTTTCCTTTCCCTTGCCATTGTGGTGTAGGTAGGAAATGGAGTGTGAACATGCCAATTTTCATTTCTGGTTTTAGTTTTAGCCAGATGGAGAGTGCTTTAAGCTTAATGTTTATTTTGGAAACTGGGTCAATTCTTTGTGCCTACTTTACCCCTGCTTGTAAAAAAAGATTTTTCCTTTTTCCCCCTTTGTTTTTTAATGAGCTGAGTATCCTGTGAGGAAAACATTTTGTGGAGCCCAAAGTACAGGGCTATAGAAACCTTTTTCATGGTTTAGTAGTTTCAGGTATGTAGTCCAATAGTTAAAATTAGACCAAGAGATGTGCATTTTAGCTCCTGTTTCTTATTCAAAGCAGTACTTGCATCTTTTTCAGGAATGTTCGTTTGTACTCATGTTTCTTTTTATGCCTAGACAAATTTTCACAAAGGCCTCTCAGATTCTGTTAAGTTTGAGTTTTCCCAAACAACAAAAGGAAGTTTTCTCAGTGGCCTATTAAGTAACCTGGTCTCTTTGCTTGGTCTCTGGAACGACCTGTGTCTCTGTATCACTCAAAACTATTTAATTCATTAAGCATTGTCTCAAGTGTTCTAATAGGTATTGGTATTAGGGAAACAAACTAGGTAGTTCCTGGCCCTCAATAAGTTAGTGGTAAGTGAGTGTCTGACAAGGAAATCATGGAATCCTCTCTTTTTCTCCCATTTTCTCCATCCCCATCCCATCTCTCTTTATACTGTAAGCCAGCGGTCAGCAAACTCGTTAGTCAACAGAGCCAAATATCAATAGTACAACGATTGAAATTTCTTTTGAGAGCCAAATTTTTTTATAAACTTAAACTATATAGGTAGGTACATTGTTATTAACTTAATTAGGGTACTCCTAAGGCTTAGGACGAACCACACTCAAGGGGCCAAAGAGCCTCATGTGGCTCACAGGCCGCAGTTTGCTGACCACGGCTGTAAGCTAAGAGCTAAGACTATGAACAGGTGAATAGAGAAGCTGGGCTAAACTATAAGGCTGGTAAATGCAGGTTTTGTGTTTGTCCTTTTTTTAAAGATAGAATTTTTATCTTAATGTGTGGTTAAGTTTTACTTTATTAAATATATTCTTATTGATTTCAGAGAGGAAGGGAGAGGGAGAGAAAGATAGAAACATTAATGATGAGAAAGGATCATTGGTTGGCTGCTTCCTGCACACCCCACTCTAGGAATTGAGCCTGCAACCCAGGCATGTGCCCTGACCAGGAATCGAACTGGTGGTCTCTTGGTTCTTGGCTCAGTGCTCAATGCTGAGCTATACTGGCCGGGCTCCTCTTCTTCATTGTATATTTAGCATAAAGCATTGTGCCTAATTGATAAGTTATGTTCATTAAACATATATAGAATGAATGAATCAATGAATAAATGAATGAGTGGAAGTTCACCTAGCTCAACCTGAGGAATATAGGAAGATTGTAAGAGGAAGCGACTTAAGCTCTGACTACAAATGAAAGAGGTAAATGATGCAGAACTTAGGTACTTTCCAGGTAAAGAGATACATGTAAAGGAACAAAAATGAAATGATTTGGCCTTTTTGTGGGACTCTTTTGGCTTGAGGGGAATGTAGAAGTGGATGGGGAGGAAGGAAGAAAGCAAGATGTTAAAGGCCTGCATGGCATGATAAAGAGTTTGTCTTTTATCCTAAAGGTTATGGGATATATAAGAATTTTATTCTACAGTGTGAAAGATGGATCAGAGGAGATAAAGGCTATGGGCCAATAAATCAGTTAGAAGGCAGTTATCCAAGAAGATATAAACTAAAATGGTAGGAATATGGAAAAAGGTGCAGTTTTATATTTGGCAATATATTTTTTTCTCCTAAAGGCCAGATATGAACTCTCTAAGGTTTTGTGGAGCCTAAGGTCTCCATTACAACTACTCACCTCTGCTGTGGTGGTGCTAAAGCAGCCATGGACATAAATGAATGAGCATGGTGTGTTCCAATAAAACTTTAAACAGGGCTGGCTAGTTTTGTCAGATTAGCCATAGTTTCCCAATATTCAGCATAGACAACATGGTTTGTGAAAGGACAATGGATTTTAGAGTCAGACAAACCTAGGTTCATTTTTTTCAATACTTATTATGAATTTACATTTATTATTTAAACCATCATCTAGAAAATGAAGATAATAATCCCTACATTGCAGAATTATTTGGAGTACTCCAGAAGATATTGCATGGAAAGTTCCTGAAATATTTTTTACATTGTTATTGGTGAATGGATGAAGGTGTTGGATATGGTAGAAGGAAGAGTTCAAAGGACTTGTAGATTTCTGGCTAATTCAGCTCAGTGAATAACAAAATTATTTTTTTGAGATAGAAAAGAAGGAGCAGATATTACTGGGGGGAAAGGGTAGTTCTTTTTTGGACATGTTGAGTTTGAGGGCCTGTGGGTCATTTGGTTGGAGATCTCCATATGTTCGGCATTTACATGTGTGGTTGGGGTTCCAGAGATGTGAGCCATGGAGAGATCTCTTTAGGAGTCACAGTGTAGAGAAAGTAACTGATGTCAAAAGAGTACAGGATAGAGTCAGAATGAAGCTGGCCAAGTATGGACACTTGAGGAAGGAGAGACACAAAGAGGTTAAGAAAAGAACCCAGAGAGGAAAAAGAAAGCATGCTGACAACGGATGAGAGAACTTCAAGAAGGAAGTGGTAACAGCAAGACCAATTGGACAGTGAGTCAGGAGAGATCTGGCTGGCATTGGGTGGTCCTTCTTGACCTTCAATGAGTAGTTTCATTGAATAGTTGAAGGGGGTTTGTCTTTATGGAATCTAAAACTTTTTTTTCTATGTGAGGGAAAATAATTTTATTAGTAACCATTAATCTAGTGTAGGTAGATTTTGTTTATACAGTATTTTTTTTACTGCAAATTTGCTTTTATTCTGAATCAACTTTCAAGTTCAATAAAATATATTTACATTAGATTATATCTCACTTTCTTTTTTAAAAAAAATATATTTAATTCTTTATTGTTTAAAGTATTACATAAGTCTCCTTTTCCCCTCATTGACCTCTCCCTGGCTGCCCTCAACCCCCAGCACATGCCCATACCCCCCTACTGTCTTTGTTCATTGGTTATGCTCATATGCATGCATACAAGTCCTTTGGTTGATCTCTTATCCCCCTCACCCCCACCTTCCCTCATAGGTTGGACAGTCTGTTAGATGATTCTATGACTCTGTTTCTATATTTGTTCATTAGTTTATGTTGTTCATTATTTCACAAATGCATGAGATCATGTGATATTTATCTTTTCCCAACTGGCTTACTTCGCTTAGCATAATGCTGTCCAGATCCATCCATGCTGTTGCAAATGGTAAGAATTTATATAAAATATATTTTATTGATTTCAGAGAGGAATGGAGAGGGAGAGAGAGAGATAGAAACATCAATGAGAGAGATTCATTGATCGGCTGTCTCCTGCATGCCTGAGCCTGTAACCTGGGCATGTACCCTGACTGGGAATTGAACCATGACCTCCTAGTTCAGAGGTCCACACTCAACCACTAAGTCACGCCATCTGGGCTGATATATTACTTTCTAAAAGAAGGTGTTTTACTAAGGAGAATTTTCTTACTGATTGTTTCAAAATTATTTGGTGAGCTTCCAATAAATTTAGTATTGATTCTTATGAATGTGTATATTGCCTTAGACAGGTTATTGTTACTTGGCAGGTGAGGTGGTGTTCTGCTAGACAAAAACATTGGGGGAGGTCTTACATAATCCTTATATATGTGGTATTGAGGATCAGTTGACATATGATTTTAATTTTGGTTAAAATAAAATTCTTAGAAAATTTTTTCACAGGTTGAAAGTCTAACAAATCCATAGATGAATTATTTAGAACATGTTAAAATAAATGTTATACCCAAAGGCCTCTATGCAGAGATTTAAGAATTGCTTTGGTATGCTCAGAAAGTGGAAAATTTTTTAGAGTAATTTCTAAGCCAGTTTCCAAGTGACTGCTTCTTTCCTACTTATGTAATATTTACATAAATTGTGATGACTGACTTAAGTTTCCTTGGGAGTTAAGGTTCCTGCCACAGGGTCCTGGCAATGGGCTATGTGTGTAAGTGAGATTTCTATAGGATGGCACTATATCCAAGTTGATTCTTTGGAAATACTGGAGGCTTAAAAATATTCTCATTGAAGTTAACTCTGGAACTACCTTTTTGATCCTGTCTTCTTTAAAGTTGAATTTATGTTTAACAACTCCCAAAAGACTTAATCTGTGACGATCTAACTTCAGAGCCTTATGGATTTAAAATGAATGTAAGGAAAGACACTTACACTCATGCCTCTGGTTAGACTTTGGCAAAGGATACAAGTTGACTCTTCTAATGAGACTTTAGGGTGGAAGCCATGGATTTTAGGAAATTTTCTCACTACCTATGAGTTTGCCTGTTAGATTCTTTAGAAAAGGCCTCAAAGAACCCCCATAGGAGATGTGATTCCCCAACTCCTTGCCCTTAGGAAGGCCTCCCTAGAGAGTAACATAATTTGTTCTGGCCCCATACATACTCTAACACTCTAGATTCCATCGTCCCTTGTCCTTTTGCTGAACCATGGCCCCCAAATTCCAGATCTGGATGTACTGCCTCTTTTGCTACTGTTCCAAGATCACAGAGCACTATCTGGAGTAAATTACACAGTCGTATGAACAGGTGCCACTAAAATGCACGGTCCACAGTCTCATCACTTGCCTCTTATTTTAAGCTCATCTCCCTCTCACATTTGTTGAACAGTTATTCTTATTCAACTCTCACGTTTCCTTCCCACTTCTCCTACACCCAGGACCACCCTTCTTCATCTCAGCAGATGGTCTTTCTTTTATTTCTTTGAAAAAGAAAGTGTAGCTGAAGTAGACACACATTCCTCTCATTCTTGGCCTTCCTCTGACAAAAGAAGGCTGGGGGTGGGAGGGCAAGGGGACAGCCAAACCACACAAACATCTGGGTCAAAGTAGTGGCTTTTCTTTTAAGTCAGTTGGGAAGACTTTGGAAGGTTTTGGTTCCAAGAGTGGCATGTTTTGCCTTATGTTTTATAAGGATCAATCTGGCTGCTGTGTGGAATTGAGACAGTAACTGGTAACTGGTCAAGGATGGAAGAGGTCAGATAGGTTAATAGTCAAGGTGAGAGATGATGGCAGTGGTGGTCAGAATTGGTTAGATTCTGGACAAATGGTTAGGACCAACAAAATATCCTATATAATAAAAGAGAAACATGTAAATTGACCATCCCTTTGCTACACTCACCAGCCAATCAGGAGTGAATATGCAAATTAACCTGACAAAGATGGTGGGTTAATTTGCATAGACAGGCACCAGGCAGAGAGCAGAAGTGGAAGAGCCAGCAGCTTGGGGGCACGTGGCTCCCTCGGTTGCTCCCTCGGTCACTCCCTTGCGGGGACATGGCTCCCTCTGTTGCTCCCAGCACGGGGAGCACCAGGAATTCTGGGAATAGTAGTTCTGATTGCAGCCCCAGGACCGAAGCAGAAGTCCAGGGCACAGGGGGCACCAGGAATGCTAGGAATCATAGTTCTAGTGGCAGACGGATCTCCTAAACACTAGAGCAAAGTGAGTCCGGAGCAAGTTACTGTTGCAGTGGAAGATGGAGGGAAAGCAAAGGTGAGAGACATAAGTAAAATCAGAGTGTCTAGGAAAAAATTAAAGAGAAGATATCCCCAAACTTCCAGGAAATCTCCACAATGAAGCAAAGAAAAAAAAATGCCTCTATTATTCTGTGAGCAACAAACCAAACTGGGTTGGGAGTTTCAGACATTTCGCTCATATGATTGCAAAGGCAGACAGAAACTCCCAGATTGGAGAGGGCTGCCCTGAGGGCTCCCAGATTGGAGAGGGTGCAGGTCGGGCTGAGGGACCCCCCCACCTCCAATGCATGAATCTTTGTGCACTGGGCCCCTAGTGAGAGTATAAGAGAGAATGAGGGTCAGGATTTACTTGAAGGCTTTTGGTGCAAGCAACTGGTGTGATAAGTTGGGGATGGCATTTGTCATGTCAAGTGGGCAGTTAATATATCTGAGTCTAGAGTTCTATGCAGTGGTTTAGGGTGAGGACATAGATGCCCTTCTCTCTTCTGTATTGTCCATTTCTCTCTCTACTGGCTCTTTCTTATCAGCTCATAAACATGCTAATATCTCTTCAATATTAAAAAATACATCTATGAATAAAACACTCAACGCTGCACTCTTTTTACCTATTTACATATCTGTCGACCAGTTCTTCCCCTTTTAAGTGCTTCCTAAAACGTGTCTTTACTTTCTCACCTCCACTATTGTAAGTGGACGTCTTCTGCTATGCCACCTCTCAAAGTACATTTGCTAAATTTCACAGACACGTTCCATCCATGTAGAATCATCTCTCTTAGCTTCTTTGATGTTTATCTCTCCCTGGTCCCCCTCCCACTGCTCTGGCTATTCTCTGTTAGCTTTGCAGGATCATTTTACTCTGTCTCTTGAATATTGAAAACTGTGATATTGGGAGCAAATTATTGTCAGCCTCTTGAGAGGCTGAGCAGTGTCTTTTTTTTAAAAAAAAAAACTGTTAACATGTAAGTTTATTTTGTTCCCAGTTGTTTTTGTGCAAACATTTTTTAAAATAAATTTAAATTCTTTATTGTTAAAAGTATTACATGAGTGTCCTTTTTCCCCTGTTGACCTCTCCCCAGCTACTCCCACCCCCCAGGACATGCCCTCACCCCCCTACTGTCTGTGTCCTTTGGTTATGCATGCATACTAGTCCTTTGGTTAATTTCTTACCCCCTCACCCCCTGCCTTCCCTCATAGGCTGGACAGTCTGTTTGATGCTTTTATGTCTCTGGTTCTATTTGAGCAGTGTCTTTCTACAGGAGCGGCTTAAGGGGAGCCAGCCAACTTCCAGATAACTCCCTAACCGCTTGTCCCGAAGATCCCTGCCTTGTGTGTTGGTCTTCCCTCCCAGAGGCCCCTTGTGCAACTGCCAGTTGAGTCTCTGAAATGTGTAATTCTCTAGCTAGCCCCTGTCAGCATACCGGCACAGACTGAGTTTCAAACTGGCTCAGTGTCACAACAAAGAGAAAAGAGATGCTGAGATTTCAGAGGAGGATGGAGAAAACGTCCAGAGCATGAGGTACTTGTTGGCAAGCAGGGGTGGGAAGGACCTATGATGCTGCTACCGGAAGGGGGAGACTCTTCAAGGTCTCTTCTTTTTCTTCTTAGCTCTGTGGTGGGAAAAATAACCAGGGATTGATAATTCATGCCCCTTTTCTCTGCTTTCCTGCCATGAGAACTTTCTTCCCCAGTCTATCTAACGAGTCCCCGTCCTCTAAATATCATTATCCCTTTATTATGGTCTATAATTATACTTTTTAATTTTTTCTTTATGTACTTTCTATTTGTCTCTCCAACTAAAATGAGAGCCATGAAGGCAGGGAGCTTGTCTGTTTGGTTCAACTCTGTATCCCTGGGGTAACAGGAGCATTGTAGGTGCTCGCTCCATAAATTCTTTTGAATGAGTGAATCGATTTTGATACTCCATATTTGACAACTTCTAAATTCAGAGCAAAGCAAAACCACACTAGTTTTCCAGATCTAAGTATTTTAGTGGTGGCTTTAAAGAGATATACAATGAAACTTAGTATACGAATATGTGGCTGGCTTCGTTTTTCTCTAACAGAGCTCACTGAGTTTGTGACTTCCCCCTTTATTATTTTTCAACTTTCAACCTGTCCTTTGATGCTGCATCTGTCCTATGATTGTACGGTCGCTGTGCCTGTCGTGTCCCAGAGTTGTGGCTAGGAAGCAGGATACACTTCTCTGTGGCTTTTAGATTTCCCATCAACTTGTTTCAGGTTTCTTTTTTTCACCTTATGTTTCCTGTGATTCTCGCCACCCTCCACCCCTTCACCACCTGCTATGTTTTCTGGCAAAAGAGCTAAATTTTTAACCATAAAACAAAACACAATGAGCACAACAAGAACAACAAAAGCCATTTGCTGTCTCAAGGGCATGACACTTTAAAAGGAAATCTATACTTCGAAGATTATTGTTTTGGCTATGAGCTTAAAAAAAGTCTAATTTGAAACTCAAAGCTATGTTGCTTTCTTCCTCCCCTCTTAAAAAATTATTTTTATTGTTGAAAGTATTATAGATGTCCCCCATTTTTCCACTTTGTCCCCCTACCCTTTCTTTGTTCTCAGCTGTATGGACACTGCTCTTGTAAAGTGACGGCCACTGTTTTAGTGGGAAGACAGCAGAGGGGCCATTAGAACTAGGATTTATGAAGACAGGAACAGCGTGTGTGTGTGTGTGTGTGTGTGTGTGTGTGTGTGTGCGCACGTGCCCACGCGCCCACATGAGCATGTGTGCTTATATTTTCCTCATTCTCAATCACGAGTGAGTCCTGGCCTAAATGAATGAATTTGTTGAACTCCCAATCTCTTTTTGTTCATTGGCTATATATAGAAGGGAAAACCCTGGGAAATTAAACAGTTTGGAAACAACTATCTGTTCCATAGAATTTGATGATGAAAGTTTATATATTCTCTTCTCTAGAGGCAACATAAGGTTAGGAATGTTTCAGAAATAGAAATATACTTTATTTTGTTATCTGCTAAAGAAATAAAACCATGTAAGTGTTTGTTTTTAGAGAAATATGCATTTGAAGCAAGAATGTTAATGCACTCAAAGGGACATTTCAGTGGCTTCTGATGTTTGATGAGAGCCCTCCTATAGCTCTGTGACTTTAACTGCTAACTTAGTCTTTAGAGAGAAAGTTCCAGAGGAGAAAAGTAATGGGATTGTAATGGGATTTGGTTAATATGACAACACTAGAGAAGACAGCTGAGATAAACAGGAAGAGACTCAGGGTCCACAGAGAAAGGGAAGGAAATCCCAAATATTTTCTGAATTTTTGGTTTTCCTGGTTTCTTTTTAATTTCATCTGTGTGATATCCAGTTTATCTGCCTGTTTTTTTAAATGTAATGTTTAGATCAAAGTAATACATACAGATAATTTAAAGAGCAAAATAATGCTAAAAGGTTTATTTAAAAAATGGTTCACAGTTTTCCATGTCTTTTTCCACTTATCAGAGATTACTTTAAAATATTTTCACCTTTTTGGTGATATTTAACTTTTTATTTAACCTAAATAACATGAGTATTGAGAGGATTTTTAGTTTTTGTAATTATCTAGTGACTTCTGTCTTTAGAAGATGAAAATATAGTTCTCTTTCCTGTCCCTTAAATACCACTATATACACATACGTACATATGCCAATTTTCTATCTTCTCAATATATTTAGATCATAATCTTGATGATCAATACTCTGTTTTCATTATCAGGACTATGTAGACACTATTTACACATGAGTTACCTGAATACTATCATTATTTTTCTGAGGAACATTTGGTTTTCCCTAGTATAATTATTGTGATTAAAATTTTCTTCTTCGTTTTACACATACTTCTCTTTATTTCATTTTCAACCTCTTTTCTATTGCAAAAATCTCATAGAAAATTGCTCATATTAGGTAGTGATCAACTTCTCATCTTTTAAAATAATTTTCTTTTAAAAAAACTACATTTTTATTAATTTCAGAGAGGAAGGGAGAGGGAAAGAGAGACAGAAACATCAATGATGAGAGAATCATTGATCACCTGCCTCCTGCATGACCCCTTCTTGGGTTCGAGCCTGCAATCCAGGCATATGCTCTGACTGGGAATTGAACCGTTGATCTGATTCATAGGTCAACACTCAACCACTGAGCCATGCTGGCCTGGCATGTTTTCATCTTTGGAGGCATTTTCTTGGAGGCTTCTGACTACTCTAGTCTGGATTAATCACTCTAAGTCTGACCCACAGTTCTCAGCTTAACTCCCTTCATTCACGATCTTCAGGAATCCCTTTGCTTTTCTCCTGTTTCCTATGTCTGTTTTGAAGAAACAATTTTTACAGTAGCCTCCAGAGAAAGGATGCAAAAATAATATTTTTTTTGAGATTGTACATGTCTTTAAATGTCTTTCATTTATCCTTAAACTTGATAATTGATCTGAGCAGAGATTTAAGTTAGAACTGATCTTATGACAGAATTTGAGGCATTCTTCCTTTGTCTTTGGGTTTTGAATGGAATTATTCTTGTATTTTTATATTTTAAATCTAAAAGTATTTACTTTTTAAAGTGAGATATAATAGACATATAACATCACATTAGTTTCATGTATATAGCATAACGATTTGATATTTGTATACATTGCAAAATGGTCGCTACAATAAATCTAGTCAATATCCATCAACTTAAATAGTTGCAAAAATTTTTTTTCGTCTGATGAGAACTTTTAAGATCTATATATTTTCAGATATACAGTATACTATTGTTAACTATAGTTGCCATGCTGGTAAATAACATTCCTATGACTTATTTATTTTATAACCCGAAATTTATACCCTTTGACTCCCATCACCCATTTCCCATTCCCCACTCCCACCTCTGGCCCCACCAATTTGTTCTTTGTATCAATGAGCTTGGTTTTTGTTTTTGTTTGTTTGTTATATTTTACAATTTCACACATAGGTAGGATCATATTTTTCTTCCCCTGTCTTATTTGTTTCGTCTGTGTTGTCGCAAATGGCAAAATTTTATTTTTTTATGGCTGAATAATACTCTATTGTATAAATATATCATATTTTCTTAATTCATCTGTAGATAGTCTCTTAGGTTGTTTCTATATTTTGGCTATTGTAAATAATGATGCAATGAATATGGGGGTGTATATATCTCTTCAAGGCAGTGTTTTACTTTTCTTCAGCTAAATACTCAGAAGTGAATTGCTGGATTATATGGTATTTATATTTCTAATTTTTTGAGGATGCTTTGTAATGTTTTTCCCTAGTGGCTGTATCAATTTGCATTCCCACCAACATTGCGCAAGGGTTCCCTTTCTCCACATCCTCACCAACACTTGTTTGTTGATTTATTGATAATAGCATTCTGACAGGTGTGACTTCATTGTGGTATTGATTTGTGTTTTCCTGATGGTTAATGATGGTGAGCACCTTTTAATGTATCTGTTGCCCATCTATAATGTCTTCTTTGGAAAGATTTCTATTCAGATCTTCCGCCTATTTTTTAATTGGAGATATATATATATTTGCTTTTGAGTTGTATGAGTTCATTATATATTTTGGGTGTTATGTCTTATCAGATATATGAATTGCAAATATTTTCCTCTGGTGTGCAGAAGCTTTTTTAATTTGATATAGTCCCACTTGTTTAATTTTGCTCTTATTGCTTTGCTTTAGTCAAATATATTCAAGTCTTGATTCTTGTAAATAATAGGGTTTTCTCTCTCCTTCCTTTTTGGAAACCTTTAGAATCATCTTTTGGTAAGCAGTGTTATGAAATACTATGGGTGATGTCTTTTTCTATGGGTCTGTTTTCATCCACTTTTAAGATTCTCAAAGGGCATGTCTCATCACTTGGAAACACCTATTCTTCACTCCTGGGAAATTTTCTTGAGTTATTTATTGATACATTTCTCCTTTTCTCTTCTTTATTGAAACTTTTATTATTTGGAAGTTGGATCTCTTGGCTCAATTTTCTCATTCCCATTTTACAATGTTCTATGACTTTTTCTTTATTTCACTCTATAGTCTGGAAGTTTTCCTTAAGCTCAGTTTCTAACCCCTCTTTGAGCTTTTATTTTTGTTACCCTACGTCAATTTCCAAGAGCTTTAGAGTTTTCTTTGTATTCCTTCGTATAACATTCTGGTTTTTTATGAGTTCAAACTCTATGTTCTCTCTGAAAATGTACGCTAGCTTATGTCCAGTTTTCATATCCCCGCATAGTCTCCGGTTCCTTTAAGTTGATTTTTGGTTTGTTTTGTTGGTTTTGGTCTCTGTTTCTCATGTTGGGAGCTTTATGAAGTTGTATGAGAATCCTGGCTGTCTTTTTATAGCTGGACTTGTGACTATGGCTTTAATGTAGGGAGATCTGATTGGGTTATTTTGTGGGGAATATTCAGCATCACAAGTTTTATGTTATTTCTTTGGGGCTGCCAGTTTCCCCAGAGGGAAATGTGTTCATATTCCAGGCTAGAGAATATAAGCCTTGCTTACAGCTTCCTGGAACTGAATGGGGAAATAGAGCTGGGGGTTTGACATTCATGGTGTAAACTTTCATATATGCCCCCTGATTTCAGTATGGTACCCCTACTTTCTGCTGTTCCCTCAGTCCAGAGGCACTCTCCAGTCTTCTGCTGAGGCGTGAAAAGGAAAACTGCTTGGCTCCGTGGAATTCAGAGGGCATCTGGGAGATGGATAGTTATCTGCTTCTTAAACAGACTTTTAACCAATCTTATAGTCTCAGCTCCACCTTTGTTCTACCCTTCCAGAAGTACCTGGTGGTAGCAAGTCCTGTGATTTTTGGAGGTTCTGTAGTGCAAATCAGATTGATTCTTGGCTTTCCCTCTGCTGGTTTAAGTTAGTTACTATTTGTCCTATGCTTTTTAGCTTTCACAAATTTGTTTTATGTTTTCCTATTCTTTTGTCCTTGTGGCTTTATGGTTTTAAGAAACCATATTTATTGTTATTTTGTGGAGTTTTGAGAAGAAACAGAGGCAAATACATGTGGTCAACCTTCCATCTTTGGCTGAGCCTCTCTGCCTCTTTGCCTGGTTCTGTCATTTCTGCTGGTTCTTACTTCTCTTTCCTTCGTTTATTATACAGATTTATAGAGCCCTTGTTCTAAAAATTCCCACTACTGCTTACCATTTTTCTCTTGGTTCATGGGGCGTATCCCATCCTTGCTAGACCCATTAGTGGTCCATTGCTATACTATCTGTCTACTGCACCTGTAAGTAAGTCTACTCCACTGTCTGTGTGGCCTCTCCGTTATTCTGTGTGGTCCCTGACCTTTGGGAGTCCTGTGCTGCTATAAAACCTCTGCTCCATCATTCTCTCTGGCATTCTTCCCCTCTGTATTCATTAGAGCCATGCTTTCTTGCCGGGGTCCAACCCCAGCAGGTCCAGGGGTCCCCAAAGTTGTGGACGGAGTCAGCGAAGAAGGAAGGACACGGAGACAGTGTTCAGTTGATCAGCAGCCTAGCCAGGATCTCCAGCCAGGATCTCCAGCCAAGTTCTGGTCTGGATCTCCAGAGAGGTTCTGCTTAGGATCTCCAGCCAGGTTCTGTGTCCATGTTCTCATGCTAGGTTCTCCAGCCAGGTTCTGTAGCCATGTTCCCTCACTAGGTTCTCCAGCCAGGTTCAGTCCAGGTTCTCCAGCCAGGTTCAGTCACCAGGTTCTAGTTAGGTTCTCTTGCCAATTTCTGTAGTCAGGTTCAGTCCAGGATCTTTTGCCATGTTCTCTCCAGCGAAGTTCTTCTGTCTCTAGAGAACGTTCTGTGTAGGTTCTCTGCCTAGGTTCTGTCTCTCCTGGTTCCGTATTCTAAGTTCTGTGTTCTAAGTTCTGTGTTCTAAGTTCTGGCTCTCTTGGTTCCGTATTCTAAGTTCTGTGTCTTGCTGTCTTATTACACCTGTATTTATACCAGTTGATTCAATCCTATCAATCTCTATTACAAAGGTTAGGGCGTTTCTTATCTCCATTCCAGGGAGTAAAGATTATGTAGCTTAAGCATGATTGTTCGTAAAGTGATTAATTACCCACCTGGCACTAGTTAAGAGGTTTTATTCCCTCCCTAACTCCAGGGGAAAATCCCTACCTGGGGAAACAACCTTTCTCAGAGACCTTGGTTAAAACACATAGTGCCAAGAAGGTGAGCAAACATATTAAGAACAGTATGCCATATATGCCAGGTCCCTTGAAACAGCAAGCATGGACCGGCTCCCGGCACTTTCTTTTCTACCATGTCACTCCTCAAACCCATCTCCAGCAGAACATCTTCCCCAATTCCCTTCCTATATAGTCTAACACTGTAACGGTCACACACGCTGTCATTAGCTAGATTGAGTCAGGGTGGTCTAACCCTTTCACGTAGGTTTATACTTTGGAGTTATAGGATGGTATGAAATTTACCAGCGTCATGATTGAAGCTGGATGTAAATACCTTCAATTTCTTAAAGTTAGGATTCCATTACACTTTTAAGGCTAGATATGGTCCACAGTAAAAGAGTGAGAGGAAAACCACACTAAGTATTGTCGGCGAAATTTAAAGCAATCGGGACTACAATGCTTCTTCTGCCTTAATAAACAGCATTTGGTAGCCCACAGTGAATTCAGCACAGTGATGCTCGGATTGTGTTGATAAACCTGTTCTGGGTGTTTTCCAGTTTGTGTTTGGCTGAAATACTGGCAGCTGGAACACTTTGCTGAGGCACTCTGTGTAGGGTGGGAACACATGTGCCTTTGGTGAAAGCTGCTTTGCAGTGAAAATCACTGGGATTCCTGTAAAGCTGTATCTTGTGAACACTGCCTTTGAAACCTTTGGCTTGAGTCTCAAGTAACTAGGTTTATAGAGTAAGGGCCTACTGGGTGAGCATGTCTCACTATTGTGGTGTGAGGAACTTTTCTGTTGACAGATAGAACTTTGCCTATGTAAGTTTAAAGCAGGGGAAGACTGACTAATAAAAGTCATCATAATTAGTGGTAAAAAATAAGCTTTAAAAGAATCATGGTTAAAGGCTGTGTCCCCATTAGAAGTTGAGTAACCAGAGTTTCTGGAATAGAGTGAAAAAGAAAAAAAATGATGTGGGGTGAGTTCAGAAAATAATAGGACCTGGTCATTCAGGGCCTGGAGACCATGTTATTCTGTGGATGGGAACCTGTAGAGGGTTCTGAGGAGAAAATGATGAGACCTGGCATGTCAACAGGGTCACTCTGGGCACCATGTTGAAAATAAACTAGGATGACAAGGGAGAGAAGAGATAATTCAGGGAAGCTCTTGAATAATCTTAGTGAAAAATGATGATGGCTTGGACCAAAGCAGTAGTAGCACAGATCATGAGCACTGGTGAGGTTCTAATTATAGTTTGAAGGTAGAAAAAACATTATTTACTGACATATCAGATGTGGGGCATTAAAGAGATAGAGAAATTATGGATGATTGCAAGTTATTTATTTTTGGCATATGCATCCTAGGGATAGAGATGATTATAGGGAAAGAAGAGGGTTTCTTGGGAGGGGGAGGATGTGGTAGAATTAGGAGTTACATTTTGATGAATTATGTTAAGTTTGAGATGCTTGTTAGATATATAAGTGAAAATGTCTTATAGGCAATTGGACAGAGAAGTTTGGATTTTAGGGGAGAGATTCTGCTGGAAACATCCATTTGAGAATTGTTGGTATAGAGCTGGTATTTATTTTATTTTTTTTAAAATATATTTTATTGATTTTTTACAGAGAGGAAGGGAGAGGGATAGAGAGTTAGAAACATCAATGAGAGAGAAACATCGACCAGCTGCCTCCTGCACACCTCCCACTGGAGATGTGCCTGCAACCAAGGTACATGCCCTTGACCGGAATCGAACCCGGGACCCTTCAGTCCGCAGGCTGACGCTCTATCCACTGAGCCAAACCGGTTTGGCTAGAGCTGGTATTTAAAGTATGGTTGAGAAGGTGGGGGTAGGTGGGTGAGTGGGGAGAGATTAACCAAAGAATTTATATGCATATATGCATAACCCATGGACACAGACAATAGTGTGGTAAAGGCCTGGGGCAGGGGGATAAAGGTAGGAAGGAGGGGTTCAATGGGAGGAAAAAGGGGACATCTGTAATACTTTCAACAATAAATACATTAAAAAATAAAAATAAACAAGATACATTAAAAAAAAAGTCTGGTTGAGATTGGTTGAACCCTCAGGATTGGGTGTAGGTGAGAAAGAGGTCTAAGAACTAAGCCCTGGGACATTCCCATGTTTAGCAGTCAGTTAGACAAGGTGAAACCAGCAGAGACTGAGAAGGAGCACTTAGTGAGACAGAAAGAAACCTAGGAGCAGTGTCTTGTGGGCCAGTGAGGAAAGTGGTACAAGGAGAGATGAGTGAGCAGCTGTGACAAGTGCCATAGGTCAAGCAGGATGAGACCTGGGAATCAGTATTGGATTTTGCAGTCTGGAGATCACTGATGGCCTTGAGCAGACTTGGTGGAATCATGGGGACAAAAGCGGTTACCTCTTTAAACCTCAATTTTCTCATCTCTAAAATGGGGTATCATTACCATGTCATAGGGTTGTTGTGAGAACTAAACTAATTGATTCATGTAAAGGACTCAGAATTGTGCCTAGCATGTTGTAAATGGTAAATATTTTTATTGCTTTTAGACACCTCTATTTAGCTGGAAATTGATTGCCAAACATGGTTCTTTTGGGAGGTCATGCAAATTAATTAAGAATCCACATAACTGAATCAGTGTCCAGTGCAAACACCTCCCTTCCAGGCTATCATTGAAGACCTTGTCCAGTATCTCACCAAAGTGTGGGTAACTCCGCACAGTGTGGTAACTCTATCAAACAAGAAATGACATGACTTCTTTCTCAAGGTCACATCCTAGATCTTAAAGATCATGCCTTTTGTTTCTATATGCTTATCATTCTAAATTTTATCCAAAGAAAATGCCTAAGTTTACCAGTTTCCTATTGGAATTCACAAATTTTGTTATTCTTACTTGAAAATTACCATTGGGTTTGCCTCATTAACTGATATTTTGCCAACTCTATCTTCCTTAAACATAGGTGTCAGGGACACAATTATTTCTTTGTCAGGTCCTCCAGTGACTTGGGATGAGCTCTGATGGAATCAGAACACACACAGTCTTTTAGAGCTATTAATGTTTTATTTTTTATAAATCAGCTTGTCTCCTGTTGGGTTTATGTCCTCTCTCATCAATGCTCATTATAATCTAGTCTGAACGTCATTCGGCTTGAAGTAGAGGGCAGGCTGAGCGGGAGTTGACTTGTGTATTCCATGTGTCTTCCATCAACCCAGACACAAAGCCCAAGAAGCAGGTGCTGTGGAATGAATTGTGTCTCCCCAAATACACATGTTCAAGCTCTAACTCCCATGCAGCTATGATGGAAATAGGGCATTTAAGTAGATGATTAAGGTTAAATGAAGTCAGAGTGGTGCCCTGATCAGATAGAATTGTTGCCCTTTTAGAAGTGGAAGGGACAGGGCTCTCTCTCTACCATGGGAGGACATAGCAAGAAGGTGACCTTCCACCGTTAGATTCCTGGTCAGGGCACATGTCCTGTTGTGGGCTTGGCCCCCAGTAGGGGACATGTGGGAGGCAGTAGATCAATGATTCTCATCATTGATGTTTCTCCTCTCTGAAATCAATAACAATAATGCAAAAATATATAAAATAAGGTGACCTTCTGCAATCCAGGAAGAAGGCTCTCACCAAAATCCAATCATGCTAGAACCGCACTTCCAGCCTTCAGAACTCAGAGAAAATAAACTTTTGTTTTTTGAGCCACCCAGTCTATGGTATATGGTTATGGCAACCTTCAATAGTAAGTCAGCTGAACTCTTCTTCTTCCTCTTCTCCTCCTCCTCCTCCTCCTCCCCTTTCCTCCTTCTCCTCTTCCTCCTCCCCCTCCCCCCCCCCTCCTCCTCCTCCTCCTCCTCCTTCTCTGCTTCTGCTTCTTCTTCCTATTTGCTGACTTTAACATTTCTTTAAAACATTAGTGTTTGTTTTTGGAGGGGGGGGGGCAGAAGACTTTAAATCTCCTAACGATGTAGTTAACCATCTGCATTGAAAAAAAAACAAACATCAGTTGGCTATGAAATACTGTCAACTTCTTTAATTGCATCCCACATAGTACTTACCATCTGTGTTTTATAAATTGATCAGAACACCTATGAAGATGCACCCCTAGTTTATCAAGCTCCTTAGCATTGAATTCCTTTAATTTCCTATAATTAAAGGGTAGGGTAGCTGATGCAAGCCTACCCTTCTTGCAGTCCTCATCCTTTTCTTTCCCCTCTCCCCCTTAGCTTTATTCTGTACTAACAACTAGCATTATTTCCTGCCTGAAACATTTTGAAATGTTTACTGTATGGTATTTCAGGACACATTCAGGAAACATTCATCTAGTATTGATCAGTATGTAGTCTTTGTAATTTTAAAGCTTGTGCAAGCCTATGGAGGCAAGAAGAAAGCTTATCTATTTCTCTGGTTTATGCACTAACAACAACAAAATGCCAGTACCTGTGAAGTCTTTTCTCTAGTTGTTCCAGATTTTGTTTTTTAAGGTGGGCATTTCTTTCTTCTCTAATATTGTATCAGAAAGCACTAAAACAGTAAGCTATTATTTGTAGTCTCTGGAAATCCATAATTGGAAATCTAATGTCAGATTCCAGAATTATGTCTACACAGGTTGACTTGAGGCTGCATTGCAGCCACATGGTCCAGACTGTGGACCAACCATCCCTGTCCTACAGGCACAAAAGAGAATGGCTACTCATTGGGAACTTAATGGTTTAAAGACAATAGAGGTATCTGCCAGAAGCAGTGGAAGGGGCTTGCTTAATACTTTAATTTCTCTAACTTGTACCTGTGAAATGCAGAATGAATACACATCTATCTTATTTATATCTATACCTATATTTCAATATAACATTACTCAATTTATTATATATAAATATACACTTTAGGCTGACACAAATCTGTTGTTGAAGAATATTCATTATGGTACTCAAGGGGAAAAAATAAAAGTGCACTGTTGGAGAATTTCAAAGAGGAGGAAGAAACATTTAGAAGAACAGTTAAATATGCAAGCTACAGTTTACAACAGAAAGCCCATATGGTTTAATGCCATACATTAGTTTGTTTTAAAATTTTTGTGATTCATTTTCAACTTAAAGTGAATATGAGCTTTAATTAGTTTTGAAGTGAGCTAGGGAGGCATATGTCTTTTGGTAAACACAGAATAATTTGGTAAACAGCCAGTGTGATGGGCGGCGGGGGGAGAGGGGGGAGGCTTTTTCAGTGTGAATATGGTATTCTCTCCCATATTCTTGGTGATAGGTCTAAATTTCAGTTAACCACCCACATGGGGTCCTCAGAGACCCAGGCCAGCCAATCCTTAATGTGTTGAGAATGTGGTTTGTTTTTCTTATTACATTTTGCTTAACTGAAAAAGAAAGAATTTTTAGGTTTTCATTAATCTATTAGTCAATCAGTCAAACACTTATTCGACATATTTCATATTGACGTATATTTACTATGAAATAGAAATGTATGTGTGGCTTCAGTGCCTGGATATATCTCTGCCTGGCTATCTATCTAACTATCAACATAGGTATAGATATAAATAGAGATATTTAGGCCTAAGGATACAAAATCAATTAAAATCTGTTTTCATCTCTCTGTACCTCAGGGATATCAACTTCCTTATGTAGTTGAATTTGGAAGAAGTAAAACTTGGATACCTCAATGTACTTACATAAGGTGGAAACCAGAATGTTTATCTTCTGCATCATTGTATCCTGGAATAAGCCAGAAAAAGAGCGCCCGGTTATAGATATAATCATATATTCCTATGTATGTCACAGAGTTGCTATGAGGACAAATAAAAGAACACATGATGAGCATATTTGAAACTTTAAAGGACAAAAAATGATTGTTGTTATTCTTGGAATACTCAAAATCCAGCTCCTATGTGTCCCTGTTAAAATGGGGCAATTTAATATATATTTTATTCATCATATATGGGTCCAGAAGATTGGTAAGTGAAAGGACCTGTCCTTGTCCATTCTGAAATCAGGTGATAACCAGTCTGATAGATAACAGGCAGGTCAGTCAGACTCATTCAAGGCCTTGAGAACAGCCACTGGGATGGGTAGAGGGCTGTTTCAGTGTGATTCTCCGGCATTCGGCTTTCCCCAGGATGGTTCTCTGCTCTCCATGGGTCCAGAGATGTACACGTCATGGACATGAGAAGTTGTGCTGCTTAGTCGAGATTGTCCCAAATGTTGATGACTCAAAACTTGATCAGACCCGGCTGGGTCATCTCTGAGCCTTTGTCAGTCACACTCAGTTTCCAAGCATTTTCCTCTTGTTGCCACCAGACACTGTACATTCAGTTAGGGTTTGAGATTCTATTCACAAAGTCATGACAACACAAATCATACTGTACTACATTTTAAAAAACAAGTTTAACTTCTCTTCCATTTCTTTCGTGAAGGGATAGGTTTTCGATTTGCTTGGGATTAATGATTTTTGTTCTCAAGAGAATGAAGGCGAAGCCCTCTGTCCCTGACACCGTGTTTAATTGCGGGACACACTGGGCCACATTTGACTGCTTTCTGTTTCTGAACCAATGTGAGCTTCTCTAGTCTACCGTGGAAGATGTTTTGCAGCAAAGGATAAAAGTAAAATAAATGTTTGGGAAAGCACTTTGAGATAGCTAAAGCGAGAGAGCCATACAAAAGCACACAGGCAGTGGTAGGAATGACAAATTAATTCATGCACTTAATTGCTTTATGGAAATAGACAGCTCTTTTGCACAATTTTTGGGTGTGTAATGAGAATGTTTCATAAATTTATAAATGAATGCATAACCTCTGATTTACGGAGCTTGGCTAATGTATCTCTCTATATTTTTAAATTGTGTTTTCAGACAGTATTTTTCTTTCTTATTGTGTAAATCCAGAACTGAGTTCCTAATGAGATAAGTTATTATAAGTAGTTAGGGAAGAGAAAGAAAACAAATTATTTTAAAACAGTTAACAGCTTTGAACAACTTATTGCTATTTCAGATTTCATGATTTAATGAATCTTGTTTTCAAGATTGTAATTTTTATTTCTCGCTGGAAACATACCCTGAATAACTTTTTTTTTGAAGATTGTCTAAGAAACACAGAACAATAAGGTCAGAGGTTTAATAGTTTTCCTGGAGGCTTGACAATTTCTGAGGGGTCATCTCGGAACTGGGGTCACCTTATAAGATAGGTGAGCACACACAGGTACCACCCTGTAAGCTACATGAGAATTTCTGCACCTCATTGTATGGCTAGCACTTGGCACACTTGGTACATTGGAATAAATGAATGAACAAATTAACTCTCACCCCTCCATCCCTGCTTTAACTTGTGAGGTTCTGATTTTCCTTCTCCAGTCAGAGTTCACTAGAGGAGTTCCAGAGGTGAAGTAAAATATTCTCTGGGGGCTTCTGACCTGTTGCTGCTTCCCACACACATCAGCACCCTGCTCGTCCTCTCCCTATAATCTGCCTTCTCTTCCCCAGTCCTCTCCACCATTCTCCCCAGGCCTCAGGCTCCCCTGTATTTTTATCCAAGTGGGAGTCAGTGTCCTAAAATGATGGTCAAGGACCAGTCTTCAGTTGCCCACGGAATTGGAACAGTGATCAGAAACATTGCCAACCCTTTTATGGAAATGGGCGAGCGCTCTGAAAATTGTCATGCACTGTATAAATGTAACGTATAAGTAATAGTTTTATATAGTAGTTTATTGATTTGTCAAAGTAATTGATATCACCTTGCCAACTTGGACAACCTCAGATATCCTGGGACTCTGGCTGGTATGCCTTCCTAAGCCTTTGTTGACCTCTCTCTGTGTCCTTGGTTTGGAGATGCTATATTTAAGTTTAATCACGTTCAGTAGACTATTTGACCCTTTGTATTCTGAGAGAGAGAAAATGATTTGTCTTCTCACAGTGCCCTTAGGTGTCATGTGATGAGCAGGTAGATGATAACAGTAGTAAAGGTTTATTTACTTCTGTAATGGGCAGGGATAATTCTATACAGTATCTCATTTTACAATGAACAGCTGATATTTTTTCTAGGATGTCAGGTGTGAAGCTAAGTGCTGTCTATAATTTGACTTATTTCATCCTCATAATAACCTTATGAGTTAAGTTATATAATTACCCTCCTTTTACAGAGTAGAGGAAAATGAGAACAGGGAGGTTAAGTAACTTGCTATTAAGACCAGGAGTCATTACTCCCAGATAGTAAGACATGAGACTTGGTTAATCAGTCTCACTGCAGTCTAGAATGTCCTTTTATGTTCTTTCTTTTATCCCTGTGGATCCTAGAATGCTTTTCTAACTTTATAAAACATAAAAGAAGCCTAGAGCAGTTATATTATTATTGAAATACTAGAGGCCCAGTGCACAAAAATTTGTGCACTCGGGGGGGAGGGGGGATCCCTCAGCCCAGCCTGTGCCCTCTCAAAGTCTGGGACCCCTCGGGAGATAACAACCTGCTGGCTTAGGCCTGCTCCCGGGTGGCAGAGGGCAGGCCCAATCCCTAGGTGCAGCCCCTTGTCGGGCTCAGAGCAGGGCCGATTGGGGAGTTGGGGCGCCGCCCCCTGTCACGCACAGAGCAGGGCAGATCGGGAGGTTGTGATGCCACCCTCAGTCACGCTCAGGGTAGGGCCGATTGGGGGGTTGAGGCACCGACCCCTGTCACACTCAAGGCAGGGTCGATGGGGAGGTTGCAGCGCCACCCCTGTCACGCACAGAGCAGGGCCCATCAGGGGGTTGGGGCGCTGCCCCCTGTCACGCACAGAGCAGGGCCCATCAGGGGGGTTGGGGCTCCGTCCCCTGTCACGCACAGAGCAGGGCCCATCAGGGGGTTGGGGAGCTCCCCTCTGTCACACACAGAGCAGGGCCCATCAGGGGGTTGGGGAGCTCCCCCCTGTCATGCACAGAGCAGGGCCCATCAGGGGGTTTGGGGCTCCGTCCCCTGTCACGCACAGAGTAGGGCCCATCAGGGGGTTGAGGAGCTCCCCCCTGTCACTCACAGAGTAGGGCTGATAGGGGAGTTGTGGCACCGTCCCCTGTCACCCACAGAGCAGGGCCAATCAGGGGGTTGGGGCGCCGCCACTGTCACACTCAGGGCAGGGCTGATGGGGAGGTTATGGCTCTACCCCGTCACACACAGAGCAGGGCCCGTGGGGGGGGCGGGGGGGTGTTGGGGCACCATCCTCTATCACCCACAGAGCGGGGCCCGTGGGGGGGGGGTTGTGGTGCTGCACCCTGTCACACACAGAGCAGGGCCGATCAGGGGGTTTGGGCGCTGCCCCCTGTCATGCTGATCCTAGTGCCGGGAGGCCTCACGAATCCGCTGATCCCGGTGCCAGGAGGCCTCTCGGCTCTGCTGATCCTGGTGCTGGGAGGCATATTACCCTTTTACTATATAGGGTAGAGGCCTGGTGCATGGGTGGGAGCCGGCTGGTTTGCCCTGAAGGGTGTCCTGGATCAGGGTGGGGGTCCCCACTGGGGTGCCTGGCCAGTCTGGGTGAGGGGCTGAGGGCTGTTTTCAGGCTGGGGGTGACTGAAGCTCCCAACCGCTCCTTTTTTTTTTTTTTTTTTTTTTAATTCTGGGCCAGCTTTAGCTGTGGCTCCAGCTCTGCGGCCTCTGCTGCTGGGAAAGCGGAAACCCTCGGGCCCAGACTTGTTTGTGTTCTACAATCGAAACTCTGTATCAACTCCAGCTCTGAGATCCCGGCTCTCTGAAAGCAGGTTTCTGGGGTTTTTTTTAGCTTCTATATGTTACTATGTTTCAAACTGCCCGCTCAGAGGCCTGCAGCGGCAGGCGGGGAACGTTGGAGTCCTCCGTCACTGAAGCAAGCAAGCCTCATGTTCAGTTTAAGCTTCCTGGCTGCCGGTCGCCATCTTGGCTGATAGTTAATTTGCATATCTCGCTGATTAGCCAATGGGAAGCGTAGTGGTCGTACGCCAATTACCATGTTTCTCTTTTATTAGTGTAGATCATCTCTAGGGGAGTAGCTATAATATTTGTTTTCTAATATAAAAATAGCTTTATTTTTTTTCTGATTATAAAAATAATTTAACTTGTGAAGAAAAATGAGACAATACAGAAAATACAAATTAGAAGTTAACAATCACCTGAAGCTCCATTACCTAGTGGTATTTGGGTGTATATGCTTTCTGACATTTCTCTGTGTACATGCATGTATGTATGTGTGCATGTATATATGTATGTGTGCATGTATATATGTGTGTAAATATGTATATGCACGTATGAGACTATACTATGCATGTTGTTTTCTAACCTATCCCTATGCTCATAATGTCTTTTGGGGATGTCTTTTCTGTGGCAGTGACTATAAGAATATACCTTGCTTTGGAATGGCTATATGGTGCTGCCTTATGTGGCTATACCTTACTTTATTTAAGTGATCCCATATTAATAGACATTTAAATTGCTTCCAGTATTTACATAATAAACAGTATCA
This sequence comes from Myotis myotis, assembly GCF_014108235.1. NCBI lineage: Eukaryota > Metazoa > Chordata > Mammalia > Chiroptera > Vespertilionidae > Myotis > Myotis myotis. The sequence continues at coordinate 194,567,556 of NW_023416313.1, read as the reverse complement.
TGATAAACATGATTTGCACAAATCTCTTGGTGGGTGGACAGTTGCTATTTGGGAGCAAATTCCTGGAAGTGGGATTGTTGACAGAAAGGATATTCATACTTTTTATTTAGGTGTACAGTGCCAAACCAGAGAGGTAGTAACAGCACTCTACTAATGTATTTTGAGTGTGCCCATTTCTTTCATTTCTTGCCAATGTTGATTTTTTTAATTTTAAACATTCTTTGCCTGTTTGATAGTTGAAATTTTTTTGCTTTTATTTCTAATGCTCAATGTTTAGTGAGGTTATTATGTTTATCGACCATTTGTGTATGTTTTGCAAATTACCTATTAATGTCCTCTATCCATTGTTTTTATTAGTGTGTGGTTTCTATTTTTATAGATTTTTACCATTTTTTACATATTTTTTCCAAATAGTGGTTAGTTTTTCAGCCTTGTTGTAGCAGTTTATTGACTTATTTATCTATTATTTGCCATACAGGAATTTTAAATTTTTATGTGGTCAAACAGATCTCTTTTTTTTATGGATTCTTCTGGCTTTTGAGCCATTTTCTTTCTTTCTTTCTTTTTTTTTTTTTGTTAATCCTCATCAGAGGATATTTTCCCATTGATTTTTAGGGAGAGTGGGAGAGAGAGGGAAAGACAGAGAGAAATATCGATGTGAGAGAAACACATCGATTGGTTGCCTCCTCCATGTACCCTGACCAGGGCCCAGGCAGGGGAGGAGCCTGCAACCGAGGTACATGCCCTTGACTGGAATAGAACCTGGGACCCTTTGGTCCACAGGCCAATGCTCTATCCACTGAGCCAAACTGGCTAGAGCTGAACCATTTTTAGCAGAATCTTCTTTACCCCGACATCGTAGAAATGCCTTTTTCTTAATAGGACACAGAACCAGGCTGCGTAACTGTACCTATGTGTCAATCACTTTAAAGTCCACTAATCTTTCACGAACACATGCTCATTTAATTTTGTTCACAATTTCACATTATTAATAATCTTTCTCAGGTGTGGAAAATGAGACAAAGGGAATGATTAACTTACCCCAAATCACACATCTAGTAAGGATTGGAATATAGGTTAGTCTGATGTCAAAGCCATGCTTCCTGCCGTGGCACGACACTGGGATCTCTTAGTATGTAGAAAAGCAGAGGAATAAGAAGGTTAAATGGCCTGTCGCTTGCTGAAATGTATTCCCTTCTTTTGATAGAAAGATTAGGAAATGATCCTTGACTGTTAATATGATGCTTCGTGTAGTAATCAGATTCCAGATCAGTCTTTTACAAAGAATTTCAGTGGAAAAGCAATTACATGTTAAAAGAAAAGAGACATAGGAACGTTAAGGTATTAAGAATAATGTGGGGTATGCCTAGGGTTTTACGAATTAAGAGGATGATGTCCAAGTAGTTAAATGAATTTGTGAAAATGGGTCAATGAGAGAGCACCGCATCGGAATGCTTGGTCCATTTTCAAGCAGTCACACTGAGCAGATTCTTCCCTCATCTCATTTCCAGTAAGTAGTCAGAGCAAGTATTAAGCAGGATTTTACATGTACAATTAGAAAGGATTTTATGCCTGGTATTATACTGGATTTTGATGCAGATGAAGTATTCACAGAATACTTTCCGTCTTCGGGTCAGAATTCACTGTTAGAATAAAGGGGTATATGATTTCAGTTGATATCGCATCACAAGTTATAAGCACTTGTGTGAATGAACTGATATTTTTGGCAAGCACTATATTTGAGACAATATGAAAAGTAAGGTTTTTTCCCCTTTTATCCCCCCCCCCACAAGGATATATTTGAGTTGGGAGGGTGTGATTCCTGGTTTTGCAATGAGATGACCAGAGTTCAGTGTCAAGCTAGCCAGAGAAAGACAAATACCATATGATCTCACTTATATGTGGAATCTAATGAACCAAATAAACCAATGAACAAAACAGAAACAGAGGTATGGTTACATGGAACAGACTTACAGTTGTCTGCCAGAGGGGAGTGAGGGGGAGACTGGACGAAAGAAGGTGAAGGGAGTAGCCCAAAAACATATGCACAACCCATAGACACAGACAACAGTGTGGTGATGGCTGGAGGGAAGTGGGGGCTGGATGGAGGTGGACAAAGGAGGGGGAAATGGGGACATCTGTAATAGTGCCAACAATAAAAATAAATTTACAAAAAGGCAAAAATATTTGGAAATTCAATGCAGAACAAAAAAAAGCTACAAAACATTGTAAAACTATGTAATGGGAGTGAAGCAGATCTCCTATGGCAAAACATAGAGTCATTGTTCTCTAATCTATCCTCTCATGGCAGTTAAACATTTTAAACTGCAGTGCAGGCTCAAATTTTTGTTAGTTTGTATTCCTATTTCATTGCTATAAATCCTCAAGCCCAAATTTCTTGCATTTCTAGAAAATGAACTACGTTACCTCCAACACGAATTGCTTCTAGATCTTCCAGGACTCTTTCTGAGTGATTGAGTTGAAAGAAAATTGCCTCCCTGTACCATGTGGGCTCTGCTATTTTTACCTTTGTCTGGACTGTTTCCCTTACAGTTGCAGTAAATCAATCACTCGCTGGGATGGAGAGCCATAAAGGCTGAGAAGACTGTTATTTGGGAGTCTCAGCATTTATTTGGCCCATGACACAAGGACAGGATGTTGGCATGACCCTCTGTTGAGTCATGGTTCTCTCCTCTCTAATCAAACCCTTCAGTTCCAGAGCTTCTTTGTGTTCTCAAATTTCATTAGAAGTGTTTTCTAGCCTGTAGATTTCCAGAACGGAATCTAGGGCTCATGGGGCAGTGGGAAAATATTTTTTTCTCATCAAAAAGACAGACCAGGCACCTCAGTGGCACAACAGATTTAATTCTTTTGGTATTCTAATAAAAAGCTTTCCCCTGAAGTTCATTACTCCTCACATCAGGGTTGTTCTTTCTAATAAAATAAAGCAGTGACCCTAAGACGAGGCTGATTTTTTTTTGACATGTTATAAGGAATAACATGAAGGAATTTGGATACCCAAGAAATTTTTTGACCTTCTTGTTATTTGTGTTCTCCTTTCAGTAATATTTCCCCAATTAACCAATTATTCCCGGTATGGTTGTTAAGAATAGGAACATTTGGCACACTTGGATTCAAATCCTGGCTTTGCTACTGACTATGTGGGTGGCTTTGGGAAAATTGCTTATTTTTAAACCATTTTTCTCATTTATCAAGTGGGAGTTATGATACCTTTCTCTCATTAAAGTCACATTTAAGATTAACTGAGGTAATGAACATAAAATGCTTTCATTGTACCTGATATCAAATAAGTGTTCAATGGAAAGGGAATCTAGTACTATTACTAGGCACTAATTGTCATAAATCTTGATACTTTCATAAACAGCTAACCTTTATGAATGATGTTTGGCATAACATTTCCCCCCATTACACTTTTACTTCAACATAAATTGAGGGCCTGCTACATGTTCAACATAGGGATACAAAGAAGAATAACATACGGCTCTTGAGAACTTAGGAGATCAGGAAATGATTGTACCTTTACTTTTACTTCCTTCACCTATTCATTATCCTGTGTGACTTTTCATGGTATTTATAGCCCTTTAAAAGCCTACCAGGAAAGAGTATACACATACTACCTGTAAGAATTCCATTTCTTGCTTTGGTGTTTAGTCACCAGATTTCTTCTAAAAATGACAGTAATTTTGGAAACTAACTCTATTTAGTGTGGTGTATACTTACACATATAGTTTCTACTTTCAAGAAATAGGGAAAGAAGGATTTAGAAGATTATGCAAATTTATGTAGTGATTTGATGGCATTAATGTAGTACAGAGAAAATAGAGAAGCATAATTAGTTATATCCAAGGAATTTGTATGAATAAGACTTTGGGCTAGTTAACAAAGTCACAGAGCCAATTAGGTAAAAAGATTGTTATGCTATATTGCTTAATTGGAGCAGGGAGATCTCTGGTTGAGACCTGAGGCATATTGATCTGATTCCATAAACATTTATTGAATGTTTGTTCTGTGTCAAGCACTGGGTCAGCTCTGAAAATACAAAGGTGAATACGAGAAAGACCCTGTCTTCAAGGAATATCAAATCCAAAATCTAATGGGAATTTGCCTGATAATTTATGCTTGAACATTCACTTTTTGTCTATTTTCACTGCTCAAATGGCAAGGTACACACATGTGAAATGAGAATATTCTCCTGAGTATTTTATCAAATGTGTTCGCTCTTTGTAACATCTCAGATAGCAATGTGGCAGAGTCAATTGCCAGGTTATGAGGGGTACTCTGTATTTCTACATATAACTACTATCTATTTTAATCCTCACTGGCGGATAGTTTTTAGAGAAAATGGAAGAGAGAGTTGGAGGGGGAGAGAGAGAAACATCAGCATGAGAAAGACACATTGATTGGCTGCCTCCTGCTCGTTCGTGCCCAGACCAGGGCCAGGGACCAAACCTGTAACCAAGGTATATGCTCTTAGCAGAGAAACTGTGACCCTTCAGTCCACAGCCAATGCTCTAACCACTGAAAAACAAAAAAACAAAAAAAACAAACAAAAACCAGCCAGGGCTAGAAGTAGGTGAGTCTTTAACTATAATTTCAAATTGTTCCTAATTCTTTATGTAGTAAGAGAAGGGAACAAAAAGAAAATATTTAAAAAAACAGCTTCACAATAATTTCTAAGACATACTTTTTTTCAGTGTGATCATACTTCATACTTAAGCTGAAAAAATGACACAGAAAGAAAGGTTGGGTAAATACATGGTATTGATCATTTTAGATGGTCTAACATTAAAAGTATTATTTTATTAATTTAAAGTCAGTTTCTAGCTAGTCCCACAGACTGGAATAAGAAGCGATTTTTCTTAAAAGACTTATGGGAACTAAGTCTGGGTAGGTTCTTATTATGACAGATGCGTTCTTCTTCTACATACTAACTTTCTTAAGTATGGTGGTGCTGAAAAATGGGCTATTCCTTTGCAATACTGTTCTTCCTCTTCATAGCTTATTATCTGAAAATTAGAACTATTGATAATGGATAATATTTATAACTTGTTGCTTCTTCTTCCTTTTTCTCCTATGTCTACTGGGCACTTATTGAACACAAGACATAGTACTATTGGGGAAAATGAGGCATGCATAGAACTAATGTTACTCTTAAGGTCAAAGTAGTAGGTATTATAATGTAGGTGCCCTAGTACTGTGTAGTTATAATTCTGCATCCTTGCTTCTTGGCTGTGTCACCTTGGATCAGTTCTTGGTCTTTCTAAGGTTTTGTTTCTTATCTAATGGGTTGTTGTGAGGCTTAAAGGCATATACTCATTTGTCCATTCAGCAAACATTTGTTGAGCACCTGCCATGTGTCAGATACTATTACGGGCTCTTGAAATACAATAGTGAACTAAAAAAGGATTCCTGCTTTCATGGAGCCTGCATTCTAAAAAAGGGAGACAGACAATAAATAACAGACATAGTAAATAAGGAAATGAATAGTATATTAGCAGATGATAATAACAAACAGATGGAAAAAAGATAAGTAGAGTGGGATCTGAGCATTTGGGGGTGTGGGGGTCAGGGAGAGAGCCAGGTATGTTCATTGAGAAGGTGGTGATTGAGGAAAGACTTGAAGGCAGTGAGAGTTACCTTGTGCATATCCTGTGGAAGTGCAATCCAGACAGAGGGCACAGCTAGTGCAAAGCCCTGTGGTGGGATTGTTCCTGTCCTGTTAAATCTGAGGAATAATGACGAGGAAGCCACTGAGGCTACAAAAGTGTAAGGAACATGCCCTGCAAGTGCGTGAGCAATAATAGACATGATTGAATTCTATCATTAAAGCAGCAGAGGCTGAATGAGCTGAGGCAGGCATCATTGTTTTGTGTGGAACTGGTGGTACCTAAGATGTACCTTAAGGGAGAGACAGGATGTAGACAATGCCTGAGAATTAGCCTAAATTTTGTTATTTAGTCCCTGCACTAGGACTTTACCCCAAACTGTGTTGCCATCACAGTAATGTGATCTAACCAAACCTCTTGTTTTATTGCGAAAGTTTGGGCATTGTAAGACCACTCTCCCATCTATTTCCCACATGTCCCTATGCGTCTTCAAAGACACTTGTCAGGTAATGTGAGAAGAGGGAGAGAAATGAAGAGTTTTCCTTCTCTTCCAATGAAATGAACAATTCTGGCCACCTGTATTATAAAGCTTCGGTGTAACCTCCTGTTTTTATAAAGTTTTATATAAAATCATAATTTTAATAGTCTGTTTTGAGCTGTCTCTTTGATAGAGGCAAGTTTTACTTAATATATTCAATGATTGGAGTTCTATGGTGATACAGAATTCCTGTAGCATTATTTATATCCTATCCTTATACTGTTTTTCTCTCTCTCATGTCCACCTCTCTCTCATATCTTTTAATTTAAAGGGGTGGTTTGAGGGCCTCCAGAAATTAGGCCAATGTGAATGATGGCTCACCATGACTAACTCAATAGAGATGGAGTTCTATTTTTGTAAAAGGAATATGGTTAACATCTGAAGCTCTTTATATATCATTAACAAATTTAATTTTTTATAATAACCTTAGATATATTTTTCTATTTTAAGGAAACACATTAGAGTGGTGTTTATCTACTCTCTGTTTATTTCTCTCTGTTTGTATCCATTAGCAGGATTTTTTTGTGTGAATGTGTTTTTTTTGTTGTTGATACGCTCCCAGACTTAAGGATGAGGTGAGAACTCATTCTTGATTTTCATACACAAAGTGAGGGATTTTGGTTGGGGGAGGTTTGAGGCTAAAACTGTTGCTCTTCTCTCTAAGACTCTATGAGCATATTATTGGAAGAAAGCCAAGAACATTTTTTTAAAACCTCAGGGATGTATTTCAGCTCTACATTTACTTGAAAGATGAAAAAAATTCTTTGACAAACTATGTTATTTTAGGTAATGATTATGAATCATTAAGAAACCAAAGCTTCTTCCAGTATGCATTAAAAACCATTTTGCCTTCAATTTTATAATGTTTTTACTCTTTAAGTTCTCCTGAGAACTGTAATTATTCTGGGTGGTTATATAAGTTGAATTTAGAGAATTCCTATTAATTAGACAAGCCATTGCTTTATTACCTACATTTCTGAATCAGCTGCCCACCACTACTCCCCAAACATACAGAATTTCAAATTTGCTTTGATGTGTGGTCTCTTCTTGATTTATGTCACTATTGATTACTTCTGGCTCATTTTATCTCCTAGGCCAAGAAGATGCATTAGATTTATCCTGAAGCTTCATTTGTCCAGACAAATCACTGTCCCAGCCACTCCCCTCATGTATTTTTACTCCTTAGGAAGAAAGTAAGTAACTAAGCAGCAATTTAGAAATCATTTTCAGATAGATGTTATTAGAAATATAGATATATTTTTAAAAGTAATCTCATAATTTAAGGGAAGAAAAATTTACCACATTTAGCAATTTATATTTATAGCTGATTTCCAGCAGGGTTGTAGTCCTAAAAAGACAGATATACCAATTGGTGAAACTTAAAGGGAAAGATACCTTCATATGTATAAATTATTTTAACTTTAAAAAAGTAGTTGAAGCTTTCTATTCCCTTTCACTTTTCTGCTCAAAATGGCTTATAAAAATGATTAATCTTACTATATTTGGGAATAAAGTGCTATATTTGGGAATAAAGTGCTATATTTGGGAATAAAGTTTTCTTTTGAGGCAATTATTAAAATAAATCAAGTTATAAGAGAAACTAAAAAATAATAGAGCAAGGTAAGAGAATGGAATACTGGATTCTGATTTAATTCAGCAAACATTCTAAGGACTATAAGACAATAATAATATTCAATTGTCATCAATCAAATTTTAATGTATTCTAAAATTTTAAAATAATTATTAATACCAAATTTACTGAGTGCTTATTATGTTAGGGACATTTTAATACATTTTATTGTTTTTGTTTTAGCTTTTTTTTTTTTTACATGTACCATCTCATTAAATACAACAACCCTAAGAGATAACCAGGCTTAGGTAAAAATAATTTTCAGTAAATCTTTTCCCTGAAGCTTTATTGAGATGTAATTGACATATAATATTGTGTAAGTTTAAGGTATACAATGTTGATGAATTGAAATATGTGTATATTGTGAGATAAACAAAGGAGAGTGTGAAGCACATTTGTTAACCTTGAGTTTTAAAAAATTAACTAGATAAAAGCCTTTATCTATTAACCTAAAATGCTTATTTTTCTCATAAATAAAATTTTCACATGTAATGAGTCAACTTCTCTATTTTTATTCTATTTTATTGACCAAGATGTCTATTTCTGAACTAATGACATATTATTTATTTATACATCTTTGTAGTATATTTTGGTATTTGGTAGGACACAATTCCAGGCTTTGGTTATTCCTGAATGTTATCTCTTCTATATGAATTTCAGAATTATCTTGTCAAATTCAATGAAAACATTCTATTGGACTCTTTTTTTATATTTATTGATTTGCAATTATTGTACCAGCCTTGCATCCCCGGAATAAACCCCACTTGATCATGGTGTATGATCAATTTAATATATTGCTGGATCCGATTTGCTAATATTTTGTTGAGGATTTTAGCATCTGTGTTCATCAGGGATATTGGCCTGTAATTTTATTTCTTTGTAGTTTCTTTATCTGGTTTTGGAATTAGGATAATGCTGGCAGCATAAAAAGAGCTTGGAAGTGTTCCTTTCTCTTGAATTTTTTTGGAATAGTTTGAGGAGGATAGGTGTTAGTTCTTTGAATGTTTGGTAAAATTTATATATAAATCCATCCGGTCCAGGATTTTGTTTGCTGGAAGTTTTTAATTACTGCTTCAATTTAATCTGTTGTTATTGGCCTACTCAGGTTTTTGGAATCTTCCTGATTGAGTTTTGGAAGATTGTATGTTTCTAGGAATTTGTCCATTTCACCCAGGTTGTCCAGTTTGCTGGTATATAGTTGCTCATAGTATTTGCTTACAATCCTTGGTATTTCTGTAATGGCTGGTGTTATAGTGCCTCTTTCATTTCTGATTTTATTTACTTGGGTCCTCTCTCTTTGTTTCTTGATGAGCCTGGCTAGGGGTTCATCAATCTGTTTATCTTCTCATAGAACCAGCTTTTGGATTTGTTGACCTTTTGTACCTGTTTTGTGTTTTTTTTTTAGTCTCCATGTAATTTATTTCTGCTCTGATCTTCATTATTTCCTTCCTTCTATTTCCTCTGGGCTTTTCTTGTTGTTCTCTTTCTAATTCATTAAGTTGTAGGGTTAGGTAGTTTATTAGTTGTTTTTCTTGTTTCTTGAAGTAGGCCTGTGAGTGCTGTGAACTTCCTTCTCAAGACTGCTTTTGCCATGTCCCATTGGGAAGTTTGCTGAAAACTTCCTCTGAGCATCTCTCACTGGTTTTAATATTATCACTCTTTTATTGTACATTTCCTGTTTCCAATTTGTCTTTTATTTATACACTGGAGGCCCAGAGCACAAATCTGTGCATGGGTGGGGTCCTTCCAGCCTGCCCTGATTGGGGCTGATCTGGGTAGGCTGGCCGGGGGGAGGGGCTGCGGAGGTTGGCTGGCTGGCTCCGCCCCTGATCATGCTGGTTGGCCAGCCACAGTGCACATCCCCCCGCTGGCCTCCCCCCCTGCCAGCCTGCTTGCCGCCAACTGCCTGTTCTCCCCTAACTTCCCTCCCCTTCTGACCTTCTCGCCCCCAGCTGCCCCCCTGCTGGTCTGATTGCCCCCAACTGCCCTTCCCTCCTGGCCTGATCGCCCCTAGCCACCTCTTCCTCAGCCCCACCACCATGGCTTTGTCTGGAAGGATGTCCGGAAGGTCTCCCAGTCTAATTAGCATATTACCCTTTTATTAGTATAGATGAGTTATTTTTTTAATTAAATTTTATTGGGGTGACATTAGTCATCATGAACATTTAGGTTTCATGTGTGGATTACTAATTTACAAAATCTGTATACAGGACCATGTGCTCACCACCCAAAGTCAAATCTTCTGTCACCTCATATTAGGACCCCTTTCTTTCCCCACCCCCTTCCCTCTGGCACATGAGCTATTAAAAATCACTGTATTTCCTAGTTTAAAAATTTGCATTGCTTTTTAATGTTATTTTAGTTGTTAATTTTATTTCATCCTGCCTAATGAATGTGCCTTTAATGAAATAAGCTCTTTTGGAATATGATGTATTCGTCTACTGTATGATCAGTTTTCGAGGCTGTCTCTATAATGTTTGGACACAAAGTATATCTTCTTATCTATCTATCTATCTATCTATCTATCTATCTATCTATCTATCTATCATATATCTAATCTATCCATCTATCTATACATGCATATATACATTTATACAAGCAAAACTTATGTATATGTAAACCTGTTAATTAAATCTCCAATATCCTTAAATATTTTGGTCTATTAGCTAGAAAGGTACATTGCAAACACAAAATGTTTGCAGATTTATTAGTTTTTCCTTGTATTTGAATTACATTTCTCTTACCAATTATGTTGCTTGCTTCATCAAGGTTTTCTCTGTTGATTGTTACTTTTATCAACATGAAATATTCCTTTTGGTTCTTGTTTTTGCTTTTCATATTGCTGCTGCTGTCTCTCCTTCCTTTTCTTCTGCACATCACCATTGCATAACTTCTTTTTATTAACTTTTTGGGTATCTCCTTTTCCACCTTTAATTTCTACATTCACCTGAAAAGTTGCTTTAGATATATTTTTTATTTTCTTTCAATAGAATTTGGAAAAACTTGTATTTTAAAAGTTGAATTAATATAATTATATTTAATTTGAATTTTACTTTTTAGGAATTATTTTGTTTGTCATGCTATTTACTCTCCCTCCCATGTCCTGAAATTTGCTGAATTGAGTATTTTGTTGTGTTTGTTGTAGTTGTTTTATTTATTTCCCCTTTAATTACTTGAAAATTAAACATTTCTCTGGTTGGCATTCTAAATTTTTAATGCACATACTTGCCCTCCTTTTTTCAAGTTTTATTGACAAACAATTGACACACTTTGCTACATAAGTTTAAGATATACAACTTGATTTATATATATTGCAAAATGATTATCTCAACAGATTTGGTTAACACCCATCATCTTATATAGCTACAATAAAAAGAAAAGGAAAACTTTCACCTTGTGATGAGAAATCTTAGGACCTACTCTCTTAACCATTTTCTTGTATACAACACAGCAGTGTTAATTATAGTCATCATGCTGCACGTTACATCCCTAGTACTTCTTAACTTATAATTAGAAGTTTATATCTTTTGATTGCCTTCTTCCAATTCTCCTTTCCCCATCCCCCGCCTCTAGTAACCACAAATCTGATATCATTTTCTATGGGTTCTGTGTTTGTCATTTTGTTTACTTTTATAGATTCCACATCTAAGTAAGTTCATACAGTATTTGTCTTTCTCTGATTGACTTATTCACTAAGCATAATGCCTCAAGGTACATCCATGTTGTCACAGATGGTAAAATTTCTTTATTTTTTTAATGGGTGAATAATATTCCATTGTATTTATACCAATTTTTTTTTATCCATTCATCCATCAATGGATACTTAGATTGTTTCCATGTCTTGGCCATTGTAAATAATGCTGCAATGAACATAGGGATGCAAGTATCTTTTTGAGTATATATTTTTTATATATTCCAAGAGTAAAATTGCTGGATCATATGGTAATTCTAGTTTTAATTTTTTGAAGAACCTCTATACCATTTTCCCTAGTGTTTGCACCAATTTACAATCCCACCAACAGTGCACAAGTTTCCTTTTCTTTGTATCTGTACTAGCATTTGTTATCTTTATGATGATGGCCATTCTAATAAACTACATGTGTTTAATAGGTAAGGTTTTATATTTTGATATGTATTTTAAGTATATAGGTTTGATTTATATATAAATACATATTTAAAATACATATTTGATTTATGTAAAATATATTTTTAGTAGGGTTCAGAATTGATTATATACTATTCCACCATGTTTAAGAAAAGAACTCTAGCATTATTTCCATTTCCCCCCCTCTTTTACTTATCTTTTGTCAACTACCATGTTGCCATCATGTAGAATTTATTCCACATTGTTGTCATTATTAACAGTCACTTCTTATTTACAGCTGAATCTTGGAGCTTTGTGTTCCTTCTTTGTTTAGATGCTGTCTCCCATTGTGTAGGGGTTCATAATAGTGTCCCTGAATATGAGGTTTGCTGAGGGTTCCTTGTCTTAGTTTGAACAATTTTCTTTGTAATTTCTAGGTATTTGGGGTGGAGAAGAGAGACCATAGCATGTTTTAAGGCTGTCAAAAACTCATGAAGCATGTTCGTGAACAGAGGGCAGGCAGGTGTTGGAGGGTAGACTTATCTGTCATATCTTTGCTAGTCTCTGCTCCCCTGATTACTGAGTAGTTGACCGCATTAAGCTGCAAAATGGATATAATAGCTGGCTTGTGATGATGAAAAGAATTGAAGGATGACAAACAGGTTGTATTACTTCATATTTGATGGTTAATAAAACTGGTTTCTTTTTTATTTTTAGGTCAAATAAAATGAAATAGGTTACTTTTATACACCTATGTTGTAAATATATGGAATCTATTACCCCCAAAAGTTTATTTGTATACATAACTAGGCTTGAAAATCAATTATATAAGAACTTGGATTCTTATATATTCATAATGACTTATTGAGAATACCCCTGGGACACCTGGGAATATGTTCCCAATAGTATGCCTTAGTGATAGATGACCTTCATGTTGCAAAATGCCCTCATGTGACTCTTACAGCAGGAGAGCATTGGCTTTTAGTTGATCATGGAGTTACTTATGTTGTTGTTATGTAGGGTAGAGGTCAGAACAAGTGTCAGATGTTGATATGCTTTGAGCCTATCACTTGCCACCCCATCCAGACAACCCAAACTTGGGAACTGCTGCCTGCTTTATAGAAAATATATGAATGAGTAGGGAATTACAAAAAGGTGACTTAGTATCAAGATCCTACTTGCTTTTAATTTCCAATATTTGTTACTCCTTGTCTCGGCATGACTCTCAATCTCCCAACCCTGTAGGGATTCCTGGATAACAGTTACTTGGTTTCCTGTCCTGGATACTGATCTCCTTGGATTTCAAGCCCCTTATTATACACTAACCTTGGCAGTTGCCCTTTCCTTTAAGACACATGATATTGTCAACATGACCATCATGTGGGAGAAAATAAAAATGCATGATAGCCTGACTGATGTTGCTCAGTGGTTGAGTGTTGACCTATGAATCAGGAGGTCATGGTTTGATTCCCGGTCAGGGCACATGCCTGGGTTGTGGGCTTGATCCCCAGTAGGGGGCATATAGGAGGCAGCCGATTAATGATTCTCTCTCATCATTGATGTTTCTATCCCTCTGTACCTCTCCCTTCCTCTCTCTAAAGTCAATAAAAACATATTTTTAAAAAATGCATGATAAAATAGGAAACAGTCAGTGTGGTACTTTGAAGACAAATCATGGAAGACTTACTTCATTTTCTTCTTTGATAGATTGACAGGCCTCATAAACAATGGGGAGTAATAGATAAGATCTATGTTGCTTCCTTGTAATCACTCCTGAAATGTTCAGGTGTGACTGGGCCATATTTTATGTTTCCATATAGAGAAGAAACACAGGGTCACTGTCACTGGGCCTGATTAATCGCCATGTTTCCCTGAGTTTCTGCATCCAAGCCAGCCTGCTAGATAAGTTGTGCTAACAAAAATAAGGGCAGCAGAATGAAATAAAGAATCAGAGTGAACTCTGTCTATCTAGACCAGTGGTTCTCAACCTTGGCTGCACATTAGAACCACCTGGGAATCTTTTTAAAATCCTGATTTCTGGGCCTCATCCTCTGGAAATTCTGTTTCTTTGTTACTAATGTTGTGGCCTCACCCCATACCAAAGAAACAGAATTTCCGGAGGATGAGACCCAGAAATCAGGATTTTAAAAAGATTCCCAGGTGATTCTAATGTGCAGCCAAGGTTGAGAACCACTGATCTAGACAAACCAGGAGAGATTTCTTACATGAAGGAAATTGTAGTCAGAATTATAGGAAGGAGTTGGGATTATAAGGTTAGAAAAAATTTGGGGCTTGAAGATGCATACTGTATCTTAATAAAAAATTCAGGGAAAATTGAGATGGTGTTGTAAATTGTGCAGTGAAGGAAACAATTTTTATTTTTGAGACACCTGAGGTAAGGTGTTTGAGAATGCTTTGAAGTGGGTTGGAGTCTAATTCCCTCTTAAGTTCAGCAAAATGTCTTTACAAATATGTACTTTTATGGGGAATATGGAATGAGAAAGGATATTAATGTCACCAGAAAATGAGACAAGAAAAAAAAGTCTTAATATTAAAGGGAAAGCAAACAAACTTTCTAAGTTTTATACTATATATGGTGGGGGAGTAACATGTGAAGGGTGGGCCATTCATTTACTCTTTATGAGTTTAACAAATTCAGTTGGAAAGCAAAGGGGAAAAGCCCAGCTGTGTTCTGTTTATTGTTAAACACAGAGATGAATGGGTTTTATATTTTCAGTTTCCAACCATTTTTTTTTTTTTTTATAAAAGGAAGATGGATTATTCTCATTCTTTCTGGAAACGATGAACAGTGTTGACCCAAGTGAAATATAGATCTGTGTAACAAAGAAAGTGGTTTTGGTATAGAATCAGCTCCTAAGCTTCCTCTACATCTGAGCTCAATCACTGTTTCATTAAAGGAGTCTTCTTTCACCTCTGAGGCTAGGGCTGCTCAGCCTTTCACAGACTTACAACACTATGGACATGTGTCCATCTGTGTGTAACACTTGTCTTCATACAAAGGTTATATTTGTGACTTTTAAATTTTATTTAGATAGACTGAAAGCTTCACCAAACACAGGAAATATGCAAGTTCTGTATCACCATTTTCTAACTCAAGTCTAGTACAAGATCTGACACCTAGTAGACTTTCGATAAATGAATGAGACAATGAATGAATGGATGTAGTCAAGATATTAAAATACTGAAAAAGAAACTGAAAACAACCCCCCCGCCCCCAACTATTAGGTTGAATCAGACTGCAGTCATTGCCATGAAAGGACTTTTCATGTAGAAAATCGACAGCAGGTGTGTTACCTTTTTGAGTAAGGGAGGCAGTTTTCCAAACATAAGGAAGAGGCACCGGGGTGGAGAGTAGGCAGTGCTGGCACATTCGGAGTGGGTGGCAGATGGATGCAAAGTGGGCCTGGTTCCAGCTTCAGTCTCGGCTCAATTTCAGTAACTGTTCCTGAACATGTTTCTCTTTTATTGTCCCATTGAAGGCTTTTTTTAAAGGCACTCTGCAGGTCCTTTTGATACAGCAAGTGAGAGTGATCAAAGCCCTGAGAACTAGGCATCCTTGGCACACGGTGGAAGCTGGTTGCAGTAGTACTTCTTCACTTTTCTGAGCTGACAGTGGGGTTACCGAGCAAGAAGTGAGGATTCATTTACTGGAGAGCAGGAACGGAAACAGGGATTTCACAGCAATTAAACACATTTAGCAGAATTATTTTCTGACCTTTGACAACTTCACAATTTTGTGGCTTCCTTTTTGTTGGGAATGTCTAGGACTCTTATCTAACATCTGTCATATTTTTTGTTGTTGTTCCCCCAAAGTAAAAGAGAAGGAAGGAAAAGAGATCTTAGCAAGGAAGGGAAAAATAAGATGGAAAGAATCCAAGTGTTCATCTTGTAGTCATTATGAAACCAAGTCCAGGATGATGGTGGCTTTCATAGGAGACATGCGTGAGTTTCACCTTCTATGACCTCGTTCTCTGTGCCTCATTATTTCCTATATTCATTAATAATTTTGTTACTGGGGTTAGTATTCAAATGTTACTAAGTATTTTCCCTTTTGTTTGAAGCTCAAAAAAAAAAAAAACAACCCAAGAGGTTTCGTTGTATTTCAAAAGAATCTGATGAACTGGCGAGGTTTTGAGATTTGGAGATAGAATAAGAAGGGACATTGTGGCTACTCATTTGAACTTCATTAGAAAGGAGATAGATATTTCTTCTGGCCTAGTATGGGTACAGTTCCATCTGAGCCTGGATGATCGGTTTGATAGCTTTTCAATGACTCCTCCAGCTATTTGATTCTGTGAATGATGCTAAAAAAATAAACTGATACTCAGAAATGCATCTAGATAAGTGGCTGGTAAATTTTGAAATTTATAAATAAACGTTCTTTACATTGTAATCTAAGTTACTGTAGTTCTATTTTTTAAAAACCTTTTCCCTCCTGAAAAGCAAAGCTGGAACATGTAAGCTAATGATTACTGTTGGTTTGCAAAAGCCAGACATAATCAAATTTCAGATGTAAGACCTCCATTTGGATGGTGGTAAGGGGGAAATGAATTGAGAAAATTTGGAATTCAGCACTTTTTATTTTATCAAAGTCTGGACTAGTGATTATCATTAGCAGCCACTTAAGCTACACTGTGTCATCTGTGAAATATATGAGAAATGTTTTTCTACCTGATATGAGGGCTTAATTTCTGTGGGGTTTGTATATGTGTGTGCACACGTGTGTGTGTGTGCATGTGTGTGTGAGGTGACTCACAGTAGCTTCTCCAGATCAGGGAAAGTGTGACTAATGAGGATACCACAGGGAGCTGGGTGGGGTGTGTACTCTTGTGTGTGTGTGTGTGTGTGTGTGTGTGTGTGTGTGTGTGTGTGTGTGTGATTTTGCTGCAGATGAGAGGATCTCTGTGGTTGGGTGGGAAGAATCAAACATAATGCACCCCACAGTCTAATTAACTATGCTGTTTCTACCTAGCTTTCATTTGCTTTTGCTTCTGTAATGATAGCATGAAAGTGAGATCATATGGCTGAATTCAGTGTGGAGACCTGTCACTTGTGTAAAACATCAGATGCATTCATGCCAAGGAAGGGAAAATACAGTGATTATGAGTAAATATTCTGGTAGCTTCCTTTATGATGCTTAGAGTTTACTTAGACCGATATTATTTTTCTATCAGTACGGAAACAAATAATTCTTGACCTCCTGGCATTCTTAATGAAGATGATGTGCCTTTCTGAGGGAGTTGCATTTCTGACAAATTCATCCCGGAGTAGTCTTGGAGTATTTTTATAGGACTGCCGTCATTTTTAACATATTTGAAAACCATATTCTCAGTGGTAAATAAATGTTGTAATTCTTTAAGAAACTGATGTAAGAATGATATTTTTTTCACTTAAGAGAACAGCTTATGATCTCCTCACTATCACTATTTGCTGAATAATAAACAAACACGATATAATGATATCATTTATGCGTGACATCAAATCAACTCTTTAGTATGAAACTGTTTCTAAAATCATTAGTAACCGTACATTCTGTATAACTCTGATAAGCCCCAAGAGCAGAGCCAACCACCCAGTCATCTATCCATCCATTATTTTTCTAGCTACTGCCTCAGGCTGTATGAATGATGCATTCTAGTTTCATCTTTGTCATTGTAGCACGCTCCCAGATTATGTTTTCTGAGCTCACAATGACTCAGCATTCTACTTAGGCTAATAGAGTGCAAGAACTGAAGAGAAGAGTACATGTTGTCTGAATAAACTTCTTCATGAACATGAAGTCCGGAGATACAAGTGCTAAGATGATGATACCCAGACTCTCTATACTCACTTGACCTGCCTGCCTTTCCAGCCCTCATTGTTCCTCTCCAATCTCAGAAGAGAGTGCCTGGTTTTGCACTTTGTATAAATGGATTCATATACTATATGCATTCTTCTGTGACTTGCTTATTTGTCCCATCTGTATATGTTTTACATTTATTCTTGATGCTGTATGAGACAGTTTATCTCCCTACCCCCGACTGATGAATAGTGTTCTTGTGTATGACTGCTACAACTATTTTTTTATGTATGTTGTGTGGTACACATTATAATTATCTCTGGTTTTATTTTTGTGTCCAAACAATGCTTTTATAAACATTTTGTACACATCTCTTGTTGCTCATGTGCAAGAAGTGTGTGTGTGTGTGTGGCCATGTCATGTCTGTGCTCTTGGCCAACTTTGCAAGATGATGCGAAATGTTATTTCATACTGTTTTAACAGGTGTTAATGTGAGGTCTCCTTCCACATCACCACCTGATAGATGAAAAATGAGGTCATTGTGTTTTCAGGTCACATTTCTCTGATTACTAATAGGGATTTTAAAAAGATGAGAATCATTTCATGTTTTCTATTCTGTAATCAACCTTTTCAAATTAATTTTTATTGGGTTGTTTGTGTTTTAAATTGATTCATAAGAGTTTTTGTTCTTTTGTTTTTTCTATATTCTGGATATATCCTTCGTTGGTTATAGATGCTGCAAATATCTTCTACTATGTTGCTTATCTTTTTATTATTTTATAGTATGCTATGAATCATCTTCATTTAATGTGGTCAAATAAATTGTTCAGTTTATGCTTTTGCATCTTGTTTGAGCTCATAGAAGTATTCTCCTATATTTTCTTCTAAATGTTTTTAAACATTTTCACTTTTATTTAAATCATAGATCTGGAAATGTATTTTTATTCAGATGTGAGGTAGGGGTTTATTTTAATTTTCCATATCTGGATAGTCAATTATTTCAGTACCATTTTTTGAATTGTTCATTCCCCCCACTGATCTACAAGGTTACCGGCTTCATAGATCAAGATGCATAGATTTGATGAAGTTACCTATTATTCCATGTATCTATACCACACTATTATTTATCAAATATGTATATAGTGCTTAATGTGTGCCAGGCACTGTTCCAAGAAAGTTAGAAAGGTTAACTCATTTGATCTTTACAGGGAAGGTACTCTTACTATTTCCACTTTATTGATGTGGCAACTGAGGCACAAAGGGATAAGTTAACTTCCCCAAGGTCAGTTTTTCAGAAAGTGGCAGACCCAGGGTTGAACATTATGCTACCTCTCCAGTACTAACTTGTCTCTTAGTACTAGAGGTTTATGATTAATACTAGAGGCCTGTGGGGCCCCTCAACCTGGCCTGCATCCTCTTCTAATATGGAACCCCTCAGGGGATATTGGACTGCCAGTTTCAGGTTGATCCCCACAGGTCAGGCTGAGGGACTCCACAGGTGCACGAATCTGTACATCGGGTCTCTAGTATGCATATAAGATCTTTGGTTAATCTCTTCCCGTCCTCACCCCTCTCCCTTCCTTCTGAGATTCATCAGTCTGTTCCATGTTTCCATGCCTGTGCGTTGAGCATCTGCCCCCTGGTGGTCAGTGCACATCATAGCTACTGGTTGAATGGTCCAATGGTCCAATGGTTGCTTAGGCTTTTATATATATACTAGGGGCCCGGTGCACGAAATTCGTGCACTGGGTGTGTGTGTGGGGGAGAGTGTCCCTCAGCCCAGCCTGCCCCCTCTCACATACTGGGAGTCCTCAGGCGTTGACCCCCATCACCCTCCGATCGCCTGATCGGCCCCTTGCCCAGGCCTGACGCCTCCGCCAGAGGTGTCAGGCTTGGACAGGGGGCCCCCATCTCCCCCTGATCACTGGCTCTGGCCCCCGCCCAGGCCTGAGGCCTCTGGGCCAGGAATCATGCCTGGGCAGGGGACCCCCATCTCTCTCTGATCGCTTGCTCCACCCCCCGCCCAAACCTGACGCCTCTGACCCAGGCTTCAGGCCTGGGCAAGGGGACCATCATATCCCCCCAATCCCTGGCTCCACCCCCCACCCAGGCCTGATGCCTCAGCCAGAGGAGTTGACCCTCATCACCCTCCGATCACCAATCACCAGATCGGCCCCTTGACCAGGCCTGAAGCCTCCGGCAGAGGTGTCAGGTCTGGGCAGGGGACCCCCAGCTCCCCGCGGTTGCAGGCTCCGCCCCTGCCCAGGCCTAATGCCTCTGGCCTAGGCGTCCAGCTCGGGCAGCGGGGACCTGCAGTGGCAGCGGGGGACTCCGCGATCATGGGCTTCGCTTTAGGCCTAGGCAAGGGACCCCTAGCTCCTGGGACTGCCAGCTTTGACCATGCCCAGCTCCCATTGCTGGCTCCACCCCTACTTCCTGCTATCACTGGCCAGGGCGGCAAAGGCGCCTGATTCTCCGATCATGGCTGACCCCCAGCTCTTAGCTCCCCCTGGGTTTCCGATCACTGTCAGTGGCAGGGGGCTTCTTCCTGCTTTCCCTTTCACCTCCCTGCACTGTGCCTACATATGCAAATTAGCCGCCATCTTGTTGGCAGTTAATTTGCATATAGCCCTGATTAGCCAATGAAAACGGTATCGCCGTACGCCAATTACCATTTTTCTCTTTTATTAGTGTAGACAGATTAACAAAAACCACCCTGTGCTGCTTCTTTCAGTGTGCTATGACACTTTGTGGTATATTCTCTTCCATGTAAGACTTAGATCAGCAAATAAACTTATATATACACACAGGAGTACCAATAAAGTTAATAATTTGATTTTATGCTGAAACTATTGATCAATTAATAGAGAGTTGGCATCTTAGGATATTGAGTGTGGTATGTCTTTCCATGTGTTTCTAATTTTCTCCATAAAGGTCTTACATGTTTATTGTTAAGTTTATTTTAAAAACACACACATATATATGCTTTTATATACATTATGATATATATAATACTTTATAATATATACATATTATACTTTATGATATATATTTGCTGTGAGCATCACAAGGAAAAACATTTGCATTTGTCTCTACCAGTGATTTTGAGGTGGAGGTCCATTTTGTCTATTATTAATACCAGATTTATTTAATTGGTATTTGTCTAGCATATAATTTTTAGCTTTTAATCTTCAACCTTTCAATGTTCTATGATCTTTTGAAGCCCATAAATAGCTCATAGTTGTATTTTTAAAAAATTCACTATGACAATCTTGTTTTTATATTTTTATTTTTAAAAAAGATTTTGTGCTGATTTTAGAGAGAGAGGAAAGAAGAGGGAGAAAGAAAGAGAAACATCAATGTGAGAGTGAAAAATCAATTGGTTTCCTGACCAGGAATTGAACCAGCAACCTTTCTGTGCATAGATGATGCCCAGCCAACTGAATCACACTGGCTAGAGCAACAATCTTGTTTTCAACCAAAGATTACAGTTCATTTCCATTAATTTTAATTACCAATACTTTAAAATTTGTGTCTATACTCTTTGTGCTTTCAATTTCTAATTTTTCTGTTTCTTTTTGTTGGGTTTACCTTGGATTGAGTTTTTACCTTGGATTGAGTTTTCCCCCTCTCTTGTTTTGGGAGTTACCTCCATATTTATTCTTGTAGTGATTTCCTTAGATATTTTAATGTATATGCTTAGCAAAATCTACTGTAAATTAGTATCTTTACTTTCCTCAGTGGAATATTACAGACTTATAATATAACCACTCATTTCCTTCTGAACTTTTTACCATTGTTCTAGTCTATTTAGTATCTTTACTTTCCTCAGTGAAATATTATGGATTTACAATCATACCCACTCATTTCCTTCTGAGCTTTTTACCATTGTTCTAGTCTTTTAGTTCTATTTAGTTTTTAATGCCAGAAATTATATACTGACTAAAGCATATATCATACTGAATATTTTCCTCTTATTTTCTAAAATGTAATCTTAGAATTTAACCCTTTATTATATAATACTAGAGGCCCAGTGCACGAATTCGTGCATGGGTGGGGTCCCTCTGGGTGGCCTGCAGGGATTGGGCTGAAACCCGCAGTCCAACGCTGCCTGCAGCTCCTTCCTGCCACTCCTGCTCATCCCAGGCCCACTGTGCCTGCTGTGGGCTTGCACCCAATCGGGAGAGGCTTGCACCGCCATAGTAGTGCTCACCAGCCATGTGCCCTGTGTCTGGTGCCCTCTCAAGGGAGTGGCCTGTGGGATCGGGCTCAAACCGGCTCTCCGACATCCCCTGAGAGGTCCCAGATTGAGAGAGGGTGCAGGCCAGGGTGAGGTACCCCACTGGTGCACAATCAGGCCAGGAAGGGACTGCGGGAGGGCTCCAGAGCATGTGTGGCTCATCTTGTTCAGTCCTGATTGACTGGACCCCAGCAGCAATCTAACCTACCGGTTGGAGCATCTGCCCCCTGGTGGTCAGTGCATGTCATAGTGACTGGTTGACTAGTTGACTGTCTGCCCCTTGGTGGTCAGTGCACTCATAGTGAGTGGTTGAGTAGCCTTAGCATATCATTAGCATATTATGCTTTGATTGGTTGTTTGGTTGTTCTACAGTTTGGTTTATTTGCATATTGCCCTTTTATTATATAGGATAATATATTACATTATATTCTCAAGTCTGTGTCACAAACATATTCTAAGCTTTTTAAGACTAAGTATCTGTTTTTTTTTTTTTTTTTAATTAAACAAACAAACAAAAAAACCCAACTACAGTGCCTGGGACAGTTCCAAATACTTAGCAGGGGCTCAATAAATACTCATTGGCTCATTGACTTAGCATTCAATTATACGCATGAGTTTTCATTAAATGAGAGATTTTAACATCAAAGTTAAAACACTTAAATATTTTTTTCTGTTGCAGTTAGTCTTGGTTTTCCATACTTGATTTCTATAGGACTAATTCAAGTGAAAGCTTCAATTGCCAAGTCAAGTTGGTGTGAGAAATAGTGGGTAGGAAGAAAGATAGAAAGAAACAATGGGGAATGTAAAAAGTGTTACTGCATTCTGTGACTATGTGAAAAGAGGAAAACTAATATGGTTCCATTTTTAATTTGTTACTCTTCTACCTTAGTCTTTACTTTTCTAGTTACTGACATCTATAAATCCTCATAATATTTCCATTCTGTAGATGAGGCAGTGATCCATTTTATTCCTTGGCCTTGTTCTGGGTCAAACAAGGTCATGATAGATCCACGACAAAATTCATACCTCTTTTCTTTCTCATCCATGCTGCTCTTTTCTAGTATTCCAGTGTCTTTCAGATAAACAGCTTCAGTCTTATCTTTTTCACTTGGTTCATCTAGAAAAACATTTCTTTCCCACTAATAAAAATACTTTCCTTGCCTTACAATATGTGTTTGAAGAATAGGTTAAAAATAAACCCAAATATTACTTAAGATAATGTAATAAGGGACTCCAGATCAGATGTCTGTTACTCATTCTTTATAACCTCTGGCTAGAAGCCATGCTAATCAAGATTTATTGCTATTTATTTCCCAGACTGCTTGCTCAGAGGACTCCTGCATTGTCTTCAGTCAATTTCACTTTGCTTGTGATGCCAGTAAAGCATAAGTAAAATTTGAAAGACTGTTTGCTATTGGGAATGGGGGACCACTACCATAAAGCAATTTAGTGACCAAAATTTGTCAATTATTCTAGTCTTGGCCATTATTCTAGTCTTCAGTTGCCCTTTGGTTGCTGAAGAATAATTTGGAATTCTTACCTTTCTATAATTGTTTTCTTCTAAAGACAGGCAGGGTGCTTTTTATCTATATTCATCATATGTGGCCGTGTGATATTATTTATATAATTTTCAACAATTTAAAAAATCTTCCATTAATATTATTTATTGTGTTGTTACCCAGATGATGGCTTTTTCTGACTTCCTGTAGATCTTTGTTTCTGAAAAAATCATTCATTTCTGATCAGAATGCCTATAAAGAAAAGGGAGTTCACTGCATAGTCTGTAAGTCAAGTAGCAGGTTATTGTGTAAATTCTGTTGATGACTGGGCAACATAAGCCATGTGGACCATAAAACTGACTCTGAATCTACCTCACTCAGACTTTTGAAAATGTGGCTAGATATACTTTTCACTTTTCCTTTAAGGACACTCCCCATGGTAAGAGGAAGGTGGAGAGAACCTTCTCTCATCATTCCAGTATCCACTGGCAATGTAAAATTAAGAATTAATGCATCTATATCAATAGTAGGCCCTAATTCTTGAACTTTTCCCTCACCCTCAAAGCATATTTACCTCAATTATCTGTGATTTGCCATCAAAAGTGAATCAAAGTGTTTCACTATATTAATATAGTGTTTTCAATGTAGTCAAACATGTAATTTTGTTTAATACATAGCTTATAGGTGTAGTGACCTGTTGACATTGCAAATAGAAAGAAGGATTTGCTTGGTACTACTGATGACTGTTACTTCTGCTCTTTTTAACTTGGTCTGAGTATTGCCATCAGGGAAAGCAATATTCCTGGGCCTGTTGCTGTAGATTCCCTGTTTCTGAACATACCTGTAAACTATTGGATTGAAGACTCAGCTGAGGTTTCCATAGTTTCTGCTCACTGGAAAAGCTTGTGATGTGAAAGTTATTTCTTTCTTCTATGCCTCCAAACTTGGGCTCTTTTTTCTACTATAAGAGTAAATTAAGCCTTTGTGTAAATGGGGTTAAGTATTATATCTGCTACAGGAATTCATAGAAAGGGTTCAATGTAGGCTATTCATGCAAGCTAAACAGAAGTGTTCCTTAATAATGCTGATGAACCCTTGTAAGGCAACTCTTTGGAGTATAAGTCCTGTCACCAGATTCTTATGGGGGAAAAAAGCATTAAGTCTTCTGGTTGTCTTAAATTTCAATGTCTTCTTGTCATTATCTCTGAACTAAGAAAACTGTGACTGTTGATGCTGCATATAATACATTTTGATTTGTTTTATGACCCTTTTGTCACTCAGGAAATGCTTTGCTTTATTCAAATCCTGATGCTGAATGAGTTATTGTTAACTAATGAATTCCTTAATTTGTATTGATAGTACAAAGATTAACTTTGTAGGATAATACATCAACAGAATCTTTCTATAATTTCCTAGGATCTGGAAGAAAATAAAACAACAAAGGATATTTATAGTTAATGTTAATACTCCAAAATATCTCAAAATAGATGTAGGAAAGAACCCTCCTATCTTACATGTCTAAAGTGTCAATGTTTATTTAAAACTATTGCCTCGGTGCACTGATTCATGCACATTGAAAGGATTAATTAGAAGGTGGCTGGTGGGGCGCAGCTGGGTGAGAGCTGCCCTGGAGCCAACCTCCCTTGGACTTTCCAGGCCTGCTGCACCTGGGGCGGTGCCATGGCTTGAAGGGTGTCTGCGAAGTGAGTGGGGTTCCTCCAGCAAGTGAGGTCGGCCTGGTCTGTGGGGATCAGGCTGAAACTGGATCTCTGACATCCCCTGAGATGTCTCGGATTATGAGAGGGTGGTTCTTGGGTTACACACCCCGAAATCTGGCTCCCTCCTCTCTGGTTCTGGGGTGCATCACCTAAGAACTGCCACTGCCAAGTCACCACAGCTCGGCAGCTCCTACATTGAGCATCTGCCCCCTGGTGGTCAGTGCATGTCATACCTACTGGCTGGTCATAAGTTTGTTTAGCCTTCTATATATATAGATGTTATTGAGCTCATGGGAACTACATGTTTGTAATTTTATCAACTTAGTCTAAAACTAAAGAAAGGCTGAATGTCAAGTTTCCCCCCATTATTAATTTCTGTATTATGAACTTAAGCTTCTATGCTTTGTTCATGAATTATCATTATATTATAGGCTTGGTTATCTATAGATTTAAAGCAGTAGAAGTGAGGGAAATGTACTCACTAAGAGTGTTAGAAATTAAACTAAGAGGGGTTATCTTTTGAAATATCTGAAAAGTTTATTGAGCATTGATTAATTTAATTTTAGTGCAATTAATGAAAATCAAAGGTGGATTCAGTTAGTTAAGGGCATCAGATGAAGGAAACTGTTCTTTCTCTATAAAGACCTAAAGTGAGAATGGAGAATGACTTATAATTAGCCTTTAGCTTCTAGTTTAGCAAATGGTCAGACAGATGCTATCTGAACGTTAACTCATGTTAGATAGCTTTTGTTTTAATACAGTGAAAATAATTATCTTGACTTCTAGGTATTCTAAGGATGCAGTTTGAATATACAGATAAAAATAAAGATAGAATAATGTGATGCAATAAGAAAATTATATTAATTCAGTGGTGCTGTTTATAGTGATGGAGGAAATCTATTTGAAGTGGTTGGGCAAAAACATTTATAATATAAATAAACAAGAATGAAGGGAAACATTTGTATCCCTTAGTTGAGGACAGCTTCTATTACTTACCAGTCTGAACTTTTTTCTTCCCACTCCCATACCTCCAAGGATGTGTATACTTCTTCTCTTTAATCCGTAGATTCTGTGTACATGTACAGGGAGGGGCAAAGTTGGTTTACAGTTATGAGTACATGAAACAGAGTTTATTTTATTGCTATTGATTATTGTATTATTTTCCATATGAACAACTGTAAGCCTACGCTTGGCCCCATCCTGTATGTTTTATGGTGTGTGTGTGTGTGTGTGTGTGTGTGTGTGTGTATGTGTGTTCAGAGTGTAAGGTTATAGTATTAGGGGTGTAATGTGTAGTTTCAAGTCTTAAGACTCCTATTGATTTGATGACTGGTTGATCCATGACATTTTTATGGCCTTCAACTACCAATTTTTCTGCTAACCTTCTAATGACTTTCTGAACAACTGTCTCCAATACTCATGGATGATTAGCTTATCTCCCATGTACTTATATATGCCACTGAGATCCACTGGCACTAGGCAGGATAATTTATTATCACACAGAATTATTACTGTGCGGAATTTAGTACTTAATGAACCAATTTTATCTCATATCCAGAGCGTTGTAGGTGCTGCAATAGTCTGTGTCATAATCTGCCCTGGCCTAATGCTTTGTGGAGATTTCTTCTCAAAAATCAGAGAGGCAGAGCAGTGGGACCTGGGCTAGCACTAAAAACCCAGCCTTGCCCTGTCAGTTAATGTGATTATTGGCTGCTAGACGACTGCATCATCTTCCCCCTGCTTCTGGGTATGTGACTCTTAGTTCTTGACTTTCCCTTTGCTTCCTGTCACTTGGCTGTGCTATTCCTGTATTTTGCTCCCTTAGAATTGATCTTGCTTTCTTCTGTGTAGTCTCTAGATCTTTCTAGGCTGGGACACCAGCCACCACGTGCGTTCTGCTAGAATGTAAGCTCTACAAGGGGAGGATATGCGTTTAATTTGTTCAATGCTATGCCCTCAGTGCCTAGAACAGTGCTTGGTAGGTGTCAGGTTCTCAGTAAACATGTGTTGAATGAAATTTGTTGACCTTTGTCTCTATTATTTGCTTTCCTCTAACTCTCTGACCTTCGCATTTTCACGAGTAGCCTTTGTCATCAGGTGTCTGACTTATGTAACTTAAGGGTGATACAGGAACTCCAGACAAAACCCACTCTGTCTCTGACTCAGGCACATCTAGCCACCACTAGCCTATGGCAGTTTATTGCATAATATGCCCAAGGACATTAATGTTATAAGGTATTATCATTATTAGAGTGTGTTGCAGCTGGTACTGAAGGATAAATTAAAGTCTGCAAGTGACTTTGTCTTCTCCTAAAGAAGATGTTTTCATAACTAAGAGATTGTTAAGTTTTGTCAAGAGCAACTTCAGAAAATTCTTAGAGAAGTGGACTTATTTCTGTATGCTGTATAATTGAGTTGGGGTCAGTGATCTTTTGTGTGATATGAAAAATAACCTTTGGGAATATCCAAATGGATTATGCAAATGGGTGACAGCCATTCTACAATCTTAGGACATCTATAGGTAATAATGATACTATTGTCTAAGTCCAGATGTACATAGACACTTGCTAATAATATCTAGTGATACTATTTCTGCCACTGAGAATCTAATAGTTTTCTGAGGGAACCTCAAAATTATATACGTCTGAGTCTTATAGGAATGTATATAAAATTACATTCCAACTTAAAACCATAGAAATATAGATCTTAGAGCTGAAAAACACCTTAATATATCAGCTATGTCAGGTGCCTGCCTACAGGAGGGTTTTTTGAATTTCATGCAAAGCATCCATATGAGACCCATAGAGGTTGAATGACTTTCCTGCCAAGGGTGACATAGGAAAGCTTTGGAAGGAAACATATTTTATCTATTGTTATAATTTAAAGGGAATATATATTCCCATAATTTCTGTTTGAGTTTTTCTTTCATAGAAAACTTCAAAACAATCTGTAATGTCATAAGCACATCTATTTATGATGTGCACAAAACTTTGTAGCTTCAACAGAATGGGATTAGAGGATAAAATGGAATATTTTTCCATTCTTCCAGGCAGAGGGCTTATGCTCTTGGTAAGACAAAGCACAGTAAACACAGGGTGGGGCAAAAGTAGGTTTACAGTTGTGAATATGCCAAGTGCAGCGTGTTTTTTATTTGTTTGTTGTTTTGGTATTATAATTATTATATTATTTTCCATATTAACAACTGTAAACCTACTTATGCCCAACCCTGTATTTTGTCCTACTTGTTTCTTATACTTCTGTGTTTTGTCTTCTTACTCTGGAAATACCTTATAGTGTCCAAACACTGACCTTGAATTTCATGAGCCACACAACTTCCAATCTGAAATTTTGAGCAGTCCTCATTTGTAATTACAGTCTGTTGCAGAAGCAGAACATCTAAGTAATGCTATTTTGCTTCTTTCACAACCAAAAGCTGATTTGGTTTGTATTACTTTCCTGCCATTGCTGAAAAGACCACACAAGCTGAGTTGTATAGTTCCGAAGTCCACCTGAAGTCCAGTGTGGCAGATAAAACTGATTAGACTGTCTTTTCTCAAATCTACCCAGTCATACTAGTAAAATACACATATCACTTAAATAAGACAGTATAATAACTTATATAAGGAAATTAGGAGCAAGGTGGCTAATTATGTAATGTCTCTTAAAATGTCCTTTCTGCCATTATCAGGGGTAGAGGATTAGGTAAACAAAAGTGGCCTTTTGTTTTGTACTTTCTATGGCTAGAAATATTATTTTACCAATCTTGAAAAGTACAACTTCCCATATCATCACACTGTCAATCTACTCATCTCTATAAATTTTCTATTATTCAACTATCTCATCTAATAATCTTAACTGTTCTGGTATTAGCTCCTCCCCTCATTTTTAAAAATGATATATTTTTATTGATTTCAGAGAAGAAAGGAGATAAAGAGAGGGATAGAAACATCAATGATGAGAGAGAATCATTGATCGGTTGCCTCCTGCATGTCCTCCACCGGGACCAAGCCTGCAACCTGGGCATGTGCCCTGACCAGGAATCTAACCGTGACCTACTGGCTCATAGGTTGATGTTCAACCACTGAGCCACACCCGCCAGGAAGTTTACAAAATACAGACATATAGTAATTTACACATTTTGTGCCTTTTTAAAAATGCTTCATAAAATTAAGCCTATTCTATTCTGTACTCTGAAAGGAAGTACACATCCAACCATGTGAGTATGTTAGCATAATGCTCATGTTGACAAGAACCATATTTTTTCTCAAAAGCATGATGGATGAAGCTAGTTTTGCAAAGAGCTCATGACCAATTTCTTTCAAGGTTCAGTTCAAATTTGACAGCATGAAGAATT
Source organism: Myotis myotis (assembly GCF_014108235.1). Lineage (NCBI taxonomy): Eukaryota > Metazoa > Chordata > Mammalia > Chiroptera > Vespertilionidae > Myotis > Myotis myotis. The sequence continues at coordinate 194,538,066 of NW_023416313.1, read as the reverse complement.
TCATGTAGCAAATGGGAAATGTTCTTTTACATTTTCAGCTAGTATGATACTCATTTTGGCCTTCCACGCACATCCATACCCAGTCCTGGTTAAAGATATGGGAGGCCCACTATGCCAGAGCTCTGGTGCAGCACAGCCATTAAAGAGAGCACGTGTCTGTAAGTGTTCTCAACACCATGCACCCTGCAGGATTCTGCTTTTTTGGGGGGTCAGTTTTAAGTGCAGACCATATGCATAATAAAAACAATCAAAGTACGAATTTGTACATGCTATGAGTATTGCAGTTTTTGACCAAACTGCTTCATGCTTGGCTGTTATCTTTTGGGTTGATGGGTTTCCAGAGAAAACTAGCTGTGCAGGCAGGGGAAGGTTGGGGGTGGGGTGGGTAAGAGATCAACTGAAGTACTTGTATGCATGCATATAAGCATAACCAATGGACACAGACACGGGGGGTAGGTGAGGGCATGTGCTGGGGGGTAGAGGAGGCCGGAGGGATGCCCGTGGGGGAAAAAGGAGACATATGTACTGCTATTTGTAATACTTTAAACAATAAAAAAAATAACAACAACAACAACATCCCACAGCTGTGCAATTTGAGATGTTTCGGTACATCTGTACCAAAGTTGCAGCCTGAAGATGCCCAGAATAGTGATATTCGATGTGTGTGTGTGTGTGTGTGTGTGTGTGTGTGTGTGTGTGTGTGTGTGTGTTTTCTCTGCAGATGCTAAATTTTCAGGAAGAGAAATGTTCAACTTGAGCAAACATGACTAATAATTGTTAGATGTTTACTTGCAAACAGACAAGTGTTGGCAGCACAGAATCCAAAACAGAAATTATGGGACTTGGGGCTTCTTATTTTCCTCAGGGCCTAACCCTTTCTTCTAAGATTCTTTTTGGAATTTTAAACATTTTATTTATTTGTAAAAGAATACAAAATAATACACTTTACCTAACTTTGTATTTAATTGTGCTTCTCCCACGTGATGATAAATAATCATTCTGAAACACAAATGGATACTTGTGTAATGATCCTTACCATCCTGTCAGCAAACATCTCTCTTTATTCCCATAACATTTTAAAATACTTACTTGTTCAACTTCTTGCTACCTCTACTGGAACCTAACTCCCCTGAAGGCACAGACCATGTTATTTTGTCATTGTCTCCTACTGTCTGCTGTTATGTGTTTGGAAAATGTATAATGAATGAGTTATACTATTTCTTAATACTTATTAAATTTGTTTTTGTACTTTAAATATTTAAAATTTTTGTCTTCAAGTGTGCTATATAGGATAATTCTCCATTGGTCAGTTCTCACTTTACCTAATCATGTGAAAAATATTTTCCTAAATCATTTGATAAAATCCAGTACCCATTTATGTTAAAAACTCTCAGCAAAATGGGGACAGAGGGAATATACCTCAACATAATAATGACATATATGACAAACCTATAGTTAATATTACAGTATATTCAAAGGACAAAAACTGAAAGCATTTCCTTTAAGATCAGGAACAAGAGGGGAATGTCTGCTTTCACCACTCTTATTTAACACTAGGGGCCCAGTGCACAAATTCATGCACCTTGAAAGGAACTGTGGGCCATGAGGCTGCAGTGGGCACAGGGGTGGGTCTTGGCCCATCCTCTGTGCCCCTGCCCAGGCCCTCCCACCATGGCCCTGGGTCCTCTGTCTGCTGGCAGCCCTGCTCCCACCACCACCACTCCCACATGCTGAAGGCTCTGGCTCCTCTTGCACCTGCTGACAGCATGTAGCGACTGGAGCCAGCACCAGCAGTGGGTGCTAACGGGGCTGGTGTCCTCAGCAGTTGCAATTGGCGGCTGCTGCCCTGATCAGCCCTCAGGAACAGGGGGAGGTGGAGAAGCCCTCAGGGGAGATTGGGGCTGGCCGCTGTCACTTGCACCCATTGATGGCGCTGAGCGATTGGGACCAGTGCCAGGCGCCCGCAGCGGGTGCAAGCAGTGGCTCTGGTGCCAGCTGCGGCTGTGAGCAGGGCCAGCACCAGCAGCGTGTGCAAGAGGTGGCTACCAGCCCTGATCGCCCCTCAGGAGCAGGTGTGAGTGCCTGGCAGGACTGCGGCATGTGGGAGCAAAGAATTTTCAGTAACCACCAGAGGCTTGCCCTAATGACAGTGACCAGCACTCTGCCTTGGTCTGGCGCCTCCACTCTCCTGCTCCACCATCCCACTGTGGCAAATGCCCGCCATGTTTCATACATGCCCCCTGGTGGTAAGCGCACATCATAGTGACCGATTGTTCAGTTGTTCTGCCATTTGGTCTATTTGCATGTTAGGGATTTATATAGATAGATAGTACTAGAAGTCCTAGCCACAACAATCAGAAAATAAGAAGAAATAAAAGGCATCCAAATAGGAAAGAAAGTAAAATTGTCATTATTTGCAGATGGCATGATACACTAGAGAACTGTAAATATTCCACCAAAAAACTACTAGAACTGATAATTGAATTCAGTAAAGCAGCAGGATACAAAATAAATATCCAGAAATCAGTTGCATTTTTATATATTAATAAAGAACTATCAGAAAGGGAAAGTAAGACAACAATCCCATTTATAATTGCATCATAAAAATAAAATACCTTGAAATACATTTAACCAAGGATATTAAAGACCTGTACTTGGAAAATTATATGACACTGAAAAGAAATTGAGGAAGATATAAATAAGTGGAAGCATATACCATGTTCATGAATAGGAATTAAAACAATTAACATGTCCATACTACCCAAAACAATCTATAGACTCAACACAATTCCTATCAAGATACCAGTTGTATATTTCACAGAGCTAGAACAAATTTTTCAAGAATTTATGTGGAACCACAAAAGATCCCGAATAGCCACAGCATTCTTGAGAAAGAACAAAGTTGGAGGAATCCATGCTACCTGATATCAAACTAAATAGAAGGCCACAGAAATCCAAACAGCATGGTACTGGCATAAAATAACAGATAGATCAATGGAACAGAATAAAGAGCACAAAAATAAGCTCATGCTTTTATGGTCAATTAATATTTGACAATAGAGGCAAGAACATATAATGGGGTAAAGACAGTCTCTTAAATAAATGGTGTTGGGAAAATTGGACAAATACATGCAAAGAAATCAGACTAGATCACCTTATTACACCATACACAAGAATAAACTCAAAATAGATTAAAGATTTAAATGTAAGACTCAAAACCATAAAAATTCTAGGAGAAAACATAGGCAGTAAAATCTTGGATATTTCTTATGGCAATATTTTTTCTTATATATCTCCTTGGACAAGGGAAACAAAAGAAAAATTAAACAAATGGGACTATATCAAACTAAAAAGTTAGTAAAAAGACAACCTACTGAATGGGAAAAGATATTCAACATGTTACATCTGATAAGATGTTAATATCCAACCCTTATAAAGTATTCATACAATTCAATACCAAAAAAACTCAAATAATTCAATTAAAAATGAACAAAAGACCGGAATAGACACTTCTCTAAAGAGGACATACAGATGCCCAATAGACATATAAAAAGATGCTCAACATCACTAATCATCAGAGAAATGCAAATAAAACCACAATGAGATATCACCTCACATCTGTCAGAATGGCTATATCATCAATAAATCAACAAACAAGTGTTGGTGAGAATGTTGAGAAAAGGGAGCCCTCATGCACTGTTGGTGGGAATGCAGATTGGTGCAGCCACTGTGGAAAACATTATGGCATTTACACAAAAAATAAAAAATGGAACTGCTGTATGACCCAGGGATTCCACTCTGGGAATATATTTGAAGAAACCTAAAACATTGATTCGAAAGAATATATGTACCCCTTTGTTCATTTTAGCATTGTTTACAATAGCCAAGATCTGGAAGAAGCCCAAGTACCCATCAGTAGATGGGTAGATAAAAAAGCAGTGGTACATTTTCACAATGGAATACTACTCAAGGGTACAAAAGAAAGAAATCTTACCTTTTGCAACAGCATGGATGAACCTGGAGAGTATTATGCTAAGTGAAATAAGTCAGTCAGAAAAAGACAAATACCATATGATTTTACTTATATGTGGAATCTAATGAACAAAATTTAAAAAACAAAATAGGAACAGACTCATAGATACATAGAACAGACTGACAGCTGTCAGAAGGGAGAGGGGTTAGGGGACTGAGTGAGAAGGTGAAGTGATTAAGCAAAAAAAAACCCCAAACAAATACCCCCAACCAAACTAATAGACACAGACAATAGTATGGTGATTACCAGAGGTTGGGGAAGGTAGAAGAGGGTAAAAGGGGGCATAAATGGTGATGGAAGGAGACTTGCTTTTGAGTGGTGAACACACAGTACAATATACAAATGATGTATTATAGAAGTATACACTTGAAACCTATATAATTTTATTAACCAGTATCACCCCAATAAATTCAATGAAAATTTTAAAAATGTGTGTTACTATAAGAATGTTTTTAACTATAATTCTTTAATGATTATTTATGAACCTTGCCAATAATGAAAACTGATAGATAATCTTAGTTATAAGCCTTTACTTTTCATCATATTCTTGGAAAATACATTTTTTTCTTTATATATTCTTACTAGAGGCCCAGTGCACGACATTCATGCACTGGGGATGGGGGTCCCTCAGCCAGGCCTGCACCCTCTTGCAGTCTGGGACCCCTAGGGGTATGTCCGCCTGCTGGCTTAGGTCCGCTTCCCCCGGGGATTGGGCCTAAGCCGGCAGTCAGACATCCCTCTCGCTGTCTGGGGCTCTCGCAGTCCAGGGAGAGGCTCCCGCCACTGCTGCTGTGCTCGCCAATCGTGAGCCCAGCTTCTGGCTGAGCAGTGCTCCCCCTGTGGGAGCTTACTGACCACCATGGGGCAGCTCCTGCATTGAGCATTTCCCCCCTGGTGGTCAGTGTGCGTCATAGTGTCGGTCATTCTGCCGTTTGGTCTATTTGCATATTAGCCTTTTATTATATAGGATAACATCATATCTGTACTATATTCTCAGAATATGAGATATAATAACAATTATAATTAACATAGTTATCTTTGATCTAAAAGGAACTTTAGATAACATGCAATCCAAAGGAAAGAAAATTAAGGTTCAGGGAGATGACATAACTTGTCTAAAACTATATTGGTTGTTTTTACTTTTAATTATGGTATGTTTGGTTATATACTTTTTAAAAATGTGGTGGTATTTTAGGACTCTTTTTCTGAGCATTAAGATAAAGCATTGAAATATAATTACTATTATTATCCAATTCATCCTTCAAGAATTGGTCTTTATTTTCATTCCTTAAAATAGAATACTTTTTTTTTAGGGATTTGAGATCATCTTTGTTTTTTTATATTGGCATCCTATAAGGTTATACAAATAATTCATATATTAATTATGTGTCTTTGTTTTCAATTATTTTTTTAAATGAAAGCATCCAGTTTGCATCTAAATTCAATTATTTCATACTGATGTGATATAATTTTGTGATGCAGAACTCAAATGAAAATTTCTGTACTTTGAACCTGCATTGAGTCAAACTTACATTTTAATATTTTCACCATCAATTTTTTCACTTACTTCCTTATTATCTAGTCTTCTATGCCTTTGTGTTTGTTTTTTGCCTTTTTAAAAATAGCTAGCATATTTATGGCATATTTACATCCCCTACATTTACCTACTTCAGTGCTGGTTAAATGGCAAGGCTAGAGTAGTCATTTTCATTTCTAAGTCAATTGTTTGGAATGCAAATCACAGAGCAGGGAAATCAGATTTTAACTGTGGGCTATACACACACTGACTGCTACTACTATTATATAATCAGCACATTAAAGGCTTATTAGGATTTTGTGAGTTATTATCCAGTTTTATTATAATTTCAATCTGAATTTTTTTAAAATTCCAACACAGAAAATATGCCCTTTCTTCAGTGTTGATGGTTCTCTAAGCGGCAAAAAGAGCTGAGGCTGTCAGGTTAGTTGCTTTGGGGACTAGAAACTGTCTGAATAAGAGAAAGCACCTGGCTATGATTCTATATCCAGATATTCTAAATTGGGAGCAAAGGACATTTGCCCCCATTGCTTAAATATTCTTAACTCACACTCCTCCAGCTTTACTCTTATGAGCCATTTATCATGGTGGTGGTGATGGTGATGTGATGACGATGGTGATTGCTATAATACATGTCCATGGTGGAAAAAGGAACAGCAGAGTCTGACGTGATAAGTTTCCCTCCATCCTCAGTACCCCATCATTGCACAGACATATTTAGCATTATTAATAGCTTCTTGTGCATTCTAACAGAAGTTGTATCTATCTACAAGTATATATTTCATTTAGCCTATCTCAATCTCAGTTTTCCTCTCTGTATATGTCACCTATAGGTCGAGTCTTAATGAACACTGGATTGCCAGAATCCCAATTTTAAAATGTCCTAGAATTTTGATATAAATATTTACATTTCATGAGTAGCAGTAGCAGCAGGTACCTAAGGGACTAACTCATTTACTAGCCTTCTAAATAGGGCAGCTCATTTTTCTTAGACACATCCTAGGCAATTGAATTCTCCTGAGATTTGAAAAATGTCCAATTCTTACTCAAAAAGTTGTCCTGACTGGATCAAGGAGTTAAATGGACAATGAGGAGTGGGGAGTGAACCACACCTCACAGAGCAGAATGAAAGCATCTGCTGCTTATCTCCCAGATTGATGAGTGTAGCTATTTTGGAAGAGTGAGTACTAATTAATCCATTAAACAGTTCCCACTGTGATTCCTCAATGTAATTTCGGGCTGCTAAACTGATGTTTGGAGACTTAAAACCTAACCACAGAAACTTATCACTGTAAGCTAACAACCCTGTAAGAGAAACTTTTCAGGGGTGTTAGAAAAATTTCTTAGACCATGTAGTAGAAAGGAAGTAATAGAAAGCGGAAGGCTCTTGTTCTGCAGAAGGTTCTTTTAAAAAATTAGCTTAGTTTCCCAAGTGCTGATGAAGTTGACCAAATAGAGCTAAAGTTGCATGTTTTATTAATAAGAGCCTTGATTGGTTGTGTATTTGTATCTGTGTCTAATTCTGGAGAGTTATGCTGCTCAATTAAAATACACCCAGGAAGCATGTTCAGTGTGTACAGTGTTCTAACGATAAAACAGATTTAGTAAGCTGCATTAAAAAAGAAAAGGCAAGAAATGAACGTTTCAAACTCTGTTGTGAAGCAACAACTGGGGGCATCAGAATGGTGGCATTACTATTCCAGAGAGTATATTACACTATAGGTTAGAACCAGGAGGGCATGTGGTCCCACTTTACAGTCCACTATACACATGTCAGCATTTGGACACTGTCAAGTTATGTGTTACATATATTAAGCATAAATCTGATTAGCAAGGAGCACATCCAGGACTTACTTTTCACCATCTTCTAAAAATATATCCATGCTTTTGAGATGTTTCCAAATGAACAAATACTACACTAAATTTATACAGACTGTTCATTATTGAAAAAAATTGGGCACAATGAGAAAGTTGCCACTAAGATGATGAAATTCTTCACAATCCTCTCATCTCTGCTTGCCTACAACCCACTGGCTTTTTATCTCTTGCTCTTGTCCATCTACATATCATCATTTATTTTCATTTTAAAAATTTATGATCATATGTAGTTTCTGGATTATAGTTGGTACTCAATAATTTATTTATTTTTAATCTTTATTGTTGAGATTATTACAGATGTCCCCTTTCCCCCCACTTCCTCCTTCTAACTGATTCCCACCCCACCCCAGGCCTTCGCCACCTTATTGTCTGTGTCCATAGGTAATGCATATATGCTTATAAGATCTTTGGTTAATCTCTTCCCACCTCCTCCCATCCCCCTTCCCTCTGAGAATCATCAGTCTGTTCCATTTCCATGCCCCTGATTCTATTTTATTCACTAGTTTATTCTGTTTATTAGATTTCTTATTCATTTATTTTGATTTTTACATTCAATTGTTGATAGATATGTATTCATTGCCATTTTTGTTGTTCATTTTTTTTATCTTTATCTTTTTCTCCTTCTTCCTATTCTTAAAGAATACCCTTCAACATTTCATATAATACTGGTTTTGTGGTGATGAACTCCTTTAGCCTTTTCTTGTTCGTGAAGCTCTTTATCTGACCTTTAGTTCTAAATGATAGCTTTGCTGGGTAGAGTAATCTTGGTGGTAGGTCCTTGCTATTCACTACTTTGAATATTTCTTGAGTAATCTTATATTGGTGTTTTTGAACTCTATATCCAGTAGTTTGCTTTTTTCTATTTCTTTCATTTGTGACATGTTTCTTTGTCTCCGCATTTTAGCTGCTGCCCTGTGATTTTTTCTATGTAGTGGGTAGAGCTGCTATATCTCCTTGAGTTGGTAGAGTGGCCTTGTGTAGTAGGTGTCCTATAGGGCCCAGTGGTTCAGCCTCCCCAGTCACATGAGCTGAAAACTCTAGGTGCACCCCTTTGTGGGCTGTGTGCACAGTCTTGTTATTAGTTGAGACTTGATTGCTGTTGGTGTCACTGGAAGAAATTGACCTCCAGTCCAACTGACTGTGAGGACCAGCTGCGACTACAGAGGGAATTAGAACTACAGGACTTGCTTCAGTGGGGCTTTGGTGCTCACTGAGTCTGTGCCTGAGTGTGTTGCTTATGGATGTGTAGAGTTGTAATCTGGTATGGTCTGATATTGACCACTGGGTACACTGGCTCTTGGGTCTCCAGGGAGGTGCAAAGTCAGCCACTGCCTGGGACCACACAGCAGGAGCTACAGAGAGATCTGCAGATTCCTCCTGTTTGTATCAGGTTTGGGAGTGCCCAAACAAGGCCCAGCTGTGAAGCAAGGCAGGCTGATGCTGGTGCTGCTGTCGGATCTTGGGCCTTTTATTGATAGGTTTGGGGCTCCCCAATCCAGCTGCATCTTGTTTGAGAGATTTTAGCCTGAGCAAGGACAGGCCTTTCAAATGCAAAAGCTGCTGCAGGCAGCTTGGATGGGGTTGTAAATTGGATGAGGCGGGGTCTCAGGGAATCACCAGGGCAGAGCAAACAGAAATGGCTGCCAGTCAGCCCTGGGACCAGGAGGTCCCAGCATAAGAACAATGACCCCTGTGAGCACTTCTGTCTGGGAGAAAGTCGCCCCCAAGTTTTTGCCCCAAGGCCAGACAATCCAGTTCCTCATCATGTGTGTCTGTGTCCCCCAGAGCCTTCCCCTGTTGCTGGAGCTCAGAGGAAGCAGGGCCTTGTAAGTTCAGTTTGTGTGCTGGCCCTTTAAGAACAGTTGGGTCTTCAGTAGCCTCTGTGTTACTGAGCCCCAATCCACACTGGTTTTAATAGCCTGTAATTATGGGGACTTCTTTTCCCAGCTCTGGGACCCTGGGCTGGGAGTCTAGTGTGGGGCTGGGACACCTTGCTTCTCACAGGCGGCCTCCACAAGATGATCTCCCTCCTCATTAAAAAAACAGCACACATGGGTATCTGGGCGTTGGACCAGGCTGTTCTGGGCCTCTGCACCTTTTACCAGTATCAGTGTGCTTTCTTCTTTACTTCTCTAGTTGTAGGACTTCCATTCAGCCAGCTCTTTGGCGGTTCTAGATGGTGGTTGTTCTGTATTTTAGTTGTAATTTTGATGTGGTTGTGGGAGGGGGTGAGTATAGGCCAGCCGTGGGCAAACTACGGCCCGTGGGCCAGATCCAGCCCGTTTGAAATGAATAAAACTAAAAAAAAAAAAAAAAAAGACCGTACCCTTTTATGTAATGATGTTTACTTTGAATTTATATTAGTTCACACAAACACTCCATCCATGCTTTTGTTCCGGCCCTCCCGTCCAGTTTAAGAACCCATTGTGGCCCTTGAGTCAAAAAGTTTGCCCACCCCTGGTATAGGCATTTGCCTATGCCACCATCTTTGGAAACAACCAATAATTTATTTGTTGAGTGAGGATCTTTCTGGCTGTAGAATGCCACAATATCCTAACTTGTGTGTCCATTGAGATGAGTTTCTCATTCTGCCAACATTGAAAATAAGATCCTTGTTTTCACTTTTTTACATTTTGAAAGGACCTTTAAAATTCAGTACAGGGTTTTCTTTTGGAAAAAATTTTCACAATTTCTTATGAGATGTTTTTCCCTTTAATTTTGGGAATGTGGAGTAGTATGTATAAGTGCATGAGTGTGTCAGTACGTGCATATTTTAAATAGAATTTGTAGCTGTAATATTTAATTGCCACCACTAATAAACTGTTTTTTAAGTGCCATAGTCTTTTCCACAGAAAATACATTTACATGTAAAATTAACTTCTAATAAAGAAGCTGTTAGCATGCCCTTGATTGTGAAAACATGAGTAGGAATTGAGATAAAATGTTTAGTTGTTCAGTGTCTCTCACATATTATCACCACCAAAAACTTCTCTGAATATAAATCTAGATCAATAAATTGCTGATAGAAAATTTTTAAAAAATGCAGCTTGTTGTGGAGCAGATATGTAATAAACACTGCTTAGTGTACCTGATTAAATACTCTTTAATAAGACTGTTCTCATGCAGCAGAAAATGGACACAAAGTCCTGGCCTGGCTCTGTGTATTTAAAATTGTTATATGGGCTATATTATGACTACTAGTAAAAGACATGGATGACATTTGCTTTTAAACAGTACTAAAAGCAGAGCTATAAAAATAGGCTTTTCAAAATATACAAAGAAGAGGCAAATTATATGGAAAAAGATCAACAACTCTGATAATAAACAAAAGTGAAAGCTAAAAAAAATAAATTCCAAATTAAATTGTCAAAGGCATAGTAATTTTAATGCCTATCCTGGGTAGAGAGCAGAATGAGATAATGTATCACACTAGAGGTAGGTATACAAATTGCAGGAAGGTTTTTAATTTCAAATTTCATGTCTTCAATAGATTTTCAATTTTTCTGTATTCTTATGGCTGCTTGATCAATTGTGTCATTTCAGGAATTTATCCATTCTACCTAAGTGATTGATTATTGACATATTCCCATTAACAATATACAGGGAGCTGACAAAATTCCACTATTTCTTTCTATAGAATTGTAGCTTAATTTCTTGAGTGTTTTGTATGTTGTAGCCTTTGTGCTCAACATTTTATATGCATCATGTCATCAAGTTCTTCCAAAAAGGTTTACTATTATCATCATTATTATTTTTATTTTCTTTGTTAATCCTCACTTTAGGATGTTTTTTTCCATTGATTTTTTAGAGAGTGTGGAAGGGATGGGGAGAGACACAGAGAGAGACACATCGATTGGTTGCCTCCTGCATGGGCCCCAACGGAGCCTGGGGACCAAGCCTGCAACCAAGTATGTGCCCTTGACTAGATTTGCCGGGGTCCAACCCCAGCAGGTCCAGGGGTCCCCAAAGGTGTGGACGGAGTTAGTGAAGAAGGAATGACATGGAGAGGGCGTTCAGATGATCATCATAGCAAGGTTCTCTAGCCACGTTCTGGTCAGGATCTCCGGTGAGGTTCTGGTTAGGATCTCCAGCTAGGTTCTGTAGCCATGTTCCCTCGCTAGGTTCTCCAGCCAGGTTCTGTCCAGGTTCTCCAGCCAGGTTCAGTCACCAGGTTCTAGTCAGGTTCTCTTGCCAATTTCTGTAGTCAGGTTCAGCCCAGGATCTTTTGCCATGTTCTCTCGCTAGGTTCTGTCTCTAGGTTCTGAGGCCAGTTTCTGTCCAGGATCTTTTGCCATGTTCTCTCCAGCGAAGTTCTTCTGTCTCTAGAGAACGTTCTGTGTAGGTTCTGTGCCTCCTGGTTCTGTCTTCTAAGTTCTGTGTTCTAAGTTCTGGGTCTTGCTGTCTTGTTGCATCTGTATTTATACCAGTTGATTCAATCCTATAAATCTCTATTACAAAGGTTAGGGCGTTTCTTATCTTCATTCCAGGGAGTAAAGATTATGTAGCTTAAGCACGATTGTTCGTAGTTAAAGTGATTAATTACCCGCCTGGCACTTAGTTAAGAGGTTTTATTCCCTCCCTAACTTCAGGGGAAAATCCCTACCTGGGGAAACAACCTTTCTCAGAGAGGAGACCTTGGTTAAAACACATAGTGCCAAGAAGGTGAGCAAACATATTAAGAACAATATGCCATATATGCCAGGTCCCTTGAAACAGCAAGGATGGACCGGCTCCCGGCATAGATTCAGATCTGCAAACCCTTCAGTCCACAGTATAGTGTTGTAACCACTGAACAAAACCAGCTAGGGCTATTACATTATTATTTTTAGCTGAGGAAACAGAAACTCAGAAAGATTAAATAACATTTCCAAGTTTACAAGCTAATGTGTGGTGCTTTTGAGATCCAGAAATCCTAAGCTCTTAATCTTAACAGCGATTTTAGAGAAAAGAAACACATCTATACACAAGGTACTCTTGCTTTTATTATTAGCTTTTTTGTGTGAAGTTCAGTTCTTCTATGGTAATAAACACACAAGGAATGTCTTCAGCAAAACCTCACTTCTTCAGGAATGAAGTTCTTAGAGGCAAACTTTATTCTTCTGTGGGAGGATTTTTTTAGTTTAAAACAAATTGTTTTTGTTTTTCTTTATTATTAGCCTCAGGAGTTTCCAGGCCTCAGGCATTTTGCAAGCGTAAGAGTTATGGGTATTGAGCCTCCTAAAACACCTTGTTATGCTAGAAGCCTGGGTTCATCATTAATAGTAGAAAGCTACAACCAGCTCAGCATGAACCATCCTGGAGCATGAACCATCGGTAGACCTACGCATATGCAGAAATCACTTTGTGCTGTAAGCAACAGACTTGTGGTTTGTGGAGTCTAAGTGCTGCTCTCATTTAGTTACTTCTACACTCTGTCCCCTAATCCTTTTATTTGGGGAAAAGTATTGAGGAGGACTTTGAGCATTTATGGTAAATGGATATGAAATTTTATTACTTTCTTGTACTCCAAGTCTTCTCAGAAGAGCAAAAATAAGTAAGAGTTTGATTTCTTTAAGTGCCTCAAACAACAGTTAATGAAATTCAAAGAGCATTGAATTATTAAACAATCATACTTCCCAAAAATAGTATTTGTGGTTTAGCCAATTGGTCATTTTTACTGAGTGCCCAAGGATTATAACATACTGATACATGCTTGCATCTTTGATTTGTGTATAGTTCTCATTTTCAGATAAATCATATGAATTTGCCGCAATAATTACAAAAGGAATTTATTTCATGCATCAGTAGCCCCATTTTAGGCCAATAAATTAGTAAAACATGAAGAACTATCTAACCCACATCCACCCTGTAGTTAATTAAGCAACTGAGTTTTCCATTTCTTTTGTCCTCCCCCCAAAATCCTAATATTACTCAGTTGTTACAGTTGGCACATGATCATTGGCAAAGAGGGCAGTAAGGAGGCTGCTGTAGTAACTCAGCTGAGAGATGATGAGTGCCTAAACCCCGGCAGAGGAAATATGGATGGGGAGTAGAGACAGATTTCTCACCCATCAGTGGAGACTAAGGCAAACTCATGTTTGTCAAAAGGATTAAATGTGAATGTGAAAGCACCTATAAATTATGAAAGCTGGGGAATCTTATGTGGCTTCTTTCTTCTTCTTGACAGTGTTAATGACAGCTGTCAGCCTTAGTCACCCAACCTTCATGTAAATATTCAGGTTTAACCTACTGTCGGCTTTATGGACTACCTGCCAGGAGCCCTGAAGATCTTTTTTATCACATGCTTATTGTAGTTGACATTTCTGCCACAGTGATGTGCCTAGTGGAATGAACTTGGTATGGCTGTATTCCATGCACGTCAGACCTTGACAGTAATGATTTATTGAAAAGGTGAACATTTGGTACCAAGTGTTATCAGGAAAGAATGAAGCCTGGTAATGTGGAAGATAAAGAAGAACTTAGTAATTCATCAGATAGTGTTTCATGGGATATACAGTGATTCTTGGGGTACACAGTCTTGCAAATTAGAAAGATGAGGGTAGTTTTATCAATAAAAAAAAATTGAAACCTTTTAAATCAATGCTATTTCTGTTGCTCTAACAGGTTGGTGTTGCTCCATTCAATATAGGCAGTGAACTAAGTTTTACTTCCTAGCTAACTACTAAGGAATAGTTTTGTAGCCAGCATACTCAAAGTTTCTACGAATCATAGTTTCTACGAATCATAAATTCATATGATTTATCTTAAAAACCATAAGTGGAGTAATATATTCTGATCTTTAATCTCCAAATGATGGATTATTTTCATCATATATCATCCCATGGGTTTGTTCCTCTAATCTATATATATAAAAGCCTAAATGACCATCACAACCGAATGGACGACTGAACAAGCTGTGTGGGGCGATTAGGCCGGCTGGGGGGTCAGTGAGGGGCTACCAAATGACCGAGTAGCAGGCTGTGTGGGGCTACCAGGTTGGCAGGGGGGTCAGTGAGGGGTGACCAAACGACTGAGCAGCAGGCTGCATGGGGCGACCAGGCCAGTGGGCAGGGCAGTTGGGGGCGACCAGGCTGGCAGGAGGGCAGTAAGGGGTGACCAGCTGTTTCGGGGGGCAGTTGGAGGCAACCAGGCCGGTGGGGTGGAGCAGTTGGGGACGACTAGGCTGCCAGGGGGCGCAGTTGGGGGTGACCAGACCAGCATGGGGGGAAGTTAGGGGTGATCAGGCAGGCATGCAGGTTAGCAGTTAGGAGCCAGTGGTCCCAGATTGTGAGAGGGATGTCCCCAGGATCGGGCCTAAACTGGCAGTTGGACATCCCCAAGGGGTCCTGAATTGGAGAGGGTGCAGGCTGGGCTGAGGGGACCCCACCCCCTGTGCATGAATTTCATGCAATGGGACTCTAGTCTATATATATAAAAGCCCAGCGACCTGAATGGTGGAACAACCAGAATGACTAGAATGACTGGTGGCTATGACGCACACTGTGGCAGCCAGCCAGCCTGATCTGGGTCCTGATCGGCCTCCCTCCCCACAGCTGGTCCAGCCCCCAATTGGTCCCCATTGGGGCAGGCTGGCCAGACCCCACCTGTGCACAAATTTGTGCTCCAGGCCTCTAGTTTGCTAATAATGTGATTGTCTTATACATGATACTCTCTTGGTGATTACTTGTTCTAAGATTCAATTATGTTTTAACACAGGATGGGATATTATCTTCAAAATAAGTCAGTGAAGTACCCTTTCATATGTAAGCCCATGCTAATAGTGCATGTTAACTTCAATTAATTTATGGCTGCAAGCAATGCACAAGTTCTCCTAGAAAATGCAGTTTGTGGAAAATATACTATCTTGTCTACAATAAATTTATAGTTTATGTAAAGAAGTAAAGTTACACAATGCCGGGGTCCAACCCCAGCAGGTCCAGGGGTTCCCAAAGGCGTGGACGGAGTCGGCAAAAAAGGAATGACATGGAGACAGTGTTCAGTTGATCAGCAGCCTAGCCAGGATCTCCAGCCAAGTTCTGGTTTGGATCTCCAGAGAGGTTCTGCTTAGGATCTCCAGCCAGGTTCTGTGTCCATGTTCTCTTGCTAGGTTCTCCATGTTCTCCAGCCAGGTTCTGTAGCCATGTTCCCTCGCTAGGTTCTCCAGCCAGGTTCTGTCCAGGTTCTCCAGCCAGGTTCAGTCACCAGGTTCTCTTGCCAATTTCTGTAGTCAGGTTCAGTCCAGGATCTTTTGCCATGATCTCTCCAGCGAAGTTCTTCTGTCTCTAGGTTCCGTGTAGGTTCTGTGTGTAGGTTCTGTGTGTAGGTTCTGTCTCTCTTGGTTCTGTCTGCTAAGTTCTGTCTCTTGCTGTCTTGTTACATCTGTATTTATACCAGTTGATTCAATCCTATCAATCTCTATTACAAAGGTTAGGGCGTTTCTTATCTCCATTCCAGGGAGTAAAGATTATGTAGTTTAAGCATGATTGTTCGTAGTTAAAGTGATTAATTACCCGCCTGGCACTTAGTTGAGGGGTTTTATTCCCTCCCTAACTTCAGGGGAAAATCCCTACTTGGGGAAGCAACCTTTCTCAGAGAGGAGACCTTGGTTAAAACACATAGTGCCAAGAAGGTGAGCAAACATATTAAGAACAGTATGCCATATATGCCAGGTCCTTTGAAACAGCAAGGATGGACTGGCTCCCGGCAAATTCCCCCTTTTTTATTTTTTAAAAGCAGGCATTAAAAAGAAAAACCCCAAATGCTCTCTTGTATCCATTTTAAGAGTAGGATTGGCGCTTTCCGCTGTTACCTGAGTCCTGATCTATCACCCCAGGGAGAGTTTGCCAATCCTGCACTTTCCCGGGGTGGAAAGGCTGCAGTGGGGTTAAGGATAAGGCTCCTTGGGCCTACCTTTTCCCATGCCTCTACATTTACCTTTCCGGCACCTTTCCTTCCTCAGAAAAGCATGGACATGCTTCTTGTATAAAACGTTCTGTCTGACTGGGAATAACCTTAATTCCTCTGCTAGCAAGCATATGTGTTAAAAGATCAATACAGAGTCTTATTTCTTTAGACTCAGTATGGCACATCTTTTTAATCTAAAGATCAATACAGAGTCAACTTTCTTTGGACTCAGTATGGCACATCTTCTCAATCTAAGTTCTGTACTATCCACCTTCTTACCCTACTTATCCTCTGTAGGGGGGTTTGCAGCACCCTGGTGGAGTCCTATCTGTCCTGAATGTGGGGGTTCTCAATGGGGGGGGGGGCTTACCTTTGGGAATCCTGTTCCAGGGCTTCCCAAAGGTGTGGACGGAGTCGGCGAAGACTATCCATCCTCTTCCTACGGTGGAGTCCTATCCATCCCGAGAGTGGGGCTTACCTAGGGGTCCCTGTTCGGGCGCCAGATGCCGGGGTCCAACCCCAGCAGGTCCAGGGGTCCCCAAAGGTGTGGATGGAGTCGGCGAAGACTATCCAACCTCTTCCTATGGTGGAGTCCTATCCATCCCGAGATTGGGGCTTACCTAGGGGTCCCTGTTCGGGCGCCAGATGCCGGGGTCCCACCCCAGCAGGTCCAGGGGTCCCCAAAGGTGTGGACGGAGTCGGCGAAGAAGGAATGACACGGAGACAGCGTTCAGTTGATCAGCAGCCTAGCCAGGATCTCTAGCCAGGATCTCCAGCCAAGTTCTGGTCTGGATCTCCAGCGAAGTTCTGCTTATGATCTCCAGCCAGGTTCTGTCCAGGTTCTCCAGCCAGGTTCAGTCACCAGGTTCTAGTCAGGTTCTCTTGCCATGTTCTATAGTCAGGTTCAGTCCAGGATCTTTTGCCATGTCCTCTCGCTAGGTTCTGTCTCTAGGTTCTGTTGCCAGTTTCTGTCCAGGGTCTTTTGCCATGTTCTCTCCAGCGAAGTTCTTCTGTCTCTAGGTTCTGTGTAGGTTCTCTCTTCTAAGTTCTGTCTTCTTAGTTCTGTGTTCTAAGTTCTGTGTTCTAAGTTCTGTCTCTTGCTGTCTTGTTACATCTGTATTTATACCAGTTGATTCAATCCTATCAATCTCTATTACAAAGGTTAGGGCGTTTCTTATCTCCATTCCAGGGAGTAAAGATTATGTAACTTAAGCATGATTGTTTGTAGTTAAAGTGATTAACTACCCACCTGGCACTTAGTTAAGGAGTTTTATCCCCTCCCTGACTTCAGGGAAAAAATCCCTACCTGGGGAAACAACCTTTCTCAGAGAGGAGACCTTGGTTAAAACACATAGTGCCAAGAAGGTGAGCAAACATTTTAAGAACAGTATGCCATATATGCCAGGTCCTTTGAAACAGCAAGGATGGACTGGCTCCCGGCAACACAACTATGAATTGATTTACAAAAATAATTGGGAAGGTACAGATCAATACAACAGAAGATAGTACAGACTGAATATGCAGAATGCCCAGATATGGTCAGCCCTTCCCTGGTGCTCCAAGACTCCAAGGATGTGTGTTAGGGTTCAGGTACTCTGTCTTGCTGATTCTTCCTCAGGTCTTTTGGTTAATCTGCCAGCTCCTGGTGTATTTCTGATCCTTAACATTTCCCTCTTCACAGAGATGCTGACCAACCTGGTAGCTCATTTGCCCAGTTTTAGCTCTTTTTCACTCCAGGACAACTTTTTATAAACCACAGAGTAAGCTTTTTCAAATAGCATTTTATCCCTTATTCAACAAACACTGACTTTGGAGTCATAAGACCCACAAATCCTAGTGGCAGGGGAATGCACGGAGTCTGTGCCCCAAATCCAACAAGCCTTGGCTAGAGAAAGTGCTGATCCATCCCAACTCATGTATTGTCCTTCACCTTGCTCCCCGCCATTACCTATATCAGTGATTTTCAACCTTTTTCATCTCATAGCACATATAAACTAATTACTAAAATTTTGCTGCACACCAAAAAATATATCTTTTGCCAATATGTCAAAAAAAAAAATGGGTATACTTTTCATTCATTCACACCAGATGGCTATGTGTTGGCTGTTGTCATTATTCTTTAAATTTGACAATCTAATGGAAAATAGGTCAGTGCCCCTGACTAAATAGTCAGATATTGCATGTTTTAAAAATTATTGTGGCAAACCTGTTGAGATTGTACTTTGATCAAATTCAAGTTTGGCCTCATGACCTGTCACGTTTACTCTTGTTCTTTCTTCAGGGAGACATTTCATGACAGTTTCTCCTGTACCTCTACCCGTGACACTGGTTTATGTAGCACTACTAGTTTTTAGATTTGTGAAAATGGGTTTCTCAGCTGCTGGCCTGCATTAGCATCCTAGGATTGTGGAAACAGTCCCCAGTATGTCCTGATGTCTGTACCTCCTCCCTTCTGCCTGCTGCAGTGATTGTAAAATGGTTTTCTATAGAGATATGTAAAAAGTTCATCCTTAAGAAGTTTTGATCAGACCAATGACAAGTAAGCAACTAACATTGGCTACAACAGGTCTTCTATGGGATGGAATGATTATTATTTGCAATATTAACCTTAAAGCTCATATAGATATTAGGTAATGTAGCTGTTGAGACTAAATTCTGGTCTTATTTGTTTCCTTATATTTATAACTAGGGGCCCAGTGCACGAATCCGTGCACCTTGAAAGGAACTGTGGGCCACGAGGCTGCTGTGGGCACAGGGGCAGGTCTTGGCCCACCCTCCGTGCCCCTTCCCAGCCCCTCTCACTGTGGGCCCCACTCCCCTGTCTGCTGGCAGCTCCGCTCCAGCCACTGCCACTCCCACATGCTGATGGTGCCAGCCCTGCTCGCCCCCACTGACGGCGCAGAGTGATTGGGGCTGGCGCCAGCAGCAGGTGGGAATGGCAGCTCTGGCGCCAACAGAAGGTGTGAGTGGGGCCGTCGCTGGCAGTGGGTGAGAAAGGCAGCTGCTGGCCCTGATCACCCCTCAGGAGCAAGGGGAGGTAGAGAAGCCCTGAGGGCTATTGAGGCCAGCAGCCGCCGCTTGCACCTGATGGCTCTGAGTGATGGGGGCTGGCTGGGCACCAGCAGCAGGTGCAAGCACTGGGTGGGATATGGCGTGTGGGAGCAAAGAATTTTCAGTAACCACCAGAGGCTTGCCCTGATGACAGCGACTGGCACCCTGCCTTGGTCTGGTGCGCCCCCTCACCTGCTCCACCTTCCTGCCACAGCCGATGTCTGCCAAGTCCCACTTTCTGCCACCTGATGCTGATGCCTGACCTGTTCCGTATGTGCCCCTAGTGGTCAGCGCATGTCAAAGCGACTGGTTGTTCAGTTTGTTTGTTCTGCCATTTGGTCTATTTGCATATTAGGGATATATATATATATATATATATATATATATATATATATATATGTATTAGAGGCTCGGTGCACAAAAATTTGTGCACTCGAGGGGGAGGGGGGTCCCTCAGCCCGGCCTGTGCCCTCTCGCAGTCTGGGACCCCTCGGGGGATGACCACCTGCTGGCTTAGGCCCACTCCCTAGGGGATTGGGCCTAAGATGGCAATCAGACATCCCTCTGGCATCCCACCAGCCCTCGGGGGATGTCCACTTGCTAGTGGGGAGCAGGCCTAAACTGCAGTCAGACATCCTTAGCACTGCTGAGGAGGCAGGAGAGGCTCCCAACACCACTGCTGTACTGGCAGCCATCAGCCTGGCTTGTGGCTGAGCAGAGCTCCTCCTATGTGAGAGCCCCCTGACCACCAGGGGGCAGCTCCTGCATTGAGTGACTGCCCCCTGGTGGTCAGTGTGTGTCATAGTGACCAGTCATCCCTAGTCTTTCTGCTGTTAGGGTCAGTTTGCATATTACCCTTTTACTATATAGGATAGAGGCCTGGTGCACGGGTGGGGGCTGGCTGGTTTGCCCTGAAGGGTGTCCTGAATCAGGGTGGGGGTCCCGCTTGGGTGCCTGGCCAGCCTGGATGAGGGGATGATGGCTGTGTGCAGCTGGTCACACCCCCTTCAGGGTGGGGGTCCCCAATGGGGTGCCTGGCCAGTCTGGGTGAGAGGCTGAGGGCTGTTTTCAGATTGGCGGGTGACTGAAGCTCCCAACCTCTCCTTTTTTGCTTTTTTTTTTTATTCTGGGATTTATTTACCTTCTATGGCTGCCACTGGAACTGAGAGCCGGCTTTAGCTCTGAGGCTCGGCTCCAGCTCTGAGACCTTGGCTGCTGAAAGCAGGTATCTGGGTTTGTTTGGCTTCTATAATTGAAACACTGTTGCAGCTCCAGCTCTGACAGCTGAAAGCAGGTTTCTGGGGTTTGTTTAGCATCTATAATTGCAACATAGTTGCTTAGACTAGAGCTCAGAGCCGGGCTGCGGCAGGCGGGGAACCTTGGCTTCCTCCATCACTGGAGCAAGCAAGCCTCCTGTTCGCTTCAGTTGCCTGGCTTCCGACCGCCATCTTGGTTGGCAGTTAATTTGCATATCACCCTGATTAGCCAATGGGAAGCATGTTGGAGGTACAGTTAATTACCATGTTTGTCTATTATTAGATAGGATATATATATATATATATATATATATATATATATATATATATTTAAAATAGTAACTCCTTATGAAGGTTTATAAATCTACCTTTCTGAAAAATGCAAATAACTTTTTTTTCTAAAAATGGTTTATGCTTATTACAAAAATCAAATATTGCAGAAAAGTTTAAAGAACATAAAAATCACCAAAAATACTATTGTCCAAAGAGTGGAGTTAAGTAACATTTTTTTTTTTTTCAAAAACACACCATTAATCTTTGCTGATATATGCCCAGAAGCCCCATCATCCTCATCTTAATGGTTTCAGTTGTATTGTTGTGCCATTACTTGCATCACACAATTTTTGAACATTTTAATTTTTTTTCTCGTTATAAAAATATTTCAGTGAACATTTTATTGCACTCATTTTATAATGCTACCATATAACTTCCCAGAAATGGAATAATTGGGCTAAATGGTACAATTTGAATTTTTGATCCATACTTGGTACAGGCATATCGTCTTGATTATTTTCTGATAAAACCTTTTTCTACAATATTACAATATTATTTATATTACTTTTATAAACTGTTCAGTTTCAACAATGGATATATCCAGATTGTAATATTCTTGGAATTGATTAGCAAGTAATTTTTGCTGTAGCCATAGTCTTTGTGATTTTTCACATCTTAATAGGAAGTTTCCCTTCCATCTCTTCAAACTGTCAGGTCAGAATACTTTGACAATATTCTTAGATGAGATCTGGGACAATTTTTATGTACTTGTTGTCTACTTTGCTACATAAGGAGAATCTTTTTTTTTTTTTTTAATTAAATCTTTATTGTTCAGATTATTACATTTGTTCCTCTTTTTTTTCCCCCCCATAACTCCCCTCCTCCCAGCTCCCGCCCCACCCTCCTCCCTCACTCCCCACCCACTGTCCTCTTCCATAGGTGCACGATTTTTGTCCAGTCTCTTCCCGCATCTCCCACACCCCTTTCCCCCCCAAGAATAGTCAGTCCATTCCCTTTCTATGTCCCTGATTCTATTATGATCACCAGATTATTTATTCACTTGATTCTTAGATTCACTTGTTGATAGATGCATATTTGTTGTTCATAATTTGTATCTTTACCTTTTTTTTTCTTCTTCCTCTTCTCAAAGGATACCTTTCAGCATTTCATATAATACTGGTTTGGTGGTGATGAACTCCTTTAGCTTTTCCTTATCTGTGAAGCTCTTTATCTGACCTTCCGTTCTGAATGATAGCTTTGCTGGATAAAGTAATCTTGGTTGTAGGTTCTTGGTATTCATCACTTTGAATATTTCTTGCCATTCCCTTCTGGCCTGCAAAGTTTCTGTTGAGAAATCAGCTGACAGTCAGTCGTATGGGTATTCCCTTGTAGGTAACTGGGTTTCTTTCTCTTGCTGCTTTTAAGATTCTCTCTTTGTCTTTTGCTCTTGGCATTTTAATTATGATGTGTCTTGGTGTGGTCCTCTTTGGATTCCTTTTGTTTGGGGTTCTCTGCGCTTCCTGGACCTGTAGGTCTATTTCTTTCACCAGGTGGGGGAAGTTTTCTGTCATTATTTCTTTAAATAGGTTTTCAATATCTTGCTCTCTCTCATCCTCTGGCACCCCTATAATTCTGATGTTGGTGCTCTTGAAGCTGTCCCAGAGGCTCCTTACACTATCTTCATATTTTCGGATTCTTTTTTCATTTTGCTTTTCCAGTTGGGTGTTTTTTGCTTCTTCGCATTTCGAATCTTTGACTTGATTCTTGCGCTCCTCTGGTCTGCTGTTGGGTGTCTGTATAATATTCTTTATTTCAGTCAGTGTATGCTTAATTTCTAGTTGGTTCTTTATCACAACATCGAGGGTCTCATTAGATTTCTTGAGGATCTCACTACATTTATCGGCGGTCTCACCAGTCTTTTTGAGGGCCTTACTAAGTTTATCGGCAGCTTCTAGACAGTTCTTAAGAGACCTTAAAAGTGTGGTTCTGAACTCAATATCCTCCATTGACAGTTTTGTCCTGTTTCTTTGTCTCCGCATTTTTTATGCTTTCTTGGTGCACCCCCTAGTGGTCTTTGTCCGCAGTCTTGTTGCCTTTAAGCCTTGATTGATGTCGGCAATACCGGGGTGATTTGACCTCCAGGCTAACTGGCTATGAGAGTCTGCTGTGTCTGTAGTGGGAGGGCTTCTGTGCTGGATCTCTAGGGCGGTGCTAATCTAGCGTTTGCCTGAGGCTATCCGGCAAATGGCGCTGCGCAGGGCTTGGGCGGGGCGGGTCCCCGGGGATCTACAGGGCGGGCGGAACAAGCAGTTATGGCGACTCTCAGTTCCTTCCCCAGGGGCTCTGCCTCTCAGAGCCCCAGCAATGGCTGCAAACCTCGGAGAGAAAGCTGCCTTCGAGTTCCGACCGAAGCCAGACAGTCCCGTTTCTCCCGTTTGAGTCTCGGTCCCCAGAGACTCGCCCGGATCTGGAGCTCAGAGTCTGAAACTCCCTCCCGATTGAAAACAACAACCGCGCCCTCCGCCGCCAGCCCGCTCCGCGCGCACACTCCGCACCTGAGTATTTCACTTCAGCACTGCGCCTCCTCTGAGTCTGGGTATGATATTCTCTTTCCTCCTAGTTGTAGAATTTCCACTCACCCAGCCTTCCCGTGGTTCTGGGTGATGTCCGTTCTGTCCTTTAGTTATATCTCTGAAGTGGTTGTTTGAGGCAGCGATCTCCGGCGTTAACCTATGCCGCCATCTTGGTTTCTCCTCAGGAGAATCTTTTAAATTTAATTCAACTTCTGTTTGTATGTGTTCTTTAGTTATATGTTCAGAATGATGCTGTCAATATATAGAATTTAACAACTTTAAAAGGTTCTTGCTTTTAAGAACTTCATTGAATTTATAGCAAAGTATGTTAACATATATAAAGGAATTTAAATATATAAAGCAAGGCATATCATTCCGATTTTAAGGAGTGAGGTATTGATAGGTTCTGTCTGAGAATAGGAGAAGTTCCTTGACCTGTAATAATCAGAGAAGGTTTTATGAAGGAGATAATAAGCCATGAGAGTGGATGGGATTTAGGAAAGGAGGGCTTTCATAGGGGAGAGATCAGTTATCTATTGCTGTGTAAGAAATGACTCCAAAACATAGTGAAATAATACCGCCATGATTTATTATTTCTCATGACCCTACTGGTCGAATGGGTTCTTCTGCTCCTCCTGCCTGGGCTCCCTCTGGCAACTACATTTAGTTGGCACCTCAGCTGGGGGCTTGGTTCCACTGGCACCACAAGGATAACAAGACCCCTCTATCCTTGCTGTCTTGTTCAGCACAACCCAGGCTTTTTCCGGAATGGTGGTCTCAAGACAGTATTACAAGAGAGTACAAGTCAAACATGAAAGTTCTCTTAACGTCTAGCTTTGGAAGTTGTATAATATCATCTCTGCCACGTTCTATTGAGAGAAATGAAGTCAAAGCCAGCACAGATGAAAATAGATTTTGGTGGAAGAAGCAGAGAAGTCTCCTTACAAAGAGATGTACATATCAAGATAGGAATAATTTGTGGCTATTTTGAGATTCACCACAAGGGAACTGCATGAACAAATATTTGGATGCAAGAATAAATTATATTGAGAGTTAACAAGAAGATAGGTGGTGACACTATTTCTCAGAGGATACGAGAAGCTCTTGGCTATTCTACAGGTATTGTTCTGAGGATCACCAACAGTTTATTTAGGTGTAATAATGTGGCTTGGCACAAAGTTGTTTCAATATTATGTCAAGTTATTATATTTAGTACTTCCATATTAATGTAAGCATAACACCTACTATAAGGAAATGTAGAAAGAGTAATGTTATTACTCTATTGCTTCTTTTCATATTTTAGTGCTAAAGATTAGAGAAATGATTGAGAGTATCATTACTGAAAAGTAAGGATTACCAAAAAGTATTTAAAATATATGTCTCGTACAAATAAACCGAGAACAACCATAAATTTTTAAAATTCAATTTTTCGCCATAGTGAAACTGCTGGATTCAGTGTACATTCTCATTATTTTTCTGTAGCTGATAAAGCTAGGCTTACAACTAGGTCGAGCAGGTAGATCTATACATCTTATAATTTGAAGGACATAAGATTATCTCTGCATCAAATCATTGGGTTGCTATGGTATCTAAATCTCACCACTGTAGTTTCCTTATTTTGTATTTTAATGTTTTTGAAATAAAGAGATACAGTATAAGAACTTATAAATATCCTGAAAGTACCACATATGTCATTATCTATTCATCAGATCATATTATAATTGAAGTCTGGGTGTGTGTGTACACATGTATGAATGGAGATGATAGAAAGAAAATGTGCCTTCTCCTAACCTAAGAGAGGAAGATATTAGGAACAAAATAGAAGCACCAAAAAACCATAATCAGCTACATAACTTGTGAAATTTTATACTTTCAGTTGTTTCTTGAAACTATAAAAATACCAATTTTTAAACATAGAAAATTAAAACAAACAAAATCTTAATTGGAAAAAAAGGGTCCATTATGCTATCTTTTCCAATTTGGAGTACTGTTCCTTGTGTTTGTGCTGACCCTTGCCCATCTTGATGTCATCTGACACAAAGATATCTTCTTTGTGTCATTTATATTAAGCTAAAGTTTTAGTCTTTTTTTGTAACTATGATTTAAAACATAATGTCAAAATGAAAGTATTTCCTTTTCCTTCTGGCATGTCTAAGTGACTCTATCAGCAGTCTCTGTCTATGTGCCTGTTTATTTCCCAAACCCTCATGTTGATTCTTCCTCTGCTTCTTTCTAACTTGGTTTTAGAATTCTTGAGAAACATGGAAGACTGACCAGTGTCCCAAGGTTCACATATCTAAGAGTACCCTCATTTAAAATTGTGTTCAGTACCTAAGACAGCCCTCCAAAGATGTGTGTGTGTGTGTGTGTGAGAGAGAGAGAGAGAGAGAGAGAGAGAGAGAGAGAGAGAGAGAGAGAGAGAGAGAAAGAGAGAGAGAGAGAGAGAGAGAGAGACTGAGGTAGTCTGTACCAGCTGCTGGGTTCATCTAAAGATAACATACAATTTTAATCTTTGGTTGCCTCTGGTTGACTGACAGTTGATATATTTTGGGACTTCTTGTTTGACTCATAATAAGTGATTCTGAAATGATGAGATCAGTATTCATTGACATCTATTATTATTGTTCCTCCTATTTATGAGGCTTTGTTCTATCTTGCCCAGTTCATCTTTATCAGAGTTACAAAAACTTCTATAGCTATTTAAGCAATGTGAGTGTACTAGTTTTATTAGAATCAAAAGAATTGTGCTAGATTATAGAGAATAAAGAAAATTGATTTACTTACATAAAGATAGAGTAACTATCATAGAAGGATAAAGTGGAGATAAAGCTATATTGATCCTTTAATTCTCTGTTTTTACTAATCATTAATTTCTCATAGTTCTTTTGAAAAAACAACCTTCTAACATCTTTCCACTTATCCTCCCCTTTCCCTTTCTAATATCTTTGATCTTATATTAGTAATTGATTAATATAAGTTCATGATTAATGTTTCTAAATTGACTCTTTAGGGTATATAGGAAATATCAGTAAGGATTGCCACTAAAATGAGGCTATTTTAATGGAGCCAGTTGTATGGTAAGCATGGGGTCAGCCATAAACTGGTGCAATCTGTCCAATTTATGCAATAATTCATTAAGTTCTAGAATGTGCCCCTTCTGTGCCCCAACTTATCTAATAGCTGACAGTTATTAGTAAAAATGATTCAATCAACTTGCATTACCTGGAATTCCCCATTCAAAATTCCAGCATCCCTGATAGGGATAATGTACTGTATTTGTTTCTGATAATTAATACAACCTAAATAAATTAATGAGATTAGTTCTAACAGGATAATCGACCTACTTCAGGTACTACTGGGGCATAGGTTAAGTGAAGACTTGGAAAGAAGACATGTCTGGCTCAATAGTGGATGCCCAGAGGGAGCCTACATATATGGATCATTACAGAAAAGCATCCAAGGAGATCAGAAGATGTTATAAAAGAGCAGGAAGGAAAGCAAGACTCTGTAATGGGAAGTTTTGAAGATCAGCTTCTTTACTTTGTTCTAAAGCCAACTAGAGTTATTTCAAATGTTTTAAGACACTGTGTGCTACACATGCAATCACAGATGAGTAGAACATTTTCCTTTCACACCTTAAATATCATTATTAAATGTGGACTTTATGCCCTACCTGGTTTGGCTCAGTGGATAGAGCCTCGGCCTGCAGACTGAAGGGTCCCAGGTTCGATTTTGGTCAAGGGCATGTACCTTGGTTGCGGGCACATCCTCAGTAGGGGGTTTGCAGGAGGCAGCAGATCAATGTTTCTCTCTCATCGATGTTTCTAACTCTCTATCCTTCTCCCTTCCTCTCTGTAAAATAAAATATATTAAATGTGGACTTTAATGAATATAAATAAAAAGGGCAATGATGACCTATGTGGCTTTAAAGGTTACCAGAAATGCATTCTCATATTAATATTTGAAATTGCTCAGTCTAGGGCCAATGATTACTTGCCAAGGTTTAGAAAAGAAAGATAATTAGGAAAAGTAAATGTCAGATGTCATCATGAAAAGTCTAAAAATACAAATTATTAATAAGGCAATGAATGGAAGCAACTTGACCTCTGGAGCAAACAAAATGAAGTGACTGGAGAACATCCTTTCTTCAGAGACCTGCATATCAACATCTTGTCTGTTAGCATGTGCAATCATGGGAGTGGAGGCTATTACAATTAATTAGCTGAATATAGATTTTTGGTTGATTCTGCAAATTGTTTAACCATGAGAAATAAACTATAGTTTATATACTTGGAGTGATTATAAGTTTATTTGTGGATTTTTGTAAACTATGAAAAGGAAAAGATTATTAGCCTTCCTTCAAAGATTGTGATTTGGAAGAATTAAAGACTAATAATAGTTTTCTGTAGGAACTAGTGGATACTAGTGGAGCAGGGATTATGTCTGTCTTTTTCATCATTGTATCACTGGTGGCTGGCATACTAGTATCATAGTATTTATTATTCAATAAATATCTACTGAATGCAAAAATGCTTGAATGAATAATGAAATCTATGATTTGTGTTATTGCAACACTCAATCTTTCTACTTATGCATCTCTTTGAAAACATTAAACATTAATTCATGACTTTAATGCTTATATTATAAAAATAACAGGCAGTTGTTAGTTTAAAAGATAAAATACATTAACATTTTAGAAAGCACTTTTCAAAAGGTACTATTGGTGCCCTAACCAGTTTGGCTCAGTGGATAGAGCATCGGCCTGTGGACTAAAGGGTCCCAGGTTCGATTCCGGTCAAGGGCATGTACCTTGGTTGCAGGCACATTCCCAGTGGGGGGTGTGCAGGAGGCAGCTGATCGACGTTTCTCTCTCATCGATGTTTCTAACTCTCTATCCCTCTCCCTTCCTCTCTGTAAAAAATCAATAAAATATATTTTTTAAAAAAAGTACTATTGGGCTCTGAGCTCACTATCCTCCTCTCCCAGGCTTCCTACCAGGTTAAGAACAAATCTGTCTTTATTAGGGTTTATTATTATGGTTGCATAACTAATCAAACTCAGTGGCTTGAAACAAGAACAGCCATTTGTTTTACCCATGAATCTGCAATTTGTGCAAGGCTAGCAGGCCATGTGGTGTCAGCTGGGTCGGTTTGAATGAGTCTGAAAAATCCACTTCTTAATTGGCTCAGCAAGCTGAGCTTACCTGGCTGCTAAGCTGATGTTGTCAAGCTACTTTCTGCACATGCAACCATAAGTTGATGGAACATTTTCCTTCAGAGCTTACCTATATTATTAAATATGAATATAAGTAGAAAAAGAAGTGATGGTTGAACCACTATGTAGCCTCAGTGTTACTTTAGTGTCTTCTCATATCAGTATTTTAAATCGCTCAGTTTAAGGCCAGTGCTTAGCTGGAAGCTCAGCCAAGGCTATTGACCAGGGGCCTTGATTCCTCTCCAGGTGGACCTCTCTAGAAGAAGGCTTGGGTTTCCTCAGAACATCAGAGCCAAACTCCAAGAGCAGGTGTTCTAACAGTGAAGAATTGCGAGATTCTAGTTTCTTTTTTTAAAGCAATACATTTTTATTGATTTCGGAGAGGAAGGGAGAGGGAGAGAGAGCTAGAAACATCAATGATGAGAGAGACTCATTGATTGGCTGCCTTCTGCACACCCCACACTGGGGGGTTGAGCCCGCAATCTGGGCATGTGCCCTGACCGGATAGCAAACCATGACCTCCTGGTTCATAGGTCGACACTCAACCACTGAACCACACCCGCTGGGCAAGATTCTAGTTACTTTAAGTATGGGCCTAGATATTGGCATGTGATCATATTACTATATTCTATTGTTAAAACAGTCACAGAGTACACTTAGATTCAAGGGCAAGGGATATACACCCTGCTTCTCAATGGAAAAGGTATCAGAAAACTTGCAGCCATTTTTATTCTATCATAATTATCTTCTAAATAATCCCTTTGTGGTGAATAAAAAATATATACAAGACTTTTAAATAAGTCATTTATTGTTGTGTATTCCAGAATTACTGAGACTCTAAGTATGTTAAACTTGTAAAATTAGCCTGTTTTAAGTTTCCTTAAGCCTAAAAGGTTGCAGGATAGCATATAACAAGAACCTTATCAAATTTTAACAAATTAGGCTAATTATCATTATTAGAGTATATGAATTGACTATATAGCATCCGTTTCAAAGGGTAAAATTATATACCAGGACTCTAAAAAACTGGCCAGGCCAAGCATGAGCATTTATATTTGATGAATGACAATAGGTCTTCCCAATTTATTTATTATCTTCATATAATCAGGACATGTATCATCTTTGCTTCTAAATATTTTATTCTCCTATCTGCATCAATAATGTATATTTCTCCTATATTTTTGTATCACCAGAGATTGTGATTTGAAAATAGAATGTGTCTAAAAACTATTTTCTAGGTTTTTGGTGTATGAATTTACTGGAAAAAAAATTTAATACCTGCTATGTTTCAGGAATTGGTATGTGTTCTGGAAATACAGCAGTTAGCAAAAAGGGCAAGGGCTGTACTTGCACTCAAGGAATTTGCATTTCTAATGGAGAAGGTAGATAATAAACAGACACTAAATTAAAATGTGGTGTAAATTGAAGTAGTGATAAATAGAATTAAGAACATAGGCATAGTAAGGGGATGGAGTGTGATACTGGAGGAAGAGGATGTTTAGACAAGGAGGTATGGAAAGGGTTCTGTGCTGAGTTGGTTTTTGAGCAGAGACCTGAATGAGGAGAGGATATAGACCAGGTAAAGTTCTCACAAAGGGTGTTTTAGCAGAGAGAACAGCTAGTGAAGGTACTCTGAAGAGTTAATGTGTTCAGAATGTTTGAGTAGCACCAAGAAGGCTAGCATGACTGGGGCAAAGGGAGTGAGATGACTGGCAGAAATTATGATCAGCAAGGGAGGCAGTGCTCTGATTATCTTGGACTAGGTTGAAATTAAGTCTATGTGTGACTATATATATATATATATATATATATATATATAATTTCTGCTGCATGAAATATTATTTGGAAACTGTTTCCATGATGATGATGATGATACATAACAATTCATAAATACTTACTATTATACTTTCTTTTTTAACTTGTTTTGTATGAGTTACCTTGGATATCTATCAGGCATCAAAGAAGATGTGTGTGTCTATAATTCAGGGCAGAGGTATATTATCATTGAGAGAAGCTGCATGTTGGATACATGTGAATTTTCTGTGCTCTTTTTGCAACTTATTATAAGTAAAAATATTTTTTAAGTATATATACACATATACTTGAATCTCTTACCTTAAATTATGACCTTGTTTAGTCCTCTCCAGTATAGGACACCATACTCACATGAAAATGAGAGTCAGAAGTGTATAGCTTTGTAAATATGCCAAACTTATTGAGATGTTGATTACATTCTTCATTTATTAATGCTGCAAACTTTTAATACATTGGCAGTTTTCTTTATATTTTATTACTTAAACTTTTCATTTGAGCAGAATGTACGCATATTTAATGTACCCACAAAGATGAAATGTGTGGTAATTTGTTACACATAAAAGCAGTAGTAAGACACTTTGGCAAAAAGAACATATTGCAAACATCTTAGGGAGCCAAACAAGTTAAATATGTCAAATAATAGGTAGTTCTGTGATATTTATTGACAACTTAAAATAGCTGGGCACTATTACAACACATGATTGCAGCATTATTTCATTAATCCCCAAAATGCTTTTTATTTTATATTTTTATTGATTTCAGAGAGGAAGGGAGAGGGAGAGAGAGCTAGAAACATCAATGATGAGAGAGAATCATTGATCGGCTGCCTCCTGCATGCCCCACACTGGGGATTGAGCCCACAACCCGGGCATATGCCCTAACCAGGAATCGAACCGGTTCATAGGTTGATGCTCAATCACTGAGCCATGCCAGCAGGGCAAATGCTCATTATTTTAAAAACATAAATTCTCCTTGCTTCTCTTTTCTGAAAATGTAAAATAATACTCATTATTTGAAAAACATAAATTCTCCTTCTCCTTTCTGAAAATGTGAAATTCCATATTTTATATGTATTTTTCTATCATTACTTTACATATTATTTCTGTGTTTGACTTTCTTAATAACACGATGGTGGAATAGAAATGTTAAGTCTGTGATTACCTCTATTTTTAAA
This sequence comes from Myotis myotis, assembly GCF_014108235.1. NCBI lineage: Eukaryota > Metazoa > Chordata > Mammalia > Chiroptera > Vespertilionidae > Myotis > Myotis myotis. The sequence continues at coordinate 194,506,379 of NW_023416313.1, read as the reverse complement.
TATAAATATTCCAAAGGTTGAAAGACCCAGTTGAGAAATGTCAGCACCATATTATTCTTGCTCAGTTTTAACAAAACACCATCTATCTTGAAAATTACCTGCACTGTCATCAAAATTCCTAAGTAACAGAAGCAACACCAGCCTAAATACTGATAAAATTACAGCTTCCTGATGTGCAATTGTAATTTGTTGTATTCAGAGAACAATTGTTCTTAAAAAACCCCACATGATTTTCTGAAAATATGTTAAGGATGTTAAGTTGCACCACTAGCTTGATTTTATATCACCTCTGTGAAAAGGAATTTTGGTTGACGAAATGGCAAAATGAAATAGCCCATACTTTGTTTAGGGGAATCATTTTTTTTAAAATGCTTGGAGGATGTAGAGTGGAAGTGATCATTGTCTGATAGTCCACTTATTTGTCAAATGCTTATGGAATGTATGTGGTTACTAAACATTGTGTTCACTGAATACTAAGGTGAATAAAGTATTGCTTGCTTTGAAAAGAGCTTAGTGTTAACCAAGGGAAGGGATAGAGTGGGGGTTGTGTGCACTTGGGGACATGGTCAGTTTGGGCTGAACTCAGCGGCTTTTCAGAGCTTTTACAAGATCAGGTAAACATTAGTAGCCTGACCAGATGTGGAGAGAGAAGGGTTGGTAAATTATGGGTTGAGGAAGGGGATCATAGTCAGGGGGATTACAAAACCCTCTCCCATCATAGGCTCCTGTAGATAAATAGCACTGGTCTGCAAGCTGGCTTGACTTTTAATTAAAATGATGAAATAAGACAATTTACAATACTGGTATACTGACATGAATTTAATAACTTGAATTTTCAGGCACTCCAAAGTTTCCTTTTAGCTGTTAATTCCAACCGTGTTTCTCTTCAGAACCTTCTAAAAACGGAACACTTTAATTTGTCTTCAGTCCCTATATTTCTTATGTTATGTCAACAATATTTATAAGTAGGGAAGTGTTCCAAAAGCTGGAAGGAGCAAGCAATGAGAAAGAACATACATTTCTAAACTGGATCATCAATCCCAGAAAATTCAAATTGGTCATTCAGGAGCACAAGGCTGGAGGATGACTTTAGATGCGAGGCTAGAATTTCCTAGGAAAATTATAATTTTGGAGCATTTAATTCTTCACGAAATCTGTTAGCCACTCTCATGTTTTGCCACATTGACCAGAGTATTACATACGCATGTTTGTCCTACTGTAGGTCACACTTACTGAATTAATACCAAAAACCAGGCACTTTTCTCAGGGGTTAACATGTATTAGCTCCTAAAGTTTATAAAGACATCTCTGTCACACTATTCATTGATTGGGTCAATATTCACATTTTTTTTCCACTTGGGATATTTGTTTCATTTTCATCATTTCTTCTCTTTCAGCTCTTCTTTATGCAACTATTTTTGGAAATGTTACCACAATTTTCCAGCAAATGTATGCCAACACCAACCGATACCATGAGATGCTGAATAATGTACGGGACTTTCTGAAACTTTATCAGGTCCCCAAAGGCCTTAGTGAACGAGTCATGGATTATATTGTCTCAACCTGGTCCATGTCAAAAGGCATCGACACAGAGAAGGTAGGGGTTATCATTATTGTTGTTATTTATTTTCTATTTCAATAGGATTCTCAGATGCCTGTAGTTTTCCCACTCACATATTGCTTGTATAATTGCTTCATAAATGTTACTCTATTTCATAAGTAACATATCAATCAATCATATTATTGAATGCTTAGAAGGTGCAAAGCACTCAACCATTAATCATCAATTAGTACTAGTCATCACACTCAATTTAGAAATTGTGGGTTCTGAAAACAGCTAATTACTACATTTCCATAAAACACTCTCATTGCCACTCAGAGTAATTTGCTACATTCCTCTAAAACTCTAACAGGGCTGCCATTTCCCCTGGTAGATTTTATTCTTGATTTTTTTCTTTGACCTTTTTGCCCATTTAAAATGTAGAAAACAACTTCCTTGCTTATAAACTAAAAAGAATTATGTTTGCTATCCTCCCCTAAATTCTCTCCCCTTTCACATGTTTCTAAAGCAACTTACAATTCTTTGTTTTTCCCACACAAATCTATAAGATGGACACTATCCTCCCCATTTATTTGATATCTCTAATTTCTTGCTTCTATTTTCATGAAACCTTTTTAAATGTTTCCCATCCATCTCATATTAGGGGCAAAGAAAGGACCGAAGACCTCCTCACAATAAACAAAACCGAATTTTCAAAACTTCTCACTTTCTACACCCAGCTGACTCAGGTCAAATATAGAGGATGACAAATAGGGCTTGCACACAGGAGTTTTAGAGAAAACTGATCGTGAGCTATTTTACTTTATAAGCATCAGTGGAGACTTTTATTTTTAGGTACTGATTTTTGACAAATGATAATGGAACAGCACATTACCTTCCTTGCCATTTCCCACAAACTTGATTTGTTCTCTTAATTATATGAGGTTGAGTTGTAGTTTTTCTATAAGACCTGCTCAACAAGTACCTTTCAAAGTAAAAGGGAAAGAACAAACGGGCAAAGTAGATGTTTAGTTAGGGGAATGTCATGAAACAACAAGCAGATAGTTTTTTAAGCCAGAGCAGGCATTGTTAGGAGCAGATGGTTGAGCGGATGTGTAGGGAATGAACATGGAATGTGAAAATTGAGGGAGAGAAGCCTGCTGATATACTCAAGGGTAATTATATGAAAGAATCTTGAAAGAGGATGGCATGTGCTTGTCTTAACATTTTACAAGATAAATTTGCTATTTAAATGGCCACTTAAAGTGGAAAATGTGACCACAGAGGAGAAAAAGACAGATTACATTTCCATGGAATTTGATTAATGTATAAATGATTCACTATGTGGTTAGTTGGGAGGGTATCCAAAGAAGGAACAGAATCCTCCTCAGGGGTGCAGGTGTGAGTCGGTGTTTAAGACGTCAAATGCAGGAGGTCCTTTGAGGTCCACCTTTAGTGAAACTGAGGTCACGAGGGAACTATCTACTTTGTCCATCACCATCTCAGGTAGAAGCTTTTCTTCTAGAAAGTTCAGTGATGTCATATGGTAGATGACAGAAACACCAGTGAAATGATAGAATAATGGCCTTTTACATTAGAAAAGAGCACGACCCATAGACTGTGCTTCTCCTAGAGGACCTGTTCAACTGCCTGCTTTATGCCATTGGTAGCGTCTAACACACTGGCATGGGGTGTTGGCATGGCACTGCCATGTAGCAGGTGATTTCTGGGTTCCTATTACCATATTTTTTGGTTCATAAGTTGTGGTCATGGAAATGTGCTTCTGATTATCCACTGGAGTATCCACTGGAATAATAATTAAAAATAGATGGAGAGGCTAATATTAAAAGTGAAATAAAATTTTAATTCAAATGAAAGTATTTTTAAAGAAATAAGTATACATATTAAAATGAATTAGCTTTTGGGTAAGGAAAAAAATCATGGTTGTGCCTCCTAACTGAATGGGGAATCTTTGGATAGATTATGTCTAATAGAAAAAGCAGATTTAAATGACTGGTAAATATGTAAGTTTTGCTGTGCATTTTTAAAAACATATCTAAATTTATTTTAATGTAGCAGCAAACTCTCCAGGCCTTTATTAATTTCTCCTAGCCTATTAAGAAAATTCCCACCCAGATGCATAAGAACTAACTGTAACAGCACTGTAAGTAAGGAGACATATGCCAAAGTCTTGGCTTCAGAGATTTCCACTAATTTCATAGGCAATGAGGGTGAATTTTAAAAGTGTATTCTTAGGCTACCCACCATATGCTATACCAAACAAGAAGAAATAAAATTGGCATCCAGATGTCTGGGTTAGTAGTGAACCTAAACACCAAGGGGAAGACCCATATGCCTGTTGGGCATTTAGTTATTTGACAAATAAATAACCTAACACATAACTTTAAAATACTATAATAAAGTATTGAATTATAGACCCAACAATTAGTAGCCAAAACAAAGAGGGAGTAGATATCTCAGAACTAGACTTTACTATGGATAAGAACCATTTATAACTTAAAGGACCATTGCAAAGATGGAATTGACATATTATTTAATATAATTATAAAATGAACTAAAAATCTAATAAAATATTTAATGAGAGTCTTTCCACATGACCTAACATAAATATCAGAAAGACTCAGAGTTAAATGTATAAAATAAGAAACCATAAACAATTAGAAGAAAATATGTAAATAACTTATTTTTGTATGTATTAAAGTGATGTAATACATAAGAAAGTAATTAGTAAATAGATTTGACTAGAAAATGTAAAACTTCTCATACCAAAAACTATGAAGATGAAAATGAGAGTATTTGCAATAAATACCATAAGTGAAAGGTTACTTAATATGTAAGGGTGATTTTATAAATCAATAATAATCAAGAACAAAAATGAGCTGAACACATAGAAGATAAAAATACAAATTACTCATCTATATATATAAAAGCCTAAGCGACCGTTCGACCGTTCGACTGTTCAACCGGTAACTATGATGCCCTGCACCCTCTCGCAATCTGGGACACCTCAGGGGATATTGGAGAGCCAGTTTCAGCCCGATCCCCACAGACCTGATCCAGACAGGAGGGGCCCTGATCCCTACAGGCCCAATCCAGACAGGAGGGAGCCCGATTCCAGGGTGCATCACCTGAGAACCGCCCTCTCTTAATCCGGGACCCCTCGGGGATGTCAGAGAACCAATTTCGACCTGATCCCCAAAGTTCAGGCCGAGGGACCCTACTGGTGCACGAATCTGTGCACCAGGCCTGTAGTAAGCATATAGGAACATCTTATTTTCACTTATAATGAATTAATATTGAAACAGCAAGAGACCAATTTTAATATGTCAAAGGGACAAAGTTAATGCCCAATTTTAGCAAAGGCTGTAGTGCCTGACACTGTCATATAGTTTTGGTCTGTGTATAATTTGGTATGGCATTGCTTGAAAGAAGTTTGACCAAGAAAATACCCTAAATTTGGGATATTCTAGAGCTCAGTCCTGTGCCTCTTCCTCTTTTGACTCTATGCTTTTCTTCAATGATATTCAATCCAATTATTTTAAAAATTTATGCAAACACCACCAAAATATACATACTCACCATGGACCTGTTCCCTGAACTATAGACTTTCCTGTCCAATTGCCCATTCATGTTCAGTGAAATTATCCAGAAGTGAACTAAACATCTCCCATAAACATGCTCCACTGATATTCTTCCCCAACGCAGTTAATGGCAACTCCACCCCTCAGGTTCTTAGAATGAAATTCCGCTTCCCCCACAATAAAACCTCCATCAAATTTTGTTGGCTCCACCTTCAGTTCTTACCACCTTTATTACTATTACCTTGTCCAAGTTACTATCATGTTCTATCTGGGTTATTGTGTAGCCAAATAACTGTGCTTTTACCTTTGTCTCTTTATGGTGTATTTTAGCACAGCAGCCAGTGAGCTTCTATGGCTTTCATAATAAAACTTTCTATCTACCTATTTATCCATACATATATATTATATACATATCTTTACTCTAGGATTTTTTGGTAATAAGAATCAAATAGATTGAGCTTATTAAAAATATAAGGGTGGAATAAAGAAAATGAATGGCTGATGACAGTAATGACATAAATTCTGTAATTGTAGAAATAAAATATTAGAAATATGAATATACTAGATGATGTAACTTTAGTAAATAGCTTCTCAATTTTAACAAATATCCCCTATTTGATGTTAGGGATCTCTGTTAGATTTCCTATTCCTCAATAGTCAAATACTTATCTTACTATATTTCTTATCTCACATTTTGTTGATTACTTCTTTCAAATATTTTATTAATGATGTTACCATATTTAACTATGAGTACATAATGAAAAAGATTGGAATATAATGTATCGAAGCTAAATGCCTTTGTTCTGATGCCTCTCTTGTTAGTTCAAAAGAGCTATCTTTTTTAGTTGCAAGTACAATAGAATTTAATGATGCATTGCAGCTAATTACAGAAAAACCTTCAACCTGATTACTGAGATTTCCTTCTATCATTTCTACATAGTTTTATAGATTTAAAAAAAATTCAGCTTTAATCCACAATCAAATTAATCACTGTGATTTAATTCAGTCTTAACTTGCCTTATGTGAATAATGTTTTCTCTAATTCAAATTGTGGCATTAAAGTCAGTACTGATGTGGGGATTGTAGCATTTTTATCATAAAAGGTAGCCTTAGGCAATGTTTTTTTATTTTTACATATAGAATAGTACCTAGATTAATTATATTTGGTTGAAAGTATTTTATTGACTACTAATTACAATAGTTGCTCTAGATCATTTTAAAATTTAATATTCAAATCCATCCCTTGGGCTTTGCTACTTGCTGACATTCTGTGCACCTAGAAGACAAAAGAAATGGGTGCAATGAATGAGAATTTAAAAGGGAAGAGATCATAGGAAAAAATAAAAAGGATGATGGATAAAGCTCAAAAAATGTATCCTACAGTTTGAAATTATTTTATTGGGAAATAATTAAACTAAAGTAGATGGCTAGGGACTTCATTGTTAGGTTTGGGGATTGTATGAAAAAATGTATGACTTTGTATAATGTATAGACCACATATTTCTCATCATGCTGGATTTTTTTTCAGTTTGCTTTGTGGAATGAAGCTTAAAATTAACTGTATCATCATTTTCTAATTTTCCATTGTCTTACTTTTTTTTCTAATACTGTATGTAGTTTGGAAAAATCAGTAGAAAAAGCTCTTCGGTCTTCATTTCTTGTTTCATGTGTTTTGTAATAAGCATAAAATATCAGTTGGAAGATCCCATTATATGAAAAGTTCTATCAGAATTATGCAAAATATTCAGGCAACATTATGCCTGTAGAATTAAAGAAATTTATATTTTGAATATTTAAAATTCTTGGGTTATTTTTAAACCTAATCTATCACAGAAGCACTCTACTTCTTTCAAATACAGTAGGCAATATATTATTTCTACAAGTAGAAGTAACTTCCTTTTAATCAGTTTATTTTAATATATATATGTATATATATATATATATATATATATATATATATATATATATATATATATTAATTTAGAAAAGCATGCCTAAATATTTCTTCCTATTATTAAATGTGAAAAACAGGGATGGCATTCTTATACATACATGGCATCTTTTTCTTTTTAAGAAATATATTTTTATTGATTTCAGAGAGGAAGGGAAGAGGGAGAGGGAGATAGAAACATCAATGATGAGAGTAAATCATTGATCGGCTGCCTCCTGCACACCCCTTACTAGAGATTGAGCCCACAACCTGGGCATGTGCCCTGACCAGAATCAAACCATGACCTCATGGTTCATGGGTTGATGCTCAACCACTGAGCCACACTGGCTGGACTGGCATCATTTTCTTGATTCAATATTTAAATACTCAAGAGGTTCCTATAACAATGCACAGCTGAACTCAAAATTGAAGGCAGCACCTTCCCAGAAGACGCCACAGACAAATGTGCTGGGTTCAGTGTACTATGTAAATATATAGTGAATATATATTTACATGTGAATATAGTGAAAGGAAGCTGAAATGGTCTTAAGATGCATTAAAGCACTTTTATCTTCAGATCAAGAGTGGCAATAATCATCCCAATACAGTCAATGTTAATCAGATTATAGGTAAAATATTGTGTTCAGTTTCCAGCTGGATATTTTAAAAGAAATACTATCAAGTGGCCACACACTTACCAGAACGTAATATATAAAGTTCTGGGAATCTTTTTATAAGTCAAATAGTTAAAGGAAATATGAATATTTAGTTTGGCTAATTGAAGACGGGGAGAGTTATGACATATTACTTAAAATATTTGCAACAACATGGATGGGCCTTCAGAATATTATGCTAAACGAAGTAAGTCAGAAAAAGCTCAGAACCATATGATTTCACTCATATGTGGAATATAAAACTGAAATTCATAGACACAGACAACAGTATGGTGGTTACTAGAGGGAAAGAGCGGGGAGGCAAATAGATGGTGATGGAAGATGATTAGACTTTGGTGGTAGGCACACAATGCAATGTACAGGAGACATATCATAGACTTGTACACTTGAAATCTATATAATCTTATTAACCAATGTGACCCAATACATTTAGTTAATTTAAAAAATTAAAATTTAAACAGTATTCAAAGTATTTAAAAATGCAATGATCTGTCTCCTTCAGGAGGAAATGAACAACCTGCCAGTAAGGATGCAGGCAGAATGTAGTACAGATCCCCACACAGATTGCATGGTAATTGTGTCTGAGTGCTTTTGAGTACTATTACATATCAGATGTTGTTTATAATACAAACACATATATTCACAGGGTCCAGTATAAGAAAATATAGGAAGGAGACTTGACTTTGGATGGTGAACACACAATACAATATACAGATAATGTGTTATAGAATTTTACACCTGAAACCTATATAATTTTATTGCCACAATAAATTCAATAAAAATTTAAAAATATAGGCCACAATTCTGTAATAATTCAATAATTATTTTCCCTGATTTTTAAAATTAGTACATCTAAATACAATAGTTTTGCAAATGAAACTAACTGTTTTTTCCTAGGTGATAGAATAAAGACCATCTTAAAAAAAAATTATGAGGACCCAGAATGCCTGATAGGGCTAAGCCAGGCCAGGCCCATGGGACAACTGGCACGTTTTTCCTATAGTCTTTAAATAGACATATAGTAATCCTGAGAGACTATGCCTAGTCTATCATTACAAAGAACTATATTCCTCAGTCTGTAGTATGAAAGCATCGTGCCCCAGGTATCTGAAAGCCGTGACATTTCTCTCCCTACCTAAATATATCAAGGGAACTTAGCTATCGTCATGTCCACACATGCTTTTCAGTTGTTACCTACTGAAATATTACAGAGTAAGTGTTCAGAGTTACTTTTGACATTTCTCTTTTCTAACTGACCTTCAGGCCTTATCTGAAAAGGTAGACATTATCTGAAACCTCAATTTTATTTTTCCTTTCATGTATCAGGCATTGAATAAACTAAGACTCAGTGTTTATTAGAAACATTACAAGTAAATGAGAACTTTAATATTTGCTGTGATAGGCATATGGAACATGCAAATGTGTGTGTGTATGTGTGTGTGTGTAAATATATATATATATATATATATATATATATATATATATATATATTATAAATTACTACTATATAATATACTAGAGGCCTGATGAATGAAATTCATGCAAGGGCTCGGCCCTTGTAGCCGTGGCAGCTTGCCTCGGCCCTCGCAGCCCCAACGTCAACTGAAGCTCGTCTGGAAGGATGTCTGGAAGGTCATTAGATGTCCAGTCAATTAGCATATTAGGCTTTTATTATTATAGATATAGTTTGTTATGACTTTTGGCATAGTTTACGAGTGTTGCAGTTCTAGCTTTACATTATTGTTAGCTAATATAATTATGAGTCACCATTTTGTGTGTCAGGTAATAGACAGCATTAGTTTTCTCCAGTAAGGGTAGGGAGATGTTATACAACTAAGTTAAATACCGAATGACTCAAACCTCTCTCTAGGAATTATATTAAGTGCATTCTTTTTATGTACCATGTTGAAATTATTTTAGTGCAGTTGTTATATAACATGTCTTTGCCACTAGCCTCTGAGGAAGGGACAAATGAATCATTTAATTGTTATAGTCCAGGAGTAAGAAGTAGGAGTTGTCCATATGGGGCCATGGATGACTTGTTCAGTAGCCTGGCTTTACCATGAGGAGTGCGTTCCATGGTTCTGTGTCCACAGCTATGATGGAGATACCACCACCCACCTCACTTACTTAGCTGGGGGATGAGAAGTGCCCACCTAGCACCTGCATAAGATAAGCAGTAATAAGTGTTAGCAAATAATGTAGGCAATAGTGGTGATAATCGATTTCTTTCTTTACCTGTTAGAAACTGCAAGAAGTAGGTCATGCCAGGCACCATTTCTAATCTTAGTGTTTGCTTACCATTTGGTACGTACTGTTGTCTTAAATATTGATGAAAATGGAACCACAGTTGGAGAGTAATTTGGGTGAGTAAAATATTTCTACATACATATACACTGAGGGCAAAAACAAAAATATAATGTGGACTTTGGGGAAAATGTAAGCCATGAATGAATCCACATGCTGCAGACTACGTCATAGCATGAGGAGGTGTTTGTATCTAACCTGCTGTTTTGTTCTGAGCTGCCTTGATTGATCCATTTTCAAACTCTCACTAGAATAAATCTACAGAAATGGTTATTGAAACACCTACTTTTGAATGAAATTCTAGTGCTTCCCACACAGTTTTTTTCAGTTTACTAGAAAAAGGTAGGATTATGCAGATGGTTGGATTTTACAAACTGAACTTTTTAAAAATGATATTTTTATTTGTGTAATTTCTGTTGTTATTATCTGACTATGTTTGTTATATTTTATGTTTCTTCCAGGGCTTTGTGGTTTTCTACTCCCCACCCAGTTTCCCATCTATTTTATGTTTTTTTATGATAAAGCCTAAGAGGTGCCTATCCTTTGTCTTGGGAAGATTGCTTTTGATTTGGGATTCATTTATAGTCTATGAAGTACTGAAAAGTCTCTTTTAGCTCCTTTACTAGTAGTGCCAAATAGCCATTGACATCCCTGTCTGACAGAGCAGAAGGCAGCAAGAGGGTGGAGAAAATAGAGCAAAATAGATAAATGTAAATATAGTTATGTTAGAAAAAGATACCTGTGTTTGTTCATTGCCCATTGCCTCAGATGGCACTTCATGCCTTGCTCCTGGCTAGTCCTTGAGTGAAGGAGAGGAACACGTGATGGCATGATCTGGAGGCTTTCTCTCAATTTTACTTTTCATAGTCTTGAGACCTTCAAGCATTCTCTTTTTCTCTTGTATTTGCATTCTTTCTCATTGCTTTATGTCTTGAACTTTCTTGAGGAAATCTGCACTTTCCTAATTTCTGCTGGGGTATGTCTGAGATATAGAAACATCTATTAAGGGAAGGAGCTATATTATCATAGAATTTCTATATAGGAAAATAGCCAATATTAAAAATTTGTATCCATATCAAAGGGAACTATGGTTTTGTAGGGTATCGCAGTAATTGCTAAGGAGTGGTAAATTAAACACAATCCTTGCTCTTGTATTGCTCAGAGTCTAATGGGACAGGAAAGAGTTAGCAACATAAATAAACATACAATTCCAAATTATGAGGATGCTTGAAATACAGTACAGAGAACCATGTGAGACTTATAAAAAAGGGGAGAGGGAGTGAAACTAATTTAGGTTGAAAGAATGTAGGTTAAAGCAATAGAGAAAGCAATAGAATTGGGACATAAAATCTTGTTAGAAACAGAAACTCCCCAAGCCTTGGCCACATTTATTTTGTTTGATTTTGTGAACATATATTTATGTTATAAATATATACTATGTTAATATTTATATTCCATTTAAAGGATATGCCATACTTATCAATCTCCTATTATTGGATATTTAAGATCTCTAATGATTATATTAAGGTAAACATTGAGAATGGCATTTTCCAGGTCAAAGGGCATGCATATTGTTTTTATCTTATATGATTTTAAAAGTTTACTTCTTTTAAAAGGTCAAATGAGCTATAAGAAACATAAGTTTACATGTGTCCTTTATTATAGTAACATTGCTAATATCAAGCATTCATCTTTTTAATTTTTATGAATTTAATAGGTCAATAGTCTTAGTATATTTAACTTTCACTCTTATCAATACACTAGAGGCCCAGTGCATGAAATTCGTGAATGGGTAGGGTCCCTAGGCCTGGTCAGTGATCAGGGCTGATCAGGACCTTCCAGCTGCCAGTGGGACCTCCCTTCCCGGCTGCCAGCTGCTGGTTGTGGGCTGAGGCCTGCCTTCATTCCGCGCTGCCTTCTGGTGGTCAGCACATGCCATAGTGAGTGATGGAACTCCTGGTCTCCTGGTCAAACTCCTGAGGGGGTACTTTTTATTTTAGCCTTTTATGTATATACTAGGGGCCCGGTGCACGAAATTCGTGCACTGGGTGTGTGTATGGGGGGAGTGTCCCTCAGCCCAGCCTGCCCCCTCTCACATACTGGGAGCCCTCAGGCGTTGACCCCAATCACCCTCCAATCGCAGGATCGGCCCCTTGCCCAGGCCTGACGCCTCTGACAGAGGTGTCAGGCCTGGGCAGGGGACCCTCATTTCCCCCCATCACTGGTTCTGCCCCCAGCCCAGGCCTGATGCCTCTGGACCAGGCGTCAGGCCTGGGAAGGGGACCCCAGACCCCTCCGATTGCTGGCTCTGCCCCTTGCCCAGGCCTGATGCCTCGGCCAGAGGCGTAGACCCCCATCACCCTCCGATCGCCTGATCGGCCTCTTGCCCAGGCCTGACGCCTCCACCAGAGGTGTCAGGCTTGGACAGGGGACCCCCATCTCCCCCCGATCACTGGCTCTGACCCCCGCCCAGGCCTGAGGCCTCTGTCTCAGGAATCATGCCTGGGCAGGGGACTCCCATCTCTCTCTGATCGCTTGCTCCACCCCCCGCCCAAGCCTGACGCCTCTGACCCAGGCTTCAGGCCTGGGCAAGGGGACCATCATATCCCTCCAACCCCCGGCTCCGCCCCCCACCCAGGCCTGATGCCTCGGCCAGAGGAGTTGACCCTCATCACCCTCCGATCACCAATCACCGGATCGGCCCCTTGCCCAGGCCTGAAGCCTCTGGCAGAAGTGTCAGGCCTGGGCAGGGGATCCCCAGCTCCCCGCGGTTGCAGGCTCCGCCCCTGCCCAGGCCTAACGCCTCTGGCCAAGGCATTAGGCCTGGGCAGGGGACTCCCAGCTCCCCGTGATCTCCCGCTCTGCCCCTGCCCAGGCCTAACGCCTCTGGCCGAGACGTCCGGCCCAGGCAGCGGGGACCCGCAGTGGCAGTGGGGGGTGCCGCGATCGCGCGGGCTCTGCCCCTGCCCCTGCAGGACGCCTCTGACTGAGGCGTCCGGCTCGGGCAGTGGGGACCCGCAGCTGCAGCGCCCGCGATCATGGGCTCTGCTTTAGGCCCAGGCAAGGGACCCCTAGCTCCTGGGACTGCCAGCTTCGACCGTGCCCAGCTCCCATCGCTGGCTCCACCCCTACTTCCTGCTATCACTGGCCAGGGCGGCAAAGGCGCCTGATTCTCCGATTATGGCTGGGGGGCCGGGCAAAGGCGGCCCTGGGCCGCCTTTGCCCTGCCCCCCACCTCTTAGCTCTCCCTGGGTTTCCGATCACTGTCAGTGGCAGGGGGCTTCTTCCTGCTTTCCCTTTCACCTCCCTGCATTGTGCCTACATATGCAAATTAACCGCCATCTTTGTTGGCAGGTAACTGCCATCTCAGTTGGCAGTTAATTTGCATATAGCCCTGATTAGCCAATGAAAAGGGTAGCGCCGTATGCCAATTACCATTTTTCTCTTTTATTAGTGTAGACTAGAGTCCCGTTGCACAAAAATTTGTGCACTTGGGGGGGAGGGGGGTCCCTCAGCCCGGCCTGTGCACTCTTGCAGTCTGGGACCCCTCGGGAGATAAAGATCTGCTGGCTTAGGCCTGCTCCCGGGTGGCAGAAGACAGGCCCAATCCCTAGGTGCAGCCCCTGGTCGGGCTCAGAGCAGGGCCAATTGGGGAGTTGGGGCACTGCCCCCTGTCACACTCAAGGCAGGGTCGATGGGGAGGTTGCAGCGCCACCCCCTGTCACGCACAGAGCAGGGCGGATAGGGAGGTTGTGGCCCCGCCCCCTGTCACACACAGAGCCGCAGGGGGATCAGGGGGTTTGGGCGCTGCCCCCTGTCACACTGATCCCTGTGCCGGGAGGCATATTACCCTTTTACTATATAGGATAGAGGCCTGGTGCATGGGTGTGGCTGACTGGTTTGCCCTGAATGGTGTCCTGGCTCAGGGTGGGGGTCCCCACTGGGGTGCCTGGCCAGCCTGGGTGAGGGGATGATGGCTGTTTGCAGCTGGTCACACACCCTTCAGGGTGGCGGTCCCCACTGGGGTGCCTGGCCAGTCTGGGTGAGGGGCTGAGGGCTGTTTTCAGGCCGACTGAAGCTCCCTACTGATCCTTTTTTTCTTTTTTTTTTTTTATTCTGGGCCAGCTTTAGCTCTGGCTCCACCTCTGAGGCTTCTGCTGCTGAAAGAAGGTATCTGGTTTGTTTCGGTTCTATAATCGAAACAATGTATAACTCCAGCTCTGAGATCCTGGGCTCGCTGAAAGCAGGTTTCTGGGGTTTTGTTTAGCTTCTATATTTGTTACAATGTTTCTTAAACTGCAAGCTCAGAGGCCGGCAAGGCAGGTGGGGAATGTTGGAGTCCTCCGTCACTGAAGCAAGCACGCCTCCTGTTAGTTTCAAGCTGCCTGGCTGCCGGCTGCCATCTTGGCTGGCAGTTAATTTGCATATCTCGCTGATTAGCCAATGGGAAGGGTAGCGGTCGTACGCCAATTACCATGTTTCTCTTTTATTAGATAGGCTAGATAAGTACTATAATTATCCCCAATTTATTATTATGGAATTTGGGCTCTAAGAGATTACATGACTTGCCTTAGGTCACACACAATAAAACTTGGATTTGGACCAGGTCTGCATTACAGAGACAATGATCTTTATTAGTTACTATGATTTTTTTTTTTAAAATGTATTTTATTGATTTTTTACAGAGAGGAAGGGAGAGGGATAGAGAGTTAGAAACATCAATGAGAGAGAAACATCGATCAGCTGCCTCCTGCACACTCCCCACTGGGGATGTGCCTGCAACCAAGGTACATGCCCTTGACTGGAATCGAACCTGGGACCCTTGAGTCCGCAGGCCGACGCTCTATCCACTGAGCCAAACTGGTTAGGGCAGTTACTATGATTCTTGTTGCATATTATTATCTGGTGGACAAGTATCTCCTTATCACACCTTAATTATTCCTGTTTTTTCACATGTTTATTTTTTCAAATAAAGTTTCTTTTCCCTTCCCAATCATCATCTTCCTAAACATTGAAAATAAATCCCACTAGTTTTTTAGTGGAATTGCACTATCATAATCTCAGAGTTAAACATACAGCAAAGGCCATCAGAAAACTTATACAGGTTGGCTGCTCAGATGAAATATGACAGGCTCGTGTGAAGGAATTCAAGACCTTGGGCATAACTCTTCTAATGCTGAGTTAGAGGTTCCACTCCTAGAATCCAATGTGAAGATCAGAGGATTGCATACCTTGGGTACAAACTAGGGGTAATATAGGTGAGGTATGATGAACAAAATGCTAGATCAACAGTAAGGAGACAAGTTCTAGTCTCCCAGTCTAGCCATATTCAATCACTTAAACTTAGTCTCAGAATTTATATTCTGTCATGATCTTTACATTTCTAAGATTCAAATTTAAATGTATATTTGGGAAGATTTTGTGAGAAGTACACAGGAAAAGTCAGAAGATGGAGTCTGAATTAATAGTTTAATATTATAACCTTGTATCAAACTTTATCTTGATAGTAAATGAGAAATTAATGGAAAGCAGCCTTTCCAGGGGGAACCTGTCATTGTTAGAAGAGAAGCAAACCAGCACAGCCCCCAAGTTATACCTAGTGGTTTCGATTAAGATCCCTCTTTTCAAATGGCACAACTTAAAACTC